>NC_072799.1:34100937-35308125 GCF_028583425.1 Eublepharis macularius | reverse complement strand
TTAAACAAAGACTACACTAAAGATCTATAGGTTTAATTGTCGTCGTCAACACACCAACAGCTGTCCTGCAGAACACTTGCTTGCCATATGCATGAGGATAACTGTGGGGCAGTTGTCCTGAAAGGGAAAAAAATGCTACAAACAGTTACACACTCCTAACTCTGCAGTCTGCCAAGTGTCACAGTATATATATTTTTGCACTTATACAATAAACACAACCTGGGCATATATAACAATACAAATTGTCACTGAGAAAAGCAGAGAAACTAGTATAAAATGTATGCTTTTTTTAAAAAAATGCATTTATTGGTGTTTCCCCTATGAACTTGTCTCTCCCAAAGGCTGCAATGTTAAATGCAAATGGATCTTTCCTATTGGTTAGTTCCTTCAATTGTTCCTAGCCACTGAGACCAGGAGAAAGGCAGCTGGAGCAGTTGTAGAAATCGGGAATCATGGAAAACAGCACAAATGCTTGTGTTAGTTCTCCACTCTAATTAATTTGCAAATTACTGAAAAGTGCTTTCTACTGTACAGATTTCTTTTTTAAAAAATCTTTATTAAATGAGTTATTGATGGAACAAGGTGAGGGAGGGGTACAGAGAAAACCAGGAATGGATTTCCTTTTGTATGCAGAGGAGGAAAGGGAAAGGATGCTGGGATCAGCCCTTATACATGAAAATACCCCTTAAGTACTCCCTAAACATCAAAGTCAGTATTGTCTACTTAGACTGACAACTACTATCCAGGATTTCAGGTGTAGGTCTTTCACATTGCCTGCTACCTGACCCTTAACGGGAGATTACAGGATTGAATGTGGGATCATTTATGTTACACAGATGCTCTACAACTAAGCCCAGCCCTTCCCCTAACACATCAAGTATTACACCGAACTAAGAATTGTTGGAGGATCCAGGACTATAGACTTATGTGGCTCATTCTTTTGTATGCATCCAAATGTATTTAAGTTAAATACTGTTAAGCAGAATTGGGTATGAGGATTTAAAATGAGGCTTCTACAGTTCCTAGAATACAGGATATTTATAAGCTATTTAGGAATGATAAACTTAAAGCAAATCAGTCATGTAAACTGTAGAAATACCACGATAGCCATTATAATGGATAGGTGTTTTAGTGCCAGCAAGCAGTGAAGCTCTAATTATGTTGTTTGATTGAGTGTACTTGCAAATCACAGCCAGCTCATTGCATGCTATTGGTCATTCTGCATAATTTGAATTTCACCTTCAAATGACTCATGGAATACAATTAAACCTGTTAAGTCTTGTGCCAGAATTTCTCACTCATTCATCAGTCAGAATGATCACAATGCTATATTCCCCGGAGGACACTCTGATCAGGGGACAAACAGCTGTTGGTGGTCCCTGGCCCCAAGGAGGCCAGCCTAGCCTCAACTACAGCCAGGGCCTTTTTGGTCCTGGCTCCCACCTGGTGGAATGCTCTGTCTGCTGAGATCAGGGCCCAGCAGGACCTACTATCCTTCCGCCAGGTATATGGCTGAGGCTGGGCCTCCGCCAGCCTAAAAAAGGGGTGTATAAAATCTTAACCGTCCCTGTGAAGGCTGTCCACCATCCTGTTTTAAATGTGTTGTTTTAATGTATATGAATTTTTAATTGTATTTTTAATATGTTATCTGCCCTGAGCCCACTTGTGGGGAGGGTGGAATAGAAATCTGAAATAAATAAATAAATAAATAAATAAATAGAGTTGCCAACTCTGGGTTGGGAAATTACATTTGAGGGTTGATGCTGGAGAAGGCAGAGTTTGGAGAGGGAGCGATCTCATTAGGGTATAACAACACAAAGCCCACCCTCCAAAGCAGCCATTATCTCCAGAGGAACTGATCTCTGTGACCTGGGGATCAGTTGTAATTCTTGAAGATTTCCAGCCAACACCTGGAGGTTGGCAACCCTATATAGATAATTTAATAGTCAGCACATTAATCTCTTCCTTCATTGGCTTTCTTTAACATGGTGAAGATATTCAGCACTTACAGTACGTTTAGCATTTGCATTGCATTTCATGTCCCAAATTCTGAGTTAGAATGGATAGGAAAATGAAGATTCCACCTGACCTCAACTTAGAGCCAAGCTACAAGTGACGCCTGACACAGATTAGACACTTGTCAGCTTCCCTCAAGTTTTGATGGGAAATGTAGGCATCCTGGTCTTGCAGCTGTAATATAGAGCCAAGCTGTAAAACCAGGACGCCTACATTTCCCATCAAGTGTCCAACCTGTGTAAGGTGTCACTTGTAGCTTGGCTCTTAGTATACGTTGATTGTTTCCTCACTGACAGAATCTGGTTTAATTACTATATTTTATGCAGTAGATATTGCTTGAATTGTTGAATGTTATGAGAAAATAATGGGAAAATTCATAGATGAAAAGGAAAAATTATTAGATGTTGCAATAAATTTCAGTTACCCTCATTGTAAAAAGAACAGATTTACAGTGCAATCCTAAGAACATTTTCCAGGAAGTAAGCACCACTGAATATAACCGAGTAGAATTCAGAGCAGACCTGTTTAGGATTGCTCTCTCAATGGGGTTGCCAGTCCCCGTACCCTCCTGGCAGGAAGGGGGGAGACCTGGCTCTTACTAGTTTATTAG
This sequence comes from Eublepharis macularius, assembly GCF_028583425.1. Taxonomy (NCBI): domain Eukaryota; kingdom Metazoa; phylum Chordata; class Lepidosauria; order Squamata; family Eublepharidae; genus Eublepharis; species Eublepharis macularius. Next base: position 35,305,499 of record NC_072799.1, on the reverse strand, counting down.
CACTTCTCAAACTTCTTGATATGTAGAAGGTACAAGAGTCAATCTCTGGCATTTACATTTTAAAGGGTTAGGTAACATATCATGTGGAAGGTGTTGGAGAAACAAAAGCATGCTAAGAGTCTAGTTACTGCAAATACTGCTGAAAAAGTAGTTTAGTCCACTTGCATCTAGGGGGAGCTGTGGAGTATTCCCTAGTGTTCAGGGTTTAATGAATGTTTTCTCTTGCAGTTCAACCTACCTCTTGTTGTTTTTCTCTCTCTGCTGTGTTTCAGTATGTGTGAGTGCTTGTGCGCTGAAGGCTTCTTTGTTGCATTAATGGCCTGCAGTCACTTACTGTCTTCAGCAAATATCCCATTGTAGTAAATTCATTATAAGCAAATTCCAAATTGTGGATTGGATTATTTCTGGAACTCTGCCAACAGAAGGCCTTTACCAGAGACTCTGAAGAACTGCTGCCAGTCTGAGTAGACCATACTGACCTTGATGAACCAATGGTTTGATTCAGTCTAAGGCAGCTTCACGTGTCTATAGGTATAGCCAGCAAGAATTCTTTGGCTCAGATTATAATCCTGGTTGGAGACGAATTATAGAGTGCAAAAGTTTGGTTCTAGTCTAGGAAATATTAACTTTGGTGTCACCATTTTAAAAAATCTATGATTTATATATTGCTTTATATATATATGAAAATTTTCAGGACTACATATGAGGACAGAACATCATTCCTATGCAGAAAGGTGACAATGGCTGAACTTTTCTAGTTTTGATAAGAGACAACGAAGTGTGACATGAGAGAAGTCATGAATAGTGTGACTGGGGGTATGAAGGAGAAATCTCTGTTCAATTTAATTCAGTGCAATAGGTTAGCAATGGGTTAAGGACTGGGGGGGGGAAGTAGTCTTTCACAAAACACATTGTTAACATATAGAATTTATTTCGTCAAAAGGCATTAATGGTCTTTAGCATTCAGTGAGGGCACAGAAGCGCTATTGTCTGTCTACAAAACCTTGCATCCCAAAGAAATTTTGTGATGGCTTATAAATTATACCAACAAGAAGGTTCAGGATATTGAGTTTAAGGGCATGCCCGCCACCTTCCATGAGCTAGGACTAAAACACTGATGAAGAGAGCTGTGTCTCTCAAAAGCTTATGCTACAATAAAGTTGGTTAATCTTAAAGGTGCTATTGGACTCTTTACTGAAAACTTTGGGCCTGCCTCATAAAGGCTCATACCAGCATCAGTCTCCTGTGCTGCCAAGTCCCTGGTGGGTCCCCAGGTCCATTGCCCACAGTACAGACATCAAACACCATAGGAGCTAGATCTCCTGCAGTCCCTGACATCCAGGTAAGTTGTCACAAGCATAGCTTGTGAGCAGGGCACATTTGGACCCGGAACGCACAGGAACGGCATTCCGGTAGGTCTAAAAAGAGGTCACCTGGGTTTTGGCCCCGCTCACGTGATTTCCTCCGAGTGCAAGCTGAGTGGTGCTGGGCTCCAAAGGAACAGTAAGCTGCTTGGATTCATTCTGTCCTGCTCTTTTACTTTCATTTGTGACTGGGGGGGGGCGGGGAGAGAGAGAATGCCGAGTGGTGCTGGGCTCCAAAGGAACGCAAGCTGCTTGGATTCATTCTGCTCTGCTCCTTTACTTTCATTTGTGACTGGGGGGGGGGGCAGGGAGAGAGAGAGAATGCCTAGTGGTGCTGGGCTCCAAAGGAAGGCAAGCTGCTTGGATTCATTCTGCTCTGCTCCTTTACTTTTATTTGTGACTGGGGGGGGGTGAGAAAATGAGTGAGTGAGTGCAAGCTGAGTGGTGCTGAGCTCCAAAGGAACATAAGCTGCTTTGAATTCATTCTGCTGCTTTATTTCATTTGTGACGGGGGGGGGGCGGTAGGGAGAGAGAGAGAATGCCGAGTGGTATTGTATACAGGTATACTGTACCTGTATTGTACCTGTATGCAAGGCAAATCGAGTTCTATATGAGAAATAGTGTCATAAGATGCCAAAAGCAATTGCACTTTAATAACATCCATGATAGCACTTTGAGCACGGGACACTTTAATGAATTGTTTTTAGAACGCATAAGATGCCTGTATAATTGAGGTCTAGGGAGGTTGCAATATATGGTGTAGTATATGGTTGTGTCAAGAGAAACAAAAGAATATACAAATTGTTTATTACATCCCTTACTCTGTATAAACAAATTTGTGAAACAGTACTCAATTAATATATCCTTTATTAAAACAATTGTGAAGACATAACACCACACGGGAGATTCTCTGTTGTGACAATTACATTACCGTGTTGCTCTATTTTGTTGGGCTCCAAAGGAAGGCAAGCTGCTTGGATTCATTCTGCTCTGCTCCTTTACTTTTATTTGTGACTGGGGGGGGGTGAGAAAATGAGTGAGTGAGTGCAAGCTGAGTGGTGCTGAGCTCCAAAGGAACATAAGCTGCTTTGAATTCATTCTGCTACTTTATTTCATTTGTGACGGGGGGGGCGGTAGGGAGAGAGAGAGAATGCCGAGTGGTGCTGGGCTCCAAAGGAACACAAGCTGCTTGGATTCATTCTGCTCTGCTCTTTTACTTTCATTTGTGACTGGGGGGGGGCGGAGAGAGAGAGAGAATGTGGAGTGGTGCTGGGCGCCAAAGGAACGCAAGCTGCTTGGATTCATTCTGCTCTGCTCCTTTACTTTTATTTGTGACTGGGGGGGTGAGAAAATGAGTGAGTGAGTGCAAGCTGAGTGGTGCTGAGCTCCAAAGGAACATAAGCTGCTTTGAATTCATTCTGCTGCTTTATTTCATTTGTGACGGGGGGGGGCGGTAGGGAGAGAGAGAGAATGCCGAGTGGTGCTGGGCTCCAAAGGAACACAAGCTGCTTGGATTCATTCTGCTCTGCTCTTTTACTTTCATTTGTGACTGGGGGGGGCGGGGAGAGAGAGAGAATGTGGAGTGGTGCTGGGCGCCAAAGGAACGCAAGCTTCTTGGATTCATTCTGCTCTGCTCCTTTACTTTTATTTGTGACTGGGGGGGGTGAGAAAATGAGTGAGTGAGTGCAAGCTGAGTGGTGCTGAGCTCCAAAGGAACATAAGCTGCTTTGAATTCATTCTGCTGCTTTATTTCATTTGTGACGGGGGGGGGCAGTAGAGAGAGAGAGAATGTGGAGTGGTGCTGGGCTCCAAAGGAACACAAGCTGCTTGGATTCATTCTGCCCTGCTCTTTTACTTTCATTTGTGATGGGGGCGGGGCGGGGAGAGAGAATGCCGAGTGGTGCTGGGCTCCAAAGGAAGGCAAGCTGCTTGGATTCATTCTGCTCTGCTCCTTTACTTTTATTTGTGACTGGGGGGGGGGTGAGAAAATGAGTGAGTGAGTGCAAGCTGAGTGGTGCTGAGCTCCAAAGGAACATAAGCTGCTTTGAATTCATTCTGCTGCTTTATTTTCATTTGTGACTTGAGAGAGTGAGTGAGTGGGTGCAAGCAGGGCTGGCTCTCCAGAGGAGGGTAAGCTCCTTTGAGTTCATTCTGCTTTAAGGAGACTTCCGCAGAAAGGGGCCTTAGGGGTGGATGTTGCCTTCTGACACACTTCCGGTGATGTCAGGGGGTGTGGCATATGCTAATGAGTTATGCATGAGTTATGCTAATGAGTTCCTGTAGTTCTTTTTATAGGAAATGACCCCTGCTTGTGAGAGATGTAGTTTATACAGAGACCAAACTGTAATTTCCCGTTCTGATTTACAGGGTGAGTGCAAACCATCACAACAGATGAAACTGCATATAAGGGTTAGGGGAATTCTTTTTCAGAGTATATAAGGGTATATTTAAATAAATATACTAATGGGGTATACTATATATACTATATATAATATATTATGTTAGTGGATCAGATTGTATATTATATAATGACTGTGTAACATGGTGTTGTGTGCTGTGCCACATTGGTGGCAGGGCACACAGTAGGGGTTTTAATACATATTATATTGACAGTAGTATATTTGATAGAATATATGTTTAAAAGGAATAGAATATGTTTAAACTAAGATTTTTGTTATATATTATATTATATTACACTGGTCTGCTATATTGAGGGGTATAAGATGTATACTATATTGATAGTATAACCGATAGATGTATATTATATTGATAGAATATTTGATAGTATAATTGATAGAAGTATACTACATTAATAGGATATTTGTGTCAGGTCCAGTATATATCTAAACTGTACTGACTCCATTTTCTAATGCTTCTAGTGTTTAAGTGCTTTCTTCCCAGGTGCACCAGTTCCCAGGCAGCATTCCCACCGGAGGCAACTGTTTTGTCTAACACCGTTCCACCGTTCCACCAAGCATTGGCCTTGAAGGAGAGCAGCTTCCCAGGACTGAGAGATGTTGTTTTGAGAACTGTGGGGGGAGGCAAATCCAGATGGGTATTGTTACTCTGTACCTCATGCTTTGCCCTTCATTGGTAACAATGATCATGTACCATCCTGAGTCTCCTATTCAGGACAGTGGACTATAATGGACCTTTTCTGCAGTAAAGTTTCCTTATTCAAACAATGGACTCGTGTTTGCTTCTAAAGGGAACCCTGTAGTGAGAGCCTTATTTAGCCACAGTCTGACATTTTGTTACCAATCTTGCCTGAGTCGGGCCCAGCGGAATCCAAGGTTGTCCCGGACAGGGATCCTTTGTTTGATCCGTATGCGTCTCCCGACAGTCAACCAGTGCAAGCCCAAGACTCCCAGGAGCCGAGACCAGCCGGGACCGGGACCGGAGCCTCCACTCCTACCCCGCCTCTCATCGACCTCGGTGCTGAAGGGACAAGGCCGACGGCGGCCGCTCTCCCCTTGGTCTCGTTACCCACCCCGTCGGAGTGGGGAGCCAGACCCCGAGAAACGAGAGAGCGCCGGGCCGGTGGACTACATCCACGATTTTCGATGGACGGGCGCCGAAGCCTAGAAACTGTCCCTGAGCTAGATAGCAGCCAACCATGGCGATATTGGAACAGGACGACCGAACAAACGGAGGGGGACACATCCCACCGCGGCGCCCTGAGTTGGGATTATTCAGAACTTGCTCCGTGGAAGGAGCCAACGGAAGTTCCTGAACAAAGTTGGGTGCAGATGCAAAGTCGCACCCATGCTGTAGATTCCGGCATCTCGGCAGTGACGGGCCTGGCCAAGGGAATTCTAGCAGCGAGATCACGAATCGATCAAGGAGACCCTCCGCCTTGGGGCCCATTTTCCCCGGTGAGTGCAGCGAACGGAGGTTCCATGATGGAGCAACCGGGGCCAAGTCGAATGCAACAGTTAGAAGCTAGACTGATGGACATGGAAGAAAGTTTGGCTCATGCCATTCATCTAATCTCAGCAATGGGGGCAGGAGAGAGACTATCACCTGAAGAGATGGCGGTGCAGATAGCTACCCTCCAAAGTGTTATCTCCTATCCGGTGGAGGTAGTTCTGCAACAGCCGTCACCTACGGGAGAGGAGGAAGCCTGCCCTGGAGAACCGGGAGAACAGCCTACGGAATTTCCCAGATTAGACGAAATTCCACCTAGAGGGGATACCCCGGCTGAGCCACCTGGGGAAACTCCCACTGAACCTCCCAAATCGGACGGGGATCTACCACCGGAGGAGACCCCCACTGAGAGGCCTACGGAAGGGGAAGAAAAGCCAATAGAGACACCGGTGATACCCCCTCATACTTCTCCGATAACGGTCCGGCCGGATCAATCGGAAGAGCGCCCGGCGCCGCCTGAGGAGGAATCGCCACGACAACCGCTGGAAGTTGTCCCCATCCTGCAAACTCCAGGGGACGGTCTACCGGCGCCACAAGACCAGCCTTTGCCTCCCAGAATAACGACGCCTGGAGGGGCAAGCCCGCGCGGCCTACCACCCATCCGGCCTTCGCCGCTGCGGCCCCTCCCGCTTCGACCACAGCTCACACCTCTGCAGCAGCCGATCCGTTGGCCACAGGATCAGCCCGTATTACCACCTCCGAATCAACCGGGAGGGCCTACACCACTACGACCCCACCAACCCCCCCCTCAGCGGCCGCTCCTCACTCAACCACACCGGCCTCCTCCACCTCGACAGCTACTGCCGACGCCCCCCGTGTTACCAGCCAGACCAAGATTGCAGCCACCTGCTCGGCCACTACTGCAGCCTCCGGCCCAACCTAGGCCACCTCCGGCCCAGCCGAGACTACCCCCCCCAGCCCAGCCACGGCTGCCTCTGCCAGCGCAGCCGGTGTTGCCGCCGCCAATGCAACCAGCGCCGTTGCCCCAACCGGGGCCCCAACCGGGGCCAATGCAACCAGCGCCGTTGCCCCAACCGGGGCCCCAGTTACCTCCCCTCGCACCTCAAGCGCCATTAATGCTTCCGATGGACTTCTACCCAGCACCGGCTCCGAGACAAGATCTCCCGATGGGCTGGGTGAAACTGGAAGCCACTTTTGATGGAGACCCCTCTAAACTAGGATTTTTCCTGGTGCAAGTGGTGCAATTTTTCAACCGGTGGGGACACCTCTTCGGCAGCGAGGCCAGTCAAATTGAGCACCTCGGCTCCCGCTTGCAAGGCAAAGCAGCAGATTGGTATGTAGGCTTATATAACATCGGGGCTCCCGAACTCAATACTCTCCAGGGGTTGGTAGATGCTATCCGAGCACAATACGAAGACCCCTTAGAGGAAACCCGGGCCCGAACAGAATTGCAAGCCATTAAACAGGGCAGTATGTCGGCAAGAGACTATATTACCAAATTCCGACAACTAGCTGCCAAATGCCCTAGGTGTGAGGAGTCCACCAAAATTATCCTGTTCAAACAAGGGCTAAACCCGAGGCTTCTGGACAGAGCCCTCATGCAGGACAATCCCCCGACGTTGTTAGGCTGGATCCAGCTAGCCTGTGAAGTCGAAAACCGCATTTTGGAAGTCCGTTTGGTTGAACAACAACAACAAACGGGACAAAGAAAACCCTTAACTTTGCAGAAGGGAGGACGAGGAGCTGGATACGCCACCCGTGGAGCGAGAGATGCTAGATGGCAACAAGGGCTGTGTTTGCAATGCGGACAACCCGGTCACTTTGCAGCGCAATGCCCCTACCGGCCTGTGCAAAGACCCCCGCTTCAAATAAGGCGTCCAACCCTTGCTCCATTTCCAAATCTCCAACGCCCTGTACCCGCGCCACGAGCGAACAGAGGTCGGGGAGCTTCCCAACGACCTGCCGCGGAAAGGGGACTGGAAGCGGAAGAAATTATGGAATACGACCCCGCTTCCCCCAATACCGAGGGAAATCCAGAAAGCCCCCAGTCGGGAAACGAAATGGATCTGTCGTAAAGGGACCCAACCGACAGATCCATCGTAAGCCCGTCCCTGCACGGAACCGGCCGCCTGGGTCCATCTTATTCATGCCAGTGACTCTATTTAACCCTGAGAGAAAAATGCACATCCGAGTGCAAGCCCTTATCGACTCGGGCTGTTCGAGAGACATTATCGCCCCAGCCCTAGTCAATGGACTAGTCTTACCAACTCGGGAATTACAAAACCCAGTAATCTTTGAACAAATGGATGGCACCAATATGAACCCTGTTACCACTGAGACCATCCCAGTGATCACAGGCATGGGACAACATTGGGAAAAGAGGTCTTTTGTCATCAGCTCCACTGCCAAATACCCGTTAATTCTAGGCAGCAAGTGGCTATGTGATCACAATCCCTACATAGACTGGGCCCAAGGATGCATCACTTTCAGTCATGCCAACTGCAAAAACCACCGTTGGAACCAAAACTGGGGCAATAATCCAACTCACACTGAAAAGGCCCTTCTTACTCAAGAAGAAATCAACCAAATACCCGAACCGTATTGGCCTTTCCTAAACGCTTTTTCCGAGGAGGAAGCTGATACTCTACCCCCGCACCGACGAACCGACTGCGCGGTGGAAATTTTACCCGGAGCCTCACTGCCCAAAGGACGACTCTATCCCATGAGTCTCCATGAACGAGAAGAGCTCCGGAAATTCATCGACACCAACCTCCAACGAGGGTTCATCCGCCCAGCCAACAGCCCCCACGCCGCTCCGGTTCTCTTCGTGAAAAAGAAGGATGGGGGACTACGACTGTGCACGGACTTTCGAGGACTTAATGCAGTGTCCACCAACAACGCCTATCCTATACCACTCATCCGAGACCTTCTCAACGTCGTGGCCCAAGGTAAGATCTTTACAAAATTAGACTTAAAAGATGCTTACTTCCACGTCCGTATCAAGGCAGGGGATGAGTGGAAAACCGCGTTTAATACCCCCCTCGGACAATATGAATACCTAGTTATGCCTTTTGGATTGACGGGAGCCCCGTCTGTATTCATGTCCATGATAAACGAAGTTCTGCACGAATTTCTATACAAAGGGGTGGTGGTGTACCTTGATGATGTCTTAATTTACTCGGACACAGAGGAAGAACATATTCAAATGGTACAAAAGGTCCTGGCCACCTTGATGAATAATAAACTGCCCATCAAGTTGTCCAAATGTGAATTCCATAAAACCGAACTCACTTACCTTGGGTATTGCATCTCCCAAGAGGGTTTAAAAATGGATCCAACCAAAATACAAGCGATCCAAGAATGGCAAACACCCACCACCCGTAAAGAACTGCAATCCTTCCTGGGTTTTGCCAACTTCTATAGAGACTTTATAGCAAATTTCGCCCAAATCACGCTCCCCTTGACAGAGTTGTTGAAAACAAAAGATAAAGGGGACCAAGCTAAAAAACCCTCCTCCAAACTACAATGGACCTCTGATTGCCAAACTGCTTTCGAATGCCTAAAAAAGCAATTTGTAACGGAACCCATCCTCTCCCACCCCAACGAACAGTCCCCTTTCATCGTGCAAGTCGACGCCAGCGATACGGCAATAGGGGGAGTTTTATTGCAGAAGGGGGAGGATGGAAAGTTGCGGCCTTGTGCGTTCTTGTCTAGAAAATTTTCGGAGGCGGAAAGAAATTGGAATGTGTGGGAGAAGGAAGCTTTTGCAGTAAAAGCAGCCCTTACTAACTGGAGACATTGGCTGGAGGGGGCGCGATACCCCTTCGAGGTCTGGACAGATCATAAAAATCTGGAGGCCCTCCGAAGCCCACGCAGACTGAATGCCAAGCAATTGCGATGGGCGGAATTCTTTTCCAAATTCAACTTCACTCTAAATTATCTCCCGGGCAAAACTAACTTTTTGGCGGACGCCCTATCGCGCATGCCCCAACACAGGAGCAAACGGGAGGAGACTGTCGACACGGTCTTCTCGCCTAAGCAACTTGGGGGCGTGGTGACTACTCGCAGTCGAGCCAAGCAGCTCCTCCCGGCCAACCAGGAGTGGAAATCGAAACTTAAAACTGAGGTGAAAAAGGAGGGGGATAAAGCTCCACGAAACAAACTGGTCCAATCCCCACAGGGGGATTGGCTAGCTGGGAGTAAGTTTTATGTCCCAGACAGCCTCAGGCTGGAGGTCTTGCAGCGCTGTCATGATGCTCCCACTGCTGGTCATTATGGGTATCTGAAAACATTACATCTAATCCAAAGGCAGTTCTGGTGGCCGGGCATGCGCAAAGACATTTCCCAATATGTTAGTTCCTGCCCCGTTTGCCTCAGCGCCAAAACCAGAAAAGGAAAACCTCCGGGTCTCCTGCAACCATTGGAAACACCCAACAGACCTTGGGAAATAATATCTATGGACTTTATCACTGATCTACCTATTTCAAAAGGACATAATTGCATTTTAGTCGTGGTAGATCTGTTCTCCAAACAAGCTCATTTTATTCCCTGTACTGCTATACCCACCGCTCGAAAACTAGCAGATTTATTTTTAAAACACATCGTAAAATTACATTCTTTTCCGTCCAAGGTGATTTCGGATCGCGGCGGACAGTTCGTTGCCAACTTCTGGCGGGAGCTTTTGAGAATGTTGAATATTGAGCAAGGCATCAGCTCAAGCCACCACCCACAAACCGACGGACAATCCGAAAAAACAAACCAGATACTAGAACAGTTTCTTCGTTGCTACATTAATTTCCAACAAGATAATTGGGTGGACCTTCTCCCTCTGGCTGAATTCTCATATAACAACAGTGTACACGCTTCAACGGGAGAGGCCCCTTTCAAAATTGTCTATGGAGCTCACTTCAACCCCTTCCCGTTGGACGCTCCCCCTCTCCATTCCTCTAATTTGCCAGATGTATCTTCGTGGTGGGGGGAGGCGGCGCAACAATGGACTCTTATTAAGAAACATCTTGAAAAAGCCAAACTGGATTACAAAAAATACGCAGATCGCCATCGTGTGGCCGAATGGGATTTACAACCTGGAGATCATGTGTATATTTCCACAAAAAACCTGAAACTAGCTCAGACAAGCCGCAAACTCGCTCTAAAATTCCTGGGACCTTTCCCTGTGCGCAAAATAATCAATAAAGTGACTGTTGCTGTAACTTTGCCCAAGAACTTACGCCATGTTCATGATACGTTCCATGTCAGTCTTCTAAAAAGAGCTCCTACCGATGACAAGTGGCACATCAAGGCTCCACCCATTCCAACTTTAATTGACGACCAAATACACTATGAGGTACAACAAATTTTGGACTCTAAACTCAAACGAAATCAGCTTTTTTACCTCATTAGATGGAAGGACTTTGATTCTGGGTACGATGAGTGGGTGAATTCTGTACATGTTCATGCTCCTAGATTAACCAAAGCTTTTCATACTCGCTACCCATATAAACCAGGGGGGGATCTGTTTTAAGGAGGGCAGAATGTCAGGTCCAGTATATATCTAAACTGTACTGACTCCATTTTCTAATGCTTCTAGTGTTTAAGTGCTTTCTTCCCAGGTGCACCAGTTCCCAGGCAGCATTCCCACCGGAGGCGACTGTTTTGTCTAACACCGTTCCACCGTTCCACCAAGCATTGGCCTTGAAGGAGAGCAGCTTCCCAGGACTGAGAGATGTTGTTTTGAGAACTGTGGGGGGAGGCAAATCCAGATGGGTATTGTTACTCTGTACCTCATGCTTTGCCCTTCATTGGTAACAATGATCATGTACCATCCTGAGTCTCCTATTCAGGACAGTGGACTATAATGGACCTTTTCTGCAGTAAAGTTTCCTTATTCAAACAATGGACTCGTGTTTGCTTCTAAAGGGAACCCTGTAGTGAGAGCCTTATTTAGCCACAGTCTGACAATTTGATATATATGATAGAATATCTGAAAAAAAAATTTAGAAGGTGCTTAGAGTAAGGGACTTTATTAAGTAATAAGAGGGGTTAAGGGTTGGAAAGCTGTTGGAAGTCGATAGGGAGGGGGGAGGAAAAGGGTGGGGGATAGGGTTAATTAGATATCGAGGGAATGTATGTATTAAATTTGACAAGTATACTCACCAATAAAAATTTTATTTAAAAAACAACAACAGATGAAACTGCAAGCTTCAGTTTGCCACAAAAGGGAAAGAATCAACACTGCAGGGAAAGGGGAAGAAAAAGGAAACGGATCCTCTAGAGGTTTTTTCATGTAATTGTTATGGTCCTTGTAACTTTACCAGAAGAAAATGTTCACATGGACACACACATGGAAAGAGAAGAAGAAGATAAAGAAACAGTGGCACCATTTAGGACAGTTGCTTGTACTGTTCACATGATGGAGGAACAGACATTTGGGGACAACAGAGAAGGAGGCAGGAACGGAGCTTTGCCAGTGATTCATTGCTGCTCCAATGAGAGGTGTGAGCAGCCAAATACAAGCCAATTTCGTGCCTTTCAGCTTGACTTCAGCGAAAGTGAGGAGTTATGTCCCTGCTGCAGAATGGGCTTTCATCCCCTTGCTGTAGGAGCTCTCTCACCTGATGTCGGGAATTTGGATCTTCCATACTGAGCTTAAAACTGTGCAAAGGAAATTTACTCACAAGCAAAACCAGAAGACTGAGAGGTCTGTCTAGTTAGGAACAACTATTTGTATTTTTAAGACAACAAGAGTCAGGAGTTCTCAGAACAGATAAATGACCCGAACAGGGCACAGCACAAGACAGGCAAGGTAATCTGATCAATGATTTGAGCTGTGCTCTGTAACATCAGCATATGTCACAGTTCTAAATTTCTCCCATCGCTGAAATTTGCTTAGTCATTACAGTCCGTAACAACCCTCACTGGGGCTTTAAAACTAGAATTCATTATACTAAGCACATTTTCTACAAAAATTGAAGCACAACAAAAATGGCCTGTTCATCAGAAAATGCAAACAGTTTGAAAAATTGGTGGGAGCCTGTGTCTAATGGACATTACCATAGAAATGGCCTTGGCAATAAGAATACTGCCATTCCAGCCAGGGGCTTAAGCCCCTTAGGCTGGTGGCAGCCATTTGCCTCCCTGGCAGGATGAAGCCAGAGAGGATCAGCCCTGCTTCCTGGGCTTAGCTAAGGTGGGCGGAGCTTCTAGGCAGCAGCCTGCCGCTCCGCCCTCCACAGCACAGTCTCGCCTCGTGCTCGGCCCACCCTCCTCACCCTATTCAGTGCGGGATTAGCCGGTCGCTATTTGATGGGGCCAGGTAGGAATTTTTTGTCTCCCTGCCCTGATTGGCCTTGGGTTGTGAGGTTTTTTTTGCCTACCTCGCACTGGATAAGAGGTGTAGTTTGGTAATTTAGGGGTGGACCTTATTTGCTGCCATGGGTGCAGGATTTAGCTAGGGATATATTTGTGGCGGGCCGGTGAGCACCCTTGGCACCTCCCCATTGGTGGGGAACTGGGGTCTTTCAGGAGCAGCAGGCTGCCGTTCGGCCCAGCTGCGAGGTCAGACGCCCTTGGGTGCGGAACCCCTGGACAAGCCGGTCTCCCCCCGCTGCCGTTCGGCCGGGTGGGGGAGCTCTCCAGGGGCGATACACTCCACCTGGCCAGGACGGGTTGCAGCCATTCATGGATGGATCGCACCTGGTGGCAGCGGGTGCTCGCCCAGACAGGTCAGGGTGGGGTCCCAGTGAATGACCCCAGGGCCTGACCTGTACCGCTAGTTAGGCTCCTTGCCGTATTTTCTTGTTGCTGTTTCATTTAATAAAGCGGCCCATTTTACCCAAACCTTTGTGTCTGACTCTCATTCCAACTAGGGGGGCAACTGATACCCAGTGGAAAATCTTACATTCCTGTAGTCAATAATAGTTAAAAATGTAGATCATGCTGCCCTACAGCCACTTCCCTCTTCTTACAAAAGATGTTAAAAGATGTTTTATAAAAGCTGTTAAAAATGCAAATACAAACTATGAAGTAAAATTTATATTCCCTATGTATGCAAGTTGTGTAGTGAGAGATTATTTTGTGCCATTTCCTGAAAGATCCTGCAGCTGTTTCGGCAGGATTGGAGTCCAGTGGCACCTTAGAGACCAACAAAATTTTCAGAATGTAAACTTTCAAGCATCAGGGTATCTGAAGAAGCAAGCTCTGGCTCTTGAAAACTTATACCCTGAAAACCTTGTTGGTCTCTAAGGTCCCACGGGACTCAAATCCTGCTTTTCTAATCCTGAAGACCAAAATGGCTACCCACCTAAAACTACATCTATTTTTGTTGCTTCAGGCAAAATGTCTGTAGTCACAATCTAAAGGCACTCTGTATATGCCCTGTAGCTATATTCCTCATTTTGTGGTGGTTGTGTAATAATGAGTACCCTACCATAGACAAACAGGATTTGTTCTGACATGCCCTGAACTACCCATTTGCTTTCCACCCCATTTTTGTAGTTCATATCCAATCAGGGGAAATGACTGCCGTCACAGTCCAAAGTAACACACTTCATATGTATTCTGGAACATTCTTAACAGAAAATGCCTGCAAGCTGAGAAACAGCTGTTTTCATTGGTCATTGCAACAAAAACAGCTACTGACCCTATATTAGGACTTTTTGACAGACTGGCTGATTTTGTTGCTCTGATTAACAGAATACACCTCCATGTAGCAAAATATAATCTTGTTGCTACTCTGGCACTTGTTGCTTTGCCTGACAAAAACCTCCTGGTCACTGGGCAGGCCCAAGTCCTACAGGTGGGTTGGATGCTAGAGCCCTCTGCTGTTGCTGCCAGGTGTTGGTTGATCCTCAGTTACGTACTCCTCTGGCACCTCACAAGTGGTCGTGTCTGCTTTCCACAGAATTGGGGCACCACACAAAGAAACAACATGAAAAAGGCTCAAATTTGTTTGTAGTGCTGTGCGTAGCAATGCCTTAAAGGATGATATAGTACTAGAAGGCTGCTGGAAAATACCTCATTGTGGTGTTTGTTCCATGTAGTAAGCCCCTGTGTGTCCTGTTTGCCTCACCCACTATCGTTTCCACCACATTTGTATGCAGCCTACTCTAAAACAGACCCTATAGAACTCTTGGTGACAGTATGCAGTGATTAGAAGACAGCGCTGAAACACATAAAAGAGTTCACTGTTTTCCACTGAAAGGTTTATGATCCAATTTGGATTACTTTCCCACCAACTCCTGGATTCTTAACTCCATTTCCATTTGCGTTAGGTACTTCTGTTCATGGAAACGGGAGGGTAATATTTGCCAGTTGCCCCCTCCCTCTCCCATCCCCTGTTTTGGCCTATGGTGTTCCTAGGTGTCCACTGACCCATGAGGACGGATTTCAGAAATCATAAGAGACAGCAGCAACAGGAAGGAGGCAGGGAAGTCGCCATGTAAGCAGCACAGTTCTGTTTGCACTGCACAGAAGCCAAAGCAAGGAGCTGGTCTTCTGATCAACTAAGAACCCACCAAGCAAAGCCCCTCCTCTCTTCATTAAGTTTTCCTAGGACCGTGAAACACCTACTTGTTCTTATGGGTGTGCATCTACAAATTTGTAATACAAAAATCGCTGTTTTGGATCAGTATCATGATTTCTAGAACAGTAAATACAAATCTGGGCTCATCATCATCATCATCATCATCATCATCATCATCATCATTATTATATCCCACCCTGCCTGCAAGCGGGCTCAGGGCAGGTTACAACAGAAGATAAAATATACAAGATAAAATCATAATAAATTAACACAACTTTCTAATAAAACACCTGCTCACCATATAAAAACCATATAACATCAGATGGAGGTAGAGGTGCGGCGTAACCATGCGTGGTTGCTCATATACGGTGGGGTAGATGGTCAATACCCCCTACAGACATAGAGGAGACCTGGAGAGAGGCTCATTTGGTGGAAACCCTGATGGCCTCAACCATACGCCTGGCAGAACATCTCCGTCTTACAGGCCCGCCTGAAGGAGACAAGATCTTGGTGGGCCTGGGTGTCCTCAGACAAAGAGTTCCACCCGGTCAGGGCCAGGATCGAAAAGGCCCTGGCCCTAGTTGAGGCCAATCGAGCTTCCCTGGGACCAGGGACCACCAGTAGGTGCTTACCGGCTGATCTCAGCACACTCCGGGGAGTATATGGGAAGAGACAGTCCCTCAGGTATGCTGGTCCCAGTCCATTTAGGGCTTTATAGGTTAATACCAAAACCTTGAACCTGATCCGGAACTCCACGGGGAGCCAGTGTAGCTGCTGCAGAACTGGAGTTACCTGTGTTCTGAAAGGCACACACATCAAGACACGGGCAGCAGCGTTCTGGACCCGCTGCAATTTCCGGGACAGACTCAAGGGAAGCCCTGTGTAGAGCGAGTTACAGTAATCCAATCTGGAGATGACCGTTGTATGGATCACTGTTTCCAGGTCATGGGTCGAGAGATAGGGAGCCAGCTGCCTGGCCTGCCGAAGATGGAAAAAAGCAGACCGGGTAACTGCCGCGACCTGGTCCTCCATTGATAAAGAGGAGTCCAGCATCATGCCAAGACTTCTGACTTGCGAAACGGGCACAAGTGGTGCGCCATCGAAGGCCGGAAGCTGGATCCTCCCCTCCAAAGTCCCATGACCTAAGTACAGGACCTCCGTCTTTGTGGGATTTAACTTCAGTCTATTCTGCTTCACCCAACCAGACACAGCATCCAAAGCTCTAATCAGGGCTTCTGGAGCCGAGCCAGGCCGGCCGCCCAACAACAGATACAACTGGGTGTCATCAGCATACTGGTGGCAACCCAGTCCAAAACTCTGTGCCAGCTGAGCGAGGGGGTGCATATACAGATTGAACAACAATGGGGAGAGAATCGCCCCCTGGGGGATGCCACATAGCAATGGTTGGCATGCAGACACCCTCTCCTCTAGCGCCACTCTCTGTCCCAGACCGTGGAGAAAAGAGACAAGCCACTTTAAGGCAGTCCCTCGTATCCCCACATCGGCAAGGGGGTAGGTCAACAATTCATAGTCAACCATGTTGAATGCTGCTGAAAAATCCAATAACACCAGCAGCGCCGACCCGCCTCGATCCAGATGTCTACAGAGATTGTCTGTGAGGGCGACCAACACTGTCTCAGTCTCATGGCCTGGGCGGAAGCCAGACTGGAATGGGTCCAGGACTGATGCATCTTCCAAGAAAGCCTGCAACTGCTCCAACACTGCCCATCCAATCACCTTACCCAGAAATGGGAGGTTTGAGACTGGGTGGTAACTGGATGGGTCGGTGGGGTCCAAAGTTGGTTTTTTCAGGAGAGGCTTCACCACGGCTTCCTTTAACGACCTGGGAAAACCCCCAGAGCTCAATGATAAGTTGATAATGGCCTCCAGTGAAGCCCTCAGCCCATCCACGCTGGCTTTCACCAGCTACGAAGGGCAAGGGTCCAAGGAGCACGTAGTGGGCTTCACCTGCTGCAGGATCCTGTCAACATCCTCCTGGGACACCAGACTGAAGTGATCTAAGATCGGCCCAGAGGACAGCCAAGGAGTCTTCAGTTCCCTTACTGTATCAACCGTGGCAGGCAGGTTGTGGCAGAGAGACAAGATTTTATCTGCAAAAAAGCTCCCCAAAGCCTCACAGCTAATAACCTCACCTCACAGCTAATAACCAAACTACTTGAAACAATTTTGCCGGGTGTGAGCTTGTAGACACTATGGAGGTGACGTAGTAATCCTTCTTTTCCACCTTCACAGCCACCTCATAGGCTTTTATAAACGCTCTATAATATGATCTTGCTTCTTCGTCATGGCTTTGCTGCCACCCTCACACAAGCCACCTCAGTTCCCGCTTCATCTGTTGTAGCTCCTCCATATACCAAGGAGCTAGTTTGGTGCGGGGGTGGAGAGGGCGACAGGGAGCGATTTCGTTGATGGCTTCAGAGAGACGGCCATGCCAGTCCTCTACCAGCTCATCTAACAAACTGCCATTGGATCCCGCAGAGCATTCTGGAACCCAATTGGATCCATTAGTCTCCATGGGCGAGCATAAATTCGCTCGCTGCCTATGCAGGGGGGAGCTGGTATTCCCAGATGAGCCTTCAGGACAGAGTGGTCCGACCATGGCACTGCTTTTATAGCATCAAGGTCCACATGAATCCCCATTCCAAAGATCAAATCCAGCGTGTGGCCCACATTATGCATGGGGGCTGAAACAACTTGGGAAAGTCCTAGTGCTGCCACGGAAGACACTAGGTCTGCAGCTTACAAGGAGGCGGCATAATCGACATGGAAGTTGAAGTCACCCTGGACCAACAGCCTAGGGTGCTCAAAGGCCCATCCTGCCAGCACCTCCAATAAGCTCGGCAGGGTAGCTGCTGGTGCGCTAGGTGGTTGGTACACCACGCAGATAGACAAACTTTCCTCAGATTCCCATGTCAGTCCAACACAATCAATGCCAGTGATCTTTGGTGTGGGGAGTGGCCTGAAGGAGAAAGACTCAAATGAGAATAGCCACCCCACCCCACCCTGACCATCTATCTGGGACTGATGAAGGACTGAGAAACCTGGGGGGGGGGAGCTCTTTCAAGGCGACTGTTTCGCCATCCCTAACCCAGGTCTCAATCACACACACCAGGTCCACATTTTCTGCTGCAAAGAAATCCTGCAGCGTTTTGGTCTTGTTATTAATGGACCTGGCATTACACAACAGCAGTGCCAGAGGGAGGTAAATCATTTTCCTAGCCCCACAACCAGCATGCCTTGGGATGGGATGCAGGTTGGAAGGACATTGAGCCCTACCATGTCTCCGTGGCCTTCCATTCCTGGCCTTCCATTCCTTAGACATTATGAAAAAAATCCTCCCCATAAAATGTGTGTTTTACCCTTTTTGGATGCTTACTATCATCAGTAGGCGTCTTGTTTTTTAATTCTCCTGATTTCCCAGGCAATGGCATTTCTTCCAATTGGATCCTTTCAAGGAATTAGGGATATTACCAGCCAATCACCATTGGAGACAAGTCCCATTGAAGGAACAGTTAAAGGTTGCAGCTGCTGCTCAAAGCAGTTCAGGTAGGTAGCCAGGTTGGTCTGGAGTAGCACAGCAAAATTTAAGTCCATTGGAACTTTAGAGACCAACAAGATTTTCGGGGTATAAGCTGTGAACTGGATGACATTTTCAGAGAAGAGATTCTACCCATCAGGTTTTGGCAGAGTTCAGGAAATAATCCAATCCATGCTTTGTAATTTGCTTTCCAATGTATTTACTGCAACAGAATTGTCCAGAAGACAATAACTGACTGCGGGTCGTTAATGCAACAGAGAGGCCTTCAGTGCACAAACACTAACACATACCGATACACAGCAGAGACAGAAAAACAACAAGAGGTAGGTTGAACTGCAAGGAGAATGCTCTATAGCTCCCTCTAGGTTAGAAGTGGACTAAAGTACTTCTTCAGCAGTATTTACAGTAACTAAACTCTTAGTAGGCTGTCATTTCTCCAACATTAGGATCCCCTTAAATAGTAGTAATAAATCATTAAGGGGCCCCTACTTTGGATGTCCGGTATGGAGTCATATCTCATAGCAATTCAATGACTGATTCATCACAAGTGATTTACCCACAACATGCTTTAAAAAATCCTCTTTTCAAAGACTACTTTGAAGTGTCAGGTTTGGGGCTGGTTTTCTGCAAAGGAAGCCTTCCTTATTTTGTGAAAGGAGACAATGGACAAGGAGACAAGGAGACACGGAAGGGTGGCAAATGTAGAGTTTTCTTTGGAAAGGTAAGAAGAAACTAGATGAAGCCAGAATTTTTTAAAAACTCCCTTGGCCTGCATTCTCCTGCTGGGCTGCCACCATTTCTTCACATAGGAGCCACTGTTCTCCAACCTTGAAGCTAATTTTGAAAGCGTGGTACTGGGGGGTCTGCTGCTCTGCCAGGTTCCATCTTGTCTTAATTAAAGGACATGATATGGTGAGAGCTAAATGGACAAACCTTAATGCCTGGAGAAAAGACTGAAATGTACATGAAACGGACGAAGCTGATAGACATTATTTTAATGGTTTCAACTTTTTTAAAAAGATGGCATGAGATGCACATTGTGCACTAATCTGAAAACAGCTGGCTACACAAATGGCAGTATTTGTTTTTCAAACAGAACCAAACTGAACATTTCAATAAAAGGCCAACTTATTTGCACTTCTCTCATGCAGAGTAAGGCCTCTTTATTCCTCTAAAAGGTTTTTCTTCCCCATCAGGTTAATGATTCAAGAATTATAACTAGCAAAAGCTAATTAGCTGTGCTTTAATGCCTTCTGGGGATGGATTTAAGTGATTCCAGATTCTCTCACAGTACTAACACTCTGACATTCAGCATATGCATATACAGTTTAGTAAGCCATTTTATTTTTATGTAGGGGTCCAGAAAACACATGTGACCCAGTTAGCCAAGACCACTTTGGCAGATCTAGGGCAAAGGGAAACCATTTTGCAAGGTGCTTTTTAGTCACCCTTATTTGGGAATAATAGTGTGGAGTAGTGATCAGTGAGGGAGAATAGTAGAGGTAGCAGAGTAGAACTGGTATGTCTAGAGCCCTGGAAGTCTTCAAGGACATCTTGAAACTGCCTCGCAAAGCAACAGACCTGAGTTCTTATTTCTCAGCAGGACCGGCAGAAATCACATACTTCTGCTGAAACAGCAGGACAAGGGATGCCACGAAAGGCCATGTTTTCTAGGCTGCAATTTGAAGATGAGCATGACAACCTTGAGTTCTTCTTCAGTTTAGATCAGGGGTGGGCAAATTGCGGCCCGCGGGCCACATGCGGCCCGCTACAGAGTTTTTTGTGGCCCGCCAAGAGAGTCATTAAACTGATTCTAAAGTTAAATGTGCTTGCAGCTATAGATGATATGAAATTAGCACAATAAATAAATTGAATAAAACTACCACTATTTTATTTAATTTATATTTATTGATTTTTATGATACAATTTATACCTTTTCTGAAATGCAAAGTTAACTAATGAATGCAATCATTTTAAAAGGTGCGGCCCTCCGCTAACCTCCGCTCCCACAAAGTGGCCCCCGAGCCAAAACAATTGCCCACCCCTGGTTTAGATAGTAATAAGAACAGGAGAACAACTCTGCTCCCCTGCAGAGGTGGACTACATTTCCAAGGGTTTCAGATGAAACTGCATGCCATTAAATGCATGAGCAAAAAAAATTATTTTAACCTAGAAACTGAGTGACAACAACAATGCAGACACCTGACAAATAGATCTAGGGAGGAAGTCTTGCAAATTAGGTGCCATTGTGGAGAAAGCCTTAATCCTGATAGGTATCCACCACCTTTGAAAATGGTGGCACCTGGAGCTGGACCTTTGTTGACAATCTTAACGATCATGCAGGGTCATATGAGAGCAGTTGGTCCTTCAGATATTTAAGTCCAAAACTCTCTGTCTTCATATGTCAAAGCCAGCACTTTGAATTGCACATGGAAACACATTGTAAGTCAGTGAAGTTCTCTAATCAATAGCAAAATACTGTGATTTATCAGTCCCAGTTAATAAAAGCCAAACCTCTGCATTCTGTAATTAGATTAATACAATTACTCCTATTTTTAAGGCATGGGCAACTGTGGCAAAAATGTTTAGGAGATATTGTTGCTGGCATAGCAAACAAACTTGGTAAAAGGTGCTTTGTGATATAGGTACTCCTTAAACCCCTATCCATAAAGCTGGATCTTATAGCACCCCTGCCAAATGGATCCTTCAACTCCATCTAGAACAAGTCAAATATCTTCTCCTTGGTTAGCCATACCACCTACCAACAGTACTTCTGTCTTGTATGAATTAAGGTTCAGTTTCCTGACTTCTGCATCCATCCAGTATTGTCTTCAGAATTTGTTCACATTCACCTGCATTGCATAGAGGGGCTGGGGCTGGGAGGGCTGGGATTAAATTATCTGTGAAATGTGTGAATAGGATGCAATGTCTTACTATGATTCCATGTATTTGGGGGGATGTTCAATGGCACAAGGTTGTCATATAATACATTACTAAAGGAATGTTCTATGTACACCTTACCATAATTCTTTCACACCTAGTTAATATGTTAGGAATTTGACCTGGCTTCCATTGCTGCCATCTAACACTGAGCATTTGATAATATTTCTGAGATACAGATGAGCGACTGCAAAAACAAACCAAAAAAATGATTTTCTGGTTTACAGAACCCTTTGTTCCTTCCATTTTCTGGAAAATCAATGACAAGATTGATTGGACTCACTAACACTTGAAAATTATTATGTAAGACTTCCTATTATACTGCATTGTGGGAACTTTTTCCTGCCTCACTGCACTACCTGCACTGCAGCGAGACCTCTCATAGTGTTTCACTTGAATCTTTTTAGATTTGCTGGCAGGTAGCATCACCTTTTGAAAGTTTCCAAACAGCAGATTTGGGTGGGTGTCACTCATTAACTAGGCATGTGGCCTGTAAGTCACATTCTAATCCTTTTTTCCACTCCCTGC
This sequence comes from Eublepharis macularius, assembly GCF_028583425.1. NCBI lineage: Eukaryota > Metazoa > Chordata > Lepidosauria > Squamata > Eublepharidae > Eublepharis > Eublepharis macularius. The sequence goes on along the minus strand of NC_072799.1, from coordinate 35,283,700 downwards.
CTCTCTAGACTGGTTGCTGAGAATTCTTGAACTCATCCTAATTAACGTCTCAGAAACACACCCTAATTATTACCCCGCCCCAAACTTCTGCATTTACGTAGAATTCTATAACTTAATCTAATTTAAGTGGTAGTCTTATTAATGGCGAATTATAATACTTGAAGGAATCCAACAGGAGTCAGGTTTCTTCAGGTGTAAGAATATCCTTATTTGTCTGCCTAACAGGGAAATAGCAGTGCTGTGAACTGTAATTACCCAATGTTGACCATGTTGCTACTGTTTGTCAAAGAGATGTTCAGATAGCAGCATGCATTGTAGAAAAGACTTTTTTACATCAAAAATTGGATGAATGCTGAGTATTTTCTCAGCAGAACTTAATCATAAGCCCAACTTGAAAGAAGTAAGAATGTCATTGGTTGGGGATGCACTGAAGCCCTTCTCATTTCAGCTTCTTTATCTGTAGCAAGGTTTTTGTTTGACATAGAAAATGGCACTTGTTTCGCCCAAGGTATCCTACACATTCAATATTCAGATCACTAATATGCTATAATGTGTTGATGGTGTGGAAGACCCTAGGTTTAGGTACTGATCAACAAACAATAACATTAGTGAAAGCCCATAGAAACAAAGGGAACGATTGTCCAAGAATGACGGGGAATTGTACAGACAATGAGAGCTATTATATGTTTCAGTATAAATGTTTGAATAAAGAGTATTGTGACATAGCCTGCTCCCAGTGCCTGGTTTCATGCTCACCCTGACCTTCAATGTGGGTTGACTTGGATTTCTAAAAGGAAGATTGTACTATAGATATATAATCAGGATATCTAATTCTTAGAGTAGCCAAATCTGTGGATACTTAAATATGGAGACTGGATCTATGAACAGACAAGACAGATTTCTCTGCAAGCCTGAGAAAAGCCCCAGCTTTGCAGAAGAATCTGAAATGCAAAATATTTATTCATTTAATGTAAATAACAATAAACCTAGGACACCAAAGTTAAAATCCCCAGTCCGTCATGAAAGCTCACTGGGTGGCATTGGGCCAGTCACTCATACTCAGCCTAATCGACCTCACATTTGTTGTGAGGATAATATGGAGGAGATGAAAATTATGTTAGCTGCTTTGGGTCCCCATTGCAGAAAAATGTGGAGTATGAATGAAGTGCTTTTGTACAAAAGCAAAAATACAACTAAAGAAGGGGAACAATAAAACAAGTTGGTTGGTGAGTGGGAAGGAGAGAAGGATGAAAGGAGAAGTGAAGACAGGGGTTTGCCAGGAGGAGTGACAGAAGAAATAGTGTGGTGAGGGGATATAGAGGAAAATGAGGTCCTCCCTTCAACAAGTCCTTGCAGTCACCCTACCACACAGCTGGAGCTGGCAGCTGGCAAGAACAACTGAAACTGGCCCTTTGCTGGTGGCCACCATTCAGCTGGACCATGGCTTTCCTGGGTAGAGGCTGTCGGGGGAAGAGAGGGACAAAAAGTTGAAGATAGGGGTGTTGTTAAAGGGAGGTTCGCTATATGTGTGTGTATATAAATTATCATATTTCATGCATAAAAAGGTGATTTCATGATCTGATTAGATCAGATTTTTCATTCTAGTCAGTTCCCACCCCTCCAATCCCTAGGGCTGGTCACTGGATCAGATCCTATTGCATGGAATTTGAAAGAATTCCAACAAAATTCATTTTTTCTATAGTCATTTTTACTCAGTGTGCCCAGAGACTGCACATATTGGGATTCCCCACCTTCCCCAAGTTACATGGAAGTACATTTGTGTTGTCTTGTAAATTCATTTGGGATTCTTAAAGTCATGGGAGTGCATTTTCCAGAGGGACCATTAAATTACAAGATCACTCAAGTTTGCTACTGTAGCACACAGATTTCATTCCTATATCTTACAATTGTGCCCAGGAGTGATTCTGGCACTTAAAGAAGTGTCAGAATCTCTGAGTCTTTTCTTCCCTACATTCTGTCTCCCCCACAGTTTCATAATGGGGTTAAATATATGAACTTTAGGGCTGGTCAACAAGTGGGATGACTCTTATCTTTAATGACACTTTTCAACCAATCACACCACATGGGGGTGAAAACCAACATAATAAGCCCACAGAACAATTGCAATGCAAGTCTGGCTTCACAACTGAAATGAGTGCCTCACATACCAGTAACGATAGATTCAGGTGGATAGCCATGTTGGTCTGCAGTAGAAGAGCAAGATTTGGATCCAGTAGCATCTTAAAGACCCTGCAATATTTTCAATGAATAAGCTTCCCCTGACTTTTTATTTTTCAGAGCACTATATGAAGAACCATACGCATGTAGAAAAGAGCACCTATAAGACTAACAAAATTTGTGGTAGGGTATGAGCTTACCTAGATCCAGGCATTGTGCCCTCAGAACCCCTCTGAGTCTCCAGCAAGACATGTTGGTCATCCAAGCTTCGCTTCCTGCATGGACCTCTCTATTCCTCTGATAGGTAACTATTACCTGAACCCTACAACTATTCCCCATTTTCTCGCTGCCTTTCCTTGTATGCCTGTGATTTTACATTTACCTCTTGTGGTGTGTTTGAATTTCCCCTTTAAATAAAAATACTCTTGTTTTAGAAAGCACACCTCTCTTGTTAGTTTCCTTGGGGGGGGGGGGGACCTGGTAAAAATTGGTGGAGGATCTTGCTTGTTACCACCTCTTGCATCGTTTGCTCCTCATTTGCTAATTCTCCCAACTTGCAAGGAGATTCATAAGCATGATAACATTGTCTATTTTCTTAAATAATAGAATAAGATAAACTATATCCATGACCTACATAAAAGCTTTTGTACAAAAGCAAAGGAGAAACAACGTACTGTAATCCAGAATCTATATTTTCAATCTAAAAAAATTCAGATTTCCTAATAAAGCTCCAAATGTATTACTTATATTAAATCTGTCCAAGAATTATACAGAAAATATACCTCCTTCAATTCTCCTGCCTAATGTTACTATTTAACACATGGAATCCTAAGCAGAGTTACACTGGTCTAAGCCCATTGATTTCTTTTTTTTTAATAAAATTTTATTAGTGAGTGGAAAAACAAAAGAAAATTTTCCAAATTTAACACAAATAATCCCATTTTTCCCCTTGCTCTGTCCCCCACCCTTTTCCTCCCCCCTCCCTATTGACTTCCAACAGCTTTCCAACCCTTAACCCTTCTTATTACTTAAATCTATTTCATTTATATTTTCCTACCAACTTTAAATCATAATATCTCTTATTCTAAGCACATTCTTATTTTTTACATAACCTCTATCGAACCTACTATCAATATAGTATATCTCATATCAATATAGCATACCAATATAATATGATATATAACACATTCTTATTCTTTTACATAGCCTCTATCGAACCTACTATCAATATAGTATATCTCATATCAATATAACATACCAATATAATATAATATATAGCAGGGATCGCCCTATCTCTTACTTTAAACTTATTCTATTTCTTTTCTTTTAAGCATATACTCCATCAAATACACTATCAATATAGTATATATCACAATAATATATTATATATATGTTGTATGCTATGCCACCAATGTAGCACAGCACACAACACCACATAGCACAACCACATATTATGTTATAATGTAGAATCTGATCCACTAACCCGTTATTTTATGTTATATATCATATATAGTATACCTCATTGAGATATCTGTTTACCCCTTCTCGTTATCCCATATACTCAATGTAAAATCCCCTTAAATATTATATTAGCTTAGATTATAATTACATTCCCCCTAAATGGTAAGATCCCTTCTCTCTTCTCATTGCAACATTGTTCTTTAAAAATTTTCGAACTGCCACAGTTCTCCTTTTACATCCCACTTTTTTTCCAAAAATTGTTTCAGTTTCCCCCAATCAACAATATATTGTCCTAGGTCAAGATCTTTGAGTTTCCTTGTCATTTTGTCAATTTCTGCCATATACAGCAATTTGTAAATCCTGTCTTCTACAGTTGGTATTTCTTGTGTCTTCCATTTCTGCGCATACAAAAGTCTTGCCGCTGCTGTCATGTAAAATAACAATGTTCTGTGCTGCATTGGAACTGCCTCCATTCCCAAGTTCAGTAGCAACAATTCTGGGTTCTTATTTATTTGTATTTGTAAGATCTCATTTATTACTTCAATTATTTCTCCCCAGTACTGTTTAGCTACTTCACATGTCCACCACATATGATATAATGATCCTTCATGCTTTTTACATTTCCAGCACTTGTCTGACATGTTAGTATTTCCTAGCGCAATTTTCTTTGGTGTTAAATACCATCTGTAAATCATTTTGTACACATTCTCTTTAATGTTCGTACAAGTTGAAATCTTCACTATATTTTTCCATAGGTACTCCCATGCTTCCATTGTTATTTCTTTATGAAAATTTATTGCCCACTTCACCATCTGGACATTTACTGTTTCGTCCACCGTAAACCATTTTAAAAGTAATTTGTAAATCTTGGATATTTCTTTCTTGCCTTCTTGTAGTATCACTTCCTCTAACTCCGAATTTTCCAATCTTATTCCTCCTCTCTGGCAGTCCGTATTATAAAGGTCTCTGATTTGTCTGTACTGGAACCATCCATAACAAGGAGACAATTCTTCTTCTGTCTTTATTCTCAGCTTTGAATATTGTATTTGTGTAATCTCCTTGTAAGTTAAATATTGCTGTTCATTATCGACAGTTCTCGGATCTATTACTTCATACAGAACCACCCATGAAGGAATTCCATCTTCCATATACAACTTGTATTTCTTCCAGACCTTGAAGAGGCTTCTCCGAATATAGTGATGCAAAAACAAAGAGTCCGCTTTTACTTTGTCATACCACATGTATGCATGCCATCCAAATATTTTTTTATGTCCCTCCAGGGCCAGCAACTTACGGTTTTTTAAAGTTATCCAGTCTTTCAGCCATACAAGACATACTGCCTCATGGTACAGTCTTATGTTGGGCAGTTGCAAGCCACCTCTTTCCTTCGCGTCTTGTAAAACCTTCATTTTCACTCGTGGTTTCTTGCCTGCCCACACAAAATCTGAAATTTCCCTTTGCCATTTATCAAATTGTTTGGAGTCTCGGATAATTGGTATGGTTTGCAACAAGAACATCACACGTGGTAAGACGTTCATTTTTACTGCTGCAATTCTTCCCAGCCATGATAAATTCAGTTTGTTCCATTTTATTAAATCTCTCTCTATTTGTATCCACAGTTTCTCGTAATTGTTTTTAAACAAATCTATGTTTTTCACAGTCAGTTCAATGCCAAGATATTTTACTTTATTAGTCACCTCACAGTCTGTTATCTCCATTAGCTCTTGCTGCTTCTGTTTAGTCATATTCTTACATAAAATCTTTGACTTCTTTTTGTTCACGTAAAATCCAGCCAAATCTCCAAACTCTTTTATTTTTTCTATTACCTTTGGCATATTTTCAATTGGATCCTCTACTATTAACATTTTGTCATCCGCAAAAGCTCTGACCTTGTAAGAGAACTCTTTTATTTTCATACCTCGGATTGTGTCATCTTCACGTATTTGAATCATCAATATTTCCAAAATCAAAATGAACAACAATGGAGACAACGGGCATCCCTGTCTGGTTCCTTTGCTGATTTTCAATTTTTTTGTCAAGTCCTCATTCACTATGATTGCTGCACTCTGGTCTCTATAAATTTCCTTGACCGCTTGTATGAACTTTTCTCCCATTTGCAGCTTTTCCATGGTAGCAAACATAAAATCCCAGTTCAGATTGTCAAATGCTTTTTCCGTGTCTACGAAGAAAAAACCAACCTCTCTGTCACAGTGCTTGTCATAGTATTCAATAGCGTTTATTACTGTCCTCAAATTGTCTTTAATTTGTCTGTTGGGTAAAAATCCCGCCTGTTCTTCAGCAATGAATTCCGACATCCATCCTTTCAACCTCTCTGCCAACACCTTTGCAAATATTTTATAGTCATTATTCAACAACGAAATTGGTCTGTAATTTTTAACATTGGTCAAGTCCTGACCTTCCTTCGGTATCAGCGATATATTGGCTTCAGCCCATTGATTTCAATGGGCTGAGACTGGAGTAACTCTGTTTAGGATTTCACTGTAAATTGCACTTATATACTGAATCAGCCCATTAAGTCTATTAGGGTTAAAACTGTCTGCTCAAACTGGCAATGGCTTTTCAGGGTTTCAGACAGAGGTCTTTTGCATCACCTTCTACCTGATCTTTTCAGCTGGGATGCTGGGAACTGAGCCTCAGACCTTTTGCATGCAAACCAGATGCTCTACCACTGAGCCACCCGTGTTCTCACTGAATATTGGGTTGAATCCTAACAGTTTTTCTGCTGGTGGAAAATGGGGTGGGGGGGTCCCTTTGACCATTAAAAAAAGGCTAAACTGGGTATCATGGGACCTTCAAGTATAAAAACCATATGGGACAGTGGCTGTACTAAGAAGGGAATTCAGACAAGATTAAATGGAAAAGCTATCTGAATCCAGCCCATTTCCATTATACAATTAAATAATACAATTGCCTCCCAAACTGATTTGCATGAATTTTCCATTTTAGCTTTGTAATATGAAGTCAGTTTTCTCATTATCATTATATTTCAGATTTTTTCTTCATTTTCAAACCTGTATTGAAAGCAAATATTCTCATTTTCAGAGGCTGCAAATAAGATTTTTCCTGCAGTGAACATATTAATAAATGAATGCTATGATTTTTCCTTACCGATCCTCTTATTTTCATAGAAGATGTAATATTGGATTGATGGAAAACCAATAGCCTGACACTATAACAATAGATTGATGTATATTATTCTGATATACTTTAATACCTGTACATTGCTACCATATATAAGAAAAAGTTGCTCTTCTCCAAAGCCAACAAAAATCATGCAGTTCCCCCAAATCTTTTTCAACATCTTAGTTATATAATAACACCTGTACAACACCAAGATTATTTTTAAAAGCAACGCTAATAACACCTTATGTTGAACTTATGAAATATATTCCCATTGAAAATCAGATAATTGAACTGACAAATCCTGCTCCCATTTGTTATTCAGAATGAGCTTTCTGTTTTCCTGCTGCATTTAAATAAAACCATCTTGGATAATCCACAACAGGCTAGAGAATCAATCAACATCCACTCAAAAAGATATCAAAGAGGTTGCCCCTCCCTTGGCACCTGCTTACTCCTGCCTTTCCCCCTACAGGCAAGTAGCTCAGTAGGGATGTCATTGATGGCCTGTTGGGTGCTGGGGGATGAGTCCACTGGTGCTATCGTGGGTCCATTAAGTCCCCCTGGTGACCACTTTGTCTAACCTCAGGAGGGCCATGCCTGCACCACCCACATTGCAGTGGCAAGCCAAAGAAGATAGAAGTCAGCAGTGGTGTAACCATCCTCAGCACTACATCTGTCGGGGTGAATGGGATAAAGGTGAAATGGCCAGGGGCGTGAGGTATAGCTGTGATCTGCTCAGAGTTGCACTGCAATTGGTTTAATTTGTCTAATCAGCATTCTGTATGTTTGCCTGTGATACAATAACCCTCGTGAACATTGAAATACTGGAATGAGATTTGGCACTAGAGATGGGCACGATCCAAACAAAAATACGGATTAAGCCGTTCATGAATCCGGGCTGCTGCCGAACCCAGGCCACCGATTCTAACCGATCAAGTCCCATTTCCGATCTGGAATCGGGAAGGCCAAAGCGGGAGGGCGTCCCACTGTTTCCAGAAATATAGGAATGGTGGTTGGTGGCAGCGGCTGCCAGGCCTGGTGGGCAGGGGGAGGCGGCAATGAGCCACCTCCCTTCAGGGAGGGAGGGGACATACACACACACACACACACACACTCTTAGAGTAGAGGGGGGAAGTTTTTAACCCGGCAACAAGCCACCTCCCCTCAGGAAGGGGACATTCCTAGGGCCAGATCTACGGTTGCCAGAGCCCAGGGCAACTATAGTCAGGCTCTTGTGCTCACGCGCTCGCACGCTCCTGGGTCGCCCCCCCGCCCACGCAGCAAGCTGGCTGTCCCGGTGCGCTGCGGAGCTGGCAGCAGCACGAGTGGTTCGGCGGCTGCCTGCGCCATTCACCTGCCCTGCAAGACAAGGGGCGGCCGGCTTGCCCGCGCGCCCCTTGTCCTGGGGAAAGGCGAATGGCGCAGGCGGCCTCCCAGCCTCCCGCGCTGCCTTTTGCCTTTCCTTTGTGCCCATGGCTTCAGAACACCCCTTCTCCCTCCCTCCCCTGGGTTGCTGCTCCGTGTTTGGAAGGAAGCCTGCTAATCAAGGAAAGCTGGGCTTCCATTCGTGTTTTGAGGGCGACAGAAGGAGGGCAAACACAGCTCATTCCCCTGGCTCCATTGCCCCGGGAATAAATTACTGGCACCAGAGTGGCTGCAATTCCGAACAGAAACCGATATATCCGATCAAGTCCCAAACAAGCAAACCCCTGACTGCTGGATTGGTTGCCGTGGATGGAACCGATTAGCTGAGTCACGATGGCGCAAACACCAAAATCGGGGTTTTTTTGAAATTGTAATTCAGATTGTGCCCATGTCTATTTGGCACACATTTAGGACCCCATTATTTGCTTCAAGATCTAACCCTAGAGGAATCTCAAACACACTTTTGTTCATTTTTAACACCTGAGTTTACATGTTTCACATTTTCCAGTACTGGTCAGTTGTTGTTTTTTGTTTGTTTATAGTCTGCCTTTCTTACTGAGATCCAAGGTGCAATATATACTGCAAGTAAATACAACATAATCAATAGCTAGGACATTCACAAAACAAAAATACAATATCAACAGTTAAAAGCTGAACTCATAGATGAAACCATTCTGAATCAAAGTGTAAGTAATTAACATGACATCTTTAGCAATGTTGAACTACCCAGTAGGAGCATAACTACATCAGCAGACAGTACCCAATAACCTACTATACAGTCCCTGACCTTTACCAAGGTATCTCTTTTAGAGATGGGCACGAACAGCAATACAAACCAAAAAAAGCCACGAACAGCCCAATCTGCTGTCCACGAACAAGCTGTTCGTGAGGCCCCATTCTAAATGAACAGGTGGTCGTTGCAAGCCTCGTTCGTTGTTGTTTGTTGCTGTTCATCAAGCCAGACAGTCTGGCACCTGCAATCAATTCCCTTGGAAACATAGGCAGGGATTGTCTGAACTCTGTCTGAACTCCTGCTGTTGCCATTGAAACCCCAGTCTAAGCCCAATTTAGCTTGATAGGCAGGTCTACAAAGACCAGGGGGAAGGGGGGCTCCCAGCTCTGGCTTAGTTTGCATACAGTGGAGAGGGAGAGACAGTTGCTGTTGGCATTTTGATAGAGAGAGTGCATTGGAGCTTGAATTTTCTTTGTGTGTGGTGGGATAGGGATCTACCCCTTCAAGTTCCAGGGCTGCTGCCAGGCTCTGGGCCAAGCTATTATTTATTATTGGTATTTTTCCTGGTGCCTGCTCAGGTCAGGTTTCTGGGAGTGGTGCAGTAGGGATCTTGACCAAACTTGGATGATGGCTGGAGGAGAGGCTGCTAGCCCCCACGAACAGCCAACCATGAACATGTTTGTGAACAGGGCCATGTTCGTGGTTGTTCGTGAGTCCCTGTTCGTGGATGGCAACGAACAACAAACATCATGTTCGGGTTTTTTTTCTGTTCGTGGCCATCTCTAATCTCTTTGAGCTATTTCTTATGACACAGACATATTATCTGAGTAGAAAGCCCTCCTGAATAATTTAGTCTTGCATAGTTTGTGGAAAGCCAGAAGAACAGGAACTTTCCTGACCTCCCCAGGCAGCCCATTCCATAAGGTGGGGACTACCACAAAGAATGCATGTGTACAGGCAGTTGTTGATTTAGCCTAACTGCAGGGTGGTATCTGCAGAAGTTTGTGTTCATATGAGTGAAGCTGCCGTGATGGAACATAGGGAGAGGGGCAGTTGCATAGATATGAAGGGGCAAGGCCATGAAGGGCTTTGATTGTAATAGTCATGACTCATGACCTTTAATTGAGCCTGGTAACCAATGATAAGCCACTTGAGTGACTGCAGAATGGGAATGATATGCATGATCAGTCTAGTTCCTGAAAGTAAATGAGATGCAGCATTTTGCACCAGCTGAAGTCTCCAGATTGACTTTGAGGGGAGACCTATGTAGAATGAATTACAGTATTAGTTTAGCCCTGATGTTATTGTGGCATGAATCTGGGTGGCCAGATCAGTCATGTCAAGGTACAGGGCCATCTTCCAGGCTAGTCTAATTTGGGAGGAGGCCTTTTTTTTGCCACTGCATTTACTTACTTCTCTAGCAGCAGTGCTGGATCCAATATAACCCCTAGGCTTTTCACTGAGTCATCCAGGGTCAACAGAAAAATAGTTACACCTCAAAATACCAAAGTTAATTACACTCCTCTGTACAATATAGGATGTAACAATACTACAAGAGAAGCAACATTTCAATAAATAAATCAGCTGTTGCAAGAACAAGCTAATATATAATCTGTCATCTGTATCACAAAATTACAGAAGTTTACATAATATTTATGAAATTGAGACATATGTCAAAACACATGCCAAATTACTTATTTGGGTCAACAACAATAACAACGAAGTCATTTGTATATGAAGAATTTTGTGTGGCATCTATTTTGCCAGCTACTAAAATTTCTTATATTGTACCATATCAAGCACTTATGGTACCATATCAAGCACTTATTCCCCCACAATATTTAGCAATTTGCATTTTTGCAACCAAAAGCAAAAAAGTTATTACAGTAAAAGCTTTATCCTCTGGTACTTGATTATCCCCCTGACATGGCCAGGGCAAGCCCAGTCTCATCAAATTTCAGAAGCTAAGCAGAGTCAACCTTGGTTAGTAATTGGATGGGAGACCTCCAAATAAAAACACAGTTGCTATGCAGAGGCAAGCAATGACAAACCCCCTCTATTAGTCTCTTCCTTTGAAAGCCCCATCAGGGGTCACCATAAGTCAGTTATGACTTGATGGCATTGTCTACCATCACTTCATTATCCAGAACATCCAATTAACCAGCATCATCCAGAGGGTAAGCTCCTCTCCCTCAGTCCTTCAGCCTGAGTCTACAGGCACATGTGCCCCCTCTCTTCCACCTAACCAGCTGGCTCTGTGGTTTGAGGGAGAAGGAGAAGGGCCTCTTCAAGCCACCATGGAGTGGATTTTGGGTTCTGTGTAGTCCTTTGGGTAGGGAACAGGGTGGAGCAATACATTTTAGTATCTGGCACATTTCATGAACCAGCATTCCTCATGAGTGCTGGATAACAAAGCTTTTACAGTAATTCCTTGCAAAGTGTAAAATTAGGTAATTTTTAAGGTGCTGTTTTTTTAATGTCTCTGACAGCCCAACCCTAAGGCTGCTTTCCTGGTGGTAGTAATGCCTCACCCTGTCCACAGGCATGATCAAAGACCTCCATATCTGCCTTGAAAGTGCTGTCCATCCAAAAGGTTAAGGAGGAACAAGTGGCTGTTACAAATCCCTCTTTACCATGATGGAACCATTGAAAGCCTGGGGAACTTACAGGGAACTGGTACAGCTAAGAAATTAAATAGTCAGTGGTGTATAAGCTGAAGAGACAGAATGATGAGGCGACAGGAATTTTTGAAGGTGGAGATTCTAGTGATGGCTTGGTAGAGCAAAGAGCTGGTTGCGTCTGGGAAATGGAGGAGTTCCAGCAGGAGGTTTAGAGTGGCCCTAGTTTGGAGCCACTTTGCCAAATAGCCTTGGATCAAGAAGTGGAATTCTCAGAGACTCTCTCAAAACAGGAAACAGGGCAGAATGTATAGGCTCTGGATGCCAATCGCTTGTTGTTCCAAAAAAGTATTGGCAGAGACTCATGGAATTGGCTCATGATACACATGGTGCAGGACACTTAGGGATCAATTTGACTAGGCAGAGACTTTTCTTGAATTTCTACTGGCCCAGGTTAGCACAGAACGTTATTGTCAGACTTGTCTGACTTGCTAGGAATGGACAAAAGTGGCTGCAAGGCTAAGATGCCTCTGTAGTTCCTTCCTGTCTTTGGAGAAGAGTTTCAGTGTGTAGGTATAGATATACTTGGTCCTTTCCCCAAGTCCACCAAGAGGGAGAAGCAGTTTGTTCCACCCTTGGTGAATCATACCACCAGATATCTGCAGGTAATATCCTTAGCTTCAGCAGAAACCTCAGCGGTAGCCAAGGCTCTCATTAAGCACTTTAGTCAGCAAGGATTTCCTGTGGAAGTTTTAACCAATAGGAGGCACAATTAATAGAATGTCTCTGGAATTAATAGAATGTCTCTGGGAGTGTTGCTGGGTGAAACATCTTGAAATGACAGCTCACCGCCCTCAGTGAAATGGCTTGACAAGGTGGTTTAAGGGAACTTCAAAAGGAACGCTCACGGCTTATGAAGAGTCTCACCCCCAGGATTGGGATGAGAAGTGCTTTTTGCTTACAGAGAAGTTCCCCAAGAGTTTCTCTCCCTTTGAACTCATGTTTGGTAGAAAAATTAGACGGATGTTGAATCTTGGGAAGGGAAGATTCCTAAGGCAAAGAAATCAGTAGGAGACTTTCCAGGAAAAGCTGAAAAAATATGATGAGAATTGTCAAAGAGAACCTGGCAGAAGCAAGGGTAAATCAGAGCAGCTTTTATGATAAAAAAGTGACTTCCAGAGCTTTTGAGGTGGGTGACAAAGTAATGGTTTTCTTGCCCTTGCAGGATGACAGATTGCAAGCTGCCTGGGAGGGCCCATGTGTGATCATGGATAAGCAGAATGTGGTCACTTTTGTTTTCTCTGTGGAAAGGTCAGGCAAGAAGACTAAGGTAGTTCATGTGAACACACTGAAGCCTTACTTTGACAGGGAAGAGATGGTGCTAAGAGGAAGAGGTGATAAAGAATCTGATGAAAGCCTTGGCATAGACATTTTGGATCTCTTTTCTGAACAGGCACAGTGGGAGAAGCTGGATTGGCCAGTAGGCATGGCAGTTCAGGATAAGGAGAGATATCTTTCTGTTTTATATTGGTTCAAGAACATTTTCAAGAATAAACCAGAGAGAAAGTGTTCAGCTAAACTTGGGACAGACACTTGGTGTCATCTGCCAATCAGGTTTCTGCCTGTCAGGGTCTTGGCATCCCCTGCCATACTTCAGGGGCTTGACAACTCCCTTGTCATGAGTCAGCCAGGGCTGAGTGATAGCGCTGAGGACTCCTTAGGGGAAGAGGAGTTCCGTGCAGCCAGCACTGAACTGCCAGAAGCTCACGACTCCTTGGAAGGAAGGGAGCTAACAGAAGCTGACCAGCAGGGAATACCAGGACCAGCTCTGCTCCAGCAGGACCAGCTCTGCCCCAGCAGGTGAAACCCAGTTAGCTGATCCCAACCGACAGGTTCACCTCCACGCTTTGAGTGCCGTAGACAGAAGCTGAGAGCTGAACTGCTGGCAAGGAGGCGAAGTGCATGCCTCCTGGCCAGATGCCAGCTGCTTGTTGAGAGTGATGCGGAATGAGCACAGGATAGCTCCCAAGCAGCTGGCTGCAAGCCCAGCCTGTCTATAAAACCCTGCCACAAACAGCCAGGAAGTGTGGAAGCAACACGTCAGCATTCTGCTCTGGCTGTGACCACTCAGCCAGGCCAGGCCAGGCCTGGCCCCGCCTTGGCTTGCCTGGCCTTAGCTTGCTGTGTGACCTCCGGACCGTGCCTTGACTCAGCTTTCAGACTTTGGACTTGGAACTTCCACCTGGCTTTGGACTCATGCTCTGACTTCAAACCGGACTCTGACTATCCTGCCGGTGCTGGCCCAGCCCATGACACCCCTGACCTGAAAGCGTAAGAGCTTGGGCCAAGGACTGAACTCTAAAGGATATTGTGCTCAGCTGTGGCTGTCTCCTCTGTTTCTGTCCTGTGAAAGCATACAGAGGAGGGGGTCCCTCCTGAGCTTATCTGCCTGTCTCCTGAGAAGAAGAACCGTTGCCATGGATACATAACCTTGGAACTCCTGAACTTTCTAAAACATCCTCTTTGTTCTCATCCATAGTAGCTTTGCTTTGCTTTTGCTTACATATACAGCGTAGCTATTGGGAGATGGGAAGTGGGAACCTAGACTAGGCTGGCAGCTAATGGGGGGTGGGAACTGGGCTGTACTTAGAATTCAATTTAGACTTGAGGCTTGGTGCAGGTCATCATTCCTGGCAATGAACCTGTAGTGGATTACTGAACTGGTAGATTATCAAAAAAGCTTTAACTTATGCAGTTCTGGACTCATGTAGTGAAGTCATTGAAATCTACCTGGCAGAACCTTACACCTGTATCATAGTTACAGAATCTGTCTGCTAACAGAATCCTTTCAAAATGGCCAGATAATTCCGCCACTGGGATTGAATTAAAACGAGCCAGCAAAAAGGCCTTACAGAGTAAGTGGTAAAGTCTTGGCTGATAAAAAGAAGGAGGTTAAGGACATGCTAGTGTTAGACATGATTCAGCCTTTAGCGAGCCCATGGGCATCTCCTGTTGTCTTCATCAATAAGCCAGATAGTTCAATCAGGTTTTCTGTGAATTATAGAATGATAAATACTATCATGACACAAGACGCTTACCCAGTGCCTAGGACAGATACTTTGTTGGACAATTTGGATCTGCTAGGGTGAAATCACTGTGGAACTTTGTAAGGGTTTTGGTAGATGGACTTGGGGAAGGAAACCTGAACAAAATTTATTTTCATTACTCCAGATGGTCTGTATGAGTTCATCCCATGTCTTCCTATTCCTCCATCCCACAAGTTTCTTTTATGCTTCTTTCTGCCCTGTCCACTGTGCTCTCTCACTCGCTCCCCTTCTATTCTGAGATGCTTTTTGACTGATCAGGTTCCCCCTCTCCGTTTTCTGACTACTGTATCTCCTACCATCCCATGAAAATGGCAGATCTGACCAATGGACTTAGAAATTCAAAGACTGGTCAATAACTTGTTGAATGGGATGACAGAGTTTGAAGTAGGTAATATAGATGGCATTGCGATTTTCAGCACATAGACGAATTCACATGAAGTATTTAGCTAGTATTAACCTGCAAAATTACCAGGCTAACTAATGTGCTGATCAAGAATTCCTCACTTCAATCCGACACGCATAGAAAACTATGCAAGACAGAAGCACAGCCACCACGACTATATGGACTCCCTAAAATTCATAAGGATTCAGTCCCACTCCAACCCATCGTGAGTGCCATTGGTTCACCAACATATGAATTAGCTAAACATCTGGCCAATCTCCTACAGGACCACATTGGAAAAACCACATCTTACATCAAAGATTCAGCACATTTCATCAACAAAATCAGTTCTCTGAAACTCAATCCACAGGACATACTCGTCAGTTTTGATGTTGTATCCCTATTTACCAAGGTTCCGGTAAAAGACACAATCACACTTATTAATCAGATTTTTCCAGAGGATGTAACAGCCTTATTCCACCATTGTCTGACAACCAGTTACTTTCAATGGGAGAATGAATTCTATGAACAGATGGATGGGGTGGCCATGGGAAGCCCTCTCAGCCCAGTTATAGCTAACTTCTACATGGAACATTTTGAAAAAAACAGCTCTAGAATCAGCACCCCACAAACCTACAGTCTGGTTCCGGTTCGTGGATGATACCTTTATCATTTGGAGCCATGGTGAGGAAGAATTGATGGAGTTTTTAAACCACAACAATATCCACCTGAACATACAATTCACCATGGAGAAAGAAACCGAGGGTAAACTTCCATTTCTAGATACCTTGGTCATCCGCAAAGCAAACTTTCAGTTAGGTCACAAGGTCTACAGGAAACCAACTCACACGGATCGGTACTTACACAAGAACTCCAACCACCACCCTTGACAGAAAAGAGGCATAATAAAAACATTAGTAGACCGTTCAAGATGGATATGTGAACCACACTTTCTCAACGAGGAAATTAATCATCTAAACCATGCACTTCAAGCAAATGGCTACTCCAGAAATGAAATCAGAAGAGTGAGTAAACCAAGGATAAATCAAACAACTAAAGAAAAACAGTCTCCCACAGGAAAAGTGTTTTTGCCATATATCAAAGGAATCACTGATCAGATGGGAAAGCTTATGAAAAAGCACGGCTTACAAACAGTATTCAGACCCACCAGAAAAATACAACAGATGCTACGTTCAGCAAAAGACAGTGGAGACCCCCTCACCTCTGCAGGAGTATACCGTATACCCTGCACCTGTGGACAAGTTTACATTGGGACCACAAAGCGTAGCATCCAGACAAGAATAAAAGAACATGAAAGACACTGCAGACATGGCCATCTGGAAAAATCAGCAGTGGCTGAACATAGCCTAACTCAAACAGGACACAGTATCCTATTCCAGGACACTAAAATACTTGACAACACTTCCAACTACTTTGTCAGACTGCACAGGGAAGCCATTGAAATTCATAAGCATAAGCACAATTTCAACAGGAAAGAAGAGACTTTAAGAATGAATAGAGCATGGTTTCCAGTCCTGAAAAACACCAGGCTAACAAAATACTCTATACCTGACAATAGCCCTGCAGAGAAGATTAGCACATCAAGCACCAATCCATATGCAAAAGAACCTCCTCAGGATACAGTGAAGCCTCCCTCCATTAGCATTCCACCCTGGGAAACTCTTACAGGATCACTCAGCCCAACCCCACCCCTCCTGAGTAGATATAAATGACCTGCCAACATCTTTTCCACACTGTGACACTGAGAGATCTCTGTCTTTTGGTGCTACACCTCTGAAAATGCCAGCCACAGCTGCTGGCGAAACATCAGGAACTACAATGCCAAGACCACGGCTATACAGCCCAGAAAATCTGCTACAACCATCATTCTCCAGCCGTGAAAGCCTTCAACAATATATTTAGCTAGGGTGTTAGGTGTTGCCAAAGAAGAAGGTCTCACTATCAAACTGAACAAATGTCAGTTTGGAATGCCAGAGATGGTTTACTTGGGAAATAGAGTATGTAGTGGGAACATCATGTCTATGTGGGACAAAGTAGAGGCAATACAGAATTGGGAGCCCTTTAAGACAAAGAGATAGGTCAGGTTTTTCTGGGATTGGCTAGGTATTATCAGAGATTTGTTCTGGAGTTTGCGACTATAGCTGATCCCTTTTCCTCTATCATCAAGAAGTCCCTGCCAGACAAGGTAGCCTGGACCCCTGAATGCTAAGCCATCTTTGATCAGTTAAAATGAGATTTAACCACCATAATATATCATATCATATCATATCATATCATATCATATCATATCATATCATATCATATCATATCATATCATATCATATGGAAAGCTACAATGGGGCAGAAAAAACTGCGATGGAGAATAAACGAGGATTTATTGCAAGACCAGGATAATATGGAATATATAAAGGAAGAAACAAAGCAATTCTTTCAAATCAATAATAACAATGAAGTTTCAACCCAGATGGTATGGGATGCATACAAGGCAGTAGTAAGAGGAAATTTAATTACATTAAATAACAAGGACAAGAAGAAAAAACAAGAGAAATGGCAAGAGATAAAGGAGAAACTACATAAAAAAGAACAAGAATTAAAGAAAAAAACGGGGGGGGGGGACAATAATACAAGAAATCAAAATACTGCAGGAGCAAATAAGAGCTATTGCACGTAAGGAATTAGAATGGAAATTGAAGACATTACAGCAAAAGTCATTTGAAGGAGCAAATAAGCCAGGAAAGTACCTAGGCTGGCAATTGAGAAAAAAAAGAGATAATAAAATAATTAACAGAATAATCGAAGAAGGAAAAGAACGAAAAGATTATCAAACAATTAAGCGAGCCTTTTATAAATATTATGCGAAATTATTTCAAAGGAAGGCAGTAACTCAGAAGAGTATTGATCAATATCTACAGAGAACAGACTTACCAATGATACCAACAGATATGAAGGAGAGGTTAAATGCTCCAATAACAGAAGAAGAAATTACACAAGCAATAGATGCAGCAAAGATTGGTAAAGCACCAGGACTGGATGGGATAACAGCTAAATTTTACAAAGTAATGAAGGAAGACCTTGTACTAGTATTAAAAACTATAATGAATGATATATTGCAAGGAAAAGGACTTCCAGATACATGGAATGAAGTGAGTATTGCCTTGATACCGAAGGAATTACAGGACTTGACTAATGTCAAAAATTATAGACCAATTTCATTGATAAACAATGATTACAAAATATTTGCAAGAATATTGACAGAGATACTTAAAATATGGCTAATGGACTTTGTAGGAGAGGATCAGGCTGGATTTCTACCAAATAGACAACTTAAAAGACAATCTGAGGGTGGTTATAAATGCCATTGAGTATTTTGATAAACGTCCAGATAAGGAAGTTGCGCTCTTCTTTGCGGATGCAGAGAAGGCCTTTGACAATTTGAATTGGGAGTTCATGTTTGTATCGATGGAGAAGATGGATTTAGGTAAAGAATTTATAAAAGCAGTAAAGTCAATTTATAAAAAACAGAGAGCAACAATTTGTGTTAACAATGACCTGACAGAGAAGTTTGAAATAAGAAAAGGAACAAGACAAGGTTATCCACTATCACCGCTGTTGTTTGTTATGGTCTTAGAAATATTATTAAGGCAGATCAGAGAGGATGAGAATATAAAAGGAATCAAAATAAAGGGATCTTCATATAAGTTAAGAGCTTTTGCAGATGATGTGATGTTTATAGTAGAAGATCCACTACAAACTCTACCAAGATTGCTGGACAGAATTAAAGAATTTGGAGACTTGGCAGGTTTCTATATAAATTTTAAAAAGTCTAAAATAATAACCAAAAACATAACAAAGAAGAAGCAACAAGAACTGAAGGAAGTAACAGAATGTGAAGTGGTACACAAAACTAAATATTTGGGAATAGAACTGACAGCTAAAAATATTGATTTATTTAAAAATAACTATGAAAAGCTCTGGACACAAATTGAAAGGGATATGATAAAATGGAACAAATTAAACTTATCGTGGTTAGGTCAGATTGCCACAGTTAAAATGAATGTGTTGCCTAGAATTATGTTCCTAATGCAAACGATACCAATTGTTAAAGACAAAAAACAATTTGAAAAATGGCAGAGGAAAATATCGGAATTTGTGTGGGCAGGAAAGAAACCTAGAGTAAAAATGAAAGTAGTTTGTGATGTTAAGGAAAGAGGTGGAATGCAGTTACCTGATCTTCGACTATACCATGAGGCAATATGTTTAGTATGGCTAAAAGAATGGGTGTCTTTATCCAATCATAAACTGTTAATATTGGAAGGCTACAATAAACTTTTTGGATGGCATGCATATTTGTAGTACAATAAACATAAAATGGACGCAATGTTCCAGCACCACTATTTGAGAAAAACTTTGTTTTTAACCTGGCTGAAATATAAAAAGTACATTGATCAGGAGAAACCATTGTGGATTGTACCAGCTGAAGTGATTAACCCGAACTTGGAATACAAAGGAAAAGAATGGCTTACCTTTAAAGAATTAACAGAAATAGAAGATAAGGCGCTAAAACCAAATGAGGAATTGCCATTCAAATACGGCTGGCTACAATATCGACAGATCAAGGGTTTATTTGACTCAGATCAAAGGAAGACAGGTTTTAGAATTAAAAATTTAGAGTTAGAAGAACTTTTGTTAGGGGATAACAATAAAGCAATCTCTAAAATGTAAAAATTGTTATTAAAGTGGTTTACAGAAGATGAGACAGTCAAGGTTCAAATGATAAAGTGGGCGATAAATTGTAATAATGAAATAATGAAGGAGGCATGGGAGCAATTGTGGAAAAACACCTTAAAAATTTCAACATGTACCAATATTAAAGAGAATGGCTATAAAATGTTATATAGATGGTATTTAACACTGAAAAAATTAGCCATAGCTAATAAACATCTGTCTAATAAGTGCTGGAAATGTAAGGAGCATGAAGGTTCTCTATTTTATATGTGGTGGACTTGCGGCAAGGCTAGAGACTTTTGGGCTAGAATATGTGCAGAGATGTCTTTAATACTCCAGTATAATGTTGTTAAAAATCCAGAAATGTTGCTGTTATCTTTACACTTGGAAGACGTTAATAGAAATGATAGGATATTATTGTACTATATGATAACAGCGGCAAGAATATTATATGCACAATACTGGAAGAGAGAAGAAACACCTGAAACTGAAGAATGGATACGAAAACTGTTGTACATGGCTGAAATGGACAAATTAACGAGAAAACTGAGAGATCAAGATCCAAAGGGATTTTTCAAAGATTGGAAGAAAATGAGAAAGTACTTAGAAAGAAAATGGGATGTCAAAGGACAATTGTGGTCTTTTGAAGTATATTAAATAAGATATACTTTAGATCTTTACCAGTAGTAACAGACTAATAATTATAGTGTAGAAATATGATCAGAAAACGGGGGGTTGGAGTGCTGTTGGAAGTCAACATTGAAAAAGGGGAGGGGAGGGGAGGGGGAACATATACCTATGGGAACTGAAAAGAAATGTAGTTGCTTTTAATTTGATTGTATGTTAACCCATCCAATAAAATTTTATATAAAAAAGAGAGAGATTTAACCACCTTGCTCATTCTTAAAGCTTCCAACGATAAGAAGTATTTCTTTGTTTCCACAGATACCTCAGATAAAGGCAATGGGATGGGCCTCATGCAAGAGTCTGGAGGAAACAAACACTTCATAGCTTATCTGAGAAGGAAACTCATTTTCTGAGAAAGAAAACATTCTCCAGTATAGAAGAGTGTTGGCAATGTTGCGGGCACTGGGCAAACTTAGATCTTATCTGTGGGGGCAGGATTTCAGTGTCTTGACAGATGAATCTTCTTTGCAATGGCTGCAGGCTAGGAAAAACTTGAGCACTGAGCCTCAGTGGTAGTTGTGGAAAATTTAAGAGTTCAACATGAAAACTGAATATAGCACAGGGTGAAACAGAGTGGTTGCAAACTTTCCTTCCAGGAGAGACAGAGAGTCTTAACGGGATTGATCTTATACAAGAGACTACCAGAGAAGAGACTCTTATGTGCAATTATGTGCATGCTGAAGTATGAATTCTGTAGTGTATAGTATATAGGCATATGATCATACTACTGTTTTTCTTGGCTTCAACACAACTTTCTGTTAAATGCACATTTCTGTTTGTACCTAGGAGAAGGGAGAAGTGGAGAAATATCTTCTAATTTAGGCTACATAACACTATGGGAAGAATTAGGGCTGCCAACCCCCCACCTTCACTCCAAGAAGTTTAGCTTTTGGTAAAAGGACCGGAAACAGAAGAGAAGCTCATTGCTCTCAAGCATTCTTTATCCTGGCCATGATTCACAAGCCAGCAGAGCAGAATCAAAGGGCCATCCCACACCCTGGCAGGAATGTGACACCTAGGAGGGGACAGAGACATGAGGATGCAAATGCTAGATGGTAATTCTTCCTGGGAATAAGAGAAAGACTGACCCAGGGGGGTGGGTAGGTAAACAGGGAAGATAAGTTCTCTTGACACGAAGGGAACAAGCTCCATTTAGGCTGATTCCATTGGGGAATAACTTGCAGGAAGGAGCTTTCACATCTGGGTGCCATCTTGATGGTAGCCACCACAATGTGGAACTAACAAAGGGCTGGCGGCCTGGACAAAGACTGAAAGAAATGGATGACTGTACACTGTAACTTTAAGAATAAATAGCTGGACCTAAAATATCAACAGCCAGCATATGTCTAGAGGAGGGACAGAGGAACACATGTATGCACCTTTACTTTGTATCCTTGCTCAACCCACTGGTGTGCAGAGCACGTGTGTGCACATTTTCTTTTAAATAAATTTCTGATCACTTTGAATATTGGATGTTTCTTCTTCATAAGTATGTTAAGCCCCTCTCAAATACATTACTAAAAAGGCACCAAGGGAGGGGAAGTGGTTAGTCAATAGATCACTAGATCCCCGGAGGGCACCAGTGTGGTAAGCTGTCCCCCATAGTAGCTAATTGGAGGAAGTGAGCGGCAGGGGCACTTGGCAGACCCTCTAAATGTGGCACAGAAAGAATGCTGGGGTTCCGGCCCTCGTAGAGGGAGATAGTCAAAATGACCAGTGTAGTGTGCTGCTAGGTGGAGACCCAGGATGACCAATATGTGTGTCTTGAATTCTCAAAAGACCCAAAGCAAGTCAGCGGGGTCCTTCTGCGGCAGTACCACATTACTGAAAATGGCAGAGCCTACAGGGGCTACTGTATTCAGCGTGATTATCTAAAAAGGGTTATGTTGTATAAGAAAGAGACCTATAGTAGAATGATTGTATGACAGTGATTGTATCTTCATTACAACAGAAAGTGCATAGTCAGTATCTGATTTATACAACTCTTGAAAGTGATCAACCCAAAGTGGTCAACCATTCTCCTCTGAATGTTTCAGTGGCTCATCAAGGAAGAGAAAATTACCAGAGTTGTACTGTGGAGATATGGGTTATGTGCATATCAGCTGTGCATGAAACAGAGTGAGTAATTGTGGTTACCTATTTGGACTTGAGAATGAGATGATATATAAGCAGGACTTTTCAGAATCCTACTCAGGTCTATTCAGTGTGGCTTACTGTCAGGAAAAGATTGCCCTCAAGATGTAATTACTGGATGAGCAGAGCCATTCTGCTATGCTGATGGCTTCTGATGTTGGCATATTGAACTCGGGATCCCATGTCTTCTTGTCCAAAAAGCTGAAAGAAAAACAATGACACCCTAAGAACCAGAGAACATAGCAACACTGATATGCAACATTGCACAGCATCCATGAGAACACCATTGGTGCCCACCAATCATGGTGTGACATGCAAAGGACACCCACACATTAGCAAAATAAGGTAAGCAATAATCTACATACTGCAGCACCAGATATTTCTTTGTATCACCATATTCCACTGCACCAGCAGAACAGAGCCTGACAGTGCAGCAACCTGATCAATGTGAATAATTATTTATGGCATCACTAGCAGAAGCCTAGTAACTGTCATTGTCATGTATGCCAGCATACCTGCCATGATTGTATTCTGCATTTTATACTGGTCAATGTGTAGATCATCTAAGTGTGTCTTAACTTCTGATATTAATTGCAGGAGAGCCAGTGGAGCCCTCCATTATCTGTTGAAAATATGTACTTTCACTTTTTCCAACAAGTGTCCTTGAGGAGAGCTGCTAGCAGCGAACACTGTAACTTTCCCAGAGACTGGGATATTTTGCTTTGTACTTCATGTATTCTAAACTAATCTGTTCCCATGCAACCTCTTTGGGGTTTCACGCCAGAATGTCAATAGACCCCAGAGGGCGGGAAGTTTCCCTATAATTTGTAATGTCTTTGTTTGAATTTCACTTCTGCCAATTGCCACCTTCAGGTGAACACCTGTACTGTATGGACAGGGCCGGCGCACCCATAGAGGCCAGGTAGGCAGTGGCCTCAGGCGCGAGGGCCCTGGAGAGGCGCCGGAGGGGGTGTCAGGGGCAGAGGCGCGCGCCACGGAGCTGGCGTGGCTGGCCCGCAGCTGCTGCAGCCAGCCAGCCCTGTGCCGCTGCTGCCGCCACACACCCCCAGCCGGGTGCAGCAGCCACGAGCCGCTGGCAGGGCAGCATGTGGAGCGCGGAGCAGCCTCCACCCGCCACCCCAGCCATCCGCCGGTGAACGCCCCAGCTTGTGCTGCGCTTTTACAAATCGTCTTGCTGGGAGGTGGGGGATGCTCTGGAGAAAGCTGACATGTCAGTGAAGTCCTAGTGTCCTTCACCTCTCTGTTAGAACTGTTAGAATCGCTGCCTGAAAAGTCAGAGAAAGCCTGCTGCAACAGCAGCTTTTGCAAATCGTTCCTCCAGTCACAAGCCTGCTCTCAACGATCTTTGGGGGCGGGCAGCTGCAACTTTCTCAGCTTTCTCCAGAGCATTCCCCTCCCCTCCGCGAGCAAGACGATTTGCAAAAGCTGCTGTTGCCGTAGGCTTTCTCTGTCTCTTCAGGCAGCCGTTCTAACAGAGGGGAAGGAACAGAAGGAAAAGGGGTGGGGGAGAGGGACTTCAGTTCCCAGAAAGACTTGCGAAAATGATCAAGTGTCCTTCACGAGTAAAATGTCACTTGTAGCGAGGCTCTATGTCTCACTATGTCCCCTTCTCCTTTTAAGTTATTACTGGAATTATCATCAGAACCAACTCTGAGTAAATCTCTGTAAGTGTCTCTGAAGTTGATACGAGAGCTCAAATTCTCATTTGAGGGATACGTATTACTGAACTAGCTTATCATCTGATAAACACATCCCTAGGTAAGTCTCCCACACTTATAAGAAAGTTATAACTATTTTAGCTTTATCTCTAATAGTCATTTCATTAGCAAACTGAACACAAACACCTGCAGCTCTCAGCTGACAAATATGATCCTATGAACTGGCCCAAAGACATTCCTTGTTTGCACCACTCCTCTCTAGATGCTCCAAAACAAGCCAACATGATCCATGTAATGTTTTGCCCTGTAAATAGTTTTGTGTTTTGTTTCTGCTAGTTAATGTGGAGGGTTTGAATGTATGTGTGCTGTGGTTAGAAATGCAGGCCTCTGATGTGAGAAGGAGCGGGGCTGGATGAGTAAGTGGGGTGTGCTGTGATCAGACAGTAGCTGAACCCTGGGGTGAACTACAGTTTGGGGAAGAGTAAAGAGGGGAAAGTTTTTAGTCAGTCTGTGTGTAATCTCAGAGTGATTATTCTATCTAGTTCAGTGATCCTCTCTTGTTCAGTCAACCTGTTTGGAAGTCTGAGTGTTCTGCATTGTGGATGAACACAGCCTAGGGGACAACAGAGGGAAAGTCTAGTTTGATCAGGCAGTCTTGTGGAAGCCTGAGGGAGTCTGTGTGGATGAGTTATTCTGTGAGAGAAGAACTATCCTACTATATAAAAGGCTAATGGTGTTCCACACAACACATTTCCTACCCTGGTGCGTCTCCAGAGGGTGCTGCTGTGGAGGGAAGCCTAGAAGAGGCACCCTGTCCCTCAGAGAGTGCACCGTGGTGGGAAGCTGGGATCAGGCGTGGAACAGTTAGCAGTGCCCTCCACTCTGCCTTCACCCAGCTGGGATCAGGAGTGGATGAGATGGCAATGCTTGCCCCCTGCCTTCATGCAGCTGGGATCAGGCGTGGAGCAGGTGGCAATGACCACCCCACACACCTTCACCCAGCTGGGAACAGGTGTGGAGCAGCTGGCAATGCCCGCCCCCTGCCTTCACCCAGTGTGCTGGAATGCAGGAAGGGAGTCTGCCACGAGCTTCTCTAACAGTCCAGAGTTCAACCAAGCCGACCGGGGAGCAAGCAGGGAGTGTAGTCCAGGGAGCCAAATTCAAAGGTCAGAGCCAAGAAAGCAGTCAGAGCAGAGCTGGGTCGCAGTAGAGCCAGGCGGGTCTGTGCGCAGGTGCTTCTGCAACGAGGGAAAGGGCGTCCTGGCTTAAGAGCTCTCACCTTCAGGGCAGTGCTGCATCCTGTTAAGACTCAAGGTCATTACGCCACTGTTTGCGCCTTGCACTTCGCCTCCTTTCCTGTGCAGCAAGACTCTGCCTCACTCTGTGCTGCCTCTCAGGTTCAGGGGAGCTTGGTGGGGATGTTGCCCTGGTCTCAACTGCTGGTGCAGGTAAGGGAACAGCCTCTGTCTCTGAGTCTGCCCTGGATTCCTCAGCCTGCTCTGGCAAGGGTTCCTGCTGATCCTCCATGTGGCTGACTCTGGAGGAGCTTGGAACACTCTCTCCCCCGTCATCCTCCATGAGGTCTTCATCCTCTGAGGAATCAGAGCCCACGACATGCCCCCCCCCAAGCTACGGACGTGCAGTTGTTGACAACAAAGGTTCCCACTGGGAACCCTCATTTCAGTGATTTACATTCCATCCTCCAGTCGATGGGCCATCAATCAGCGTTGATAATTTGAAAATTTCTTCCTGGCAACATGTAAATTCATATAGCCCAGCTCCAGGAACATTAATGGGCAATCGTTTCTTTGTTAAACAACAGGAAAACCCAATCTTACTTTTTTGTCACACCCCGGTAGCAATAATCAAAGGTGCTGAAACCTTTGTCATTCTCAGGAACTGACTGTTATGGCCTTTTGTCTTAATAGTCAAGAGGGCTCCCCAGCCTCAGGACATGATTTGCCCTATAAGAACCAGAGCTTTGTCCCACTCAAATTGTACACGCTCATCCAGCATAGTGCCCTCTGAACTCTCCTCCCTGGCCAAAGATGCAGGATGTTTGAAGCTTTCTTCCTCCGTGGACTGCTCTACTCTCCTGGTTAGGTAAATATATTTCCCCTCCCTCGCTCTATTCCAATATCTGGCTAATTTCCTAGGACTCTAAATGTTTGTACCAGCAATTTATTACTTCTTGTGCGTATGTATTTTCCCTTTGCCTTGAAGAACACTTTTCTCGACAGTTTCCTTAGGGAGAGGACCCCGTAAACATTGATGCAAGTCTCGCTTGTTACTCTCTTGCATAGCCTTACTCCTTGTCACTAATTCCCCTCTCTTACTCGCAAGGAGTCTCATTACAGTAACAGATTCACTCTGCATTCCATCAACATTCCATTCGCATTTCAGTCTCCCGGTCGAGAGCCGGCAACATTTCGCCCGGCTGGGTGGCTTGCTACTGTGGCTTGAAGCGCATTAGTGAGAGGGCTTATGATTTTGCTAATCATAAATGCATATAATATCACAGAGAGCTATGCAGACTGCTCACATAACCATTGGAACTCTACGTGTGGGCAGAAGGGTAAATGACAGGAGCAGCGACTGTAAAAAAAATAAAACAAAAAGGACCTGGCTATGCTCAGGAGCTAAGCCCAGTACTCCTGTTTTAACCAGGGCTATGAACGTGCAATGCCAGAGGTAGTATTGTTCCAAAAACCACACACACAGCACCAGATTGTGGGTTGGAGCCAACCAGATTTTATGCTAGAGAGTAAGAAAGGTAGAGTCCCTTTAACCACCAAAATGAGTATTCTGAGTATCATGTTAGGATGCCTGCTGTTCCATTCCCTGCTGGTCTTCCAAGCGGCTGACTCTGGAGGGGCTTGGAATATCCCCACTCCTGTCGTCCTCCCTGAGGTCTTCATCCTCTGAGGCCTCAGAGCCCATGACACCCAGCTGGGATCTGGAGCAGATCATGTGGCAATGCCCATCCCCCTCCTTCACCCAGCTTGGTGAAGGAGTGGAGCAGGTGGCAATGCCCGCCCCCTCCTTTAACCAGCTGGGATCAGGAGCAGAGCAGGTGGAAATGCCCACCCCCTGCCTTCACCCAGCTGGGAACAGGCATGGAGCAGGAGGCAATGCCTGCTCTCCTCTTCACCCAGCCAGGATCAAGCACAGAGCAGGTGGCCTGCTTTTCCTTCAACCTGCTGGAACCAAGTGTGGAGCAGGCAGCAATGCCCTCCCCTCCACTTCATCCTGCCAGGATCAGACAGAGAGCAGGCAGAAATGCCCACCCCCCTTCACCCTGATGGAATCAGGTGCTGAGCAGATAGCAAGGCCCACCACCTGCCTTCACCTGGCTGGGATCAGGCACAGAGCAGGAGCCAATGTCCAACCCCCTTCACCTGGCCAGGATCAGGAGCGGAGCAGATGGCAATGCCCTCCCTCCCTTCACCCTCCCAGGATCAGGAGCAGAGCAGGTAGCAATGCCCGCCTCTCTTCACCCTGCTGGCATCAGGTGTGGAGCAGGTTGCAATGCCTTCCCCCCTTTCATCTGGCTGGGATCAGGAGCAGAGCAGGTGGCAATGTCTGCTCCCTGCCATCACCCAGCAGGGATCAGTCACAGAAGCGGAGGCAATCCTCGCCTGCCTGCCCTCTCCTTTCTAGAGCCCATTGTATTTTTTCCCACAACAGGCTAGTATGGAATGTTAGTCTTTGTGACTATACCTTTAAGAATATATAACAATTTTGAAACCACGAACCTTCTGTGCCTGTTTTGAGACTTATATGCTTTTCAATACTCTACAACCATCATGCATATGTATATATAAACAAATTTTACTTCTACTTAAGCAAAACTCCATTTTCATCTGGAATATAAGATCCCTTTTTTACCTCACAGCCCTTCCCATGCGCTGACCATTCTGTCATACCTATAACTAAGCCTTCCTGTAATACCAGTTCTAAGATGAAAGCCTTTGGTGGCAGCAAAAACCATCTTGGAACACGGCAGAAGTCAGGGAGGCAGCAATATATCGGCCATATGAAAGAGGAAAAATGCCACAGGTAGTGTTAGTGGTGGAATTCAAACCCCCAAAGAAAAGGTAAAGAGGAACTGTAAATAAGATCCAAGGCAGGTTAAAGAGAAACGCCACAACCCACATGACCGACTAAAGCACATCCATCCAAGGTCTTCAGCCATGCATGCAAACAGGACGTGCTGCCACAGCAGGGGCATCCTAATCTGGAACTACTTGAGCTGCATGATCTTCAGCAGTACTCCACTACAGGTCAGTCTTCTCAAGGTCTCTTTGCAGCCAGTCTCTTTATTCTGGGAGGTCAGAATCAGAAACACCTTTGGAAAACTGTAAATACAGTATGGTTACTGTGGAAAAGAAACTTTCTAAAATCTCTTTTTAATTTTATGTAAATACCATGTCCCAGAAGAAAGGGGCAGGAGACACACAAAGAGAACTATTCAAATAACAGAATAGTGAAAATCCTGGTGAAATGAGACAGCGCTGAAATCATCTGCCTTTGTTCGCTCAGCATTTTGCTCTTTCAAGTAATCTCTAGACTTCTAGGTTATAAAAGTTATATTGTAAAAATCATGAGAGCCAGTGTGTTATGGTGGTCAGGCTGTTGAACTAGGATCTGGGAGATCTAGATTCAAATCACAGTTTTGCCATGGAAGCTCGCTGGGCGACCTTGGGCCAGTCACATTCTCTCTCAACCTAACCTACCTCACAGGGTTATTATGAGGATAAAATGGAAGAGAGGAGAATAATGATAAGGCACTTGCTGTCTTCATGGGGGAGAAAGATAGGGTATAAATGAAGTAAACAAGTAAATAAATAAATGTTACTCTGCCCATAAATCGTACAGTAGAGTCAACAGCAGCTCCATGAGGTGATTTGAAGATGCAAAAACAGCAGCGGGGGAGGGGGTGGCTAAAGCCTGTGTGCTGTGGTCAGAAACAGAAAGAGCCAGGGTGCATCTGGAAGGCACAAAACACTCACTGCACATGTGATACAAAGACCTCATGATGTTTCCCAACAAACATGAGGAGTTTGTAATGTGTCGGTGCGGGCAGTAATGAGGTATATATCATTGCTCCTGACTGAGCTCTGCATTAGTGCTCTGCATTCTAGTCTGGATTTCAGAGCTCAATGCACAGGTAACTCAGGAGCTGCAGAGCGCTGTGGGTAGCCTATTGTGTTTGTAGCAGAGGGAGAAAGCCGACTCGGAACATGAAGAGGAAGATCCTGGAGTAATACTGAGATGTGGAGTCAGTGAAGACGTTGCATGAGGGACAGCAAGGTGAATGCCAGCCACCGTATTTACTTAAAAAAAAAAAAACTGGGTTGGATCCAGGCTAAACTGGCAATTTCTGCTGGTTCCCCCTTACTGTCACAGACCCCAGCATGCCTACCTTAGGGTCCCCTATCCACCAGGGGCAGCATTTCAGGGGAGAGGTAGGAAAGGTCCTGTTTACCATAGGAAAATTTAGTCTAGATTCAACCCATTATGTATGAAGTACTTACTCAGCTTTTAGGAGTGACAGGAGGTGAACCAGGTACAGCTGAGGAGTGTCAAGCCAGGAGCTTTCTCAAAGGCTGCACAGAATCAGTGGCTGTGTCCAAGAAGAAGAAGAGACACAGGAGAATTGTATCAGACATCAGTATGTTCTCACACCCTCCTCCTAATTCTTTTATCATTTGTGCTGGGGTAAAGGGACTATCTCCATTCCCTGAGAGAGGAGAAATATAGTCTCCAAGCGCAGATGAATGAGTGATCCTGGCACAGAATTAAGGCATGGATCTCATTCTTGGTAGCTGTATTCTGCCAAACCCTTCCATTAAATTAAGCTATAGCTGCATTTAAGTCACACCAGGGCTGGGTAGCATAATGTCCATAGATAATGTGCAGCCCCAAAGTATTTTTAGAAAAACAATACGCTCAGACTGTTACAAACGAGACAGCATGATTTAAAAAAATATCAAAGGCTAGAAACGAAGGGACACATTTTAAAAAGGATAATATTCTGTACTGCACAATATCCTGTAAGGAAGTATAGATAAATATGGCCATTTATAATTATGGCGAGTTACATAAAACATTTAGTTTGCAAAGAGCTTTATTATCTTGATTATGCTTACAAAATCCTTTCCACTTAACAATTATATGCACACACTGAACATGTGATGGGGAAGCAGGATTACACCTTTGGTTCTACTCCTAAATGCTGTCTAGGCAGCTAAAGACTAAGAGCGGAACCACAAGTGACAAAAGGCACAGGTTGGACACTTGTCAGCTTCCCTCAAGTTTTGATGGGAAATGTAGGCATCCTAGTCTTGCAGCTTGGCTCTCTGACTGCTGTCCAATGGACTTTTCAACTCTTACTTGTCCAACATTCCGCCAAGCTGCCTACATTTCCCATCAAAACTTGAGGGAAGCTGACAAGTGTCCAACCTGTGCCTTTTGTCACTTGTGGTTCCGCTCTAATAGCACCTAAGTATGGACAACTGAACACATAATTTACATCAGGGCTCATTTTGAGGGGGAATGCGCAGGAACGCAGTTCCAGAAGTTCTCCAGAAAGGTCACATGTCAGGTGGCCCCGCTCACCTGACTCTCAGCCATTTTGGGCCTGTTTCGGCCTGGATTGGGGCCAAAACGGCCCAGATCAGGCTTCTGACAGGTGGTGGATCACTCTCCTGCTCAGCAGTGGCCCAATCCTGACCATTTTGAGCCCATTTTTGCCATTTTGGGCCCAATTTCAGCCCTGAATGGCCAAGATTGGGTCCAAAACAGCCAGGATAGGTGATGTCAGGGGTGTGTGGCATATGCAAATAAGTTATGCTTATGACACACTTATGGTGATGTCAAGGGGCATGGTATATGCTAATGAGTTATGCTAATGAGTTCCTCCAGCTCTTTTTCTATGAAATGACCCCTGATTTACGTGCACATTTCTGCCTGCAGCCAAATGCCTAAAAGGAATAGCAGGCAACTTCTCCAGACATGTTCAAAGATGATGTCAAAGGGATATTCCATTTAGAGACGGAGACTCTCGAGTGAGTTTAGTGGCTTAACAGAGATTTGGACTTGAATCCTCATAAACCCGGCAAATGGAAATGACTGACTTAGCCTTATCTGGAAATTGCATTGAATACATTGGTCAAATTCTAAGGAATTTATTCAATGCCACTAAAGAAGAACCAGCATGGTGTAGTAATTAGGTTGTTTAGGATATGAGAGATCCAGGTTCGAATCTCCACTCTGCCGTGGAAACTTGCTGGGTGACTTTGGGCCAGTCACACTCTTTCAGCCTAATCTACCTCACAGGGTTGTGAGGAGAAAATGGAGGAGAGGAGAATGATGTAGGCTTCTTTGGTTCCCCATTGGAGAGAAAGGTAGGGTATAAATGAAGTAAAATAAAAAAGCAAGTAAAATAAGTACTCTTGTTTACACAGGCTGCTTCCTTCTTTAACATGACAACATAGCAAATGGAATGAATGAACTTCAGAACAAGAAATCAAACATTTTCTGAAGCTACGCAGAAATCATATTTCAATTCTACATGCTTCATCCCTAAGGCTTCATTATACTGCAGTAAATTTTTCCCTTCTTAATTATTAAAATCTCTTCCTGTAGCAGCGCTTTCCCAAATAATTATGGAGATCCTGCAGTTTAAAATCATCATTAGTGAATTTCAAAGTAAAAAGATTTATTGGAAATGAATGCCATGTTTCATTTTAGCTATTTTGCATGTTCCCAGTATCGGCATCGCGTCTCCATTTTTGATTTACAGTTATTGTTCGCTGTAACCAAAAGAATGAGTTGAGACAAGGGCAGTGTGGGAATACACCTCAAAGAGAGAGAGAGATCAGGTGAGCTATTTGAGCTGGTTATCAATTGTTAATTGTCTACTGATCCTTAAACTAGATACCTAAACTGAAAGGGCCACTATCAGCAGCAGATGCAAATTATATGGATTCTGTAGGTATTCAGGGCCTACAAAGTAAGTGGGATGCTAAATTTTTTATTGCTTCCCAGCTTGGTGAATCCATTCAGTTTCCCATTTGGGTAAGAATGTCTGTACAATTAAGGAGGTTGCAGATTTTGCCTGTCTGGCATCTTGGAGATTTTAATTTTTGTTGTTGAACTGCCTCCACATTCATTTTCATGAAAGATTTTTTCTCATTGTTTTAGTTGTGCACAGTTTAGTGACCGTTGCTACTTTAACAGTGAAATCCTAAGCAGAGTTACTCCAGTCTAAGCCTAGGCCTCTGCTTAAGGTTTCACTGTCAATCTGCTAATGATCCTGTTGAAATTTTTATCTTGATTTTTATAGTAGGTCACTTCAGGCAAGGGCTGTCTTAGCCAACAGACAACAGGGGTAGCTGCCCTTGGCCGTGTATTTGGGGGAACCCAACTCCCCATGGCCTTGCCTCCCAAAGGGGAGGGGGAAAAAGAACAGCAGCCTCCTGTCACAACTTACTCCTGTCCCATCTGGGGTTTGAGTGGCTGGCTTCCATTGCAGCAGAAGCTCCCAGCCACCTCACATGGAGTGAATAGAAGTGTGCATTCTGGAGTGCCCAAGTCAGAAAATACACACAAAAACTGCTGTTTTGTGTTGTTTCCATGATTTTCTGGAACAGTCACACTGTGTAAATCTGGTATTCATAGACATTACAAAAAACACCCCTCCAAAAAATCTGTGTGGTTTTTCATGTTCGGGGGCTTACCATCAGCAGCAGCAGGTATCCTTTTTAATTTTTTCGGAGTCTCCAGATTTCCCAGGCAGGGGCCTGGGTAAGGTGGTTCCTGGCCAGCACAAGGTAGGCACAGGGCCTGTCAGAGCGGCAGATCGCCTTTCCTCCCTCCTTTGTGAGAGCAGAGCCCTTTTCGGGTGGCTGGGAGCACCTTGTTCAGGGTGCCACAGAATCTGACCTCCTGTCCAACTCACTTGGGACTTGGAGGTTCTTTAGTGGACAGGCAGCACTAACTATGATGCAATTTTGATGTCATTTGGTTGAAAAACAGCCACTCCTGTTGCGTTGTTTAAAAAAGCCCCCCACAAAGAATAATGGCAGAACTGCAGTTCTCCTTCCCCTTCTCCTTCAGTTTGTGAAAAGAAACAAACCACAGAACACAATAAGGAAGGATGGCAAATGCAGAGTTTTCAGCAGAAAGGTGATTTTTTTTCCCCAGTCAGTCACTGTAAGAGTAGGGAAATGAAATGAATGCAGGCGGGCTTAGATTAGTTCTGCACTCTTTATTCTTTATATCTTCATTAGCTGGTGTCATGCAGAAGGTCCCAGGTTCAATCCCAGCATCTCCAACTAAGGATCAGGTTGTAGGTGACGTGAAGGCTTCCGACTGAGACACCGGAGAGCTGCTGCTTAGATTAGTTTAGGCAGCTTAGACTGATAGGTTAACATCCTGTTATGAAAGTGACAGTGACAGAATAAAATTTTAAGAGCCAGGGGAAGTTGACTGAACAGGGTTCATTTGATATCTTCAGTGTTTCCCTGCTGGTGAAGCTCAAGTGTTTCGCTGGTCAGAACAGACGTGCTACTCAACCTACCTAGCTTTGGCATGAGAGAGTGCAATAAAGATGAAGTTTCAAAGTTGCTGACAGATGGACCTCCTATCATTCATCTGATCTGAAAAGACACTGAATCAACTGAATAAAAGATCCCACAGCGACTTCGCTGCACACAGCTACGCCCTTCAGAATGATACCTTTGTCCTTCACTGTTCATTCAGGTGCTCTAGGAAAATGATAGCCTTAGCATTAAAAATAGCACAAAGCACCCAACTCTGCAAAGGAGAAGGGAAAGCCAGATTTAACATCAAATGATCTTGTGCTTTTGTGTATGGTTTTTTTTAATTGTCTTCGGTCTTTACATGATGTTGGTAAAAAGAGAGACTTTCCTCCAGATCACTGATTTTGTTGCATATAGTCATGTTGTCCATCCCCACAGTCCACAATTTCAAAAGCATCACTGAATACTGTAGTATTTTCCTGAAGATCTGTCTGGTTGAACCATCCTGATTCTTGTTCCAAGTAGTGGCACACTCTGTCAAGCCCAGAATATTTTGCAGCTTGTAGCTCCATGGGAGACACTGAGCCAAAGCTACTTAAGTGTCATGGGTTTATAGGTTAATTAGTCCATTGTACAGTCTGTTTCCTAAATCACACAGAAATTGAGAACCAGCAAACACTGCAGTCCTATGGGAAGTCCCGTTGAACTCAGTGGGTCTTATGTCTGGGTAAAAGGTGCATGGTCTGGCTCCAAGATCTTGGTTTCCATAATTCACCTTCCTTACGGCAGCGTTCTTTTTGTGTGCTTTAAAAGCAAATATTATTACTATTTTAACCTACAATGTCCTTCCGGCTTCCTGCATCATTTTACCAGAACATAAGGAACCTGAAAGAATTAGTAACATCTGTCATTCTACCTAGACTCCAGTAAGACAAATTTGAATAAATTTATCAAAACAATCTTAAATGTGTGTACTGAACTACCGTAATTCTTTTAGGCAACTTAAAATTAACTGTGTCAAGTTTGGTTCTCGTTGTTGCTGCTGGTTCTTCCTGTTACACTATCCAAACTGTATGTGTTCTTTAACTGGTGATTTTAACTTCAGAACAGACAGAACAGAACAGACGAGCTTTAAGTATGTTAAGGTACATACTTAACATACTTAACATATTTAATGTTTCATTTTGTTTCTGGCAAACTCTAAAAATTGGGTGTCCCTCGTCTTTTACAAGCTCTAGGATGGATTAACCTGATACCATAATCCTATAGTGCAAGCCAACAATAAATCCATTCTAAAAACAGAATTGAATAGAAGTATGTATCAGTGAGAGTTACGGCGAAAAGTCTTTGCATTTATTAGTACCAAATTATCCCAGAACATCTTCAGTCATTTTAATTCCTGTTTAGTTTTTTTCCAGATAAAAGGATAGAAAGAATTCAGAATCTTGCCATCATTCAACATGAATGGATTTTAAATGTCTTCATGTAAACTTTGACAAAGTGCCAACCTATTTCTAGTAAATGAATTTTTAAAAAGATGTTGTCTTTTCTACCAAAGCAGTAATCCTGCGTGGTATCAGATGTGATGCTCCTGGTGATGCAAATCTCATGTCATGAATTGCTGTGAAAATATTTTCCCTAGGTGGAGTCAATACCCTGAAAATCATGTTACTGTTTTAAGACATCACATATCAGTACATTTCATTCTGTTGCCTCAGCTCTTCAGACTGACAGTGGGGGCAAATTAGTTTAATGTAATAACAGAACAGTAAAATTGTTTCATGAGTAAAGAAGCAAGTTGGGGGAGAGAGAGTACTATACAGGGTTGCCATCTCTCAGCTGGGGGATTCCTGGAGATGCAGAGATGGAGCATGGGGAGGGACCTCAGTAGGATATAATGCCATAGAGTCCGCCTTCCAAAGCAGCCATTTTCTCCAGGACAACATCTCTGGAGGTTGGCGACCCAAATTTCATAATAAAAATAATATGAATTGGATTTGTGAAAACTCATACTTCCAAGTGACCAAATCTGGTAAGTAAGAACTTATCGTGAAGGCCCACTGCTTAAAAACTGCAGACCCACTAGATTTCGCTACACTTGTTTTACCTCATGACAAGCAGCTGATTGTGCAAACTGATTTCACTGCAGTACATCATATATGAGATGATGTAAGGAGTCTGTCTGTAGCCTTCATTCATACATAAGTAATCACATAATTTTTTTGCTACTAATAGAAGAAACCCTTAGGTTGTAGAAAGTCTCGTACTGCTATCCCTCAGAACAATCAGGGCTGCTGTGTGTGTGGTGTGTGTGTGTGTGTTTTCCTACTCATTTTGCCATGAATACATTATTTGAGAAGTTCAGCCAATGCAACTTTGATATAAATCTGAGTAGAACAGAGTTACATGAAGACTTACATGAAATAAAAGTACCAGAGAAATGTCTGGCACAGGAACCTTTTTACCCTTTGAGGAAGTAAACAAGCAGGGAGCTTGGATAAATGGAACAAGTACAGCCCAAGGTATTTTGCTGCCCCTGTTTACCACCTCTCACGGGTCCAAGCAAAGAGATGGAGCAGCATCAGGAATACCATAAGAGGAAGTCATTTTGGTAGTAGCTTCAGGAGGCAATAAGGATGTACATAACATCTATTACTTCTTTCTACATGACCAGTGGCTGGGAGAAGGGTGAACTCCAAGCCAGTAGCATCTCCTTTGGAGTTTATTTTTCTCCTGAGCAGCAGTTACTGACTCTCCTCTGGAAAACAATAACGGGCACAAGCCACACCCATTGTCTCCTCATTCTCCACTGCTAGCTTGGAGCCAGCTGAGCCCTATTGGCACCCTTGAGAGACTGAGGCATCCCAGGTGGTCACTGGGGCAGTGATGTGGCCTTGCACAGGAATCAGAAGGTTTATATTGGTCTTCCTTGCTGTAATGTATAAGCTTTTCTGTGTGTTGATGTAAGTTTTGAGCTTTAAGATAATGATATTCATATTTCATCACTAAGGCAGTGAACAGGGGCACTGTTTATGGTTGTCATAAAGCACTAGCATTAACTTCAGTGATGGGAACAGTTGTGTGCCCAGAAAGGCAATGCTTAGAGCAATCCGCCTTAAGGATTTTTGTTACGGTTTTTGGTGTAAATGATTTAAGTCAATAAATAAGTCTGTGTGTCAGGTGCACATATTAAAGACACAAATCACTTTGCTAACAAAACAAAAAAAATTCCAGGGCTGTGTGTGTCCATTTGAATCTTTAGCAATGAGGGAAATATTCATTAATTTCCATTCTTCTCAATCTCAATCTTTCCACACAAGGTGTAATTTGAAATGCACATGACGTTCCCCATATGATAACGTTTGGCACTGCAGCTCTGAAACAGTTAATTCTGCATTCACTTGGGTAGAACTGACCTTCATAAAAGGACAGTCAGGCTCACATATTTTGCCAGGCTTCCAGACCTGACATTCAGTCTGCTTTACAAGGATGTTACCTAATTAACAGGCAACATTTCTGAGTTTTCTGCAAACATTTCTTTTTGGTAAATGTTATTTTCTTTTCAGCTACCGTCAGAATTAGAACTGGTCCTTGGATAAATATTCTAGCTCTGTCCCTGTGCCCCCTCCAGCCACTGCACTCTTTCTTTTGTGTCCCCTGGTTGTTATCTAACACTGTACTCTGTTGCACTATTGTACCCAGTTGAACTTGAGGGAATACATTATGCAAATCTATGACCGCTACTTGTGTATCAGCAAGAGAAATCTCGGTACCATAAGTATTACTGTAGGGTTACTGATTAAAGTCAGGCACAGTCAAATGTCAATGCAGTTGGTTCTCTCTCTGTGAGAAAACAACAGTCTTCAGGAGAAGATGCAGATGGGTTTAATGGGGGTGGATTAAATTGCTGATTGCATCAAAAAGATACAAATCACACAAATGTTGAGCTCCTCAAAACATATTAGAATTCTGCCTCCACACTGTACAATTACATCGATGCTATGCTGTTTATAAGAAAAAAAATAGCCAATATTGAAGGTAGGAATGTAACATTCTGCAACAGCCCATACGGCAGTGAGAGCTGCAGTTCCTGGCTGCCACTGGTAGGTGGCATCCAGGAAGGAAGGAAGGCAGAGGAGGGTCTATGCGTTGATCATTCATCACAGGCAAGCAAAAGCTGAAGATGGGAAGGGTCCAATTCATTTATTAACATGGTATGATGGCACAGCTATGAGCTTCTGTGCCAGCACCACACAGAATGTGCTCAAACTCCTCAGTCCCTGGAACCTAAGTACAAGGAGCGCTGAACAGGCTGCTACTGCTACCATTTCTATAGTCTGGACTATGGAACAAACTTCTGGTACTAGCATTCCCCTTGCACGCAGCAGGGAGAAATTACCAGGTGTGTGTGTAGGGAGCAGGAAAATAGACAAGAGTATTTCTCTTCTATTTTTGTACAGGGCCTAACTACCTACCTATTACATTTTCCCTGGGGACATCCCCACACTGGGTGGAGAGGTGTGTTCTGAAGCTTCAGGCTTCCCAGGTGCACAGGAGGCCCAATTTAGATCAGGGCTTCAGTATGCAGAGAGAGAGTATTTAGACCCTCCTGTGTGCACCATTTTCCTGATCTGAAACAGCCTTGGGGGGTTACTCTTTACCTGCAGTGAAAACAATGTGTAGCTCATCAGTACACGAACCACCCTAAGAAGCCAAAGTGTCCCCTGGGGCCATTTCATGTCAGGGAAAATGGTGTGGGAGGATGGTTTGAACCCCTCTCCTTCTCCTCTCCACCATAGTCCTAACCCAAATCAGATCCACACATGCCTAGAAAGTGTCTTCAGAAAACACTCCTCCACCCAACTTAAGGACATCCCCAGTGCAAATATAATGGTTTTGAGCCCCCTTTTTCCTTTATTACTTAATAAGAGTTTTGCCTAACTTTGGTTGGCTACACTATCTCCTATTCCACTATGTCAAATTAATAACACAGAATATGGATGTTCTCTACATGGGGATCAGCTTGTGTCACTACAGCCCAGCAGTAATGGTTTGTCCACATGGCAGATTTTTCAACATTCTCCTTGCTCCAGTCCTCCTGGCCAGGGCAGGATCTACGGTTGCCGGCGTCCAGGGCAACTGAAGACTGGCCACTTGCGTGCGCACTGTGCACACGTGCTCCCGGCACTGCATGATGACATCACTTCCATGACATCATCATGCAGGTGGTGCGTGCTGCCCTGCAGCAAGCCGGCTGTCCCAGTGCGCCACGGAGCTGGCGGCAGCCACGCGAGTGGCTGGGAGGCCGCCCGTGCCAGTTGCCTGCCCCGCAGGACAGGGAGCAGCCAGTTTGCCACACGTCCCCTGTCCTGTGGGGCAGGTGAATGGTGCGGGCGGCCTCCCAGCCACCCGTGCTGCCTTTCGCCTGCCCCTGTCCTGCCGCCCGCGCGCTCCCGTGGCTGCCAGCTGTGCCCGGTGCCCCCTCTTTGGCAGCAACCAGGGGTAGACTATCCCCTCTGCCCCCCCATCGATCTGGCCCTGCTCCTGGCAGCTGTTCCCCCAGGTGCCACTAGAAGGCTTTTTCATTTATTTAAAGTTGGCAATTGATATATTGTTATAGTATTATAGCA
Organism: Eublepharis macularius; assembly: GCF_028583425.1. Classification (NCBI taxonomy): domain Eukaryota; kingdom Metazoa; phylum Chordata; class Lepidosauria; order Squamata; family Eublepharidae; genus Eublepharis; species Eublepharis macularius. The sequence goes on along the minus strand of NC_072799.1, from coordinate 35,244,229 downwards.
ATCTTTCTGATTCTCTGAATTCCCAGCTCTAATTGTTTTTAAAGTAAGTTTCTGGCTCCTTTTGTTGTGGAGATATGCCTTCCCCCTCCTATCACTGCAAATAGGGGCTTTTATTTTTTATTAAGTAAGTTGTGGGGGGTTTCAGTGTTTTGCTATCCATTTGGAACCCTGCCCACTGTGCCTGTCATATTTGCAACCTATATGGTATCCAGTTGAAAACTGTACACATCTGAGTGCTCCTTTCCTATCAGAAGTATTCACTAAATGCAGAGGTGGAATGGTTTTGCATTATGACCGGCTGCTACTAGGGTGGCCAGATTGCATAATAAAATAAACTGAACCCTTGAGTTTTTTGAGTACGCACAAAGTGCACGTGCGCTTTTGGGTCCAGTGTGATGATGTCATTCAGAATGACATCATCGCTGGCCACTTCCCTGGCACTCAGGAGGCTGGGTAGGCAAGCAGGCATGCAGGAGGAGGCTGGGAGACTGGTCGCTCCTCTGGCACTCAGGCAGGTGAGTGGGTCTTCTACTTCCCAGGTAAGAAGGAGGAGGCTGGGTGCTGGAAGTAGGGGGAGGAGGGGGAGGCATCGGCAGAGCAGGAAGGCCTGGTGGAACTGCCACCAGCTTGTGGGTGCCAGTGGCCAGCTCCCCCTTCTCCTCATGCACAAAAATACCAGACATTTATATGTCTGGTATTTTAACCATGTTTCCCTCAGACAGTCCCAGAAAAAAAGGAACTGTCCGGGGGGAAATCAGACACCTGGCAACCCTAGCTCCTACAGTGTATGGAAACCTGTCTACCATACAAGTTCTTGATATAATTGGAACACAGGATTATTGGAAGCAAAAAGCAAATATGATTTGTTAATGCACATGAGAATGTGATGTATTATCAAAATTTAATGCTATGTAACCTTAAATTGGTGGCCATCTTTATATCACAATTTGGAAAATATTCTCCTTAAAGTACATTTCTCTTGATTTTTTATTTTTTCTGTATACGGCATGAACAGATTAACAGGATAGACTGTCTTCTCAAATTACTTTGGGATTAACACCAACATTCCTCATAGGCTTTAGAGGCTACTCTTCTGCAAATACGAGAAGAGTAGATCATGTGATTTACCAGGTCAGCTACGCCTGTGGTTTGATGCTAGCATGGTTTGTAACTACATGATCCTTCTTAGCCACATAAACTAAAACTGGAAACATTACAGGGAGCTGCACAAGCATCCACATTGCCCCAGGTATGGCATGAACTAAAAATGACCTCTGCTATGGGTCCTTGTGCAGAGGCAGGGCTACAGAAAAGAAAGACAGCTTAAAGATAATTAATTACCATTTCCAGAAAGGAAGGTAACCTTTAACAATGACAACCCACTGGGTGTGACAATTCAAGTATAATCCAATTTGATGAGAGAGGGGAAGCAAATTTACAAGCTCCGAGGCGAGATAGCGGACCCTCACACAGATCAAGGTTATTACTTGTGCTGAACGGCAAGGGTTCATTTGATTTATCTCTGCAGCTGAGTCCAGAGCAATAAGCTGCAAGGAGTAAGGGAAAGGCTGCTGTGGGAGAAGCTCAGAATTTGGTTCAATGTTCAGGAAGAAAACAGCTTTTCTTCATACCATATCACTATATCCTTGCAACTAGAGAGGAGCCTCAGTGATTGAAAGGTGAGCTGCAGAGACTTGAGCCTCTGAGAGTATAGCAATCAAGCACACACTCAAACCAGTGCGGATTGGCCCTTTAACTTTCTGGAAATGTTCCAGATAGGCAGTTGCTCTGGAGGGCTTCTAACAATCAAGAGAAAGCTGAGTTCTGTCCCATTGATGCCAGCTGCATTGCAAATACCACTTTGTTCTGATCTAGCTAGTGGCAATGTGTTGCTGGTGGCTGGGAGGGAGCCCCAGGAGCTGCCAGGGCTACTGGGGCTACTCTGCTTGGTCCCAGGCCTCCTTGTTGTGCCGATCCGCCCCAGACTCAAATTCTGAAAATCAGGTTACCAAGAGGTCTGGAGAAAAGTGTTCTGTCCCATTAACAGAGGCTTACTGTATGGTAAATAGGCAGCTGAAGCTTTTCATGACATCACCTGCTAAATAGCTTCCCATTCCATTAAGCCTCTATTAAAGGGGCAAGACACTGTTTTCCCCAGGTAGTTGGCAATCCTAATTTGGCCCACCACACTGCATCTGATTAAGTGGGCTCTAGGCCACTCAAGGAGAAGGTGTAGTAGTTAGAGTATAGAACTACGGTTTGGAAGACCCAGGTCTCTGCTACAGAAGTTTGCTGGGTAACCTTGGACCAGTCATGTATAGTCATGGGCATGAACGGGGGAAAAAATGAACACGCTGCTCGTTGTTCATTGCCGCCAACAAACACGAACAGACAAACCGTAACGAACATGTCCCGTCAATGAACATGTTCAGTGTTCGTAGTTTGTGGGGGCTGAAACAGCCCCCTTGGGACTTAGAGAGCCCATATTCACAGGGAATGTTCAGCAGGCTCTCCTCCAGCCATCACCCAAGTTTGGTCAAGATTGCAGTATAGATCTTGGAGTTATACATCCCAAATATGATGCCCGCAGGAAACTCCCATTCGAAACAATGAGAGCCACCAGTTGACTTTGGCCCCATGTACAAGCAGTGGACTCTAGGGGGCAGGGGCTTTGGCCACTTGCCGGCGGCACCCTCCATGTGCCCACATGCCAGGCCTCCCAGAAGCTACTTTCCGAATGGAAGCAAGGTGGGTGATGTCGGCAGCTGCAGGGCCTGGTGGGTTGGGGGAGGCACTGGTGGGCCACCTCCCCTATAGGGGGCAGGGGGTCTGGCTGCTCATGAGTGGCACCCCCATCTGCCCACCCGCCAGGCCTCCCTGAGGCTACTTTCCACCAAGGTATAATGGTGGGTGATGTCGGCGGCCACCGGGCCTGGTGGGCTGGAGGAGGCATTGGTGGGCTGCCTCCCCTCTAGGGGGTGGGGTGTCTGGCCACTCACCAGTGGCACCCCCCATGTACCTGCCTACCAGGCCTCCCTGAGGCTACTTTCTGGCAAGGTATGATGGTGGATGATGTCGGTGGCCACCGGGCCTGGCAGGCTGGGGGAGGCATTGGTGGGCCCCCTCCCCTCTAGTGGGTAGGGGGTTTGGCCACTCGCCAGCAGCACCCCCCATATGCCCGCCTGCCAGGCCTCCCTAAGGCTACTTTCTGCCGCAACACCGAAAGGTGGGTCATGTCGGCAGCTGCCACATAACCAAGTGACCCAGCAGCAGTCTGCAAAGAAATCCCTCCAGCAAGACATGATGGTGTACATGGAGGCCTTGCACACACAAACACACACCCTGGTGAGTCAGAGACACCAACATACTTCCACCAGATGGGTACATCATGGCATTGGTGCCAATGCTGTTGTCCACACCTTCTGTGGTGCAGAGGCTGTTGCCACCCAAACACACCAGCTGGACATGAAGCATTGAATGTTTAGGTACATGGGATAGACAGGTTTCTCAATAGACAGGTGCATAGCTGTGTGGGATAGGTGTCTAGGATAGAGGGATGCATGGATACATTAAATACCTGTATTGCATTGACAGGAGAGACAGATACCGTGTACGGGCATATTGGGGAGACATGTCGATTGCATAAATATCTGCGTTATACTGTCACTAGAAAATTGGAAGGAAAGAACCAAGGGTGGGAGGTGGGGCCTGCCCCTAACGTGTAGAAGCGGAGGCTAACGTGCTGGTTGTGGAGGCGGTGAAGGATGCCTCCTCCCCCCGTCGTGGGGGAGGCATTAGTTCTCCTAGGAAAGGGGATTGTGGGCAGACAGGTAGGTGCCCACGTGGGGAGCTGTAGGCTGCCCCCCCCCCCGCATCGCCCACCAGCCTGTCTTCATGGACATTACAATTGGTACCCTACAGAAGACAGGAGTTCCACAGAAACCACTCCACTTAGAGACACCTTGCCTGTGCAGGCAGTACAGGCACTACCAAGTGGTATAAGCTGCTGCCAGCATCACCCCCCTTCCTGCCATCGTGAAAAGGGCAGGAGTCACGGCAAGGACCCATTCCCCCCTGCTCAGAGGGAACAGCCGGTACCATTGACAGGGGGCGCAGTGATGTACAACCACATGTGCAATAGCTCCTGAGCTGCCCCTCATGGCAAAAAGCAGCAGCAGGAGACACCACCCACCTTCCTGCCTTCGCAGAAAGGACGTGAGTCATGGGACCCATTCATAAGAACATAAGAACATAAGCAAAGCCATGTTGGATCAGGCCAGTGGCCCATCCAGTCCAACATTCTGTCACACACAGTGGCTAGAAATCCAGTGCCATCTAAAGGACTGTCAGTGAGGCCAGGACACCAGAAGCCCTCCCACTGCCTTCCTTCCAGCACCAAGACAACAGAGCACCACCTCCCCACAAAGAGAATACCATCTATCTCCTGTGGCTAATAGCCACTGATGGACCTCTGCTCCATATATTTGTCCAGTCCCCTCTTGAAGCTGGCAATGCTTGTAGCTGCCATTCCCCCCTGCTCAGAGGGGACAGCAGGTGCCCATGAATAGGGGGCACCGTGCGGTTCAACTATATCTGCAACAGCTTTTGAGCTGTCCCTTGTGGCCAAAAGCAGCAGCAGCAGACAGCACCCACCTTCCTGCCTTCACAGAAAGGACATGAGTCATGGCAGGACCCATTCCCCCCTGCTCAGAGGGGACAGCAGGTGCCTATGAATAGGGGACACTATGAGGTTCAACTATATCTGCAACAGCTTTTGAGCTGCTCCTCGTGCCAAAAAGTGGCGGCAGTGAACATCACCCACCAGGAAGGAAGACCCCCACATTTGCGAGCCATGAGCTGAGAAACCCACTGATTTTCTCAGTGGTAGCAGCGAACATCACCCACCTTCCTGCCTTTGTGGAAAGGACAGGACAGACAGGGCAGGAGAGGTTGTTGGGAGGGGTCCGTGTGGTTCCAGAGAGGGGGAGATTGAAAGAGGGACCGGGAACTTGTCAAGGAAAAGAGGAGGACCAAGGCTTCATGGCCGCATTGTGCGGCAGGACCGGGAAGGAAGACCCCTACATCCACCATGTTGGATTATGCAGACTATTCCGGGAGAGGCTTGTCCACCCCTCCAGTTTTGAAGTGGAGGCTGTCGCCAGCATCACTCACCTTCCTGGCTTTGTGGAAAGGATGAGACGGACAGGACAGGATAGGTTGTTGGGAGGGGTCCGTGCAGTTCCAGAGATGGGGAGGTTGAAAGAGGGACCAGAAACTTGTCAAGGAAAAGAGGAGGAACAAGGCTTCATGAATGCATTGCAGAGAAGGACCAGGAAGATCCCTTCATTTGCAAGCCATGAGCTGAGAAAGCCACAGAGCTTGGCACAGGACCCTGGAAGTGGCCCCAAGAACTGAGGGGGCCAGAGCACAACACTACCACTCTCAGAAACCTGACTTGAGCAGCCACAGGACAGGTAATAGCCGTGAGTAGCTTTGGCCCTGGAGCCAGGCAGCAGGCCAGAGATCATCAGCCCACTGCAGAGGGGCTTGGCCTAGAACCACAGTAGACCAGGGTGGCTCAGAGCCCAGGTAGGTCAAGGTCCACGGAGGGATGTCCCAGCAGGTTGAGGTTGATCTTTATGAAGGTCAATATGTCCACCAGGTCCGGGTGCAGATGAGCACGGCAGGGATGGAGGAGGTCTCCTAGGTGGGAGAACACCCGCTCGCTCTGCATCCTGGTGGGTGGGCAGGACAGGATATTGGTTGCCACGATGGACAGGTCCGGCCATACGGCAGATTTGCTTGCCCAATAATCCAACGGGTTGGAATGTGGGGGCTTGGGGGCTCCGTAATGTACTCTCACACCATGGCCCCCGCAGAGTCCTCTAATGCGACAGACGCACCCACTGTGCTGCGGCCAACCACACAGCCCACCGACGAGGCCCAGAGATCAAGTGGGCCTGTTTGGGTGTGTGTCTCCTGTCGTGGGTCTGTTCCCACCTCCTCCCCCTCCTTCTCCTTCCCCGCTGCCTGCCCCTTGGCCCTGCCCAGTTCCCTCCGTCCTGCCTTGTCTGCCTAGAAATGGAGCAACGCTCTGCGGAACTCCTTTTTCCAGCGCTGCATCTCACCCGCCTACATGGCGATGTTGCCCTTGATCCGGGGGTCACAGAGGGAGGCCATTTGGTATGGCAGCTCATGGCATGGAGGATGCAAGTGCTCAGCCTCGCATGCCTGCATCCTTCTCACAAAGTCCCTGACCCTGGGGAACAGCTCTTCCTCGTGCTCGAGCTCGTGGGCCAGGAACTGGTCGAGCCCATGGATCAGGGGGATGATCTACCCCAGGCTGGCCTTGTATGTGTACAAGAGCTTGGCAGCCTTCTTAAAGGGTTTCAGCAACCGGGACATCTGGGCAAGTACTCTCCATTCCATGGAGCTGAGGCTGAGCTCCTCTCCCCTCCTCAGAACATCTGTCGATGACAGGATGTCCTGCAACCCACCCTTCTGCTCCACTAGATGACTTATCATGTTGTAGGTGGAGTTCCAGCAGGTGGGCAGGTCCTGGAAGAGTTGGTGCTTAGGGTCCCACCCCTCCTCCTGTCTCTGGAGCAGCTCGCAGGAAGAGTTTATGCTGCGGGAGAAGTGGGAAGCGATACGACGGCAGCTGTCCAGCAGATTGCGCATCCACAGTGTTCCCTCGTCCCAGCTGTCCCTTGGCTTGCTACCCAGCCTGAGCACATCCCTCATCACCAGGTGCAGCTTGTGCACCATGCACACCAGGCCCAGGAGGGATGCCTCTTTCAGGGCTGCCAACATGTTGCTTCCCACATCCATCACCATGAAGCCACAGACAAACCCTTCTGCCCCTGCCATCCACTCTTTCAGAGCTGCCTTTACGGTGGTGGTGATGTTCTTCCCAGTATGGACATCATCCATCCACTGGGCCTGGAGAAGAACTACCCTGTAGCCCAGTGTCAAGCATGGCACCTTTTTTCTGGGTGCCAGTTCTTGGCCTGAGGCGGAGGAGGTCCTCTGGTTGCCACTAGTGGCCAGTGATGCCAAGGTAGCCATGATGGCAGCTGCTCCAGAGGTCTGCCGTGAAGTGTACTGTACAGCCTTTGGAGGCTGACAGCTCCCTGAGCACCAAGTCTTGCACAGACTGGTAGAGGGCAGGCAGGACCTGATGCCCAACGGTGTGCTGTGATGGCATGGAGAACCATGGGGCGAAGTGCTGAAGCAGTCTTTGGAAGCCCACGCCCTCCACGATGGATAGGAGGAATCCTTGTAGGGCGATCGTCTCTGCCATGATGTGAGTGCCTGCCTCCTGAGCCCTGGGCCTCACCCTTCTCAGTGGCACTATCCCCGACCCCGAGGGAACAACCTCCCCAAGGGGGCCTGCCTGACCATTCCTCTCCCACTAGCAGCACCCTCAGGGCAACGCTTCTTCCTTGGGGTGGATTCCAGTGACCCTCCTACTGATCCCTGGTCAGAAGAGCTGGTAGCCCTCTTTATCTCCCTGCCGGATGTTTCGCTGGCCGAGGACGGAGACCACAGGCTCAGGTGGTGCATCTTCAGGTGCCTACTCAGGGCCGTCGACAACAGGTGCTTCGGGTCATTGCCCCTGTGCACCAGGCCATAGCAGGCACTACACTGCACCACACAAAGGTTGTCCGGAAGGGCCCAAAAGTGCCTCCATACGGAGACCTTGAACCGTGGCCCATTAACTGTTCCAGGGGAAGGAGGACGAAGGGTTGCAGGCCACGCTGCAGAGCTGGCACTACAAGATGGAGTGAGGGGTGGACTGCAAACAGGGACAGCACCGAGAGTTTGGGATGGGGATGGAATGGATGTTTCATCAAACCCAAACCATTCCTCCGTGGACCCCTGGCCCCCCTCCTCCTCCTCAAAAAGTTTAAGGAGATCCTCTTCCCCCAGCAGCAAGAGCTCTCTGGCCTCCTCCACAGCCCCCACAGCTGAATCTTGGGAAGCAGGAGGTTCCACTGCCCCAGACCCCCACCCAGTACTGTTTCCCGCAGGGCAACCAGGACAATCTTTGCACTTCCCCCCACATCCACCCTTGGCCCCTGCCCAAAGCCTCATTGTGCCAGCAAACAAGAATGAAGGAGGAATGAGAAGGAGAGAACACTGTGAGCCCTCAGCCAAGGTGCCCACTGAGCTTGGCCCCAGGGCCTGGCAGCAGCCCTGGAACCAGAGGGAGGTGGTAGAGCCCTAGCCCAGCACTCCCAGATACCTGACCAAATCAGGCACTAATAATCAGGGTGAGCCCTCAGCCGAGGTTCCCACTGAGCTTGGCCCCAGACCCAGGTAGCAGCCCTTGAACAAGAGGGGATAGATCCCTATCCCACCAACCACACACAGAAAAAATCCCAGCTCCAATGCACTCTCCCTGTCTCTCTCCCAAAAGGCTAGCAACAGCTCTGTCCCACTCCACTGCCTGCTGAGACTGAAAAGCCAGAGCTTGGAGCATGCTTCCTTTTATAACCAGAGGTCTCATAGAGAAAAGCAGGAGGTCTGTGGTTGGCAGTCAGAACTGCCTAACAGGGTTTGCAGGGATGAGATTGGAGTGCTCATGGCTACAGAACCCCCCACCCCACTGGTCTCTGGTCCCATGTTACCAATTGTTGCGCTCCACACTTGGAAGGAAGACCTGCCTATCAAGCTAAGTTGGGCTTTGATTGGGGTTTCCAGGACAACAGAAGGAGTGCAGACAGAGTTCAGGCAGTCACTGCCTGCATTGCCAATGGAATTGATTGAAGGTGCCTGACTGTCTGGCTTCACGAACAGCAGACGAATGCAACGAACAAGGCTTGCAATGACCACTTGTTCATTTACAATGGTGCCTCGCAAACAGCTTTTTCGCAAACAGACGAACGGGCTGTTCGTGGGGGGTTTTTTGTTCGTATTGTTGTTCGTGGCTACCTCTAGTCATGTACTCTCAGTCTAACCTACCTCACATGGTTGCTATGAATATGAAATGGAGGTGAAGAGAATGATGTAACGTGCTTTGGGTTTCCACAGGGGAGAAAGACAGAGTACAAATGAAGTAAATAAAGATTATATTAAAGTAAATGAGTTAGTCTTTAAAGTATCATGGGATTTCTCTTTTTGTTTATGGAAAAATGGGAATTTTAACCTGGCTTTTTTTGAGGGGGAACGCCCAGAACGGCATTCCAGCAGCTCTAGAATCTGCCCACGTGATTTCTTCCTCCTTCATCCCCGCGGGCTCTGCAGAGGAGGTTAAACTGCTGTGAGTTTGTTCTGCTTTCTTTTCATTCCTCTGTGTGTGAGTGAGTGAGTGAGTGAGAGAGAGAGAGAGAGCACAGAGTAAGAGCTGCTGGGGCCAGCTCTCCAGAGGAGGTTAAGCTGCTTTGAGTTCATTCTGCTTTCATTTTATTCAGAGGTTTCTGTGTGTATGTGTGCTGCTTTGAGTTCATTCTGCTTTCTTTTCAGGGGGTGGGGCTGTGTGTGTGCATGTGCTGCTTTGAGTTCATTCTGCTTTCTTTTCATGGGGGTGGGTGGGGCTGTGTGTGTGTGTGTTGCTTTCATTATTTTGTTGACTGAAGTTGACATTGTTATGGTTCCCACACCTTTTGAATGCAGATTGGTTCTGTGTTAGTTAAATATATCAGTTATGGTTATTTGTATTCGTTAAAATATCAGTTATGGTTATTCCAGTTTTATTCTAGGAATGGATAACTGTGTCCAAGTCACAGAAGGCTTTCATCAATATATTCATCAGCATATAGGTGTTCTCATCTCTTAATAGCTGTAATGGTTATCCCCACCCTCAGCTGATTAACATCACTGAAATTGCAGTGGACATGTGGGTGTTAAGGAAGTTTTTATGAATATTGTTTGTCTGGGACATTGGAATATTTATGAGCATTTCACAATGTCACAACGGCTTAGCCATTAGTAAGGTAGAGTAGGCCAGCAACAAAAAAAAACATTTTAAACTAAGTATAAATCTAATCCAGCTAAAGTTGAGTATCTTCTTTTGAATTGCTCCAGTAAAGCAAAACCCTTACTGAAAATTTGAAAATTCAATATTAATTAGATTAGGAATTTCAGACTCTGGAATTTTGAGAAAGAATTTTGGATTTTTTTTTCTACACTGGCAGAGGGAATCTGTTAGAATTTAGATTTGTGAGATGGATTTTGGATTTTTTAGAGGCCCCCTCCTTCTTGCATATTTTAAAATATGATTCCAAAGAAATGAAATGTTTGGGAAAGGGAATAGAAGATTTCATTTTTGTAGAGGATACAGAAAGGAAAAAAACTCGTTCTCATAATAGTATAATTTCCCAAGCTTATTAACATTTATCTCGTTGTAATGCATCGTGCTAGGTTCTGGGAAGCGGCATCTCTTCCGGGAAGCAGCATCATTTCCGGGAGTGACATCATCATGCATGGAGCGTGCGTGCTTTGCACACACACGTGTGGTAACAGAGAGATCTACCACCTCTTTTCCTCCCAAAAAAGCCCTGCTTATACCCTACCACGAATGTTGTCTTATAGGTGCTATTGGACTCTTGCTCTTTTCTACTACTAGACAGACTAACACGGCTACCCATCTTGTACTGTGTTTGTCAGAAATCCCCTGCAGTTCTTCTAGGAAAGTACTTGTGAATTCAAGTTGACCATATTCTCCTAGAGAATATGTGAGAAAGCAGCAAGCACCTGTCAAAGAAAGCAGAATGTGTCTAGCCGTCTAGAGAATATGTAGTATAGTGGACATCAGCAGAATGGTTTTCCTCAAGTGTGTGCAAATCACAAAGATACGATAATTAATTGTTGGCTAAGACAAATTCCTAGTCTCTACTTTCATGTATGGAATCTGAGTTACTAACAAACTGGCAATGGAAAATAGATGGCAGGCCTCAACAAACAGGACTGTGAGGCTCAGTGCGCAGGCAACATTCCCCTGAGCATTTCCAAAGGCTAGAAGAACTTCTGCTTAATGGGACCTGACAAGCCTATGCTGTTGGTCAGCTCCAGAAATAGCTTCAGAGAGCCAGCATATAACTTCTGGTGCAGAGCCTCCGAGGCCATTCTATCTCTGAATCAAACCAGAGGTTGGATTCCAGACAGCTTCTGTTGCCCAGCCAGAATCAAGCCAGCCAACTGCCCTCGGGTTAAGTTCTCCAAGTAACCTTGATACATGTAACCCAATAGTGTATTTAGGGGGAAGGTTGTTAGGAGGTAAAGTTAAGCAAAGCAAATGTAGCCAGGTTCAGATACAGATACTGGCTCAGACAGCAGTGCAATCAGTGGTTCTTTCAGTTGGTTCTGAAACAAGTTGAAGTTAAAAGCATTCAGGCCTGTCTTCTTTGCCATTGTAAAATAAAAATTCCTTGTTACTGAAAATTTTGAGACAAGGATAGCACTTCTGTATACAAATTGTTATTTTGTTATTTTGATCAGCATGCAAAGTGAGTACATCACTAGACAGAGACTCTAGAAGGACTATTTTTACTTGCAGTTACTATGTTTAGTAAAAAAAAAAAAAAAGGGGGCCACTCCAATAAACCAGTGGCCATTTTCACACTTTTTTCCACTATGCAGAAAGTTGGTGGTAACCTTAGGGAGAAGTGATCACATCATCCTAGAATTCCTTTTGCTGTGGTGTACCAAAAAAGACATTTTTCAGAAACGTGAGGAGCAAACAGAAGGTGAAGGGGTGATAATTTCATTACTGGGTGAAAATGGAGAAACTCTGACAGCGGACAGAGAGAAGGTAGAAAGGCTCAATGCCTACTTTGCCTTTCTCCCTGAACGAAAGAACAGGCCCACCTAGAGATAGTAGTAGGCAAAGCATGGCTTTAGGATTGCTGGTTGACACAGGCAGAGAAGTTGTGGAGAAGCATCTAGCTGCACTGAATGTGAGCCAGATGGGGTGCACTTGAGAGTGCTTAAAGAACTTTCAAAAGAGCACACAGACCCTTTGTTGATCATTTTCCAGGCCTCTGGGAGGATAGGTGATGTGGTGGAAGAGTGGAGGACAGCAAATGTTATCTCCATCTTCAAGAAAGGGGGGTAGGACTATTTTGGAAATTATAGGCCAGTTAGCCTGACCTCTGTCCCAAGGAAGATACTGGAACAGATATTAAAGGTAACCATCTGTAAGTGCCTGATGGACAACATGGTGATATGGGTAAATCAGCATGGATTTGTCTTCGATAGGTCCTGCTAGACCAACTGATCTCCTTCTATGACCAAATGACAAGCTTAGTGGATCGCAGGAATGCTGTCAAGTAGTTTATCTGGATTTCAGTAAAGCTTTTGACAAGGTTCCTCATGATGTTCTGATGCATAAACTGCAGGACTGTGTACTGGACTCTAGGATGATTAGATGGATAGGGAACTGGCTGGATAACAGCACCCAAAGAGTAGTTGTCAAAGGCATCACATCTGATTGTAGGGAAGTGTCCGGTGGAGTGCCACAGGACTTGGTTCTGGGCCCAGTGCTTTTCAATATTTTTATTAATGATCTGGATGAGGGTGCAAATGACACCAAACTGGGAGGAGTAGCAAATACCCTTGAAGATAAGGATAGAATTCAACAGGCTGGTCAGTCTGACTTCTGTTGCTGGGAATGTGTAGACATCTGAAGGACCACTTAGTGATCCGAGGAAGTCAACATGGTTTTGTCCCCAGCAGATCTTGTCAGACCAATGTGGTTTCCTCCTTTAATCGAGTGACAAACTTACTGGATTGTGGGAACTCTGAGGATGTGATTTACCTGGATTTCAGCAAAGCTTTTGATAAGGTTCCCCATGACATTCTAATGGGTAAACTGGAAGACTGCAGACTGGAATATAGGACAGTTTGGTGGATAGGGAACTGGTTAGAGGACCGTACCCAAAGAGTGGTTTTATCAGATTGGAGGTGTCCAATGGGGTGCTGCAGGGCTTGGTTTTGGGCCCAGTACTTTTCAATATTTTTATCAGTGATCTGGATGAAGGGGTAAATGGACTACCCATTAAATTTGCTGATGATACCAAATTGGGAGGAGTGGCAAACACCCAAGAAGATAGAGTTAAAATTCAACAAGATCTGAATACTCTGGAGAAGTGGGCGGTTGGGAACAGGATGCAATTCAACTTAGATAAGTTGTCCGGAGCAGGACCTTCCTGCCCCAGACTGGGCCCTGCTGGGCCCTACCCCACCCCCCACGGCAGCCCCACCAACTCCAGCCCCCACGAAGGACCCCCCCACTCACCGGAGGGCCGGGGGGAAAGGCGACAGAGCTGCCAGAGAGTGAGGCGGCAAAGAGGCATCCGGGCGCGGCGCAGGCTGGAGGAGGCTTCGGGGACTCTGGGCGCTGTGCCACCGTGGATGCTGCGGCCGTGGCCACGGCCGCCGTCACCACGGCCTGTGCCGTCGCTCCCGGGAGCGCAACTCCCAGCGCCGTCGCTGCTGGCTGAGCCAGCAGCGGAGGGGGGCGGGCGAGGAGAGACCGCAGCCGAGCTGGCGGCCCGCCGGGGCAATGGCGGACAGCCGGGTGCGGCCCACGCTGGGGCAAGGGCGGGCCCGGCTGCCGGCACAGGAAGGGGGGCGGGAACACCTGGCAGCCAGGGCCCTGATTGGGGAATGGACGGCTGGGAGGGTTCCCCAATGTGATGAGTCCAGTCAGGGCTGGCCTGCCTGGGAAGGGATTGGCTGGAGACGGGAGAAGAGGGAGGTGGTGACAGGAAGGGTGGACGCAGGAGGGGCACGGGAATGGACAGGGGAAGGCACCAATGGCCAGGGAGAGGCCAAGGCACGGGGCGGTGGAGGAGGAGAGCACGGGGGTGGATTGGTGAGGGGGCAGGAAGCAGACTGAGGTGGGAGCATAAAAGGGAGAATCCCAATGATGCCGGGGAGGAGGAGTTGGCTGAGAGCAAGGTGCAGAGAGAGGGCGTGACGAAGTCTCTCAGGTCAGCTGACAGGAGGCAGAAGCCGGTGCAGTAACTGCTGCCCCTGTCTAGTCTGAGGCGGAGGGAGCTCCCTATCCCCCCCCAGTGGGAGCCCAGGAGGACGGCAGAGCGCAGGGGGGCGGCAGCGGGGGGGGGCGGGACCTCACAAAAGTGCACAGTATTACATCTGGGCGACAAAAATGGGAAGCACATACAGGATGGGGGATACACTTCTGGGTTGTAGTGTATGCAAAAGAGATCTTGGGGTAAGAGTGGATGATAAACTAAATATGAGCAGTCAGTGTGATGCAGTGGCAAAAAAGGCAAACTCAGTCTTCGGTTGTATCAAAAGGGCCATTGCATCAAAATCGCAGGAGGTCATAGTTCCTCTCTATATTGCCTTGTTCAGGCCGCACCTGGAGTACTGTGTGCAGTTCTGGAGGCCTCACTTCAAAAAAGATGTGGACAAAACTGAGAAGGTACAGAAGAGTATGACGAGAATGATGAGGGGTCTGGACACTGAGCCCTACGGGGAAAGGCTGAGGGCCTTGGGAATGTTTAGTTTGGAGAAGAGGAGATTGAGGGGGGACATGATTGCTCTCTTTAAATATTTGAAAGGCTGTCATTTGGAGGAGGGCAAGGAGCTGTTCCAGTTGGCAGCAGAGGATAGGACCCGAAGCAACGGGCTTAAATTACATGCAGAAAGATACTGGCTGGATATTAGGAAAACCTTTTTCACGGTCAGTGTGATGCAGCAGCAGCAAAAAAGGTGAATACAGTCGGGGTGTATCAACAAAGGCATAACATTCAAATCACAGGATGTCGTTGTATCACTATACACTGCTTTGATCAGGCCCCACATGGAGTATTGTGTGCAGTTCTGGAGACCTCATTCCAAAAAAGATGTGGAAAAATTGGAACATGTGCAGAGTAGAGCAGGCAGGATGATCAGGGGTCTGGAGTCCAAGTCCTATGAGGAAAAACTGTTGGACTTGGGAATGTTTGGAGAAGAAGAGGTTGAAGTGAGACATAATTGCTCTCTTTAAGTATTTAGAGGAAGGAAGGGAGTTGTTCCTGCTGGCAGTAGAGGATAAGGACTTGAATCAGTGGGTTTAAACTACATGAGGGAATGTACTGGCTGGATGTTAGAAAACACTTCTTCACATTAAGAGTAATTAAGTAGTAGAAGCGGCTGCCTAGGCATGTGGTGGGTTCCTCGTCATTGGCAGTCTTCAAGGAGCAGCTGGACAAATATTTGTTGGGGTGCTTTAGGCTGTTCCTGCATTGGTCAGGGGGTTGGACTAGATGGTCCGTAAGACCTCTTCCAACTTTATGATTCATTTACTTGTAAAGCAGATGTACTACCACTGAGCCACAGCCCTACTCTGCTACAGGATATGCGGCTGTCTCTTTTCTTTTAATTTTTAAAAGGTGGTTAGTATATTTTCATTATAATTTCAAGGGAATTGTCTGATTTTTGTTATATTACAAAAAAGTGAGATAGGTGGAATAATGAGAGATTGCCTGGAACCTGTTTGTGAGTCGCTCTGAGCATTCTGAAAGGAGAGCAAAATATTGCGTAGTGGAACAAATAAATAAGTAGGCACAAGATCTGCATTTTCCCGTTCCCATATTCAAGACAAAAGACGTCTGGTAAAGGGTGTGTACATTTCCCATTAAGACTGCAATCCTATACATTCTTCCCTAGCATTAAATTCTATTGACTTCAATGGGACTTACTTCCAAAGAAGCATGCTTAGTAGCAGGACTTTCCAGTGTTTGAGATGAAAGGCAGTGGCTGACAAATCCAAAGGAGAGAGGAGGCAGTTTATAATTGCATAACAGATACAGCTTGGCATAAAAGCACTCTAGGCCTTAGGCCATGTTAGCATATTTGCAAAAGTGAGATGCAATTGTGAGTAGGCTGTCAGGGAGTGAAATGTGCAGCTACCTGGTTTGGGCAACTGGCTCTGAGCCACAAAAGGCAGGCAGACTGCAGCTTCCTAGGCACGAAAAGAGTGTCTATACAGTGTCATTCCACACCTCGAAGCTACACTGTGACCTCTTATGCAGCCAGGTTGGAAGGTGGGCATCGAGACATACAGGCTGGACTTCAGATGGGAGTTTTGTCCTCTAATTTCAGAGACTGTTTCTCAGAGTTTTCTATTACATTTTTCTCCCACACCTCCTCCAAGGAGCTGAGGGTGGCATACAAGTTTCTCCTCTCTTCCTCTTATTTTCACAACATCACTAGGAGATCAGATTGAGGAAGAGTATGACTGGCCCCGGGTAATACCGTGAGCTTCATGGCTTAGTGGGGATTTGAACCTAGCTTGCCCCAGTCATAGTCCAACACCCCATCTGTCTTTCATCCAGTAGCAACACCGTTATCATCTAGCTTGTTTTTTACAACAGCTTACTGAGCCAAGTTGTTTTCTCTTATCATTTCCAAATATGCCCCTATAATAATACCATATTTTGATGCTGTCTTTTGGGACTCCGCTAGGAATATCAATACCACTTTGCAGAAAACTCCAAACACAATTCTTAGAGCATATGGATATTTAGTTCTTAGAAACCCTCCCTCCTGTTCACAGAATTAGGCAGCATAGATGCTGACTCGTAGAAAGCACACAATGGAGCATGTGTTTTTCATGTAGCTTCCCTGTCTACTAGCTCAAGTAGGCTTGGCAGGAATGTACAGAGAAAGCCTCCTCTGTCGATTTGTCTTCACAGAAAATATGCAGCATCCCCATTGGACTGTGAATGTGAATGGTTTGCATACTTTCATGATAACCTCATATGTACACTGCTTATATTTATTGTACTGCCTACTAATCGTGCAGTCCAATGAGAAATACAGAAATACAACATTGCTTCTAACGGGTCTGAATCGTAACCAAGTCTCAGTTCTCAGTCTTTAAGGGAATCTTAAGTTAGTTCATATTTGCTCAATTAAATAAGCAAATGATCTGTTACTGGGAAATACATTTGAATGTCAATAGCTTGGGGAAAACTAGATGTAACAGTCCCATGTGTTAGAATTGGCTCACCACCTGATTCCAGCAGAGTGTGAAGTGGGGCAATATGGTTAGGCTGCAGAGGAGGTGGGAACCTAAGAAGAGCCCTGGTAGATGAAACCAGAGGGCTCCATCTCATCCAGAAATCTGTTTCACATAGCAGCTGACCAGTTGCCCTGGGCGCTGAACCAAACTTCCAGGTAGGGCAGACTGGGAATAATCCCTGTTGGGGAGAACTGTGCACCAGAAAGTGAAAAGATTTGACTTACCCACTCTTACCTGCTCCTTCCGGGCTTTGAATTGCCTCTTGTTTTTTAGGTGGTCAGCACCATCTGTATTCCAGTACAAGACGATCACGCTGCTATGAAAATGCACTAGCAGAGGAGAGAATTTTTTAACCATTAATTGTGGGTGGGTCATTGTGAGAAACTCAGTCATTGCTCCTGATAAGCAAGTGGGCAGAAGGGCCGTTTGCGCTCACAAAGAGGTTTTGGGGAGGTCATTCAGCACCGTCTTATGAAATGGGAGTGGGTGTCACAAGAAAAGTGTTTGTGTCCTTAGTGGACTGAGTGAAATTAAAAAAAATGTGTGTAGGCCACACAGTCATTTCAGGACTTGCTTCTGTTTCCTGGCAGCAGGCTCACCCTGGCTTGTACTGTATGGTTTCTGGCTTGTGCTCGGGTTAGGCGAAAGAAATGCTGGATCATGAGAGTTATGCAGAAGATAGAAGAAAGACGATTCAGACAGGCCATTCTGAAGTGACATTGGTAGTCCATTCGGGGCACGTTTGCACTGAAAACATGTTGCCTAATTCTGGTCCAGCTCTGGTTCTCTCTGGTTTCAGTGCACTTGCTTGTGTAAATGTCATCTTCTGCTGAATCTAACCCAAGTTTCTTTTTTTCCACTGCATCCACACAGAGACATTTGTTTTTTCTACCACCTCCTAAATCAACATCATAAAAAGAGGATCTCTTTGAAGAAATGCATAATTGAATTTTCCCATCATACTGAACACATACAGACCCCATGGCAACTGCTTTAACACAGCCTTGTGCCAGCTCAGACATATGAACCTGTTATATATTTCATGGAAAGACGAGTATCATGGGACAGAAATATCCTGATGCACTTTCTGCAACCTCGGCAACTACAAAGAGTAGAACAGCGATAGCAGGAATCACTGCAAAGGATATTCATCGTTGTACATGAGTTAAGAACAGCTGAAACTGACTAAAAGTTGAATCAGTTTTGCAGACATGGAGCCAGCAGGAAAAGCAATCCCCCCCCCCCCAAGGACTATTGCCTCTGGGAGATCCTTCGCTTCTCTTTTATGGCACAAAAGGGGATGGGGTTCCCAGAGGGAGAGAAAGGAGAGCAGGAGGTCCCATGTTTCTTTTTGCCTAATATACAAACTCTCTCTTTGGCTAACACGTGTGTGCCATCTATGGCTGCATAGAGAATCTCAAAAGCTCTGGGTTTCTCCCATCAGTCGTGAATGGAAGCTTGTCTGGGCAAATTCTCTCCTGCACAATGGATTGGCATAATTGTACATTAAGCGTTGTCAATAGGCAATAGATAGTTGGATAATCTGTATGAATGACCTTTGAGTGCCCTTGATTAACAGTACAATCCTAAACAGAGTTACTCCAGTCTAAGCTCATTGACATCAATGGGCTTAGACTGGCATAACACTTCTTAGGATTGCAGTGTAAGTTTCTGATTGGGTCAGCTCACTTGTGCATAGTGCATTATAATACAGGGTAGGAAAATGGACCTTTTAGTGAAATAAAATTGAATTTCGATCTAACTTTTAAGAACTGATAAAGGGACGATCAGCAGTAAGTTTAAGTAAGAAAAAGATCTTTCAAATGCCCAGAACCCTAAAATAGATTTAAAAACAACTGTTAGTTTGTCCAATCAATTTTTGAGAAAAAACAATTTTAAAATAGTAGAAATACTGACACGACAGATCTTGAACTGTTGCATTGTGAATAGCTTTGCTATCATTATACCCAGGTAAATGTTAGGTATGTTAATTGTTTTGTAGTAGGCTAGATCCAGTATCAGTAACTGCATCCTTCACTGTATTAAACATTTATACAGAAGCTATTCTGCTGATGAGCAATTTAAGAACTCAGCCATTTGTGGCAGCTTCATACACGATATTTTACATATGTGGTGTCAGAGACACTGGAGTGCCTTGGGATGGGAGGATCAGCCCCAGCAACTCTTTCCTTGGCTGCAGATTTCCCTGCCCCCACTCCCCTTTCTGCTTCCTTTCCACTCACCCCAGACAACCACTTGGGGAGTGACAGTTTGGCAAACCACTGTCACCAACCAGTTTTTGAGGGTTTGACATTACTTAAGCAGGGTCCAGGGACCCCTCTTCCCCACTGAATTCCCCTGGCAGCATCCCTTATATTGCAAGGTGGAGTTGCTAGATCAGACGTGGAGTCTGAGGGCCAAGGTACAAGTGACGAATGACACTTGAATGGCAAGTGTATTTCTCCCTGTTCACTTGCCCTCCATTTGCACTCCACTCGTCACTTGTAGCTTGGCCCTAAGCTGTATAAAGAACCCAAGCACAATTTTAAAGGGCTTTATTAAAAGATTACATTTCAAAATAGAAAAAGTCAAAAGTATAAAGAACTGCTAGTAACTCTTTGCATGAAGAAAGGCATCCCAAATTGGAGGTTTTGACCAAAAAACAGATAAACAAGCAAGCACTCTTCCAGGCTGAATGTTACTAGGCAAAGAAAAGCAATGAAAGGTTCCCTAATGTACTTGAACTTATTCCTTAATACAAATGGTGGGTGTACAGTGTTGTTGCCTCCTTTGTTTTGAAGAACATTGTAAAAAACATGTTATAGTTCACCCTGCATAATTACCTAAATTACCAAACAGGTAAAATACGGTTGCCATTCCCCCAATGGGAGCAGGGGGTCCCCAGCTTCCACCACCTCCCCCTGCCACCACTCACCTGGCCAGCGAGGGGGAAAGGCAGGGGAACAGGCCTCCCAGGAGCATCCCCACAATTTGCATAGGGCCGATTTGGGCTCCAAACGGTCTGAATCAGGCCTGTTGGGGGCCCAAATTGACCCGGTGCAAAGTGCATGTGTGCTCCCAAGCCTGTGAGATGATGTCATTTCCTGGAAGTGACATCATTGTCCAGCTCTGGGAACACATGTAAGCTTCTTATGAAGAGAAGACAGGAAAGGGGGTGGTCCCCACTCTCCTGCTGGGATGGTAAGGGGACGTAGTAACCCTACACTGGACTGAAGACCTTATAAACTTATCAATGTTTGAACATATGGCATATAGAAGGCAATTCCATATGAACTTATTGTTAGATATTTTGAAATCTTTTGTAGATACCTATGTATAGATTTGCCAATAGAATTTTTGTAGCCAGCACAGTTTTCTTTTTTTTCTTCTCTTTGCGTTTGATTTATTTTTCTGTTTTGCGCTAATAAAATATTTTTTTTAAAAAGTTACCAAACGGAGAACAGAGCTGTTACAAGTTTGTCTCTGTTCTCATTTGTGAAATGTTGGATTGTTTGAGCTTGAGTCTAATTTTAAACAAGATTAGTTTAGTTCCTACTAGGATTCTGAATGACTTTGGACTTAAACACAGAGAAACTCCTTTCAATAAATCAGCTAACATACCCTTGGAAAATGTAACTGAGAGTAGATTTGAATGTATTTCCAAGGCTATCATAACAGTATGTAAATACCACCATCTGGGTCATGATGAATTTATGATGTGTGCATATAGCCAGCCTCACAGCTTCCATAGTCAAGTTTCTACTATCTTTACAATGTTTGCTTCTGGGTGAGTAGTAATCAATGAAAGACCATGTCTGCCAAATCATCCCAGAGATGGACCCAGGAACAGGGTTTGTTTATTTACTTACTCCATCTTTTTACCCAATGGAGACCAAAAGTGGGTTATATCTTTCTCCTTTCCTCCATTTTTATCATGTACCATGTACATCTGTGTATCATGGCCATCACTCTGTGTAATAGGACGCAGAGTGATGTTTTCAGAGTATATTATTTGTCCTAGATACAGGACAGCTGGTATATAAAGAGCTTGTTTTAGTCACATTCACTGTAGCCTATTGTAAAGTGTTGTACTTTTTGTTTAATACATAAACTATGGTTAACTCTATCAGCAGCAGTACCCATATCAATGCCTTGGGAATACTTTTGTGGTGTTGGAAAATGCCATCAAGTCATACTGATTTATGGTGACCCCTGATGGGGTTCTCATGGCAAGAGACTAACAGAGGCAGGCCATTGCCTGCCTCTGCAACCTTCGTCTTCATTGGAGATCTCCCATCCAGGCCATTACTACATATCCTAAAAAAGCACTTCATTCACCGAATGCTGGCAGCTTTTGTGTGGGATTTCTGACGTCTCTGTTTCCAAAACGGAGACAGGCAGTTTTCATTGCACCGTGAAAACAGAAGCAAAACTGCCTGCATCCATTTTGGAAATAGAGATGTCAGAGATCCTGTGCAAAAGCCGCCAGCGTTCGGTGAGTGGGGCGTTCTTTTTAGGACATGTGGAAACGGCCCCAGTTACAAACCAAGGCCAACCCTTCTTAGCTTCCGAGATCTGATGAGATCAGGCTCGCCTGGGCTATCCAGGTCAGGGCAGGAATACTTTTAGTATAGCAATATTCTTGGTACTCACACGGAGATACTATTTGTGTTAACTGGTGTCTCCTTGTGGATGCAGGTCATGCAACTACTGTAATTTAATGTAATGGAAATCATGATCATTTATTTTGAGAAGAAAAAGAAGTCAGGTACCAAAATCAATCATTGGTCCAAGCTACAGTCATTTTGATTTGGCTATGATGCTGCTTATAGAATGCAATGTTTAGTACACAGGCAATGGTCAACAAATGCACAGGAAAAGGCAGTAAACTACAAGTGTGGTGTAAATTTATGT
This sequence comes from Eublepharis macularius, assembly GCF_028583425.1. Classification (NCBI taxonomy): domain Eukaryota; kingdom Metazoa; phylum Chordata; class Lepidosauria; order Squamata; family Eublepharidae; genus Eublepharis; species Eublepharis macularius. The sequence continues at coordinate 35,222,334 of NC_072799.1, read as the reverse complement.
TTCCATTTGATATCCAGAGAAGACAAAGCCAAAAATGAAATGTGATTTATTAATAAATTTTAGGGCTGGCATCATGTGTGCCTTATGCAGCTATTTGTTTGGAGACCAACCAAAGACGCCTAGAGACAAAAGCCTGGATTCTAACAATTAAATTCTGGCTGCGTTTGCACTTCAGGAGCAGCCCCAATAGTCTTATTGCATACATGCTAACTGAATCCCAGTCTTCTGCATGGTTAGCTGATATAGAAAAAAAACCTCTGTAATCGGGCTTTGCCTTGATGAATTAGTTTTTCTTTACAAGAGGTCTGCATTTGCTTTGATTAAACAAAGACTTGTAGATATTGAGATGCAAGAACTTAGGAGCCTCGCCTCTGGTAGATGTTCCCCTATGAGATGGGGGATTTCCTCTAATGGCTCTCTGGCAGAGTATTTTTCTGGTTTGACTTTCCCTCACCTTCGGAGAGCATTTATGTTAGCATGCTTTAATGTTCTTCCTTCTGCGGTACTCCATGGGAGGTTAAGAAAATTCCTTACTCCACAAGGTATTGTGCCTGTGGCTTGAGGGATATAGAAAGTACTGAACATATTCTCCTGTACTGCTTATTGTATTGTGATATCCGCGCCATTTATCTAGAACCTTTGCTTCAAAATCATGAAGGTCAGTCGGACGACAGTAAGACACGCCTTTTACTATCCACACATAATGCTGGGATCATTGAGTCTGTGGCTAAATTTCTTTGTTGTACATTGAAGAGAATCGTTTAAGTGATGGGGCAAGAGATTTGTTGTTGTTGTTGTTGTCTCCTTGCTGACTGTGCATATGTATGTCCTGTTATGCCAATAAAGGTATTCTATTCGATTAGAATAAAGCTTACATAATTCCTTTTTTAAATGTTTCTTTATTTGAACTATAAACTATACACCATAACATAATAAACAATAAATATAGAGAATAAGAAAAAACACACAATTCTAAACATGACACACTAACAATACATATATCTATATAATTAAAAGGGAAAGGGAAAAGAAAACAACAACAACAACAACAAAAACCTAGATTACACTACAGGTTGAGTTCCGATTTTCTCCGCAACGATTATATCATTTCTAGAGTCACACTTATTCTAGGTTAGTCACAAAAAAACCCTTTTTTCTGTTGTTCATGTTTCTTAATCCATAAATCCAGATGTCATCAAATCCTTGTTATCCATTTCATGCAAAAAGTCTATTAACGGTTTCCATTCAGTCAAGAAGTTAACTAATGTACTTTCTCTAATCAATGCAGTAAGTTTTGCCATTGACGCAAATTCCAAAACTTTTGTCAACCATTCCTCCACTGTAGGCAATGTTGTAGTTTTCCACTTTTGTGCATAAAGTACTCTTGCTGCTGTAATAAAGTATAAAAACAGTGTTCTAAAGCTTTTTTCCAACTGGCTGTCCATTATTCCCAACAAAAATGTCTCTGGTTTCAGCTGAAGTTTAATCTTCAAAATCTTGTGAATCAATTATTGTATCTGCAACCAAAAACTCTTTGCTTTCTTACATGTCCACCACATATGAAAAAATGTCCCTTCTTGTTTGGCACATTTCCAACATACATTTGACACCCCCTTATATATTCTAGCCAATTTTTCAGGAGTCATATACCAACGATACATCAGTTTGTAAAAATTTTCTTTAATACTTGAGCTTAATGTAAATTTCAGCCCTCTTGTCCACATATTTTCCCATTACTTCATTAATATATCGTGTCCACAATTTTTCACCCATTTAATCATACATTCTTTTACTTGCTCTTCTTCTGTCTCAAACCTCAACAAAAGTTTATACATTTTAGAAATAACATGTTCATCATTTGTACAAAGGGCTATTTCAAATTCAGTTTTAGATTTCTCAAAGTCATAATGACTTTTGTCTAATTTGAATCTCTCCAGAATTTGCATATATGGAAACCACTGATAGGCATGCCCTTCTGCTGCTAAGTCCTCTGTGGATTTAATTTTAACTTGGTCCTGAGAGAATTCCAATAAATCCTGATAAGTTAACCATTTAGGTGGACTAACCATTTCCCTTCTAAAATGAGCTTCTTGTGATGACAGCCAGAGAGGTATTTTCAAACAAAACCTAAGTTTGTATTTATTCCATACTCTCAGGATTGCATGCCTTACATAATGATTATTAAACTCTGTGTTGGCTTTAACGTTGTCATACCATAGATACCCATGCCACCCAAATTTTAAATCATGCCCTTCCAGGTCCAGTAATCATCTATTTTTTAACAGTATCCATTCCTTCATCCAAACCAAACAGTTAGCCACAAAATATAATCTCAAATCTGGGAGGCCCAAGCCTCCTCTTTCTTTTGCATCCTGTAGAACCTTAAATTTAACCCTTGGCTTTTTGTCTTGCCATATAAATCTCGATATATCCCTCAGCCACTGCTTAAATGGTACCTCTGTTGTCAATACAGGAATTGTCTGAAATAGGAATAACATTCTAGGTAAGACATTCATTTTAATTGTAAATAAAGCTTGCATAATTGATTTTTCTTCCAAAATGTAATTGAAAACAAAAGAAATGTTAACTTTAATATCTAACCAGAAGTGAACCACATATATTTAAATCTGCAAGCTTATGAAATATGCATGATTTCTATTTTTATTTTTTTATTTATTTGCAATATTTATGTACTTGCCTTTCTGTCAAGCACCTCAAGATCCAAGGCGGATAACAACATGAAAACAAATGAATAAAAATAAACATTGAAGCAGATCTACACTATATTAATGTGGCATTAAGGATTAAAGTTAAGCCTCTTAAGAAATCTTGAGTGCTGAGTAAGTGACTTCTTTTATATCCCGTGAAGTTAATAAATCAAGACTGCATATTTATTTATTTACTTATTTATTGATGCATAATCTGTTTAAATTTCCTCTTGCAGTTTGCACTCCCCTGTTTGCCTGCTGCTATCCAAACCCTATCCCTTGTCCAAGCAAATCTATCTTTATGTCTTCCTGCTGTTACTGTCTGCTTGTCCAGATGTCTTAATCTCCTTATGCCACCAAATGCTCTTGCCTTGCCAGTCTGCCTCTTCTTCATCATGCTACTGTCCTTTAGACTAAGTGGCTGCAGTGGCAAAATTCCCACACTGCCTGTTGCTGTCAGTGTTGCTGTGTGTTTGGAATCTTTCCTATCAGTTCTTCTAAAGACTGCATCTTTCTTTTTTTTCTTTTCTTTTTAAAAATTTTATTGGTGAGTACATAAAATATTATTCAATACACAAATTCCCCGTCTTATCTAAATTATATCAGCCCCCACCCTTTCCCCCCTCCTTACTGACTTCCAACAGCTTTCCAACCCCTAACCCATCTTATTACTCAAATTACTCTTAACCATAATTTTTCTAAATCTTATATATGTTATATCACTTATTCTAAGCATATTCAAATTCTTCTATATCTCCAATTTTCTAATATATCAATCTACATTTCACTGTTTAAACTATCTATTTTTTAATACAATCTCCTTATTACTAATATTAGCTTAGATTAATTAATAGCTAAGTTTCCCCATTAATGGTAAAGTTACTTCTCTCTCCCCTTTATAAAATCACATATTAATAATTCTCAAACTGCCATAGTCCTCCTTTCACATCCCATTTTTTTTCTAGATATTGTTTCAATTTCTCCCAGTCTGCAATATATTCTCCTGGATCAAGATCTTTGAGTTTTCTTGTCATTTTGTCCATCTCAGCCATGTACAGCAATTTGTAAATCCAATCTTCTATAGTTGGTATTTCTTGCACTTTCCATTTCTGCGCATACAAAAGTCTTGCTGCTGTAATCATGTAAAATAACAATGTTCTGTACTGCATTGGAACATCTTCCACTCCCAAGTTCAGTAGCAACAACTCTGGGTTCTTATTTATTTGGGTTTGCAAAACCTCATTAATTATTTCTATTACATCTCCCCAGTATTGCTTAGCTACCTCACAAGTCCACCACATATGATAAAATGATCCTTCATGCTTTTTACATTTCCAGCATTTGTCTGACATATTTGCATTTCCAAGCGCAATCTTCTTAGGCGTTAAATACCACCTATACATCATTTTGTATACATTCTCTTTAATGTTGGTACAAGTTGAAATCTTCAAAGTATTTTTCCACAAGTATTCCCATGATTCCATTGTTATTTCTTTATGAAGGTTTATTGCCCATTTCACCATCTGGACTTTGACTGTCTCGTCTTCCATATACCATTATAAAAGTATTTTGTATATTTTCGAAATATCTTTTTTGCCTTCTTGTAAAATCACTTCTTCTAACTCCGAGTTTTTTAGTCTTATTCCTCCCTTTAAACAGTCCGAGTTGTAAAGATCCCTAATTTGCCTATATTGAAACCATCCATAGTGAGGAGATAACTCTTCTTGTGTCTTTATTTTTGGTATTCTGTGTTCTATCGACATTATCTCTTTATAAGTTAAACATTGTTGTTCATTATAGACAGTTCTCGGATCTATTACTTCATATGGTACCACCCATGAAGGGATACCACTTTACATGTAATTCTTATATTTCTTCCAGATTGTGAAAAGGCTTCTTCTAATATAGTGATGCAAAAACATAGAGTCCGCTTTAACTTTATCATACCACAAATAGACATGCCATCCAAACAACTTTTTATGTCCCTCCAAAGTCAGCAGTTTACGGTCTTTTAGCGTTATCCAATCTTTTAACCATGTCAGACAAATTGCTTCGTAATATAATCTTATGTTTGGCAGTTGCAGCCCCCCTCTTTCTTTCGAGTCTTGTAATACCTTCATTTTCACTCGGGGTTTCCTGCCTGCCCACACAAAGTCTGAAATTTTTCTTTGCCATTTCTCAAATTGTTTGAAGTCTCGGATAATTGGAATAGTTTGCAGCAAAAATATCACACGTGGTAGCACATTCATCTTCACTGCTGCTATTCTTCCCAACCATGACAAATTTAATTTATTCCATTTTATCAAATCTCTTTCTATTTGTTGCCACAGTTTCTCATAATTATTTTTAAATAAATCTATATTTTTTGCAGTCAACTCAATTCCTAAATATTTCACTTTATTAGTTACCTCATAGTCCGTTATATCCATTAATTCTTGCTGTTTTTGCTTCGTCATGTTCTTACACAATATCTTCGACTTCTTTTTGTTCACATAAAATCCCGCCAAATCACCAAATTCCTTTATTTTGTCCATTATTTTTGGCATATTGTCTATTGGGTCTTCCACTATCAACATTACATCATCCGCAAATGGCCTGACTTTGTAGGAAAATTCCTTTATTTTTATGCCACGAATTGTATCGTCCTCTCGAATTTGAATCAGCAAAATTTCCAAAATCAAAATGAACAACAATGGAGACAATGGGCAGCCTTGTCTTGTACCTTTACCTATTTTCAATTTTTTAGTCAAAACATCATTAACTACAATTTACTGCACACTGGTCTTTGTAAATTCCTTTAACTGCTTGTATGAACTTTTCTCCCATTTGCAGCTTTTCCATAGTGGCAAACATAAAGTCCCAGTTCAAATTGTCAAATGCTTTTTCCGCGTCTACAAAAAAGAAACCAACTTCCCTATCACAGTGCTTATCGTAATATTCAATAGCGTTTATTACTGTCCTTAAATTGTCCTTAATTTGTCTATTAGGTAGGAATCCAGCTTGTTCTTCTGCAATAAATTCCGACATCCATCCCTTTAATCTTTCCGCCATAATTTTCGCAAATATTTTATAGTCATTATTCAGCAACGAAATTGGCCAATAATTCTTAACGTTGGTCAAATCCTGTCCATCTTTCAGGATCAATGATATCTTAGCTTCATTCCATGATTCAGGAATCTTTTGGCCTTGTAATATTCCGTTAATTACCTCACTTAGAAACGGTGTCAGCTCATTGGCCATCATTCTATAAAACTTTGCTGTTATTCCATCTGGTCCCGGTGCTTTCCCTAATTTTGTTGATTGTATAGCTTCTTTTATTTCTTCCTCTGTCACTTCCCTATTTAACTTCTCTTTCCATTCCTCTGAAATTACTGGAAGCTTCACTTTCTCCAAATATTCCGCTATTGAATCTCTGTTCACCTCTTTTTTTTGGTACAACTTTGCATAAAATTTAAAAAAGGCTCTACTAATGGCTGATTGATCTGTCAATGTTTTATCCTCCTCTCGAATCTTAGTTATGATTTTCTTCTCCTTTTTTTTTAAATTGCCATGCTAAATATTTCCCAGGCTTATTTGCACCTTCAAACGACTTCTGTTTCATTTTTTTAAAATTCCACTCCAATTCTCTATTATTCATTGCCGTCAATTGTTCCTGCAGGATTTTCATATCCTGAAATATTTTCTTTTTTCCTGGTCTTTTTTTAAGTTGTATCTCTTTGGCTTAAATTTTTTCCATAATTTCAAGTCTCTTTTCTTCCCTTCTCCTCCTAGCTCTTGCATTCAGATCCATTAGCGTTCCTCTAATAACAGCTTTATATGTGTCCCATACCTTGTTAGTTGGTACATCCTTATTCAAATTGCACTGTATAAAAAAATTGGTCTCTCTTCGTAACAACGCCATATTTTCTTCCGTTTGCAGCAAGTCTTCATTTATCCTTCATCCTCTTTTTTTTTATTTTTCCCAAATCTCCACATAATTGGATTGTGGTCTGAGCCTACCTTGGGCATTATCTCCACATCTCTAGTCCATACCACCAGTTCTTTGGAGGCCCAGATCATGTCAATTCTTGATAGTGTAAAATGTCTTGCAGAGTAAAATGTATATTGTCTATTTTTCGGATTTTGTCTCCTCCACACATCTTCCAGACTTTCTTGTTCCTTAATCGCAAAACACGATTTTGGCAAAAGTCCTCTCTTTTTCTGTGCACTTTTAGATTTCTTGTCTTCTTCCAAATTTGTAACTCCATTGAAGTCACCTGCCAAAATTATTTGATCATAAGTCAATTCATCTAATTGTTCCTGTAAGTCCTTGAAAAAATTTTCTTTTGCCCCGTTAGGCGCATAAATTCCAATCACCAAAATCTTCTTAGAATTCCAAATTATTTCCACTGCAATATATCTAGCTTCTGTATCACTTAGAACCAATTTTGGCTGTAGCTCCTCCTTTATATATAATACAACTCCTCTCTTTTTCTTTTTGGAAGCTGCTACAAATTCATTTCCAAGTTTTGCAAGTTTCAAATATTTCACATCCTGTTTTTTGATGTGTGTCTCTTGCAAACACACTATATTACATTTTTGTTTTAAAAGCCAGTGGAAAATAGTCTTACGTTTAAAAGGTGAATTTAGTCCATTTACATTCCAAGATATGATTTTACACTCCATGATCAAATTTTAGCTCCTTTTGGTAAGTCTTTTTCATTGTCCCTGATAAACCTTTCCATCTCCTGGCCAGATCTGATGATTTTCCTTACACCACCAAATTCGAAAGCCAGTCCTTCAGGTATTTCCCATCTGTATCTGATTTTCATGTCTTTTAACATCTGGACCAGCTCTCTATACTTCTTCCTCTCCAACAACACCGATCTGGGCAGTTCTTTCATGATTCTCACCACTTTCCCATCAACCTCTAATGGGTCCTGAAATTGTTTACTCACAATTGACTCTCTTGTCTTTCTAGTTGTAAATTGCACAATCATATCTCTTGGTAACTTCCTTTGAGCTGCAAATTTTGAGTTAATTCTGTATGCCACGTCCAGAAGCGCTGCCATCTCCTCTTCTTCTTTTCCCAGGTATGCCGCCAAAATTTCTGTAATCTGCTCTTGGGCTGTTTTTTCCAAACCTTCCAGGATTCCACGAAATCTCACTTGTCTTTCCATTTGTTTACATTCAGCTACGGCCATTCTTCCCTTCACGCCTCTCAGCTCCATTCTCTGCACATCTGCCAAGGTATCGGCCGCCTTTTCTACTGCGTTAACTCTCTGCTGTGTAACTTGCATTTCCTTTTGAACCTGATCCATATTCTTAGCTAGTTCTGCCATCTCCGATTTAAGTGCCTCTTTAAAGTCTTTCAATTTTTTCGCCATCTCTTGCATCATATCTTTAAGCTCTTTGTTCCCTTCCGAAACTTTTTTGTCTAGGTTTTCCAGCGCCATTTGCCATTCCTTCTTCGACATCGTGGGGCTAGCTCTGCTTCGCTCCCACGAATCTGCTCTTTTCCTTAACTCCGTGGCGCAATTTTATTATTTTCTTTTATTTTTAAAAGTCAAAGTTTAGGTTATTTTTGTAAAAACTTATATTTACACAGTCCCAAATGTCGGGCGTCTTTTCTCTATGGTTTTGTTTTGAGGCAACCGCCCTTACCCTTGTCTAAGATGGCCTACTTCCATTCTCCTTGAAGCCGCAGCTTTGCCCTCTTCAAAAATGGCGATATTCCACTTCCGCTGCTTACAAGCCGCTTCTCGCCAAACTCTTTATGGTTCTGATGCACTTCCTGTTCCTCTCCGTTTCACAGCAGTTCTTGTGATGTTAAAACTTTCTCACAGTCCACTATCTCTCTCTAGCCACAGGTATGTAAACAATAATCGTTTTTCCACTCTAACTTTTCTTTGCAATGTCACTTTTTAATAATTTATTTGCCGGAGTTTTCTCAGTTATATATCAAGTCTTTTGCAGTTTTCTAAATCTCTTTGTCACTTTATTTCTTATTGTAATCAGTCCCGTAATGAGAGATAGCAATCTTTACCTTCTTAGATGTTTCTCTTGGGTTGTAATCGCTGCTTCGATTATCCAATCGATTCAGGTTCCCTTCTTGGTTTGCTGAAGCTTGGGCATGTAGGTCTTATGCCAAAATTTGACTCCAAAGTCACTGCAGAGATCTTAGCAACCTCTCTTCGGGTGGGACCTCAAAGGTGGATGGGGGCTCGTTATGTAGAACCCCCCTCACACCCGAGATCAACGCGCCCTCAAGGTCTTGAGCATACTTTCCTGTTCTCCACCTGAGAACAGGGGGCTACGGGCAGTTTGCACCCCTCCAGCCCTACAAACAGACACTCGGACAGCTCAGCTCCCTGAGCTGCGTTAGACCTTCATGGATCCCAAACCAGAAGTCTCTAAAGACTGCATCTTTCATTGCCTCAAAAAGGGGATCCCTTTATTCTATCTGTCTGGAATTTGTCAGAGAGAGCATCCTAGATGAATGCTACAATCCCCCTGAGGGCTTCCAGTTTGGATAGAAAACCATAAAGGTACAGATTCCAGAAGAGGGGCGGGTCTGCTATTGAAACCATTGGTAAATAATAATGAAATAGAATGATGAAAGTGAAGCAACAAAAATGAAAGAAACAACAAAACAAAACCATACAAAAATTATCCCTTTTGGAATTAATAACAAAAATAAAACAAACTAACATGTACAAGTCTAGTTCTAATGCAGCCATAGTAATTACTTCTTGTATAAAATCAAACTGATTTTCACTATTTTCCAACGTTAGATTTCAGCACACAGAGAAATTGACAGAGGAATAGAACTCTCCATCCACAAACAATAATAGTAAATGGTGCTTTTTAATTGAATCCATAAGTACACGTTTTGTGTGATGTTGGTCTTTTCCAATTTCTATGAGCAGCCCTGAACATTTTTCCCATTACTCATTTGTTTAGCTGGTCTTTATCTAGAAATTATTAACCATAAAGGAAGTTGGTTGCTATCTCTGGTTCAAAGTCCCTTCCAGTCTCAAGGTGAGTTTGGTCGGAACTTGGGTCAGGGCCTTTTGAGTTGTGGTCGTATAAGATCAGTTTCTCTTGAGGCTACGTATTGACAATAAAAACATTTTTCTTACTTGCTTTTAAATTCAGGCCTCATTGTATTAAGGATGGAAGCTTCCATGGGAGTTATGCAGCTTGCTGCATGCACTTTGAAAAGAGGCTGTTTGGTGTGTCATGATGTGAGAGGATGGAAGACCATGGTGTTTTCCTCACAATGGGGCATTTTGTGGAACTTTAAAAAGCTTGAAAACTGCTGCTGCAGTATATTTCATGGACTTTTTTGTTGTTGTTCCAAGAGCTATTTCAAAGGTTGTTGATCATTTGTCTTAGGCCTTTGGCATGAACTGAGAATGCAAACTAGTTACCAGGATTTAGAAGGTCACTGTGGGAGGTAAGGAAAGGCAAAGGGTTGGTAGGGCAGATTGTACTGAATGCTGTCTGCTTTGTTGGATCATTGCATTTTTATTTTCTGATTTTATTTCATACAAGGATTTGTGTGCAATAGCTTAGCAATTGTGCAATGTGTCAAGCAGAGGATGAACAGAGAGTGAGTTGCTTCAAGACAGAAACTAACTTTGAGGACACAGGAAAAATACAGAACTGGGAGAAGAGACATCAACGGTGGATTTTGCACTAGGAGTATTCCGTGCCGTTTATGAGCAGTTTTTGTGGTTGTGTCTGGTTCGAATTAGCACCAGCGAGTTTCACACCTAATCAGAAGCTCCGAATTTGCATTGCACAGCCTGGATAGACACGTGCCTGGAAACCTCTGTTCAGTTTCGGACTTTCGGGGCATTGCAATGCACGTCAGCTTTTTTTTAAAAAAACTTTGAGCATGCGTGGTAACAACCCTGCGTTACATCTTCGGACAGACAAGCCTCCTCCCATGCCACCCCTTCGACCACCCACCCCCACCTCACTCTTCCTGGGGTAAGGCAGGACTTGCCTCTCCAGGGGTTAGGCATGGTGGGGGGAGAGCAGACTTATACCCGCCTCTGGCTCTGCTGAGACATGCCGAGCCAGGGCTTAGCGTGCCTTCTGAGGGGCTGTGAAATGTGTGGGGATTGCACGCGTGCGCACTCCAGAGAGGAGAGGCTGCAGCAGCTCTTGAACCCACCGGCACAATTTGTCTGAGCTTAGCAGGTGGGCTGCGTGAAGTGGAGAGCCAGTTGAGAGCCTGTGTGTGTGTGTACGCCTCTCTCTCTCCCCCCTCCCTCACACCAGTAATGTAACTTTAACATCCACGCCACTCCCTCCTCCTCCCCCACCTTGCGCTCTTACTCGCTGGTTTGAAAAGGTGGAGGGGGGAGATGAAAGAGAAGCTTTGCCACTCTGACAGTGTTTTGAGAGACACTCTTGAGAGAGGGAGAGAAAAGGAAATGGATCCACACTGAGGAGAAGGGGAGGCAAACAACCCAACCCGGCTTAAAGAGTAAACAGGCAGCGCTTGCATGAAATGTGCCGGGGCAGAGGGATAGCACATAAAGCGAAGAAAGGGGAATTAAGTTAAAACAACCCCCTCCCACCCAAAGGAAAAGTATATGTCAGAGTCATAAAGTAAGAGAGACTGTACATGAAGCCAAAGAAATGGCAGAAAAGAGGAGCTCAGAGAGCTGAGTTATGTGGGTGTGGTTAACTTCACACAAACCAATCAGCAACCAGGGAAAAGACGAGTGGGGGGGTGCTGCAAAACATTCACATTGGCATTAATCGAGTCTGACTTGACTTAGCAGCTGATTAAAAATTAACATTGGGGTATATCAGCAGGGAGAAAAATCAGGATAATGGGGGGAAAGAGCGGCACCGCGTCCAATGACTAGCTTGCAAATGTGAAACCTCTGCAAACATGGGATGTGGAACAGGTACAGACACACTTTAAAACCCGAGTGCAAAAAGTACCAATGCGACCCAGGCAGTTGAGGGGTGTGCCCTCTTATTAATCCCCTTTCCACATTGGAGCAGCTTCATTTCTGTTGAAACTTTTAGCCCATAAATAAAAAGGAGCAGTCAGCTTTTTTTCTCTTTGTACAGCTGCCCTGACAACAACTTCCTTTCTCCCTGATCCTGCCTGTACCAAGTCCTAAAGTGGATTCGAGCAGTCTAAAACAGTGGCCTGGATTGAAAGGCTGTCAAAAACACCACAGTAAGTCGCATAGCAAAAGACCCCAAAGTGCTAACCTCTTTACTTTCTGCCAAAAGCCAGCAAAAAGGGGGCATGGTAGAACACCTGCTACTTTAATTGTGGAGAAGGATGCCAACTTCACTTGAATACCTGAAAGGTCACCAATCTTAGATTGAGGTCAGGGAGCTAAGACCACTGTATTCTTACTGTTGTCCGTATAGGCTATGTGCAGACTATCACTGGCTTTGTGTAAAAAGATCAAGAACCAACTGCAGAAACTGATAGCCAATTACTGTCCTGGCAAATTGCCTATTTGAGTAAACAGAAAATGATTTTAGACCTAACAATGGCACCCCAGTTTGAGTGTACTGGTGGATCACACCATCCATGCTACAAGGATCATCCAGTTGGCCTTAGAAAACCCCAATACAGAAGCACACTTTGCTTGAACCCCCCAACATTGTGTGATTCCCCCTGGCCTTAGCAGCCATTTTGTGACTGGCCCTGTTCCCAAAGTGCTCACACACTGTACAGGATGGGGCCCCCAGTTGGCTTTATTGCAAGCTGGAGGTAACTAATGAAGTGTGATTATCCTGCTGTGCCACTCCCTTTCTAGTGCCACAATGACTATATTATGATTGTGCAGCATAGCACCAGTGGCAGAGGAGAGACTCCTTAACCCTTCTGGGCCCTTGCGGGACCATCTTTGCTGTGTAACCTTACCAATTCTTTTCCTTTCTCCAGCTCTGCGGTTTCTGCCTGTTCCCTTCTCTTACCTATGAATTCATGGACTACGCAACAAGCCATTTACAGGTGTGTGGCTTCCTAAATCTGGTAACCTAATGGAGTTTGCTTGCCCAAGGCACATTCTACCCAAACAAGCAAATAGTCTGCCTGCCAAGGGAAAGTTTGCCAGCCTTCCCTGGAAACAAAGAAACTGAAGTCTTGGCTTTTTTCCTTTGGCAGCAGCAACATATATGCAACACTCTCACTTCTTAGGGCAAAACATCACGAATTATCAACAGCATCCTCTAGTGGGTAACTAGAACTAGTTCCAGTGGTCTTAAGCAGGGATGCCTTTTTGAACAAGGGACACAGTGGCATAAGTCTGAAGCCAGCTTGTCACAGCAAGTTTACTTTTTCTCATTTTCTCATTTAAAAAGGATATTATTTTCATTGGATTCTATGAGCTTAGACTGGAGTAACCCCTCTTGGGATTAGATGCTCAGAAGCTTATCAGGAGTCCTTCCTTTGCCCACAACAGTTATTTGGTGTGTTTTGGCTGCTAATAGGAATGTGTGCATGTGTGTGTGTGACCTGCTTTCACACAGTATTGTGATGTTTTCATGCACTTTCTGACTTTTCCCCTGCTTTGCTGCCATCTTTCCTAAACCTGCTTTATTTTTTGGAAAGGTGACAGTAAAGCCTGTTTGGATGTTGTGTGAATGGGACAGTCTGGAGTTTTCCTGGGCCCATTCAAATCAGTGCCATTTTTCCTACCCTAGTCCTTTGCAGACACCACTCTCAGTTGTCATTGTCTTTATTGTCTCATGTCGTATTTGGGAGGTGCTGCAGCAAGGGAGATTCATGGCATTAAAGCTGTGGATTCAGTTTGTTCTGGCCCCATTTCAATGTATATGGGACACGTTACTGGTGAGGGTTAAGGGGTCTCCGTCAATTAGGGGAAGGCAACAGGAAGGCAAAAGTTGGTATCAAGGACTGCTTTAAATTGTTTCTCATGGAACAGACTCAAAGAGTAGATATTGGGGACCAGCTATCTGTGGAATGGGAATTATCTTGTGGGGTTCTACAGGGTGCGATCTTATTCCCTCCTGTTATTCAACTTTTGTGTAAAGTTTTTAAGAGAACTCATTCATACCTATGGGATTGGATGCCATCAATATGCAGATGACACCCAGCTCTATATCTCAGTATCCAAATCATCAGGGAATGCAGTAGAGATCTTAGGTTGCTGTCTGACGGCTGTGGTCAAATGGCTGAAAGTAAACAAATTGAAACTGAACCCAGACAAGACAAGTGATGCTGTTTGGGAAGGCATAGATCTTGAAGGACGTTATATCCCTCACTTTCAATCGAGTTCATCTGAACCTTGCAGATTCAATCAAGAGCCTAGGGGTTATACTGGATCCAGCGCTACTGCTAGGAAAGCAAATTAAGACAGCTGCAAATAATGCTTTCCAGAACCTCAGTGAAACCTGGAAGATGGCCCCCTACCTCCACACAGCCAATCTGGCTACCTGGATCCATGCCATGGTTATATTGAGACTTAACTACTGTAATGCATTATACATATTCTCCTCTCTGAGTTAACTTGGAGACTCCAGCTGGTGCAGAACATTGCAGCCTGGCTATTATTGGGAGCTATGAGGACCATGAATATTATTCCCATTCTTCAGTCACTTCATTGGCTGACTATCACCTACAAAGCTACTATCACTGACTATCACCTACAAAGCTCTTCATGGCCTTGGTCCATCACATTTACGGGACTGCCTGTCTCCCTATATTCCACCATAGCACTTTAGCTAATCTGAATAGTGTCTTCTGTAGGTGCCACCTTGCACACAGGCAGAATCAACAGCTTCCTGTACATGTGCGTTCTCTGTGGTGACCCTCACTTTATGGAATGGTCTACCTGCAGAGGTGAGGATATGAGGTTGCCAGGAGAAGGGAAAGAGGAAATAATGGAAAGAGAGATACAGTCGTGGGAAGAGAGATACAGTAGAATCTGAGATGCCGCTCACAAGTACTTACAGGTTCCCCATTTGGGCCTGGCCTGGCAGCAGCCAGTGTACTAGGGTTGCCAGTAGAGATGGGCATGAACCAAAAAATTTTAACAATCCAGTGGATTTTGGATCGGCACCAACGACGATCCCGAATAAACGATCTGCGCCGATCATCTCCCGTTCCTGAGCCGTGGATCGTGGAGGCAAAAGCAGAGGGGTGCCCCGCTGTTCCCAGCAATACAGGAACGGTGGGTGATGCCGGCGGCATCTGTGTTTGTGTTTGGCCGTCTGTGTTTGGCCATCAGAGCTGCCTATCAGGGTTTGCAGGGATGAGATTGGAGTGCCCATGGCTACAGAACACCCCTTCCCCCTCCCTTCCCTGCTTAAGATGTTTATAAAGCAGTGTTTCATGAACTTTTAAAAATGTCTTGATTAAACAATTATAACTATTTTCATTGTCATGCAAAGCAGCATCACGAGGCTGCTGTTGTTCAGCAAATGAGAAGTGGGGAGGTTAACCCATTACTTTCCAGCTGTTACTCTGATCAAAGTTTTCCTGAAGCTTTTTTTGTCCCCTGCAGGAGAAAAGACAGGAGTCGCCATACCTTTTTCCTATAGAAAGAAAGCAGTTCATGCAGTAGTGTTGTCAACTTCCAGGTGGGACCTGGAGATCTCCCAGAACTACAAGTGATCTCCAAATGACAGAGATCCATCCCCTGGAGAAAATAGTAGCTTTGGAGGGTGAACTCTATGGCATTAATACTCCCCTGAAATCCCTTCCGCCCCCTTCCCCCTCCCTCCCCTGGGTGTCTTCTCCCAACTTGTGACTGCTTTGCTGCTCCGTGGTTGGAAGGAAGCCCTGCTGATCAAGGAAAGCTGGGCTTCCATTCGGGTTTCCAGGGCGACAGAAGGAGGGCAAACAGAGCTCAGGCTTTCCCCTGGCTCTGTTGCCAGGGAAATAGATTGCTGGCGCCTGAGTGTCTGGATCCCCAATCCGAGCCCGAACGCAACGATCCAGGCCTCTCCCGATTGCTGGATCGTTGGCCGTGGCCGATCACGATCCGCCAGGTCACGATCGCGCGATCGCCATTATCATGGTTTTTTTCTATCATAATGTGGATTGTGCCCATCTCTAGTTGCCAGCCTCCAGGTGGTGCTTGGAGATCTTCCAGATTTTCAACTGATCTCCAGGTGACAGATATCCATTCATCTGGAGAAAATGGCTACTTTGGAGGGTGGATTCTACAGCATTATACCTCCGGGAGACCTGCTCTCCTCCCCAAACCCTGCCCTCTCCAGGCTCCACCCCCAAATCTCCAGGAATTTCCCAACCCAGAGCTGCTAATACTATAGTGTACACCTGGGCCATAGTTTTTCCAGGTACAGGCTGACAGCAAGAGGGAAGGTTTCCACTAAAGGCAGGGGGCAGAAAAAGTTAAATTGGCTGTTGAGTGGGAAACAGAGGTGGAAGCAGGAAAAGAAGAGAGGGGCTTTCAGGGAAGTCAGAGGGAATAGTGGAGAAGGAGGAAATGATTTGCCCTCTGCAGAAGTTAAGCAGGGTTGGCTTTGGTTAGTAATCAGATGGGAGACCTCCAGTGAAGACAAGGTTTGCACAGGCAGGCAATGGCAAACCACCTCTGTAAATCTCTTGCTTTGAAAACTCCAGTAGGGGTTGCCATAAGTCAGCTATGACTGAATGGCACTTTCTACCACTAGGGAAAGAAACGGGCCCAATATCACTCAGTGAGCTTCAGGGTAGAGCAACTCTGAACCCAGGTCCCCCACTGCAATCACTATACTGCGCTGGAAATTAGATGACAATGAAAGCAAATGAACACACATGAAACTGCCCTTATATTGAGTCATTTAGCTTGCCAGTGTTGGCTACTCCGACTTGCACAGAGCAGTTTTGCATCACTGACTACCTGTTCCTTTTAACTGGAACTGCTGGGGATTGAACTTGGAACCTTCTGCATGGACTTCTGGTTTGGGATCCATGGAGGTCTAATGCAGCTCTAATTGCGGAGCTGACCGGGCTCCCGTTTTTAGCGGCCGGCAGGGCAAATCTAGCCCGCGGCCACCTGCTCCCAGGCGGGGAACAGGCAAAGAATGCTCAAGTACCTCAGGGCACGTTGATCTCGGGCGAGGGGGGGTTCTGCGCTAAGGACTCTCTCTCGTCCCTTGAGGTCCCACCCTATGACAGGTCGGCATAAATCTCTGCGGCAGATCCGGGGCCAGTGCGGCTGGCATAAGATCTTCATGCCCAAGCTTCAGCAGGGGAAAGTAATTTTGGAAGAGAATTCGAAATCGAAGCAGTGATTACAACCCAGAAAGACGTTTGGAAAGGTAAAGATCACTATCTCTCGAACCGGGACAGATTGTTTAAAGTAACGAGGCTTTAAAGTGAACTTTTAAACTGCAACAGATGGATTATATTGAGGAGAAGATCCGGCAAGAATTAGACTAGAAAAAGGACTAAGTTAAACGAAGTTATTGAAGAAATTAGACAATTGTTTACCATACCTGTGGTTATAAAGCGATAGCAGGCTATGAGAAAACTTCTATCATCGCGAGAGCTGCAGTGGAGAGTCGGCAAACAGGAAGTGCGTAATAGTGATAGAGGTGCTTGTGAGAGACGGTCCTTATTGGAGGACAGGAAGAAGGGAATCGCCATTCTTGAAAAGGGAAGGGCATTGACTTCAACAGGAGCGGAAGTAGGACATTACAAAAAGACTATAGAAAAACCATAGAGAAAAGACGCCCGACATTTTGGATTTTGTAAACGTCTCTTGTTTATTTTAAGAACCGGGACATTTAAATTACTTCAAAGGGACATTAATCTAGACGCCATGGAGTTAAGGAAACGTGCAGACTCGTGGGAGCAAGGTAAATCAAGCCCCACGATGTCGAAGAAAGAGTGGCAAACAGCTATTGAGAATTTGGACAAAAAATTCCTTGAAATGCTAAAGGAATTGAAGGAAACAAAACAGGAGTTGGTGAGAGAAGTCAAAGATGTTAAAGAGACAGTAAAAATGAATTGGCAGAGGTGAAGAAGGGAATGGAAACAATACAAACCAACCTACAGGCAGCGCAGCAGAAAGTTAATGTTGTGGGAAAAGCGATGGAGAATCTTACAGAGACGCAACGAACGGATATGAGAGTGATAAGGGGAAGAATGGCAGTTGCGGAGAGTAAATATATGGAGAAACAGCTGAGGTTTCGAGGTTTGCCGGAAGTAGAGGCAAAGACAGCACAAGAACAGGTGACTGAAGTGTTAGCTGAATACCTGGGAAAGGAGGAGGAGGAAGTTGTGGCTATCCTGGATGTGGTGTACCGAATAAATTCCAGAGTAGCAGCCCAGAGGAAATTACCAAGGGATGTGATTGTGCAATTTACGACAAGGAATATAAGAGAAACGATAGTGAGTAAACAGTTTCAAGATCCATTGGTAGTCGATGGCAAGACGATTATCATCATGAAGGAGTTACCCAGATCGGTGTTGCTTGATCGGAAACAATATAAAGTGCTTGTCCAGAATTTGAAGGACATGAAAATAAGATATAGATGGGAATTACCAGAAGGGATATCTTTTGAATTTGGAGGAATGAAAAAGCGCATCAGATCTGAATTTGAGATGGAAAAGTTTATAAGGGACAATGAAAAGGACTTACCAACAACAAGGCTATGAATATGGAGTGTAAAGTTTTATCTTGGAATGTAAATGGACTTAATTCACCTAAAAAGAGAAAAAGTACTTTCCACTGGCTATTAAAACAAAAATGTGATATTGTATGTTTGCAAGAGACCCATATCAGAAATCAGGATGTAAAATATCTTAAAGTGAGTAAGTCGGGCACTGACTTTGTAGCGGCCTCAAAAAAGAAAAAAAAGGGAGTGGTATTATATATAAAAGAGGAGCTACAGCCAAAATTAATGATTAGAGATGTGGAAGCCAGATTTATAGCAGTGGAATGTACATGGAATTTAAAAAAAGTGTTGGTTATTGGAATCTATGCACCAAACGGCGCCAAAGAGAGCTTCTTTGAGGATTTAAGGAAGCAATTAGATGAACTTTCATATGATCAGATAATCCTTGCAGGAGACTTCAATGGAATTACAAACTTGGAACAGGACAAAAAATCAGTAATTGCACAAAAGAAAAGAGGACTTTTACCAAAGACGTTTTTTGCATTAGTGCAACAGGAAACTTTGGAAGACGTATGGAGAACGCGAATCCCACAAGTAGACAGTATACATTTTTCTCCGCAAGACACTCTACTCTATCACGTATTGATATGATCTGGGCCTCAAAGGACTTAGTGCTTTGGACTAAGGATGTTGAAATAATGCCTATGGTAGGCTCAGATCATAATCCAATTATGTGGAAGTTTGGGAAAAGAACTAAGAGGAAAGGATGGAGAATAAATGAGGATTTGTTGCAGGAGGGAGAAAATATGGAGATGTTGAGAAGGGAAACTAAGTTCTTCATACAACACAACATGAATCGAGAAGTACCAACCAATAAGGTATGGGATGCATACAAAGCAGTAATTAGAGGCATACTAATGGACTTAAATGGAAGAGCTCGAAAGAAACGAGAGGAGAAGAGACAGGAGATTATGGGAAAGAAGAAAATTTATCAGGATATTAAAATCCTTCAAGAGCAGTTGACGGCAATGAATAATAAAGAATTGGAATGGAATTTGAAAAGAATGAATCAAAAGTCGTTTGAAGGTGCAAATAAACCTGGGAAATATTTGGCATGGCAATTGAAGAAGAGAAAAGAAAAAAAGATAATAAATAAAATATGTGAGGACAATAAAGTGCATCTGGAACAGACTGCTATTAGTAGAGCCTTTTACAAATTCTACGCCAAATTGTATGGGAAAAAAGAAGTGAAAAAAGATTCAATAGCGACATACTTGGGAAAAGTAAAACTCCCAGTAATCTCGGAAGATTGGAGAGCTAAATTAAACTGTGAAATAACAGAGGAAGAGATAAGGAAAGCAATACAGTCAACAAATTTGGGAAAAGCGCCAGGGCCTGATGGACTTACAGCAAAATTTTATAAGGTAATGGCCAATGAGCTGGCGCCATTTTTAAAAGAGGTGATCAATGGTGTCTTGAGAGATCAAAGAACTCCAGATACTTGGAGTGAAGCTAATATATCATTGATCCCCAAAGAGGGACAGGACTTGACTAACGTCAAAAATTATAGACCTATTTCCTTACTTAACAATGACTACAAGATCTTTGAGAAGATCTTGGCAGAGAGGCTAAAGGGATGGCTAGCCAAGGCTATTGGGGAAGAACAAGCAGGTTTTTTACCAAATAGACAAATCAGAGACAATTTAAGGACAGTTATAAATGCTATTGAATACTATGACAGGCGTTGTGATAAAGAGGTTGGTTTCTTCTTTGTAGACGCCGAAAAAGCATTTGACAATCTGAACTGGGACTTTATGTTTGCCACTATGGAATAGCTACAAATGGGAGAAAGATTCATAAGAGCAGTTAAAGAAATTTACAGAGACCAAAGTGCAGCAATTGTGGTGAATGATGAGGCGACTAAGAAACTCACTATAGGGAAAGGTAAAAGACAAGGTTGCCCGTTGTCTCCACTGTTGTTTATCTTGGTATTGGAAATTCTGATGATACAGATCCGAGAAGACAATGCAATCCGCGGAATAAAGATAAAGGACTTTTCCTACAAGGTCAGAGCATTTGCAGATGATATAATGTTAATTGTAGAAGATCCAACCGAAAACATGCCTACAGTAATAGATAAAATTAAAGAGTTTGGAGACTTGGCAGGTTTTTACGTAAATAAAAAGAAATCAAAGATATTATGTAAAAATATGACTAAACAAAAACGACAGTTATTAACGGAAATAACTGACTGTGAAGTAACAAGCAAGGTAAAATATTTGGGAATCGAACTGACTGCAAAAAATATAGATCTATTTAAGAACAATTATGAGAAATTATGGACTCAAATAGAGCAGGACTTGATTAAGTGGAACAGATTGAACTTGTCATGGTTGGGAAGAATTGCAGCAGTTAAGATGAATGTTTTGCCAAGAGTGATGTTTTTGTTACAGACAATACCAATTATTCGGGACTCTAAACAATTTGAAAAATGGCAGAGGAAAATATCGGAGTTTGTGTGGGCAGGCAGGAAGCCTAGGGTGAAAATGAAAGTGTTGCAGGATGCAAAAGAAAGGGGTGGAATGCAACTGCCCAACCTGAGACTTTATTATGATGCAATCTGTCTGGTATGGTTGAAAGATTGGATGACGCTGAAAAATCGCAAATTGCTGGCCTTAGAGGGATACAAAAAACTGTTCGGATGGCATGCATATTTATGGTATGATAAAGTGAAAGCAGACTCTATGTTTTTGCACCACTATATTCGGAGAAGCCTCTTCACAGTCTGGAAGAAACATAAAGATTACCTACAGGAAGGAATTCCCTCCTGGGTGGTTCCATATGAAGTAATTGATCCAAGAACGGTCGATAATGAACAACAGTGCTTAACGTACAAGGAGATAACTCAAATAGAATTTTCTAAAATAAGAATAATGACACAACAAGAGTTGTCCCCAAACTATGATTGGTTTCAATACAGACAAATCAGAGATCTTTATTATTCGGACTGTGCGAAGGGAGGAATAAGAATGGAGAATTCAGAATTAGAGAAAGTAATCCTACAAGAAGACAAAAAGGAAATCTCAAAGATTTATAAAGTGTTGTTAGAATGGTATACTGAAGATGAGGCAGTCAAAGTGCAAATGGTGAAGTGGGCTATAAACTTTAACAAAGAAATAACAATGGAGGCGTGAGAATACTTGTGGAAAAATACGTTGAAGACTACGACATGTACTAATATTAAAGAGAATGTTTATAAAATGATTTATCGTTGGTATCTGACACCAAAGAAAATTGCGCTAGGGAATTTGAATATGTCTAACAAATGCTGGAAGTGTAGAAAGCATGAGGGATCTCTGTATCATATGTGGTGGACTTGTGAGGTAGCTAGGCAGTACCGGGGGGAAATAATAAAAGTAATGAGTGAGATTTTACAATTTCAAGTTAATAAGAACCCAGAACTCCTGCTACTGAACTTGGGAACGCAGGATATTCCAGCACAACACAGGACATTGTTATTCTATATGACAGCAGCAGCTAGACTTTTGTACGCGCAGAAGTGGAAAGTACAAGAGGTGCCAACTATTGAGGATTGGATCTAAAATTGCTGTACATGGCGGAGATGGATAAAATGACAAGAAAATTGAGAGACCTTGACCCAGGGCAGTTTAACAAGAACTGGGAGAAGCTGAAACAATATCTGGTGAAAAAATGGGAGGTGGGTGGAGAACTGTGGCAGTTTGAAAATTACTGAAACACAATGTAAAAAGAGGGAAGTGACTATACCGGGGGGTGGAGAGTTAACTGAATAATTCTAAGCAAATATCGTATTTGATTATTATATAGGGTATTAGTAGTGCTATTATTATAAGAAATATAAGGATAGAAACTAAATCAAATATCTTTCTGATGGTAAATAATAATTGTACAAGGGTGAATGGATATATATTAGCATACGAAATGTGGATATAATAAATTGACTTATGTTAAATGAATATATGAATGGATTACTTTAGCTAGATAGCCCTATAATGGAGAAATTAGATAATTAAAATGGATAAGATATGCAAAAGGAAGTAAAGAGCAATATGTAGAATATAAGTCAAATTGATTGATTTATTATGAATGTAAGTAATGACTATAGAAGTACTAGAAAATATGTATAAGGTGGGGCAAATTGTTTGTCCCATATTGAAGAGAGTAGAAAGAGCAAGATAAAGTATAGGTTATTAAAATGAATATTATTAGCATTATTGAAGAAGATAGGTTAAGAGAGTCCTATTCATTTGTAAGGGAAAGGAATCAGAAATAGCACAATTATGACAGATAAGCTTAGAAGTATTTGAAAGTATATTATAATAAATATATTAAAGTTGATATGAGTAAAGGGAAAATAGATGAGGGGTTGGAAAACTGTTGGAAGTCAATAAAGGGGGGGGGAATGGGAGGGGGTTAGAATTGGAAACTTAAGGGAATGTGATTGTAAATAATGTGATATGTTTCTAATCCAATAAAAATTTTTCATAAAAAGAAGGGAACCTTCTGCATGCAAAACAAGCGATCTGCCACTGAGCCACATCCACTAATTTAGATGCAGGGTAAGGGCCATCTTCCTGCTCCCACTCTGGCATTTTGGTTAACAAATGATGCCCAACAACAGCTAGCATGGTCAAGGGCCTCGGCAGAAAGGATGTAAAGAACAAAAGACTTGAGCATGGAGATAGGGACTTCCATGAAACATCCACCCTATTTGCACCCTTCTCTGATGCATACATTATGCTACCCTAACATGTTGCAAGTAAGCATGCATTTATGCCACTGCACCTAAGTGGGCAACTAGATACGAATGAACATGGGACTGGACGTGGCAGTTCCATGCTGAGCTCTCCTGCTTGTCCCCATCAATTCAAGAACACTTAGCCATGCCATTTCTTCTTCTTCTCTGGCTTCCTCAGCAGCAGCCAAAGATGTGGAGCTGGGAAAATGCATGATGCAATGTAACCATACAATGGGAAAGTGTGCCTAAATTTTATGAGGAGAGAACTAGACACAGAGCTGCCATTTTTGGCAGAAGCCCAGTGTCAAGCATAATGTTTCATTCAACCTTTACACTCATGCTATGCTAGTAGACAACTTTTAAAAACCCCAGAACATATTTGTTTGCCCATGAGAGTCCATAGTATGCTATACAAGGCATGGACAGTGTCTCTGCCCTTTTTCTTCCACTGTCCAGGCACCCTCATGTGGACCTTAGACAGACCAGCACCAGTGGTGGCAGCTACTGCTCAAGTGTGTGGAGTACCAGTACAGCAGGACTTCCGCACTGGATCCTAGGTTCTCAATCTCAAGGCTTGACTATTGTAATGCTCTATACATCGGTCTTCCATCTATGTTAACTAGGAGGCTCCAATTAGTGCAAATTGCTGCAGCTCAACTGTTATGAGGAGTGAGCAGGAGCATGAACATCACTCCCATCCTACAGTCACTCCATTGACTACCCATCAGTTATCATGCTCAGTTCAAGGTATTAATTATTACATACAAAGTTCTTCATGGCTTCGGTCCAGCATACCTATGGGACCGCCTTCATCCCTATGTTCCTCCATAGCAGCTTCGCTCATCTGAACAGGGTCTCCTGCAGGTGCCAGGCTGGACACAGGTGAAGTCAGCAGCAGCCCGTACACAGGCTTTCTCTGTGGTGGCCCCTATCCTGTGGAATGACCTGCCTGAGGAAGTCAGAAGAGCCCCCACTCTCCTGGCTTTTCATAAACGATGCAAAACCAAACAATTCAAAAAGGCTTTTTACTTAAAAGGGAAGGCTGTGTTGTAAGGCAGACGCTTTGCTAATGAGTTAAGGACCATAGACTTCATCACTATATTGCCTTACATATTATCTGCTGCTTTAAATATGTATTCCTATGTACTACCAGTGCTCCATGTTGTCTAATGTTAGTCCTAGAATTGATTATGTTCTGCTTCAGTATTTTTTCTACTCTGTATTGGATTCTTGCTAATACTATGTCTTTTAAATGTGTATCTATTTACCCTATGGTATTGTTTATGAAATGTCCTTGATACGAATTGTACTAATCTCATACTGTGTAATCCGCCTTGAGTCTCAGTGAGAAAGGAGGACTATAAATGACATAAAACAAATAAATAAATAAAATAAATCAAGACTACATCTCAGGTATGCTGGAGAACATGGCCAATTCTCCCTCTCCCAAAGCATAAGCATTTTCAAACACAGACATGTTTACAATAACCAGTGTAATAATACACAAAACAGCTTTCAAACTATTGGACTTGTTTCCAAGTTTGCTTATTTGTTAAAAGATTAGGAGCTGGATATATGCATGTGTAGTATGTACCATTGTCAGGAGTCAGGACTAGCAAAATGATGCAATTTTCAAATGCAGTAAGTGTCATTTATATGAAAATTCTTGAGATGTTGAAAGATCAAAGAAGAATGAGAGATCTTTTAAAAACATTTATTAAAATTACAAATTTCATTCCAGGATAGATCATTTGAATCATAGGAACTAGCAATCCCTTAAGCCTTTACCTTGACTAGATTCAAAGCCTTTGAGCTCTTGCCAGAGTAACAAGGATAACAATCAGAAACTAAACTCCTTAAATCATTTATTTCACCTCTTCATTAGCTATGTGCAGTGTCCAAAAAGAAAAAGAAAAAAAAGAACAATGACTGTCCTTTAATATAATTGCAGTTCTTTATTATCCAGGAAAGGAGGGAAAGAACCCTTCTTAAATGTTTCATTGAACTGGCTTGAAGGGTTCACCTTAGATGATGTGGACTAGTGCACAGAAAAAAAAGGCTCCTTTCAAGAATTTGTTCCTGTAACAGATGTTTGTTCATACAGACTTACTGTTTGTCAAGCAGCACCCTCTAGCGTGCTCTATAGGAAACAGGAAATTCTGATATTTGTCAGATGCCAACATTGCTTTATTACACTGCAGTTTTCTCCAGGGCTGAATTGGTCTTACTCACAATTCCCAAATGTACATTTTAAATGCCCAAGTAAAATAATTGGGCACTGCTTTCTTTTCTGCTACCACCATGTCTGCATCTCATCTACTAAAGCAGCTCTGGGTTACAACTTCCTAAAGGCTTGATAAATCCTGCATCAAGAACTATGCTATAATAGAGCTCACAGGAGCCAAAATCCATCTTATGTCCAAAGAGAAGACCATCAATCTACAAACTTGTCAGAGATGAGCCTATATAATCCACAACAGAATGATCAGAAACAGGCGGCAGCAAAGAAATCCTAATAAATTGAGCAGCTAAGCTAAACTAGATATTACAGAGGGAGGAAAAGGTTGATCAATTCATTAATTTACCCATTTGCTCAGGGGTGGTCTTAGTGATTCTGTGAATGTAGGCAGAAGTCAAGAATGGAAGCCTCCACACCCCCTTTATTCCCACACAAACCACCTGAACAAAAATTGTGCCTAATTTTTACAATGTACGTCACTTCAAAAACGCATTGCAGTTTGTGTTTTGACTTTATTTTCCAAAGTTCTCCAAAACAATGTAGAAAACGTACCACAATTAAAATGAAAAGAAAACTAATTTTATAATAGAAATGGAATGACTGTTGATTCATTTGCCATTTCAGTCCCCTGATGTCACCTCCTAAAACTGATACTCATACGTTTGCTGCCTTTATACAAATGTGGTACATCTAAATACACAAACTCTCATCAATGCTCCTTTCATTAGGGCTGAATAGTGGTGTTAAATGTGAAGGCAGGCTGGGGGGGGCAGGGCACTGCGAGTGAACATGGCAGACACCAGAGGCTGGAGCTCTAACTCCCTCAAGCCCTGTATCAATAAACTGATACCCTTATAAGTTGAAAAATAACCTAAAAGAGATGTAGAAAGTGGGGGGAAACAAAAGTAAACCCTCTCCAACAAAAACGGGATCTCTTCAAGCTTATTTTCAGTCAGCAAACAGAGAAATGGCCAAAACAAGGGAAGAAGCTGACAGGAACAAAATGGAGGTCTCTGAGGAACTGCAGCCAGTAAATAACTCTCTTCTAAGATGAGAAAAATTTCAACTGTCTATGAGTGCTCTAAGGCACAACATAGATAATATAGAAGGGAGGATCCTTGACAAGATTAACACTGTCATGAAACCCCTGATGGACAGAACTGAAGAAATTAATACCAATTTGCAAAGTGTATCTAAAGTCGCTGGGGGGGGGGGGGCTATGACTTTAAACCTGACACTTCAAGACGAAGTCAAACTATTACAAGAGGCAGATTATAAAACAGAAGAACTGGAGGCAGATTATAAAACAGAAGAACTATTACAAGAGGCAGATTATAAAACCAAAGAACATTCTGGAAAACTCAAGTAAAAAAAGTAATTTAAAATTTCGTGGGATTCCAGAGTGCTCCGAAGAAACCACTGAGCTTGCCTGCTTTATGTCATACTGGCTGGCACAATTTATGTCTCTAGAAGAGGGGATAGCCCAAATAATCAAAGCAGCTTACAAACAAGGTACATTAAATAATCCTCACAGAACAGGACCCAGAGACATCATCATAACTCTAGACAACATAAGAGTCAAGAAGAACATCCTAGACTTAGCTAGAACCAGAGGATCTCTAAACTATAAAGTATCTGCTATCCAAGTTTACCCAGATCTCTCTTCTGCAACAATACAGAAGAAAAAAGAACAAAGTTATTACGTCAACTTTGCAAGCAGCGAACATCCATTACAAGTGGGTGACACCGCTCAAACTTCAAGTCTTCCATAAAGGAAAACCTCATTATGTGGTAGATGAAGATAGTGACTACACTCTCCTCAGAATCATGCAGCTAGCAGATCCAAATTGTATGGAGAAACAATCCTCTAAAAGAGAGCTTGCACTTCAATCTACTCTACCGGTAAGGATTCCAAGATGGTCATCCGTGCAGCCTCATGAACTTAATATCTGAAGAATATTTCTAATACATGAAACAATTTGCATTTTTCTGGTATTTCAGCTTTAACTATGTTTATTTTAGGGTTATTAAATCTACTTATAAATAGGGTATGTCTCAAAGGTATCCCCTAAGGAAGTGGGTGTGTACATTTGATGTTTAGAATAAGTTAAACAACACACACTGCTAACACAATAATTTATTATATAGTGGGATGTCTACAAGTGAAGATACACAACTGTCATATCAAAATTGTCATAGCAACACTGAAACCAACACAAATCAGGTGTTTAACATCAAATGTTATTTAAAGCCGCTTAAAAAAGGTAATTAGCTTTTATCTTTTAAACCTACTTTAAGGAAAGCTCACATTCAGAGCCTTAATTGTATCTTCATTTATTAGGGCCAGGCACTAATTAATAATTACTCTCTGATTAGAAATACTGGACAGTGATATTCAAAATAGACTTAAAAATGCCTGCAATGGTTAAGATTATCTCTGTTAATGTCAGAGGTCTCAATAATAAAATAAAGCTAAAAAGAATCTCATCATACCTTGTGAAAATGAAACCAGAAACCAGAGACCCATATTAAAGTGATGCAGGGGAGAATTTTAAAGACAAAGTATTTCTCCCAACATTATTCAGCCCCCAGTTCCTCAACGGCCAGGGGATTGGCAATTTTAATGTCAAATGATGCTCACTTTATTTTGAAAGTGATCAAAAAAGATCCTAAAGGTCGTTACCTATTTGTGAAAGGCTCCTTGGATAATCATCCAATTATCTTAGCCACAATCTATGCAGAGACTGTATACCTGGTGATCATGATGGCGGCGTGGTAGGAGCTCCAGTAGCTCTCCTCCGCAAGCTAAGACTATTATTCTTTTATCGCTTTTATCTCATTTTAATTGTTTCTGCTCTATACTGCCCTAGCAGCTGCCAGAGTTAGTACTTATCTCAGAACCGTTTCCGGGTATCCTCTTTGAACTTACATAGTGATAAAACCTTGAATGCTGAGAGTTTACAAACTGTTACAAACAGCTGCAGGCTATTGAAAACCTTTATTCCGGTTGTCTGTCTTATCTCTACTCGTCAACCCCTCAGCATCAAGCTGCTTGGATCTTTGGCAAAGAAACTGAGGCCTCCCATTAGAAAAGCAGCATACAGCAAATATTTCATCTCATAATTATCTCACAAACACCAACTACAACTGGTAGCAGTGATGAAAACAAAAAGTGTCTGCATGACCCTGACGATTTAACTATACCTCCTGCCAGCAAACAAAAGAAAATTGAAGATTATTTTGCAACAAAAGAGGATACAATGTTTAACATTCCCAGCACAAACCGATACGCCCCTTTGGCTGCTTCTTGCAATGTTGAGGAAAGCTGTAACGAGGAAAAAGCAGGGGCTGTGGAAGCTGACCAGTTACCACCGCTGATAACAACTAAAGGAGAAACTGGAAATACCAAAAACGAACTTTATCTTCTGACAGCAAAGACAGTGGAACTTATATTTTCATTGTTGCAATGCAAACGATTAACTTACGTCTTGAGCAGCTCACAAATGTTGTGAATAAATTGGCTAAACCAGCAAGTCCAGTAAGGGCCAATTCCCTAAGCTGTGCTCATTCTACTAACACTGCAGCACCTAAGGAAAATTTGCCATCCAAGGACATGGATCAGAGGGATGGCAGCAAGAAGCATAACAATTTGATTTTTGCACCATCTATGCACCAAATGACAAACAGATTCCTTTTTAGGAGGAAACACTAAACATCCTTCAAAACTTCATAGAAGGGAATTTTATTCTAGCAAGTGATTTAAGCTATGTTTCTGACCTACAAATGGACAAATCTCATTTTACAAAAATTCTTTGAAACATAAATCAACAATTACTGTGCTTCCTCCCCTTTTGGAAAAATACCATTTGTATGATGTATGGAGGCTTCATAACAAAAGGGTTAAGGATTACACTTACTTCTTGGCAAAATATAACACTTATACCAGAATAGATAATTTCGTCACATCTCCTTCACTAACTGACAAAATTACAAAAATAGAAATTAAACAGAAACTTTGGACGGATCACGCTTGGATTAAATGCTGTATAGCATTCTCCAGCCTACCAAGAAAAGACCACATCTGGTCACTGAACACATATTTTATTGAATAAAGTACTACAGGAGCAAATCAGTACAGAAATTCTAAACTATTTTAAGAAAAACCTTGATAAAGGGACTTCACTACCAGTGGTTTGGGATGCAATGAAGGCAGTTCTTCAAGGTAAACTGATCAATTTGACAGCACATCTAAAAAAGGAAAGGCAACTTGTTAGAACTAAACTACTAGGTGACACAGCCTGTTTACGGAAGGAACACAAGCACAAGGGAAGTAAAAAAAATTACAAAAAGCTCCTTGCCCAACACAGAACTTTAGAGGAATTAGAAACCTGCCAAATACAGAGGGATTTAATTTATTTAAAACAAAAATTCTGGAATAAATCCCCCAAATCACTTAGACTTCTCTCTTGGAAGGTTAAAGAGAGAAGACAAGTAAATTTTATTAGTCGTATTAGAGACTCAAAAGGAGTGTTACTTGCAAAATCTAGAGACATTGTTCACATTCTAGCAGCTTATTATAAATCCCTCTACTCAACCAGAGAACCAGATCAGAAAAGTATTGCAAACTATCTAGAATCAAACAGCCTTGTGAAGCAAATCTCCCCAGATCACAGGGAGATGTTAGAAAAACCCATCTCAATAAACGAAGTACAAGAAGTAATAAAAAATCAACAGTACAATAAAACACCTGACCCTGACTGATTCCCTGCGGAGTTCTATAAGTCTTTTTCTAATAACTTAGCTGGACTGCAATCTCTAATAATATATTAGAGAAAGGTATACCCCAATCCTGGAAGGAAGCAATAATATACCAAAAGGGAATAAAAATCCCTCAGCCCCAGCCTCATACAGACCAATAGCATTGATTAACCAGGATGCCAAAATATTATTTTCAGTGATAGTACAATGATTGAAAAACATTATTCCAAACTATATAAATATAGACCAAACTGGGTTCAAACCAAACTGGGTTCATTCCAAAGAGAAATATGACTGACAACATCAGGCGTACCCTAAACATGATTAATTATGGCAGACACCGATCAGGCTCCTCTATACTCCTTTCAATTGATATAGAAAAGGCCTTTGATTCTCTAGAAATTCCATATTTACAGGCTTTGCTGGAAAAATGGGATTCAGGGAACAAAAACCTTAGGTTGATATCAAGTACTTATGAAGCTCCAATAGTAAAAGTGTGAGCAAATGGCTTACTGTCAAATTTTCCCCCCAAAACTCGAGGAACAAGACAAGGCTGCCCCCTGTCCCTTTTGCTATTTGTGCTCGGGATAGAGTCTTTAGCTGAAGCAACATGAACTAATACTGAAATTAAAGGGAAGCAGGTGGGAGGCCACAAACATAAAATAAGGTTGTTTGCTGATGATCTAGTACTTTATATTTCACGTCCAATACAATCTTTACCAGGGGTGTGCAAAACATTAGGAGATTTCGGTAGAGTTTCTGGTCATAGGGTGAACCAAGAAAAATCTGAACTCTTTCCTATAGAACTTTCTGAGGAGGAAAAAGAAATAATAAAAACTAACTTCCCATTCAGCTGGGTTATCTCTAGCTGGAGGCATCTTGGCGTACAAATCCCTCTGGAACTAAAACATCTTTTCAAATTTAATTATGCTTAAATTAACTACTGACATTGCAAACCAGCTGACAAATGGCATAACCAAACTCTAACTTGCTCAGAAAGAAAAGACCTGTTATGAGCCTCGGCCTAGTGAGGCCTAGTGGCTCTGGGGAAGCCTGCACTCAAGTTACTGCAAGGCCTACATTTCCCAGGTTCCCTTTGGCCCCTGTGATTGGGTAAGAGGGGATTCTGAGGGGAAAATTGCACCAATAGGAAAGGAAGGAGATGGTTCCTGAGAGAAGAGATAAAAGGCCTCATCACAGGGGGAGGGTGTTCACTTCTAGGGAGCACAGCTGAGGAGAGGCTGCTGCAGACAGAGTGTTCCCTCATCCAGAAGGGGTGAGACAGTTGGAAGCCAGTAACCAGAGGACAGTTAAGAGCAGTCTAGTTAGACGCATTAGGGTATTTTATTTTTGTTTGTTCACCAACCTTTACTACTTTCTTTAATCTACCAAGTTTAAGAACCATTATTAATAAACCTTTTAAATAAAGTTCTTTATTATTCTGCCTGGGTCCTCATGCCTCATTTGGTCATGTACTAAATCAAACCTACTGGGAAAGAATCAACAAAAGGTGTTAGTGGGGTGTTCTGGGCCCTTCTTTCGGAAACCTGTAACAGAGTGGTGGCGGCCTACAGACAGCTACCCTGGGCACCAGCAGCTGTGACGTGGTCTAGCGGTGGGATGACCTAAATTTGGACCCAGTGAGAGGCAGAGTGCTATTTGACCTTACCATTTTTTTTTTAAATCCCTTTTTGCTTTTTGGCTTGAGGAAGCCAATTTTCCTAAGCTGCTTGCCAGAACACGCAAGAGCTCAGTAAAGGTACTGGTGAAGTTTTGTTTATTTTCTTAGCTGTCGGGTCAATGCGATAGTTAGGCTAGGAATAGGAGTGCATGTTCCTCCATTCAGGGAAAGAAAAATTTGAGGACGTTCCCATTCCTAAGAGCAGAACCCAGAAGTGGACAGCTGGAATAATGTCGACTACAGGGGCACCACTAGTTGAAGCATCTGAGTCCCAAGCAATGTCACCTCTGAGCGAAGAGACCTTGTGTCTCCAACTGCAAATCGAGAAGGCCAGACTCGAGGTGGAATTAGAGAAAGTCCGGATGCAGAGAGATGAGAAAGAGAATGCAGCCAGGATGGAGCTGGAAAGAGAAAAAATCAAGCTGGCACATGAGATTGAACTTGCAAGGATTGAAAAAGGACTGCTCCCCCCAGATGCAGCTGTGAGGGGAGATAGCCGAAAATATCCTCTATACAAGGTAGGGGAGGACATCGAAGTATTTTTGCAGAACTTTGAGCAAGTTTGCATGGATTACAAGGTCCCCCCAGAATTGTACATGGAAAAGTTGAGACCTCAGCTGAGTGGAGTTCTAGCTTCAGTGTCTGGACAGATGGAAGGTGAAGAGAGGACAGACTACAAGCTGTTTAAACAGAGAGTGCGTGAGAGGGTAGGGTTTTCCAAAGAAGGAGCCCGCAAGAGATTTAAGGAAGTAAAACCTGAAAACAAAGAGTCCTACCCAGAGTTAATTTATAGACTGGGGAAGGCCTATGATCTATGGGTTGAAGTAGCTGCTGTTAAGACCCTAGCGGATGTAAAGGCTCTAATATGCATCGATCGGTTTCTGACTCTCATTCCTGAGCACATTAGACGCCCGCATATAGATAAAAGCCCATCCACTCTCCAAGAAGCAGGACAATGTGCAGAGCGGTTGGCAGAAGCATATGGGGGGCAGAGACCCAACACTCATCGTGATTGGCGCCCAAGGGAACCCCTGAAGCTCCCAACATGGTCCAGAGAGCAGCCAGAAGCTAGAGGAGGGCAGCACAGGCAACAGCATCCTGATTCTTCAAGCACTGATGTGAAATTGCCAACAGGAGATCGGAAGCTACCCCGGTGTTATGCATGCAATGAGCTGGGACACCTCCGTAATAAGTGCCCTAAGTCCAGCACAAGTGCACACCATATGATCCCGATGGGTTCTCAACTCACCCCTCCTGATTTTGACCCAGAATATATTCCTTGGCGCCACCATAAGGAGTTCAACGTGAACGGCTGTGATGTTATAGCCTGGCGAGACACTGCTTCCCTCTTGACCACAGTCCATCGCTCTCTCGTGGATCCTAAGTATCTTGTCCAAGGAAAGGAAAGACGAGTGCGGTGCCTTCACGAAACAGAGGGGATTACCCTCCCAGTGGCCAAGATACCAATTCAGTACAAGGGGTGGAGCGGACAATGGAAGGTTGCTGTGCATGATTACACCCCAGTGGCTATGTTTGTGGGGGAAGACTTGGCAGAACACGTGCTCCAATGGAAAGAAGAACAACAGGAATTAGGACCTTCAGAAGCTGAGACTGATCCTGTAATGGACATGTACGTGCAGTTTCTAAGAGACTTTGAGGATACACCTGATGATCTCCGCCTGGGGACTGAGAACTTCATAGGAGTGTTAACCCGCAGCCAGACAAAGAAACAGCCTAAAGGAGAAGTAGCTGTGGTAACCTCTCTGGACCCCATCATAAACCAAGGTGAAATGGAATCTTCTCCAGTGACAGCAACTGTTTTCCAGAAGGAGCAGGAGGAGGATATGAGCCTCGGGGAAGCTCGCCAACAAGCACTGAAGAATAACCCTCTAAGTGAAACTCTCCGTTCCAGATTTGTGTTGGACCATGGTTTGTTGTATCGGGAGTCCCTTCAATCGGGCCATAAGAGTGAGTGGAAAACGCACATGCAGCTAGTGGTACCAAGTAAATATCGTCTCCAGCTTATGAAGCTAGCTCACGACCATCCCAGTAG
This sequence comes from Eublepharis macularius, assembly GCF_028583425.1. Classification (NCBI taxonomy): domain Eukaryota; kingdom Metazoa; phylum Chordata; class Lepidosauria; order Squamata; family Eublepharidae; genus Eublepharis; species Eublepharis macularius. The sequence continues at coordinate 35,188,554 of NC_072799.1, read as the reverse complement.
TCATGCTGGAGTGAGGAGGACCAAGGACCGTCTGAGACAACAATTTTATTGGGAAGGAATGGGCAAGGACATTGGCAAGTTTGTCCAGTCCTGTGAGGTGTGTCAAACTGTGGGGAAAGCCCAAGACAAACATAAGGCTCCACTTCAGCCTTTACCGATCATCGACATTCCCTTCCATCGGGTAGCTATTGATGTGTTGGGACCACTACCTAACAAGACTCCAAGGGGGAAGCAATACATTCTGACTGTGGTCGACTATGCCACCCGCTGGCCAGAAGCAGTAGCACTTAACCGTATTGACGCCAATACTATCTGTCAAGCCCTAGCAGATGTGTTTGCCAGAGTAGGCTGGCCTTTAGAGGTGCTCACGGATGCTGGGACTAATTTCCTTTCAGGCGTGATGGAGAAACTGTGGAGTAGTCATGGGGTCCGGCACCTGGTAACCCTCCCGTACCACCACCAATCGAATGGCCTAGTGGAAAGGTTCAATTGAACTCTAAGGGAAATGATTAAGAGGTTTGTTGCTGCCCATTCAAATAATTGGGATTTAGCTCTACAACAGTTGCTCTTTGCATACAGGGCTGTCCCACACCCCAGTTTGGGATTCTCCCCCTTTGAATTGGTTTATGGAAGGGAGGCACATGGGCCATTGGAACTGGTGTGACATCATTGGGAGGGCTCGATACCCTCTACAGGGACTAATATTTTGGACTTGTTGATAAGCTTCAGAATAATTTAAGAGAGGCTTTGACTCTAGCTCATGCTCACTTGGGAGAGACACAACAAAAACAAAAGGCTTGGTATGATATGAATGCCAGGAGGCAGGTCTACAACCCAGGTGATCTGGTAATGGTCTTAAAACCAGTGAAGGCTAATAAAATGGAAGCTGCCTGGGAGGGACCATTCCAAATTAAGAGTCGCCTGGGAGAGGTGAATTATTTGGTTGAATTCCCAGACACAGGTCTCCCACCATGAGTTTATCATGCCAATGCCTTGAAGCCATACTACTCTCAAGAAACCATTGTTTGCCATCTCATCCCAGAATCAGCTGAGAGTTTTGGGAACCCTGAAGAAATGTGCGCTGGGAGCCATGGTGAAGGAGGAGTGGAGGAGATTACCTTCTCCCTCTTATTGTCTAGGGACCAGCAGGAAGAAGTTAGGCAATTGTGTACTGAATTTGCCAAACAGTTCTCTGCCCTGCCCAGTCACTCCCAAATTTTCACAGGGGATGAGCCCCCTGTGGCAGAACGAGCTCGTAGGATTCCACATACCCAGCGGCACGCCATCGAGAAAGAGTTAACTGAGATGCTGGTGATGGGAATAATCAGACCCTCTGAGAGTGCTTGGGCATCACTGGTTGTGCTGGTCAACAAACCCAATGGGGAGGTACGTTTTTGCGTGGATTATAGGCATCTCAACAAGATAACCCAACCGGACCGATACCCCATACCCCGCATAGATGATTTGTTGGACCAATTAGCCCCAGCTAGGTACATCTCCACCTTTGACCTCACCAGAGGCTATTGGCAGCTGGAGCTCGATGAACAGTCAAAGATGTGTTCTGCCTTTGTGACATATAAAGGACTGTATGAGTTTAATGTTATGCAATTGTATTTGCTTTGGGAAAATTCCGGCCCTACCTGCGGGGTCGACGTTTCCTGCTCCGAACCGATCATTCTCCCCTCCAGTGGCTACAGACTGCCAAGCTTACCAACCCGAAGCTCCTGCGATGGAGCCTAGCCATGCAAGACTTCGATTTCAAGATTGAGCACATCGCAGGATCTCGGAATAAAGTAGCTGATGCTCTATCCCGCAGGGCCTGTGATGATTAGTTATCTTGCTGTATATAGCTATTTTCTGTTGTTTCATCACTACAGTATTTATCCATGTTTTCCACTTGGTTCTATCTTAATGGGTTACAGAGCTTGTGTATTAATTTTTAGATGGTTAAAAGAGCAACCCATAGCTAGTTCTAGACCTCATCGATGGGGATCCAGATAGCCAGACCCCACGATTCGGTCTAGCGGGGGGGGGGGTTATGTTAGTGGGGTTCTTTCGGAAACCTGTACCAGAGTGGTGGCGGCCTACACACAGCTACCCTGGGCACCAGCAGCTGTGACAAGACCTAATAAAGAGCTTTGTGTTTCCAAGATTCTTATTTCTTTTTTGTTCCCTTCCGATAGAGGTGTCTGATTCACAATCACAACTAGCTGTCCTGTACCAGCTAGTAGCTGCTTCCTGGCATGAGCCCATTGCTTGGGAATTTGGAGAATGAAAGAAAAACTAGTTGCCTATTGCATTGCTGAGGGCAGTCTCCCAAACATGAAAAACAATCTGGATTTTTCAGGCAGGGGGCTTCATAGTTCCCAAACATCCTGGATTTGTTTTACCATTCCAGAAAATCACGGTACTAATGACCTCAAACAGTGTTTCATGACTGAACTAGAACTAAGGTAAGATTATAGAAGCAGTTGTTGACAGGTCTTGTAATCTGGAAAGAGTTAATGAAGTATTTAATACTTTAATCTGGACTTCATGTGCATAGATGTGGGTGTATCACTTTGCATAGCAACGAGGAGTATTTTATACAAATGGACCACAACAGTTTGTTCCATACTCAGATGTAGCAATGGTACTTTATACCTTCACAATAAATTGACTTCTCCCAAGGACCCCTGAATCTCCACCCCCAACTGAAACCAAGCCTAGGCATCCTTAACTGAGCTTGCCGCATACTCATCTCCCGGGACTATCCCATGCCTTTGCTATCCCTCCTGTCCTTCACAGATGGTAAGCTCCATGGAGAAGGAAATGCAAATTTTCAACAGGATTACTGTTTCCCAGGAAAGTTTCCTAATGGCAAGAAAGTCTGTAATGTAAGCAATCTGTTTGCAACTCTTAACTTGTACAATGGCCAGCATCCAAAGCTATGTGGGACTTCCATGGACTTCCTTTTTCTTTTCAGTGATGGAAAACGCTCCACAAATGCAGCCTAATTGCACACATGGGAGATTGCCCAGGATTGATTAGGATGGGACAGCCCTGCTTATGAGGATCCCTGTGTGTACTCAGAGAGAAGCTTTTCTCATTAATTATCCTTGAAAGATAACCTCCACTAGGATATTGCACTATTCAAACAGAATTGACAATCAGTTAAGAAAGCAGAGTTTATTCTACTAAATCATTCAGCTGTTGATGGCTATGAAAACATCCTTTATCTAAGGCATTTTATTCCCCCCTGCTTCAATCAAAAGATTCACAGGGCAGGTTATAACTGCAGGGGGGAGGGAAGTAATACCAAAAAACAACAACATATCAGCTATGGAAGGGATGACCCCAAAAAATCACGCATCTGTTCCTTACTTCAAAGGAGCCATAAAAAAATTTTTTTTTCTTGGACACTAACCATATCATCTCACTTGCTGCATGGCCAGCCACTTTTGAAGAGGAAGGAATTTCCAAAGCAATCTGAGCCATGACCTTGGGTAGGGGAACTACACAGTAAAAAAAAAATCCCACTGGACAAATGCAAACCCGGCATCATGCTTAAAATGGGTCTTGGCTTCTGGCCTACACTGCTGAGAATTCTGCGGAGAGAAAACACGTACACAAATCATGCTCGCCTATCTTTTTTATTCCTGTCCAAATAGGCTTTAGTTTAAGGTGAGCAACTGGCAAAGGACCAAGGCAAGGATGTGAAAAATGTAGGGTGTGTGAAGTACAAGGAGACTAAAGAGACAGTGGAGGATTTTGAACCAAGGCCCCTGTGGCTTTGACTCCAGTGAAGTCAATTACCCTTCGCTTGGCAGAAAGTTCACTCTGTATCTCTCCTTTTTTAATGCTTGGTTTATAGAAAGGTTTCAGGAATCAGGAATGGCCAGCAGGTGACGCTCTGACTGTAGAGACAGGAGTGGGTACTTCTCAACTATTTTTATGGCTTTTTTTATATGAACAAGGTGGTCTATGACACATGCAATAAATTATCATTATGAACAATCTGATCCAATTTCATTTTTTTTAGATACACAGCTGTGCTGAAATCAAGTATATGTTGCAGTTATGTAAACTGCTATCCTGTCTTATAACAATGCATGCTGCTCTCTAAATTGCATTCCAATTTCTAATAATACCGCCTCTTCTGACAATATGTTAGCTTTCACACACACATACAAATCACTCATTACGGGAGCTGTAATTTTCTCTGAAGAATTCAGTAACCTCATGTGGTGACAGTTCATAAACCATGAATACATGAAGGCTAGAAGATATACAGGAAACAGTTTCGAATTTTTTTAACTCCTGGAGACAGAGGTAGTTAAGCTGATCAGGGAACAATTCCTAATACATGTATATTTTTAAATTCCTCTTTATCTCTAAAACAAATGACCTTGGATATCCACGCTCAGTGTTATACTAAGTGATGATTTATGTGTTTTCAGCTTATATGGCAGTTTATTTGTTGACCTATACCACTTTGTATGGGATGCATTATCTGTTTACTGTATGTATTATCCAGCTCTCACACAGCATTATTTTCTACTGATGGAATACTATTTCTCTGCATTATTTAACAAACCATGTCTTTCTGTAAACCTAGTCCAGGTACACTGCTTATTAGATGTCTCATTGTATTGACTGCAACAGTTTACACTGTGTAATCTGCCTTGAGTCTCAGTGAGAGAAGTGGACTATAAATATAGTAAATTAAATAAATACATACACCTATAGGAGAGATGTTAGGTCTTAAGAGGGAAATGTGACTTTGCATACCTGTTTTAGGGCCAATTTTCTTGGCAAGGTTTGTGGCTGACTGGGAGTGCACATGTTCTTCTGATATTTACGGGAGTGTGAAAGTAGACTGCTGCCATAGAACCAGTAGTAAGTGGAGCAAGAATAGGGTGGAAAAGTGACTACACTCAACTGTTGCCATACCACTTATTGCTATTGCTGCCCCCCACACCTCCCATTTTCACTTCATTGCCAGAGCCCCCACAGCTCTGAAACTGCTCAATTCCCTTCATTTTTCTTTTTCACCACACCAGGAAATGCCCATTTAAACCAGGAGATCACAGTTCTTTTTCTTGCCAATGCAAAATATGCAAAGCAAAAACAATCTTGTGTTGTTATTTGCTAACACAGTAAAGGGAAGAGTGACAGTAAAAACAGGCACACAGTCCAATCCTAAGCAGTTACACTCATCTAAACGCATTGAAGTCAGGGCCTTGTAAAGGACTAACTCTGCTTAATGTTGCCCCCATTTGTGCACCTCTTGAAACATCTTGAAGAGGAAAAAAAAATCCCCAAAGCCTTTGTGCAAAGCAGGTCTTTCATCCTCACACAATTCAGAAACTCACCTATGAAAACTGAGCCATGCATGCCCTCCATTATGCATTATCCATGGACAAATGTCTCATATTTGAATTGTTTCCTGTTAACAACAAAAATTGTTTCCTGCTGTTTTCAGAAGTAATTTGGGGGATTCTGAAAGAAACAGAGTAGTTAGTTGACTGTTAATTGTAAAAACAGCTGCCTGGCACTAGAGGCAACATGGCTGTTTTTTATTAGTTTGCTTGCTGCCCGGGTGAACAGATTTCTTGGCCAGAAAACACTGGCCAATTACTTCTGTATTCCAGTGTAAGCATTGTTGGCATATGTTAACCAGTTACCACTGAAAATGTGTAACTATGCAGTGTACTAACAGTAACCCTCTTCACAAGTTACAGTGAACACACATACCATCGGTGTACATTATTATACTTGATTTTTGTTATATGTATGTTGAGCAATTCTTGTGTTATGTTCAACATATGGACAGCTGAACTGTGTTTGAATTGCCTCATATATCCAGGTACTGGTCCCTAGTTGCATTTGTTCAGTGGGTGTGTGTAAGCTCTTTCTCACATACATTCTTATGTTCACTGTGATGTGTGAACAGGGCTAATAATATGCAGTTGGGCCTAAATACTGCAATAGTATAATATATACTCTGCTTGTCAGTTGATAGCCCCCACCAAAGCTAAATGTTGGCCTTACAGTAAACCAAGCAAACTTGAAGTGAACTTGACCCAACCAGAAGTGATGTGTTGTCATAATGAACATGAGTTATATGCTCTGACCAGCTGGTCAGGTCTCTACAAGGCCTGCTTCAGTCAAGTGTGATTAGAGGAAGATCCTCCTGACAAAAGAAAAAATCTGGCCCTCAGTCTTCAAGTTATTGTTTTGAGAATAAGACTGCTGGCAGACGGCCAGAAAGTCTGCAGGCAGCGTAAAAAGCTTCAGCTCTCCCTCAGCTAGAGGAAGAGTGGATATTCTGACTGTACTGAGTACTGGGACCATGATGTGAAGTGAGTATCTGGAGGGAAGTGCCTCAATGGCTTTAAGTGCACAACTGTTATGCAGTCAGTCACCACTCACCCACAATGTCAAAAGCCTCCATTTCTAACTCTAGGGAACGGGCGCCCAATGGACAACATACGATTCTCTGAAGCCCCTATGAGGAAAGATGAAGGTGCTGTTTTGTGGTCTCAGTAAAATACATTTTTGCCATCTTTCAAAACTGGAAGCTTGCAGAAGTGTTGCTTTTGTAGTCTGGTACTATTTATAGGCAAGATACTTTTCTCATCATTTTGGGGAGAAAAGTATGGACGAGGCAATTTGTTTGGGTGTTTGTTTGTTTAAATCTTTTCCATTTGTTTTCTTTGTCCTGAATTTCATTCCTCTTGAATTTAACTAGAAAATTTCTAAAATTATTTCAGGAACTGGTCATGCTGTCTGTTGCAGCTCACAATAGTTATTTGGAATAATTCTTCCAAATGCCTGTAGCAGACCATTGGGCTTAGATCCACCAGTGGATTTCCACAAACAGAAGGTGGCATTTTTAAATTTTTGCTTATTTCCACCCTCCTGTTACAGACCTCACTTATGTTGTTCTAGAACAGCATAAAGAGGGGGGCATTTTGGAGTTGTCACACATGCGAAAAGCCAAGGACATCTCACTCCATGGATGGAAATCCATTCTGTGCATAGAAATTACTGGAGGATCCAAACCTATGAATAGATTGAATGGTATAACTTTTGGCTTTACATGTTTAATTTCTTTCCCTCAAAAAACCCAGATAGAGATAGGAGGTAAGCTAAATGTATACCATGGAGGTGATACATATATCTTTGGTTTCAGGTGGGTAGCCATGTTGGTCTGCAGTAGAGACAGGCATGAACCAAAATTAAGCACGAACCAGGCCAGTTCATGGTTTGTGAACCGTGGTTCGTCAGATCCCGTTTCTGATGAACCACCATGAACTTTAGGCTGGTTTGTTTGGTTCATTTGTTGGTTCGTGACTGCACACAGCCTGGTGCCAATCAATCAGTTTCCTAGGCAACAGGGAATGGACTTCCTGCAGACCTTCTGCTGACTCAGAAATGACGATTTTCTGGCCCCGATGTGATGTTTTCACGAACCAAATGAATTGGTTTGTGAACCAGAGGAAGGTTCGTGAAAGTTCAGGGTTCATGAAATTTGACGAACCATGATCCTTATGGTTCAGTTTTTTTCCGGTTCGTGCCCATCTCTACTCAGCAGTAGAACAGCCGACCAATGTGGATATCTCTTTGGCAGATCAATAAAAAAGCTTGGGAACACTTTAATCCAGGTATGATTTTGGATAAATAAATTTGTGCTGTTGCTAAGATCATTTTTTCAATTATATCCCTTACTGCACTCATCTGGCCTAGTTATATTTCTCCATGCTATATTTGGACTTCTATAACATGTTCAACATGGGCTTTTTTATGAAACAGCTTCATTGCCTGCTTCCAAATTCAATATAAGGTGGAGATTGTTACCTTTAAAACTCTTAGTGACCTGTGGCCCACTTTTCTAAGAGATCAAATCTCCAAATGCCAATTATGTGCCTTTGGTAACTTAGCCTTCATTCTCAGTTCCCTGTCATAGAATGGCTTTATTTACTTAAAATATTTCTATCCCACTTTTCTGTCCACTTACAAGACTCAAAACAGCTTACAGCACTAAAACCACCATAAATATAAAACCACAAAACAGAAATATAATAGAGACAAAAAGATAGAAAAGCAAGCTGTTATTTATTGCCTATCGCACTGATTGACCTCTATTCAAGGTTCACTAAAAGCACATCAGGAACACTCTACTTTACAGAGCTTCTGTAATCTTTACAAGGCTGGGGCCTTTCTCACATCCTCAGGGTGACATATCCATAGTCAAGGAGTGGTCAGCCACCAAGGAAGTCCAAGCCCAAGCAAACACAGTCAAACAGATGCTAATCCCTGGTCTGGTGATGATGGGAGCTCCTATATAGCTACATATGGACAGAGATGGTCTACATATATGAGGCTGCCAGATTGTGAAGATCTTTAAAGGTAAGCACCACCACATTGGCCATTTCCATACACGTTAAATAATGCACTTTCAATGCACTTTCACAATCCTTTTGAAGTGGATTTTTTGTTCCACACATGGAAAATCAGTTCCAAATGTTCACTAAATAGTATTGATAGTGGATTATCCAACATGTGTGGAAGCAGCCAATGAGTTGAATTCAGAAACCAATTAGCAGCTAATGCAATGGTCTTATACTGGTTTAATATGATATGTACAGAATGTTTACCTCATCATAAATCTAGCTGCGGTAATCTGCACCCAAGGAAGCTTCAAGGGAAGCTCCACAAAGAACACATTAAATTGCCCACTCTCAGTGTGTTCCTCTTCAGTTTGTTTTGGCACTTTAGGCCATTGGAACAATTTTGTAGAACCACTTTCCAGAAATAACCTGGAAGACGTGTTTCTGGATGACTACAAAGCTGTTTTTATTTCAGTTGATGCTGCTGTTCTAGGAACTGTTTTCTGAGGAACTGTTTTATGGGCTGCAAAAATATATTTGATGCTGTGGCCTTGTATGTTGATATGCTGCTACCTATGTAATTGCAGTAATTGCTAAGAATCAAGAGGCCAGCATGTTATAATGGTATCCCCTGAGACTGATATAAAAACTACAGCAGGGTTCTGAAGAAATTCTTTGAAGGAGTTACAGAATGACATGATTTAGCTGATTCGAAAAACAACATGATCCAGTCTTCCGAATACGGAAACAGTCATATTTTTACCCAGCTATATCTTTTCTCTTCTGCTCTCTAGCCAGGATACTTTATAATCTGTAACATGACAGACTCAAAATCCACAGGAGTGACTCCTAAATACCACAGTTAAAGCCCTGAAATGTCATCTACTGCTAACTTTCCTCCATTGCCAAAACAATTTAGCCCACCATAGACATATACAACACAGCACACCATCAAACATATTTATGTTAAACCCTCTAGTGATTATTTTGACAGATCACGTTCCATTTGAGATGATAGGCTTTCTGCTCCAGAAATAGTAACTGCATTCTATGTATCTTCTTTCTCTTCATATTTGCCCAGACTGATTAGTTATACTCCCATGTCCACTCCTGCAATGAGCAATTGGGAAATGAAAGATTTCTAGACAAAGTTGGTAGGGGAAACTGACAGTTTATATTTCCCGTAGCTGTTCTGTTCAGAAACAAAGCTTTGTTTTTGAAGGCAGTGGGGATAAAAGACCTTATTACAATTTGCTTGGAGTCAAATCCTTCAAAAGATCTTCTGCAAGAATATAGTTTGCATACCATTATCGGGGGTGGGGATGTCCTGGAACCTACCGTTACCAACCCATTTCACTTTTCTACTCTGGGCAGGTGTCTGCATCTGTGTAGGGCTTCTGGTGCCTGTGAATCACGTACTTTTTAATATATCTTCGGAGAAACATCCCAGTTAAAACCTCCCTGACAAAATTTAAATTATTATTTGGAAACTGTTCTAATTCAAGTATGCAACTGAGGTCTCTGCATGATCGTTTAGAATCATTACAAAGAGTATACCTTTTGGCAAGAAATTCAAAAATAGAGAGAATCTACTGATGGTTAGCACAGATAATCGCAGGAAGCTCATTATAAATAATGAAGCTGGATACATCACTCCCATGAAAAAGAAAGAAAAACATTGATAAGGTTGCTCTGAGATGATATATAATTCCTGAGAGGTTAAGTAAAATTAACTATATAAATATTCATTGCTGGGAATGTGCTTTGCCTGTTGCTAATTACTGGCACTGTTGATGAGCATACTATAAAATAGAAATAATATGAAACTTTGCAATTTGTGCTAAAACTGGATATTGCAATGTAGTACTTATCTAGTTATAACTATTGTTACCCAAATAGGGGGGTCTCCTTATGAGTTGGGGGAATTATCATACAAAGAGATACAGCAAGAAGGGGTAGCTAGGATCTCCACCAATGTATACCAGGATTGTTCCCTTAGAGAATTCTCAAATAAACAGGCAGATGTTTAACAGGAAAAGTTTCTTTATTAGAAAAATATAAGGCAAGCATACAGAGAATTCACACTGCATACACACAGGGCTAAGAAAACAGTGAGGAAATGGGAAAGCAGTTTCAGGGAGGGATATAGTTACCAATCTTGAAGAGGAAGGTTCCATGGAGGCAGCAGCAAAGACGACCAGTGCTTCGTGGAGAGAAGAGGGGAGAGCTCAGACGTATCTGAGGGTGCATGCATGGCTTCAGAATGCACACACGGCTGTGGTGGAGGGCAGCCCAATTATACTGTGAAACGTATCTTGGGGCAGGATCACGCCTTCTTCCCCAAGAACAATAGCTTAATGGCTGTCTCTGGAGGTGAGACGATAAATTCAGAAAGGCTTCATTGAGCATATCTGGGCAGAACTATAGGTAAAAAAGTTATTGACAACCCACGATTAGCAGAAGGGAAGAGTTATCAGGTCCCTGAATAACTCTGATTAGGAAGGGGGAATGGGGAAGATCAGAAGGGTGTGGATGAGATTAACTCAGGAACTCCTGAGAGACTTCTTTTGTCGTAAGTCTTTACATATCTTCAGGGCATGGGGCAGCTAGCCAGTCTTGCTGCATGACTCACATTCCAGCAATTTCCCAACTCCAGCAGGGTTGGGAACCATTCTGCCTAGCCAGGCAGTGTATCTTGTGCTCAGGGCCCATGAGGAAAAAGGATTCATGATATTGCCATACTTATAATAAACTGCCCTTTATGTGTGAGACAGGGTCTGACTGCTAACATTATACCCTTTGAACTCTGTAGTATTACTATTAGTTATCTGAAGAATGGGAATGGGAAGCAGGCTTAAAATTTATCTAGACTGCCCTTAAAAACTGAAATGGCTTCAGGATTGAAATAGCAAAATATTTCCATACAAACCAGACTTTTATGGAGGATATGGACCCTTGTTGAGATAGTTAAATTACAGATAGATGGAAACTAGTGGTAACTGGCTTGCAACAATATCAACATTAAATAAACCCCCCAAAACTCAGTAATAGTTAAGAATTCTATATATGTGTGCTGTTAAGTAGCAACTGACGTGGCAACTCCAGCAAGGGGCTTTCAAGGCAAGTGAGAATCAGAGATAGTTTGCCTTCTTCTGACGAGTCTTCCTAAATGGACCCCCAACCAACTATTGACCCTGTTTAGCTTCCAAGATCTGATGAAATTGGGCTATACCATACCATTCCACATCCAATTAAGAATTATTACAATATTATACATCTGCAATATTACTTGCATGTTGGGTCATAGTTTTGCTTATGATAAATATGGTAGGGTTGCTGGTGTTTTAATCTGTTTGCTATATAATAAAGAAAGAAAATCACTTCTGTTTTCCATATGGGCCAGCTCCTGGCAGTAATAGGTTTTGATTGGACATTCTGGATACAGCTTAGTTATCAGCAGACCTTTATTAGTTGTGGCGTCTGGATATGTCATGCATTCTTCCTTGTGGGTTCTGCTGTGTGATTCTGAAAACATTCAAAGATAAATGAACTTCCTGTGATATATATATATAAAAGTGTTGTATTGGCTAAGTGCTGTAATAAAGAATCTACTCTATCTACTCTATAAAAGTGTGAACATCTGAAGTAGCAATCTCTCAGAATGGTTACATCATTGACTAACCATTGCTTAATTGGACTTGGTTTTTTTCCTAATCTTATCTTCAGATCTCTGACAAAGTAAATACAAGAACTTCTTCATCTAGATAATCACCTGAACATTGTGCAATAATTTTATTGCTTGGTAAAATGCTTTAAAGGCTCAGGGAAAGAGAAGTAGTGGGAGGAAGAAGATCTACCAGGGAAATGTTTCTCCAAGATTCTTTCTAAATAGCTACCCAGTGTAATGGATAAGAACCAAATCAAATCCTAGAAGTAGTACAGATTCTCTTAGCTGATTTAACATGGATATTTAAAATATCATTACATAGGAATTTTCCAATGATAAACAATAGTCTCCATTTACTGAATTCTGGAACAAAGAGGTAATGACCATTTGTGCCATAATCAAAATAAATATTGGTATTACACAGAAACAGTCTGCACAATCTAGACTAGACCCATGGTGGCCCATTGTTGTGGTACGTGTGAGACAAGTCAGGTACAGCAAAGCATTAGACTCTATTAGTCCAATATCTATGTAGTTCCCTGGTTCTAGGTGGTGCATCGTCCACTAAAGTAGGGAGTAGGTAGCAGCCATCTCAGGGAAGGTGCACTGGAGTACAGGCCTGATTCTGTGCCATAGCAAGACTTCGAACCTAGTTGTTCCTGTCCAGGTACGATGCAAACCCCCACTGTCTGTGCCACGTGACACATCACCAGAATATCTCATATGGGCTAGTTGATAGGACAGTGTAGCAATATAGGGGCAAGAAGCCAGCAAACCCAGTGGATTGAAGTTGTGGTTGTTTGGGCAATCTCTCTCTCCGTCTTATCTTGGCTGATAAGAGATTTCTTCTTCTTCCATTCTGCTATTAGCCTTGACAGCAGAACTGGAAGGCAAAGCTGTCTTCTCTTTGCCACCCTCTCTCCTGTCTCAGTTAAAAGTGTGGAAAGCTACGAATTTTCTGTGGATTTCTGCAAGATCTTGTGAGACAACTGGGTCTTGAAGGAACCCAAGTTTGGCACTAATTGTCTCAAATGCAGCTCCCTATGCTTTGTAAAATGCTGTTAATTTTGTCTTTTTGTGCTGTCTTCTTGTGTCTACAAATAGATGACAGTCAAAATGGTCCCATCTGTGGAGATTGGGACTACGGACAGACAAAACTGATCTTTCTACAAACATGCACAAAGACCCAGATTTGGAGAAAAATCTAAAATCTAAAAATAAAACAAAAACATTGTGGGATTAAAACACTCAAAAGATAAAAAGAACACCAGTTGCTTCAAGGACCAAATGCCCTCACTGCTAGGAAACCACAACAGTTATTCAAGCCCAAGAAAAGGCAGGCAGATGGGGAAGGACCCTTTCCAGGACTGTTTTGCCTTTAAGGGAGGACTACTTGGGGCCAAGTCCAGCAGCAGCCCCCAGGCAATTTCCTACAATGTGACTAGTATAACTCACACTGGCCAGGTTGCTTGCTACTATTGAAAAGCAGCCACCTCATGAAAGCCAGTAAAGCAGCAAGAGCTTCAGACTAGACTCTCGAAGACCCAGTTTTGTACCCCATTTCTGTTGTGGAGGCTCAATGGTTGATTCTGGGCCAGTCCCCCACTCTCAGCCTAACTTATCACACAGGGTAGTCGTGAGGATAAAACAGAGGAGAATGCTTTGGGTCACCATTGTGGAATATCAATGAAGCTGATATATAATAAATGTTGCTGGAGATGAGGGGAGGGGCAGATAAAAGGTAAATTGGTGGGTGGGTGGGAGGGAAAGAAGCAGGGAAAGGTGAAGTATGGGGGCTGCCTGGAGGAGGAAAGAGGAAATAGTATGTGTAGGAGATACAAGGGAAAGAGAAGGCCCCCCCCCTGCAGGTCCTTGTGGATTCCTGAATGCATAATTTGGCAAGGCTCAGGTGGCACTGTACAACTTGGCCAGACTTTTCTGGTTAAGAGGAAAGGGAAAGGGGAAATACCGGAGGTCCCTCACTTGTATAACCTATTTGTGATGTGACACAGGGAAAAGGTAAAATTGCGGTTCTTAGTCTAGAAGGCTTAACCTGTCCCCACAACAGACAGGGTACGATGAGTAGGCTTGTTTCTCTTCAGCAGACCTGAAGGCTGGCATTGTGCTGCTTGTACTATGTATTTTGTTGAAGCATTCTTCCTCTGAGGTGTTTTACATTCAGCGCTTGCTCCAGGGTCAGAAGAAATATGTGTACTGAACACGGGATATTGCATAACTGCCTCAGGCTTTCATAGAAACAGGTCTCCTTCTTCCTAGATCACCTGCTCATTTTCTCTTTTTAATGCACTGTATTGGAATTGTCGTGAAGACTTTGATTTCATTGCATCCCTTAAAGCACTAGAAAATACAGTGCTTTGGAGCAAACCATCAAATATCAAACCACATGAAATAAGAAACCAGATGGTTCTTTACTGTAAATACTTAGTATTTTCAAAGTGGACATTAGGGACATTTAAACTGAGCACTAAGGTGATTTTATGAGTGGAAATATAATGAAAATATCCAAAACATAAATCTTTTAGCAAGGTTATTTTATAATTTATGTGGAAATGATTTTCACCCATTTTTAAAAGTAATTCATATTGCTATAAAAACCTGTTCAGCTCATCTCATGCACATACTGTGATGCACAATGGCAAACATTTTAGGATAATATAGGGCATATGAAGGGCTTTTTTTCAGCTGGAATGCGGTAGAATGGAGTTCCGGAACCTCTTGAAAATGGTCACATGGCTGGTAGCCCCGCCCCCTGATCTCCAGACAGAGGGCGCGGAGAGCAATCTAAACTCCCCTCTGTCTGGAGATCAGGGGGCGGGGCCACCAGCCATGTGACCATTTTCTCTGAAGGCAACCCACTGAGTTCCACCACCTCTTTTCCCAGAAAAAAAGCCCTGAGCATATGGACAGAGTAATGGACCATCTCACTTAGTATCCAATCTGGGAAGTCCATTCACTGGGATCCTCTTCTACAGAAGCCACATGTTGCTGAATAGAAACACTGCAGAGCATTGGCTATGTTCTTACACCGCTCTATTTGTTTCAGCAGAGTTTGAGAAGATGGATTATGCCTGCTGAATGTCCCTTCTAACAATGATGCTACTGAAGATGATGCATGAGCAATGAACAATAATGGCCACTCTTTGGTGCTTTCTTGCAAGTCTAGAGAACTGTCAGAAGATGTATTCCAGACCATATTGCTTAATAGTTCACAGAACTAACAGACCAAGAATATAAACTGAGTAGCTTCAGATACATTTCAGGTTTTGAGATCCTGGGAGCATTCTTCAGATGGGTCATCCCAGGGAGAAGAAGGGCTTCCTCTTGTAGGCACTCTACTTTGGCCGAATCCATATTTCCTTTTTGTTTCCGCGCCTTTTCGCAAGTGGCGCGCTGTTCATGCAGATACTCACATGCTTTCCCATTCCGCGTGTTCCCCGCCATCACCGCACCACAATTGCGCCTTCCTTCCAAACCACGTGATAGTGGCAGAAATCCGTTTTCTCCCCGCCTTTTTTTTTTTGCACAGTGCAGAAAGGTCAGTATACCAGTAAACCAACTGTAGTGAGCAGCGGTTTGCACAGGAAAAGAAACGGTCACTGGAGCATGCGCATGTCACATGGGGACCGTTTCCCTACTGTGTCCCGCCATTTTTAAGAGCGCGAGGAGCCAAGCCGAGCAATCCTGTATTTCCCACAACAATCATCTCCAGTAAACGGCAGGTGCAGAAAACAAATATATTCCTGAAAGCTTAGGACGCCGGTGGAAGATTCTACCATGTGCGAAAGAGAGAATGCATCATCTCGTGGTGTCGTGTGGCTGTGCTGCAAAGCATGCCAACCACAATCTGAGCCATCATCACAAATATCACACTCTGAGTATCCATGTTGTTAACTACTAAAAGCAGAAAACCACTCTGAGCAGCAGAATTTCTGGACAATGCCTTTAATGTGACAATCTAATTTCAAATTTGCCCGCCATACCAACCAGCCAATTGTTAGAAAGTGGTCTGTGACAAGCAAAAAATGAGCCAATCAAAGATGAGGGGAGAGTACATTGCCATTTCTTAAAAGTTGGAATATCGGTATACCAGAAAATTGACCTTTTTTTTAAAAAAAAAAAAGGGAAGTGATGTGTGCCGTCAATTCTGACGGTGGAGGGTGGAACCTCCCACTGTAATGCTTTACTCAGTGGCGTGTGGAGAAATGATTGCGCCATGAAGATGCACTGGAAGGGTGAATGTGATGATGCACAGCATGGTAGCGGAATGAACCCGATTGCCACGACTGCACAAGATAAGCGGATGGTGAGTGAGTGTGGATTCGGCCCTAATCTCAGATTTTCTCAGAACTTTGCCTTTGTCTTGCAGGCAATTGAAGATTATAAGGAAGGAAATCCAATTAAAAGTATAAACCTCCCCTTTTCTCCTGAATCACCTGGTTCACTGCAGAAGAAAGGACCATGTGACATATTTGCCAACTATGCACTAGTTTTTTAAGGTAAATTTCTGATCCCCAGTACCTCATACTGTATTTAATACTAAGGATATCCATCAGTATCAAAATCTGGCTTTGGAATTTGTAGCTGTGACCCTTCAGATTTAGAATCCATTAAAAAAAACAGAATTCCTGAATATTATGAGTTCCATTAAAGTTAATAAGAAACAACCATTTCCCACTAAAAACAAGCAAAGTATACCTCACCCCCTTGACCCTTTCCCAGTGTCTGTGCCAGTCCTGGGGCAAGCAGATGTGGCTAATCCACAACAATAACCAGAGCTGCCAGACAGCTGTGCCCACCTATTAAGCAATGATTGTAGTCTAGACATTCAGAATTCTGCATAGTGCAACTATTGCCAGGACAGCACTGGACATGGCAGCAGTAGGGCATAGGAAACCTCATAGTGAAAGATGCACACGCTTTCTCATGTTGCTGCCTGATGCTTCTTCACAGTGCTGGTGCTGAAAATGGCATCAGGGTGGAAGATTTGGGCCAGGAGGTTCAGAATAATGGCTGCTTCTCCTCTTCCCACTCCCCTTAGTATACAGTACTGCAGTGGATTCAAGTGGAGTTCCTGCAGCCTGCCCACACACTCGTGTCCTGTGCCACAATCACACTCCCCTAAAAACAGTATCTCCTGCCACTGAACAGACAGAACAAAAAAGAAAAGAAAATCTCTATCTTATATACATGCAGAATATATAGGCTGCAATCCTAAAGACACTTTCCTGGGAGTAAGACCCACTGAAGGGACTCATTTATGAGTAGACTGGTTTAGGATTGCTCCTAAAGTCTATAAATATGTTATCTAAACAAGCCTTATGTCTAATAGATCCCTAAAGCTATGTAACTTAATATAAAATGTCCCTTATTAATCTCCTTTCTAATTACTCTGTAAAACTGCTAATCCTAAATTTTATTTTAAAATATTAAATAAATATAAACAAATCAAATATAGGATGAAGTAATTGGAAAAGAACACAGAGAAAATGGTTTTAGCATGCACACACAGTAATGAATCAATAGCAAAGGCCAGTAGAGAACAGGGGAATTATGGAAGCAGTTCTGCTCACCTTTCAAAGGAACCTGAGCATTGGCTCTGATTGCGGAAGCCTGCTTTTGTCCACCTATCTCCCTTGCTAAAACTGGGCAAATCTCTAAGAATGTAAACCATTTAGGGCTTTACCGGCATTTGGGAATGCCAGACTTTCATGTTTGATTTATCTGTGTCATTGATTTTAATTAGCAACTGTGGCTGCAATCCAGAGCCTCATGAGTGCAGGGGTTTCCAGGACTGGATGGCATTCACCCAAGAATTCTTCAAGAACTCAGATGTGAAATTGTTGATCTTTTCACTAAAATATGTAACTTATCGTGAAAAGCAGCCTCATTACCAAGGGACTGGAAGGTAGCCAAAGCAATACCAAGCTTTTAAAAAGAATTCACAGAAGATCCAGGAAATTATAGACCTGTCAGCATAATTTTTGTCATGGTTAAATTGGTGGAAAGCATTATTAAGACTAGAATGGAAACACAAAAGAAGGAGCCGTGCTTAGGAAGAATCAGCATGACTTCCGAAAGGGGACGTCATATCACACTGATCTTTTAGAATTTGTTGTTATTGACAAGAAGTTGATAAGGGATTATGCAGTCGGGATTATTCAGTCAGCATTATAATATGGACATTCAGAAGGCTTTCTCCCATGCCAGATCAAACATCCACAAAGGAACTATTATGAGGAAAATTTCCTCAAATGCATGGCATCCCATACCACAAAAATAGTCCACCACATGCTAACAATTTATATTGGACTTCACACACTGAAAAACACCTGTTCGGTCTTTTAATGGTTTTAAGATACATTTCATCAGAAATTTAAAAGAAGAGATTTAAAAATCTGAATATTCAAATCATAATTTACAAGGAGGGCTGATGTAGAATATGCTACATGTTCACATGAATTCAGAGTCAGACATCTATCTCCGTATTATCTACTTTTACTGGCAGTAGATCTCCAGGATCCAGACAGAGAAGGATCTACTCTATTATCTGAGATTTTAACTGGACACATTAAAGGTGAATTTGTAACCTTCTGCGTGCAAAGCTCTAATGCCAACAATGCTCCCTTGAAGGACATAGACACTTCTGTAAATATGAAATGTCCTTTCTCATGCTACCAAATGTTCTATTCGTCGTTCCAGTTTTAACAGAGAAGATTCTTACTTGGATTAGACTGCCAAGCTTGAGCTCTTTCCAGAATTTCTAACTTCCTGAGGGAGATAAGTGCCGTAGCACATTAATTCCCTGTCAGTTCTCAAGTATCTTATCTATCTGCTAAACATAAAGGCAGCATTGTTTGAATGTGTTAAATTACCTAAAAGGCATTTGAAATGTATGCTTTTTTTTAACATCTTCATGTGGCTACGGAGATTAGTGTTTGATTTCATTTCTTCAAATGAAGTCAAGCCTAAACGTATTGTTTCATTACATCAGCCAGCCTGTATTTCACAATCCAACTTTTGCTCTGTAATTTGCCTGATTTTTTCTGCTGCCTAGAGAAACTGGGGTGAGGGGAGACACTGCAAAAAGTGTGCACATATGTCATCAGAGTGTTGTAGGGAGGCTTATAGACAATACATTATCATAAAGGTGCCCATAAACTCTTCTTTCCAGACAAGAGTTTAAAAATATAATATACATTTAAATATTCAAAATTTCTTTGGTGGGTTTAGAGGGAGGGGAGGTTTTTAATCCTACCTGGGATTTTTAATTCAGCTCCTCCTTACATCACTTTAAGCTTTTACCAAAGGAGGGTTGTGGTCACAGTCAAAGCTTATTTTATTTTCACTCATACAGAGTTTCAGCTGTTCTCTACTTTACCCAGGCTTATACCTCAAGAAAACCCCCAGCAGCGTGGCATGTCCCTGCGAGGCGTGGCATGCCCCTGTGCCACACAAAGGGCTCATTTTGGGCTGAATTGGGCCCGTGGGGGCGATTCAGCCCTTTGGCGTGTGTGGGAGCGCACGCCTGGCCACCCTTTGACCCGCATGATGATGTCACTTCCCAGAAGTGACATCATCACGCATGCTGGGAGCACACGCACGTGAGAAGAAACACCGAAGAGCACGGAGGGTGAGTGAGAGATTCCCAGTCCCCCACTGGGGGACTCAAGGGATCTTAGGTGGCTGTAAGGTAAAATGGGATCCTTTCTTGCTTAATCAGTAGAATTTATTTATAAGACTATAAGCATGATTGTTGCAGAATTCTGATAAGCATAGTGATTGCAGAATAGTTCTTAAGCTTGGTGGTTTCAAAAATAGCTTCATAGATCCAGTCACAAAGACTAATTTTCCACAAACCAGCTGACAAGGGCGGGGGGATTGTTGTCCAGGATACAGTTTCGTACACCCAGGAGGTGGTATGACAACTTAATATCCGTACAGATTATTTACCAATTTCTTTTAATCCACTAACACAGATTCAAAATATTATTAAAATTGTGTTAGATGAAGCATTGTTAGCGCATGAAATTGATGACAAGACCCACTGGGCTCTTATAAACAAATGGCCCCGTACACCAGTGTTTTATACACTGCCGAAAATCCACAAGGAAGGTCACCCTCCTCCGGGTAGACCAATTGTCTCCAGTACGAATTCAGTATTAGAGTCCTTAGCCATTTTTTGGGATTTTTTTCTGCAACCTATTGTACAGCTCACTCCTGCATATTTGAAAGATACAATGTCTTTGATTAATCTAATAGAACCACTTTCGGTCCCCAGCGCATCTTTTCTGATGACTTTAGATGTTTGCTCCCTATATACCTCCATTCCCCATCAGGGAGCCCGGGAGGTGGTTGAGGCAGCGCTTTATCGTAGAAGTTCTCAGTGCCCCTCCACCCCCTTCCTTTTGAGCCTGTTGGACATCATTTTGGAACGCAATTACTTTAAATTTGACAACCAATTTTACTATCAAGTTAAAGGAGTGGCGATGGGTTGTTCAGCCGCCCCTACTATCGCGAACCTTTTTATGGCTCGATTGGAGGAGGAGCACATTTTGAATATAGATGTCAACCCATTTGTGGATTCCATCATTTTTTACAAGCGTTTTATTGATGACATTCTAATTATTCTGAAGGGGGGAGATCAGGCTGCACCCCTCGTTGAGTGGCTCAATGGCATTGACAATAATATTAAATTTACTTGGCAAGGTAGCCTGCGGTTTGTCAACTTTCTTGATGTCATCATTTACAAACGCATGGTGTTGTATTTAGGGGTCCGCCCCTTTAAAAAATTGATGGACCGCTGCTCCTACCTTCATTTTTCTTCCTTCCACCCCACACACCTAAAGAATAATATCCCTATGGGTCAATACTTAAGAACTAAACGAAACTCAACAGATCTGGAGGACTATAGGTTGGGGAGTAGGGCTCTGGATCAGTCCTTCCTCCAGAGAGGATATCCACAGTCCTTATTAGATGAGGCTAAAAAGAAAGCAGCTTCTTACCAACGGAGCCAATTATTGGTACCAAAAAATCGGATAACAGAGTATAAAATGAATTGGGCAATAGATTATACCAACTTAGCCCCAGCTATAGTGAGGGTGGTGCGCAAACATTGGCACATAGTGTCCAGTATTAAGGGATGTGAAACTATGCCATTTATTGGCTATCAGAGAACAAAAAATTTAAAGGACTTCTTATTAAAATCCGAATTTAGAAGCACTATCCCCTTAAGATCCTCTCCTAATGGCCACTTTCCCTGTGGGGACTGTAATGTTTGCCAGTATATGGTAAAACTTCCAGAAATTCTTTCTGGATTAAACTCCCCCTTACATTCTCAGTCCTTTTCCACTTGCAGGACCTCATATGTAGTATATATTATACAATGTAGTTGCCCGTTGACTTATGTGGGAAGTACAACTAGACCCTTAAAAGTAAGAGTCCAAGAACATTTCTCTCGCATAAGGAACAAAACAATGGAAGCCCCTTTGGTAGACCATTTCTTGCAGAAACATAGCCTCCTGAAGGAATTAAAAATATCTGTAGTAGGAGTAGTGGATACATCTAAACAATGTGACCATGATAAAGAGCTCTTGCTTTTGGAAATGTATTGGATTTTCAGGCTTAATTGCTTACACCCTAAAGGTTTGAATAATGAGGTAGATCTCTCGTGTTATTTGTAAATATTTTGGTTTGTCACCACAAACATTTATCTTGACTAGCTACTGTAGAGGAGTGAAATTCCATTGCCTGCCACTGTATGTTTGTAACAATGTTTGTACATTATGTTACATTTTTACAGACTGTGTCTTTAACATTTGTAATTAAGGGTTTTGATGCACTGTAACTTTAAATTGAAACAGATAAAGTGTGTAATTGGCTTGTGGTTCCCTTATGACATTGTTCTGTGAATAGCTCGATGGAGTCATGAGTGTTTAAACGAATTATGGTGACCAGTGAGCATTACGTACTGAATAAATGTTTTAATGTTTGTACAATTGACTTGGTTTTAGATATGAATTATTATTGCATATGTATTATACTATTTTACAGTCCGGATAGACATTATTGCCTGATGAAGTAACACTTTACGAAACGGGTACTGAAAATTGCTGGCTAAAACCCGTAGCTGAAGGCTGCAGCATCTATTGGGCTCCAGCTCACACGTTGTCTTCTGGATTTGGAGGCCACCTTTGGGCCATTGTGCAATATACTTGAATTAATTCTCATGGACTCATCTATCTTTGTGCTTGAGGGCTTGGCTACAGTTGTTCATTAAATGTTATAAGAATTATTTGTATAGCACCGAGCACTGTTGCACCTTGAATTAATATAAATACCAAAAAATTTATTCAAAATCATTTATTAAAAATTGTGACCGTGTAGTTCCTATACACCGGTGTTTTTGGTTGTGTCTACAGTCTTGTTACCGGTGTGCCCTGTATTATAGTTAGTCCCCCAGTGGGAGCAGGGAATACCCTGCCCCCAGACTCCACCCCCTGCCACCTCTCATCTGGCTGGCAGGGGGAAGGTGTGGGAATATAGTGGTGGGGGTAAAGAGCTCTTTCCACATGCTCCAGAGCACCACTGCATTATGCGGGGAATGACATCATTCTTGGCTTGACACAGAAATAATGGGTTGCACTGAGAGCTATTTTTACTCAATCAGCTCCTGGGACAACCCATTATTTCCACATTGCACCAAGAATTATGTCATTCTCAGCATGGCGAGGGGGTGCTCTGGAGCATACATGAATTGTGCACAAGTGCTGAGTAAATACTCCTTCCCACGTGACTCCCCCTTTGACCTCCCTCATTCCCCGGTTTAATCCCCCAGGGACCTGGCAATAGAGATGGGCGTGATCCGCATTACGAACGAAAAAACCCCACGATAATGACGATCACACGATCGTGACCCGGCAGATCGTGATCGTCCACGGCCAATGATCCAGCGGTCGGGAGAGGCCTGGATTGGGGCATTCGGGCTCGATTCGGGGATCCAGACACTCAGGCGCCAGCAATCTATTCCCCTGGCAACGGAGTCAGGGGAATGCCTGAGCTGTGTTTGCCCTCCTTCTGTCGCCCTGGAAACCCGAACGGAAGCCCAGCTTTTCTTGATCAGCAGGGCTTCCTTCCAACCACTGAGCAGCAAAGCACTCACTAGTTGGGAGAAGACAGCCAGGGGAGGGAGGGGGAAGGAGGTGTTCTGTAGCCATGGGCACTCCAATCTCATCCCTGCAAACCCTGATAGGCAGCTCTGACGGCCAAACACAGACTTCCTGTGTTGCTGAATGGGACCCATGCTTATAAATAGCCATGGCCTCCCAGGCTGGGTTTCACTTTCTGCAAGCAGTGGAGTGGGACAGAGCTCTTGCTTGATACTTGCTAGCCTTTGGAGAGAGAGAGAGAGACTGAGAGAGTCGGCCGCTGCCACAACTCACCTTCCCACATAGCTGGGGATACCAGCGTGCCCCGCTTTGGCATCCACAATCCACGATCCACGGTTTGGGAACGGGAGATGGTGTGGATCATTAATTCGGGATCGTGGCCAGTGCCGAACCACGATCCGCTGGCTCATTAATTTTTTTGGGATTGTGCCCATCTCTACCTGGCAACACTAACACAGATATAAATTCATTCATGCTTTTCCACACAGCTTACCTGGCCTAAACAGAATAAGCTCTCCCTGAGATGCACGCAGACTGATCTAGGTGCACACACAGTTTGCCCAACTCAGACAGAATTTCTCAGAACTCCACACAGATTCACTGAACTTGACAGAACAAGACCCCTTTCAACCTTCCACAGTTCGCCCAAATTAGTCAGAATGAATACTTTCCCTCAGCATTCAGACTAAAACTGCGTTTAGTCTACCCCTTGGGATACAGCTACCATTCAAACAGAACAGACTGCATGCACCTATCCAGACCCGCTTCGTCTCACCTCAGAGCCCTGCATTTAAATCCACAGGAACAAATACTAAAAACCCTGCATTAACTAGCAGAAATAAAATACAAAAACTTATTTATATGCAAAAGATTACAGATAACATCCACTTAAATCGTACAGAGTACAGAAAAGCTTTCATATAGGTAGGCTCTGTTTTCCAGTGATGGTGAAGCAGTTGAAAGCGAGTAATTGCTTCTGAAGTACTGGGGAAAGTTCAAAGTGCCTGAAGTTGAGACAAGAGCAATTAGAAAAACCTAATGAAAGAACTAAACATGGATGCCTCGAGGCATCCACTTTCAAGTGCAACACTTTATAGGTTGTAGGTGAAAGACTGAGACCAGAAGGCCCTACAAAGAGGAAATAATCACTTTGTGTAGAACTATTCTGACGAGGGCAACTGTGGCACATGCCTCTGAGAGGCAAGAGTGTGCAGGAAAGCAGTATTCAAGTAATGGCTGCCTGTGACAAATATGCAAAAAATGGGGTTCAAATGTAAAGTAATGTAAAACAAAAATTGTTAGGTAAAATATTGTCATATTTATTTAATACTTTAATACTTTGAAAAATTAAATGCCATCTCTTCAAACAACCTGTTTAAGGAGACCCTGGAGAAAATGACTATTTGCAGGGTGGACTCTATGGCATTATACCCCAGTGAGGGCCCCTCCCCTCCCTAAACCCCTCCCTCTCCAGGCTCCACCCCCCAAATCTCCCAGAATTTCCCAACCCACAGCTGGCAACCCTAGCCTCGCCTCTGCACGCAGAGGCACAGAAGTCAGGGCTTCTGAGAACAATCTTAACTGGCAAGATGGACAATATACATGGAACTCCAGAAAGCTACATGCATTGGTGTATAAAATGAGAAAAAGGTTAAAATTAAGAGATTTCTGAGACCAAATGTGATATTGGCTGAGCAGTTGAGAATAAATTATTAAAAACTGCTTTGTAGAATGGAACATGACAGAACAAAACTATTATTTTTATACCATGGCAGCATTATACAATTCTATTGTTTGTCCTCAACATCTGACAACTTTAAAAACTGAAACGAATACATTCCATACTTTTAGTATGACAACTGTGGTCTGATAAATGGAATTATAATAAAGCAACATTGGCACTTAAGTCAAATAACGTTAGCTGAGTCATGTTGATTCATGAGCTTGTCATCAACTGGTACAAAAAATCTTCAGGGACTGTAAATCAACTTATGTCACTTATAAATAAGTTTTGAAACTAAAACTTTTCAAGAAGACATTATATTCCCCCGTCAAAATCTCGATAAAACAAAGGCATAGAAAGATATAGGAATGTGGAACTGGCATGCAGAAGCAGTACAGAAAGCAGCAGCTGCCATACTATTAGAATGGCATCTACTTCTAAAGACCAGTGGCTAATGAAAACAAAGCAATTGTAGCTTTTTTGTGGCCTGAAACCATCATAGTTAAGGTAGTTGGACAGCATAGGGCCATATTTTGAAAAGGAAAAGTGAAAAATTAGAACACTGACATTGCATGGGTCCAAATCAGCCCAGTGTGAAGTGCATGTGTGCTCCCGGGCCTGTGCAATGATGTCATTTCCTGGAATTCATAGCTCACATGCACAAAGGAGAGAAGACGGGTGAGTGTCGACTCCCCCCCTTCCTTCTGGGAGGGTAAGAAGGCCTGGCAACTAGGGTTCCCAGGTGACCACTGGTGGCGGGCTAACTCCCAGGGATTTGCCCCCTCGTCCACTGACTGCTGGGTGATCGGCAGGAGAGGGCAAGCTCCTGGAGCTTGCCTGCCACTGGCAGGCACCTCAGGAGCGTGTGCAGTGCACACACTCCCACCTCGCACAATGATGTCACTTCTGTATGTGATGTTGTTGAGCTGGCCATGGGAGCATTCCCACACTTCGTTTGAGGCTGATTTGGTCCCCAAACGGGCCAGATTGTCCCCGCGCAGAGCCCAGCATGGTGACATCATCACGCTGGCTCCGGAGTGCACGCATGCTTCATGCACATGCAGGAAGAAACTGAAAGCCAGCAGAAGGTGCCAGTGCCCAACCCTCCCTCCAGGAGGATAGATAGACCTGGCAACCCTACTGGCAGACCTGGCAACCCTACCAGAAGGGCAGAGTCATCAAATTTACTTTTACTTGAAAATATGCCCCACTGAGTATCGTACATAAATGTAGATAAGTTGGGAACAACTTTAACAGTTATAATGATATGGTAATGATATATCATGGATGGTTTGAAAATTCTGTTTGAAACTTCCATGGAACCAAGAAAGCAAACAATCATTATTAAGAACTTATAATGTTTATGGATTGTGCCTCCATCCACTACATAAAACACCAAGCTTAGATAAGAAAAAAAATGTAAAAAGCACAAAATGAGGCTCAAATAGTACATAAATATCTGTCATGATCCTGGGCTTGTATGCCTCAAGGAAGCCTGAGGCCTTAGTGTAAATTTCCAGTAGGCCTGGCTTGTTGCCAAGTAGGCCCCCTCCCCTGCTTTAAGGCCTGCCATGAACTGTGTTAAAGTTTCCTGCGTTACTGTTTCACTGCTGCACAAAGATTGCTTTGCACGTGTGTGCTCTGATACACGTGTCAGTTTCCTGCCTGCGTGTCAAGTACCCTGCTGCTGCTATAGACTGTGTAGTTTACTGACTCCATGTTTGGATATCTGCACAAAGGACTCTTTTTCTGGGCAGCCCTGCCCTGACCTGTATCTGGACTTCCCAGTGTGCGTTTGGACTTTGTTACAAGTGTGCCCCGTGCCTGCACTGCCATCTGCCACGGACCGTGCCTGTTCCCTGCCTTGGACTGTGTTTCAGAGTGTTGTTCCCCCTGCCTCCATGGAAGCCTGCCTCATATGGGCCCAAGCCACTGCTAGCAGCCGGGCGCCTGCCGGGGAAACCTCCAGCGAGCCTGGCTAGGCGCTCCCTGGTCAGTTCCCGCCTGGAGCCTCCCGCGAGCCGGTCGCCGAGCTTGCCCTCGCTACCGGGCAGCCTGCTATCCAGCCCCAGCTATGCCCAGCCGGCATCCATGTTCTCAGGCAGCCAGAAGACCCTGGGAAGAAGACGGCTTTGGGAAGCCATTTCGGCGAAGCGGGCACACCACGTCCGCAGCGAGAGCCCCTCGCCCCGCTCTGCATATCTTAGGAGCCGCCCCGGAGAAGAACTAAGTGCCGACCATCCCAAGCACTTAGAGAATGCATCTCAAAGAAACCTCCGCATTCCAGAGCTGATGACATCAGGACAAGCCCTGTCCGCTGGAACATCCTTTCAGCCCACTTGGATTTCCCCCTCCCTCTTTTGTCCCCTCTTCCTGAGGTGTCACTTATCACAATCTGATTACCAAAGTGGCCCATCCAAACCATTCAGTAACCCATTAGAACCTTTGTTTTAATCTGTGAGAACCACCAAGTACAGCACCAGCCCCAGGGTACGTTTTGGGGTATTTAAGCTGGTCTCCCAGACCACTCGGTGCTTAGGCCATTCCCATCCAGAACCCCTCGCTGTCTGTGGCCTCGGCCATTCCCTATCCAGACCTCCTTGCTGTCCGTCTGTGGTCCCAGTGCTGGCATTGGGCCACCCTCGCTGCTGTGTCTCTGCTTCGCTCCAGGATTGTGAGTATTTCCCTTATCATCGTTGGGAACCCGCTAATGCGAACGTCTCTGTATTTCCTACTCTGTATTTCCTAGATCTTGTGTGTTCCTT
Organism: Eublepharis macularius; assembly: GCF_028583425.1. Lineage (NCBI taxonomy): Eukaryota > Metazoa > Chordata > Lepidosauria > Squamata > Eublepharidae > Eublepharis > Eublepharis macularius. Next base: position 35,160,838 of record NC_072799.1, on the reverse strand, counting down.
GTATGATTGTGCAAGTTAGGCTTACGCCACACTAAATACACGTGTTTGGAACTTATTTGTCGTCTGCCTCTTTTTCACTAGAGTGTCTGGGATCGGGACCTCCGTAAACATAGGTTATGATCCGCGCTTAATATTTAGTTACAGACTGCTATAGCTAATTCCCCATTATAATAAAGAGCAGTTCTGGTAACAGTTTACTGGTGGAGAATGCGGGCATAACCCGGTTCGTGTGAATACACGTGAGTCGACACGCGTGTCTTCGGCGAACCGACTTAGAGGAAAATTTTCCAGACCTCTGTGTAAAGAGCGCAATTTAGCTCAGGGAATTAAAAAGTGTGAGTGTGTGTGGCTCTAGCGAGCAGTTCTATCTTGTGGGTTGGCTTTTCCCCATTTCCTCCTTCAGCCAGCTTTGGACTACTTGCCTTTTGTGGTGCACCGCGAGGCCCTCCAGCCGTTATAACCGGTGTACTGTGGGTGAGGACCTCTGAACTGGTGAAGTTCCTGGCCACCTTCCGGGCCGCCTAAACGCGTCTATGTGGGTGGGATCCCAGAAGTAGGCTCTAGATATTTCCTATATATATATCCTGAAGCAGCACATATAAAATTCTGTTCCGCCCTCCCCCGTCTCTCCTAAGTCCGTCCAAACCCCGTTCCTGCCAGCACTTAGGCTTCAATCCCCGCTCCGGAGGAAACGTGAAGGGATCGATAGTCCGTTCGTTCAGTCAGTTAGCTTTGGGAATCTGAAGCCAGGTTCCTGAAGCCCCGCGGCAGCTGGCCGCACCGTGCTTGAGAGTTTTAAGGAAGACTCTTGGGCGCCTTTCCGCTTGCGAGTTGTGAGTCAGACTCGTGGGCGCACCTCGCTTGGGAGTCAGTGGGACTCTTGGGCACTTTTGCTTGGGAGTTGTTAGAACTCTTGAGCGCACCTCGCTTGGGAGTATTGTAGTTTTACTCCTGGGCACTTTTGCTTGGGGACTTGCAGAGGCAGTCCTTGAGCGCTTTAGTCTTTTGGTCGAGGCTTGGAGACAGTTTAACCGTTTGTCTCTGAGCACGAGGCCTGGGGGCACCTTGAGTTTAGTTCTTGGGCAGAGAGCTTGAGAGCATTTTAGCTTCTGAGCAGAGGCTTGGGAGCATTAGCAGCTTCTGGGCAGAGCCTTGGGAGCATTTCTGGTTGCCTGAGCATAGGCTTGGGAGACCCCTTAATTGCAGTTTCTAAGCAGAGGCTTGGGGACACTTTTTGGTTTTCCGAGTATAGGCTTGGGAGACCCCTGAGCTTTGGCTTCTGAGCAGAGGCTTGGAAGCACTGAGAAGTTTTTGTTCTTGGGCTTAGAGAGCTTGGGAGCACCTTCTGAGCCAGTAAACTTTTCCTGGTCCCGTGGCTTGTAGGCAAGCTTGAAACGGGAATAGGAGTCTTTCCTTCTCCCCCGGTGGAGAAGAACCGAGTGTAGGACCCTTAAAAATACCCTTTGAACCTAAAAATAGAACCCTTGAAAACCCCCTGGTAAAAATCCTTGAGAACCTGAGGGAAGGATAAACCTCCCAAAAGGAACATAGAGAGGAGAAAGCTGTTAAAAACCCCTAAGAATCCAGTGTAAGAATCCCCGAGGACCCGAAGGGAAATAACCTCTGAACGGCCCCTAGACGGGAAAACTTATAGGGAGCTCAAACCGCCCCACCCCTGGTGCCGCTGATCCACTCTTTAACCACCCCGACATCAGCCTTAAACGAAAGTAAAAATGTACCGGGCAAACCCCACCGTGCCCCGCCTGGAGAAGTGGCTAGTGAAGAAGGGAGATTGCCCCTGGGAAGCCGGTTCCTTCAAGGGACCCGACCCACTCCAGATAGTCAGAAGTGCCTTCCAAGATTTTTGTGAGAAAGAGAAACCCAAGTCAAGCAAGAAGGACAGATACGGAGCTTGGGCACTTTTTACTGCCTTACAGGACAGCGTGTCCCTGATAAATAAATTACATATAGCGCAGGAAGATAGTGAGCAGGAAATAGAGAGGCTCAGATTAGCCCAAGACAAAGAAAGGAAGGAGCTAGAGGAGAAAGCAAAGCGAGAACAGGACGCCCTGCACCTAGAAATCCAGAGTCTCAGGGCCAAACTAGTCGAACAGGAGAGAGACCATGAGGAAAAAGCAGTTGAGTGGTGCGCTGAACGTGTCAATTTCATATTGGAAAAACAAGGATTAACCACCGCCCTTCAGGACGCCCAGCACAAGGCTGAGGCGGCCACCGCTCGTGCCGACATGGCTGAGCATGCTGTAATCGAGGGACAGGAAAGGATCGCTAAACTAACCCATGCTGCCCAGTTCATGGCAGAGCACAATCACTCCAAGGTAGCTTCTGCAGACCACTCCGCTTGTAAGAGGGAGCTAGAGGCCCTAAAGCAGCACCTGGGTATGCAGCAGGCCGTAATCTCCGCCGTGCATCCCGCAGCCCTCTTGGCCCTCCCCGAAGGTAGTACCGACAGTTGGTCACCTCCTTCGTCCCAGCCCGAGGAAGCTCCACAGCCCCTCCATCCGATAGCTACCAAAGAAATTGTCACCACAGACGATGATGGCAGGAAGACAGACCGAATAGTTAAAGAGACCCGCAATTGGAGGCCCGATGAGCTCCAAGCCATAGCGGACCGCATGGGACCCCTGAACCGGGACTCAGCTATACAATGGTTTGCACACGTGACCATGTCCCAGCCCTCCGCCAGCGGCTCCGATGTAGCTCAGCTGGCTCGCCATTGTGCCAGCCCCGAAATAGTCACCTCTCTTAATGCATATATTTCTAACCGGAGACTAGCCACTCGCAGTCAGTATGGTGCCATGAAAGAGTTGTGCGCATTCCTGTGGCCCACCAAGAGTTTAAAGGCCCTGTATATTGCAGAGTCCCAAAAACCCGGAGAGGATCCAGAGGCATATTTAGCCAGGAAGCAGCTCCTAGCCGAACTGGCAGACGAGGTAGATTTAGACTTGAGCGACATGCCGGACTTCGACGACCTAGAATTTAGGAGGGCAGTTATAGATGGACTCAACAGCACCACTCGCCTAGCCCTAGCAGGAGTCGAGCCCGGGAGCATTACATGGGGAGAGCTGGAATCCCGCATCAGGAGCATTGCTGGCCTATTGCGAGAGACTGGCGCCATCCGCCATGTGAAGTCCCCGGCCTCTTGTAGAAAGGAGAGCGAGCCGATAAGTGCAGTCACCTATGCCAATCATGGCCCCCACTCTCAGTACCGACCGCAGGGACGCAGCCCGTACCCGGAGGCAAGGGGAGGGATCCTGAGGGGAAGGAGCAGTAGCTTTAACAGGGGAAGAGGACCAAGGGACTACCGCCCGGGAGTTTCCTTTGCGCCCACCCCGAGTTACAGTTCCTCCTCCCAGCAGGGACCCCACGAGCCCCGATCACAGGATGCGCCCTTAGCCCCTTCTCACTCGCGAGCATCACACCCGTACAACCATCAGGTCTACCCGCCCCCAGATCAGTCTAACGCCTGGGGAGCATCGCAGGGCGACCACGAGGGCTACCGGGACCGCGGCAGCACGCCCCAGTCCAGGGACCCCCTCCGTTGGGAACTTTGGATGCGCCTCAAAAACATTGGAGCGAACATGGAGCTATTCGATGGAAAGCCCACGTCCGTTCTAATGAAGGCGATCATGGAGTGGGAAGACCAGCAGCAGCCCCCAGTACCCCCGTCGGCGCCCCCTTTACCGCCAGACCCTCCCTTCTCGAGTCCCCCGATAGCTGCGGTCCGGGAACGCCCGAGCCCCAACAACCCCTTTAGAGGAAGCGCCGCTTCCGCCGACCAGTGTGCAGGATCAGAATAGGGTTGCCCCGAGTCCCAGTCTCCCTCCGTGGGCATAGTTGCCAAACTAAAGCCGGACACATGGGGGAGACCGACAGTAAAGGCAGGGATCGGGACTCCCGGGGAAAAGAAGAAGCCTGCCACCCTCCTCATAGATACCGGAGCTTCACTTAATATACTCCGGCCCACCTTAGTCACTAAGGGAACTCAGACCCCCACCACCATGCAGCTCGCCGGTTTTGGAGGCGGCATGCAGGAATCCCCGGTCTGGCAGGATATCCCCCTCTCTGTTGGGAACCTGGCCACCCGGATTTCGGCATGCGCAAACCGGGGAGAAGATGATGGACTTTTGGGTATGCCGTTCTTCCGTGCCGAGGGACTGACCATTGACCTAGCAAATGGGCTCCTGTGGCGCATCCCAGGAGGCCCAGACTTTGTCAATGCAGTCCATCGATGTGCAGCCCTTAAGGCCCCCCTTCCTCTCGCCCCCATCACAGGAGACCCCTGGGTTCAGGACTTTCCCGAAGTGTGGGTGACAGATAAGGCCGAGTGTGGGATAGTGAAGGGCGCCTGCGTCCTGATAGAAGGAAAGGACCCCCCCCCCTCAGAGACAGTACAAGTACCCAGCGGAAGCTGAAGCAGGGATAGCCAAGACTATAGAAGGACTCCTTGAGTGGGACGTCATACTCCCGATGCAGTCCATCTGCAACGCCCCATTGTGGCCAGTTCTAAAAGCAGATGGAGTGACCTGGAGAATGACGGTCGACTTCCGTGCCCTGAATGCCACCACCCCTCCAGTTGCCCCGGTTGTGGCCAAGTACAATGAGATCCTGACGGCCATTGCCGCGGGGTCCCGGTTCTACTCGGTCATAGACCTGGCCAACGCTTTCCACTCCATCCGGTTGCATGAGTCTTGCTGGTACAAGTTCGCGTTCACTTTCCGCGGCCAGCAATACGCATTCAAACGGACACCCCAGGGATTCCACTCCAGCCCCAGTATTTGTCATGCCCATGTGGTTCAGATGTGGGAACGCCTCCAACCCTCCTCGAGGCCCCACGTACTGAGCTACGTGGATGACATTTTAGTCCACGCCCCCACGGAAGAATTGGCCCGCCAAATCACCAGGGAAGTCCTGGAACTCCTCCGCGAGACTGGGTTCAAGGCAAGCAGGGAAAAGGCCCAATTGGTTCAGACCAGCGTCAAGTACCTGGGTCTGACCCTGGGACCCGAGGGTCGCACCCCGGACGCCCAGCGAATGGAGGTCATTTCCAAGCTGCCTGCACCCACCGATGTCCCCTCCCTCAGAGCCCTTCTAGGAACTTTTAACTTTTCCCGAGACTTCATCGAGTCCTTTGCAGACAAGGCTCGCCCCCTTTATGCCCTCCTCAAGAAGAACACTCCCTGGGAGTGGGGACCGGAGCAACAGACAGCCTTAGCCGAGCTGAAGCGCAGCCTGGCCGCAGCCCCGGCCCTAGCCCATCCAGATGTCACCCAGCCATTCTTTATTCAGTTAGCCGTGTCCGACAAGAGCATAGGAGCCACGCTCACCCAGCAGCAAGCGGGAACCGCTAGGGTCGTAGCCTATGCCTCTCGCAACCTAACCGCAGTAGAGACCAAGTTCAGCCCATGCGAAAAGACTTGCCTTGCTCTAGTTTGGAGTCTGACCCATTGGGAATTTATCATAGGAGGTTCACGCACAATAGTTCAAACCACTCACACACCCCTCAAATATATTCTGTCTGGCAAAATACAAGACGGACAAGTCTCAAACGCCCGCATAGCACAGTGGACCCTGGCCCTGGTCAACCGCGGAGTAGAGTTTAAAAAGGAAACCACCGAGCCACCAGCTCCCTATGGCCTGTTAGTAACCGGGACCGAGCACGAGTGCCCCCTGGACCCGCCACCGCAGGTTGTTTGGCCAGTCACTTGGGGAGTCCCGCTAGAGGAAGCCTGACAGAATGGCTTCACATGCTGGTTCTGTGACGGCTCCTCCTTTCACGTTGGAGGCTCCCCTCGGACAGGCTACGGCGCCGTGCGAGTAAGCGACGCCCATACCCTCAAAGGTCCAGCCCGCCCCCATTCCAGCCAAGCGGCTGAGGTGCAAGCGCTTCTGGCAGTGCTTGAGTTTGAGCCCCCAGAAAGCCCACTTGCCATTTACACAGACTCGGATTGGACGGCCAAAGCCGCCACGGTCTGGCTCCCGGTGTGGCAGAATCAAGGGTGGAGAGCTAGCGATGGGAAACCCGTAGCCCACCTACAGCTATGGCAGCAAGTAGCAGCACTCCTTCAGTCCCGCTCAGGCCCAACGCAGGTGACCCATGTCAAGGGACACCAGAAGACAAACTCAGAGACCGCTTATTGGAATGACCAGGCAGACCTTGCAGCCAAGGCAGCCGCCACTGAAAATGCTCCCCTACCGGAACCAGCCACTGATTGTCCTCTCCACCCTGTCACCACCCGCGCACAAGCCCGCAGCCAGGCTCAGGGAACCGCAGGAACACTAGACCTAGCACAACTGCAGCTATCTGACCCAGAAATAGCTGACCTCCTAACCACAGGAAGAGATCAGACAGGAAGACTAATGATCCGTGAAGAGGAAGGCATAGTTTGGGCAGTAGATACAGCTGGTGAACGCCACTGGGTAGTGCCATTGGAAGTTAGGGCCGACTTAATTCAGTTTGTCCACGAACAGGGACACCGAGGCAAGGACCTGACTCTGGAGAGAGTAAAAGAGGTTGGATGGTGGCCTGGCATGCGCACCGAAGTAGCGCAATGGGTAGACAACTGTCTGTCCTGCGCCATGGTCAATGCAGACCCCACCGGACCCAGAGCTCCCCTCCAGCATCAGAGAATTGACGGACCCTGGGCTCGCATACAAATTGACTTTATCGGCCCCCTTCCCCCCACTCCTCGCGGCAATCGCTACTGTCTCACTGTCATAGACCCCTTTAGCAAATGGGTCGAAGCGTTTCCGTGCAAGCGCAACAATGCAGCCACCACAGCCAAACTACTGTTCAACAATGTTTTTTCAAGATAGGGCATTGTGAGAGTCATGGACTCTGATTTAGGCTCACACTTCATCGGAGAAGTCACACAGGAGCTTTGCAAGGCGCTAGGCATCCAGCAACGCTTCCACATAGCCGGCCACCCTCAAGCTTCAGGCGCCATAGAAAGAACCAACCGGACCCTCAAGGAGGCTCTCCGCAAAATGGTTCGCTCCTCCGGGAGAGACTGGGATGAAAAACTCCCCATAATCCTAATGGCCATCAGAGGCACCACCGCAGTTCACGGGCTCACACCCCATATGGTAATGACAGGGCGAAGAATGCAGCTCCCGGAAGCCTTCTGGCTAGATACGCAGCTCCCTTCTGATATGCAGCCCGTAGTGATTAATGACGCCTGGGTCCAGGATCTGCTCTCATCCATACACGCCGTCCACATGCAAGTGGCCCAGAAGTTAGGCACAGCTCAGAAAGATATGGACCGCAAATTAGGATGGGTCAGGAACCCCAGGCAGTGGGAGGAAGGACAGCTCGTTCTGTACAGAAAGTTCTCGCAAAAGGCGCATTCACTAGCAGCAAAATGGCAAGGCCCAGTCCCCATCACGAAAAGAGTCTCCCCAGCCGTCTATCAGGTAGCTATCCAGAGAAAGACAGGAGGCACTTGGCTAAAATACTTTCATGCCTCTCAATTAAAAGAATGGAAAGGGAAGCCGCTGCAAACCGCACCTCCTGTGTATGACCCTGGGGGAGCCGCCACCAGCCCAGCCCCCCTCTGCCCAGTGATTCGCCAGATATCCCTTTACCCTGGGCCAGAGATACCCTGTGTCCCCTTAGACCAGACCTTTGTAGCCTTAGTATAAAAGAAACAGTAGAATATGTAGATATAGGTGTGCATGTCAAGAGTTTTTCCAATTCTATTCTTTAACTTCATTAGGCGGGCCCCACTGTTGGGACCCTTGGGGAAGACACGGCAACCAAAGCCAAATAGGACCACCACCGAAAGTGATTCTTAATTGGATTGTAAGCCGCATGTTCGGAAAAAATTGCACAGGCAAAAGAGATTTGCTGTGTGAAAGTGGTTGGAGAGGCTTTAGCCCAAGAGTGAATGCATTTCCAATATTGGAGACACACCAATAAAGGTGATCTCTGTATTTGAAAACATTTCACCCGCCGTGCTGGTGAAGATCCCGCATCTACGTAGATTCGGGGTCTCACCTGCCAGACCCACGCTTTCGCATGATGGTCGGCTTTGGCTTTGAGGGCCGTGCCTCCCCTGGAAAAGGATCCCCAAATAGCCCAACATCCCTCTTTTACTAATGTTCATATTCGTCATGGTGAGTTGCTATACGGCGCCACCAGTCCGTACGCTTTAGTGCAAAGGTAAAAGACCCGCCAGTATTCTGTAAATATGTGCCCTCTGGAATGTGTTATTGGGGTGCGTTCGCCACGCACAAGGGGCAGCGTACCTCATTTACATAGCCAGGATCTCCTGCGCCAAGATGACCCCCGAACAACCCAGACCCAGTGGCGCCGGCAGATCTCGGCCGCCTCCGCCGCTTTTCGATAAACGCCGCCGAGCGCCCTCGGCTCCACTTCGGCCCTTTCCGCCAGCAGCCGCCCGCCCCACGTAATCTTTTCCCTTGCCCGTACCGTACAAGGGAAAAGAAGGGGGGGAGACATATCGAAGTTATAATGAAGCCCTGCCAGGCCTTCCAAGTGAGGGCAACCTGAAAATAACCCACGCCCGCGTGCTTTTGCTTTGTGTGTTTCTTTCTTTTAACATGAAATTGGGGCCTCCCGAGGGAGTCCCTCCAAAAATTGATCCTAGGAAAAAATATGGTCCGCTGAAATACATACATGAGGTCCTGCAAAAAAGCAGAGGGAAAAAGGCAAAGCAAAAGCAAACCATCACAGAACATACCTTCAACCCTAACCTCATCTACTTAAAAATCATTTTAGAAAAAGGAGCGAAGGTCCCCGTTTGCAGCAACCCGTATAGTTAGTGGAAACCGCTCTCTAGTTTTTTTCCCTTTCAAAGCGGCAAGGCCAGGCCGAGCCGGACCGACAGCTCTCAGCCCGCAAAATAAAAGCAGCCCGCCACCGAGCAAGGGGCACCTGAAGGCCACATAGTCTAGGCACCCAGGGACCCCTGGGGCGAGTTTGCATAATCCCGCCTAACGTATAGCCGACCCTCTCGACGTAAAGACGTTTCCCCTCTGAAATATACATGCCTTAGAAAGAAACCTTTGCACAGGAGTTCCCCAGAGCAACAAGCTGGAAGGCTCGCTTAGTGCTCCGGGACTTCTCGTTCGAACCCCGCTTAACAGACAGTGCTGGCAGAAAGACGCTCTCCCTTTTCTTTTTCCCTACTTCAATTCATTTATTTTATTTTGCTGCAAGAAACTCAGGGAACCTGTACTTATATCCGCAGGTCCCCCCAGGATATTTTCACTACAAAAAGGAAAAGGAAGGCCAGGAGATGAGGCACCTGGCTACTCTGTGTTTGCTCGTGCTGGCAGGCACCCTAATAGAGGGACGCCCGTCTAAATTAATGCCCTACCCCCACTGGAGATGTATTAATACCCTGGCAGGAAATGAAATGATGGTCTGCAAGGTTGTGCAGCAGATTAATATGACTACCCCCACGGATCGCACAAACTTCCGCAGTTGTGAAGAGCAGTGGATCCGACCCCCAGAGCTTGTTATTTTATGTGTGGGAGTCAAAACCATGTCCCAAGAATTAGTATGTTACTCGCCTACTGATACCGTTTCACCACTTGCTCCGATTCCTTGTATGTTTCTTCCCCGTATAAGGCCAGCCCCCACCGCAGTCCCGGTGGTAGACAAATATACCACCCCTGCCAATTTCGAAACCTCGCCATTTGTCACTGAGGCTTTCGGACCATACTGTGAAGTTATTTTAGTGTCGGCCGCAGTATGGAAGGCAGGAGACCCCTTTAGAATGACCATCCTACTAGGCACTACTACCACTGAGTCTGCATCAGTCACTATCACGCCCCCTTCAGGCACAGTTCTCTCCTTTGCTATAGAGCGCTGGGAGAACCTGACCTGGATTGTAAAGGAGGAAGACCTAGCCAAACATGGCCCACCCGATTGGATTCTGGTTCAACAGACGCCCGAATGCCAAACCAAGCCCCTAGTAGAGAAATTTCACCGGCTTGGGCTGCTCTTTGTAAATTTGACTCACGAACCAGGCAATTACTCCCTGCTGATCCGGACCCAGGAGACCCACACCATCCAAATTGACCCTTTGATTGCTAGCAGTGAACAATTGAGCCAAGGCGGCACGCATATAGTGGGCTCCCATGTTTTGAAAACTGACATTCGAGAGAGAGTTCTAGTCCGCCCGCAAATGTCTTTAAAAGAGATCCGCATAGACTTAGCTGAGCTAAATGCAACCCAGAGGCTGCCGCAGTGCGCTCCCTATCTGGAGGCCGGTAGCAAGGGTTGGAATGCATGGCTACAACTGTGGATCGATCCCTCTCCCTCTCTCTCGCGTGCCAGACGAAGCATTGCCGACTGGACTGCTCCTGCAGCCGGAGGCTTAGCAATCATGGATTCGGTCAACATTGAGACTCTCGCTAATAAGTTTGCCCATGTCACGACTAGCATCTCCGACTTAGGTAAACCGGTGGTGCAGTCCCTAAATTCCATTTCAAATGGGCAACACGAGATCAGCTCCATTCTAGTTAACTGGGAGAGTCAAATTGAAAGAGATTTTTCTCTGCTGCTCAAAGGAACGCAGTCTTTTGAACGCAACGTGTCAATAGCCATGGCATGTATGCAAGCCCAACAATTAAATCAGGCTGTGGCCATGGGGCTAATTCGGCAAGCCACGGACGGGCACTTGCCCCTGGAAATTAAAAGATTGATTATGCCCAAATTGTCACCCATAGAACTGGAGCTTGAATCCTGGTGGTCTCTCGTAAATTCCTCATTCTCACCGGCCACCCAGGAGCTTAAATTATTTTTATTAACGGCCAGTGCGCACGAGTCATTCCACGTATATCCAGTCGTGCCTCTGGGACTCCAAGTCAGCGACACCGAAGTCCTCTACGCCCGCCACCCCGACCATTGGGCCCGCTTCACCCCGACCGGATGGCAGCTCGTCAGCCTCCAAGGGTGCCAGCATCGAGACCAGACCGGCTTCATTTGCCAGGACCAAGCCTTTGCACCGCATCATCCCTGTGTAGCCCCGCAAGTCGACACCCTCAATGAGTGCCCTTTCGAGGTCGTCCGGGAGAACAGCTCCGCTGTGGTCTACCTTGGGAAAGGATGTGCCTGCGTGCGAACGGCCTGCGACTTTGTGATCCTGAACTTGTTCCAGCTCAAGCCCGTGATCCCGGGAGTCAACCGCTGCTTCTGCAATCTGTCTTCGGTGGCAGCCTGCGACTTCACCTACACGGTACCGGTCTGGACCCAAGAAGAGATCCTGGTGGCACCCTCCATCTATCGTTATGTGAAGCCAGTTTCCCTCGGCATCGGTCTGGAGCTAATCCATGAGCTCCTGGCCCACCCGCAGCTCCACCGCACCCTCCAGAGCATCCAGAGGGACGGGGACACCACTGCTTTGGTTGTGTCCCACAACGGAAAGGAGATTTTGGATCTTGTCCAGCGGATTAAGACCACCGGTGAGCACTCGTGGTGGGAAACCCTCTTTGGCTGGAGCCCTACTGCCACTGGAATTTACAATTTGGCTTTGCACCCGATCATTGTTATTCTAGCCTTTCAAGTTTTGTTATGTGCCTCACTACTTTATCTGGGCTGTTGGAGCCGCCGACAGCTCCAGCAACTCCAGCTGTCTTACCGTTTGGATCATTACAACCCCGACCTCCTCCTGCCCTAATGGTTGTCCTTGGCGCCCTCCTTTAACCCTTGTTTGTTTGCTTATGTTATTATGAACTATGCTTGGATTTTATTATGTGTACGGATCCTGGACCAGCCCCATGGACGCTTTGCTGCCGGACACCGCTCCAAGGCCCTCTTGTGGACTAGGGGGGGACGTATTTCCCTGCCTCCCAGCCCACGGCCCGTCTCCAAACGACCGCCAGCAGCACCACCTCCATGAGGACTAGAACTGTGTGCCTGAAGCCCTTTTCGCCGCCCACCGACCCTGCCCTGCGGATTGACGCAGACAGCAAGGGGGGGTGGAAGTGTGTTTTGGAACACATGGACTAAGTTTGCTTGTTCCTGTATATATGCAACCCAGTCCAGCAGCTGTACTGCAGACTGAGCCGTCTGTGATCTTTGTCGCTCTATTGTTTCATGAATTTCTTCCCATTGCTTTCATGAATTTTACTCCCATGAATTTAGCCCCGAACTAGTCCCTCCCTCCAGCTACTGCAAGTGCGCCCATGAACTTTATCCCGATGAATTTGATTTTAACCTTTTGAATTGCCTTCTTAACCCGACTCCCTCCGCCGAGGCAGTTCTAGTCTATGAATTTGATTTTAATCCAGCCGTATTGATTTGGCTTTTAATCGCAGAGTTTATTTTTCTGTCCCCCATGAGCCCTTCCGCCGCTTACCCTCATGAATTGTTTCCCCGCACTTGCTTTTACTATTGCTGCTATCATCTATGAAATCGGTTTTAACTTCCTGAATTATCATTTTAAACCCTATGTATCTATGTATTTATGATTTTAACCACTTATGAATTAGCCTACCCTCAATGAATTATGCCATGCTTGCACATTTCACTTTACCCTGTAATTATCCCTGCTTTTAATCCTATGTATTTATGATTTTAATTATCTATGAATTGATCCATGTATATGAATTGCTCCTGGTTTTTAATGCTTTTAACCCACCTTGAATTCCGTATGAATTACCTCCCGCCATGAATTGATCAATGTACCCAAACATGAATTGTTGTTGTTTATATGCATGAATTGATCGTTGCTGCCTATTACTATGAATTACTCATTGCTATGAATTGCTCATTACTGCTTATGAATTATTGCTATTTATTCAGACGATTGCACTTAGCACACCCCCTGGTGTGAACCCAGAGACCTGCAGCCCATTGGCTGATCTAAATTGCACTTATTCGGTTAGGTGGTTCTCCAAACTAAATTTTTGAGTGACGCCTCCTCTCCCTTCCCTTCCCACTCCTTCTTCGCTCGAAGCTCGACCACCAGACATTGCCAACCACCTCGCCTTTGAAGTCAAGTTCGGAGACCCGCGCGCCTGACGTCACGGGGTCTCCGAGGGGGGGAATTGTTGCCAAGTAGGCCCCCTCCCCTGCTTTAAGGCCTGCCATGAACTGTGTTAAAGTTTCCTGCGTTACTGTTTCACTGCTGCACAAAGATTGCTTTGCACGTGTGTGCTCTGATACACGTGTCAGTTTCCTGCCTGCGTGTCAAGTACCCTGCTGCTGCTATAGACTGTGTAGTTTACTGACTCCATGTTTGGATATCTGCACAAAGGACTCTTTTTCTGGGCAGCCCTGCCCTGACCTGTATCTGGACTTCCCAGTGTGCGTTTGGACTTTGTTACAAGTGTGCCCCGTGCCTGCACTGCCATCTGCCACGGACCGTGCCTGTTCCCTGCCTTGGACTGTGTTTCAGAGTGTTGTTCCCCCTGCCTCCATGGAAGCCTGCCTCATATGGGCCCAAGCCACTGCTAGCAGCCGGGCGCCTGCCGGGGAAACCTCCAGCGAGCCTGGCTAGGCGCTCCCTGGTCAGTTCCCGCCTGGAGCCTCCCGCGAGCCGGTCGCCGAGCTTGCCCTCGCTACCGGGCAGCCTGCTATCCAGCCCCAGCTATGCCCAGCCGGCATCCATGTTCTCAGGCAGCCAGAAGACCCTGGGAAGAAGACGGCTTTGGGAAGCCATTTCGGCGAAGCGGGCACACCACGTCCGCAGCAAGAGCCCCTCGCCCCGCTCTGCATATCTTAGGAGCCGCCCCGGAGAAGAACTAAGTGCCGACCATCCCAAGCACTTAGAGAATGCATCTCAAAGAAACCTCCGCATTCCAGAGCTGATGACATCAGGACAAGCCCTGTCCGCTGGAACATCCTTTCAGCCCACTTGGATTTCCCCCTCCCTCTTTTGTCCCCTCTTCCTGAGGTGTCACTTATCACAATCTGATTACCAAAGTGGCCCATCCAAACCATTCAGTAACCCATTAGAACCTTTGTTTTAATCTGTGAGAACCACCAAGTACAGCACCAGCCCCAGGGTACGTTTTGGGGTATTTAAGCTGGTCTCCCAGACCACTCGGTGCTTAGGCCATTCCCATCCAGAACCCCTCGCTGTCTGTGGCCTCGGCCATTCCCTATCCAGACCTCCTTGCTGTCCGTCTGTGGTCCCAGTGCTGGCATTGGGCCACCCTCGCTGCTGTGTCTCTGCTTCGCTCCAGGATTGTGAGTATTTCCCTTATCATCGTTGGGAACCCGCTAATGCGAACGTCTCTGTATTTCCTACTCTGTATTTCCTAGATCTTGTGTGTTCCTTGTATGATTGTGCAAGTTAGGCTTACGCCACACTAAATACACATGTTTGGAACTTATTTGTCGTCTGCCTCTTTTTCACTAGAGTGTCTGGGATTGGGACCTCCGTAAACATAGGTTATGATCCGCGCTTAATATTTAGTTACAGACTGCTATAGCTAATTCCCCATTATAATAAAGAGCAGTTCTGGTAACAGGCTGCTGATTCACCTTCAGGCCTACCTTTCCCAAGATCCTTCCTAGCTTTAGGATTGGACTACGGAAAAATGTGGGTAGTAGAGAAACCAAGCCTCAATTCTGCCTAGAAGGTAAAATGACAAAACTGAGGCTATCATACTCTGGTCACATCATGAAAATACAAGATTCTCTGGAAAAGTCAATAATGCTAGGAATAGTGGAAGGCAGTAGGAAAAGAGGAAGAGCCAAAATGAGATGGCTTCAATAAAAGAAGCCATGACCTCCAGTTTGTAGGATCAGAGCAAGTCTGTTAATGATAGGACATTTTGGAGGTCTCTCATTCATAGGATCACCATTGGTCACAGGCGACTTGACAGCACACAACACAAGGAAAAATAGAGGGGGGGGGGGAAGTCCAGTCAGCACCAAGGAGGCTGGGCCACGGGAAAATTAATATAGGGCCCCCATGAAGGGGGAAAATGTTCTTCTCTCAGGAGCTACAAGGCTGAGAAGCAGCTTCCAGCAGGAGAGGATCTCTCACTCAGGGAGGGTGGGTTGGACCCAGGAAGGTCCAAGAACAGTAGAGAACACTCTGCTGTGTTAGAAGGTTTTATTATTTTCTTGCTGGCTCCTTCATGTGTTCATTTGGTCCTGCTTTTTGGAAAGTACTCACTATTAAGTTTATTTCTTTTAAGTGTTCTTTCCCCCTCATCATGTTAAATAAAACCGGTTTATTTTAATCTGCCTGGGTTCTCACATCTCTAGATCAACTAGTTATCTGGTAGTGTGCTCCTCATTAGAATGTTAAGGAATGGAGGGTACTCAAGGCTCTCCCTAGTTGAACACCCAAACCAGATTGGTAGCAGCACATATAAAGCCCTCGTCTGCCCCAAGGCTGGAGGGGAAAGGGTGAGTTTTTAAAATTCTTTTTTCTTTATTATAGTGTATTTATTCCCCCCTACACACATTTGTTTGGTGATTGTCCATTGTGATGAACTGGACTGGCTCCAGCTCCACATCTCTTGAGAAACCAACCAATGAGAGAGGGCAGAATGCTGAGCCAGGATGAGTTAGAGTCCATTGGGGAGAGTGAGAAGGTTTTGAGGTACTGCTAAAAGAGGTAGCAAGAGGATAGCTAGCTGTTAATCTAATCTGTTAACTTGAAATGTTCCCTGTTTAACCCCAGTATTTATGAGTTTAAAACTATTCACTCCTGTGTTCCATCTTTTAAATAAAAGTTCTTTTTTATTTCTGTTTTAACCCTGACTGGCTTGAAGTTGTTAGCTGAGGGGAAATAAGACACACACACACAAATGCTCTGGTCTGGTCACGACCAATAGGCCAATATATCTTAAGTAAATGGTGGCAGTGTATATAGGGAACATAAACTCTTAAGTTCCCTTTCCCCAATAGCCACAGGCAGTACCTGGGTGATGGAGGTAAATGCAGGGAACGGGCTGCCTGTCTGGTGGATCCTCTAGAAGAGGAGAGAGGGGATCCTAGAATCATAGAGTTGGAAGGGGTCTTACAGAGCATTTAGTCCGACCTGTTGCCCAATGCAGGAACAGCCTAAAGCATCCCTAACAAATATTTGTCCAGCTGCTCCTTGAAGACTGTCAATGAGGGGGAACCCACCATATCCCTAGGCAGCCGATTCCACTGCTGAATTACTCTTAACATGAAGATGTTTTTCCTAACTTCCAGCCAGTACTTTCCCTCCTGTAGTTTAAACTCATTATTTTGAGTCCTATCTTCTATTGTCATAGGAACAGCTTCCTTCCTTCCTCTGAGTAACAGCCTTTTAAATGCTTAAAGAGGGCAATTATGTCTCCCTTCAACCTCCTCTTTTCCAAACTTAATATTCCCAGGTCCCTCAGTCTTTTCCTCATAGGGCTTGGACTCCAGGCCCTGATAATCCTGATTGAGCTTCTCTGCACCCATCCCAATTCGTCCACATACTTTTTGAAATGAGGCCTCCAGAACTGTACACAATACTCCAGGTGGGGCCTCACCAATGTGGAATATAGAGGGACGGTGACATCCTGTGATCTGGATGTTATGCCTTTGTTGCATTCATCCTTTTTGCTGCTGTACCACACTAACTGCTCATATGTAGCTTGCCATCCACCCATATCCCAAGATCTTGTTCACATACACTCCTACTCAGAAGTGTATCCCTCAACCAGTATGCATGCTTTTCCCAGGTCGGGAGGTGTGCCTGACTGACGCAAGAGAGAATCCAAGCATCAGTCTTGGTGAGGGTTTCTAGCCTTTTAGATAATAAGAAAGAGAACACAATTTGGCTTACATTTTTATTACAGAAATATCTCATTACAGATGCATGGTGGCAAGGTCTGTCGACCCTTGATGAAGTGATATTCTGGAAACAAGCATCCTGATAACCGGTCCCTTGTTGAGTCTATGGTTCCTTGGTGTTTTCAATCCAGCCTTATCCACTTGCGTAAAATAAAACAACCTTTACTCTTTGATAAGAATCATTGTGAATACTTACCGTCATTGTCTGGGGATTCCTTCAGGACTGTTCTGGCATCTTCACACCTGCAAACAAGAGAACTCTTGTTTCAATCTTTCAAAAGCTGTGATACTGACATGATGCGCTTTGTTATTTGGCTGGTCGCCTTCTAAATATTTTATTGTATATCCATGCATGTCATAGTAAAGTTGTAATGAATTGTTTTTTGTATAAGATTGTAACTTATGTATTTATATGTATTTATTAGTATTATATGCACTAAGTCACTTTAAAATTTCTATAACAAAAATATTTTAAAAATATTTAAAATTTCTATAATTTTGTTACATCTCTGCATGTTTATTAGGGTTCCTTAGGTGTGGTTTTCCACTGTTGCTTTGGTTCCAAAGCTGAAGGGGGCAGGAGGGAAAGAGGTGTATTTGTGGGGTTAGAGGGCCTTGGTTTTTTAAAAAATTCTTTTTTCTTTTTCTTTATAATTTCTTTGACTTTTAATTTTTTTTAATTATTTATCCTCCCCCACACACAGCCCCACAGGGAGCTGCCTGCTCCATGACAGTATCATTTATCGGAGTAAGAAAAATCACAGTCAGAGCTTACTCTTCAAGGCACAAACTCATTCTCGATCTTCACAGTAATCCCCAGGAAATGACATCTTCTCCTTAATGCTTAATTAAAATGAAAGCAAGCTTGGCCACCCCATATTGCTGATATGTAACCAGCTTTGGCTTTGTCAAGATGCAGTGCATGACTGAATTGGTGCCATGTGAACCCAGTGCTTGTAGGAAGCTCTCCATATCTGCAGGGGAAGTCACATCTTCCTGGCAAATGAAGTCTAATTCAGAGCTGCTCCTTGAGTTGCATAGCCTGTCTTCCATGATAGTGAGGGCTGCCATATTTCCAGATGTGGTTACAAAGTGATTTTGGGGGATGTAGTTGTTCTTGTAATCAACAGAAATGTGTATAACTTGGCTGGCAAGATCAAACAGCTGAGGTGATCACAGGGCCAAGCTACACATGACGAATGACACTTGAACGGCAAGTGGATTGAGTGGAGGGCAAGTGAACAGGGAGAAATACACTTGCTGTTCAAGTGTCATTCGTCACGTGTAGCTTGGCCCTGAGATTGTCTTTACAAGTGGCAGACTGGGGGGGGGGGTGTGCTCCTGCTCTCCTGCTGCTAGCCAGTCTGCCATTTCCCAACTGCCTACCACCCCTGCCCAGAAACTGGAGGAGAAACCCCTTAGTTCCTCCTCACTTCCTGCAGCCTCTTTAAGAGCAGCGAGACAAGCTGCACATACCAGTTCCAAGCTCTCAACAGAATTTTTCTTCTTGGGTGAGCTTGGTCATCATTTCTGGTGATCTGTTGCTGCAGCAATCAAAATGCTGGCCAAACTATTCCAGAAATTTCACTAAAACTAAACTCTTGTTCTGATAATGGAAGCAGCCATGAGACAAATTCTGCACATGCTCACACAAATGGCTTAAAAAAAAATAATTCAAAATCCTAGATGGGAATTAATTCAATTTAAATTAGTTTCCTCTGAGATGAGAGAATTTTCCATTGAGAATTTTATTGCAACAAATTCTTTTATGTGGCTAAAGGCACCCTGATCAGTCTCTGAGGGGCTGTGATTAACAGCTGGACAACTAGATACTGACCAACATTTGAGAGTTTGAGCTCATGTCAATGTAGAAAACTTCATAGTTCAGTTTGGAGGAAATATTTGATCTTGATTGTATGTTTGATGCTCTGCCAGTTTCCTTTACTGAGGAAGGAACTGAAATGCTGAAACATGAGAGTCAACCGGAAGCCCCATCTCGCTTGCAACACTATGCAGACTGTGATTAATTCTACTTGTCAGGTCCACACCTGGGTGCAGCTGCACCAGTTGGACTGCTGCCTGTTGAGTGCCCTTGGATGTTGGCTCCCCCCAGCCAGGTCTGGGACATTGCTGTGCTGGGGGCCTTAGTGCTGCACCTGGGCTGCCTATAAGCAGACTTGCCCCATCCCAGTTGGGACACAGCTGCTTTGGCTGCCTTAGTGCTTGTCCAGGGTTCCGGTGAGGCCTCCTGTAGGCTTGGTGCAGGCCTCTGGACAACAGCCAGAGAGGGGATAGACCTCACCCTCTCATCTGCTTCTTCACCTTGCCTGCCTCCTGTCTCCTCTACAACTCCCTTTCATACTGTCGCTCGCTCGCTCCTTCTGCTCCTAACTCTCCACCACACTCCTACACAACAACTCATCCTGCCCTATGGGTGGACTTCCCTTATATCCCTTCATCCATTCCAGGCTCCACCTGCCAGCCACGTCCCCAGCACCCTAGCCATGGCCTAGGCAGGCACACCTGTGGTTGCTTTGCTTTCCGCCTTGCCTGATTCTGGCTGATTCCTTCTAACCTGCCTGCAGGCTGGGGCCTGGCCCTGTGCTGCCCTTCCTCTATTGCAGGTAAGGCTGCTTACTGTCTTGCTGCTAGCTAGCTGTCCCTGCTTCCTGGGCTTTCTCCCTCTGGTCTGATCTCCTCCTGGTTGTCCTCACTCTCCCTTCCCAACCTCCCAGTGGAGGGTGGGGCTAGGTGGCTTCCACCTGCCCCGTCTAGCTCTCTGAGGCTTAGGTGCTTCTTTACCCCCCTCTGTTGCTGGCAAGTTTGGGACCTAGTCTGTTGGGGCGGCAGAGGAGCTGCCTCCAGGCTGTCCCCACCTGTTCCTCTTGGCAAGTCTGGGGGCTGAGCATCAGACCCCAGACACTACTCATAAGTCCTCATTAATTATCCCTTGATACTGGATTGGGACTGTGTAGACTGTGATTTATTTACTTTTGTTATGGACTGAAACTGTTGTATTTTTGTACTGATATAAATAATTAACACACTACTATAATATTTTGAATAAACAACTTTTTATCTTATCTTTATTTGGGAAGCACTGCATATCAGTGTTTCTTCTTTTTGTTATCTAGATACTGAGTGAGGCATAACTTATTTCACCTCCAAGTAAAGTGAGGAGATTAGGTGTAATCTGACTCTTCTGAGTCTCTCATTTTTTGCTATGCTGATAGCCAGGAACTGAAGACTTTTGCACATGACATTATGTATGTTGAAATCAATGTGAGTTGAGTGGGTGCCTCCCCAGGTGTGAGAAAGATATACATGTAGTCTTTCTCTCTGTGATCAGAAATGCTTCTTTTTTACAGGGAGGGAACCTACATGTATACATGTACATGTATGCAGGCAATTGTGCATGGGGAGGTAGGGCCAGCATCCTTATGCACAGTCCCCCCCCTCCCTATGCATGTTGATTTTGATATGCATAGAGCTAGTGAGAAAAGAAGGGGTTCCCTTTCCAAGAAGTTTGAGTTTGGAGAGATATATGAAGCAAAATAGAGGTGTCCGGAGTGGGCCTTGCCCACCCCGGACTGGGCCCTACCCCCCGGCCCGACGGACCCCCAGGGGGCTCGGGGCCAACCCCCCTGCCCCCGCCAAGCACCCCCGCTTACCCCAGGACCCACGGCGGCGGGCCCGGAGACGCCAACCACCCAACGCTTCCCCGGCACCCCGCCGCCGGGCCTGCCGCCGCCGCCGGGACCGCGGGGCCTACCGCGGCCATCGCGGCTGGGACGGCCGGGCCTGCCGCCGCCACGGCCGCCGCCGGGACGGCCGGGCCTGCCGCCGCCGCGGCCGCCGCTGGGACGGCCGGGCCTGCCGCCGCCGCGGCCGCCGCTGGGGCGGCCGGGCCTGCCGCTGCCGCTGCCGCCCCCGCCGCCGCCGCCGCGGCTCGCGGCGGCGGGGCGGCCGAAACCGGGCCGGCCGCCCGGCGCAGCGACGGCGGCGGGTTGGGGGGAGAGAAGCAGCAGGAGGGAAGGAGCAGCGCGGCCGCCAGCGCGGCCGCCCCAGGCAGCATCCCGGGGGCGGGCGCGGCTGAACGCCGGCAGGGGGAGGGCCCAGCTGGGGCAGGTGAGGGGAGGGACACCGGGCGAGTCGTCCCAGCGCTGGGTTGGCTGGATGGCTCCTGGGAGGGCTCCCCAGTCTGAAGGGACGCTGGGGATTGGCGAAGGGCGGGGGAGGGGAGAATCAAGCTCAGAGGCAATGGCAGGGGAGGAGGGGGTGATGGAGGGGCATTTGGCCCAACCAGGTGGGAGCAGCCAGGTGTCGGTGCCAGGGACGGGTGGTTCTGGAGAGGGGATTGGGGGAGAGCCAGGGGGCAGAGCCAGGAGGGACTATAAGAGGGAAGCTCCCGATGACGCCTAGGAGGAGAAGGCTGGTTGGAAGGTTGGTCAGAGAGAGAGTGCGAGAGACTTCCAGAGCAGCAGATAGGAGGCAGACTCTGGTGCCCAAACCACTGCCCCTATCTAGTCTGAGGCAGAGGGAGCACCCTCAACCTCCCCCTGGTGGTAGCCCGGAGGACGGCAGAACGAGGGGGAGGCGCGGCCGGCGGGGCGGGGCCTCACAAACTGGTGGGGAATGCAGGCACTAGCAGCCCCGTGAGGCTCCCGCGCCCGCACCTCCCCACCCCAGCCGGTTGGAGCAGCTCCCGGCCCCTCCTACGCCCCGCGGTGCTGAAGGCAGCGAGTGCGGAGACCCCTGCCGAGGCCGCCAGCTCCACGATGGATCTCTCGCAGTTTGGCCAGTGGCTAACTGAGCACCAGGGGCAACTATTGAGGGAGGTGTCTCAGCAGCAGCTGGACGCGCAGGCTGCCCTGGCCCGCCAACAGCAAGATGCCCAGGCGACTCTCATCAGAGACCTCCAACAAGCGCTGGCCGGCGCCGGTCCCGGAGTCGGCGGCGGGGCCGGGCCCGCCTCCCGGCCACCGTTCCACCTCGCCAAGCTGGGCCCGGAAGACGACGTGGACGCCTTCCTGGAGGCCTTTGAGTGGACAGCGGAGGCGGCGGGGTGGGCTCCGGCTCAGTGGGCCTTCATCATTGGACCTTATCTTACTGGGGAGGCGCAAACCGCCCTGAAGGCCCTCCCCAAAGCCGAGAGCGCTGACTACGCGAGGCTGAAGGCGGCGATATTGGATCGCTACGAGATCACGCCAGAGACTTACCGGCAGAAGTTCCGGACCATCGCCTTCCAAAAAGCAGACCGTCCCCGCACCCTCGTGGCCAATCTCCAAGACGCAGCCTACCGCTGGCTGAGGCCCACCTCGGACGAGGGCCGGAGGATTGCCGACCAGGTGGTGCTCGAGCAGTTGCTGCAGGTGATCCCCGCACGGGCCCGGAATTGGGTGGCCTACAACAAGCCCGCCACCTTGAAGGAAGCCACCACGTTGTGGGAAAACGTGATGGCTGTGGAGTCCCGGGAGCCCGCGAAGCAGGAACCCCGCCCTGGCGGCGACGGGAGCCGCAGCACAGGCGAAAAAGGGGGACGAGCTCGATCAGGCCCTCGGCCTCCTGCCCCCGGCCACCCGGGCCGGGCGACCGGAGGGCCCCCAACCGGACCCCGGCTGGCCCTTCCGCCACCCGTCGTCCCCGCCACAGCTAAACCCAATAGCTCCACCCGGGAGACGGGAGACAAGGGACCGTGCTTCACGTGCGGGCAACGAGGGCACTGGAAGAGGGAGTGCCCCCTGATGGAGTGCGATCTGGGCTGGGACACGGCCCTGCCCGCGTCGAGCCGGGCCCCCCGGCCCCCTCCCATGCTCGTCCTGGTCTCGGTGGCGGGGAGGAAGTTGACAGCGCTCCTCGACAGCGGGAGCTCCGTGTCAATGATCCGCTCCCACCTGTTGCCCCCGGACCTACCGGTGATCCGCCAAGCCGTCATCGCCTGTGTCCACAATCACGTGGAGGAGTGCCCAGTTGTCCTGGCTCCCGTGACGTACCGCGGGCAGACGTGCGAGACGCCCTTGGCCCGGGTGCAGGCTCTACCCTACCCGGTCTTGCTGGGGAGAGACTCCCCCCACTTCCGCCCCGCCATAAAGACGGCCCTCCCCCCTGCCCGGGAGGAGGCGGGAGAGGCCCTGGTCGGAGAGGACGAGGAAGACGACGAGGGGGGCCCAGGGGGGAGCGGAGCCGGGGATGCTCCGGCCCAACTTCGCCAGGGATGGGGAGTGGAACCCCGGTTCGCCACCGATCAGGCTGAAGACCCCTCACTGGAAGGCCTACGCCGGATGACCGCAGTAAGTGAGGGTCGGGTCCTCGATCCCCGCCGGGCAGGGCGGCTACCGCGGGTCATCCGTGCGGGGGGGCGTTGGTACCGCCTGGCGAAGGGAAGCCAGGGGGAAGTGGCCCAGCTGTTGGTTCCAGCCGCTCACCGCCCGGAGGTCCTCCGGGCTGCCCACGATCACCCGTGGGGGGGCCACCAGGGCGCCCGGGGCACTACGGCCCGGATTGAAGCCCACTTCTTCTGGCCGGGGCTAACCAAGGAGGTCAAGCGCTACTGCCAGGCCTGCCCGCTTTGCCAGCGACAAGCCACCCGCCGGCCCGCCCGGGCCCCACTGGCCCCGCTGCCCATCATTGAGGAGCCCTTTGCCAGGATTGCTATGGACTTCATCGGTCCCCTGCCCCGGACCCCGAGAGGAGCCCGTTATATCCTGGTCCTGATGGACTACGCCACCCGGTACCCCGAGGCCATTCCCCTCCGGGACATGAAGGCCCCGGGGGTCGCTCGGGTGCTGCTACGGTTCTTCGCCCAAGTGGGGTTGCCCCGGGAGTTGCTGTCGGACTGCGGAAAGCCCTTCACGGCCCAGCTCACCAGACACCTGTGCCGGACGCTGCATGTTCGGCAGATCTTCACCAGCATCTTCCACCCTCAAACTGACGGGCTGGTAGAAAGGTTCAACCAGACCCTGAAGGCAATGCTCCACAAGCTGGCCCATGACCGCCCCCAACAGTGGGACCTGTACATCGATCCCTTACTCTTTGCGGTCCGCGAGACCCCCCAGGCCTCCACCGGCTACGCCCCTTTCGAGCTCCTATACGGGCGGCGGCCGCGGGGTATACTGGGGCTGATGGAGGAGCAGTGGGCCCCAGCGGCCACCCCCGAGGGGCGTCCCGCCCCCGAGTATGTCCGGGACCTCCAGACCCGCCTCGAGGCATGCCGAGCCACCGCTCGTGAACACCTCCGGGAGGCCCAGCGGTCCCAGAAGGCCTACTACGATAGGGGGGCCAAGGCGCGAACATTCCAGGTGGGAGAGAAGGTCCTGGTCCACCACCGAGTCATGGGCCCGGGCCCAGGGGCCCCGTGGCGCGGACCCTACCTCATCACTAAGGTGCGGGGGCCCCTGTCATACAAAGTCCAGTGTGGGCCAAGGCCCCGACACCGGAAGAGGCTGCATGTCAATGATCTGAAAGCCTGGCACGAGGCGGAGACGCTCCAATGCAACCTATCCCCCAACCCCCTGGAGCTCCCTGCCGGCGAATTGCCATGGACCCCGAGCGGCCCCACCGGAGAGGAGCCGGTCCTAGACCCGGGCCTCCAGGATGACCAGCTGGCGCAGGCGAGAGCAGTGGTCCGCCAGCACCCTGGCCTTTTCTCCTGCCGGCCAGGCCGAACCGCCGTGCTGGTGCACCACATACCCACCCCCCCCCGGACAGGTGGCCCGGGCCCCCTGGAGACCATTGCCGTTAAAACGGTGGGAGATCGTGGCCACGGAAGTAGAGGACATGCTCCGCCTCGATGTGATTGAGCCCTCCCGCAGCGCGTGGCGGAGCCCCATCGTGCTAGTGGGGAAGCCGGACGGCTCCGTCCGCTTCTGCGTGGACTACCGGCAAGTCAACGCCATTGCCACCTTTGACGCCTACCCCATGCCCCGGGCCGACGTGCTAATCGAACAACTGGGGACAGCCCGTTACCTCTCGGCTCTGGATCTCACGAAGGGGTACTGGCAGATACCCATGGCAGCCGAGGACTGGGAGAAGACGGCCTTCGCGACCCCCCAGGGCTTGTTCCAGTTCAAGGTCATGCCCTTCGGCTTGCATGGGGCCGCCGCCACCTTCCAGCGCCTCGTGGATCACGTGCTGGCCCATTGCCAAGAGTTCGCCCGAGCCTATATAGATGATATCATCATCTTTAGTCCGGACTGGCCGTCGCACCTGCAGCACCTGAACACGGTCCTGGCGGCATTGGCCGGGGCAGGCCTGCGAGTCAACCCCCGCAAAAGCCGGATTGGGTTCCAGGAGCTCACATACCTTGGGTTCCAAGTGGGCCACGGGGTCCTACGGCCCGTACCCGATAAGGTCACCACGTTGGAGCAGAGCCCTCGCCCTCGAACTAAACGCCAGATGCGGCGCTTCCTAGGGCTGGTGGGCTATTACAGTAAGTTCATACCCCACTTCGCCAGCCAAGCCAGCCCCCTTTCCGACTGCCTACGCAAGGGCCAGCCGGCTACCATCCACTGGAACCCCGACCGGCTCCAAGCCTTCAAAGCTTTGCGCGGAGCCCTGTCCGGAGCCCCTGTGCTACGGAACCTGGACTTTGAGCGTCCCTTCCTCGTCCAGACGGACGCCTCCGATGTCGGGCTGGGGGCGGTCCTATCCCAGGAGGTCGACGGCCAGGAACACCCCGTGGTATTTATCAGTCGGAAGCTGCAGCCCGCGGAGGTCAAGTACGCTACCGTCGAGAAGGAGGCCCTGGCGGTGAAGTGGGCAGTAGGCGCACTCCAGTTCTACCTGGCCAACAACCCCTTTACCCTGGTCACGGACCACGCCCCCCTGCTGTGGATGGCCCGCATGAAGGACCACAACCCACGGGTTCTCAGATGGTACCTCTCTCTGCTCCCTTTCAGCTTCCAGCTGCGGCATCGGCCAGGTCGACTCCATGTGAATGCAGACTACATGTCATGGATCCCGGAGCAGCAAGCGGGCCAGGAAGCGCCGGACCCCAGGGGGGGTGTGTGTCCGGAGTGGGCCTCGCCCACCCCGGACTGGGCCCTACCCCCCGGCCCGACGGACCCCCAGGGGGCTCGGGGCCAACCCCCCTGCCCCCGCCAAGCACCCCCGCTTACCCCAGGACCCGCGGCGGCGGGCCCGGAGACGCCAACCACCCAACGCTTCCCCGGCACCCCCGCCACCGGGCCTGCCACCGCCGCCAGGACCGCGGGGCCTACCGCGGCCGTCGCGGCCGGGACGGCCGGGCCTGCCGCCGCCGCGGCCGCCGCCGGGACGGCCGGGCCTGCCGCCGCCGCGGCCGCCGCTGGGACGGCCGGGCCTGCCGCCGCCGCGGCCGCCGCTGGGGCGGCCGGGCCTGCCGCTGCCGCCGCCGCCGCCGCCGCGGCTCGCGGCGGCGGGGCGGCCGAAACCAGGCCGGCCGCCCGGCGCAGCGACGGCGGCGGGTTGGGGGGAGAGAAGCAGCAGGAGGGAAGGAGCAGCGCGGCCGCCGGCGCGGCCGCCCCAGGCAGCATCCCGGGGGTGGGCGCGGCTGAACGCCGGCAGGGGGAGGGCCCAGCTGGGGCAGGTGAGGGGAGGGACACCGGGCGAGTCGTCCCAGCGCTGGGTTGGCTGGATGGCTCCTGGGAGGGCTCCCCAGTCTGAAGGGACGCTGGGGATTGGCGAAGGGCGGGGGAGGGGAGAATCAAGCTCAGAGGCAATGGCAGGGGAGGAGGGGGTGATGGAAGGGCATTTGGCCCAACCAGGTGGGAGCAGCCAGGTGTCGGTGCCAGGGACGGGTGGTTCTGGAGAGGGGATTGGGGGAGAGCCAGGGGGCAGAGCCAGGAGGGACTATAAGAGGGAAGCTCCCGATGACGCCTAGGAGGAGAAGGCTGGTTGGAAGGTTGGTCAGAGAGAGAGTGCGAGAGACTTCCAGAGCAGCAGATAGGAGGCAGACTCTGGTGCCCAAACCACTGCCCCTATCTAGTCTGAGGCAGAGGGAGCACCCTCAACCTCCCCCTGGTGGTAGCCCGGAGGACGGCAGAACGAGGGGGAGGCGCGGCCGGCGGGGCGGGGCCTCACAAGAGGCTTGTGGGAAATACTGTACCACCTTAAAAGCAGACCATAGAAGTTTCCCACGCTACAACAGAAACCCTGATATTAAAAAATGCACAATACTAAGCCCACATGGATCAAATTCCTTCCACATGTCCCATCCAAGAGAAAGAATACACTAAGGGAGAAACTATGATCTATGGATATTTCAACCAGGTTTTTTTTAAAAAACAGATGAGAAAGCATTTATGCAAGCCAGGGCCGGATTGAGGGGGGGCAGGATGGGGCAGCCGGCTTGCCACACGCCCCGCAGGACAGGGGGCGGCCAGTGGGGCAGGCAAATGGTGTGGGCGGCCTCGCAGCCCCCCACGCTGCCTTTTGCCTGCCTTGCAGGACAGGGGGCGTGTGGCAAGCCGGCTGCCCCATCCTGTGGGGCAGGCGAAAGGCAGCGTGGGGGGCTGCGAGGCCGCCCACACCACTCGCCTGCGGGGAGGCAAATGGCACGGGCGGCTTCCCAGCCCCGCACGCTGCCTCCGCCACTCTGCCCTGCATGATGATGTCACCAAAATGATGTCATCACGCAGCACCGGGAGTGCATGTGCGCTGCACGCGCACACGAGGGGTCAGACTAGGGTTGCCCTGGGCACTGGCAACCCTAGATCCGGCCCTGATGCAAGCAGCCATACTGTATATGAAGTGGCTCTTAGACAGGTGCTGAAGTAGAACAGGTTGTATGGTCAGCATGGCTAGCTTCCCATCTTCATTGCAGGAGAGTCCCAGGGTCTTGTGTCTGATATTCCTCCTGAAACTTACTGTACTGTACTGCAGCCCTGGCCGTTTGGGTTGTCTCCATAGAACTGTTTTAATATAATGTAAAGGAATTGATGTCCTTCAGTTGTAATTGATTTTGGTCTGTGAAATCAATTCTGTGGCAAATGGAAGAGTAGTTCATCATTTTGAAGCCTTAGAAAGTTGTTAAAGAATGTTCCCCACACTGAACTCATTTGGTAGAGGTGTGAAATATACCATGCACTATGCAGTATTGCTTGGAAACATGAAAGGGTTTCATGAGGTGTGGAGGGGAAGAATATTAGAGGAAGGTCAAGGGGAAAAAATGATGAAAGAGTAGCTGCTCAAAGTCTGCCAAAAGAAACAAATGTTTTTTTAAAAAAATTAGAGTTGAAAAGAGAGAAACTATTAAAACATTTGTTTTGGTGATCCTAAGTTTATTTCTCATTTGGGATCTCATTAATTCAGTTGATGTGCTTTTTATAACTCATGCTCTGGGCATGAGGTCAGATTTGACAAGGAAGCTCAAGATTAAAATGATTAAAGACACTTTGTGGTTCCTTGTAATACTTAAAAGGCAATCATTATATATTACATACAATTGAATAAGAAGATGGCAGGAGGATGCCAGCTAAGGCTCCATCTATGCATTGGCTGCACTGCTGTCTCAAGGGTTGAACTTCCATCCTTATATATGCAAAGACCTCCTCCTCAGGGTAGTCTATTTTCTGTGACTACAGCTGCTACCTACTCTGCTCTACGCTGTTCTACCCATCTGAAGGAGGTTTGTAATGATATGTAAATATTTTGCTTCTGGTCTTGGCAAATGAATCAGAAGACTCTCATTCATCAGTAATATGAGCAAGGTTGCCATCGAAGGCAACAGAGTCCCAAAATACTTGGGACACACACCTGCTGCATGTTAACACAAATGGTAACTATTTAAAGCCATTTCTGGAAGTAATGATGAATTGTCAATAGCCAGTATTTATGAACGTTTCATTATTCACAGACACTAAGATGAAGATATCAAATGTCTTTCCAGGCTACTGGGAACGGGTAGCTATTAGTTTGCCTTGGGTTCTGTGGGTATATAATTCTTCTGTTTCTTGATCAAGTAGGATTGTCATGTCCCTGTGGGGGGAGGGAGGATCTTCTGCCCCCAACAGGTCTTGCCTTTCAGGATAGAGTTCTTGGCAATTCCTAGAGATAACTGTCATCACTTCCAGGGACATCCGGAACTGTAGAATTTTCAATGATCCCTTCTGATCACTGGTTCACCTGATCTCTGACTTGACCCGGAATTTGTTCTCTCTAAACTACCTTTTACCTTGGCATCTGACAATCTGTTAGCATCATTGCTGTCCAAGGGCTATAGGCCTTCTTGCTTGACAATAACAACACAAAACCAGAAAGGGACCTGGGCATCAAAATGAATGATGTGGCTATTATTGATCACAGACTTTGTGGCACATCAGTGGCCACTCAATTTAAACAGTGATTTTAAAATATATATATTGCTTGCTCAGGTGCAATAATAACATCTCAAATAACACATCTGAGTGTATTGAGGGCTGGTGTGGTGTAGTAGTTAGAGTACTGAGCTCGGACCTTGGATATTGGGTTTGAATCCCTTGCTCTGCTATGGAAGCCTACCAGGTGACTTTGGTTCTGTCACAATTTCTCAGCCTAACCTACTGATGTGAACAGCTGACATGGAAATGATGTGAAATGCCTCTTTGCGTCCCCAGTTAGGTTTTTAAAAAGGATATATAAGTATCAGTCAGTCTAAATGTATTTAATCCAGTCTCATTAAATCCAAACAGGGTTATAAAATAATCTAGACAAAGAGCAGATAATGGCCAGAGGTCCACTCTTCTTATTAATAGACCACCAGCATCTTCTGACTGTATTTTTTGGTCTATGGAAGGAGAGTACTTATAATACCAGATGGAAAGAATTTATGGCTTAACACTCACATAAGTGGCATGTGATATCACCCACAAGTGGCATTCCTGTTTTATTTGTACGTGTGGGTTGTGAAGCATGAGGGCTGTTTATTTTGAACTGGGAAAGAGGGAGTGGAGAAGGCTTTTGGAAGCCCTCATGTTTGCACTAAACAACTGTTACATCGCTGGAAAGGCATCAACTGAAGAAACTGTAGGCAGGCCCTATGATGAAAGTAAGTTTTACTACACTCTAGGAAAATAGGAGGGGACCCCCCCCCTCCTCCTCACCTATGTATCTCTGGCCAGTTTCTTCATACCCTCCATGCAATCAGCTCAAATTTAAAAAAGACAGTCTGGGAACCAACCTCCTGTTCAGGAAGTAAGTTCAGCAAAGAGAGGCCTGGAGAGAAGGCCTGCACCAGAAGAAATAAGCTCAACAGTAAAGTCCTGAATAATAGTCAAGTAGATTGTCAGATGGTGTCTGCAAAAATATCAGACTCCCAGTACTCACAGGAGATGGTTGTTGTGGGTTTTCCGGGCTGTATTGCCGTGGTCTTGGCATTGTAGTTCCTGACGTTTCGCCAGCAGCTGTGGCTGGCATCTTCAGAGGTGTAGCACCAAAAGACAGAGATCTCTCAGTGTCACTGATCAGTGTCACTGATCTCTCGTGACACTGAGAGATCTCTGTCTTTTGGTGCTACACCTCTGAAGATGCCAGCCACAGCTGCTGGCGAAACGTCAGGAACTACAATGCCAAGACCACGGCAATACAGCCCGGAAAACCCACAACAACCATCATTCTCCAGCCGTGAAAGCCTTCGACAATACATCGAACTCACAGGAGAAATTATCTTGTTACTGACCCCAGTACAATGATGTCACTGCCAGAAGTGACATCATCACATCAACCACAGTGAGTAAACCCCCTTAATGAACAGATTGAAGACCTTGGGGGGGAAATTCTTATTCTAAGGTAGACACTAAGCCCTCTGAGCTTACCTAATGTCCTATTAGTCTGTCACAGGTAATGCTGGATTTTGTGTTTTTGAAGGACATTTGGGTCCTGGATTAAACTTTGTTCTCTGGATTTCAGGCTTATTCACTTATTCAGTCTGCCCCTGGAATGCGATCATGGCAGTGCTACAACATCACAAAATACTCTTCTATAGCAATTGTGTAAACACTAAGTTACTCAGTTTTTCAAACTAAAATGAACAATTCTTAGTAATATCACATCAACTCAGGTTATATTCACATTGGAGGAAACTGAAGTAATTCCAGTTTTATCAAGAATGTCTGGGTACATGAACATGCAGAATTACTTGGGGAAGTACTTTCAAGCTAACACATTAGTTAGTGTGAAATTTGCATGTTTCGGACTATTCCATATAGTGAAATTCACCTTACGGTGTAACTTCATTCAATTAAATGTTGTTACAGTAGGGGTTCAACAGTTTTAAATGACAGATGCAACCATTGAGAATCTGCAGTTTATTTTCTTATGCAACAGACGTTGAATTTCTTTCTAAAATTATGGTTGGCTAATAGGATAAAATTTATCATACAGTAGATGGAATACCTGTATTTGCTTGGTTCTGTTCTGTGGTGTTTCCCCCACTGGCTCTGGGTTCTGACTGGCTACTGTGAATGATACTGGTTTTGTTGGACTAAATTGCAACAGTGACCCTTGTTCCAGTTTGGTTTGGATGGCATGGATGTTATTCTTTGTTTGCTGTTGGTTCCCTTGCTTCACTTTGGTTCTGGGGGGATTCCATCCCCTGTCCTTCAGTTTGATTCTGTTAGGTTTTCCCTGAGTTGAGCTTGCATTGGAATTGTACTTCTGGCTACTGACATCTTTGCCTTTGTTCCCCCAAAACCAGTTTGAAAACTTTATTGTCATGGGGAACAGTGGAGAGTGGCTCTGGGCAACTTGTTCAGGGGCACTTGGGTAGTGGGGACAGGGGCTTCAGTTTGTTATTTTATGCTTTCTATATGTGGAACTTGCATTTGGGAGTGTGCCTTGGCTTTGACAGCCTTGCCCCAGTGTGTTTCTGCAGTGGGAGTCAGCTTTGGTTTTTTTCCCAGAGGAAACAATGGAGTGACTGATGGCACCTTGTTCAAGGACCATAGAATTGGACCCCAAAATCCAATCTTCCTGAAATTTTGGAGGTCTTTAGAGGACAGTCAGGAGTAGGTTCCTGGCAGTTCTGGTGGAGTTTGCTTGAAAAATTATCCTCACTGGCCCCCAGAGAGTCCCTGGACAGTTTCCCCATGGGGAATAATTGCCAAATACACCCAGATTTCTTTGATTTGTCCAAGACAGAGAATATTTTCCAGATCTTGGGAATCCCAGATTTTTAGGGGACCCCTGAATCCTGGATTTGGATTCCCAGATTTTTTTTTGCACACTTCTACTGGAAAGGGCCCCTGCCTTTTACTTTTACTGACAGTGACCGAGCCTGGAACACTGGCTAAACTATTATGGCTATCTAACAAGAGCCCCTGAGGGCATCTGGTTAAAGCTACAGGTGCTTCTTTTACCCTGTTTTAACCCTGTATTTTATTTATTTTTTTTAGATTTTTCTGTAAACCTTGGGCATTTTCAACTGCATAGGAAGATCTGTCTTGTCTGTTCATGATTCCAGTCTCCGGATTTAAGTATCCTCAAATCTTTGCCACTTGACTATTAGTATATAAGGTGGGAGAATGAATGGATACATTTATATAGTCAGTGGGAGAGCAGCTGAAGTCCCATTTTATTTCACAGCTTTTACAGTTCAGTGAAGCTCAGTTCCAGGTTCACAATGCCATAATAAGCCTTAAGTGACTTCATTGGTTAATAAGCCTTAAGTGACTTTATTGTGTTATTATCCCTACACTGTATGACATTACGGGTTAATCAGTGTATTTTCCAAAGTGTATCCACACATGAGTGGTCATGTGTTTTTGATTTGGGCAGTTTATGAAATATTATTCCAAACACACTTCTGCTATAGATTGAAAGACAGTAATGAAACTGTTTATTCAACTGGAACATCTATACTATGACAGGCTGGCTCTGATTGCCAGATGCTTGTTTGATTAGCACAAGCTATGTCTGCAAAGAATATCAGGAAATTATAGAAGCACATGCATGTCTAATGTGCTCTATAGCAGCTCCTGAATGCTTCCAGTTACTGTTGGCAAACAGGTGTGTGAATTATTCAGTCATTTCTCAATATTAGCTGCGTTGAAAATAATATATAAACACAATGAAAAGGCAACAGAAGCTGAATGAGCCCCCCTAAAAATGTGGGAAGGGAGATGATAAGTACAGAATATTTATCATTTGACCTTACTTCACCCCCGAGAGACATCCTTATCCTTAAACATCTTTTCCAGTTCCCTCACTGCTGGTCTTCCAAGTCTCAGTCTTCTTCTGATTTCTTGGTTGTGGTCTCCTTTTTGGCTGATGATCGAGCCAAGGAATAGAAAATCTTTAACAATTTCAGTCCCTTCACTGTCAGCTTTAAAATTGTGTAATTCCTCAGTAGTCATTACTGTTGTCTTGTTCAGCTGTAATCATGCTTCAGCACTTTCTCCTTTAACCTTCCTCAGTAGTCATTTCAATTCTTCACTATTTTCTGCCAGTAACATAGTATCATCTGCATATCTCAAACTGTTAATATTCCTTCCTCCAATTTTCATGCCATCTTTTTCTAAATCTAATCCAGCTTTCCTTATGATACAGTTTGTATATAGGTATATAGGGAGGTAATATACATCCTTGTCTGACACCTTTGCCAATTGGAAACCATTTTGTTTCCCCTTATTCTGTCCTAACAGTAGCTTCTTGTCCAGAGTACAGGTTACACATCAAAACAATCAGATGTCATGGTACCCTCATTTCTTTTGACAGTCTCCATAGCTTTTCATGATCCACACAGTCAAAAGTTTTGCTGTAATCTTTAAATTGTACCTGTCGACCCATGACTTAACTGCAGTGATCCAAGCAATGGTTACCTCTAGACTAGACTACTGCAATTTGCTCTACACAGGACTTCTCCTGGGCCTGATCCAGAGGCTACAACTGGTCCAAAATGCAGCTGCATGAGTAATTGCAAGGGTCCCAATTAGGGAACATATAACACCTATACTATGCCAGCTGCATTGGTTGCCGGTTGAGTACCGGGTCTGGTTCAAGGTTTTGGTGTTGACTTATAAAGCCCTATGCTGACTGGGCCCAGCATATCTGCAGGACCGCCTCTCCCCATATGTACCCCAGAGGATGCTTCATTCAACAAAGTATTATTGGCCTTATGGCCAATACTTGAGGTTATGCCATAACTCTACCAACTATATAGATTATGTGAAGGAGAGGGATCAGCTGAGTAAGGAGTTTCATGATCGTGGATATCTCAATGCGGTAATTAAACATGTGGTTGGGATATCCCAACGCGGTAATTAAACATTGCCACAAACCCATGTCCAACTCAGGCTTAGGCTGACCTTCCCCTACCCTGAGGTAAAACTTCTCTTTAAGTCTATGAAGCTGTATACTGGGCTGGGAAGCCTTATGTAGCATGGTTGATGTTAAGCTTCAACTTTCCTTCTTGTCCCACCCTTAGGAAATATTAAAAAATGGTTACCTAGGCAAGTCTTAGTAGGGGACAGATCAGGGGTTTGCACTTCCCTTTAGCAGAAACTGGCACACAAGGCTTGGGGAGGTTCAAAACGTAACTGAAGGTTTATTTACAGAAGGTTAAAATCAAAAGGCAGGTAGGCAGGTGTTTGAACTGAAGAAACAGAAAGATTTTTGTACAGGAACTTCACTGGCGTGAGGCACAAAACACTTTGAATAACACTAGGTTACTGGTTTCATTCAGAAGCTGACACTGCTTCACAGATGTTACACTTTATATACTCAAACACACAGCACAACTTTCCCTCCTCTCCAGACCTTAGGGCGCTCCACTGAGACAAACCCTTCCTAGATACTGGGCAGGTGTTATAGTTATGAGCTATAACCCTGTTCTTGGCGCTGAAGGGGATACTCCTCTCTACCCACTTCCTTGGCACTCTATAATTCCCAGATCTCTTGAGTATAAGTAGGAGTTAGTGCTGAATTTCCCCACTTTAGTCCTAGGACTAAAAATGTTTCACAAACATTATTTCCTCTCACAGAGGATTCTCTGGCTTACCCTCTCTGGTCTAAAGCCAGGCTCCAACTCCCTTTCACTTTCTTGTTTACCCTCCAACCCCAACATTCCATCCCCAACTGCCATTTCAGGCTAGCCACATTGGCGGGGGTGGGGGGAACGAAACATGTCAATCATACTTTCACTTCTGGAAATCTCAGCATCTGAAGCTGAGTCCGTCACACATGTGATGGGAAAAGGAGGACAGATTTATTTGAAGTTAAACATCATGACATTCAGGATAGTAGTATCAGATGTGGGGGGTGAATTACACCATCTGGCCAGTGGTATTATAATAATAATTAATTGGCATTGGCGTTTGATTAATCACCTTCCGGGATGTGCAAGCCCACCTAGGGTACATTTTAGGATGGACATCTTAGTCTACTCAGATTTTAGACAGCTGGATAGACAATCTTCACTGCCTTGTGGTAATTTTAAATGTGGGCGGTATAATATATGTGATCTGATGACAAGCGGAAGGGAGTTTAGGATATCCAACACAGGAAGAGTGCTCAAGTTCAATTATTTTTCTAATTGTAATACTTCTTTAAAAGTTGCTTGTCAAATAGGTGTCAGCATTCCCCAGAAAATGGATGCAGGAGCTGTTGAAATTGAATGAATGACCATGTTATGTAAGTTTTTGTATATTTATTTATTTTTCTATTTGAAGAATTCTTGTAGTTTCATGCGGAAAGGGTATCAGCATTGTTTTTGTACCGCAGAGTTTAAATTATTCCGTGAAAAAGTGCTAACGAAACAGAAACCAGCTAGCATCCTGTCGGAACTAACTCAGTTTGGATTGACCCACAGTCAGTTTGGGTCTAGTGGAGACCATCTACTGGCATACTGTGGTCCTGGTGGAAGGATTTCTTCTTATTGCTGTGAACATATGGAAGAGAAATAAAGAAGACTTTATAAGTGATATTTATTTGAGAGAGTGCTTTGCACCTACCAGGACTTAAAGGAGAGCTTGGACTTCTATTTTGTTGAGCATTAGAGATATTAACAACTGCTGATAATATTTATTGTTATATTTATGCAATAATTATTCAACTACATGAATATTTATTGTAAGAGTGCAGGCTGTTTGTGGTCTATGATGTCAAAGGAATATTAACAAATGTGTGAATAAGATTTGCTGGAGCTTAGTGTTATAATAGGTAGTAGTAGGATATTTATGTTTTATGTTGAGCACTTTGCACTTTAATATGAATATAAAAATTTAAAAATTTAAATAAGCTTCATAATTGTGTATAGACATGGGCACGAACCAAAAAAAATTACAGAACCAGAGGATCATGGTTCGGTGCAGACCACGATCCCGAATTCCTGGACAGCAATGAACATGTCCCATTCCCGAACCCGGATCGTGGATCGTGAAACCCAGCCTGGGAGTCCATGGCTATTTATAAGCATGGGTCCCATTCAGCAACACAGGAGGTCTGTGTTTGGCCGTCAGAGCTGCCTATCAGGGTTTTCAGGGACACCCTCCCCTGGGTGTCTTCTCCCAACTGGTGACTGCTTTGCTGCTCCGTGGTTGGAAGGAAGCCCTTCTGATCAAGGAAAGCTGGGCTTCCATTCGGGTTTCCAGGGCGACAGAAAGAGGGCAAACACAGCTCAGGCATTCCCCTGGCTCCGTTGCCAGGGGAATAGATTGCTGGCACCTGAGTGTCTGGATCCCCAAATTGAGCCTGAACGCCACGATCCAGGCCTCTCCCAACTGCTGGATCATTGGCTGTAGACGATCACGATCCGCTGGGTCACAATCGCACGATCGCCATTATCGTGAGTTTTTTACGTTCGTAATGCGGATCGTGCCCATCTCCAATTGTGTACATGGAGAAATTTGTACTTCTTTTCTGGTGTGTTTGATTCCCGTGTAGCCCTCTTTAACAGTACTTTACAAACCTGGGCAAAGCAACCAGACAACTTCCCCTGGGTTCCAAGGTTGGGTTACTCACAAGTACTAAGCACTTCTTAAGAAAATAAGACTTTATTTGAATGCTTAATAAAATAATCAACTAAAATTAAACCAGTACAGGTCTCAGCAATTCAGAAGCTCAAGAAAACAATAAAGCTACCTTATCTTAGCTGTAAACCTGGAGCAAAGCTGAAATGTTGCTCCAATACACACAGATGGTTGAGTAGCAGCAGGGCACTGAAGCATACAAGTACCGAAGCTCCACAGCTGAAGCATATAAGCACATCAAGAACACCAACAACAGACCAAAGAGGTATCAAAGAACCCAAAAGCTGGGACCATATGCCAATTATAGCTTTCTGACCAATCAGAATAGCCAGCTTCTGGTAACTTTCCAGAATTCTTATCAAAGTGCTCATTTCTCCCCTCCCTCCACCCCCCCAGCACTAAAATTAATTAATGTCGGTCTCTGGGCTGACTAGCCTTAAATCTATTGCTGGAAGAGAACATGCTGGCCCAGATGCACCAAGCTAGCAAGACTGAGCTATTACTTGTACCATTAACCCTTGAAACATCTCAGTTGTATCACACATGGTCTGGAAAGATTCTAAAATATGGTTTCGATCTACAATCTTAACATACATTGGAGCATCTATAGAGCTGCCTGCTATACCAGAAAGAACTTCCAGAATCAGCACCTAATAATTTTATCACAACGTAGGATTAGCAACCTCAAGATGAATCTTGGCATTCTCCTAGAATTACAACTGATCTCCGACTACAGAGATCAGTCTACAGTCTGGTGTAGTGGTTAAGACAGTCTACAGTCTGGTGTAGTGGTTAAGAGTGCGGGACTCTAATCTGGAGAACAGGGTTTGATTCCCCACTCCTCCACTTGAAGCCAGTTGGGTGATCTTGGGTCAGTCACAGCTTCTCGGAGTTCTCTCAGCCCCACCCACCTCACAGGGCGATTGTTGTGGAGATAATAATAACATACTTTGTAAACTGCTCTGAGTGGGCATTGTTGTCCTGAAGGGTGGTATATAAATCGAATGTAATTATTATTATATGAAATGACAGCTTTGAAGGACAGATTATGGCATCACATCCCTTCTGAGCTCTCTCCTTTCCTCAACCTCCTCCCTCCCCGGGCACTATCTCAAATCTCCAGAAATTTGCCAAGCCTTCAGACTAGGTTTTGAGGTTGATTTCAGGATATTTTAGAGCAGATACTTTTGAGATGTTACCATGAATTCTAAATAAATTTAATAGCCCATTTTGCCATCTTACAATTCATATCATTAAAAATAATTGCACCCTGAGGGATTAGAAAGCATAACCTATACCTACAGGCACTATCTAACTGCAGTCATTTCAGCAGGCAAATATGTGCACAAACCAATCTTTTCAATTACACTTTAAAAGCTAAAGAAAATTGCTATATACAAAAAGAAAGAATCCTTAGCTTCTAGGTAAAACCTCAACTGGCAATCTTCTTAGGAGCTGTGAGTAAATATATCTAAAAAAGAGCTATGTGTTCAGTGAAAGAGTAATGAAATTATAAAATGAAGCGGGGGGGGTCTCCCTCTTAAGAGCACCCATGAATGCTATAAGCAAGATTTCTATTGTTTCTCTGTTCCCCTGCTTGTGTTGTGGCATGTGATTCAATGTCGTTATAGGCAATGGGGCTGAGTAACAAAGGGCAGATTTTATCTTAGCCAGACTTCACCTTGGAATCAGCATTCATTGATGGTCTTTCACAATACGAAGCAGTAATTGTTGTGATGGTACTAGCACTGGGGTGCTGTGGTTGACATGAGTCTTATAAGTCTTATAAATTCTAAGACCGTGGCTGTTGGGGGACTTCAGCAGCAGGATTTTCTTAGCTTTCAATTTTGGGAGATTTCACCAAAAAGAGAAAGTGAAGAAGCTGCTTGGTTAGTATATAATGCCGTGCCATTTTATTTATTTGCATTATTTATCAGTCTCAAGGCAGATGAAAACATAAGTCTAGAATTGCCAGCTTCCACAGATAAAAACAACAGAGCTTCAGTACCAAATGTCATGAATTAGAGCTTAGTGATATCCAATGTGCATATGCTTAAACTGGTACATATTGAGTCTTCTGGTGCCTTCTGCCCTAAGTAACTGCAATGACTACTGAGTAGTGTTACCAGTTTTGCAGTGCCCCCTACTATCCTCCTAAATGGTATGAATTGGGGTGAAGGGTAAATAATTGGGATATCAGGTGGTAAGTGAAACCAGCGTGGTGTAGTGTTGGACTAGGATCTGAGAGACCCAGGTTCAAATCCCCACTTTGCCATGAAGATCACTGGTTGACCTTGAACCCATCGCTATCTCTCAGCCTAACATACTTTGCAGGGTTTTGGGAGGAAAAGTAGTACAGGATGAAAAGGGATGGAGAGATTAATATGCAGTAAAGACATGTGACTTTTTTGAATAATGAATGGATTGTATTGCTCAATGAGTAAAGTTTAAATGATGAATTTCAGATGCCAGGAAAGTGTATGAAAGGAAACACTGGAGCTGGTATAAAAGATAATAAAAGGTGGAAAGACATGCACGAGGGAAGGAAAGCTGTGATTCTCCATGATGAGACAAGATCTGAGACAGTAAGTGCCTAATGGGGAAAAATCCATCCAAGTGCCTTAGATCCTAGCCAACATTCTTTAACATGGGGCCACCTGAACAGAAAAAAGTGCTAAAAATTATTAAACATATAGTTTTGTTTACTGATTAGGACACCAGCTTGGATCCTATGCAGTTTAAGTAAAGCTGTGCTGCAGAAATGACAAGTTTTCCTCATCCCCTCTCCCACTGCAGTTTTGTACAACCTCTGAAATTCTGTCTCCATGGATCAGTGTACCCCTAAGAAATATCAAGGGCATCAAAGGGACTGGAGCACAAAGGGCACATCAGCAAAATTATGCTCTCTTTCTGTGAGTAGAGGTGCCTAGTGCAAGGGGAAATGGAGGCTAGGATCCAATCTAATGTGCAGAGCCAGTAAAATTACTAAGTGATTTGCTTGTGAACTGAGGCTTTTGAAGAGGAGGTACCATTTAACTTGCATTGCCCATGTGGTTGTTATAGTCCACCTTGAGTCTCTGTGAGAAAAGTGAACTATAAATAACATAAACATAAATAACAGCAAATGAGTTAAGCATAGAAGAAACTGAGTCTTGAGACTTTTTTCTGTTGTTTACCCCAAATTCCAGCTATGGAATGTTAATGATCCTTAATTTAACAGTTGCCATATGTGGGTCATTGTTTATCACCCTGCCACAATATAATCTTCATTCTTTGGAATAATCACTGAATCATGGAACCCAAGTTTTTCTGCACCATCAGAAGATTCTGGCTCAGTTCAGATATCACATGAATCCATGGTTTGATTAAACTAACTGTGGTTAGTGTGATCATCCATATTTTGCCCACTCAATTAACTGCAGTTACAGTACATCAAACCAGGAACTAGAATCATCATTCGATGTTGGCTTATTAACCACAGTTAGACTGAACTATGATTTTCCATGATTTATGCATGCTGACATCCTGGATTAATCTTGCCTTGTTTCCTGGCACTGCTCCAACTGAACTCAAGATTGGGATACCAGCTGGGTCTCTACAGGAACAAGAGCGAAGGCAATGAAGCCTACATTAGAAATAAAAAGGGAGGGCACCTTTCCCTTGTTACAGAATAATGTAGTCACATCTATGGCTTTGAGGGCAGAGGGAATGCAACCATGGGCACCAGCATTCCCATTTTAGAAATTAACCATTGTCTACCACAATAATTTTTGAGAGGGAAGTCAGGAGTTATTCTCTCAGTAAAATTTAATTACTGTACTTCATTCAGGCTTATTGAAAGCTAAACAAAGTTGGAGGGGGAATCGGGAGTTGGGAGCTTAGGTGAATGAAGGGTTGGGAGAGAATTTTTCGAATGAGTTTACAATAATCAAGTGAGCAAAACGACTGCAAATTTCCCTCTTTGAGTTTACTCAGTTTTCTAGGGATGGTAAATCACACAGAGATTAAATTTTCTATCTGCTGAGAAAGGAGTATTTTGTTCTTCAAAGCTGTTCCATATGGTCAGCCTTTAGACTGTTGCTAATTTGAATTTAACTAATTAATCTGCAGCCATGTTCAGTATACACTGGAGTCTATACCGGAAAGATACTATGTATATTAATAAACTGAAATTTCTAATGCATCATCCAGAGACCATCTTGATGTATACAAATGCACTACCACATGCAGAAAACCTGTTTTCCGTGCTCAAGCAGTTCACAAGGACTTTGTACAAGAGGAATCAAGCTGTGTCTGGATAATCTCTTCTATGTGCAGGATTCTGTTCCCTGCATTTTGCTGTGCACAAAGTTTGTACGTGGAACTATGCATTTTTCTTTCAGTGGTGATTGGCTGCAGTCCTACCCATAGCTACACACATGTAGGTCCTACTGATGTCAGTTAGTTGTTACAATGTGCAATTATGGGCCTTGTTATATACAATGGAAGACTTCAAATTCCAAGGCAACTATTCACAGAATACATAGCATTTCATTTACGCAGCAGTCTTGCCATTTATTGAAATCATAGAGTGGAGATGCAGTAATTCATGCCCTGAATATTAATGCTTCTAGCCAATTCCTTTGGGGCAGATAAATGACCCATGCGCTCTTCATTCAAGAGGAACAGTGTCAAGAGGAACGGTGTCTTAATCTGCAATTTGATTTATTTTCTTGGCATGGTTCATAGACAGCAACTTCTGTAAGTACCGGTAGCACATTCAGAATTTAAAAAAGGAATAAATATGCTTTTAAGAGAGGATGAATAAAACAAAAATGGTTTCGTAAAACAAGATGCAGTACCCTCAAGCAAAATTCTAAACTAACAAAGCAGCCAGGTTTCAAATTTGGGTGAATAAATGGAACATATCTATAAATCTTCTCCATGTCCCACCATTATCAGAATAATTGGTAAAGCAAAGGCAAGTGCTTATTTCAAACAGCTCAAAGTCAGTATTTATATGATTGCTTTTTAATTGGTCAAAGAGCTTTACATATATTACATTGATTGATTCATTCATTCTTCTAAGTATTTTTATACCACCTTTCTCTTCAATTCCTTCCCAAAATGCTGTTCCTGGGGTATGAATTCTACTTTTCTAGGACCAGAGCCCTTGCTGGGGAGGTGCCCCAGGCTTTCCAAGGCAATTTTGTCACTCAAGTGAGCTGTGGAGGTATCTTGGTGCATTGTGGGAATGGCCATGTTTCTTTCCCCGTGTTTTCTCTCGCCTGTCAACAAATATGTGTTTGAAAAAGGGGATTCATGCCACTATCTGGAGAGCATGATAGTTACAGAATTCTTACTGGTCATGCCACAGTCCTCCATACAGAAAGAGGGTGCGCTATTAACTTTGTACCCTCCCTTGTTATGTTATGTGGGCGGCTGGGAGAATAAGTCTCAGGGAGGTGTGTCAGCATTGCCATGCATTAATCCTCTGCTTTCAACTATTGTTTACTGGGGGATTTACTGGGGGTGCACTGACAGTGTGCTCTGCAATTGGCAAATGTGGACATAGTGTGTGAACGTTTTTGCATTTCTTTTCTTTACTGAGAGAATACTGTAGAGCTATGCCAGTTCCACACTGGCATAAGAGCCATGGAATTGAATCTCCCAGTTCCAGTCAAACCTATTAAAATTCCCTCCTGCATGGAGTCTGAGAACTACCTGTCTATAAACTCAAAACATAAAGGAAAAAGCCTTGTTTTCTTGTTAGCCGATCAGTCTTGGAAAATAGATGCTTAATAACAAGACTTGAATTGCATAGGCTGTAAAATGCTGAAATATCAGAATTCCGGCAGGAACTCATTTGCAGAATGTTTAATGTTGAATATCAGAAATACTCCATCAAGAAATAATTATGTATAAAATTTTCCAGAATGTATTGTAAGCAGTTGGTATTAATCTAGTTGTATTCTACAATCACATTTCTTTTTGTACCTCAGTTTTGTTTTTGTTTCCCTCCCTAATGAATGACCAGTAGATCTTCCAACATATGCAGTGCCTTGAATCTGCATCACATTGACAACAGTAAATATCTTTTGTATATAGTCTCTCAAGCACCTTCTAATATTTTATTCAAATAAGAATCCAGACCCAGAGTCAGAGAACTAGGCACAGGGCACTCCTGTCAGCCCAGCCCTCTGCTTTGTCCCCTGGAAGATCTACTTCAGAAGGTTCAAAAATGCCAGTGCTGCTAAGCAAGGGTGGAATGACCTGGCTGGGACACACCCTGGCCCATCTCTTACATTTATCTCCGGTTTGGCCAACACTGGACAGACAGGCCAACTAGAACCAGGAGTGCACTTTTAAAACTCTCTTCAGCAGATGTGTGGATAATATGATGTCAATATTGGACATTAATAGAAAATTGGTCCACTTTAAATATAAACAATGAAAAGTTTCTCCACTTTTTTCAGTTTTCCACAACAATGGAGTTGAATAATGGATATGTATTTCATATTTGCCTCATACACACCACCAATAAAGGAGTCACCAGATGGTGCCATTTCCCTGTCTGCCAATGTTATTTTCCCCCAATGTGGCAATTGAATCCAGTCTTAAAATACAGCCAAATTATTTGCTAGGTCTAAAATATGGATTCTGCCAAGGGAAGCTGTGGAATGCAGCAGGGCTTTCTCCTGTCTAGGATTTGTTTGGGATATCTTGCTGTCTTAAAGCTGCAATTTCTATAGAATTATCCAGCCTGTAACCACTTCTTTTCACAGAGAAGTCCATATTTGAAGAAGTCCATCTTTCAACCTGCCTTAAAGAAT
This sequence comes from Eublepharis macularius, assembly GCF_028583425.1. Classification (NCBI taxonomy): domain Eukaryota; kingdom Metazoa; phylum Chordata; class Lepidosauria; order Squamata; family Eublepharidae; genus Eublepharis; species Eublepharis macularius. The sequence goes on along the minus strand of NC_072799.1, from coordinate 35,117,345 downwards.
CCTTAGTACTGTCATTTCACAATACCAGGATTCTCGCTCCTTTGCTCACCAGATTTGTTCTTTATCTTTGATGTTCGCTTATTCTGTAGATCATTGTAATTAGTACAATATATAGGAATAATTTTGTGACTGATGAAAGAAGATATGTTGAGAGTGATGTGAAAGTTTCCAAGATTTGGGATTAGAGGCAAAAAGTTCTGCTGTGAATGTAAACACTCTTAAATGCATGTAAACACTCTTAAATGAACAATGGATACTTAATATTTTTTCAGGTTCCTCAGCTGAAGCTAAACAGGGTTTGCTCAGTACCTACATGGCATCCCATGGAAATCTTAGGTAAATTACCTTCTTTATTTTTATCCCACCCTGCTTCGAAGCAGCACAGGGTGGTGTAAATGGTTCTTCTCTATTTTCTCCCTTGTGACACAGGTTAAAATTGGAGAGAGAGAGAGAGAGAGAGAGAGAGAGAGAGAGAGAGAGAGAGAGAGAGAGACTAGCCCAAAGGCATCCAAAAGATTTCTTGGCAAGTGGTGGGGGGGGGGCGCTGAACCTGGTCTCCTCCATCCCATTCCAACACTCTAATGTTGTCTGCACTGACTCTGAGAGTTCCACAACAGGTCAAACACTTCTTATGCTTGGAACAGTCACTCCCCCACCCCAGTTTGTGAACATATCCCCTTTGCTTTCTTTTTGGTCTCTCCAGTCTCCACTTCTAAAATCTTTAGCAACATCTTTAGTGGACTGTTCTGTGTCATCTGACCCCCTATACTTTCCATTTTGACTGATCTTCTGTCAGTCTTTTTTTATGCCCAGATCTTTGTCCTGTTTTTCTGTTAACAGCAGGGAATGATCATCGTCTTAGCATTTCTCTCTCTCTGAGTATACAAAACCCTTTCTATACATCAACTTGCTGTAATCCTTACAATTGCCTTGTATTACTATTGCCGGTGCAATGGTTAGGTCTGAGACGCACCACTTTCCAAGTTAATGGTAGAGGCAAGTTTTGTCACTACCCGGACTGGATGCACTCCCTTAAGCATTCCTTTTAAGGGCATAACTGCATAATGCAGGACATTGTTTACTGCTCTGTCCCATGTCCTGTCAACCGCACTTGTTCTGGGAGATCTGTGTGGACAATTCCCAAGGCTCTTGGGGGCCAAATTCCAATGAGGACACACCACAGCAACAGGAGACTTAAGCTTCCCCCTGTGTTGTTGCCCCTACCACAAAGCCCCAGGGAGATACTATTTTCTCCACTGGGGGAACTCACAAGTAGTCCGTTTGTATATGTAGATTTTCCCAGTGGTGTAAATAGTGGCTCTCTGAGTGCATTTCAGATTAGGAAAATAACATGGGGAGAAGGCTTAAATCCCTCTCCAAATGGCATAGTCCCTGTCAAACTAAGCCCCACATACTCAGGCGAATGTAACATGAATTTGGACCTGAATGGAAAGAGGGCCATATTCAGACTGACATGTATCAGGTACACAAGTCTCCCCATACCCTTGCAAAAGTTTAAAAATTCCCTTCCAAGAATGAGTTAAGTTCTGAAATTCCAGAGACGAGTCTAGTCCTATGCAGAATTACTTCAGGTTAAGATCCGACTGGAATACCCAGCATAGGTCTGTACTGTAGAAATGTTTCAAGGCATCATCACCTTTTCTAGCTATGGTAGCACCAAGCCTAAAAACAAACCAGAAGGACACAAGTCTGGGCATAGCAGGATGGACTCTACCCCATCCCACCACTAGAATGAACAAAGTAATTTAAACATTTATACCCCATGTATGATTTTGTCTCAATTTTGAAGTCTTCTTCTAGTCTAAAGAGATTTCCTCTTCTGTTGGAGGAAGAGTCAGAGAAGGGTCCACTCATCACAACATTTATAATTTTGAGTTGCTATCCCCACCCCATGCCAGTTATTGCTAGCATGTTTGGGCTACTGCCCATAAGTATGGGGCTGACACCTTACTTGCAGGTGACCAACACAATGAATCTTTATGCCAATCACCCCCATGGACATCTGAATAAGCATTAAAATTAAGGATTTTCATATACAGTTCTAGTAAAAAAAATGTACAACAAAAATGTGCTATCTCCTCCAGTCTTGTGTAGCTAAATGAAATAAATTGTACTTAATGTTATTTCCATGCATTTAGAAATAAGATGCAGACTAGAACTATATTACATTCATTCAAAAAGAATATAGCACAGTGTAACACTATCACAAATGCACAAAAATATGCCCATTTGAAATAACATTTGCATGAACACATAGTTCTGGAGCTATATTTTGATAATGTGTTTCTTGTTACTTCTAAACCGTCAGGCCTCTTAATTTCCTGAGAGCACTGAGGTTAATGATTTACATGAGTTTCTCCGCATCTGTGTAATAAGCTAGACAGGAAAGAAAAAACACACACACATCCAAAAACTGAATATGAAATTACTGTTTTTGTGATACCAGAAGTGGAACCACCATTACACAAGTTTAATGTATCTGGATAAAATGTGCTTGCAAGTATGAGCAAGTAAATGGTGTTATCTTTTCCTCCCCCGGAGCTAATAGGCAATCATGACATTCACTTATGCAAGTCTTATGATAGCTTAAAATACATTTGCCACAATGGGGCTAAAATGTTTTATAACTAAATCTGGGTAACATGAGCTGCAGAGCTCCAGTTCTCAGATACAGATGCCCTCAGGCTCACACTCATTCAGCTTCCTGTGGAGGAAGTGGCATGTGGACTGGAAGTGTGTGCATAGGTTACGCTCAAACACCGAGGCTGCATATGTGCCAATTCTTTTCAGAGAGCAGCAACTTGCAACCATGCTGAGAAATGTTTCTCTTTCTGTAGTACCATTTCAGAGAGTAGTTCAGCAGGCAAGCATGAACTCTGGAGGGATGTTCACATGTAAGAAATGTGGTGGTGGTGTTTCAGTTGTGAATCAGCCCTCTTAGGGCTGCCAACCTCCAGGTAAGGCCTTAGAGTAAGGCCTTAGAATTACCATGAATCTCCAGACAACAGAGATCAGTTCCCTTGGAGAAAGTGGCTGCTTTGAGGGATGGACTCTGTGGCATTATACCATTCTGAAGTCCCTCCCTCTCCAAACCTAGCCCTCCCCAGGCTTCTCCACCAAATCTCCAAGAATTTTCCAAAATGGGGTTGGCAATGCAACTAAATATATCAGATAAAGTGGTCTGTGCATTATGATTCTATATTAGAGCTGCCCACTTTTTCCAGGTCTGGGGTCAGGGCCTACTGCAGACTGCCCTGTTGCTTCTCTTCCTTGCCATTCGTGCAGCTGCCACTCACCTGCCTTCTCTCCATCTGGCCCAGTAGAAGAATGCAAGAAGCAAGCTGCAGTAAGCAGAAGGAGAAAGCCCGGTGTGACTCACTTTCTACATTGTTTATAGTACACCTTGCCTTAGGCATTTTCAAGTGGGTAGCCATGTTGGTCTGCAGTTGAAGAGTAAGATTCAGGTCCAGTAGCACCTTAAAGACCAACCAGATTTCTACATTATGAGATCTCAAGAGTCAAAGTTCCCTTTGGCAGATCTCATCAAGAAAGGCAGGCTATAAATAAAGTCAATCAATTGATTTAAGACTGCACTATGAGAAGGCATCAAAAGTGGAGGATTCCATATTTTTGGCACATGTTTAAAAGAAACACAGAAACAGAAATGTGTAGCTGGGAAGGGAAATGCAAAAAAAGAAGCATCATACAAACAAACCAAGAAACTCAAGAAAGCAATCAAGCTATTCAACAATCCAAGGATCAGCAGAAGGGGTCTAGAAAGCTACAAGGAAAAACTGAATCAGTACAAGTACTACAAATAAGCCCACTAATAAGACCAGATCAGAGAAAGGGAATTTTGGAAATGGAATTTAGAAGCAACAATCTGGGCTTTTGCGGAACATGAGAAATTTTGGATCATATGGACTTAGTGAGTATCAAGGATCAGTTCGAGACTATGTGAATGTTCAAGGTGACTTTGATCCAGAAGGCTGCTCTAATGAGATGATTCAGTGATCATATGGCTTTCTGAAAGTTGACTGATTACTGGAATCAGTTTAAGGCACACAAGTTAGAAGAAGACTTGAAGAAAAGGAATACAAATGGAGACTGAGGAGGAGATTTATTATGCAGCTTATACATTCTGCCACTTATAATTATTATTGATTTATACAAGTATGTTATGGAATTTTTAATCTTCGTTTTCAATATTATTTTAATTTTCTGTGGGTCTTTTTTTCTTAGTATGATTGGATGAAACCTTAAATTTATGATAGGCAACTTATAAAATTTGGAACATATAATAAATATTAAAATAAAATAATACAGTTAAATTAACAAGCTAAGATATTAAACTTTATTAGGCTGAGCAAATGATGAAAAAAATGTTAAGGTTTTTACTTATGATGAATTATAAAAATATGTTATTAGATATCTTATTCAGAAGTACTATAGTGGTGATGGAGGTGAAGCAAATATATTCTGTTTTTTATAATCACTGGGATTTATATAATCAAGCCACAGGAGTTATTCATTGTCTCTTTCTTAATATTAGTCTTATTATTATTTTCCTCTGGCACAATTGGTTGGACTTTTTATATATATAATAGGTCAGTCTATTAAATTTAGAATCCACAATTGATATTAATATAGTTTAACAGTTAAGCTAAATAGTTCAACTAATAAATCAATATGTCAAATATTGTGAGGTTGAGTATTAACGAAGGAGAAGAGTAAAAGTTTTATATATATTATATATATATTGTGCATATATTTCCTATGTTGCCCAAATCTATTACTATTTACTTTACTAAAACAGCCAACAGAGAGAACTTTTTCTCCCTCTCCCATACTTCTAGAACTCAAGGGCATCCAAAGAAGCTGATGGGCAGTAGATTCAGGATGGACAAAAAGGAATACTTCTTTACAGAATAAGTGATTAAAGGTGTGGAATTCACTGCCAGAGGATGCAGTCATGTGGCCACAGGCATAGACAGCTTTAAAAGGGGATTAGACAGATTCATGGAAGAGAGGTCTATTAGTGTGTACTAGCCACAGTGCCTAAAGGGAACCTCCACTTCCAAAGGCAGTAAACCTCTGAATACCAGTGCCAGGAGGCAGCCCGGGGAAGGCCCCAACCTCTATGCCCCGTTGTTGGTCCTCCATAGCAACTGGCTGGCCACTGTGTGAGACAGGATGCTGGACTAGAAGAACCACTGGTCTGATCCAGCAGGACTCTTCTGATGTTCTTATGTTCTAATTCACTCCACCAGCAGAATTAAATTGGACACAGAGAAGTGAACATTTGACCTGGTTCATATATGCCTATCACACAGAGTGCTGTCTGACAAACTGCTTTTCAAACCAAGGGAGGTTTCAAAAGCAGTGGGAGCAACAGCATAGTTATCTGCAGGTCAAACAAAAAGGAAAGTAGAACAAATCACATTTTGCATACCTAAAGTAACTCTCTGAATACAGTCCAAGAACTGCGGCAGCTCTGATTTCCCACACATACAGGAATTTGAGTCTTCTCTTTTTTAGAATCCAGCATGCAGAAAATAGGAAATGCCAATTCAAATACAGAGAGTGAATGGAGTTTCTAGAGCTCCAATAAGACTGTACATGCACCTTGTGGGGTGTACTGGTTCTAGAAATCCTATCCTCTGTTTTTTGAAAACCTATCCGCTGTTTCTGACTCTTGGCTTAGTTAAAACAAGCTATAAGTTTACCATAGCTATTTGGTTGTTTTCAGGTCTTGAGAAATGACTCCTATGCTAATAAGGCCATATATGTCTGGCAACCTGACCCTTCTGGCCCACAACTGTTTGGTGTACGGGGCTGCATGAAGATAAGCATCAAAGCCCTGTTGCTAGGAAAGGAAACTCGGAAAGGTGAAGAACTTTCTGGCTACAAAAATGGAATTTATTCTGGTTAAACCAATTTTTTTTTTGCTTTGTGGAAATTTAGGGAAATAACTGCCTATACTTGCTAGAAATATCCTAGAGATAAAGCAAGCTTATGCTGTTACCTATATTGCATCCTACTTGGATGTGAGATATAAATATTTAAAATAAACGAATAATAAAATACCTTGGATATATTATTGATGCTCCTTGTCTATAGTAAATCATCTGACAAAGAGAATGTAAGTCCTCCAGGCCCCTTCACCAGAGAATATTTCACAGCTGTATTTCACATCCTAAGTTAGGACTGTTTAAGTATTGGTACCAACATTTATCCATTGGAACCCTTCCATGAATTGTTCCAGGCAAAAGAGAAATGCCCCCAAGAAATGTTAGCATTTAAAGGACTTTTGCTTCAACTACAGCTTCCAGGTATCTCCCTTGTCCTTTGCACCTGCTCTGTGATGCTTCTCCATATGCATTTGGTTCTTCTTCCTGTTTATATTTTGTACACTCAGTTCTGCTGAAAAAAAAATCTGCATAAATTGGACAAGAAACACTGAACATTATTTTGGGGCACAGACTCTAATTGTTTGGTAGATATTTTGATTGGCCATTGCTTAGTAATTTTAGACAGCGGTAATGTATTGTATTGTTGCTATTCACTTATTTGTATTTATTAATGAGAGGAAATTCAACATAGCCACATCTCACATCACAGGGGTTTTTCAAATGTTTCATGGACAAGTTACACAGACCTCAGTTTCATGGACAAGAGGCCTATTGTTATCTAGGACACCAACTGCATACCTCTTCCAAGGTCTTTTGCTATGTCAGGTGATAAGAAGGTAAGGTTTTGTCACCAAAGAGACCTCTAAGACAAGCTTCAAAAGAAACAGCTGAAAATGTCTATAGACAAAAGAAGTAAGAAGTAAATAAGTTGTCAAAAGCACTTCATCCATTCAATAGATGGTTGAAAAAGTAGCTTGGTGAACCGCTATGTTGGAGGATAAAATATAAGACATCATCCAGCTAGTGTTAATACTTGGAAGTTCCTTTCTTTTTAATGTGAGAGAATTCAGCATGTGCTTATCTTTGGCTGGATTGTATCCTGGTGTTTTAAAGTTTACTGTGTTAAATTCATCTGCTGTTTAAATTGTTTATATTAATAAAAGGCAATATTCCACATGGTGAGCCAAACTCTGTTCTCAGTTATGCCCAGAATGCCATTACACTGCTTGGGATTGTACTGGCACTCTTCAGAAGATGGAAAACTCCAAGTGTGCTTCAGAACAGGGAAACATCCAATTCGTTAATCGGTCCAGTGGATACTGGATTATCAAACCTAATTTGGATCTCACACTTAACTTACTTAATGTTGTTCTGCAACAGTTTTAAGGGAAATGTCCACATGGCATTTGTACAGCTGTGCAACAAAAACTCTTTGACTCACATTTTAATTTCGGCATCTACTTCCAGCTGGCCAGTGCAAACTCTGAAGGGGATTGGAAGCCCAGCCAATTTCACTTGGTGCTGTATTTAAGGATCAGCAAAAGCAAAGATTGAGTGAACAGAAAATGGGTACACAAGGGAAAAGAGAAAATCTTCCATCTGTCCAGAAATAAAGATTTTTGTTCACTTTTTCCCCCTATTATGAATAACCACTTTGAATTCTACCTTTTTTACTGGGCCACCAATGACAGCTGCTAGGCATAATGAAACAATACTGAGGGGACAAATTCTCTGTACAAGGGCTTTGTGTATACTTCCTCCTTTCTGAATAAGTATAACTTAACTGAATAAGTATAACATAAAAATAAGAAAAATAATTTTTATGTTCTATTGTACTTTGGAAAGCATAGAACACCTGGACACCTGTCAGGCCTGGCTAGGGGATTCTCTTAGACTCTCCACTTCATCCAACACTGTGGTATGAGTTAAGTCTTTATTCAGATAAAACTCCCTAGAAGTGCTCTGATACATAGAGATTGCCTGGAATGCTGAAGCAAAGTCTTCCCCAAGAGGTTATACTCCAGTTCCCCTCCCCCAGTCTAAATAAGTCAGTTGAAGTCATCGAAAGTCCTGAAAAAGATGCAAAGTTTAATTTCCCAAGGTCGTTTCCCAGACTGATAACACCTCTCTGCAAAGCGCAACCAAGATACAGTGAAAGAAGAAAGTTACACTACAGGAAGAAAGCTCATCCCCCCCAACCCCCGCCAGTAGATATGCATTCACAGTTATGGCAGGCAGGCTGGCTTGCCTGCCTGAGAACCCCTTAATCAAGGCAGACTCCATGTTTCTTATAATAATAAAATCAATGGCCATGCCACAGGGCCTCTAAGAACTATGAAAGACCCCCTCAAATGTCCTCTGGGCCCCTGTTCATACCATCCAGGTCCAACCCAAACATATGAAAGCTAATAAGGATTTTAAAATGTTAAAAATGTTTTTTAAAAAGATCCTGTGACAATACATCACAAGGTCTTGGCTACCATCTTGGGAGTTGCTGAGGAACCCACAAGGTGCTTTGGTGTTGAGGGGGGGTACTCGCAGAAGGGATTTAAATATATATACATATACATATGTATATACACACACACACTTTATTTATAGCCTACTTTTCTCACTGAGAAGCAACTTGGGTTACACATTGTAAAACAATTTAATCAAATAGAATGAGACATCCAACAAACGTAGGACGAGGATCACAAAAACTAGAAACAATGCCAACATATATATGGCATGATACATCATGAAAAATGCAAAAAGAGAATAAAATTACAAAATTGGAAACTAAAGCAGAAAGTGTAAGCTAATATGTACAATTAACAGTGGAATAAACATGTTTCCTTCGTGTAAATGCGCTTCATTCTGTTATATGACAGCTTTAATTCCATTATAAAAAATTCTATTCTGAATAATTCTGTTTTACAGTTTGTGGAAAGACAAAAAGGAAGCCTAGGACTATGGGCACTGAGTGCTGGCGCCCAAACCTGTCTTCCCTTTCCTCTGCCACTTTCTTCCCACCACCATCTTGACGTCCTCCTCCTTTTCCTTACCTCTAGGAGGAAAAAAGCCAGGAAGTGTGGTTCTTGAGTGATGCTGCCCTTCCCTACCTCTGGCCCTGGTTTCCCACCACTTCTTTCTAACTGCCAGGAAAGAAAGAAGAGGGTGGCTAGAGATGGCAGGCACTGAACGCCAGCACTTATTGGGCTGGGAAAGAACCTTGTCTGCAGTCAGCTTCCATACCCTAGTGGTATGTACGTACACATACATACACACAGACCCTGATGCTGAAACTTGATCTTGGGGCAACAGAGCACCTACGGTTTCTTTTGGCTCCATTCTTGTATGTATATAAAGCCATGGAAATTGTGCTAGCAGTTCCTCTGATGGAGATAGACTGAAAGTTTGGAACATTTGTGTGGATGGAAGCTGGAGAAAACTGACAGTTGAAGAGAGAGCTGAGATGTTTTTCCTGAGGAAGTGGGGGATTTCTGGGGAAGAAGAAATGCTTTCCGTGGAGCAATAGGAATGGCAGTTGGCAGAAGAGTGGCCAGGCATGGGCTTTTTGTTTTGAAGTGTTCGGTGCTGCTGAGTAAAAGTTACTTCTCAGAGCCTGTAAAAAAGGACATACTTCACAAAGCATTCAAACCTTCCGAGAGTGTGTGAGTTGGAGCCCAGAGACTGACACTTATGCACTCCCTCAATGTAGATTTGGATTACTTAATATATTTTATTGTCAGCAGTGTTTTGTTCAAAACTCCAAGTTCTATTTCTCTGGTTCTCCTCACCTTTCAATAAAAGCAGCCGTTCAGGAGTGAAAAGGGCCATCCACAACTCTATGATCAGTAACCTTGCCTTTTTAAGGTCAAAATGGTTACATTTGATTTCTGATGAAAGGTGAAGTTTCGATACATTGTCGAAGGCTTTCATGGCCGGAGAACAGGGCCGGTGCCACCATTGAGGCCGTGAGGCAGGGGCCCCGGGGCCAGAGGGGGCGCTGGAGGGGGCCCCAGGGGCAGAGGCGTGCATCCCGCACCGCCGCCGGCCAGCCCCGCGCCACTGCCAGCCAGCCTCCCACCGCCGCCACCCACCCCCAGGCGGGCACAGCAGACACAGGCCAGGAACAACAGGTGGCTGGGGCGGCACTCGGCACACAGGCAGCCTCCTCGCTCCACCCCAGACACCTGCCAGCGGCACTGCATGATGATGGCATCTCGCGATGATGTCATCACGCAGTCCAGGGCCGCGCGTGCGAGGCTCGCCTCCAGCGCCGGAAACCCTGGCGCCAGGGCTGCCGGAGAACGATGGTTGTTGTGGATTTTCCAAGCTGTATCACCGTGGTCATGGCATTGTAGTTCCAGACGTTTCGCCAGCAGCTGTGACTGGCATCTTCAGAGGTGTAACACCGAAAGACAGAGATCTCTCAGTGTCAAAGGTGACATTTATTAGACCATCTTGATGATAATATAGTCTCTTCCAAACAACACAACTAGATCTTCTACCAGGAAAAACGTAGTCTTTGCAGGCCACAATAGGGATCCTACAATATATCTGAACAATACAGAAAAGCGTCACCAACAATTTGTCTGTGCAAGCCAAATTCTTTGGCTGCTGTTATCAAAAACCTGGGGTCTGAAGTAGGGTTACCAGCCTCCAAGTAGCGGTGGCTGGAGATCTCCTGGAATGACAACTGGTCTCCAGTTCACCTGGAGAAAATGGTTACTTTGGGGGGTTTTACTCTATGGAATTATGCCATGCCAAGGTCCTTTCCCTCCCCAAAGCCCACTTTCTCCAGGTTTCTCCAGGTTTCACCCCCTAGATTTCCAGGAAGTTCCCAACTTGGAGCTGGCAACCCTAGTCTGAAAAGTGTCTGGACAGTTTCTGGGACCTCACATAGGCTTTCTGTATATCAACAGATTTTACACCCACTTTGTTTATTTATTTATTTATTTATTTATTTATTTATTTATTCAATTTATATACCGCCCATCCCCAGGGGCGGTATATACAATATACAATTAAAATCGATAAAAACAAAAACTAAAATCAATATACAAATAATAAAACAAATTAACAAGGTGCAGTGGTGGGGAGAACCTTCCCCACCCCAAAGGTGGGAGGCCGACATGGCACCGCCCCCTTCAATCACCAAACGCCTGGCGGAACAGCTCTGTCTTACAGGCCCGGCGGAACGATAATATGTCCTGCTGGGCCCGGGTTTCCATTGACAGAGCGTTCCACCAGGCTGGGGCCAGGACTGAAAAGGCCCTGGCCCTGGTTGAAGCGAGGCGGGCTTCCTTAGGGCCGGGGACCATCTTGACTACAACCCTGCAAAGATTCTTACATGAGTCTAATGCTATAGGTATGACTCATATAACATGACTTCATATGTAATATTGCACAATTGGATTTTGTGGGAAGGAGAAATGATGCTGTAACTCTGTACGCCATTTCAATCAGACATAATTATGTATAGTTGTATGCAGGGCAGCTGCACTTGTCCCTATACCGAACTCTATTTAAGATTTCTATCTCTAACCCAGTGCCACTGAAACCAGACTAACAGCCCAATCCTGAGGGAAGCTGAGGTGGAGGAAGTTAGCCACCAATACAATAGCAACGCCACTGGGCCATTCTCTAAAAATATTCCTCAGGGAAGCAGATAATGTGTGCCTCTCCAGAAGGCACAGAAGGCATAGCAAGCGCACTGGAGGACATAGCAACAACAGCATCATCCACCAATCTGACAACAGCAGCCAATGACACCTGTGATGCCCCACACAGGCAGTCAATCACCACCCACCAATCCAGCCTCTGCCCTTCAATGCCACTACCCCCACGGAAAGTCAGCAGACTCAGTACTGGACCTGAAGTGGACATTTACAATGTAGTCCTAGGAACACTGTCCTGAAATTTCTTGTCCTGAAATTAAGCCCAGTTGACGAGACTTGAGTAGGATTCTGACCACATGAGAGGGCACTGTTGGTCAACTACAACTAAACAGAGATCAGCTTGATGTGATCCACCAGTAAATGCTTCTGTGCAGGTTAGCATAGTGAAAGAAGCCATACATTAGGTAGGTGTGATTGTAGATATTTCATGATGACTTAAGTAGCCCAGGCAAGCCTGATCTCATCAGATCTCAGAAGCTAAGCAGGGTCGGCCTTGGTTAGTAATTGGATGGGAAACCTCCAACAAATACTAGGGTTGCAGAGGCAGGCAATGGCAAACCACCTCTGATAGTCTCTTGCCATGAAAACCCCACCAGTGGTCGCCATAAGTCAACTCTGACTTGAGGGTATTCTCCACCACCAAGTTTATTTTTAAATGTAGACTAACAGTATTTCCTTGTTACAAGTAAAAGAATTTTCTAAAATGTTCTTTAGTTTTTTAAAATGTTCTCAGGGGAATCCTCCTCCAGGTTTCCTAAGCAATCTATTGAGTAGGAGTACAGGCACAAACAAATATTCTATAGAGTAAAATGTTAACTAAATCTTCCATTTCCTTGTAGCAGAGGCTATTGCAACAGAACAACAGCTGTTTTTCTGCTGTGGAAGCTAGTGAATTTTCATATTGAACAAAGTAATCTCTCTACAGGGTATATACATTAGCCACAAGTGATCTGATTGCCTCACATTAACAAGGATAGAAGACAACTCTTCTTCATGGACTTCTGACTTAATTGCTAGGCTCCTTGATTGTCATTTAAATGTGTAAGACATCATCATAGTATTTCCCTTTTATTTATGTCATTTCAAAACACACACAGAGTGACTGGCAACTGTTACGCATACTGTTCACCCATTTAAGTCAATTGTTGCTGTCCACTGTTTACACTTTTAATGAAATGTTCTCTTAATGGGTGGCCTTGCTGTTTTTAACTAATAAACATAAACTGGATAAGTTCCCTAAGCAGGTGCAGACAGCAAAGAACTCCTTTAAAACTGAACTTACATCTTTGTTTCCTAAAATCATGTTTTTCAGAGCTGGTTAGCATTGGAACTGGAAGCAATTTGATCTGACAGCTCCCATATGAAATGTTTCTCCACCTGGCATAGTAGATCCAAATACAGTTGATCTCTTGTTATTAGCTTATTAAATAAACAGCTAAGGAAGCTTTTTCTATCTTTAAAATTGGAGAAATGGTCCTACAGAATGCACTGATTTTCTCCAAGTCTTTTATTAGTTGGTGACAGATAAACAGAATTGCATCAGGTCAATGCATACCTAGCTTTATGCATTTTATCATTTCGCTGCCAACGGTGGGGAAGACTGTAGAGTCAGTTTCAAAGGCCTCTGAGTGGGCCATGAAGACAAGCGAATATAGTGATTTATTTTCAAATGATGTTTTATGTATTGTCGAAGGCTTTCATGGCCGGAGAATGATGGTTGTTGTGGGTTTTCTGGGCTGTATTGCCGTGGTCTTGGCATTGTAGTTCCTGACGTTTCGCCAGCAGCTGTGGCTGGCATCTTCAGAGGTGTAGCACCAAAAGACAGAGATCTCTCAGGAACTACAATGCCAAGACCACGGCAATACAGCCCGGAAAACCCACAACAACCAAATGATGTTTTAGTTTGGTCTGATGGGAAGGGAATCCAAGTACAATAGGTTGCCCGCAGCAGTCTTAGTTTGGGCTTCTTTCTCATGTCACTCACATGTTTCTGAATGAATTTTCCTGTTTGTTGTAAATAAACGGAAATAGAATGAAACTGTTAGTGATCAAAATGAACTTGAGAATGAGATGCATATTCTGAGGAAGGCACACTTTTGCTGAAATCTAGTTTTGTATAAAATAAAACTCAAAGCAGATGTGGGGTGGTGGTGTTCAAGCAAAAAAAAAATTGTGAAATTTCAAGGGAAGCCAAAAGAGTTTCACACAAACCAGAGAAATTTTTCAAAGGAATCTGTCTTAAGCAAAATTCAAAACAAAATTGGACATTCCAGATGATCAGGCAATGCATAAGAATTTTAAAAAGAAATTAAAGAGCTCCGTAAAACCCTATATCGCTTCCAGGTTTTCTCTGGAAAAATTGCATCTATGATTATGATTATTCACTATAAAGGAGCTTCATTTGTACGTGTGTACATCCCAAGAGGGATGTCCTGCTCAGGCTTTGTGTGCTATGGCTCACATCAAGCAGATTTGTTTCTTTGCTGGTATGGACTTCCAAACTTTATGGCTGTAACATGAAACAATCCTTTTTAGCACCAATTTTTCCCCTGCATGGCAGGAAAAACACGGCAAAGCATGAGACAAAAATGATGAAAAAGAAAACTTATTTTATTGAAGGCAGTTCCACATTTGGGATACAGAGCAAAGGAAAGACCTAATCTTAAACTGAATACTGTCTTTGAAATAAATGGTTAGCTGATTCAGCATCACCTGTGTGGATACACCCTGTTTGAGCACTCTTGGGCTTGCCCAGCCAGCTTTAAGAGGAGAGACTCACAGGAACTTTCTGCTTCTTGTAAGACCATGAGGGAAGAGGATGAATACAAGAAATGAAGGAGGAACTGGAAAGTGAAAGGAAGCTCTTAAGTTACTCTTTAGACAGCAAGAAGCATACCCTACACTGAGGAGAGAAAACACATTCTGATTCCATGACAAAGAGAAACAGGGAGCTCCCAAGCATCCAAAACAGGCTGATAGGCCTTTACTCAAATACATTCATACACCCCCTTCATCTGTTTTACTATGAGTTTTCATACCACATCATCATCTGCTTGTCCGCCTTCCAGCTTTACCCAGGATTGGTCCTGCAGTTTCCCCAAACTTTTTTTGGTACAAGCCAGCCAGTTTGGTGTAGCGGTTAAGAGCAGCGGGACTCTAATCTGGAGAGCTGGGTTTGATTCCTCACTCCTCCACTTGAAGCCAGCTGGGTGACCTTGGGTCAGTCACAGCTTCTAGGAGCTCTCTAAGCACCACCCACCTAACAGGGTGATTATTGTTGTAGGCATAATAATAACACACTTTGTAAACCACTCTGAGTGGGCATTAAATTGCCCTGAAGGGCAGTATATAAATCGAATGTTGTTTATTTCCTAAAACATCATGCCCAAAGTGAGTTTGGTAATTACAGCAGAACAGTCAGGAATTTGAGGCAGTTGTGGAGGTGAAGGTGAGGATTTCCACACCTCCCTGCTAGAATTGCCAGCCTGTGGGTGGGGCCTGGAGTTCTGGAATGACAACTGATCTCCAGACTACAGAGAGAGAATGGCAGCTTTGGAGGGTGGACCCTGTGGCACTACATTCCTGCTAAACTCCCTCTGTTCCACAAATTCCGCCCTCTCCAGGCTCCTCCCTCCAAATATCTCCAGGAATTTCCCAGCCTGTAAATGGCACCCTCCATCTACATTCAGCATCATCTCCCCTTTCGTCAGCCATTTCTTCCATGGCTGTTGGCAAGCTTTAAAACACTGTTGAGATGAATTAGCTACCCCAATTGTACTGTATAGTAAAATTCAGAGAAAAGTGGCTCTAGATCTTTTCCCTCTAAGGCCATTGTCACAAGCACACTAGTAAAAATGTCCCCAAAATGCAGCCACTTACACCTTACAACAGGATTTAGGTTCAGTGGCATCTTAGTGACCAACAACATTTTTCAGGGTATAAGCTTTTGAGAGTCCCTTCTTCGGTTTATTTATTTATAGTCCACCTTTCTCACTGAGCTCCAAGGCAGATTACACCATGCAAGTGAAAATACAATATACTCAACAGCTAGGACATTAACTGAGCAAAGTATAATATTGAAGAACAGTTAGGACATTCACTGAAATACAATAAGGATCGTTCAGAAACTAATTTACATGGCATATTTAGCAACTTGGAAAAGTCCCTAGTAAGTGCATGTCTACATCAGCAGACAGTACCCAGCAGAGTAGCAAATAGTCCTTGGTCCCTACCCATGCATATCTTTAAGCTCCTTCTTACAATGGCCCTATAATCTGGGTAGAAAGTTCTCCTGAATAATTCAGTTTTGCATAGTTTGGGGAAAGCCAGGAGAGTAGGAAATTTCCTGACCTCCTTGGGCAGGCCACTCCATAAGGTGGGGGCTACCACAGAGAAAACGTGTGTGCGGCAGCTATTGGTTTTGCTCAGCTGCAGGGTGGTATCTGCAGAAGGCCCTGTTCAGATGAACAAAGCTGCCATCATGGAACACAGAGGAGAGAGAGTTACACTGATGTGAGGGGCCAAGACCATGAAGGGCTTTGAATATGACCTTGATTTGAGCCTGGTAACTGATGGGAAGCCAATGGATCGAATGTAGAATAGAAATGATATGCATGTTCCTTCTAGCTCCTGAAAGTAAATGAACTGCAGTGTTCTACACCAGCTGGAGTCTCCGAAACAACTTTGAGGGCAGGCCTATGTAGCATGCATTACAGTAGTCCAGTCTATGCCATGGACCCAGGTGGCCAGATTGGCTGTGTCAAGGTAGGGATCCATCTTCCAGGCTAGTTGGAGTTTTGAAGAGGACTTTTTTTGCAGCTGCATTTATTTGTTTCTCTAGGAACAGTCCTGGATCTAGCCCCATGGCTCTTAAATGAGTCAGCCAGGGTCAACTGAACTCCATCAAAGGTCACAAGGATGATGTCCTTCAAGATTTCTGCTTTTTCAACCAACATCACTTCCATCTTGTCTGGGTTCAATTTCAATTTTTTGCTTTCAGCCAGTTGACAACAGCTATCAAACAATAACTCAGTACCTCTACCACATCACCAGGAGATCTGGATAATGAGCTATAGAGCTGGGTATCATCTGCATATTGATGGCATCCAGTTCCATAACTACAAATGAGTTCTAAACCCTTTACATAGAGGCTGAATAATATGGGGGATCAGATTGCACCTTGTGGAAACCTACAAGATAATTCCCACACTGAGGATAGCTGGTCTCTAATAGCAACCCTTTGAGTTTATCCCATGAGGAACGATTTAAACCAGACCAAGGTACATCTTGTGATACCTACTTCTGCCTCCAAATGCCTCGGCAGGATGGCATGGTCTACTGTGTCAAAGGCTGCAGATAGATTCAGGAGCAGCAAAAATGAAGCATGGCCTTAGTCTACCCTCAGGTAGAGGTCATCAACTAGAACCAGCAGAGCCATCTTCGTCCCATAGTCTGCCATAAAACCAGACTGAAAAGGGTCCAAAGCACCAGAGTTGTCCAAAAACGCCTGGAGCTAGTCAGCTGTTGCAGTCTCAACCATGGATGCTGAAGTCACCCAGAACTATCAGTCTAGATGCCTCCAGCACCATGTCCAAGAGCACCTCTGCCAGCTCAGAAAGAGTGCTTTCTGGGGAGCTAGGTGGCCAATAGACTAGCAGAATACCCAATCTATCTTTAGTTTCCAATGTAAAGAGCATGCATTCAATGCCTGCTATAGTTTGTACTGGCAGTATGTGGAAGCTGAAAGTCTAATGGAGTACAATAGCAACACCACCTCCCCTGCCAGCTGTGCAGGGTTGGTGGAGGACCACATAATCAGGAGGAGTTATCTGGGACAAGGACACCATGTCATTTTCTTCCAACTATGTCTCAGTGATGCAAGCAAGATCAATTCTCTTCTCCTGCAACAATGCGTTTAGGCAGGCAGATTTGTGTCTCATCAATCTGGCATTGCATAGATTAGAGAAAAGGTGGGGAATGCTATGGAGGTTGGGCAGGCAACCTTGCCTGATAGTGGCCATCTTTGATAAAAACCAACCCCCCATATCTACCATTTCCCACACATACTGGGATAGTGCATTCCTCATACATTCTGCTTCAGGTAGAGAGATCCCCACAACTGAGAAAAAAATATATAAACCTCGTGATGTACCTCACAATCCACAAGCTAGTGTCCATAGGGAATCACATAACAGTCCAGAGCTGCAGTCAAGATGTACTGAGTTAATGTACCACAGACACAACTCTATGCCTGCTGCTCTGGGTTTCCACATACAGTTTCAGGTCTCCATTCTTTTGAAGTGGGGAGGGGCTTGTAGTCATTGAGCACAGCAGCTAGACCCCAGCTACGCACCCCAGGCAAAGAGCCATATGCCAAGAACCTTGTGTTCTTGCCCTTCGGCTCACAGCTCTGCACAAGGCACTGGCCCTTTGAAGCTGAGAAAACACCCACCTGTTGGAGGAGCGAGGAAGCACAAGACCAATCAGATGCTCCCCAGGTTAGCCGAGGCCTCCCAGATCAGCTGCATCCAGGTTGATAGATTTCCACTCTATGCAGTTGAATGTGATGCCTTCCATTTGGGGCTGCAGCAAGAGGCAGGAGGGGGAAAAACATACCCCATTTACAGAAACCTTCCATTAGTGGTAATTTTTGGTGAGATCCAAGCTAGTGTGTGTAACCAAGAGTCACTCCAGAGAGTCAGAGGATCCCCATTGTGAACTGTATTGTGTATTATCTCATGAGTTCAGAAGCAATTCTCGAAGAAATTCACTGGTACCCTACCTCCATGATAACCCTCATTTTACTGAATTAGTTATACAGGAAATATCCTCCCTACTATAGTATGATTTAAAGGAACTATATAACAGCTAATTACAACTCTCTGGTGAATATGCCTATATTATACATGCATTTGTAAACACATTTGTCATATTTTCATGCTAACTTTTGACGAGTGTGCATAAAACATTTGCTGATGATAGCTTAAAAGCTATAACTAGTGAAGTACCCATCTGCCCACATTGACCCTGAAAGTAGATCAAAGTGGTGACTGGATAGTTCTTGGTTTATTTGGAGCATACAATTTTAGCAGTCTGCCAGTGTCTTCTCTCTGCACCCAAACACAAAGAGTATTTGTACAAGCTGGCATTGATCAACCTCGCTGTCATGGGCCAACTGGCAATTCTGGAAAAGTGCTGTGAACTATTCAACTGTAGAATACAATCTGCTTCTTGGTGTACATACATTGAGTCAAATCACTTTTCTTGGACTGATTATGGCTGCTTAAGTTTTGGCATGTGTCAAGCTACAGTGTGTTTACAGCTATATTGCTTAATTATTTATATTGAATTTTAGAGAAATACAATCAACAGTGTCATTTTTATATCTTACTAAGGAAGTTGATATACCTTGTTTCTTTTAATTTGTCCAATAAATTGTTAGCCCACACAGAAAAGACAGGACTTGGCAGACAGAGAGACGTTCAGTCAACCACTTGGTCGCATGCTCAGACTTAACCCACATTTATTTCTACTGACATTTTAAGGTTTTGTGTATTGAACTGGGCAAGCAACTGGAATGTGCAGGGTTTCTTGGAAATGAGATGCAAGAACTTTTTGGCAGGAATGATATTTTGCCTTGTGTTCATTTAAAATATACTTGCTGTATTAGAGAGAGAGAGAGACCGTATTTTAATGTATCTCTTTTGATTCTGTGGTTAATAGTCTAACACAGTACAGAAAGACATTGAGGAGTCTTGGGGAAAGCATGGAGAACTCCTTGGGATTTTGATGGCGCATGGCCAGCCACATTGTTTAACTCTCTCTGAATCAGATGTGGAGAATCCAGTCTCCTTTGAAATAACAGCCTCTTTCCTTGCCAGTCTCCTAAACATATCTACTGTGTGGTCTTACTGACTTCTCAGTTTGTCAGTATCATGACAAAATCCTCAATCTTAGCAATTAATGTTGATTAACTGCATGTTTAAACTGTATCCATAGTATCTGCTGTGAAAGGGAGTCAGTCCTAGCAACTTTGTAATCATTTGAATGTATTCCTTGTTCCAAGCAATGAATGTGTGATGATGATAGCACAAAGGCATTGCAATTTTTTTTAAAAAAAATACCCCCTTGAACCTCCCTTTCCTTCTAATACTCCATCCCTATGTTCTCTTTTGTTCTTCTTCTCTATCTCCAAGTGGAAACAAAAAAAAAGGCAGCCCCTCCTCTGCTGGATAAACTAAAGGTATGAACTCTGAAGCCCTTTTCCATTATTATGATTTTGGTACCTTGCATACTAGGAAACTGCTCCATGTGATCCTCTCAATACACACAGACACGAGTTTGTATAAACAGGGTAATGTGTGATTTTTGCAGCTTTGGTATGCACAAAGGCATACCCTCAAAAATCTAGGTTTCTGATCAGGTGCACCGAGACTGGAAGATACATGTATTAGCCTGTTCACACAAAATGAAGACCACATACCAAGAGTACAAAATCATAAAAACCAAAAAAGACTTGTGAGGAGAACAAATGCAACTTTTGTGACATATAAACATGGTTTTGCATTCTCTATCTAGTCTCTTCTCCAGCAGAAAAAGAGAAAGCAGCAGCCAATAAGCCCCACTGTATTTTCAGAGGTTTGCTCTATTCAGGGCTTGCTTGATTCACAGAGATGAATATCTCCTTTGCACACTTCCTCTGACATATTATTAAAAGGATTTGAGTTCATGTTTTCAGAGACGAGGTTTAGAGCAATGGCTGAATAGATTCACACAAAATCTCCACAACTCCTGTGGTTCAGTATTGTCATCCAATGAAATAGTTCACCTTCATCTTAAAGCTGCCAAACATGTAAGTGATAAGACTTCTTGCTTTAACTGTGGTTGCAAAATTATTTTTGTCAGCAGCATGCTGTGAGTACGCTCATACTTCCCAGAATACATTTTTCCCCTGTTCCTTGGCAATTCAGAGATCTCTTACAATGCCAGATTTTCATCAGCCAGGGCTACAGATCTATCTTTATCCATGGAACAGTCACCGTGAGTGCAATTCTCCTTATTCCTTCATCACTGCCAGGAAGAAGTGATACACAAGTTCACTTTGAGAATAATCAGGCTGGTGTATCTCTTTATATGTATATATTTATATGAATATACAGCTGTTCTGCTAATTTATGGTGCGATCTGCTTTAAAGCTGGACAGCATAGAAGCCAATTTTTTTTAAAGGTGATTTAGGTTGCAGTTGTAAGCACTCTAAATTTGAAATACATTCAATTGGATTCTATAGGGCTTGTGTCTAAGGTCATGCATCAGAACTGGGAGTCAGTCAGTCTCTGTTCTGGTCAATAAGTATCCCCACCCCTTTATCACATGACATTGCCCATGGAATGAATAAAAATAAGAAATCCATGGGGTATATATAGTAATATTTTGCATTTTTTCAGACCATATGCTTTACTGCATATTCAATACAATAAAAGGTACACATAATAAAAGGAATATATGTAATAGATACAAAGCCAAAATGTCTACTCAAACCGTACAAACCCTGTGAAATTAAGAACTATATTTCTCACTGTAAGGATCTGCCAAGTAACCTTCAAAAGACTCCACTGTTTGTTAGTAAGAACTTTATTGAAAAGTTGCTAGTTCATGATCTTACTGAGTTCATTGTCAGGAATGAGGCACATCCAAATATCAAGAACATAGATCATTTGCAGGCTAACATTCCCCAACCCCAACCCCGCATTCCTAAAGGCTGGCTAATCCTGTTGAGAACTATCTGCACAGGAGAGGACACATGTTTCAAGATTTTGAGGGCTCTTTTCCCAGCACCTAGGAGCAAGAAGAATTCACATCCTGGCAGAGTAAAGAAACACAGCTGCAACAGACAGTCATAACCTCATAACTTCCAGCCCCCCGGGTATGGGTAAGACAGATGCGCCAGCATCTTGACACTCACACTTTCTGCAGGAGCCATTCTCTGCACATCTCTTGACCATAATAAGTCTGTATTTTGCGGGTAGGCCATTGGTTTCATCAGTGTGTAGGCATAATGGTTTGCTTGTTTTTATTTGAACTTTAACCTTTTAAAAACATTGTCTTTGGAGCTTTTAATTCAGCTCTTCATACTTATACCTCAGGAGGGCTCTGGTCACAGCCAATGCATTTTTTAATTCCATTCACACAGAACTTAGATGTTCTCTACTTTGCCCAAGCTACTACCTTGAGAACACCTTCCCTTGGGGGTTTGTGTGACCTGTATATTGCTAGTAGAGATGGGCACGAATTGAATTATGACCCAAAAAACTGCACGAACCAGGTCGGTTCGTGGTTCGCGAACCAGTTGTTTCTTAGAAGCTCATTTCCACGAACTTCCATGAACTGGACTACTGGTTCGTTTGGGTCATATTAAAGGGATAGTTTAAAAGGCCATTTCCCCAGGGAAATGGCCACGGCAGCCATTTGAGGGGTGGGAAGGCCGTTTTTGGCTTCCTCCACTGCTCTGCACACCCACGCAGCAGCAGAAGAGACCAAAAACGGCCTTCCCACCCCTCACGGGAGGAGGGGGAGGACATCGCAGGCCTGCAGGACAAGGTAAGTGTGGGGCTGGGGCTGGAGTTTGGGGCAGTTTAAAGGGCCCTGCTGCTTGTAAGTGACAGGTCCCTTTAAACTATCAGCTGGCAGGTGGCGAGGGGGAGATCCCCCCTGCCACCTGCAAGCTGATAGTTTAAAGGGGCCTGTCACTTGCAAGGCAGGAAAGGGCCCTTTAAACTGTCAAATGCCCCTTTCCCTGCCACTGCTAAGTGGCCAGAAAGGGGCATTTAAACCCCACAAGCCACAACCTGGTTCATAAACCTGCCCTAGTTCGTGCCAGTTTGTGGTTCCTGGTTCGTGAAAATTCACGAACCACGAACCTCATGGTTTGGTTTTTTTGTGGTTCGTGCCCATCACTAATTGCTACCTCCTTGACTCTCTCAAAAGATTTTCGCTGCCACCAAAAGCTTTTGTCTTAGTTTTCCTTGGTTTATCTTGTAATACAGGAAGGCTTGTTAAAGATAGTAGTTTGATATAATGGTCAGCACATGAGGGTGGTTGTGAGGTTAAAAAAAGGGCTCTTTTAAACAAAATTAGCATTTATTTGTAAGTGTATATACATGATTGTTGCCAAATTTTGATAACAGTATTTGTTTCAGATTACATCTTAAATTTGGTAGTTTCAGAAAAAGTTATACAGTCACAAAACCAGTCACACAGACTAATTTTCCACACAGATCTTCACTAGTATAATAAACTTTCAACTAATCCACATAGACATATATTCTCTCAGGTCTTCCCACATAGCTTACCTGGGCCGTTTTCACACTGTCTATAAATCGTGCGAGACTCACGGAAGGCTGCCGGCTTTCTCCCGCAATTTTTGATGCCATCTGTTTACAAAACGCCACAAACAGTGATTTACGGCGTTTTGTAATCAAATGGTGTTAAAAATCACGCGAGGAAGCCGGCAGCTTTCGTGAGTCTCCCGCAATTTATAGACAGTGTGAAAACAGCCCTGATCTACATAGAATAATCTCTCTCCGAGATACACATAAGACTATGAGTCTCTCTACATAAGACATCTTACACGGGAATGCTCAAGTGAAAGATCTTACACTTGTTCTCCCATTATGGATACACATACACTGCTAGGGAGACAGAGTACACTTGAATATAAGACCACACAGAAAGTAAGTCACTTGAGCATCCCTGTGTAAGATGTCTTGTGTAGAGAGACTCTAAGACTCAGGAACACAGTTTCATTCAACTTGGCTCAATAAATTCTTTCAGAAACAGACAGTTCAGGCTCTACACAGGTTGCCTGTCTTAACTAGAATAATCTTTCTTTAAGACATACAAAGAGTAATTGAAAATCTTTCCCTCAGCACTGACTAAAAACCAGTTCACTCCATCTCCTAGAGTACAACTACTATTCAATCAGATGGCACTCCATTCATCCATCCAGCCTCCTTCCTTCTTTCCTTAGAGGCCTACATTTAAACTCACAGCAACAATTTTAAAAAACCCACATTAGCAAACAGAAATACTCATATTTAA
Organism: Eublepharis macularius; assembly: GCF_028583425.1. Classification (NCBI taxonomy): domain Eukaryota; kingdom Metazoa; phylum Chordata; class Lepidosauria; order Squamata; family Eublepharidae; genus Eublepharis; species Eublepharis macularius. The sequence continues at coordinate 35,093,649 of NC_072799.1, read as the reverse complement.
TTATATCCAAAACATTACACTAGGTCTCTTATGTTCATCAGTCAGTCATTGGATTCTCTTTTGACAATGGCCAGTCACATATTTCAGGGAACTTCACAAAGAGGGCATAATGCCAGAGCATTTCCTGTTATTTGACTTCAGAGTGTAAATTATAACTGCATCCCAGAATACATAATTTTGTCAGATATATCTTTCCTTCTTTCTCCATTATTCCCATCTTAAGTTCAGAAGTAAACTCCTTCATTTCTTACATTTCATAAGGTAACTTACATGACTGAACAAGGGTGTATTGACAGATGCTTATTGGATTATGCAATGGAATCCACATTTTGTGTGTTCTGCTACATAAATGCATGCATTGGAAAAACGCATTTTATTTCCATCCAGAAAGTCTTGATATGTATGTCATTTATAACTCAGAATGGAGTCATAATTTCAGAGCAAGACAACTTGCCTCCTAATAAAATGAATAATATTACAAGCTGGGGAAGTTCAGATTACAAGTCCATTATATTCAAACTTCCAGCAGCATTACTAGTTAGTATGGTATAGCCCAGAACTGTCCACAGTAGATCACCTAGAAATAAGTCCCCCCACCAAAAAAACTAACAGTGCTAGAGACATGTTCCAGCAGTAAGCTGCCAATAGGAAAACATATTTACTTTGTATTAAACTTATTCTTCAGAAGATATTTTATTATTTATATTTTCTGGTTCTGCAAAGTATACATTCCATAGTAATGCCATAATAAAGCTATTTTAAAAATATTCAGTATTATCAGGTATTTTGGCATATGTCAAGATATATATACAGGCTGCTCTTGATCTACTCAAGTAGCAATTTCTTAAACAAAGAGGGATCCTTTAAAGAACTGGTATGCAGCCTAAAAGTGTTTATTTTCATGCTTAAGCCATGACTTCATGTTAAGATTTTATTGCAGTCTGGGAATTAACAGGAAAGGACCAATATTGAAGAGTAATGTGAAAAACAGGCTTATTATGGCTTACATGTCTTCTTGATCCCAAGGCAAAGTCAGGATTAACATTTTTAATGGGATTGTCAGTATCTTACCATATCTAAAAATCTTTAATTGTGTGCAGACTAATATTTTAACCCCTCCCATATGATTTTAAATATGCAAATGTTTTGCCCATGGTCTGATTAGTATAGAGAAAGGGGCTTCAGCAGTGCTAAGATAGAATTGAATTGGGCTAAATCTATGCCATCCCCAAATCACTAAATGAACATTTCCAAAGGCACTTCTTGTTTCCTGTGCAGTGTTTCCTGTACAGTGAAGTGTTACACCACAAAGGACAGGCAGAAAGTCATACCCATAGTTGAAATTCTAATGGATTTAAAATAGGCTTCACCATCAGAATGTACGGACCTTGTTTGTTTTATTCAAAACCACAGCAGAACAATCTTACAGTGTGATGGCTGCAAGTTCCAGAGTGCAGAGTGTCTAGGACTCATTGAAAAATTCCAAGAGATTCCATCCTGCCCAAAGTAAAGCCCTAGACTGCGCATAGGAAATAATTTGGGAATTATTTTTAATTAAGATTAAGGGTAATGTGTTGCATTACCTTTGCAAAATTTTGTCTAGTATTTCTCTCCTTGGGATTTAGTGGCTAAAATATGAAGGCCCGTGAAACTCAATGGGTGATCCTTGGCCAGTCTCTTTCAGCCTAACCTACCACACAGGGTTGTTGTGAGGATAAAATGGAGGAGGGGATAGAATTATGTATACCACCTGAGTTCCTTTAGAAGGGAAGGTGAAGTAAAATGTACTAAATAAACAAACAGGGCACTATTTAGAGAGAGACACACACACCCCGCCACTAAGGAAGAACACAGAGGCTTTAAAAATCTTGCATAGTGTGCAGACAGCTGACAGCGAGAACTTTTTTCTCAGTCTCCAGTAACAGAACTTGGGCACCCTATGAAGCTGATGAACAGTAGATTTAGAATGGCCACAATGTAAGGTTGCCAGGTCCCCTTACCCTCCCAGCAGGAGGGTGGGGACCCAGCGCTTACCTTTCTGCTGCCCTGTGGATGTTCCTCACTTGCACTGGTGCCATGATGTCACTTCCAGGAAGTGACATCTTTGCACAAGGCTGTGATCAGAGGTAGCAATCTCTGAATATCAGTTGCTGGGAGAACAGTCAGAGGGTTGGTCTCATGTCTTACTTTAAGCCTCTGGGAACATTTGCTTGACCATTGTGGGAAATAGGATGCTGGGCTAGATGAGAATTTGGTCTGATCCAACAGGGCTTAAACCCATATGTGATATTTCCTTAATAGCACCAGTTCTTAAAACATTTTGCCCATCATTCCTTCCTTCCTTCCTTGCTTTCTTGCCTTTTTGCAATTTAATCTTAATAGTCTCCATGTGATCCAAAATGAAATTATCTAAGCATGGGATTTCCTAACCTCTTCATGCCGGATCATATAGGACCCTTCACGTATACACAAGCAATCCCAGTCCATCCTCTGTCCCAAGCATGCCTGTAATCATGAGGGAAACCTAAAGTGGGAGTCAAAAGAGTTCACATGTGCAACAGCTGGCAAATTTTCTTCAGTCCCATCTGCACTTTTTCCAGCTGCCTGAGCTCAAATCCCCAGTCAGTCATGGAACTCACTGCGTGGCCTTGGGCCCATCACTCTCAGGATAACATGAGCAGGACTGCTCGTGCTGCCCTGAGTTCCTTGGAAGAGAAACATGGAATAGAATGAAGCAAAAGATTCCTAAGAACATTACTATACATATGTAAAGGTTCAGTTAGACTCTGTGCTTAAAGAACAGTCATGACAGGATCAGTAGAAAGAGGTATTAGTGGGGCTTCATGGCTGCTTACACCACAGAGAACCAGGACCAATCGGGCTCCCCGTGGTGTGTGCTTGTACAGAACCTGTTGAAAGCACAAACTTTTAAGTCCTGCATTAAGTCCTGCATTCATAACTGGTACAATACAGGCACATGCTTACAAAATTGAAGAGGATATTGCAACAATTGTCTGAAACTTTTGTCTAGAAGCCAGTTCACATGACTATTGGAATGTTCAGTATGTAGACTGAGGGCCAAGCTACACATGACGAATGACACTTGAATGGCAAGTGTATTTCTCCCTGTTCACTTGCCCTCCACTAAATCCACTTGCCATTCAAGTGTCATTCGTCATGTGTAGCTTGGCCCTGAGTCCTTGCAGGTTAGTCCATGGTGAAGCAATTCTGTCACTTGTCTCTCACAAATAGCTGCAATTGAATGGCAGCATGGATTTGACAGGTGGGAATCAGTTGCATAACCCCTGTCAAACTCTGCATACATCCCCTACACTCACAATGCTAAATCATCAAATTATTTGTGTGATTTGGCTGTGAAACTGTTTGTTTGTTTTGTTTGCCTGCTTCGAGCTGAGCATCCTTCTTTGGAAAGGCTGCAATTTAAGCACATACCAAGATTGCTGGATCCAGCCAGTATTTTCATCCAAGGCCAAACTAGATGTTAGGGTTATTAGGAATTAGTTATATTTTTGCTTTTTGGTTTCGGGGGGGGGGGGGGAGGTGGTAGCAAAGTTACTTAGTCAGAAGCCTTTACCCCAACGTGCTTTAAGTAATCCTCAGACAAATTGCAGAAAGATAAAAATTACAGTTTTATTGAGGTAGATTCCATCCATAGCAATATTGGAGCAGAGAGAAAGAGTCCTAATCTAAAGAGTCACTTCCCTTATTAATAAACCACGGCCAGAATCTGGCAGCAAGGCTGGAAGCGGATCTGTGGATGAATCCCTCATAGGAGCTCTGAGAATCACATCCTTCTCCATGGGAAGACCATGAGGCAAGAAGAGGGGAAATCTCCAAGCGACACAGAGACAGAGGAGGAGTCAGGAGGACTGGAGGCATTTCTATCGTAGACAAAGAGAAGCAGCTTATTTAGCAAGAGAGTTACACATGCAGCGCCCCCAGTGTCCAAAGCACGCTGAGTCGCCTATTCCATCAGGGGTATACACAAGCTCAACCTGTGGATGCTGACACAATTTTAGAGAAGAATTTAGCCACTTAAAAAGGGCACAAGGCTGCAGAACAGCCCTCCTGCACCTTTTCAAGTGCCACAAGGCTGCAAAACAGCCACGGGAGGGGGATAAGATCACCTGGTCCTGACATGTTGTGGGGCCAGTCAGGATTGTGGCATTTTTCTCTGACGCAGCATCGGCATCCACAGGTTGGACCCATAGACACTGTGAACTTCTAGTTTGGCCCTCTATTTTGCCTAATTCTCCAGCATACCACAGCTTGCAATTCATATAGTTTTTTGTAAATGAATGTCCCATGATTCTCCGCATAGTTTGAGGAGGGGGACAAAGAAGACCCCTCATTCCTGTTTTACTAGAAGAAAAGGGGGCTAGATACAACCCTATGATTTGCTCCATAAAATCAATGGCCTGCTTAAATATTCAAATGGATGGCACAAAGAGCTAAAACAAGCCTCAAAGAATACAACTGGAGATCAAGTTGATCTTTTATTTTTTATATCTTTGAAGAACAGCTTTAAAGGTTCAAAATATCTGTGTGTCCCCCCCCCCCCCGCCCCGCTCCAAATACTTTTATGCCAAGAATCTCAAGACGGGTGCACAGAAATCGATGAAAGAAATTTGGCATATATTTGAAAAGTGGACAGCAGTATTCAGAAATAATATAAACTTGTTCTATGAGGAACCCCGTTTTAAATTCCTCGTATTCTTTCTGAGCCCTTCTTAAAATACTGGCCATGCTTTAATTAGCTGCCTCTGATACAGTCTGATCTTTATTGCCAGAGGTTGCTAGAGTATTTAAGGCTAGCAAACTGTATATCTTTTAGTTCAAATAAATATTAGCACAATATGCAGAAATGATTCTATACACCAACCCAAGGTATTAAACTGGAACACAGAAGTAATATTTGCACTTCCCAGCAAATCGCTAAAATGCAGCTGCAGCAATATCCGAGAGAACTTCTATTTTTGTGGGCAAAGGTTTGAAAGAGGTTTGCTCAGGAATGATGAGGTTCATGACTCATAGTCTTACTGCTGGATTATCAAGAGATTAACTGGAAATTATGCTGTTGAAAGGTAGGCTGAAATATGATGGGAAGTTGTTCCTCCATATCAGCCCGTTTTCCTCTTTTCCCAAGGTTACATTTGATTTCTGGGAAGATGTCCCTCTCTACATATGAGGTAGCCTGAGAGCCAAATTTCAATCTTTCTGCATCACATTGCACCACCAGGCACTGGGAGACTGTGTGACTGCTTATAAACCCAGGGACAGGCTTTTGCAGGTATAAAAAGCTGGGAGAACAGAAGAAAAATTTACTACCACAGTCAGTTGCTATAATGCCATCTCTCTGAATTATTAGAGTTGAATATAAATTTCATTTGTCCAGGTTTTGGATCCAGATTTGGAATTGCGTATATAAATAAAATTTGGCAGATTCCATGAGCTATGTTTCCAAGATGTGATGCCTCTGCTGATATTGGGTTAGTGCCATGCTTCTCATCTCTGTACTTCGGGACTAGCTAAAGTCTCCTGATGTGACAAATTCCATGTACTCTTGGAGAAGAAAATGTTGGCTGCTGCAGCTCTTCCTCTCATTATGCTACAGGGGAAAGGCAATACCTGCTGAAATCACACACACATACACATGAAGCTCCATTATACTGAATCAGAACATTGGTCTATCAAGTAAATTCAGTATTACCTACTCTGAAAGGCTGTGGCTCTTCAAGCATTTCAGCTGAGATCTTTCCCATTACCTACTACCTGATGCTTTCTGTAACACGAGTTGGTGCCATGGCCCATCCCTCTTCTGTGCAAGTAAACACAGTAATCTTTTCCTAGAAGGATAAATAGTGTGGTATAGTAGTATAGGACTGTGTAGACTCATGAAAACCTCAAACAACTATGAAGCTTGCTGGACACTACTATCTCTCAGCCTAACCTACAAGGTTGCTTTGAAGATAAAATGGGCGAGGGGAGAGCTTTGTACACTATGGGGAAAAGAGGGGAAGAAATGTAATAGATGGATGGCTGTATCTGAGGTCACTACCGACTGTTACAAAGCCTGCCGTTCCCATTATACTACATTTTCAGATCTCCCAACCATTTTCCTTCTCATGAGAATGCAGTAGCAAGACCAGGTATTTCCCACTAGCACTACTGGTGTCCTTCTATCACTGTCTCTGTTTCTGCTGCGTATTCTTTTGGTGTTGCTCCTACTACCTGATCCTTGACTACTGTGCTGTTAAAGCCAAGTGAGGTATGTTGAGATATCTCATTAGTGCTCAAGACATGGTGCTGTGATGTAGCAATGCAGACCACGGCAACATCTTTTGAAAATCATCCCCAATTTCAATTATAGAAGTGGTCAATGACTAGAAAAACTGCAGTCGCTTACAGTAGAACAGTATGGCTATCAAGCATGTCTGCAAGTAGCAAATAATAGATGGCTTCCTATGGAAGCAAGCTACTAGATAACCAGAAAAAAAACAATGGATGAGCACTTCTGGACAATCAGAAGAATGTAGTAGAGTAAAACTGAGTTGTACCACTAGGCATTGGGGGTTGGTATGCTTGAGCACCTGCTGAGGCCAAAAGCCCAGCGGTGTTCCCACCACTGACAGACACTTGAACTATCCATTCCCAGAGGGTGATACCCTATTTCTTGTTGGAGAGGTATTTGGATGAAGCAGTGAAGCACGAGTCTTTGAACACATATGAACACATGATTTTGCCTTATGGAATCAGATCATTGGTCTATCATGGTCATTGTTATCTACTTAGACTGGCTGCAGCTTTCTCAGGTCTCAGGCAGAGGTCTTTTGCATTGCTAACTAACTGATCTCCTTTTTAAGAACTAAAGATGCCAGGAACTGGAGCTGGACACCGTCAGCATGCAAAACAAATGTTCTGTCACTGAGCCATCGTCCCCCCTACGGGTAATAAGAGGATTAAAAGATGAATGATCCATTGCTTCCTGCAAGTCATTGTTCCAGCAAGAAAGCTGGAAGAAACAGAACATGACTCTTTTATACTCCTTTAAACCCTAATACTATCATAAGTGCATAAGTGACTCAGTGGTAGAGCATCTGCTTGGCATGCAGGAGGTTCCAGGTTCAATCCCCTTGATCTCCAGTTAAAAGAATCAGGAAGGAGGTGAAGTAGAAGACCTGTACCTGAAATCCTGGTGAGTTGCTGCCAGTCTGAGTAGACAATACTGACCTTGATGGACCAAAGGTCCAATTCCGTATAAGGCACTTCCATGTATGCACACATACACACAAAGGGCAGCATGTTTAGTGGGAGGCACTAAGATGTATCTTGCAAAGGGCTCCTCAAAACCTAGAGCCAGCCATTATCACTATATTCATGCAGAATCCCCAGAACTCTAAATAGCATACAGCACATAATAAGCGCAAACTGAACTGCTGCCAACATTGTGCATTAATCTCTGGGAAGATAAAGACTAATAAAATTCACTTTAATCAATACATTGGAGAGCTCCCACTAGGCAGTAGGTGAGTTGACTATACCTCTTCTGGCCAGCTTCTCCAACCAAGCCAATTCCAGTTGGTAGCTCCCTTTCCTGAATATTTGGTCAATAATGTTAAGAGACTGATCTAGTGCTGTGAAAGCTTGGATCTCCATATCATCACCCTAGCTTTTGTACCAGATCACAGAGGAGGTATTTCATCCTTGCTGTCATCCAAAGGAACAGGACAAACCCAGCACCTCGTGAAGATGGATCATCACCAACATAGGCTTGGCAAGGGGGCAAAGCTGGACTATGGGGTGCTGTTCTAACACAGTCTTTAGTTGGACTCATATTTGCCTTGGAACCACATTGCATGAAAAGGTGCTGTATTCATTTAGCAGCAGACGAGCTTTGCTTTAATTCTATTATGTTTACTTGAAAGTGTTCAATACATCTTTTAAAATAGAGGGAAAATACCATGGTGTCATTCCTAACTGTGCAATTAAGATGGTGTCAGCTTTTCCATTATATAAAACACTTTTTGTGAGGCTGCCAACTCAGCTGTAAAAATTGATTCCAGTTTGAAACTTGGCAAATGAAACCTATGCATGGGGTGTATTTCTTTTTATGAAATATGAGAAAAATGCACTTAGTCGCTTTTATAATTTTAAAGGCCATGTAAAACACCAACGGTTAGGCTTTTAGGAAAGACTATATATTTTGAAAGGAGAATGTTCAAAGTTCAAATGGACCACCAGATCAACTGAAAATGGGGACGGCCTGCATGCTTTGAAAAGCAGTCCCTCTGGGTCCTGTTCTACAGCTGCTGTTATTAAAGCCTTGTTAATTTATCTCAGCGTGGCATAGCATCTGTACAGAACTCAAGCTTTTGTCCTTTCTAAAGAACCAATTCAGCAATTCAAGTACTATGGGGAGGATACAACTCCAACTCAGCCTTATATCATCAAAAGAAGATTCCTCCCTGTTGCAGAAGAGAGTTGTGTTCAGGACATTGTCATGGAAATGAAAGCAAAATGGAGATTATCAAGGGCTAGGCTATAATATTGCTTAAGAACGGTAGCCTTGAACTATGTTTGAATGTTTGGACAGACTCGGGACAAAACTGGACAGCACAGTGTAGTGTTTAGAGTGTTGGACTAAGATCTGGGAGGCCCAGGTTCAAATCCCCCCTCTGCCGTGGAAGCTCACTGGATGACTTTGGGACAGTTACATCTTCTCAGCCTAGGGATGCTATCCCTCTGCTGGGGTTGGGGGATCCCCTGTCCCCAGCTCTTGCCTCCCCTACAGTGAGATTTACAGTGAGAGTGAGTAACAGTAAAATCCTAAGCAGAGTTACTCCAGTTTAAGCTCATGACTGGAGTAACTCTGCTTAGGATTTCACTGTTACTCACTCTCCTTTGGTAACTTAATATGGCTATATAGCACCTCATAGAGTTGTTATGAGGATAAAATGGAAGAGAGGACGATATCAGATGCTTTGGATCCCCACTGGGGAATAAAATGGGGTACAAATGAAGTAAAAATTTTTGTATTTTTATTTTTTATTAAATTCTGATGTCACTTCAGAACTGGCATCCAACCTGTCTCCAGAGGAGACTATGGGTGACCCTGCATCGCCTTCCCCAAACAAGGACTATCGCCTATTCTTGAAGCAGATGGTGTGCATGGCCAGGGTACTCTAACTGGACGTTTCGGCATCCACCCCTAAACCAAAGAGTAAGGTGCTACAGGCCGTATATACCAACTATCCTGCTTCGATATCCTTTCTACCAGTGGAGGATATTTTCGACATTGCACACAGCACGTGGGAAAACCCGGCTTCTATCCCTGTAACTTCTCAGAAGATCAAGAAGTTATACAAGTTTAAACAACAGGATTGCCAAGAGATATTCGTAAATCCAGATCACTTTTTGTGTGTTATTTTGGATGTCGCCAGGGGTTTTCAACGTCCTCTCAGATTTTATAGAGATGGATAATAGCAGCCATTAAACCCTATTACGAGGAGGCTGGGGTCCCATGCCCTTTGCTGATCAGGGCACACTCGACTAGGGCACAAGCTTCAGCAGCAGCATCCTTGCAAGGCTTCTGCCAAGCTGCCATGTGGTCCTCCCTCCTGCCCCGCTGTGAGTGCAAATTTTGCGTTACTCCAACGGCTCAGGAGAACTGAGAGAAGTGGGGGCACTCTACCTCACAACCTGCATTTGGGCAGGAAAAACCTCTGTGCATGCACAGTAGAGGCTAAGCACCCCTTATAGATTTTGAAAGATAGAAAAATCGCTCCAAGGCTGGCCTGCATGTGCGCAGTCCCAATGTGTGCCTGCACAGAAGACATTCAACGAACAACTGTTACAGGTAAGTGCAACCATGTTATATGCCTGAAGACATTTATATAAACTTATTTATTTGTATCTATAAATCTGTTGTCCAGATCTTGTGAGATTTGCTGGAACCGATCAGAAGCAGTGTTAAAGCAGTAGTCCCAAGTAGAGGTGGGCGCAATCAAAAAAAAAGTACCGATCAAGCTGATCGGGGATAGGCGCTGGCAACGACCCCAAATCACCGATCCACACTGATCATCTCCCGTTTTCGATCTGTGGATTGGATTGGGGAGGCCAAAGCGGAGGGGCGCCCCGCTATTCCCAGCTATGTGGGAAGGTGGGTGGTGGTGGCGACCACCGGGCCCAGCGGGCACGGGGAGGCGGCAACGAGCCGCCTCCCCTCAGGGAGGGGAAGTTCACACACAAACACTTAGAGCAGAGGGGGGGAGTTTTTAACCCGGCGACGAGCCGCCTCCCCTCAGGGAGGGGACGTTTTCACACACACAGAGCAGAGGGGGGGAGTTTTTAACCCGGCGACGAGCCGCCTCCCCTCAGGGAGGGGATGTTCACACACACACACACACACACACTTAGAGCAGGGGGGGGGGAGTTTTAACTCATCCCTGCCTCTCCAAATAGAGAGAGAGAGACACCCCGTCAACATGTTTCAGCCAGCTTTTAAAAAAAAGCAGGGACAGAATCCTCCATTTCTCCCCACCCGATTTTAAAAGCAAGCAGCCAGTCTTCCAAAAGCATATTTTAAACACACACACAGAGCCATGAATGAGGTTTTCCCACAAAATACAGTGTTTTAAAAGCAGGTTAAAAACAGAGACAGACAGAAAAACAGCCATTCCTCCTACAAAGCCCCGTTTTTTTAAAAAGCAAAAAACGTTTGGAGTGCCCATGGCTACAGAACACCCCCTTCCCCCTTCCTCCCCTGGGTCTCTTCTCCCAACTGGTGAGTGCATTGCTGCTCCATGGTTGGAAGGAAACCCTGCTAATCAAGGAAAGCTGGGCTTCCATTCAGGTTTCCAGGGCAACAGAAGGAGGGCAAACACAGCTCAGGCATTCCCCTGGCTCCATTGCCCTGGGAATAGATTACTGGCGCCTGATTGTCTGCATCCCTGATCAGATCCCGATGGCCCAAATCAAGCCCCGATGAAGCCCCCCCCCAAATGCTGGATCGGTCGCCGTGGATGGCACCAATCTACAAGTCCCAGAATTCCTTGTTTATAGGCACTGAGATCTAGTGCTTTTTCTAGTAAGATTTGCAAACCCCCAAATATATTTAAGCGTCTGATTCACTCACAAACACACATACTCCATTCTGCCATGTGTGGTAGTGGTGGCTATAAATACAAATCGGGCAGCCAGCAATGTAAGGAGGTAAGACAAAGGGAACAAAAAGAAGCTAAAAGATGCAAACTATGCTCCATTTAAAAAAAAAATCAAACAAGGCTTTTTTGTAGTCAGGTAATACTACAGTAACTAGGGAAGCTGACAAACAAAATGAGAGTAAAGCTGATTGAAAAATAATAAGGAATAGTACTAACTGAAGGTAGAAACAAAATTAGCATTATGCTAGAAAAGGAAGCCCAAATATTGCTTTCTCTATGGCAGACAGGTTTTTCATTTAAAACTTCTCAGCCTTTTAATCCTTTGGTGATATCCCACAATGAACCCATAAAATCAAACTTTTGATAATATTGCCTGTTGCTATGGAAACAAAAATATTAATTCTTTTTCTTCAGCTGAGAATCCAGATATGTCCATATGTACTATATAAATGTGAATTAATTTAGTCTCACAACAGCCATAGGCAGAAGGTAAAGATTTTGCAGATGGGAAGTATTAGGCACAGAGGAAGTTTGTGGCAGAGCTGGGAATAAATTTGCCGTACTCTGTCTCTCAGCCCTTTCCTTTAACCACTAAATTATTGTGTTCCTACAAATGTAAAACTACTATGTTAGTAAAAGCTGAACGTGATATTTCATTTTGGGTAAAAAATCAAAGATCTGATCTTAGCTTTAAAAAATAAAATGGTATTTATAACAATTGGGTTTCTTTGTCTAACAAAAAAAAACTTCTTAAGCCCTTTGGCTACACTATAGTCATGTATTGTATTTTTTCTTCAACTGAGTCTCTGAATGAGGACACAAAGGCTATAAATTAAATTGTTAAGAAAAAATATATAAAGTTTGCCAAAAATCTTACTGTTTTAATCTTGTATCTCAAGTTTCAACTTTTATGAAAACTATACAGCTAACACATTAGAGTTGACAACTCAATGACACATTGTAGTAAGAGATAACTTAATCACTGGGATATTAAGAATATACTTCATAAGGCACCTCAGTATAAGAATTCTGTGCTAGTCTGGTCAGTGATGGCTTAAGCTTTTGGGAGATTAAGTACCAGGAAGAGAAGGATACATCCACTAGAACAACTTTGGTTAGATGGGGAAATAGAATATTTTTGGCTTCAGGGTTTGTTTGTTTTTTCAGTGATAACAACCAAAGTTTAAAGTGACCACAGGCCTCAACTCTGCTTTTGAAATGTCTAAAATTTTACATCTGTGATCTGGACTTATTAAATATTGAGCAATGAATGTACCTCACTGAATTTCATTAGTCGATACCATATGGATTCCATATGGCCAATGAGCTTGAATATTGCACTTTTTTCTATCCTACACCTTATACAGGATATTGGTGTGGCAATTTTGAACATTGTCACTCTTCATGTTGTCTAATAAAATAACAGATGGGGAGGGAGGGATTGTATGTAAGAAAGACAATTGCTTTTACCATTTACAGGCTGTATTGACCAGAAATTTTAGGCATGCTGCAGTACAGTAAAAAAAACCAGTACATTATCCACTTGTCGCATATTACTTAAAATACAATAAGCAAAGTTACACCTTCCTATGTCCATTTGAAGTCTGAGGCAGACTGGCCATTACAGCCACCGGGGAATATCTTGGTGGGTCCAATGGCTTGCACCCCCCCCCCCACTTGGGCCAGTCCAACATAGGGTAGAAGGGCTGTGACTGACCTGGGAAAGATAATGCCTGGTCCGAGCAAGCCATGGACAACCAGGATGAGTTGTGCACAGCACAAGAAAGGCAGCACCTTGGCCCAAGCAAGCCAGAAACAGGCTGGGGGAGACAGCTCCCACCCTGCACTTGGGTTGCCAGCTCTCAGTTGGGAAATTCCTGGAGATTTGTAGGTGGAGCTTGGAGGGGGTGGGATTTGGGGAGGGAGCAGAGTATAATTCCATACAGTCCACTCCCCCCACAAAAACCAATTTTTCCTAGGGAACTGATGTCTATTTCCTGGAGACCAGGTGCAATTCCAGGAGATCTCCAGATCCCACATGGAGGTTGGCAACCTTTCACAAGCCATATAATAACATTCGATACATATACCGCCCTTCAGGACAACTTAATGCCCACTCAGAGCGGTTTACAAAGTATGTCATTATTATTATCCCCACAACAATCACCCTGTGAGGTGGGTGTTGCTGAGAGAGCTCTAGAGAGCTGTGACTGATCCAAGGTCACCCAGCTGGCTACAAGTGGAGGAGTGGAGAATCAAACCCGGTTCTCCAGATTAGAGTCCCACTGTTCTTCACCGCTACACCAAACTGGCCAGGGAAGGCAGCTCCTGGCCTGTGGAAGGCAGCACCTAGCATGGGTGAGCCATGCACAAAGGCACCTACCCCAACAGGGCCAGGGGCAGCATGCAGCTAGATATGTCCAGGCCAGGCAGAGCAGGAAACAAGCACATCCAGCTTTTTCTCTCTCCCTGATTTGTTGGGGCAGGGGCCTTGTTCAGGGTCTTTTTTCTTCCCAGCCCACCCCAATTGAAATCAATGGGCTTAGAAGGGTGTATCTCACTTTAGAATTGCATTATTAATTCTAGACATCTCTATTTTTATGGAAATCCTTTGAGACAAATTCAGAATATTGATGTATTTGTAAATAGGTCTTCTTTTAAACCACTATTAATACTGAAACTTTCTCAGGGCCAAGCTACAAGTGATGAATGACACAGGTTGGACACTTGTCAGCTTCCCTCAAGTTTTGATGGGAAATGTAGGCAGCTTGGTGGAATGTTGGACAAGTGGCAGTTGAAAAGTCCATTGGACAGCAGTTGGAGAGCCAAGCTGCAAGACCAGGATGCCTACATTTCCCATCAAAACTTGAGGGAAGCTGACAAGTGTCCAACCTGTGTCAGGCACCACTTCTAGCTTGGCCCTCAGTTTGTGTTAGAGTGTTGGACTAGGATCCCAGAAACCCAGGTCTGAATTCCCACTCTGCCATGGAAGCCCACTTGATGACTTTGGAACAATCACACCCTCTTAGCCTAACCTACCTAACAGGATTGTTGTGAGGTAAAAATGGATGAGAGGAGAATTATGCAAGCTGCTTTGTATTCCAGTTGAGGAGAAAGATGGGGTATAAATGAAGTTAAGAACAGTTTCATGTTATGTGGGACTCACAGCACAATCCTATGCAGAATAACTCTAGTCTTATCGATTTCAATTGGCTTAGAATGGGGTAACTCTGCAGAGGATTGTATAGTCAAATATAGCACATCTGCTACAGCAGGGGAGCGGCTGGTGCCACTCTATGTATAGCAGCATGCTATGCTAGTTAAGCCCTCCCAGCTACATTGCCTTTCAGTTGCAGCTCCATTATGTGGGAAGTGCGGGAGCACTTGCAGGGCAGCATGATGCACCAACATAACATATGCATCAACATAAGGGGCTTCTTGGTGGCCAAAAGGCATTTGTGAGTTATTTCTGATCAAACTTTTAGTTTGCCATTCTATATCAACATTTTTGCTCATTCGTTTGTGACACAACAGCTTTGTATACCATTAAAATCAACAGAACAATGTCCAGTGAGATTGGTAATTAGTAATTAGTAATTCCAGGATTGGAGCATGACTGGGGAGCATATGATATAGAAACTTTGCTGAGGTTAAGTAGGAGAAGGTCAGATAACCTATTGGAAACCCTATCTCTGCTGCCTTGAGTCCTGTAATGGAAGAATGACAATATGAAATGGCCTGGGTCAGACCTTGGTATTACTCCAGTGTCATAACTGTAACATTCACTGGTGCAACAAACCATATACCCCAGTCTTGGAGAATCCTGACCTAAGCAGTTTTCTGAAGTTAAAATCTAGCATGATTTAGAGTTTTGTCACATTCTCCCAAATATACTGTCAGGCTATGGATGACAGGATACAGCAGACAGATCTCTGGACCATTGCATCAAGACACAAGTTCTTGGTCAAAATGGCTTTTATTCAGAAATCAGATTGTTTCCATATACAGGTCCATAGGTCTACTTAGAAGCAAGGCAGACATCTAAGCAGCCAGAGTAGAAGTTGACAGGAATGACATCATGTGAGAGAAACTTCTCTTTTAACATTCTAGTTTACTCCTTCCTCCCCCCTCCCAACCGTAAACAATACTTTGGCGTCTCTTAGTGTGAGAACATTTCACATATTTGTGATATCACGTTGAGTTACTAGGAAGCAAGACACAGCACTCTGGGAATGAACTCAAGGTCATAAACACTGGAAGCTGCTACAGTCCAACAGATAACACCTGTGAAAGCCTGAGAAAAGAATAGTTATGACACTAGCAAAGTGATATTGAGCTATGGCAAGATACACTATGTTCAGCAGAACAGAATCAAAATTGGCATGGATGGGGCTCAGACATGACATATACAATAATTAGATCAACACATACTTTGACCTATTCTCTTTATTCCTTGGCATTGCTTACTTGCAGTAGAATAATGACTTGATACATATTGGGTTGCCAGGTCTCTTGAACCTCCCAGCAATAGAGGGGACCCAGCACTTACCTTTTTATTCCTCCTTGCGCATGCGCAGACCTGCACCAACACAATGACATCACTTCTGGGAAGTGACATCATTGCACAAGATGGGGGAGGGGCACATGCTTCACAGAGGGCTGATTTGGGCCCCATTCAGCCTATTTAGGGCTCAAACCGGCCTGCTGGGAAGCACAGGAGCACTCTCAGGGCAGCATGATGACGTCAGTGACGTCATGCCAGCCCCGAAAGCACACACAGGAGGCCTGTTCCCTGTCTTTCCCCCCGCTGGCCTGGTAAGGGGGGGGAGGTGGGAGCGAGGGATCCCCCATGGGGGGAATGGGATTCCTAGATACATGTGATTGAAAAGAAAGCGCTGCTGTAAATTTTACTTCTTTTAGATTTTGGAAGACTAATGTGAGGTCTGAATGTGAGATTTTCTCATTTTCAAGTGATTATGTGACCACCAAATCTTAAGTATATTTTTAAAAAAGAAGGATGGAAGAGACAGCCCTTCATTTTGGATTAAGCCAGCAGCAGTTTATATTATTTGTTCATTTTCAGGGCAGTTGCCTTTCCATAAAAAGTATGACTAATGCCTTTCACAAATTATACAGTAAGTGAATATAATACAGGCATAAAATCAGCCTAAAATATTGGTAAGTTGGTGACAAGCCAGCAGTTAAGACTTGAGCGGGCCAGAAACAGTTGCTAGGTTACCAGGAAGTGCCTCTCTACGCTGATCCTCCAGCTACCTCTGTTGTTTCTGTCTGCCAAGCCAATGAACAGAGACCAACACAGAGACTGTGGGTATATGAAGGGATAGTGGGCATCCATTTTCCAGCCTTCACTGCATCTTACTACTCAGTGATACCTATTACTCAGAAGTAAGTCCACTGATTTCAATGGAATTTGCTCCCAAGTAACTATGCAAAGTATTTCAACCTGTCCTTAAGCCTTACTATAAGTGCCTTGTAATTATCTTTTTTCCATTATAGATAATAAAAAGTGTTCTTGAATTGTCTTGCACCAAAAATAAATCCAACCCATTAGGTTTTTTAAAATTCCTAACAAACCTGACCATTAAAAAAAAACTCCTAAACACTCTCAGTGGATGAAGGCATGAAAATATTTCAAACCAGTGTGTAAAAGTAGTTACAATACATGATTTTGGCTTGAATCCAAACTACAATCTGTTAGCTATTCTAGAATGCTATGGATATCTTCCCAGAAGAGAGTGGAGAGGAGAGGATTGAGACCCTACTAAGGCTGGGAAAGCAATAATTTCATTCTGTGCATCATGACTAAAGTCTGAGGATGGTGCGTAAATGTCTGTAGGGGGGAAAACTCTTCTTGGAGAGATCACAGTTTACAATGACCTCATCTAGGAGAAATCTAAGTGCCATATGTTCTATTGGCCTGGTTTTGATTCAGTAAAGCCTTTTCAACTGTGAATATTCTTGGAGGAACAAACTTTTAGTAAAGTACTTGCAAGAATGTCACTCTCTACATCTCGTTTTGCTCGTGCTAAGTTTTAAGCAGTTCCATATATGTGCTAGGACAGTAGCCCTATATATTCTTTCCATTTAGGTAGAAGGCCAAGTTATACAGCTTTAACTGCTCTTTCTGTGCCAACAACACACTTTCTAATGTGAGGCCAGACACGAAGGAACACCAAGACACCTAGAACCAAAAGCAAAACAATATAGAAAACAAAATTTCCTGAAATGTCCAAATTATGCTTTACACTTCTTCTCTGGCAATCTGGAAAGTATTTTTCACAATTTTTGCTGTGTGGTTTGACATACTTTACTGAATCTCTCTGAGCTGTTTTCTGGACTGGTGGACTTTGTCCACACTTCTCTTTTTTGGCACCCAATTGGAGACTATATAATTGGAGGGGGAGCTAAAACAGATTCAGACAGATTAGTGTTGCCAGCCTCCAAGTGGGGCCTGAAGCTCCCTCAGAATAACAAGTAATCTCCAGATCAGTTCCCTGAGGGAAAATGGCTGCTTCGAAGGATGGAGTCTATGACATTATACCTCACTGAGGTTCCTCCCCTCCACAAACTCCACCCTCCCCAAGCTTCATCCCCAAATCTCTAGGAATTTCCCAACCCAGAGTTGGCAACCATAAAACAGAACCATATTTTAGGACAGATGACAGATATTCTGGAAGTGACATCATCATGTTTGGGAACATGTGTCCATTTGCCCAGCATTTAGCAGGCAGAGGGGCAAACCACTAGGAGTTTGCCCACCATTGGCACCTGGTGGCAACCCTACCTGAAAACATGAATGCCCTTGCGCATTTCATCCTGATGTATCTTGTTAGCAAGGACAGGAGTGAACGTTGCTCATCCCCTAACTGTACGGGGACAAACTTAACAGCACAGCCTCTCCTACTGGCCGCCTGCTGTAACTATTAAACAGAAAGAACTGGCCAGCTTTAATTTCTGTGAAATGCTGACTGTTGTTTTTAACAGTCAGTAGCTGTTGCTTTATTTCAATTTTAATTTCATTTTAACTATTTTCAAAATGTAGGCTTACCCCAATGTTCCAACATAATAGCTAATGAGAAGACCTGTTTCATAATTCATTCAAATAGGCTAGTCTGTATATTCCAGGATACAAGCCAAAGAGATAACCATCTCAAGACACAACTCTCGGAATCCCTTACCGCTGCCCTTGAGAAACAGTAGACTGACCCAGGTGTTCCAGGATAAACCCATCTCAGAAAATGTGGTTACAGACTTAGTTGGAGAATTCCCCATGGAACTTTCTGAACCTCAACATCTATAAATGACAGCTGCTTAAGGTCCATATTATAATCCATAAATACCAATGTGGGGGTAGGGTTGCCAGGTCTCTCTGGCAACCACCAGGAGGGGGAGTCCAGATTTCCAAAACTGATGTTATTTCACTGGCCAAGGGAATGCTCCCGCACTTCACATAGTACCAATACTTTAAGAATCAGCCTCTTGGGGGCCAAAATTGGCCCTGAACAAAGAGTGGGAGCACTCCTGTGGCTAGCATGAAGTCACTTCTGTAAGTGATGTCATTGCACGGTAGGTAGCAAGTGCACTGGCTATTTGCTCAGGTTTCCTGCCAGTGGTGTGTGATCACTGGGCAACTTGCCACCTCCTCCGATTGCCAGTGATCTGTGGGTAGAGGGACAAACCACTGGGAGTTTGCCCACCACTGGCAAGCTTAGGGGAAGGGAACAATAGAAAGAGACTTTGAACTTCCTGCTCGTAGGCCCTTCAGTGACATTTGGTTGACTAGGTGGATCTTTGGTCTAACCCGCTGTACTACTTTTTATGTTCACTAATTCAGCTGTTCTCATTAACGTGTATCTCATTATTGTGTATGAGGATGTATTGTAGCAATCCCAGGATGTTTGAAAAAGAGTGCTAATAACTAGAATAAGATGTTAGGAAAGATACAAATAGCATGTTACACCAGCCAACAGTGATTCAAACTGACCATTACAATATAATTTATCCTTCAGTGTAAAGTTTGGTCTCTTTATGCAGCTCTTCAAAATATGAGGAACAATTCTTAAGACTTCTGTTCAATTAATCGGATTTATAAACCTATAACCCTGGTATTTCAGATCAAAGGGGGAAAATGTATTTTAACGTATGAAAACAATTTTAAAACATGCCGTTAAATAAACCTACTCACTATCAAGAGGCTGTTCGGAGCTGACTATTAAGTTTCTTTTTTTTTTTTTTTGAAAAATTTTTATTGGGTTAGAATCCATTATTTCCACATTTACATTCAATTTTCCCCAATTTTTTCATCTCTAACCCCCTCCCTTTCCCCCCCCTTTTTGTTGACTTCCAACAGCTTTCCAACCCTTTATCCCCTTTCCCTTACTTTTATTAGCTTCCTCTATCTAAAACAAATATATATTCTCCATTATTCTAAGCAGTACATCCTTAACTATTTTTAACATTATATGCCCAAACTGTAAGCCTTTGTTTCCATCTTAGATAAACAATTTATCCCAATTTTTCAATTTCAGGTATTTCTATATATCATAAACCATATAGATCATACATTCGTTTATATCAAACAATTTGACTTATTCTCTATATATATTACTCATTCTATCTTTTTATAATAGTTCTATATATCTCTCCTCACGTAGTCAATCAATTTGACCCATCTATATCTTCAGACATTCAGTTTGGTACAAAACTTGTCAGAAAAAAAAGAAAATATTGTTAGTTAATCGCTCCTTATATTTAGTCCTTATAATTAATTATTTTCTCTATGTTCTGTTTGTTAACCTATATATATCTATATATATGTCAATCTATTAATCTGACTGCTTATTAATTCACATTTATCTCTTCTCCCCCCGGTAAAGTCTCCCCCCTCTACTTCAATACTTCAGTAGTTCTCAAACTGCCACAGTTTTCCTCCCACCTCCCATTTCTTCTCCAGGTATTGTTTCAGCTTCTCCCAGTCTGTGTTGAACTGCCCTGAGTCCAGATCTCTCAATTTTCTTGTCATCTTGTCCATTTCAGCCATATACAGCAATTTGTAAGTCCAATCTTCAATAGTTGGCACTTCTTGTACTTTCCATTTTTGCGCATACAAAAGTCTAGCTGCTGCTGTCATATAAAATATCAACGTCCTGTGTTGGGCTGGAATTCCCTCCATTCCCAAGTTCAGTAGCAGGAGTTCTGGGTTCTTATTAATTTGAAATTGTAAAATTTCACTCATTTCTCTTATTATTTCCCCCCAGTACTGCCTGGCTACCTCACACGACCACCACATATGATAGAGGGAGCCCTCATGCTTCTTACATTTCCAGCATTTATTAGAAGTATTCAAATTCCCTAGCGCAATCTTCTTTGGTGTCATGTACCAACGACAGATCATTTTATAAATGTTCTCTTTGATATTAATACATGTCGTTGTCTTCATTGTAGTTTTCCACAAGTATTCCCATTTAACGTATGAAAACAATTTTAAAACATGCCGTTAAATAAACCTACTCACTATCAAGAGGCTGTTCGGAGCTGTCTATTAAGTTTCTGAGGGACTATAGAGAAAAGAGGCTTTGTCTAAAATATACAAAGCCCAACTTCCACATTAGCTATGGTGTCTGACCCTAAAGATTTGCCATTGTTTTGTTATCCCTCTGTATATGATTTTTTGGTGCAGAATTAATTGAGGACATAGTTCAGATAGCAATGCATGCCATTTCATGCCATTTCATTACACCCTTAGGCCTTGTTAGGGGGAAAATGCAGCTGGAGAATTTAGCATCTACTTTTGTTATTGTGAATCGTTTCCCATAGTTACCTTTGTTTTCTATAGACTAAGCATCCACCCATGTTCTTCACACTTTCATCTTGCTTTTCTATATGCTATACTGGAGAATTTCCAGTTGCAGATTAAATTGAATACATGTTACTGTGGACATAACTAGAAGAACTGATTGTTGTAGATGGTGGTTAAGTTACAACTGCTTTTCCTGAAGAAATAAAATACTTCTATCTTCAGAGTGTTAGCCTACTATATTCAACTATAGGGCCACTTTTTGAGAAATGGGTGGCGGGTGCAGGCCAGGCTCAGGAAAGAAAACAGCTAGCTGCTCTTCCATGGCCAAAGCAACCACTCTTCCTGTACATATACACTTACTGCTCGAATGGTGGCTGGTAAGCCAGACCGTTCTACATAGGGGATCAGGGGGGGGTGGCTAATTAGTGAGGTGATAATGATGCATAATCCCAACTTCTAACAAAGTGTACATTGCCTATGAAAGCTGGAAATAGGTATTAATAGATCATTCTTCCCTTGTCAGTTTGTACACTTCCCAAACCTTGCAATTAAAGCAACTCTTTTCCAAAATGCATAGGACACTATGCATTTGACTTATTCTATCAAAGTTTGAATCAAGGGCTGGTATCAAAGATTGGCATGATCGATTAAGACCCACAGACCACTGCTGACCAAAGGTACTTGGCTCATTCACTCACGAGGAACCAAATAGAAGACTGGCTCAAAAACAATACTGAAGTAATATCCTACTAGAGTTCTCTTCCATTTCCTGTAGAAAAAGCAACATAAGGGAGCTGTGGAGCTTTTAATAGTCCTTTAAGACCTTCTAGGGCCATTGAGGCTTAAAGGGACATGAAATAATCACAATCCTCAGTCATTTTCAATCACTTCTCCCAACAACAAAAAATCAGAGGGAGCAGAGTGTGACTCTTTCTCACTTCAGATTACTTAAACAAAGTTCCTTCATAGATTTCACTTCACAGCTTAGATGTTCTGACTTCCACACAGTTCCTTTTACTTCAGACCCAGGGTACTACACAGAGCCAAAAACCCCTTTCCAGACACTGGGCAGGAATTATTATTCTCCTGAAGATATAACTCTCTTCTCTTGGCTGAAGGGAAGTCTCCTTTTACTACCCCCTTCCTCTACCAATAGTGTTCCCAGGCAGGAGACCTGGCACTCACCTTTCTCAATATCTTCATGTTCACGCTCCTGGGTTGCACAATGACATCACTTCTGGGAAGTGATGTCTTTGCGCAGGCCTCATGCTGCCCCTCGGAGTGCTTCTGCACTCCACAGTGGGCCAATTTGGGGCTAAAATCGGAACAGCATGTCAATTATCCTCCCCTCAGGCAGTTGTTTTAACCTTTAACCTTCCACTCTCTGGATGCTGCATTTGGTAATCTTTGCATTTAATGCCCATTTCCTCACAGCAGGGCTTGAAGATGTGCAAGAGAGGTGCACTCTATTTTGGGACGGCTGTATGAGTGCTTTTCTGTGTGTATGTAAGTGTGCCATCATGTTCCCAGAGGCACACTACACACAGAGGGAGTGCCACTGAAGATTGTCTAACCCAGAGCCCCCCAAAGCCTGTTTGACCAACTGTGGGCAATGAAACCCAGTACTTATGGTTCAAGAGGAAAAGCAGCATCTTATCAAACTGCTCCATTTTCCTTCTAGGACTCCTCCAACTACAGTTTAAACTGTAGTTCTAATGCAGTCTGAGTTAAATTCATGCAATTAAATTACATTATTAGTGACTATTGTTATAATCATGTTTAGGCATTTTATTAATTATTTATAAATAATCTAAACACTTAGACTTTAATTTTTTTATTTTTTTATTTTTTAGACTTTAATTCTTCACTAGATCTGGCTCCTTTTTCAGAGTTGGCAAGAATGCCCCAAATTCTGGTTGCTTCGTTATTACCATTTGCCTAGAGCTTGTCTCTTTTAATTTAAAGTGCACTTCCTTCCTCTCTTGTAATTTAGGACAGTCGGTTTATTAAAGCAGGGTGTGGTGCATCATTTCTTGGCTGGTACTACAGAGAGGAGTTAAGTACCTGCCCAGGAGCTGTTGGCTGCTAGATGGAGGGGAACCCAAGAAACTGGCTTAGCTGTAGATTCCATTTGCACCCAAGCTGAGCAGGCAGGTTGTAACGAAGGAAGCTAGAAGAGGGCTGGCAAGGGCTGTTGTGACTTTCCTAGAGTTATCAGCCAGGTTGCAACCTGAAGATCATGCTGGTTTCTTTAACAGATTTGTACCTGTGAAAGAGGCTGCAGTCACAGTTTCTCTTGATCTGATCTGCACCCCCTAATCCTGTGGTCACCTTATTAGCCTGCCGTGGGACAAAATTAGAGTGATATTTTCTCTAGCACAAAAGTGAAAGAAGCTATGCTTATGTGTCTCAAAAAGGGGCAAATCCACATTACTCATTCTAAGTCACATGTTCCCCGCATTCCCCACGCAATCCCAAGTGCCGGTCACATTACCTCATTAAACAGACGCATTTCATTCACATTTCTCCCGAATATGTGGTCACAGGTTTTCAACGGGAGTTTCACGGTGGCCGTGAACGGGCCAATGTGCAATTTACACAGTTTTTTTAAAAACCACCCCCCTTCCTGTCTCTCCGGCCGTTCCAAGAGTTCCTATTGGCTGATTCAACTTGCAAGTGCTCCGTAGTCTGCAAAAGACTGTTTTTGACTTCATAGCATTGGATTTATTGATTATGCTGTTTCTGAATCAAATCTGGTAGTTTGAAAAATCATTTTGGGGTGAATCCATCCTCAGAACGGACTCGTGAAACTTCCTTTTTAACTGTTTTTTATTTTTTTTATTTTATATTACTGTAATATCGAAATTACGAAATATTGAAATAATGACACTCCAAGGAAGTGAAACTTCAGTAAAATTCAGGCACTGAACTGTCCTGCATAGGAAATGCCCACGAAAGCTTCATACGTGCTTCCAAATTTCCAAAAAAGAAACGGGAGAGAGCCATCAGTGCTGTCAGTGGGGGAAAGAGAGGCATCATTATCTTCAATGATGTTTCTTTATAAGGCAAGATCAAAATAACGGAAAAGTGCGCTCAAAAAAATAAAAAAAAATGGGCGGGAAAAAAAGGTCCCACCCAAAAAAGCAGTTTTCGAGTGGCCGTGTGACCGGAGGGACGCGTGAGAAAGACGGATTGGAAGCAGGAATGTGAATGAAGAGGAAAAAATCGCGGATTGGAGGCAAACGGAAGATATCTGATAAACATGCGGGTAATGGGTGAATGTGGATTTGACCAATCTCCAAGTTTAGGCTTTTGACCAATGTCAGACAAATTAAGGGTGTGCGTGTGCATGTGCGTGTGTGTGGCTTTTACTTCATTTTTATCCCATCCTTCTTCCAAGGAACTCAAGGTGGTATACTTGATTCTTCCTCATTTCATCCTCACAAGTCACAACCACCCTGTGATGAAGGTTTATTTATTTTATTTTTACCCCTCCCCTGCCTTTCCCTTTGTGGCTTGAGGCAACTTACAATTCATAATTACGAGTACATAATTCAACTGAAAACCATTTAAACCTCCAGAAAATGTCTGTAGTTCAAACTCCATTCAACACGCTGGCAAATAAACTGTCTTTGCAATGCCTCCTAGAAATTTTCGGTGATGCCACCCTTACTTCTTCAGTGACCCCATTTTGTAAAGTGGAAACAACTACAGGGAAGGCCTGAGTTCCAGCAGACACCAAACAGGCCACCTTAAGGAGGTGGATGACCAGAAGGTGGCAACTAGAGGACTGTAATTAGCACACAGGGACATATGAAGACAGAAGGTCCCTCAGATATGTGTGTCTTATGCTGAGAAGGGATTTAAACTGGCACTTTGAAATGAACTTGGAAACAAACCAGTAGCCAGTTTATCTATTTTAAAATAGATAGATTCAAAAGCTACCAGATTCTGAAGCCACTGGAGTTTTCAGGTTGTCTTCAAGGACAGACCCACATACAGCATTAAAGGATAGATTATTATGGCCAGGTAGGATGAGTCTAAGAAAGAAGAGAGAGGGTGAACCAAATTCAGCTACTGAAGGCCTCTTGGCCACAACACCAACCTGCTTTTCAAAATGCAAGGCTGGATCCATAAGCAGTAACAAATTCTTAACCTCTAGTGGCTGTATTCTAAATCCCTTATGCTGGTTTATGCTTCTGCTGTGCTGCAAACAAACTAGCACAAAATACAAGTTGTTACTCTGCATAAGCAAAGTATAACACAAAATAAGGAATTTAGCATGACTGGGAAGGGGAATCTTTCTTCCATTCCATATTTGTTACTATACTTATTCAGAACAGACATTTACTCTATTCTACTGAAGGCAATGGGGTTACTCCAAAAGAAATTCTGGAGAAAAAAAATGCTACCTACTGAAAAAGCCTATTCAGTGAGCAATGCCAGCAATGGTAATTTTTGCTATATTTTATGGGAGGTTTACAGGATGTTTGTGGTCATTTGGACAGTCGCAAGTTACAACATATGAGCTACTTCTACTTAATCCTTTTTTATTCAATGGCCCCAAATGTCCATGAACATGAGTAATCTAATCAGGAACACTACTTGACTTATTAATTGCAGTTTTTAGTAAATGTACCTTGGCCCTATTTTCAGCAAGCTTTCAATGACTTTCTTTTTACCTTGTTGGCTATCTCACATTTGGCTTACTATGACCATGACTGATTCTAAAAGGATCATAGTTCTTAAGTTGTCCAAATTTATATAGTGCAGAACGGTAAAAATCCCTATAGGCCTATGGGTTTATCTTTGGCTCAGGACTTCAGACATTTCAGCACTAAACTATCCACATCTTGTTGGTGCCAATGGCAAAGCTTCTTCTGAATTTAATTCTGACTTGCATAGCCCCAGCTGTATCATGAAGCAATGTGAAACAGTGTTTGCAGTGGAGAAGACACATTTTTTTGTCAGTCTCCATTAGGTTTGCCAGCCTAACTCTTGCAACTATCAGGAGCTCTTAGGAGGTGGAACCCTTGAAAACAGCATTTCATGACATCACTTCCTAAAAAAAACTAAAACAAAAGAGATGTCATAGCCACAGTGTAACACTCCAGGAAAACCTCAGATCTCTATAGTAAAGACCATAAAGGTTTAGGGCATTCGAGAGTATTGCAGTGTGGTTGTTATTTCATTTCCAGAATTTTGCAGGAAGTGACATTGTGGTGCACATGCTGCCCCCCCCCTCCATTTCCTTCCCACTAATCACAGAAAAGCAGCAGGAGGGCCACAGCAAAAATGGGAGAATACCTGCCAAAACCAGGTAAGTGTCCATCTCTATGTTATGTTTTTTTTTAATAAGCAGTTGAGAATTATCACATCCAGATACAAAAACTATTTCATACATTTCCCACTGTATATCTGTCACCATGGAAACCACTGATTAGAATATTGTAATGTACTTCCTGTGAAGTTCATTAAATTACCTGTGAAGAAATTAGAAAATTACAGGTGCAACCCTAAATATGTCTGCTCAGAATCTTACTCTGGGTGTCCTCTAAGAAAAGCGTTCTTAGGATTGTACTGTATTTTTGATTCAGAATACAGTGGCACGATTGCTGAGTGGCAAAGAAAGAAGGGAATCTCAACAGTACTCGGAGAGGTCCTTGGTTGTCGGTTCAGTTCAGTTTTATTTGTTGCGATTCTCGATCAGCCATGCACTACAAACAAGTCAAGCCAGTTTGGTGTAGTGGTTAAGAGCGGTGGGACTAATATGGAGAACCGGGTTTGATTCCCCACTCCTCCACTTGAAGCCAGCTGGGTGACCTTGGTCAGTCACAGCTCTTCCAGAGCTCTCTCAGCCCCATCCACCTCACAGGGTGATTGCTGTGGGGATAATAATAATACTTTGTAAACTACTCTGAGTAGGTGTTAAGTTGTCCTGAAGAGCGGTATATAAATCAAATATTATTATTATGTTATTAATACAGAAAAAGTAATACATAAAAGAATAATACATACTGTAAGGAATTCATAGTATTGTTAGTCATAGTGTTGCTAGTACTGGGGAAATTGATAAAATACTAGACCAACTGCTTCCTTATTTAGCATGCCAGAACACAAAATCTTGCCACCTTAAGAAAGGTTTCATCAAAACAATCAACAAGAAGGGAGGTATAAAAATTGTCAGATCTGCCTAGTTACTTGGACAGGATTGGGGCAATATATTGTTTTTGAATGTTCCTAAAAATGAACAATGCAGAAGAAATTGTTCAACTATATATTGTCGAAGGCTTTCACGGCCGGAGAACAATGGTTGTTGTGGATTTTCCGGGCTGTATCGCCGTGGTCAAACTTTGACACTGTTTGACACTGTTTGACACTGAGAGATCTCTGTCTTTCGGTGCTACACCTCTGAAGATGCCAGTCACAGCTGCTGGCGAAACGTCAGGAACTACAATGCCAAGACCACGGCGATACTGCCCGGAAAATCCACAACAACCAAGTTGTTCTACTGTTTCAACTGTGCCTGATTGACAAGGGCAGATGTTCTGGGAGTATGGAATATGAGAATATCTCTCTTCAAGAAGCATGTTGAAGTGGACTAAGGTAAAGGCTCTATGGTATTTAGGGAATTCTAATGTGCAGAGGTAGTTTGCCAGTGCAAAATTTTTGCCACAGTTCAAGGTCACTGGAACAGATTGGGCCCATGCTCTCTCAACTTGAAGGGCTGTATCCTCTATTCATTGTTTAATTATTCCTTTAGCTCCCAAGAACCCAAGATGCTCTAGGGCTGGGAGGGTAAAACCATAAAATTGTAATTTCTCCTCAACAGCTCTCACCTTCCTTGAGAGATAATTATGTAGGGGAATTAATGAAGTTAATTGGGGTGGGGGGGAGGCAGATAAGGTTAAATTGAGCCAAAAACATATATTGCTTGAAACTAGCCTCGTGCTTCAATGGAATCAACTCTGACTCTATTCTGAGATGGACATTGGGCATATAGTGCATAACCTGAAATACTGATCTAAGGAATTTGGATTGGATTCCCTCAAATTAGCTATATGCATAATCATTCTTGAGCCATATATAAGCTGGGTGACTGCTTTCTCTGAAAAACTTTAATTGCATAGGATATAAGTGAATGTCCTTTAGTAAAGAAGAAAGGCTGTTGTTTTGTTTCTTGACACAATTTGAATGGTTGGTTCTTACGTTTAAAGCCCTAAATGGTCTAGGGCTTGGTTATAATCCAGTGTGGTGTAATACTAGTCAGAGTACCTATCTAAGATCTGGGGGACCCAGTTTCAAAGCCCCACTCTGTCATGAAGCTCACTGGTGACCTTTGGCCAGTCACTTTCTCTCAGCCTACCCACCTCACAGGGTTTTTGTGAGTATAAAATGGAAAAAAGGAAAATGACATAAGCCACCCTGAGCTCTTTAGAGGAACGGTGGGAGAAATATCCTAAATAAACAATTACATGAAAGATCACTTGCTCCTCCTTCAGAAGTTTTTCTGAATGTGCCCTCACCTTTGGAAATGGCGTGGATGACAATAGACAGGTCATTCTCTGCAAAACCTCACATGATTTCCCTCTCCACCTTCCAGGCTCATGCTTTTCTGAGCTTTCATTTATTCGGGGTTTTATGCATCCTAAAATTGGTTTTTTGATTGAATTTTGATTGTTTTGTTGAAAATGGAACTTTTAGCAGTGTTTCTAATTTCCCTCAAGAAATTTGAGGGTTTGGGGCAAAATATTTGAAATATACAAAAATGTCCTGTTGGAAAAAGAGAGACTTTTTTCTTCATGAAGAGAAGGCAGAAATTTCCCCATCCTGGAGAATTGCTTTCTGACATGGTCTCAGTCCAAATGTGATTACTCTGTGGATGATGATTCGTAACTCACTAACTTTCTGTACCTTACAGGGCAAGTCAGCAAAATTCCACCTAATGCAGAATTATGGCAGTATCTTTTCTAAATTGTTCATGTGTCAAAAATTTATATTTCTGTGTTTACCAGTAAAAATGCCTTGTTGTAGTGCATGTGATCTACAATGGTATGAGTCTGTAAAGTCAACAAAATCCCATATGCCTAAATACTTGAGATCTGACATGGAATGTGTAATAAGTGAGGATGAGAAGGACTCCAACACAATGAATGGGGACCATTTCCTAAAGACTCTCTACTAAGTTGATTCCCCCTTTGTAGTAGGAAGTACCATATATGGATAGAGTTGCCAGGTCACCTCATTCTCCTGGCCGGAGGGTGGAGGCTAGAGCTTATCTTCTTGTTGCTCCCGATGTGTTCCTTGTGTGTGTGCAAAGCATGTGTGTGCCCCCACACCTGCACGATGATATCATTTCCAGGAAGTGACATAATTGTGCAGGTGCGAGGGCATGTGCACACTTCGCAGTGGGCTGATTTGGACCCCAAAGGAGCCCAATTCGGCCTGTTTGGGGCCCAAATCTGCCCACTGCAAAGCACGGGACCACCCTCGGGGATGTCACTCCTGGGAAGTGACATTATCATACTGCCCTGGGAGCACACCCAGGAGGCCCCGTTCCTGCACCTTCCCCCCCCCCCGGCCAGGTAAGTCATGGCGGAGAATGAGAGCAGGCGAATGGGATCCCTATATCTAGATCTGGTGGCAGAGGAGCAAATCTGTATTAATCCCATAGGAGGAAATTTTATTCAGAGCTCAAGGGCCAACTCCTTCCTTTGACTGGGCTTTCTACAACATTTCCTATCAGAAATTAAAATCTGCCTAAAAAGTAAGCTGCCAACTGCACATTCAGTGGCCATGATGCTGTGAGGTACCAGTGGGATTTACAAGCACACAACCAAGCATATCTTTGTAATTGTGGGTTCTACTTCTGATTCTACAAAGTACAGGGCATTTAGTATGCAGTAAGTACCACTTGTGTTCAACTAATGATTCTAGGTTTACCTCAATGTAACTGATTTGTAGAGTGCAGCACAAATAAAATTCCTTAGAACTTTTTGTTTCAGTGCTTCCTTAGGTGACAACAGTTTTATTACAATTTTTGACTCATCTTTAGAGTATGGGAGCACCCAAATTTACAGGCTGTTATAGTAAAGAAGAAAACAAAATTATCCGAGATCTTTCTTTTACAAGCCCTAGCAAAAGAAAATGAAATGGCTGCCCTATGCAGTGTACATTTGGCTTCTAACAATGGAAGCTTTGAAAGTTCTGCCTTGTATTTTTTCCCCCTGCACAGGATAGGTACCCACCTCCTAACACAACATGCAGTGTTAGGCACGCCACAAGATGCATTTTGTGCATAAAAGTATCACTGTTCCAAGTGTAAAAAGATTTCTCCCTGGTGGCACTGAGCTTAATGACACTGTCAGTAACACAGTGTTGGCAACGAAGTATCTATGTGGGTAATTCATCCCAAATGGGAAGCGAGGCGACATGAGGTTTTCATTTCAATTACTGCCTATCCATACTGAAGGAAATACTAGCCCGCGTGGGAAGGCTGTGTGATTTTATTGCATGAGCACGTCTATCCAAACCCCTCTCAATGGAATAAGCTTGTACAAAAATAACTATTCTATGATGCTGAATGTTTTGTATGTGGGGATCTTTAGTGAGGGATTGATAAGAAGTAACCCATGCGGGGACTGTGGATAGTGAAAAAACTGACCTTTATTGATTAATCCAAAATTCATTTAAATTCATTTTTTTAAAAAAGAAAGTACATCTAGTAAATGACTCAGAGCTGCCAAGAGCGGGGGCTGGATTATAAAATTCCCTAGGTCCAGGTAGCTTGAAAGGAGTCCTGAGAAGAAGTCTCTAGGAATCATCACTCATTTAACTCTTCGATTGGTTTGGAGTCACAGAAAAAATTCTCCTGCAACATGAGAACACTTGCTCTGTTTTCCAGTTAAGCAAAGGGTTAATTATTACAAATCCTTGAGATGCTTTTTTGTTCCATTAACAATTTGTGAGTTCTTTCCATGTCTCTCTCCCTGGTGTTTTCCCCTCCTTTTCCCTTCAGATGTGTGGAGGCAGTGGCAGGAAGGAATCTTGCTCTAGAGGACTGTGGAGGCTTTCAGCAATCCCAGGAAATTTTCCTGCTTACCTTTGGTACACAATTACTTGGGGAGAAGCTAGGGCCGTATTTAGGGGTGGGGCGGGGGGGTTGCTTGCCCTGGGCACTGCCAAAGAGAGGGCGCCGGCAAAGAGGCTACTATGCATGCGTGCAAAGCAAGCCTGGCTGATGGCCACCGCCCTTCCCCTTTTCCTTGACTGTGTGTGCATGCCGAGAGCAAGCGGCAGTGAGGCTGCTGCTGCCGCTGGGCGTGCATACAGGCAGAGCATGTGTTGCCGGCCGCTCTCCCGCTCTTCCATGCAGCCCACGTGACTGACTGCGTATGCTGTGCATGCGTGCCACGGAGAGCAAGCAGGCAGCAGGCAGCACAGCTCTTCTGAAGGCCTGGACGACGGGCTCGCTCCAAGTCCAATAGGACCTTCTCCTCCCCCCCCCCACCCCGGTGGCTCCACCTGACCTTGCCCAAATCATGTGCCGGTTTGGGAATTGAGATTGTGATTGCAGCATCTCTTTTTGCTTCAGCTGCATGAAAAAGTAAGAAAAGGGCAGGGGGGAGTCAAGTCCCGGCACCATCATGGAAGCTTTTATTTAAATAATGCTGCTACTTTACTTTGTACATGCTTACCTTCCTAAATGCAAAATTAAATCCTTGTGGGGCATATTCTCTTCTAGGAACAGTGTCACACATGGATGCTCTTTGTTGTGAAATAGTACCACCTGATTTGTGCTTTGGTAACATAACCTACAGACATCTACCTCAGTTCTATAAATTGTGGCAGTCATGAGTAATCCAAGGCAGAAACCCTCAGGTGCACAGTTCAGAAAGCGAATGAAAGAGAAGGAACATTTGGCGGCTTAAACTGCTGCCTCAATGAAAAAGTGGTTTAAAAAATCAAGTGATACAGTTGCTCCACAACAAGAGACAGAATCTGAAAGCCAGGAAATTACTGAAGGTTCTTTTGGACCATCATGTTCATCTGCTGTTTCCAGTACCTATACAGAAAAAGAAACCTCAACGGATTGTGAAGGAATTCTGCAGTCGTCAAAGTTATCAAAAGACTACTCAGACCCTAGCACTTGGCCAACTGCTAACAAAATCGACGGCAAAACCCGTTGCCACACAAGCTGGAAAATATCCAAACTATGTTGACTTCATGTCAACAGAAAGGCAAAACAGGTGTTTAACATCTTCAGTGTGGTATAAACAGCTACCAAATGGTGAGAAAACCAAAAGAAGATGGTTAATATATTCAAAGATTGAGAATGCTCTTTTTTGTGCTCCATGCAAGCTGTTTCTTGATGCAGCAAGCACTGCAGGAACATTGTCTGCCTTACAAACCATGAGGTTTACAAATTGGAAGAAGATCCCCGAAAAATTACCCCAGCACAAATCATCATTGGTGCAAAAGGTATGTGTAGTTAAGTGGAAAACTCTTTTGAAAACTTTGAAAAGTTGCAGTGGTATTAGCAAAGCATTAGAAACATCAATAGAGGAAGAAAAGCAAAAGTGGACCCAAATTACTCACATTGTAATAGATGCAGTCCTGTTCCTGGCAACAAATTGTCTTCCCTTTCGAGGTTCTCTTGAGAATCCACACACACTCACCATGAGTTGTGCTTCAAAAAAACAAGGAAATTTCCTGAACTTGATGGCTCTTTTAGCAAAGCACAATTCTACGTTAAAGAACATGTGGGATAACTTTAAAAAAGGGCAAGTGTTTTACATATCAAGTACCACTAAAAACAATATAATAGAACGCATGGCTCAGAAAGTCCGTGAAAAAATATTGAGGGATATTATGTCTGCAAAATACTTCACTATCATGTTTGATTGTACACCTGATATATCTCACTGTGAGCAGATGAGTCAAATCATTCATTTTGTGAAAATCAATGAAAGTGGGAAATGTGAAATAAAGGAAAGCTTTATTGACTTTATAGAATTGCATGGAAAGACTGGAGACTACATTGCTAGTCAAATTCTAAGGAAATTAGAGAGTGATGGCCTTAATATAGATAATTGTCGAGGACATATGAAAATGGATCTAATATGGCTGGAATTTACAAAGGAGTACAGGCAGGAATTCAAGAAAAAAATAAGTTGGCTGCATTTGTGCCATGCCTAGCTCACTCACTTAACCTAATAGGCGTTCATGCTTCTTCAGTGTGTCCAGAAGCATCGCATCTATTTGGAATTGTGCAAAGAGTGTTTTGTTTTGTTTGTATCATCTACTGGGAAATCTACTGTATCATCACTGGGAAATTATGAAAAAGTATACAGACAGTACTTTAAAGGGAACCAAAATGGGAGGCTGTGAGTGCCCTTTAAAAACAGTTGGGTAAAGTAGCTCAAGCACTGGAAGAAATTAAAGGTGGAGATTTTCCTCCTAAAACTAAATCTGATGCAGGAAGCCTTTTACATTCAATAATGGATTTTAGGTTTATTCTGAATCTGGTAATATGGAACAGTACTTTGAGAGAGATTAATTGTGTAAATATAGAAATTCAGAAGAGTGACATCATACTAAACAGATCCGTTTCCTTGATGGAAGGTTGATCATCACTACTTTACAGTGACTGCAAAAATCTGGCTTTGAAGGCTGGCTTGAAGGTGCAACAACTATCACTACTACAACATCTGTGGAGGCAGCATTAGCAGAGAGATCCAAGAAAAAGAAGATGGCAGATGAACTTGCAAATGATATCCTGTACATTTTCAACAGAAGAACGATTCAGGCATGAGATGAACATGGTTTTTAACAGAATACTAACAGAATTGCATACAAGACTTGAAAACACCAAAAGACTAAACACAGATTGTTCTTTTCTTGGTGGTGAAAAATTAATGAAAATGAGTAGTGCAGACTTAATGGTGGCTGCAGAACATTTGGCAAAAAAATATTCAGAGGACTTAAATATTGGCTGATTCCGCACACATTGGATAATGCACTTCTAATCCTCTTTATAGATCATTTGGAACGGATTTTTTCGTGTGCAGAACAAAAAATCTACCTCAAATGACTGATAAAGTGCATTGAAAGTCCATTATCCAACGTGTGCAGAATCAGCCAGTGACACATTTAAATGTGAACTTGAAGCAATCAGAGATCAAACTCATCATATTTTTTCTAAACATACAGAACAAATGAGCTGCTTAGATTTATAACTGTGATTTACACAAATGATTTACAAGATACATTTCCTAATTTGTGTATAGCATTAAGAATTTATGCCACTCTATGCCAGTGGTTCCCCTTTCTCTTCAGCTGCCTTCTTGTTCTGATTTCCCTCTGTGGATTCTTCTTGATCCATCCTTAGAGGGGGTTATATTGTAAACATGCTCTACTTTCCCCTTCTCCATTGCACATGCTGGTGGACTACACTATCCTCTGAGGTGTCAGCTCCAGAAGCAGACATTATAAATATTGTTCATACTCTAAATCATACAAGAGCAAATAAAATGGGAGCTATGCTGTCACATCTCCCATCTGTAAAGGCTGATGAGTCTTCAACGAATTGGCTTCTAAAAATACATTTTGAATATTTTGGAGCATTTCTGGAACAATTGTTGCATACTGTGAAGCCTTTACAGCTAAGCTGTGCTATTTTTCTAAAGAAAAAGAAAAAAAAGAGGCATACTCATCATGTTTACCCAAACCTGCTGGCCCAAAGAACATCTGGTACTGCAGAAAGAGGTGCAGGTCCTGTTTTTCCATGTGTACAACCAGGAATAAAACTCCTGTTGCTAAGAGTCTCTCTACACAAGACATCTTACACAGGGACGCTCAAGTGACTTACTTTCTGTGTGGTCTTATATTCAAGTGTACTCTGTTGCCCTAGCAGTGGATGCGTATCCATAATGGGAGAACAAGTATAAGAGCTTTCACTTGAGTGTCCTTGGGTAAGATGCCTTGTGTAAAGAGATTCTTTGTGATGCCAACTTTAACCTAGGGACTGACCAACTGTAATATTGTTCTGGCCCTTGTAACAATAATCTGGAAGTGAAAGTATTCTCTGAAGACAGAAGAAGCAGTACATTGAAGCTGTGAATTCTGCAGAGTATCTTCTTTTAGTCAATGACAAAGCTTCCTTAATGCTAACATTACAAGTTTCAAAAGACTTCCATTGGAGTAATTCCATTATGTTTGCCAATGGTGCTGGTCAAAAATGTCATTTCTGGTGCAACCCAAAAGTATTTTCAGTATGTTTGGGGCTAATTTCTAAAGACTCATCCCTGGTGTGATGTCATTACTTCTGAGTCACACCAGAAGTAATGTCATCAGCTGTGGATGCAAGCATGCCATTTCTCCACCTTTCCTGTTGATGGCAGGCAATCTCTGGGCAGCTGGCCTCCAGGAATCCCTGGGGAGCAGAAATCCTCTGGTGATTACCCATCACCAGTGGACACCTGTCGGAAACCTATTAGTGCATGACTTAAACACAGCATGTTTGGCTGTGTTTAAGTCCAAGATAATGTATTTAACCTTATTGATACATTCTAAATTTAATTCAGTAGTTTAATGCTGGAGTTTCCCTTTGACGTTCCATGTAGAAGATGCATCAGCAACAGTGTACTAATACAGTGAAATTTTCTCCCATGTTGCCATTTTAAATAATTATATGAATATTAACAACATAGGTAGTAACAGAAAAAATAATAAAAGGCTATTGTGGTGAGTTTTAAGACAGCAGTGCTCCTATGTCTGTCAAAAAGTGAGATTGGTCCAAGTTTAGACATTTCATCCAAGAAAGAACCAAAGTGAAAGGCGCAACCTGTGTGCTAGAACAGAAAAAAAAAAAACCTAATTAGTTGCTGATGATTGGTTTGTGGGAATTAATTATATAGAGGCAGGCTTGCTTGTCTTATCTGTATGCACATGTTGTTCTGTTTACTAAGAGAAGATTAATTATACCCACACATTTCCCCTTAGAGGAAAGCATCCCTTTTAAAAATGAGAAACAGTGATCAGCAAAAGAGAAGCTAAATCTGTGCACAAAAATTACTTTGTAGGGGAGAAATTTCTCCTTTCCCTTTTAGCACACCAGTTGTTCAAGCCCCCTTTTCCAATCCTTCCAATCCTTCACTAGTAGGAAGATTTGAAAAAATGAAAAGTTTCCTGCAAGGGGAAACTGATTCTGTCCTTTTCAAAATTATCAACAAGGACATGTATACTTAAGTCCAGAATAGACTTATATATGGGGCTGCACTTGAAGGTAATCTGGAAACCACAAGTAATACAGAGTGCAGTGACAAGGGAAATAGTCATTACTCCAGTATTACAACAATTACACTGGTTTTCTGTCCATTTCTGTCCTCATTTTAAGTTGCTTTTCTACTTTTAAAGCCCTTCCTTACCTGAGATACATATACCTGAAAGACTGCCTCTCCCTCTACATGTTGCCCATCACTCATCACTTTTCCAAGATCCCTCCATTCCAGGAGATATATCTGGCCTTTATACCATGGGGTCCCATTTGTGTTGAGCCTATGGATGCTTTTTAGGATTGACAGATCCCTCAAGGTCCAAGTGGGGGAGCAGGGGGTGGGAGGTGGGAGGCAGCTAGGTACTCACCCTCATATATGCATGTGGTCCAGTGCTCCCCCGTGGTGCCAGTAAATGCCATCATATTCTGGTGTGATGGGGAAGCTATGGATTGTGCCAGGGACAATTAATTAAAAAATCACCCTCAAACACTATGTTTGAGAGCGCTTTTTAATGAATCACCCCCTTGGTGTGACCTTTAACTTCCTTGTCACACCAGAAAATGATGTCATTTTCCAATGCCACAAGGAAGCATGCACACTCTGTCCACATGCCTCCTCTCCAAGTGTCTTCCCCCTGCCAGCAGGTAAGTGGAGATGGAGGGCAGGGGCTGGGGCTGAGGCAGAGAATCTCCCACCCCCAGTGGAGGAATGGCACCCCTTATGTTTTGAGATGTTTTGAACAGGCAGTGAGCACCACAACAAACCGACTACTATGAGGTCTAATGGGTCCAAACCCATGACACTTGGAGGATACACAAGATGTTAGGAAATTCAAATCCAAGCATGCTCGTATTATGGAGGCAGTTGTTTCCAAAGGGGCTCTCTCTACAGACACAGGTGGTACCAAAGATCCCAGGCTCTATTCTGGGCATATCCATTTAAAATCATCCTAAATAGCAAGTATAAGAGAGTATAAGAACCCCGTGGCGCAGACTGGTAAGCGGCAGTACTGCAGCTCAAGCTCTACTCACGACCTGAGTTCAGTCCTGGCAGAAGCCAGGTTCAGGTAGCCGGCTCAAGGTTGACTCAGCCTTCCATCCTTCCAAGGTCGGTAAAATGAGTACCCAGTTTCCTGGGGGTAAAGTGTAGATGACTGGGGAAGGCAATGGTGAACCACGCTGTAAAAAGTCTTCCAAGAAAACGTCCTGATGCGACGTCCCCCCCATGAGTCAGTAATGACTCAGTGCTTGCACAGGGGACTACATTACCTAAGTAGCAGGTATTGTGAAAGAAAGACCTTTTTATACTTGACATCCATTAGAGCAGCTTCCTGGCTTAAGTAGCCAGGTTTGATTTGGTACAAGGTTTGATTTGGTACAAGGCAGCTTCATATGTAGAGCACACTGACTAAAGAGTTGCGCAGTCTAAACATACACATATGAGGATCACAGCCAAATTCAAGATCTGTATGTTTGGTTTTGAGACAGTTTGATTTTACTCTATCTTGGGTTTCTAGTATTAAGACCATAAGAAAAACTCTGGTAGACCAAAGAACCACCCAGTCCAGCATCTTGTTTCTGATATCAGCCATCCTCTAGACACTGCTCTAGACACCCACAAACATGGAATGAAGCCAACAGTCTTCCCTAGAAACTGCTGTTCAGAGGTGCACTACCTAGGTTTCATCTAGCCATTGTGGCACATAGCCATTGATAGATTTACCCTTCTATGAAAAGGCAACCTTAGACACTCTGTGATATCCTGAGAATAAGGAATTTGAGTGAGTGGACAATCATGATTTGCTTGACAGACATTAGCAAAAAAACCCATACAAATATGAGACATTCAATATTTTGTTGGGTGGGGGGAATAGTTCCCTATGGGTCTCCCTGTTTTCACAGCACTAGTAATAATGAACTTTGACCCAGTGGAATTTACTTAAAGGTAAAATAAACAAGTCTATTGTGCAAAAGGTTCCATATTTTTGCCAGCACTTATCTCATTCCTGCTCTTATTCAACTGTCCAGAGAGCTATTTAAAATCAATCAGGGTTGAAAAGTAATCATGCCCCACCCTTTCCTGCAAAGGGCCTGGGAGCGGAGGTGTGCGAGATAGAACATTTCATACGAAGACTGTTGTGCACAGCATATAGTTTGCTGTTGAGCTCAAATGCAAGACAGATGTACCAAACCCAGCAGCAGTTTTTTTTTTTATGAGCACTCTTTTCTTAAGGAACCACAAGCTGAAAGCAGCAGGATTTTTTAAAAATCAGAATTTGGAGGTGGTAGAGAAGGTCACAGATTTTAGAAGTAAATGGTTCTGGAATTATAGCAGTTTTTAAAAGGTCACAATTACACATCTTTAAACACCTGCAGTAAGTTAGTACTAGCTGGGGACAAATGAATTATAGTTATTTTAGGGAGCTGAAGATAATGCGAAAAGAAACCTCATGGCCTTGAATGAGAACTCATTCCTAATTTCTGGTAAACAGCTTTTGAAGCATTTTGAAAAAAACAGTCTGAGGGGTGGCCACTGCCCACAGTAACCTTTTAGGAACATTTAATATAAGTAGAATGGACAAACTTGGTGGTGGGGGGGACGTTACCAGAAACATGGTGGCAAGTTCCACCTTGACCTATGCATGTTCATTGGAACATGTAAGCACATGTTCAAGGACATACAGAGGGCTCTTCTTTATGCAATTGGAGACTCTGGGAAAGCCAGAAGGGAGCTTTCAGCCACAATTCCATACTTCCCAGTGCATTCATTCTACCCTCGCTAAACAGCTATGAAGGATTAGTAAGACAAGGGAAATGTGTGTATACACCACAGCTATTGCTGCTATGTCATACTACATTCTTACAACTTACAATGTATCCCCTGCTACTGTGAAAATTTCTTGTACTGCCCGGTCATAATAGAGAAAGGGGTCACTCAAACACAGTAGTTATATTTATATCCAATTCATTCCTTTGCTTACAGAACTTTGATCATTGTACTGGAAACTACCCGTGTGTATGTGATATGACCATATTTTCCAATAGTTTCATGACTGACACCACCAAATGATTCCCATAAATACATAATGTATATGGTTACAACAGCCACTGCAGAATGTAGCATCCCATCTCATTCATTCATTCATTCATTCGTTCGTTCGTTCGTTCGTTCGTTCATTCATTCATCACCTCTCCACAGCCCTGCTCGAGAGAGTTTACAAGTAAAAACAATGCTATTAAATCCTAAAAGAGTCACCTTTATCTGTCAAAGCAGCTTACCAAGAATACATACAATTTTTTCTTGCATTCCAGCTCTGCACAGGCTTCTGTGATTATCTCAGTGGTTTGGTTTATAATATTCCTACACAGCTTGTGTCCTACATGCAAGGGCAGGGAGATACAAGGCCCTTGTTGTGCTTCACAGGTGGCCTCTGTCGCAGAAAGACTTGTATCTTTGGGCACGTCACTGGCTGTACACCCTCTGTGACTATTACTATAAGGAATGAAATGGACCAATGTTTTAGGTATGCCAGCCAAAGGAAGAAATCATTTTTGACCTGTCTTGATAACATTGCTCGAGATATTATTAGATAAAAAAGAGAAATCATCACAAAAATGCAATAATAATTGCAATGTAATTTTCAGCGTATTACATAAGAAAGTAAGAAAAATGTGGGGTCATACAAAGGGTTGATATCATCCAGCATTCTGTTTCTGACAGAGGGCCAGCTTGATGCTCCCAGGAGACCCACAAGCCGGGCATGAAGCATTGGCATCCTCTGTCATGCCCGCTCCCCAGCCACTGGCATTCAGTGACATACTGCTCTAGAGCTTTGAGGTTTCATTTAATTAGTTGTTGACAGATCTATTCTCCAAGAATTTGTATAATCTTCTGTTAAAGCCTTGAGCTAACGGCTTTCACCACATCTTAAAACAGTGACCTTCAAGTTAATTATGAGAAATACTTTTTTCCCCTGTCCTAAATCTATTGCCAATCACATGCATTGAGTGACCTGCAAGTTCTAGGATGAGAGAGGAAGAAAAAATTCTCTCAGTCCATTATCTCTTCATAGTGCCTCATTTTATAAATACCTGTGAAGGCACTCCTAAATTTAAAAGCCCCCAAATTCTTTAGCCTTTCCTCATAGGGTGTTTCAAACCCCTGATCACTTAGGTTGCTCCTTTTCTTCATCTCTATGATATCATTTTTGAGATGGGCAGCTAGGACTGTCCACAGAGTTCCCAATGTGGCTGCACTTTAGCTTTTCATGAAAGACTGACGATAGTAAGTTATTGTTGGATTTATCAAAGTGTGGAGCTTTATATCTTGGTGAGAACCATCACCACTTTCTGATACATCTTTGCCCCTCTCCCACTGAAATTCAGTATCCCACCCATGTCTACACTTCGGGGAATTTCTGCAAGTCTGAGTAAACAATACTGGTCTTAGTGGACAAGATCATAAGGCAGGTTCCGTTTTACACACCCACAAAGTAGGCTTGCCAGTCTCCAGGTGGGGCCTGGAAATCTTCTGAAATTACAACTGATTTTCAGATGACGGGAGAAAATGGCTGCTTTGGAGGGTGGCTCTGTGGCATTATACCCTACTGAGCTCCCTCATTTCCCTAAACCCTGCCTCTCACACTCCACCTCCAAATCTCCAGGAATTTCCCAACCCTACCAAGAAGCCACTTTTCTGCAAGAGTACAGCCAAGAGTGAGAGCAGCCTAATCATTGTTATTCCACTGAGGCACCACGTTTGTACATCAGAGATAAGTCATCATTGCTGTTGCTGTAATAATATTATGAAACATTCTCCCTACGGAATCTTGCCTGTAAAAAGTGAAGAACATTATGCTGCCCCCCTAGTTTCAGGTTACAGAGGGGACTAGATAGAAGAGTCAGGAGGACCTTGCCATCCTTTCTCTTTCTGGTCTGGAGCTATCCCTATGAAATGCAAACTGATACTCTTAAGGACTTCCTTCCACTTTCACCTCTCTCCTCGCCTACTATTCTCCATCTTGCAGATATGAGGACAGGACAGTCATCCTGCATATTAAGTATTGTGTGATTAACAGCTCATAACAACAACTTTTTTGAA
The DNA here is from genome assembly GCF_028583425.1 of Eublepharis macularius. Classification (NCBI taxonomy): domain Eukaryota; kingdom Metazoa; phylum Chordata; class Lepidosauria; order Squamata; family Eublepharidae; genus Eublepharis; species Eublepharis macularius. The sequence continues at coordinate 35,052,268 of NC_072799.1, read as the reverse complement.
GACCAGAAGCAGACAGACTAAAACCAACAGGAGCCAATTTATACTTAAGAAAACCGCACTCCTTTTTAGCAACAACCAATACAAAGCAAGTAGTTAGAATCTTTTGTTTGCATGAACTATATACGAAGTAACTATTTACAGCACAGTGATTGGATTATAAGGCAACAGTTATGATTGGCCGTTACCAGTGCAAAAACACCCAATAGCCACGTAGGCCTCAGGAGCCTTCGTTCAGACTCAAGCTCCAGCAATACACAACACTGCATCTCTCTGCATCCTAGCTTAGGTAGTTAGATTAGAAAGCTATCTCTATTTCTTTCCTATCCTCAGTGGAGTTCTTTAAATAAAGAACTCATATTACTTTTCTAAAGCTTAAACCCAGCTCCGTGTGGAAGTTTATTCCTCTGCATGCACTCTGTGCCTTCAACAGTAGAAAAGAGCAAGAGTCCAGTAGCACCTATAAGAAGTGAGCTGTGGCTCATGAAAGCTTATACCCTACCACAAATTTTATTAGTCTTATAGGTGCTACTGGACTTTTGCTCTTTTCTACAGCTACAGACAGTCTAACACAGCTACCTATCTTGAACTTTGCTTCAACCTTTAGGCCGCTCTACAACATTGCCAAAGTTAAGTCTTTGTGGTTTTCTGAAAACAGTTTGAGATTTGGAATTTTAAACTTATTCAGATCTTGTAGAAGTTTTGCACATGTTCATACTTACCACAATTTACCAGGAAGCTCTCCAGTGCAAAAATCATTGGAAAAAAATGGGAACAATTCAGGAGCTCAATACTGCTTCCGTTTACTTCAACTGACCTTCCAAGTACAGGGGCAGGCAACCCCTTTCTGACATAAGTGCCCAACCCATCCAACATCTACCTATGAATACATTGGTGGGCCAGAAAGCAAAAGAGGGAGAGAGACAAAAGTTGTACTGGGAGCAAGCTGATCCCCCGTAGGACTGCCAGTGATCCAAGAGGTTTCTTTGGTCCTTTAAGTGTAGAACTGTGTGCTATGCAACTTGCTCTGGAGCGCCATTATTTGGCATGCATGCTGGGATTGCCTACCATTGTCCTAGTGGATCAATCTCATTTTTTTAATATATTTCCCCCTTTCTTTAAAAGCATGTTTATCCATCTGGAGTCTTTAGAACAGGGTGGGTGTGACGGACAGGCCCTATTTGAGTGACAGGTCCTGAATAGAATGTTGAGAGAGAGTGGCAGAAAAGGGCAGTTAAGACCATTTAGAAGAGTTGGTTGGGAGTTTTGGCAGTTAATGGAGACTCTGAAAAAGGGAGTGAAGGGCTAGCAACCAGAGAAGGCAGATGTGTTTAGAGAGTTCTCTGAGGAGGACTAGTTAATGAGGTATCTGGAACGTTTAACCATTTAAGGCTGTGCAGGAGGAAGATAAAATGTGCTTCAGTAAAGTTAATTTGTTCTGTTAACCATCTGAGTCCAGTTTGATAATTCCTGCCTATCTTATACGCCCTGAGGAGAACCAGCTCTCAGCCTGTCAGACTTAGGGCCAAGCTACACATGACGAATGACACTTGAACGGCAAGTGGATTGAGTGGAGGGCAAGTGAACAGGGAGAAATACACTTGCCATTCAAGTGTCATTCGTCATGTGTAGCTTGGCCCTAAGTGGCAGAGTTTGAGGAGGTGCTGGTGCAACGAAGTGACATTCTAGTTCCAGTCTGTGTCTGTGAGAGCTGAGGAGGATTCCATTCTGTCCAGAGAGTGAACCCGCTTCCAGCCTGAGTTCTAGCCTCATGAGAAGATGTCTACAACACACCTACTGAGCCAGAGTGTAAGTGGTCCATATTTCTATTCCCTGTCAGAAGGGTCCCTCGACCAGTGAATACTTCACAAGTGGTGACAGGAGCTGTGAGATCCCAAATCAGAACCATCCTAAGCTAGCAGAATCATTCACAAGGGGTGGCATCGAAGGGTGTCAGCCAGATAAGGCTGGGGGATCCGTCACAGTGGGCTAACATTTAAATAAATAATATATCTGATATTGTGTCTTCAGTTCTGACTGCAGGCTAATAGAGTTGTCACACATAAATATGCAATCTGTATGCAGTTCTGTGTTCCAAGAGGGTTTTTTTTCCCAAGCAGGCAGCACATATGCAATAAATTATTTCAAGACATGAAATACGACCACTGGGATTCTGTTCAAGGTGGCGATAACCAACTCCCTCAGCTGCGTAAGTACCAGTCATAAGTCAGAGATGTCTCAGGGCCTCTTTGAGCAATGTGTTTTCAAGACAATACACGCACAGTAAAATGTTTCTTTACTGGCTTCCTTTCCACCTTTCTATTCCACTTTGCTTACACCCCTATCAATCTTTGCCAAGTTGTGGATTGATTTTTTTAATATGGCATAAATTATATCAGACAGTGTCTTTCTGACACACTTGTGGCTGAATTTACATGAAATTCCAGTGCACATGAAGAATATGACAACAAAATCACACAGCTATCCATACCTGCAGACGTTATTAATTAAAAACTTTGTACCTCCCAAAATCAAGTTGCTAGTTTTTGCTTTCAAAAATTCTGCTACATGAATAAGGCTGGGGTAGAGCCAGGGACAGAGGTAGAACCCAGAAGATCACAGTGGAAGTAAAGCTGTTTGCTCCTTTGGCTAGAGCTGGTAGACTTCATGGTCTCCGCTTGTGTTTGCATGTACTAATACAGAGGGAAGAAGCTATGCATCAATGGAAATTAGCCATGTTAACTAAAGTGAACCACATTCAGAGACAGAGAACTCTGAACACTAGAACTAGGAGGCAACATTGGGGGAAGGTCTTGGTCTCTATGCCTTGTTTGTTGACCCTTCATAGTAACTAGTTGGCCATTGTGTGAGACAGGATGATGGTCTATATGAACCACTAGTTTGATCCAGCATAAGTTCTTATGCACGGAGGACCAGCCTATGGGCTTTACATGCCCTAGGTGGGCTGGATCGAGCCCCTCTCCCATCTGCTGGCTAGGCCAGGCAAGTCTTCTGCCACTCACCCGCCAGGCAGCTGAGGGCTCACTTACCACCAATGTGTTGGGAGAAAGTGGGGAGAGGTCCTTTTTAGGTGGGATAAAAATGTCTTGAATGAACAAATTGTTGAATTTCCGTCCCTACTGGGTACTAATCCAGTTCTTGGGAGAACAGCTTCTATTAAAAGAAGTTAAAAGAGGCAGGAGACCTCTAATGTCTCATCTGTTCCTTAGAGGTCTTAAATAAAGAATTTTCACTGCTCTCTTCAAACTACTATTCCCAACAAATTCTATAGAGATACCATGATATTCAACCTGCAGTAAGTCTTTTTTCCCAGTTTATTATGTGCAGATACATTCTTGGGTATTTGCAGTTGTTACCCCAAATAGAAACATTTCCTCCAACTGGGGGAACTATGTGCTTATATACTGCCCTTTTGGACAGATTAGTTCCCATTCAGAGTGGTGAACAAGGTCAGTGTTATTATTATCTGGGGAACTGGGGCTGAGAGGAGTGGCTTACCCAAGGCCAGCTGCAGAACTCATGGCAGGAGTGGATGTCAAACTAGCAGAGTGCTGATTCACAGTCCAACTACTTAACCACTATGTCAACTGTAAAAAAATACCTATTCTGTGAGTCTAATTGAAAGTAAAACAGTTTGTCTATTCAATCTGAATTCTCTGATACAGTAGAAGTTGTTGAGTGTATAGTGACAATTCATAACAAATTTCATGTTTAAAAACGTTCTTTCACTGCATGCATTTCCAGTGGTAACTGGCCACATTTTAACCAATACACCTTTTCCTCCTTGGTTATGAATTTGATGTATGACATGCTTTATGACTGACTCCAATCTCTGTTCCCATATGCACTACACCATGGCATAGATTTAGATGGGTAGCTGTGTTGGTGGGTAGAATAGTAGGATTTGAGTCCAGTGGCACCTTAGAGTCCAGCAGCACCTTAGAGACCAACAAGATTTTCAGGGTATAAGCTTTCGAGAGTCAGGGAGCTCTGACTCTCAAAAGCTTCTACCCCGAAAATCTTATTGATCCCTTCCTAAGCATAGTTACATCCTGCAAAACCCACAGAACTCAATGAACTTAGAAGGCAAATCAGCTAAGGATGGCACTATAAAATTTGTAACCTACACTCCTTATGTTTTTTGGCTTCATAACTAGGTCCAGAAAATCTTTAGAAGTAACACTAAAACAACCCAATGACAGTTGTATTTAAATATGTAGCAAAGACAACTACTAGGAAGCAATTGAATAGGCTTTCTGGGAAATGAAAAGAGTTCCCAAGCCACCCATGTACTCTTCCTCTTCCCATAAGTGTTCATTTAAATGTAAAGCAAGGACATAAATGCATTTTGCTGCCTCTCCCATCACTGTCTTATTGAAATTGCAAATGCAGACCTATTGCAGCCTTTGACTGCGGCCGTCGTCACACGGGCTTTTATTTAGCGCTAAAATGGCGCTATTTCCCGGCAAACACCCACCTTATTCCAACACTGTAGCGATTTTCTCTCTTCTGCTTTGTGCTTGATAGTCGCGCTATTTTGTGCCTCAGTGTGAATGCCTCACATCGATGTATTTCGCCTCATAACGTCCTATGCCCTCCCTTCAATCCCAGAATCCATTTCTTCCTGCGACTCCCCCTTTTTTTATTTTATTATGTCCTTATAACACCATAATGACATAACACAATGCAAACTTTCTGCTGAAGTAAAAATGACTCAATCACCATGGCAGAGTCTTCAGCGATGGGGATCACGTCAGACAGGGAGTTTTCTGCGGGCAAAGGGCTATTTATATAATTTCAAAGTTGGAAAAACAAAAGGGTCGTAATGTTTTGCTCTAACGGAATGTTTATATGCTGTTATTCCGTTATAGCAGAATTAAACGCCAGAATAATAAAAAAAAGGGGGGAGGAGCTGCTTCTGCGCGGTTAGAGAGAACAGAACAGAACGCTTCGGTGTGGACAGCTGGTGGCGCGAAGAGCCGTTAGGTGACCCAAAGAAACGTTACTGTGCCGATAACAGGTAGGACGCTATATGCTGTAAATTTAACGGAAGAGATGCCCGTGTGACGATGGCCTGCGTTTGCAAGATCAATTTCAAATCATGTTAATATAATTATCACTTTTTAAAATGCGGTATGGCATTTTTGAACTCACACATTCTCTCTTGTTGGCTCACATTTTAGAATGTTAGGAGATGGATGACTTAGGGCCAAGCTACAAGTGACGAATGACACTTGAACGGCAAGTGGATTGAGTGGAGCGCAAGTGAACAGGGAGAAATACACTTGCTGTTCAAGTGTCATTCGTCACTTGTAGCTTCGCCCTCACTTTCAATACAATGCATTCCGTTAAATTTACAGCATGTAGCATCCTACCTGTTATCGGCACAGTAACGTTTCTTTGGGTCACCTAACGGCTCTTCGCGCCACCAGCTGTCCAAACCGAAGCACTCTGTTCTGTTCTCTCTAACCGCGCAGAAGCAGCTCCTCCCCCCTTTTTTAAATTATTCTGGCGTTTAATTCTGCTATAACGGAATAACAGCATATAAACATTCCATTAGAGCAAAACATTACGACCCTTTTGTTTTTCCAACTTTGAAATTATATAAATAGCCCTTTTTCAATACAATGTATTTCTTTGTATTCAACCACAAGAATTCTTTCAAAAGGTGCCTTTGAAGCCCAAATTATTCCATTCTAAATTGAAGGGAGATGTGCAAGGACAGCAGGAGCACCTATCCTGGCTACCGGCATAGAGATGACTCACAGTGCAGCCCCATGCAGATTTATTCCAGTTTAAGCCTATGGAAATCAATGGATTTAGACTAATGTAATGTAGGATTGCACTGTCAGTGTGACATAGTGGTTTGTTTAACCCTGGGGAAATGTGGGTACAAATCCTTATTTTGCTAAGAAGCTAGTGGATGACTGACAGTTACCCGTTCTTAGCTTTGCCTTTTGTACATGATTATTGTGAGGATACAAGAGAGGGGCTAGGACATATACTCTGACTTGAGTTTGTTGGAGGAACAGAGAGATGACAGTATCACTCCAGATCAGGCATTCAGATGGTAGATAAGAAAGTATTCAGCTGCCAGGTTTACGCCAAAAGGCATCTTCCCATTAATTAGTTCTTTTCTGGTTAGCTTGATGTGATGTGACAAGCCATGTTGGTTTAATCATGTATCTGCTCACATATAAAATGGGAGTGAGGAGGACTGATTCAAGAGAGTTGAAAGGGTGAGGGGAGCTGAACTACATATTCTCTTCTGTCAGTCTACTGTTCATATCCCTCTTCCCCAAACCAGCTCTGATACCAGGAATGAGCTGGTCTGAGGGACAAACTGCATGTTTGGGTGTAGAGGTTAGCTGGAGTTGGCACACCACCCAGTTTGCCTTGGCAACTCTTTACATCCCTGATTTCTGGTCAGTTGGCACACCACAACAGGAATCAGGGAGTAACATGTTTCATCTTGTTCTCTCATCATTCACAGAGCACAACATTCCCATACACTCTAAGTAATATTCTTCTATGCTAAGAAGCTCATGATGTACCTTTCTTTCCGTTATGCTTCCTAGATAAGACAAAAGTCTGATCACAGCATATTTTGCTTAGTTGGCTGAGAATGGAATGTGTAACTTGTAACTGTTGCTATAACCGTATTTGGGCATCCAGGACTTCTTGAATACAAGCTAATAAAACTCTCGCCTCCATCTTTGGAGGGAGAGACTTTGCATCCAGATCCTGTCTCGTGTCGTTACTACATTTGGGTTTCTATTGAGTTGGGTCCAAAACAGCACGTGTGGAGGGGGGAAGCTATTTTCCCATTATTGCTGCTCCACACAGAATAATCCACGGGGAGCAGCAAAAATACGGTAATGGCTCCTCCCAGCACAGTTTCCATGTGAGAAAATGGCTTGGGGAAAAGGCAGGAACCCTTATTCTCTCTGCAGCTGTGTTCAAAGTCTATTTGGAGTTTGGACTCCCTTTTATTTTTAAAAAGCCATTCCTCACATCTCCTGCGGGCTGCATGGAACATGAGTTGAGTCCAGGAAACCTGGACACAACTCATTAAAAACTCAGATGTATAATTTGACCCTGAGATTAAAATGTTGGAGGAGATGACCACAAGATCAAGTGGGATAAAAGGCATACAGATGCTCATTCAGGCTCCTTGAGGTTAAAATCAAATCCCCCTTCCTCTGATTTATAAAGAAATGGAGAAGATTCATTAAGTAAACGTAGCTGCCAATGTTTTGGTCTAGTTTGGCCCTGAGAACATCTGATGAACTGGCCTTGGCCCTGTAACTACTCGAAACAAGGGCATATGAGGCTATCTTTTGGTTCCATAGCATAGCGGAGGATTTAGCTTCTGATATTAATCTGTGTGTTTATTGCTAGGAGTATAAACCATAGAAAAAATAGAGTGAGCATGCCATTCTTCATGGCACATAACATTTCCACATGTGGCATGAGGTTCCAACTTGTTAGTACAGTATATATGTCTTGCAGTAGGGCCTGTAATATTTAACACCTTCTAAAATATTTTCCTCTTTAGGAGCAGTAAATCACCAGTCTTCTTTTAGGACTCACACACTATTCAGTATTTTAAAAGCTTCTTCCTTAAAGCCTCCAATACAGACATACATATTGCAAACACACAAGCCAAAAATTCTGAAAACAAAGACTTGGCAGGAACAGTTATGTTAAAGGGATGTTATAATCCCAAACGTACTTTTTCTTCTGGAGATGTGCTTTTGGATTTTAGCTAACCAAAATCCAAACTGAAAAACCACTATTTAGTTATTAATAGAGCATTCCTAAGCAGGTTTACTCAGAATCCTACTCAAGTTTTTTTCAATGGGGCTTGTTCCCAGGAAAATGTTCTAGGAATTGCACTGTAAATTTTATTTTTGATAGGTCAATAAAACTACACTATTGATTATCATATGGAATATTGAGGAATTTTCCGAGTCTACATTATTCTGACACCTTAGAGTTCAAGGTGATCTGGAAGAGGGGCAAGAGGAAAGATAAAGTGACTCAGCACGCAGTAGGTAACTGACAGATACATTTACCAATCAGCAGAGTTAACAGAGATATTGCCACTAGAGAGCATTGCACTGATTCCTTTATATCTATCAGCATTGTTGGTTCATTGACTTGGAGAGGGGTTTTATTCTTTATCAGCATGGGGCTCCTGTTTGCTTGCTTTTCTGTTATCTGATGTTATGCCTGCTAGGTGCCAGGGCAAATGTTTTGCTTACACACCCTGGCATACAGTCAGTGCTGCAGACTGATGGGGAGCAGAGAAACGGTGTAGATGAATCCCTGCTGGTAAGCTGCATTTCTGGGTGGGCCTGCCAGACAAAGACAGAAGTTTTGTATTCATTCCTGTGACTACAAGCAGTGCGGCAAATTAAAGGGTAGATAGAGGCAAATGCTGCACTTGCATCCTGTCCCTACTGCCATGCTGAATCTGCCATCTTTTTTCAATATTGCATAGACATTACAATCTATAAAACATAAGGAGACAACACAGGGGGCACAGCTGCATTTCGTTTTCAAAGAAACACAAAACATGCATTGCGAGGATTTCAGATTTACACAGAACCTGGAGCTCTAGCTTTATGAAATGGGAAAGGAAGAGCAAGGAGAGGTGTTGGCATTGGCTCTGCAAGCTATGCTGTCACCCAATTCCATTGCCTTTGTGCCTGGCAGCATTTTAATTATTATTTATTATTTACATTATTTGTCCCTGCTCCATCATGCTGTTTCCTTTCTTTGGTTGTCCAAAATCTACCTAGGCAAGCTCTACAGGTAGAAATTTTAATTGCCTATAAACTGTGGATGCTTTCTCTTGCCTGTTTCAAATTTGGCAGGTAGAGCCTCTTGGGTGAGGGCAACAATCCCACTTAGATAGGGGGAAGGTACTTACTGGTGGAAATGTGTTCCATGTTGAAACCGGTGCAAATTTATTTATTTCTGACAAACTGAATAATTGATACTTTTAACACTGAATTTTTTTTAAAAAGAGAGACACAGAAAACAAAAAAAGTAAAATGTGCACATCTATACTTTACATGCATATACACATGGATCTTTCTTATACTGACCCTTGGACTATAGGTTGGTATTTTCTACCCAAGTAAGGTCTTTCACATCATCTGATCATTTCAACTGGAGATAAGGGCGACCGAACCTGGGATTTTCTGTATGCAAAGCAGGTGTTCTGCTACTGAGTCATGGCCCCTCACTTTCTAACTTATGTAAAAAGTGATGTTCGTGTACTTTGATTCACGTGCAGCAAACAATGGTGTTAGTAATAGAATGTCATGATGTCATACGACATTGTCCTAGCAGGCTGAGTTTATCCATAATTTTATCCTTATCAAATGAAATTTATGAGACAAACCTTCAGGATTCACTTTGATTGTCGAAATTTTAAGTGTAGCATTTACATTTTCCTAAAGCATACCTTTCAATGGACTAAGGGTAGATGCACATTATAATCCTTATCTGTTGGGCAACTGGGGGTTGATCTTTACCCTACTTTGACCCCACTTTCTCTTACCTGCTTTCCTGAGCAGCCAAAATCTGCAGACTTTCATTGCTTTTGGAGAGAATGGTTGCCAGAAGCCTTGGTGATGAGGAGACAGCCCACAAAAAAGTGGTACTTCACTTCCAAGCTGGCAAAGCACTGAGAAGTGAGTCTCACACAGGCACACAGCACAGCATCAGGCTGTCACAGAAGCTAATGTGCCGTCTGAATCACGACTTGATCAAGAAGCTTCTTAGCTCTGGCAGGGGAAACATAAGGAAGCAAGACGCTGTAGTTCTTGATCCCTTGCTGAGCCATCCTATTCTCTTTACTCTTCGTCCCCTCTCCTTCCAGACCTTTTGTTTTATTCATTGTTATTTTACCGTCCCTAATTCTTTACACATTTATAATATAACCTGTTGTGTGTGTGTGTGCCGCCAAGTTGCAACCAACTTATGGTGACCCTAGCAAGGGGCTTTCAAGGCAAGTGAGAAGCAGAGGTGGTTTGCCAGTGCCTTCCTCTGCAGAGTCTTCCTTGGTGGGCTCCCATCCAACTACTGGCCCTGCTTAGCTTCTGAGATGTAAAGTTTGGGCTAAACCATGCTGCCTTCCCCTCCATAACATAACCATTTATGTCTTTTTATCACATTTAATCAATACTGTACATCAAATTAACTGGCTACCATTACACAATTTTATAAAAGGAATTCAAGTTTTAGAAAATCCATTCAATTTCTCCCTTTTTTTCTTTCACTGAAATGTAGTTAGTTTTTTGCCATAGAAAAATATTTCAGTATTTTATCTAACCATTCTTTAATGGTTGTAATGGTCATTAGTGTCCAATGAATAGCATATTTTATTTATCCATGCATTAAAATATTTTTACCCCACCTTTCCAAGGAAGACTCAAGACATCTTACAAATGCAGGTGTGAGCCATACCACACAAGAAAATTAAAACATTATCTATTCAAGAACAAAAGTCAATGAAGATGGAAAACGGCTCCAAAAACTCAGCCACAAGGAGTCAATTACTCACACTTCGTTCAAGTGCTCCCCCCCACAATCTCCTCATCTCTAGGAGGTTATTAGAAAGAAAAGATGCTACTGCCCAGACAGACCATGCTCAAGCTGTCATACATCTAATGGACTTCTGTGATGGTGCACTCAAGACAAAGCTTTGGGAAGATCTAAATTGATGCTACACAGGCTCATACAAAGAGATACTTCCTTCAGGTATATATGTGTGGCTTTGTGGATAAGAGCCAGTATTTAATATTTGACCCAGAAGCAAATAGGCAGCCACTATAGTTAAAGAATCAGGATAATATGTGCAATCAATGAAGACAGTTTCAGTTTTACAGATACCTGATAAAGGGGGCTTTGACTCTTGGAAGCTCATACCTTGGGAATCTAGTTGGTCTTTAAAATGCTATTGGACCTGGATGTACTGTAGCTAATAAGCCAATAGCTTCTTATACAATTATCATACAATTATTTCAGCCATATAACATGTAGGATTACTAATCCTATAGGCCTTTTGAGCCCCGTCACATAGAATTTGGCTCTAACCAGTGGAGGCATATCCCATCATCACTAACAAGACAGTGAAAATGGCCACTGGTGCCTAGTAGCCCCTTAAAAGCCAACAGAGCACAGCTCATGGCAGAATACATAGAGCCCCCCTCCCATTCTTCCACAAAAGAGTTCTATGAGATAGGGTAGACTGAGAGACATCAGCTGGCCCAAGGTTACCCAATGAATTTCATGGCGGAAAGGGGATTTGGGTCCTGTTACAAGAAGAAAGTTGGGTTTATTGTCGAAGGCTTTCACGGCTGGAGAACGATGGTCGTTGTGGATTTTCCGGGCTGTATTGCCGTGGTCTTGGCATTGTAGTTCCTGACGTTTCGCCAGCAGCTGTGACTGACATCTTCAGAGGTGTAGCACTGAAAGAACTGAGAGATGTTTAACACTGAGAGATCCCTTTCTTTCGGTGCTACACCTCTGAAGATGCCAGTCACAGCTGCTGGCGAAACGTCAGGAACTACAATGCCAAGACCACGGCAATACAGCCCGGAAAATCCACAACAACCAAAGTTGGGTTTGTTTATTATAAATGTTTATAATCCAAGTCTCATTACTAGTCAAAGTTTAATAGCACTCTACCTACTACACTTGACTGAGCAGCAACAAATATCTATCTACTGAGGATTTATATGCATTTTACAAAGTAGTCCATGAAAGCTTCTGCCATAATAAATAGATTAGACTTTAAGATGGCTCAAGACTCCATTGTGTTCTTTTTCTGTAAGTCTGGCAATGCAATCCTAAACAGAGTTACACCCTACTAAATCCATTGAAGTTAATGGGTTTAGAAGGGTGTGTTGCAGTTTAGGATTACACTGTAACACAGCTACCCCTCTGGAATGTAATTCAAAGAATCAATGCTTGTTGACTTCCAAGTCAGTGGGCAGAACTAATAGGAAGGTCTTGAACAAACATAGTAGTTATTTTGTAGTTCTTGGCCATTAAAAGCTCAGGAGCCACTCCTATATTCTGTAGACAGATTATCTGTCAAAGTGGCACCATACTGCATTCTTTTTCTTTTTTTTTCCAAATTACGATCACTTCTTCAGAACCTAATTCCTCTCTTTGCATACACACAAAGGAGGAAAAGCATTGTCAGTTACAGAGTATAGGTGCATTGCTACTCTGCCAAACATATTAGTGAACATCAGACTAATTACTTTTTCCCCCTTACTAGAAACTAATATGGAATGTAAACTGGGCTGTGAACCAGTAACCAAACTAGCAGTTTACTTCTAGGCATGGAACAGTTTGGCATTTGGTGAAAATCTCACACACGCACATTGTAGACTTCCTTTGATATGATAGATGTTCTGCAGAGAGGCCGCTTCATACCTTGAGGTAGAAAATAAATCCAAAGATTATCTTCCTTGTATAAAATGGCTTGCACAAACTTTTGCTCAGGAGGAAGTATGAAAAAACTGCTATAGAACCTATTAGCTCTAGTCTGTGGTAACTTTTGGATACAAACATTTGTGGGACAAGGAAAGCATCTGTTTTCCTTCTGTACAGTGATCCAACTCAATATTTATAAAATAAATAGAATTAAATTCAGTCTGTAGAAAGGCTTCTAACAGAAATATTTTGGTCTCAGTTTAATACAGTGGGAAAATCCAACAGCCTTGTAAAGGTCCTTCATATTTATGCCTCTTTGTATGGCTTATATCAAAATCTGGTCTATAGGGAACTGTAAAACAATGCAATCTATATATATAAAGACGGGTGTGAAATCTGGGGAGAACGTTTCTTTCATGATGTAGAGACTCGCTAAGAAGGGATTTTAAGAAATTCACCCCCTAAGAGGATAAAAGGGGGTAAAATGTGTTTTCCCATAGGGATATAGCTTCCCTGTGTGGCTGGCAGGCTGCTCCCCCCCTCCCCGCACCAACTGCCAACTCAACCACTCTTCCCTGTGGTCATTTGCATATGTGGTCTGATTGGTCATCACCCCAACATTCTAAACAGTATGCAGTTGCTGTTGGGAGTCAATGAATGTGTCCGGAGGTAAAAATACACCTCCCAGTCCTCCCCTCTAGGATTGTCAATCTCCCTGTGGGGCCTGGCTTTCCTGTGTGGATGGCAGGCTCCTGCCTGCTCGCACCACCCCTCTCCCTGATGGGTCAGCTGTGAAACTCTGTGTTCTGAGATAAAAATCAGGTCAAGGAAACTGCAGAGAGTTGAAGAAAGACAGTGCACAACTCCTGAACAGGGATTTTATATAAAAGTCAGTATGGCAACTGAGTTTTTAAATGTTCACGGGGAGATGGTGCACGAACTTTCTAGGGGCCATTTCAATGCAAACCTCTCACATGAACCTGCCGAAGTGCCCACCACACCACCCCTCCTTCAGTCCAACTCCACCTCACATCTCTCGCAGCCATCACCTCTTACTGCTGCCAAGAAGCCTTCTGGCAGACGTCATGCAAGATACATGATGCTAAAAGGAAGAAGCAACTTAGAGATGCAGCAAAAAATATGCACATCCTACTCCTGTGGTGCACTGAGCAGCAGTGGCCAAATACCAGCAAGATCACCCCGAGGTGTACAGAGCGGCAAAGTCTCTCTATGAGCAAAGCAATCCTGGAAGATGAGTAGAGAGATGCTCACTTCCATGGAAGGTCAAGGCTCACTCAGGCACGGCATATGATCCTTCGCTACCTTCACACTGCCTCTTAACCTCACCCATGCAGAAACACACCTGTTCAGCATCTCCAAACAAAGCAACATGGCCCAAGTGCGGCAGAACTGTAAGCTCATTGGTTGGGATGAGAGCACTATGGCGCTTAAGGGGTGTTTTGAGGCACTGAGCATAACCCCCAAAGATGTCACGGGCAATGAGAGAGTGATTGGGGGAGTCACCGTGCTGCTGGCAGGAGACTTCTATCAGACTCTCAAAACCACCAATGAGGTCCTTCAGTAGAAAAAAAGGTTGTACGTATTTTTCACTTTATTTATTGCACTACAATCTTTTCCTTTTAAAATCTCTTCAATAAATGTTACATTTTGAAATTCACTTCATCAGTTTTCAGCATCAACATGCTTCGCATTATTCAAACACTTTTGTGAAGCTCAGGTACTATGCTATTATACTACAAAACCAACTTTAAAAAAAACCCTGCAAACCAAAAAATGTTACATACCCATAAATATTATACCTGGATTTAAAGTAGTTAAATACCGTAGCAAAGCACGGGCATCAAGCTAGTCTATATATATATAAAGACAAGTGTCCTAACTGACTCATCAACATCCAGCCCAAACCCCTGGACGTAGAAACGTGAAATTTGGGGAGACCATTCCTTTTGTGATGTAGAGGCTCACTAAGAAGGGATTTTAATAAATTCACCCCCTAAGGGGGTAAAAAGGGGTAAAATGTGTTTTCCCATAGGGATGCAGCTTCCCTGGCTGGCTGGCAGGCTGCAGCCTGCTTTCCCCCCCGCCCCCCACTTCCACCTGCCAGCTTGGCCACTCTTCCCTCATTCATTTCCATATGCGGCCTGACTGGGACTCAGTCCAACATTCTAAACAGTTGCTAAGGGAGTCATTGAATGTGTCCTGAGGTAAAATACACCTCCCAGTCTTCGCCTAAAAGTTCACTAGGGTTGCCAAGTTCCATGTGGTGTACGTTTGCCAGCCTCCAGGTGGTGGCTGGAGATCTTCCAGAATTACAACTGATCTCCAAGTGACAGAGATCAGTTCCCCTGGAGAAAATGGCTGCTTTCGAGAGTGGACTCCATGGTATTATACCATTCTGAGGCCCCTCCCCAAACACCACTCTATCCAGGCTCCTCCCCCAAAATCTCTAGGAATTTCCCAACCTGGACCTGGCAACCCTACTGTGAGGCCTGCTTGCTTTCACACACCCCCTCTCTCTGAGGGGTCAGCTGTGGAACTCTGTGTTCTGAGATAAAAATCAGGTTGAGGAAACTGCAGACAGTTGAAGAAAGATAGTACAAGACTCCTGAATAGGGATTTTATATAAAAGTCAGTATGGCAACTGAGTTTTTAAATGGTCATGGGGAGATGGTGTACGATCTTTCTAGGGGCCATTTCTATGTGAACCTCTCATATGAACCTGCCGAAGTGCCCACCACACCACCACACATCAGTCAAACTCCACCTCACACCTCTCGCAGCCATCACCTCTTATTCCTGCCAAGAAGCCTTCTGGCAGACATCATGTAAGATATACCAATACTAAAAGGAGGAAGCAACAGAGATGCAGCAAAGAAATAAGCACATCGTTCTCCTGCGGTGCACCAAGCAGCAGTGGCCACGTACCAACAAGATCACCCCAAGGTGCACAGAGTGGCAGTCTCTCTCCATCAGCAAAGCAATCCTGGAAGACAAGTAGAGAGGCACTCACTTCCATGGAAGGTCAAGGCTCACTCAGGCATGGCCTATGATCCTTCACTACCTTCAAGCTGCCTCTTAACCTCATCCATTCAGAAACATCCCTGTTCAGCATCTCAAAACAAAGCAACATGGCCCAAGTTCTGCGGAACTGTAAGCTCATTGTTTGGGATGAGAGCACCAAGGTGCACAAGGGTTTTTTTGAGGCACTGAGCATAACCCTCAAAGTTGTCAGGGGCAATGAGAGAGTGATGGGGGGAGTTACCGTGATGCTGGCAGGAGACTTCCAGCAGACTCTGCTTGTATTCCCAAGGGGAACTCAAGCTGAGGAGGTTACCATGTGTGTCAAGGTGTCTTATCTGTGGCCTCTCATCAGGAAACTCTCACTAAGAAAGAACATGAGGGTCCACTTGAGAGGCAAGGTGACCGCTGGGGAATTCTCTGAACTCCTATTAAAAATAGGTGACAGAGAGTATCCCAAGTCCAAGGGAAAGATGACCATCCCTGCAGGCCTGGACACAGTAGTGACAACCCTAGCAGACCTAACAGCCACAATATACCCTGATAACGCCACTATCATGGAGAAGTCCATGGACTGGCTATGCAAGAACGCCATTCTGACCCCCAAGAACGACGAGGTTGCCATCATTAATAAAACACAACTTAGCTCCCTCAAAGGGGCAGAAATGGAGAAAAGATCTGTGAACTCAGTGGTGCAAATGGATGATGTGGTCCACTACCCTGTGGAGTTCCTCAACATGCTCAACCTTCCTGGCTTCTCAGCCCACAAGCTTCTCCTCAAAGTGGGGTCTCCAGCAATGCTGCTCTGGAACCTCAACCCACCCAAACTCTGCAATGGAACCAGACTGTGAGTGAAAGCCTCCACAGGAACGTCGTTGAGGCAATATTGTTCACTGGTAGTGTTCGGGGGGAGTAGGTGTTCATACCACGCATACCACTCATACCATCAGAGAACCCTTTTGAATTCAAGAGACTGCAGTTCTCCCTCGAGGCCTGCTTTGCTATGACGATCAACAAGTCCCAGGGGCAGATACTGAAGGTGGCAGGAATTGACTTGAGGGAGGACTGCTTCTCACATGGGCAGTTCTATGTGGCCTGCTCCAGAGTGAGCTCACCCAGCAGCCTGGTGATCCTAGCACCTAAGTGGAAAACCACCAATGATGTCTACAAAGAGGTCCTTCAGTAGAAAAAAAAAGGTTGTACGTATTTTTCACTTTATTTATTGCACTACAATCTTTTCCTTTTAAAATCTCTTCGACAAATGTTACATTTCAAAATTCACTTCATCGGTTTTTATCATCAACATGCTTCACTTCATTCAAAAACCTTTGTGAAGCTCAGGTACTATGCTATTATACTACAAAACCAACTCAACCCCCCACCCCAAACAGAAAAAATGTTACATAATCGTAAGTATTATAACTGGATTTAAAGTAGTTAAATACCATAGTGAAGCATGGGCATCAAGCTAGTCTATATATAAAAAGACAAGAGTATGCCCAGCCAAAACCCCTGGACCTAGAAACATGAAATTTGGGGAAAGCATTCCTTTCATGATGTAAACAACCATTTATAAGGGATTTTAAGAAATTTGCCCCCCTAAGGGGGTAAAAAGGAGTAAAATGTGCTTTCCCAAAGGGATACAGCTTCCCTGTGTGGCTGGCAGACTGCAGACTGCTTGCACCCCCACTCACTGCCAGCTCGGCCACTCTTCTCTAATTGGGCCAGCCTTTCAAGGTCATTTGCATATGTGGGCTGATTGGGGTTCACAACATTCCACACCTCATTCCCTCAACACGCTTCACTTTATTCAAACGCCTTTGTGAATCTTGGGTACTATGCTATTATACTGCAAGACCAACTAAAAAAAAACACACACACACACACAAAATCCAAAAAATGTTACATACCCATAAATATTATAACTGGATTTAAAGTAGTTAAATACTATAACGAAGCATGAGTATCAAGCTAGTATAGTAATAAATAAAAGAACTAAGTGCAGGTTAAGTCATAAACTGCCAAGCAGTTTCCTGGTGGAACCTGGTAATTCATGGATATCGTTTTTAAGAATTACCATGTTCTGTTGGCAGCAGAAAGAATGAAGTCACTCCCTATGAACCATCAGATTTTTACTCATACTTGTAATATGCCATTTTCTGCAAGGAATGCTGGGCAGAAAGCATAGCATCCACTTGGGAAATAAATTTCTCAATGAAATCCTTGAGTTCAATTTCAGTTTCTGTGTGAGGGAAAAGCAAAGAGAAATGGTGTGGAGTAATTGCCAAAAAAGTTAGCAGGAAATAAAGAAAAGAAAGCCATCGCCAGCATTGTTCAAATTTTCAATGTTTAAAAAATTCTACAGAGATCCATTCAGAACTGATGCTGCATTATGTTCATTCTTTTCAATAAGGTAGCCAGGGAAAAGCCTCATCAACTGAAGCCAAATAAGAACAAAGGCTGATGGATTGTACCTGGAGAGTTTTTATTCCCATAATATTGTACCTCAATACAAAAAAGTTCAATATATTAGAGCTGGTTTTTTGACACATCGAATCTGAACACGTCAAGAAAACACTTCATTGGCCTTGTGAAACAGCTATCAAACAGCAGCAAGCTGTGCTTTTTTTCTATGTTGTGCAAAAAGAGGTTTGAGCCTAAAGAAAATACAAAATACGATTTCAATGCCTTTTTTTAAAAGAAATGAGTATTTCCATTGTATGAGTATTACTTACTGGCTTGGTTTAGACAATATAAAAGTGTGGATTACATTTTAACTACAGCGAGTTTGTTAGATTTGGCTTGCAAAAAAGCCTCCCCACCCCCAGGGGGAAGAGTACACTTTACTGGGGCCCAGAGGTCCGGGGGGCCCAGTCCAGGCTGCAGTACCGGGGGGGGGATTAGGATAAACTGTAGATCGTGCCTATGGATATTTATCAAAACTTATTTGTTTGTATCTCTGAATCTATTGCCCAGATTTCTGGAGCTAATCAGAAGCAGTGTTAGAGCAGCAACTTGTTAGGCCTCCTGGGTCCATCATATCAAGAACTGCCATGTTATTCAATTGGGGTGGGGTTCCTTGTGAGTTGGGAGAATTAGCATTCAAGGAGACTCAGTGAGAGGGGGTAACTGGAATCTTCACCAACGTATACCAGGGTTGTTTCCTTAGAGAACTCTCAAATAAACAGGCAGATGTTCTACAGGAAAGGTTTCTTTTACTGAGAGAGAAATAAAAGGCAAATGTACAGAGAACTACACACAACATACACACAGAGGCAAGCAGTGAAGAAAATGGGAGAGCAATTCAGGGTAGGGTGATATTTACCAGTCCTGGAAAGCGGAAAGGTCTGTGGGAACAGCAGCAAAATGACCAGCTCTTCACAGAAGTGAAAGGAGGGCAGAACACGCACACAGAGCACATAGGTGGGCAGCACAATTATAGAGCAAAATGTGTCCTGCAGCAAAACTGACATTTTGCCCAAAAGAACAATAACTTAATGGCTATCTCTGGAGGTGGCCAATACTTTGGGAGAGGTTAGATATAGGTGAGAAAAGTGCTTGATAACCTGCAATTGCTAGATGGGAAGGGCTTGTCAGGTCCCTGAATAGCACAGATTGGGATGGTGGGTGAGGAAAGATCAGAAGGGTGTGGATGAGATTAACTCAGGAACTCTTGGAGGACGTCTTTGTTTTACGTAAGTGCTTTTACAGGGTGTCAAGGGGTAGCTAATCAGTCTGAACACACCTGGTCATTTTCCAGCTCCAGCTGAAGTTGACATCTGCTCTGACTAGCCAGGCAATGTTTTGTGCTTGAAGCACAGGAGGAGAAGGGGTTTATATATAGTTATAGTTATAGTTGTTATAGTTATAGTTATAGTTATAGTTATAGTTATAGTTATAGTTATAGTTATAGTTATAGTTATAGTTATAGTTATAGTTATAGTTATAGTTATAGTTATAGTTATAAAGGGCAGTTATATATATATTCAGTTATATATATATAACTGCCCTTTCAATGGAATGAAGGGGTCTGACTGCTAACAACTAGTCCAAGAGTTTCTTTTGCATAAGCAGGAGGGAGGGACACACAATGGAAAGGGCAAAGCACCTTTCCATCGAGATAGCAAGTGCTGTTGCTTCTTCTGGAAGGATTTGCAGGCCCAAATTCACTCTCAGTCACAAACATATGTGCTCCCTGCTGCCATGTCTAATGGTGGCTATAAATACAAATCAGAAAGCCAGAAACATAAGTAGGTAAAACAAAGGGGGCAAAAAGAAGATAAAGGACACCAACCTATGCTCCAGTTTTTCAAATTAGACAAGGCTTTTTTTCAGTCAGGCAACAATATAGTAACTGGGGAAGCAGATGAACAAAATTAAGATGCAAATTATTTAAATATAGAGACTGAGTTTGTGTCAACTAATTTTCAGTGAAGTGTGCATAGCTCTATGGATTCTTTGCACAGTGCCAGTGATTATGGCAGAAGATGAAAGACGTTTCAGCCAGTTAGTACTCATCAAAAACTTTACAAAAAGTAAAGAATGGGGGAGCTACATAACTGTCTTATCTATTGCATGTAAACTTGAAAGAGAAATTGACTTTGAAGGGTTAGTTTCATGATTTCAAAATGAAAAAGCCAGAAAAATAAAGCTTTGAGTTGATTGGTCTAATCTTTGCAGTCACATTGGCATTAGAATTTTTTTTAAAAAGACATTGACAGGACAATCCCTTTTTAGTGGCCAAAAAAATTACAAAATAGTTAGCAAACTTGTAGGACTCTCAGGCTGGGTGACATTATTAAAAAACCCGGGCGTCATCACACCAGCGGCGAGCATGCTCCTCTGCTTCGCAGGGGTGAGTTTTTGCCTACAACAGGCTGAACTGACCCCACGCAACATGAGGGAACACACCCACTACCAGTATGATGATGTCCCAAAAGTGACATCAACAGGTCAGTGCCCGGAGCACACGACCTGTCAGTAAGCACCAGGTCTCCCCCTGCCCCTCAGGAGGGTATAGGGACCTGGTAGCCCTAACAATCCAAGGTGCTGGTGTAGACCTTTAAAGTCCTATATGGTTTTGGATCAATATACCTGAAGGCCCGTCTACTCCCTTATGAACCTACCCAACCACTGTGGCCATCTTTGGAGGCCCTGCTTTATTTATTTATTTATTTAATTCGATTTATACCCTGCCCTCCCCACAGATGGACTCAGGGCGGCTTTAGGTGACCCCATCTGAAATTATGCAGGTGGTAACCCAGGAGAAGGCCTTCTTATTATGGCACCAAGACCCTGGAAATTTCTCCCCAGGGAGATTCATCTGTCCTCTTCTGTTGCCATCTTCTGTTCCTAGTGTTTTGTAGTGATTAGAGTCAAATTAGGATCTGGGAGAACCGGGTTCAAATCCCACTCTGGAAAGCTGCTGGGTGACTTGGGCCAGTCACACACCCTCAACCTAACCTACCTCTTGGGTTGTTGTGGGAATAAAATGGAGGAGGGGGAATTATCAAAGCCCCATTAGGTCCCCATTGGGAAGAAAGGTGGGATATAAATGAAGTAAATAAATCAATCTTCTGGCAGCAGGTGAACAGTTTTTAGTTTCATTTTGCACTCCCTCAGTTATCCCTCCTTACTGCCCAGTGTTTTCATTGTTTTAACGTTTTTGCACACATTTTCTCTTTAAAAAATTATTTTAATGATGTTTCATTGGTTTAATGGTTTTAAGCTGTGATTTTTATTACACGTTCTTTTAATTTGTTAGCTGTGAGCCTTATGAGGACACAAAGGCAGGGTATAAATTTTGTAAAATAAAATATAAAAATTAATTCATCCTGTGAATCTATAATTAAGACTAATTGCAGTTAATGAACCTACTTCAAATTATGGTTTCCTCGTCTAATTAATCCTAACAAACCTAGATCTTAGTGGTGTGGCCTATTTATTAGCTGATCACACAAACTGGTTAGTTGAAATGCATCTTTATTTCATGTTATGCCTAAACTGAAGTCACTGATGAAATTTCATATGAAGCTCAGTTCTATGTCCTTTAAAACATTTATTGAAATTGTTATCCTCACATTGTCATTTATGAAGTAGCAACAATAATTTGTTGGCCTAGCTTCTGATAAGGAATGGAAAAGCTAAATGGGTACATGATTGAAGTACGTGGGGTTCCCATTGCCAATAATGGCCTTGCATGTTGTGGTCACATACAGACCAGCAGGAGACAGGGAAAGGTCAGGGACAGGTCACATACAGCAATACACATGTAGACCAGCAGGAGACAGGGAAAGAAGACAAATTCATTGCACATGAAAGACTCCCCCCTCCCTTTTCTTTAAAAGAATAGAGGAGAATCTTTTAAAATCTGTAATTCCCTTGGTTCCACATACACACACACGCAAGCTGCCAATCATGTTTTTAGGGATTCAGAACAAGGCACAAACTTCACCTATCATCACAATTGTGTACAGGAAAAAATACTGTCTTAATTCAACCACCTGACTACCACTTTCTCTCTATCATTCCTCTTCTCCGGACAAACATCACACTAACAACTCTGGTAGTACTATACATTATTAGCTATTGCACAATCATTAGGAACATCAAAATATATAGAAGCTCAATTCTAATTCACTATACTGTTTAGCTCTCAGCTGCCATTTCCAACCTGGAACAGTTTATTTCAGGGGTTGCAGGACCTGTGTGGAATAATAGCCATGGAGGCCGGGTGGCTGCAATGGGGAGGAGGAAAGGGTTGAAAATGCTCCCTTCTTCCCTTGAATGAGTGGACTTTCACTGACAGGAGGAGGAGGGAGTTATTTTTACCTGCCTCCTTCCTACTGCAACCTCCCAACTTCTGCACGGCTGTTACTTCATGTGGTTCTGCAACCCTGGGATCAAACTTTCCTGGGACTGGAAATGGTTCTTAGGGGATGTAGAGAGCTGAGAAGATGCTTGCAAGAGCCTTGCACTGGATCTAACCCAATATTTACTTGATTTGCAACTTTTTGTTGAGAAATTCACATTCATGCTGTTTTTAAAAGTGTCTGGAAATTTTTTGATTCATGTATAAGTTATTGATCCAGAATAAATAGATGGCAGTTAATGCTTTTCATCTCTGATCAACCAAGTGATGGAAAGTCAATGAATACAGGTCAGTTTGCCCATGCATTCTTACTTTTGTCAAAGTAACTTAATTGCTGGTGGTTTTTTTCAAAAAAGATTGTTATTATTATTATTCTAAGATTTGACATATATTTTCCAGATTTTTTTAAAGTTCCAGTATAAAAGCCAAATAATTTTTGATGTGTGTTTTGGAAGCTTCCCCAATTATTCCTGATGGATTTTCTTATATTTTCCTACAAAATAATTATACATAGCAACAATAGTCAAAGGACCTAGACCAGATTCGTGATAGTCACATATTTACACATATCTTTAGCTATCCTCATGTTTTCCAATAGTAGCAGTTCATGGAACAGCCTTAGCAGATTAGGTTAAGATTTGCGGCAATTACGACTCCTTACAAAAAGGCAAGGCTGTTAGGGGTGCAGTTAATTTGTAGAAATAAATCTAATCACTTGGCTTGGAGCCTCCCAACATTTATAGATCCTCTCAACATTTTTGAATTGGTCCCACCACTATACTTTTTCAAAAGTACCCGCAAGATCAATAGATTGTGAATGCATAAATGTCACATGTTTGAATCCTCCTGCGATCCACGTGCGATCCAACTTCACACCTCTCCCCTCCCCCTGGAAATTCTTTTTGATCTGAGGAAAGATGGTTCCCAGGGCTGTGGGACCCATTTGAAGTAATATTAGGGGTTGCCAGCCAGTGGCAACCAATGGGAGTTCAGGGTGGGGACATAGGGGGCACTGTCATGTGACAGCATGATATCACTTCTGGAGAAAATCCAGAAGTGATGACATGCCTATTAGCAGAGTAGCACAGTTTGCAGAGAAGAACAGGGTGAAGGAGGTTGTGCGTGTATGGAGACAGAAAACAAACTTACACTCAAAGCCTTAGTTAAGGTTTAGAAAACAAATGACAGTTCTTTATTGTAGGAACTCCATACTGGATAGGAAAGAAGAGAATTAGATCTCTATATGGCTATCCAGTCTAAGGATGCCAGTGACTGGCAGGATGAGTCCTGCATCCACGGTGCAAGATGTAGAGGAAAGATATCAAAGGGTAGTGCCAGAATAGTAAAGAGCAAAACATAAACAGACCCCTGACCTCTCTAGCTTTCTAACTTCCTAGTTTGTCCTCTTCTGAAATCTGGAAAGGGACAATGTTAATCTTTCTCTTCTAACAACGCCTCTCTGGAAATTGCTGGAAACTCTATGGTAAAACCATAGCACTTCCAGCAATTCCTGAAGTGGACTGACATCACTCCTGTGTTTTCCTTGGAATGCAGCCTATTTCCCGCATTTGTGAAAATTGTAGTGGTTAGCACACCTGCTGTGCAATAGATGAGCCTCACAGTGGGAAAAACTCCTTTGTGACCAAGGTGCCTCTCCTGCTGGGTATAACTTCTAGGCCTTTTGGCTACGATCAAGTGTAGGTAAATTTTCCCTGGAAGCGATGTCACACCATTGCCTGGCTGGAATTGTTTTTAGATTATTTTTCTCCTGGTGGTTGAAGCTGCAGCAGCAGGCAACATGAGCCAGGATGAGGGGGGTCCCCATCCCTTGCAGGAAATTGGCAAGAACATGGGATGGTAGACTGCAGTGAGGAGGGAAATAGATGCTCATTCTCAGTGGCTTCCCTAGGAACCTGATAAAGAATTCCAGTGAACTCAAAAGTTCGTACACTGTTGTCTATCATTTTATTGGTCCTAATAAAAAGTATGTGAATTATATCTGGGTTTTTTTGGATTTTAGTTTGAGGCCCACACAGCTGCTAACAACTTCTTTACCAAGGAGCAGTCAGTTCATAGCTGGCTAAGGTCTAAATCAGATCTTCCAACTTATAGCCAATGAACTTCTGAAAATTACTGTAGGCTAGACCCATATGCTGCCAGTAATTGCTACAATCAATGATGTACAAGTCATAGTACATAAAATCATTATAAAACCTACATCTTATTAAACTGAAAGAATTGTCAGTATTTCAATGCAAAAAAAAAATTCTACAGACATTAAAAAAAAAGTTGCTAACAGTATTAAGCTATATTTTCCAAGCATGTTTTTCAGTGGCACCAGGAAGGGTAGACTGGAAGCAAGACAAGCCGCTTTGTGGTTGAAAACAAATCCTGTGCATTCATATTTTCCAGGTTTTGTTGCAATATTTCAAATCAGACAATATTTTTGCAACCTCTACAACAGGGTGCCAAAATGGCCTGTCAAGACAGAGACATGACACCATCAACCTCTACCAAGTAGAGAGGAGTGAGAACTGTTGGACTTTTGCATATAATGAAAATTAAGCTACATAGGTGTGAATGGGTTTAGAAAGCTATTTGCTAGACCCACGTGACACAAAGGAGTATCAAAGATAATTCAAGTGTAGGGAATGCTAGCAATATTCGATGGATGCAGAGTCGTGCCTGCTCTGAAGACAAATAGGGGACTGTGATGTCATAGCAGCCATCTTATCTGCACAAGTTTCTGAGCAGAAGCAACATATGGAACAACTATTAAAGCTGATACCTCCAGGGGATAGCCCAATCCTCCCAGAAAACATAGGGAAAAGAGGAAGGTAGGGCATACTTGAGGTAGTCCCCCACCCCAAATTGACTTTAAAAAATCCACCGAGGAATTCAACACCTTAGCAGCCAAAAGCAGAATTACTCAACTCTGCCCCCCCATCCACCTCGCATGCACAGAAGGAACAACTCTTCATGAATTATGTAGTTGCTTATTCAATCACACACACAGCTACTCCATCATCAAGCCATTCATCCTGTACCAGAGCACTGAAGATTATTTTTTTTAGAAGTAGATTGATTGTATTTTTATATAAGGTTTAAACATTTTCGTGCTGCATCCCTTAAAATAAACCAGGAACTCTGCCTTAATTTAAATTACCACAGTTCATTACACTCTGCCAAACCACTAATATAAAAGGGTAATTAACTCTTCTGAGGTCACCAGGGGAAAGGAACAGTCTTTTTGCATTTACAGTCTTTGCTGGGGAGGCGTTAGTACAAAACTCTGCAACATCACAATTGATAACGATAACTACATCCAGTATAGCCCTAATTTATCTCATTTTTCAAAGTAGGCAGGATGTAAGCCTTACACTCTAAATGCTTTCTCAAGATACTACATCCTTTCCACACATCGTGTTATCACCTAAGGTGCTAGGGAATGGGAAGTTTCAAACCACAAACCCCAGGTACACAGGTTCATTATTGCTAAGCAAGTACAAAGTCCCATCAGGCAGTCCCCCTGTTTTCCTGCTGCAATCTCAAAAATCCCAGCTTCCAATCTCAGTCTGAATTAAGGCTACATTCCCACTTAGAACTGAGCCACATATCATGTGTCCATATTAACTAGCATTATTTATATAATATACAAGTTGCCAGGTATAAAGGGAGCCCCCAAAAGATTAGTTTCCCTTATATCATCTTTCCTGACTTGGCGTGTCTTCTGCCACCTTTCGTATTCAGGCATTCATGGTGACAACTTTTTTGCTTGGTGCACACTGCCAGAGTTGAAGATCTTCTGTAAAGGCTCGCAGGGGAAAAGCATCAGGACAGGTCATATGGACCCGTGTTCGCTTCAGGACAGGACATATGGACCCATACTTAAACATGATCCAGAAATCAGAGTCACAGCCTCATTGTAACATTGGGCTTTCCCCACACAGTCAGTTTATTCCCGATTTTCTTAGAAGTCAATCCACAAGCCTTAGAATTGGTTTGGGCATCGTTTTCCTCATGTCTGCCCTCCCTTTGCATTTTTACAGTTGTGGAGAAACTTTATTTTCTTCCTCACGTACCTTAAATAATTAGGATTTTCAAGCAAGGGAGTTGTCATTAGTGGCGTCACTGGTGATGTCATAGTGCACACACACCCCTTTTAATTTCTTGTGCATGCTTATATTGTGTTATATTAATATAAGGGCTGATTTTTTTAAAGATAGAAAATGAACACACTGCCAGTCTGTACAGGGAAGCCTACAAGGGGAGCAGCTCTACCTCCCATAACTAAGTCCCTCTCATCCAAACCGGAGACCCCTGCCTGGGATGACCCATAGCCAGGCGGTGGAAACTGGGAGGGCAAACCAACCTCTGTTGGAATGGAGCCCAGAGCAGAACTGGCTATGTGCTTTTCAAACTGAACTGCTTTTTCTGGCACTGGAAGCAGCCACCCTTTTTCCTCTCAGCCGCCGTGGCTTTCGCAATTTCTTTTAAAAATCATTAATTTCATATTGATATATCATCTGCCATTGTAATCTTAGGTGCAGCATGTTCTTGGAATTCCTAGCAGTCATTTTTTTTCTTTTTTTAAGAAAAATAAGCCTCCAGCCCCTTCCTTTATAGAGATATAAGGGGAAAGGCATATCTCTGCAATGGAAGAGGCCAGAAACATTTTTTTACATGAAAGCTAGGAATCCAGAGAACCTGCTGTGCCTATTCTGCTGTGCCTATTATTGCAATGGTAGGTCAATATCTCAGTATGAAACTGAATCAGTTTAACTGATGATTTTTAAAAAGATCAAAAACAAAATCAAGAGGGGGGGGGAAGGAAGGGGAAGGGAGGAGTGGTTCAAAGAGGATGAATGTCCAATGATTGAGAAGTGGGTGGGAGTAGGCAGGACAAACAAAAATTAAACAAACATTAAGCACAAGGAAAATATTGGCTGAAAACTGGCTTCCAGAAAAAGATTGGGGTAAAAGTGGCCTCAAAAGAATCAGAAAAAAAAAATGGGAGGAAAGCAAAAAAACCCTCAAAGCCAAAACTAAAGTGCCCCCCCCCAAATGTGTGTGGAAATCAGGGGATAAATCAAAGCAGTATGGGGGCAGAATTGACAAGGGGGGGAAAGTGCAGAAAATCCCCTGGACTCACTGGTGTATGGTGGACACACATTTCTTTTTCTTATGAAATGTGTGCTGGTCAATGTTCTTCACTTTGCCTACATTTTCTTCATTGTATTTTTTCTAGTATTTGTCTTAGCAACTGTTCCTTTGCTTCTATAGGTAATTTGGAAAATCCTTGTGTTAGACCCTAGAGGTTAAAGACCGGCATTTACATCTGCCTGGTAAATGGGAAATTGTACTCCAGACTTTTCTTGTTGCTGTACTGTGATTGCTGTAGATTGGATTGTGGTCATTGCATTTATTACTATATGTGTGTGTGCTGAGATATTAATGTTTTTATATCAGAGAGTTATGAGTTGTCTAAGTGGTTTCTGTGAAGTTGGTCAGGTGATATTGATTCACCACAAGATTGAGTTGTAGCACATGAGAGCTACAAGATCTATTTCCACCGGCAAGTTGTTTTTCCCTGGTAACCAGGGACAACACCTCCCCAGGATCCTGGTATAGACAGGAAGCAAGATCATAAGTGATCACACAGTAGTTTTGTTTTGTTTGCACTTTGTACACGCTCAGAGAGATGCCTCTAGAGGCAAAGGAACAAACACGGATAGCCATTCAGGTAACAGGGATATGCAATACTATCGAACAGAATAGCGTGTATGTTTACATGGGCAGAGTATAGTTCAAAGCAGTCTGCACTGGGAAATATGATTCCACACCACTCTGTTTAAAATATTATGGAATCCAAGACATATTGGCTAGGTTCAGCAGCTTTTAACTCAATCTTGCCTGTGGTGGAGGGGTTAGAATGTTATTTATTTTATTTATTTATTATATTTCTAGACCGCCCTCCCCGTCGGACAGGCTCAGGGCGATGTGACAACATTGATCCTGTATGTTGTAAATTTTATGTTGTCACCCAGGTTCAGATTTCTGCTTTGCCATGGAAGCTTGCTGAGTGACCTTGGGCCAGTCACACACTTTCAACCTATCCTACCTAACAGGGTTGTTGTGAGAATAATGCAGCACTCCAGCCAGCAGCAACAGACGCTTTGGCTGGGGGCTGCAATTTGCCTCCCTGAAGGAGGAGGAGGCACTATGCTTTCCTGGCCATATGGGAATGCTGGAGGGGGTGGAGCAAGAAGCCTTATAGGGTTGCTCCGCCCCTCAGTGTCTCATTCGTGCCTCATGCTCGGCCCACTCACCTCACCCTATTTCAGTGCAGGTTTAGCCGGTTGGTCGTTGTTCATCAGGGCCAGGTAGGATTTTTTTCTCCTTTCCCACAATTGGCAAAATGGTGAGGAGTTTTTCGCCTACCTTGCATTGTTTGTATGGAGAGATAATTGGCTTAAGGAGGGTCTGTTAGGAGCTGCTTTTGGCAGGTTAGAAGTTGGAAGAAATCAGCGGGCCGGTAAGCCCCCTTGGCATATCCCCATTGGTGGGGAATTGGGGTCTGTCAGGAGTGGCTGGCTGCTTTACTGCCCAGTTGTGAGGACAGATGCCCTAATGGAAAACCCCTGGACAAGCTAGTCTCCCCCTGCAGCTTTACAGCCGGGTAGGGGAGTTTTAGGGGGGGGGACCACTTTGCCGGGCTGGGTCCCAGCCATGCACACGGATGGCTCACACCCGGGGCAGCGGGGACTTGCCCAGACAGGTCAGGGCGGACATCCAGGAGCGAGCCCAGGGCCTGACCTGTACCGCTAGTTAGGCTCTTGCCATGTTGACAGTTATGTTGTAATTTAATAAAACGGCCCTTTAGTTCCCAACTTTTGTGTCTGCCTCTTCATTCCGAATTGGGGGGGGGGGGGGCAAAATGGAGAAGCAGAGAACAATGTAAGCTGCTTTGAGTCCCCATTGGGGAGAAAGGCAGGGTATAAATGAAGTACGTTAAGTAGATAAATAGATCTCTTCCTTATGGCAGTTACTCCCACGTGGCTTTTGTACATGCAGGTCCCATGATTCTCAACGTAGCCTTTTTGATAGTCTTTCAGTTTTGGCAGACAGAAAAGCTAGTTGAATTCAAGCCCGTGAATCTATGATTATGCCACTACAATATCCCCTACAGCAACTGCAATTTTAAATTAATTTGACTGCTATGTTTGTTGATGGTTTTAATTTCCTGTTTAATTGGCCAGTTGGGTTAGGGGCTTTTTTGTTAGTTGCAACTTTTAAAAAAATGAAACATGGGGTTAAATGTATTTTCATAACTAAAGAAATAAATTTTCAAACCCCTTAAAAACTTCTTGACATGACTTCTTTAAATATGCATACTAACAAGGATTTATTTTCGGTTAGATTTTGTCTCAGTTATGACCATCATGTGAAGATGTAATGGACTGGTTCTACGCTACCTCATACATTTTTATTGGAGAAGCAGTATAGAAATGTTTCAAATAAATAACTAAGAAGGAGCTCTCTCCCCTTTTTATTCCTTTTTTATTACTTGTGTAACGCAAGGGAAACTACTTGTACAGTGAATGACTTGGATTTGTGGAATTCAATACTTTACCTTACTGAATTGAGCCTTAAATACTCAAAACGTTTGGTGTTTGCTGTTCTAATAATCTTTTAGCATTATTATTAAGCATCATTACCTACTTTCATTATTCAGCATTATCATTATACAGCATTATTCAGCATTATCACAGACACCATTGACCTCCTGTTCCATTATTTTCACATCTGCCTCCAGCCATGTTCACTGTTTCCATTGCAATTCATCCATTTCCTTGTAGCATTCCTCTCCCTTATCTGAACCTCTTACTAACTCTTCCCATACCTTACACGCAACAGATCTGACTTCTTCCTTTCCTTTCCTTTATTTATAGCCCTCTGTTATTGCTGAGACTCAAGACAAATCAGACAGCATAAGACAATCACTAAACAATGCAGTAGAACCACGATTGTGTGTGTGTGCACTTTCAAAACACAACCAATTTATGGTGATGACCCCAGCAAGAGGCTTTCAAAGCAAATGAGAATAAGAAGTGGTTTGCTATGGTCTTCCTCTGCAGAGTCTTCCTTGGTGGTCCAAGTACCAACTCTGCTTATCTTCCAAGATCTGGTGAGACTGGGCTATACCATGCCACCTTCCCTCTCAAGAACAGGACTACAGAATTAGAAAATAATGTAAATAACAACCTTGCTATCTTCAATTGTCACTCGCTTTTTAATAATTTTTTAAAAAATCATTAAATAGAAAATATTTTAAAACTTTTGAGTAAAGAAAGGAATTCAATGTGACTCTTCCAGCATATGTAGAAGGAGAGAAATGAGGATTGAAATGTGATTCAGACAAGATGGGTTCTGCAGGTAGTTCTGTAGTTTGGAAGAGTTCCCGGACACAAACTTTTTTTAGGGTGGCAAAATGGAAGCAGTGGCCAAGAGGATGTTTTATAAGCTTTGGCTGATTTGTCAACCACACCTCATCCTGGAACAGGAAGATTACACTTTGGTGGTGCATGCCCTCACAACCTCTTGCTTGGACTATTGTAATGTGCTTTTATGGAGCTTATGTGATGGAAGCTACATTTGGTCTAGAATGTAGAAACCAGGTTAATTTGGGGCATTAGCTACTGACACCAGCTGAATTTTAGTTTGTAAATAGGTTTCTGGACTAATGTCATCATGCCAATGATGATGGTTTAAGCCTTTTGAGGTTCTGGCCCAAAATATTTGAGGGAAAGCCTTCATCCATATATTCATTCCCACTCACTAGCAGTTGGTGGGAATCATTTATAAGTGATTCCATTGCCTAGCAGACAGGTGGCTCACTTTGAAGCAGTGATTTTCTGTCATGGTCAGAGTCTATGGAATTAGCTACTTACAGAGATTTGCAAAATAGCCTCAAAGTGCCAAAGCCAAAATATCTTTGGAAAGCTATGTGCGTGACTGGCCCTCCAGGCACCATAATGGTACCATGTTGTGCCGTTGGATCCCTTCCCCAGCCCTGGTTCTGGAAGATGTTCCTATGAATTCTAGAAGGGTGGCCATGTTAAGTCTGTTGAAGCAAAATTATCTGACTGATGGTAAACAGAAATGTAGCTAAAAGACTTATTTTACAGCATTGGAGAGACAAAATTTCACCTCCCATTGTTGAGTGGATGGAACACCTGACAATTGGTCTATATTTGAACATATGGCATATAGATGACAACTGCAGATGGACATTTTTCAATATTTGGAAACTTTTTGTGGCTGCTCATGTTTAGATTTCTCACTCTTGTTGCCATGTGTCTATTCTATTCTGTGTGAGGCTTACTTTTTTTTCTTTTCAGCGTACATCGCCTGGAGAGCCTGGAAAGACGCTGGGGGGGGGGGGAATCTGGCTGGACGGAGGATGACTTTCCACGCCGGCAGCAGCAGTCGAGGGGTTGGCAGAAAGGGGAGGGCCAGTTGACCGGGCAAGGCCGCCCCCTCCCTCCCTCCCTCCCTCAGCTTGGCTTGCCCCGCGGGCATTTTCCTCGCTGGCCAAGTCCAGCGGGGACGCGCCTGAGTGCGTGCGCGCGCGGGGGGCTGAAGCGGGCAGGTAGGCTGGAGCTTTGCGCCCGGGACGGGTGGGAGAAAGAGGCGGGAGAGGAGCGAAGCGAAGCGGGGTAGAGCCAGCCGCAGTTCCTTGCTCGCCTGCCGGCGCGCGGGCGGCGTCCCCTCAGCTCCTTCCTTCCCGCCAGCAAGGAGCCGGGGACTCGTTTGGGGTTGGACGGAGGGGCGTTGCTGAGGCGCGGCGCTCTCTGCGCGTAGCTCCCAGCTGCCTGTCTGCCGGTTGGCTTGGCGCGGGGCAAGCGAGGGCGCCTTCTGCGGCTCTTGCAGGGGTAGGATGGAGAGGGACCGGCCGGCTTGGGCACGCTTTGAGAGCCCGGGCCGCCCCGTCCCTCCTCTTGCCGCTGACCTCGCCCTCGGTGGCGCCTGCCATGGGCTCGCCACCCCTCCGCAGCCCTGACGGGGCGCCTCTTGACTTCTAACCCCCACCTCAGTCGAACTTTAGTCCCCCCGGAGGTGGCGGGTGGGGGGCGTCCAGTGCTTGACCTGGCTTGGCCGAAGGAAAATGCTAGCCGGGGGGTTGCTAGCCAGCTTTTCCGTGCTCAGCCTCCTCGCCTATGGTTACTTGGCGCCGGAGCCAGAGGGCGTGAGCAGAGCCGCCCAGCTGAAGGAAGGGGCAGAGGGCGAACCCCCCACCTCCAAGCCGCACCTCGTCTTCATCCTGGCGGACGACCAGGGCTTCCGAGACGTTGGGTACCATGGCTCAGAGATCAGGACGCCCACCTTGGATCAGTTGGCGGCAGAAGGGGTGAAATTGGAGAACTACTACGTCCAGCCGATGTGCACGCCGTCTCGGAGTCAGTTCATCACTGGCAAGTAAGGTGGTTTGAAATGTGGAAGAAGGCTTTGCTTCTTTCTTTCTGTCACCTCAGTAGATACACTTTTTCTTTCTGGCACAGCACAAGATGAAATGGCCCCTTTCACCTTGAACTTTGCTTGAAAGTTTTACTCTTAAATTCGGCTTAAGGGGTTGTGGGTGAATGTGAAATAAATCAAAATCGATGCTTTGTTAAACCATCATCCAGTAAAGATTTGGTAGTAAGAAGAACTACCCACTTCATAATATTATGATAGAAGTTGATTTTACATGGATGTACAACAAAGGCTTCTTGTCACTTTTCATATAGACATCTAAATCTGTTTCTGGGATTGTCTTAACACACTTAATTGGAGGGGAAATGAAGGGCTTTATGTCAATTTGTTTGCAAAGCCAAAAAGGTAAATTAATGAAGTTCATGTTGGTTTTAGTTTGTTGTGAGTCATCAGAACACACTTCTGGCCACCATAACTGGTCAAAGTTGTTGAAGCTAAAATAACTATCTAAGATAGTTCAGGTTTTAGTAGAAATCTAAGGTCACTTATACAAGAAAGTCTTAAAGCGCTTTTTTTAAAATTTCTCATGCCTTTGGAACACCTCTTGGACTCATATCATACCGTACATTCAGTTGTTAATGTAATTCTTACTGTTTTGACATACTTTTTTAAAAATGAGGTTTATTTCATTTCATATCATACTTTAAATGCTCATGTTAAGAGCAAAAATATTTATTTGCTTGCAAAAGGACTTTATAATATGCAGCCTATTACATAAAGGAATTCATATGTTAGGTTCCAGTTATTTACTTCATGTATATTCCACCTTTCTTACTGAGACTCACTTTCTCTGACTATCTGAACCCTATATAAACTGCAGATTCAGTTTATTCAAATTTCTGACTAGTTAAATGTTTCACATTTTCAGCAAAAATTTTGGATAAATGTCTGCTTACTTCAAAATTCTTAATATGTAACTGTCTCCTTATGAAATAAATATATTACCAGTATCACAAGAATTACTACAGTCAAACTATACTGTTATAACATTTTTAATGTGTGTAGCATTTGACAACCTTAATCATTGATCCTGAAAACTGTGTAAAGTAGGTTGGTTCCTGTAGCATTTTGGTTTCAAAATCAGGGTATTCAGGTTCAAGTATGATGTGGTGGTGCTAATCAAACCACGCTAGCTTCAGAAAAACATGGTTGTCTGCAAAGCTGGACTTAACTCTTGTTTGGGCAACTTCCTATAGAAGAAAAGAAATATCATTGAAATGTCTATGATTTCTTTGTGAAGCTAAAAACCCTGAAATTAATTAGTCATCTTAATTTCACTTTCCAAGACTGAAGGAACCTAGAGTTATGTAGGGAGAGCATATTAATATTCAAAAGATAGTCTTTTTTCTCTTTATCTATAACATGTCTGTCACCATACCAGCTGATATCCAAAAATTAAGAAAGGCACGGCTCTTCTTACATCTTAAAATCTAATAACTTCTTTTTCCTTATAGTAGACCACCCTCAACAAATCTTATTCACAAATGAAATATCCCACCTTGTGGCAACTTTGGTAATGACTTATGTTTACCTGGTCCACACATTAGCGTGCCCTACTTCACAATTCCATTTCACTGAAAAGCAACCTATCAGTATCTTTATATACCTGTTTCTGGGAATGACTTCTTTGAATATCTTAGTTAGTGCATGAATTAAAAAATTATTCTCACATTGATATTAGTTAGGATGTTTTAATCAAGAAGAAACTGCTTTTACTTTTGTTGGAACAGCTGGAGAAAAAGTGAGAGCCGGTCTTACGAAGCCATGAATAAGTGACCTGCATGTTGGAACTACAAATCACAGTCTGGTAGGCAGTCTTTTCAGACTGTATGATAGTGATTTGTTCATGTAGCTATGGAGTGTTTTGGCCTACCTGATGATCTATTGCTTTTAAATTTGGAGAAAGGATCAGGGCTCAGAAGAGAAAATGTCAATTTAAATCCAAAGGAATTTAGCCTGCCAATTTAGTGGGCTAGCTATAAAACACATACTGTTTAAATTAGACAACAGGAGAACTAAAACAAATTGAAGGATGGGGATTCATTATTTTAAAAATGAACTGTTATAAGTGATTCTGAAAATCTAGTTACTGTACTTTTGGAAAATATTACAGGAAAACCGAGTTTTGTCTATACATCATTCTTATTTTAATTGCAGTTTGCCAGACTGGCATGATGCAAACTTCTTTACAATTTTACTTTTAGAACAAGGCTCAGTCTAAAAAAGTGACAACTTGTGCTCTTGTAAAAATCCAATCACATTGATAGTGCAATGTAAGTCATAAATAAAGAGATAGTATTGAAAGGATGTGGTAGGAAAAGGTATGGCCTGAATAGTGAATTGACAGTATAGAATATACTATTTTGCATGAGTCCCAGGAAAAAGGTAGGAATAATGTTTACATTTCTTTTTTTTCCAAAAAAGAGAAAAATAAAAATGTAATAGGGTGGTATATAAATCCATTATTATTATTATTATTATTATTATTATTATTATTATTATTATTATTATTATTATCTGATCTAGTCTACCTCATGTAATAGTAAGCTAAAATGTGTACATATTTTTCTCCTTTGAGAGCTGATGTGGCATAGTGGATGGAGTGTCAGACTAGAATCCTGGGAGACCCAGATTCGAATCCTTACTTCTACTGTGGAATCTAACTGGGTCATCTTTGACCAGTTACATTCTCTTAGCCTAACCTACTTCACAGGGTTGCTGTAGTAGTGAGCAAATCTAGTAGGAGAGAACTATGGTTGAATCCACATGTCCCAGCATAGCGCTAAACTGTCAGAACAATAGCATCTTTCTGGCATGATTTCTGACATCATCGCAGCACGAGAGTGGAATCGTGGCATGATGATGTCAGAAATCGCACCAGGAAGACGCTGTTGTTCCGACAATTTAGCGCTATGTTGGGATGTGTGGATTCAGCCTATGTTCTAAGCCACTTTGAGTCCCTATTGGGAAGACGAGGGAAATAAATAAATAGGTGCAAATACATACAATATCCAATTAAAATTTCCTAAACCCACATGATAAGTTCAACCTAACTTAAAATGGTCAGCCGCTATTGACAGCAGCTAAATTCTTGATAGCACAGATGTGGAAATCAAACAAAATACTACCTATAACATAATGGAAAAACAAAATCTGGGACATTATAGTAATGGACAAAATAGCAGACCAATTAACAATAAATGACCATCCAACTTTTCAATACAATTTCCTAGAAAAATGGTTTCCATATTTTGACCATATCTCAAATTATACATCATCAGAGATTGCTCTATCGAAAAAATACATGGACTTTGTATATTATTAAACTCTGTAAAGCATGTGTCTCTTGATTTGGGATTACTATAATTTTCAGTCAATCTTTATTACGGTCATAGACCACACAATAATAGCATACAACCCAGTCATGGTAAGTCATATTATTTACAAATCTATTCACTAAAATTTCAGGGTACAGAGTCTTAAATATTTAAAACCTTAAAACCTGAGTGCCTAAGACCAAATTATTAAATATTAAAATCCTTAACATTATAAAATATTTAAATATTTCCCCCTGTAAAATACTTCCTAATCCGTATGGCTTGCACAGCAAAATTTGCCACCTTTAATGTAATTTCATGGTCCTTATCGGCTAAAAGCTTATCTAGATAGAATCTGTCATTTCTACCTGGGAACCGATTACAAATTGGAGTTATGAAGATTGCCCTAATATTTTGATAAAGCTCACACTCGAAGAGTACGTGTCCCCTAGTTTCTATCTTTCCAGCCCCACATATACATACTCTTTTCTCGAGTGGTTGTTTTGCATATCTGCCCTCCATGACCGCTGATGGTAACGTGTCCATTCTGAGGAGGGTAACTGCTCTTCTATAATCTGCTTTATCCAAGTTTTGTAAGTAAGGCATCATTATCACTTGGTTTAGGCTATCTATTCCCGGGAAATACCCTTTGACTTGACTCAAGTCGTTCTGCCTTTCAATATCCAGGATTCTTTGTTTCACAAAGGGTTTGACCATGTCATGTTCCATATTCATCAGAAACTGTTTGGAAAGACCATAATAACCCAATTTGCGCTCTGTTTCTTTGATCCAAAGTGGTGCTTTAGAATCCCATGCTATTAAACCAGTTAAACCGGAGGGATTAGTTATTAGCTTAAACCAATAGACAATGGTAGCAATCCACAGGCGTGCTTTTACAGTGACCATACCGGATTCCAAACGAATATGTGCATTAGAGACACAAAAGGGAACCTGCAAAATGTGCCTTAAAAACTTGGATTGCACTTTTTCCAGTGACTGCCAATAAGACTGATGTGTTGTTATGCTCAAGGGCACCGCATAAAGTAATTGGGCAAGAGACTTAGCCTTGAAAATCTTGACTGCTGCTGCAACATTCCGGCCCCCAGAAGACCAATAAAATTTCTCAATTGCTCGCGCACTTTTAGCTGCGCTTGTTGTAACATGGTCCACATGAGCTTTTCTAGAGCCTGAAGCCTGAAAGGCAGTTCCTAAATATTTAAAACAACGGACTTGCTCAATATCCACCGAGTCTATCTTCCACTGGTAAGTTCGCCACTTGCTTCCAAAAACTAGAACCTTTGATTTTTGATAATTAATTTTGATGTAATTGGCCTGACAGTATTGAGCTAATATTTCCATAGCTCGTTTAAGGCCACTGGGGGTTCTAGAGATTAATACTGCATCATCTGCATATAGCAGAAGGGGGACATGCCTGTCAGCAACCTTGGGGGCATGTACCTCCAGACAGTTTAAGTACTCCCCTAGATCATTTATAAAGAGGTTGAACAGAGTTGGTGCTAAAATACAACCCTGTTTAACCCCCTTCTCTGCTTTTATGGCTTCTGTAAGGTGGCCTTGGGCATCTGTCCTTACCTGGATCTTAGTATTCCTGTATAGAGCCCTCATTAGGGTCAGCAATCTCTTTTCAATACCCATCCCTTTTAGCTTTTCCCATAGTAGGTTACGATGTATCATATCAAAAGCAGATTTAAAATCTATATACTATAATTTTTTTGTAAATAGCACTCTAGCTTAACTGTTGAATATTTATTAAGTTGTCATGTATTAAATGTTATATGTTAAAAATTAAAAAAATTAAAAAATGGTCAGCTGAGACTTGCTCAGTTTTCAGTTTTGTCCACTAAGACTATTTTATTGTCCAAAACTGACTCATGTGCATGCTCTTAATTAAAAATAATGATTAAAGGAATGAAGGTTATGTTTATTATCCACATGGCATTAAGTGTCGTAGAAACTATAAGTAGCACTTTAGAAGGGTCCCAGACAGTTTAGAAGTTTCCAAGCAGCTACATGTGCATTTAGCCTTCTTGCTCATCAACTATCCAGGCTACAGATTTCTGACATGCTAACTTTTCACATGCAGTGACCGAGGACCCAATGTAAGTGAGATGTTGGGTGTGTACATTGTCACATGGCTAATGTCTTCCTAAACATTACATACAGATCACAGCTATTATTGAGAGATGTGGGCTGCTAGCATTGTATCCCAGCTGAAACAAATCTAGAAACGTCCTACATAGAACTAATGATAGATAGGTGGATTCCACTTGGCTAAGCTCAGAATTGGTACTGGAGGGCTTTTGCAGCAAGTGTTTGGAATCTATTACTCCTCTTGTGACAGAAGAGGTGGTCAAGACGAGTCATTGTAAGTCATTAGCTTTTTACTGAAGTTTGGTAGAAGTCTGCCTTGAAAGGGGATTTAATGGGTTTTGTGTGAATCGTTAGGTACTCTCTCGAGATCTGTTCTACCCACTTTTTTGTAAATTCCTCTAATGTTTCTGTTACCAAAGATAGGATGTGATTAGAGGGAACTATGTAAAAGTTATATATGGGACATTACTAATTGTGCTGTCCACAGAATCTGGAGCAGGTATGATAGAATCAGATCAGCCAGATTAGGAGAAGAGAATTCAGACATTGCAAGTATTGTTTCCTTCTGATTCCCTTCCTAATCAGTATCTGTGCCAAGGCTGTGGTACCTGGA
Source organism: Eublepharis macularius (assembly GCF_028583425.1). NCBI lineage: Eukaryota > Metazoa > Chordata > Lepidosauria > Squamata > Eublepharidae > Eublepharis > Eublepharis macularius. The sequence goes on along the minus strand of NC_072799.1, from coordinate 35,013,300 downwards.
GCTGCTCAGGATTTCATGACAACCATTGGCCTATCTCAGTTAACATCACGTTCTAAACATATAGCAGGATACTCTTTGGAGTTACTGTTCTGCACAAGCTGGGAGAACAGTTCTTGGAGTGAAGGAGTTCCATGTGACACTCTTGCCATGGATGGATCTCTGTCTGGTATTGTTTAAAATAAAGGTTAGAAGAGGCGTTCGATTAGTTAGAAAGATACATCCCTTGTGAAAGTGAATTCAGATTATTTTCTGACTGCTCTGAAGGATTTTCCAATTGGAACGGCTGGCAAAGTTACCTGGTCCCTGGACCTAGGACACCATGCCGGCAATAGGTGTGATTGCTCCTACACTCCTGTCCTATGTACTAAGAGGCATGTTTTTTTAAAAGGGAATATGAAGCAGTTAGGAAAATGGCTAATTGAAAATGAGTTCATTCTCACTTTGGAGTCTGTTCTGTAGTGGTGATGTCAGCAAACAATACTTAGTTTTCTGCCACCATTGTGTCCACACAATATTGTCCAGTGATGCTGTACCTGAATTGTAATAGTTTATTACATCTGGGCCCCCTACCCAACCTGAACACCACATTAATTATAAAAGCTCTGAATGTTTCTAAGGTTTGCCACTGGCCAGGTTTTTAATAGAAGTTGTCACAGCCAGAGGAGGTGGATAGAATACTCTGAACTCTCAGACGCACCACTACATTTTTATTGGATCCCTGTCTCTCCTGGCTAGTAAGACCTGCCAGGAGTGGGTTATCTCAGTGGACTGAGAATATCACGAACACATGACTAGTAGAGTGATCAAAGCTTTTGATTTTCAAATAGGCAATAGTAGATTCTCTTCTGAAAAAATCAGCTTTTGATGCAGTTTCAGGTTGGCAGTGCTTTCCCCATAGCAGAGGTGGCTAGGAGTGCTTTGTGACAGCCTTGGCGGGTTTATCAGCGGTAGCAGCACCTGCAAAAGGTGGAGCTGGCCAGAGTCATACACATGGTGTGATGAAATGTTTGGATATGATAATTCTTTGGTTAGGAAATTTTAACTGGTTCAGAATGTGGCTGCCAGAATTCTAGGAGGAGGGGCTCACAACAATCAGCTACAACTACAATAGTGAACAACTTGTTTCTCTCTCAAATACTTACGAACTGCTAGCAGATTGGCCTTGATCATCGTTTCCCTTAGCTGAACCTATTTGGTTATTTCAGCCTGTTCTCATAGGACCTGTATAACAACTCTTTCCCATACTGTGTGCATAATTTTTTTAAAAATAAGACAATGTAGAAGGCTTTCTGGAATGAAACAATGATCTTGTGTGGTGAAATCATCAGAAGGCATTTTGTGCCATAAGAAGCATTTATGAGAGCTGTAAAAAATTTAATAAGAAAACTAAGCTCAGCATGATGTGTGCCACATGTTCTATTCACGTGTTCAGAGAGTGATAATACTTCATTGTGTTCTAATATATAAATGAGTTCTGATCAATGGATGTTCTGATCAATGTCATGATATTTTTATTTTGTTGCTCTTTTTTGTTTAAACCCCCCCCCCTTTTTCTCTGTTTGTATGCCTGTCCTTTGTATGATTGTGAGGGACAATCTTGTTCCAAAAAGTCTGTGCCAACATTGTGACATTTAAAAGCCACATTGCACAAGTGCTCTCTGTGTATGTGTATATGCCATCAAGGCACAACTGAATTATGGTGACCCCAGCAAGGAGCTTTCAGGGCAAGTAAGGAGCAGAGGTGTTTTGCCAGGTGCTTTCCTCTGCAGACTCTTCCAACCCAGCTCTGCCCAACCAACCCAGCTGAGCTTCTGAGATCTGATGAGATCGGGCTATATCATGCTGCCTTCCTTTCCTTTACAAGTACTATAAGCTGAAATTTAAAAGTTTCAATTTCCTTCCAAGAATCATAGCAGATGGTAGGAAAGGTCAAATTCTACTGCATGTAGCTGGGTTGAAAGAATCATGATATGGCAACTTTGTGAAGCTTAAGCAGATCTGGATTACGGAGGACTTCCTAGGAACCCTAAGCTTACTGTCTTGAGTGCCATGGTGGAAGAAAGAAAGTATATATATATATTTTTTTTCCTAGGATTATCAGAATGTCCAAGAAAGAGGCATTTCTTCTTGGGGTGTCTTTTTCTTAAAAGAAACTGGTGGCTAATTTAAGACTTGTTGACTTTAATGTGATTGGGCATGAGTAATTTTCTGTGGTTTAGGGTCATTGTAACAAAATGCTGATGTAATATTTAACCTCTTCCCATTTTCCAGTGGCATAAATATCATTTATTTATTTACTTTATTTATACCTCACCTTTCTCCCCTTTTATAGGGACCCAAAGCAACTCAGTTATCTGCTCCGTTTTATCCTCACAACAACTCTGTGAGGTAGTTTAAATGCTGCGACAGTATTAAATAGATCATGTGTGATATGACTGCATTCTTGTTATACCTATATTCTAACACCATTGCATCTGAAATACCTTAGTTTAGCCTTTTTTTTAATGTGAACTTCAGTAGAACTTGTGTAAGAGAGGTTCCTGATCCTGAGTAGCTGCTTGCAGTTATTGTTTACTCAAGTATATTCAAAGTAGTGATGAAAAGAGTTCTTTTCATGAGGTCAACTGACTTTTCCCCCCTCTCCTTCCAATAAGAAAAGTTAAGTTTTTCCCAAACCAGAATTTTGAAGCTGTCATGCTCACAGATACATTAACAGGAGCGCCACCCAAGGTCCCACCCTTCTGCTAGTCCTTGTGCCTTGCCTCCAACATTTCCTTCCAATTTACCCGTAGCACCTCTAGAGGCTTCTTTGAAAAGCCTTTATTGCTCCTTCCATTTCTTCTTGGCTATCTGAACACTGTGGCAACATCATAGGTGCAGGGTGTCCTGGGAAATGTAGTTTTCCAGGGTCTTTAATATGGAAACCACACAACCCAGGCCTTCTTGAACACCTAACAATGTCATGAAAATGCTCAGAGATATAGCTTCTAAATGACTGGTGTCCGTAGTAAGAGTTCTGGTGTCCTCTTGAGAAGAGTATATTTCCCAGTGTTCCAAGCACCAAGGACACTGCAGTTTTGCATTTAAGAAAAGTAAAGGCACCATGTTTTAATTTGAGCTGAAGAATGTTTAGATGAAATGGAACCTAGTCCATAAAGCCATCAAACATTATAGTTTAGAAAGCTTATACATTGAGCCTGGTGAATATAAACATTGGCATCACACAACTAATTAAAAGGCTAGTTTGTGATTTAATTTTCTTCATCTATGGAATGAGTACTGAAGTAGATTCCATCAATGCATGTCCAGTCCACTGGAGATAAAATAATGGATCTGATACAAAAGAAGTTAGTTATGCTTAAGTAGAATTTTTAAAAATTAAGTCTCTGCATTATGATCCACTGTGTTGGAATGTGCTTAAAAGTTTAACCTCTTCCTGTTGGTAAAGTGCATAAGCGATTCATCACAAGGGAAGTGATGGCCATGATGGGGCTGAAAGTAACTGCTAAGGGGGAGGAGGGAATTTGGGGGTAATCTGAGAATTCCAATGGTTCTTCCAGAGAGCCAGTTTGGTGTAGTGGTTAAGAGCGCAGGACTCTAATCTGGAGAGCTGGGTTTCATTCCCCACTCCTCCACTTGAAGCCAGCTGGGTGACCTTGGGTCAGTCACAGCTCGCCAGAGCTCTCTCAGCCCCACCCATCTCACAGGATGTTTTGTTGTGGGGATAATAATGACATACTTTGTAAACTGCTTTGAGTGGGTGTTAAGTCATCCTGAAGGGCGGTATATAAATCGAATGTTATTGTTGTTATTCAGAGGAGAAAAGATTGGACCACTGAGGGACTTTAAGTCTGGCTTAGATAGAGCATACTGGTTGGTTGATTAAAGAGGCTGAGGAAGTGTTCTTAGACTTGTTGTTATCTTCTGGGGGAAGAAGATTGGAGATACCTTTATTGTATAATCTAGGAATACCATTCACAAGACAGTTATGGGAGGAAGAAAATGAAATAGCTGCATATGGCTGGATTTTATTGGAATGTTACATATTCTAGATGATAATATTTGGCAATGTTGGCTTTGTGTCTGTCTTTGAAATTTTATGTCTTTTGGCAAAATTCATCAGGTCCTTCTAAGACTGTAGAAGTTCATCAAAAACTAGAGGGGACTTATTTATTCCAAGATTGCATTAATGTGATGCTGTGCATTGTTTTAGCAGTGCATCTAGTGGTCTGTAAAACTGTTGCTTTGCTTATGAGCATAAGAGAGCCCGTTCTGAGTCAGGTCAATGCTCCAATCTATGCATTATTATCACCAGATCCAAATTTTTGAGGCATGTAACAATATTAGAGTTTGCTTTATCTTTGATTTGCCTCTAGTACTTCATGAGTCTGTAATACTCTGTCTGAGCATTAAAAATGATCACTTTCCTCTCAAAATATACCATTGACATTTCTCTAAATAAAAGTTGGAATAGGAAATCTGAAAAACCTGGTACTTTACAGATTCCCAGCCTAATTCAAGCTAAAACACATTTTTATGAAGGATAACATTCAAAAGTTCATGAGCAATAAAATTGCTCATCGCGACACTGTAGGACAAATGGGGCACAACCAAGTTAACTAAGTTAAGCCCTTTTATCCCATCTTTTCATTGGGGAGAGTTGTAGTGCCATCCTGCAGACTTACTCCATTAAACCCAGTGATTTCAATGGGTTTAGGCGGGAATATTGATGTATAGGATTGCCCCATGAAACAAGTAGAATTTAAAAGTGATCCTGTAGTCTTTTGTATTTAAAGTTTGTATGACAATCCTAAAAAATCAACAATCCTAAAAAAATATTAGCTTGCCCTGGAGGCAGAGCAAGAGAGAGCGGAAATAGCCTCTACTTTCCTGGCTTTCTGCACACTATGCAAAACTGAATTATTCACGAGCATTTCTACCCAGATTACAGAACCATGTTGTAAGAAATAGCTCAGAGAGATGCCTTGGTAGGGACAAGGACTGAATGCTTTATTTTTGGGTACTGTAGATATGCACCCAGTAGTGAGTTTCCACACTGCTAAACATGCCGTGGAAATTAGTTATGCTTTGTTTCAGATTTCATTTCAGTGCTCAGCTTTATGCTTGTTTCATTTTTTTCTGCTATCATTCCCTGTTGTATCTGCTTCCTTGAATGACTTTAACTGTTCTTCACTATTATACTTTGCTTGGTGAATGTCCTAGCTGTCAATTATATTGTATTGTCACTTGCACTGTTGTAATCTGCTTTGGATCTCAGAGAGACTATAAACAAACAAACAAACCTGAAGTTAATAGTTCCTTCAAAATGGTAGTTCAATATAGAAGTTATAATTACCTGACTATACCATTATCCAACTCATCTACACCAATTTCTGACTATGCCCAAAACATGTATAGCTTACATGGCTCTCCAGATTACATACCAGCATACAAAGAATGACAGAAGACATATTCTATGTTATAGGGGGACATGCATTATTACAGCTCCCTACCTAGGCCCCTTACAGTGCAATCCTATGGAGAGTTACTCCAGTCTAAGCCCATTGACTTCAATGGGCTTAGACTAGAGTAACTCTTCATGGGATTGCATTGTTAATAGTTCCCATTCTGCGCCCCAGCGCTGTTTATTTCTAAAACCGCAAATGGCAGGTTCTCATGTTGGGAGCAAATTAATAAGAACAACAGCTGCCTGAATCCTAGCATTCTCTGTTGTGGTTGCCACCTGGTGGAATGACATACCTGAAAAAGTCAAGGTGGCCCCCACTCTCCTACTGTTCTGCATAATGTATAAAATGGAATTATTCAAATGAGCATTTTAATGAGTGAATTCGGTTGTAGTTAATGTCAGTGGAATTGTCTTCACTGTGTTGCATTGTTTTCTAATTTTGTAACAAGTTTTGTTACATTGTCTATTGTATATATTATGTTTTATTGCATTGTTTTCCAGTCTTTTAACTCTTGGCTTACTTTTAGGGCAATATTCTCTTAATTTTGTGTACTACTAGTATGGAGCAATCGTCGGTTGTACATATTACACTGTTCTTAGTGCATTGATTTTAGTTTTAATCCACACTGGGTCTCAACAAGAAAGATGAACTATAAATGAAGAAAATAAATAGATAGGAAACAAGATGCTTCACCATTCCTTGCAGTCTGTGATACTTCATAGTGTATTGATGCATGAAAAGATTAAAGGACTACAAACACTCCGATATCAAACAGCTTCTACCTGCCAGAAATTTCTACCACCCTTCTATATTCCGTGAACTGTGCCACAAGTGGTTTCTCTGACTGATGCCATCCCTGAGACTAGAACCTGATTTTGGACCAAAAGGAATTCATATTAACACACAATATATGTCTAACAGAATAAAGTGGTAACTTATTTTAGTCAGCAGACACCTTTTTGTGCTTTCATAGCAATTAGTACTGTAGTATCGTGGAATGAACAGGAAATAGCTAGTTAGTTGAAATATAAATGATGTAAAAATTATTCATTCAGTGAGCTTGTTGAAATAAAGTATCTGTGACAAGGAGTACAAAAATACAAAATGCCTGAGATATACTAAGGGACAAGACCTCTGCATTGGGTCCTAGAGTCCTTGTAGCATTTTAACTCTCTTACAGCATTTTAACTCTTTAGTCTTTATATTTCTTAAATCCATTTGTGACCATCTGACTGAGACAGAGTTTTGGATGACTTGTGATAAGCTTTGTCTAAGTCTACCAAGGATTGAATTTCTTTATATTGGCATTCAAAAGCTTTGCAGAATTATGTGCTTCCCTAGTTTACGTGGGAGTTCTTTAGATCTTTTGGTATGAAATTTTGTTAGGAATTCCTGGGGTTGTGTTAGACTGCCCAAGCGTCTTATATTTGAGTGTGTTTTCATGGCAAGGGGGAGGGAAAGCCAAGTTAACATGACAAATATAAATATATCCTGCAGAATTTTAGCAGGTTTCTTCATTGTAGTTTGTTAAGGGAATTTGAGGAGCACCAGAACATGTCAGCCCTGGCTTTTGCTGCTGTTGTTCCATTTATACTTTCAATTGGCAGACTCTAAAAGTCTGTTTTCTCTCCCACACAACCTTTTTGATGCCAGTCTGTACAAATGTACTTACACTGTGAAAAGTTTCCAGGTTTAAAAATAATATTTTCTTAATTGACAAATGTTTTCTCAGTAACTGATGAATCATCTCTGCTAATCATAGTAACAAAAAAGCCCAGAACAAACTAACGAGTGTTACCCATGGGGCTAATACAACAAATTAAGAAAAATAAAATGTATTTTTATTTATGTTGAGTAGAAGGCAGAAAATGTACACAAAGGATGTTAAGAGCAATCAGTATAATTTAACTGAAGGTGATGAATTACGATTAAACGAAGGCTGATTTACATATTTTTCAGGATTTTGCATATTTTGCAAAATTCAGTCCACTTGGAAAAGCATAATAGGTGGAGTGGATATGGGGCAATCCACAAAGGCCCTAATACAAAGATGGTGTCAGGCAGCTAGCAACATGAGACCAGTAGGAATGATACAATATGCTAAACTGGTGCATAGCCTGTAATTCAGATGGAAATTCCCCCAGATACTTTGCATTAGGTCACAATGCTGATACCCATTCAGATGTACATCTGTATTCAGTTTGCATATTTGGTTCCCAGTCCATCAAGGGAATCTGTGCATGGAAGTGTGCTTCTTTGTGTAAGAAGAGGAGGACTGTTATGCTCTCCCTTACTCGCATTTCAGAGGGGGACAGTCAGAGAGAGAAAAGTCAAGACTCTGTCCATCTTTGCTTTTTACTATCCTTTGAAGTGTGGATGGTATCCTCAGAGACTTCTTCCTCCTTGCACCACATCTTCTCATCTCCTTCTCCTTGCCACCACGGATGCAGAACATGCCATCCTGCCATCCCCTGGCATCTTAGACCTGATAGCTAGAAAGAAACATATCTGCCCTTTTCTGTCATAAATGGAGTTCCAGCAATAAATGGATTCTTATTTCTTTCCCAAAGCTTAACCAAGGCTCTGAGTGTAAGTTGGTTTTTCTCCATGCACGTACTCTGCTGCACAGGTTCGCACGTATTGCCGCATACTCTGCTACTCTGCTAACACACTGGACATCTCTCTGGTTTATACAAGAAGGATTGTGAGAGACATCCATGTGTTAGCACTTGATGCATTACAATTTTTCCAGAATAGCAAAATAAAGGGGGGAAATGGCCTTAAGGCCTGGCTAGGATAGGTTTTACCTGAACGTACCAAAAATGATATTTGGACATCAGCCAACAATGCCTAATGTAAGTGTATACATAACTCCATTTATGTGGGAATGGAGCAAATGCAACAAGGGACAAACTTTGCAAAAACAATTTGAGTATCTTCTCCCCCCCTTTTTGGGGGGGGGGGGTAAATGTATTTTATTTTTCCTCAGTTCAGTTAAAAATTGGCTAGAAAGAAAGGGGTACCTTTTGTTCTCTAATACATTTCAGAAAAGGCAATTAGTACAAAAAACCTGGAAATGTTCAGAACTATCTAACTAAATAAGTATTGAGAATGGGTGATATAAAATTATGTCTTTTGAGGCTACCATGTAAGATGCTGTGACCAAGCTGGGGTCACTTTTTCTTCACATTGATCCATGCTTCACTGATTTACTACAAGTGCTGGAATTCAGTTCTTTGGTTACTATGAGTTTCTCTTTGCCATAACAGTATAATCTGGTACCCTTTGCTTTGCAACCTGATACAAGATGAAAATGAGGTGTTTTTTGAAAAGCAGATGTTTGATTCATGTGGATTGTATCCTAGGTTAAACTATGTCAAAACAATAAGTATATTTGTTAGATTCCCTTTGTTAGACGTGGGCAGGGTAGAACATTAAGCCAGGTAGAATATGTCAGTGTGATGGCAAGGGAGACATTTAAATATGCCATTCATCTCTTCTGCATAACAATCCCCGCGCTTCTATGTGTTCACCTCTATAAAAAGAAATATACAGTACTGAAGAGAAGTGTGTGTTGGAATATATGAGGCAATGATACTGTGCCTATGTGGAATGAAGCACTTCTTTATTTCTATTCCTATTTTATGCCTTCTCAAAAGCCCATGCAAAGAGATGAATAAAATGTTATTACACCATGCTAATGCAGAATGTGTAAAAACAGGTGATTCAAAATAAACACTTCCCTAGCTCAGTTGAGCTTATTGATGACCTTGCAAAACTGGTTGAGAGTAAAGGAAAGACCTTGAAGGTCATAGGGGCAAGTCTGTTTTACCTGTCAGCTCTTATGGGGAGCGGGAATGCAGCAAGTTCATGTACTTTCTCTGATAGCTGCTAACCCTTTTTGTTGTCTGATGTACTAGGAGGAATAATATATGCAGAGATATAATTTTAGGTAATTAACGTTCTGCTTATGTATGGCTTGTCAAGAAAGGTTGACTGACTGACTGATTGCTTCTGATCACCCGATAGGCATGGTGGTTATATTATATGATATTCAGTGAATGTCCTAGCCATAATGTTACCCTCAATGAGGGTCTCCTTGTGAGTTGGGGGAATTAGCATGCAAGGAGAGGCAGCAAGAGGGGGTAACAAGCGAAATCTTCCACCAATTTTTACCAGGTCCCTTCCCTCAGAGGACTCTGAAAATAACCAAGCGAGTGTTTAAAGAATTATTTTTATTAAATCAAAAAGCAATCATATCAAAAAGCAATCATACAAGAACATACACGACACACATACGAAGTTTCCTAGAAAAAGCAAGGAGGAATTTGTATAGAGTTTCGGGGTTTGGGGGTTATAGTTACCAGTCCAGAAAAGAAGTAGTTTCAGCATCCAGTGCTGTGCAGCAAGAAGGGAGAGAGGGGCTCAGACATGCTTTCTGAGGGTGTGCACGCATGGATCCAAAGGGCACACACACTGAATGAATTGGCAGGTAGTCCAATTATACTGTGGAACATCCCTTGGGGCAGGATTGCATCTTCCGATCCATAACAATAACTTAATGGCCTGCCTCCGGGGTGAGACAAAGAGCTAGGAAGCTGTCTCTGAGGTGACACAATAAAACTGGGAAGGTTTGATGAAGCCTTCCTGGGCAAAACTAAAGTTATCAATGATGATTGACGACCCACAGTTGCTGGATAGGTGAGAGTGGATAAGGGAAAGATTGGTGAGGTGTGTTATGGAGATTAATTCAGGAACTCCTAGAAGCGGTGTGGGTGCTGAAAGCTGGTCTTGCCTAGTGACTCACAAGCCAATAATTTTCCAGCTCCTGGCCAAGATCTGGCATCCATTTCTTGCCTTGCTAGGCAGTGTTTCTGTAAACACATACAGAGAGGAGCTTATGATATTGCCATGTTCATAACCCTCTTAATAATGTGAGGGCAGGTCTAACCGCTAACAGTTGATTATATTATATTTCTCTTGCATAGTGTAATCCCCCTTTATGAATTACACAAATGGATACACAAATCAGTATATCTGCACTGCAAATAAGTTACAGCAATAAAACAGAAATTAACAAACTATAGGCAGATCGCTTACAGTCAGAGTACACAATTAAAAGAGAGACTTACACTGGAACCAGGGCTCATTTTGAGGGGGAACACGCAGGAACGCAGTTCCAGCAGTTCTCCAAAGAGGTCACATATCAGGTGCCCCCGCCCACCTGATTTTTGGCCATTTGGGGCCCATTTCGGCCTGGATTCAGCTGAAATGGCCCAATTTGGGCCGAAAATGGCCAGGGTTGGGCCTAAAACAGCCAGTATTGGTCCAGAAACAGCCAGGATCAGGCCTCTGACATGTGGTGGATCACTCTCCCACTCAGCAGCAGCCCAATCCTGACCATTTTGGGCCCCTTTTCGGCCATTTTCAGCCCCTTTTTGCCATTTTGGGCCCAGTTTCGGCCCTGAATGGCCAGGATTGGGTCCAAAACAGCCAGGGATAGGTGGTGTCAGGGGTATGGCATATGCAAATCAGTTAAGCTAATGACACACTTCTGGTGATGTCAAGGGGTGTGGCATATGCAAATGAGTTATGCTAATGAGTTCCTGCCGCTCTTTTTCTATGAAATGACCCCTGACTGGAACTAACACTAAATGAAAACAGGATAGGGTAAGCATAATTAAATAGCAGCACTGTCACACACACTAGCAGAAAATGCAGCAAATCCGTCATGATCTCACATACCCATGAGCCATGCAACTGGTGAATCACCACTCACCAGAGTCTAAATGGCCAGTCTCTGTGAGAACAGTACTTGCACAAGAAACCATGTGGAGCTCCTGTGTCATCAAGAAAGACCTCTCCAACCAAGCAATTATTGATGGGAACAGTGTGAACAGAAAGCCATACTAAGAAGAATCTCTTTTGTTGCATTTTTTTAAAAAAATTCTGCTCTTTGGAATTGTTCCCACCATTTTCATCATCACTGATAATCCTCTCCCTACAAGTTAACTTTCTAAACCAGATAGCCAGACGCTATAGTGCCTAAGCTATGTTAATATAATTTTGTTATTTTATATATTTGTTTTTATAATATAATTATTATGCTACAACCATCAGAGATTGCTGAGAGACTGCAACTGATTCCTTTGGATTCTAACACTTTCCAAAGGAACTAGTAGGATAGGGACTCCTTGAGTATTTAACAGCCAGCCATAATTCATGAGGCTGTTTAATGATATCCATTTTGGAAGACATTCTTAGAAGTTTTAAAATTGAAAGTGATTAATAAATGTATTTTTTTTAAAAAAAATGAATAGGACAGTTGTGTTATTTTGACTGATTAATAGAAAACCCATTCCACAGTAGGGGCTGGGTATCCCTCACTTCTAGCCTCCGCCCATGCCCACCTCTCACCTGGCTGGTGGGGGGAAAGGTGTGGGAATGGGTTGAAAACCCCTGGAGCATGCGTATGTTGCATGCACATGTGAAGCAGGTTCTTCTTGCAGTGCCCCCCATCTCCTGGTTTGAGCCCCAGGGGACCTGGCAACCCTACGATTAATCAGTAAATGTATCTATCTCCCTGTCAATAAAAGATTTGTAAATGGTATTTCTGATACGAGCTGCTGTAAATGTGAAAGTATGAGGTCCCACAGTGACTTTTAATTAATGTAAGGAAAGTGTGAGAAACAGAATTTTCTATGTAGAAAGTGCCCAAAAGATTAATTTGGTAATAAAAACAGTTTATATAAGTAAATTATTTTAGATGGTTGTTGTGGGTTTTCCGGGCTGTATTGCCGTGGTCTTGGCATTGTAGTTCCTGACGTTTCGCCAGCAGCTGTGGCTGGCATCTTCAGAGGTGTAGCACCCAAAAGACAGAGATCTCTCAGAGTCACAGTGTGGAAAAGATGTTGGCAGGTCATTTGTATCTACTCAGGAGGGGTGGGGTTGAGCTGAGTCATCCTGTAAGAGTTTCCCAGGGTGTGGAATGCTAATGGCGGGAGGCTTCACTGTATCCTGAGGAGGTTCTTTTGCATATGGATTGGGGCTTGATGTGCTAATCTTCTCTGCAGGGCTATTGTTGAGTATAGAGTCCATATGCAAAAGAACCTCCTCAGGATACAGTGAAGCCTCCCACCATTAGCATTCCACACCCTGGGAAACTCTTACAGGATGACTCAGCTCAACCCCACCCCTCCTGAGTAGATACAAATGACCTGCCAACATCTTTTCCACACTGTGACACTGAGAGATCTCTGTCTTTTGGGTGCTACACCTCTGAAGATGCCAGCCACAGCTGCTGGCGAAACGTCAGGAACTACAATGCCAAGACCACGGCAATACAGCCCGGAAAACCTACAACAACCATCGTTCTCCGGCCGTGAAAGCCTTCGACAATACATTAAATTATTTTAGTTTGCCTCAACATGACCCACATAATTTTATGTCTAGCAGCAGATAAACAAATAGTACAAAGCTTATGGAACACATTTTTATTCAACTGTTCCCTGGCCTGTGTTATACCAGCACGGACTGTTACAGATAGCTTTGTAATGTGGTAGTAATTGCAATTTTTATTCTGGATCAGCTGTTCTTTGAAATTGATTCAGAATCTGAATTGATTCAGATTCAAAATTGATTTTGAAATATATGATTCAGTGGCTTCCAAGAAATTAGAGTTACGTCATCTTCTTAGATATGAGGTGTTCTTAGTGTCCTTCATACGAATCTGGAGAAGCAGACCACAAGTGGCTGTTGTTTATTGTGCATGATCCCTTTTCTAACAAGCTATACAAGCAATGACAGTAGTGACAACAAATTAAATTTCCTGCCTTAAAAACAAGTGAACAAAGGGGAGGGGGGGGGTCAATATACACTGGAGAACAAAGCAAAACCGAAAACATTGTGATTAAAAATATAATATGAAATTCTCTTTTTTCCAGTACAGTGTAAAAATAATAACATAATAACAACAATAACATTTGATTTATATACCACCCTTCAGGACAACTTAATGCCCACTCAGAGCGGTTTACAAAGTATGTTATTATTATCCTCACAACAATTACCCTTTGAGGTGGATGGGGCTGAGAGAGCTCCGAGAAACTGTGACTGACCCCAGGTCACCCAGTTGGCTTCAAGAGAAGGAGTAGGGAATCAAACCTGGTTCTCCAGATTAGAGTCCCGCATTCTTAACCACTACACCAAACTGTTTATAACACATTTTGAAATCCCTAACACATTTTTAAAATCTTTCTAAGGGGAATTTTTCAGATCAAAAGTTTGTAGCTTCTTCTAGTAAAACGAGGAGTTGTCTCCTTGTGCAAAAAAGGCAGTTTCCTATTAAATTTGAATTGTACCATTTTGGGCTTTGTATTCTACAAAAATAGGTGACACATAGCACTAATGGTGGACTGTCAAAAGGTGGGAACAAAAGTTGAAGTAATAGCTATCAAACTAGAAAAAGCTGGAGGCTCCTCACAGAGTAAAAACAAAAGAAAACCTCACTCTGAAATTTCGCAGGTGCTAGATCTATCAAATGCAAACGCTTTTGCCAATATTCTGTTACACTTTAGTGTGACTAAGAAACAGAACTTGGCATGTGTCTATGTAAATAGCAGCAGGATTCCCCAAAGGCATAATAGATTTAGCACCCACTCTAATGTTGCCACTGAGTTTATTCCTTTACTGCCTCCTAGATTAAGTGAATGGCTGACATTCATTCATATGTGGAAGAAAATAAGAAGGGTACTGTGAGGAAATAAAAAAGGCAAGAATTAGGGGGGAAAGCCAACACCAGAGAAGTGTTATGTCAGGGAGACAGGGAACCAGAATGGCGGTACAGGGGAGAAAAAGTCAGGTAAACATTGAGTGGGTGAGATTAGAAATCAATATGATTTCCTACTAAGCAAACAGGGAAGAAATGAGTACTGATGAAGGTTAAGGGGGAAAATACCAAAGCAGGATTGCAGCTGAACATCAAGAAGAGAAAAGTAATGACTACGAAGGAACTACACATTTTAAGGCTGACAATGAAGAAATCGAAATAGTTGAAGGTTTTCTATTGCTTTAAAATCCAAAAAACTCAGATACAATCTGGTGAGATGGGACTAGCCTGGGCTGTTCAGGTCAGGTTCAGTGTGGTGGAATGGTTGGAATGACAGACTAGCATCTGAGCAACCTGGGTTCGATTCCCCAATCTGCCATGGAAGCTTACTGGGTGTCCTTGGGCCACACACTCTCTCAGCCTAACCTACCTCATAGGATTTGTTGTGAGGAAAAGACAGAGGAGAGGAGAATGATGTAAGTCCGTTGGAAAGAACTGGATCATTGGAGAGAAAGGCAATGTATAAATAAAGTAAATAAAAATTAGAGTATTGATTAGTTAAAGGTCATTAAAATTGTTTTTGTTGTTGCTGTGCCATCGTGATAGTAAGCTTTCACTTACTACTCTTTTATCTCAACACTGAAAATAGTTTCATATAGGGCCAACTGCATTTTATTGTAGTATCTTTGCTGAGGTGGCTTTCTTCCATCTCACCATTGCAACAGTGGGAAGCATGGAAACATGACGATTAGCTGGTCATCTTGGTTCTTTCCAATTCTTATCCTTTCTGCAGGCCAACCAGCCACTGAGTGTGAAGGAACCACCAAGTTCACTTCACTCATGTGCCAAGTACTTGAAGGGCTGTCCTATAGAGGATGGCGTGGAGTTGTTTTCTGTTGCCCCAGAAGGTCAGACCAGAACCAATGGGTTGAAATTAAAAGAGTTTTCAGCTAAACATTAGGAAGAACTTCCTGACAGTTAGAATGGGCCCTCAATGGAACAGGCTTCCTTGGAAGGTGATAGGCTGTCCTCCTTTGGAGGTTTTTAAGCAGAGGCCAGATGTCCATCTGACAGCAGTGCTTATTCTGTGAACCTAGGCAGATCATGAGAGGGAGGGCAGGAAGGGTTCCATCAGTGCTTAGTTCTCATGACCCCTTTTTACATGCCCAGGCTAAGGTCGATCACCACCTTGGTGTCAGGTAGCAATTTTCCCCAGGCCTGTTTGACTAGGGATCCTGATGGTGTTTTGCCATCATCTGAGCATGGAGCAGGGATCACTAGGGGTGTAGGGAGGGGAGGTAGTTGTGAATTTCCTGCATTGTGCAGGGAGTTGAAATACATGATCCTAGAGTTCCCTTCCAACCCTATGATTCTATGATTCTGTGTGGTTCTAATTTGTAAATATTATGGCAGTGGTATGAAATGGAGCCATAAAAAAGCAGCTTTTATACTGGAATAGTAACAACTGTTTTGGAGAAAGGTACTCAGTTTGATCAAAAATTGGTCCTAGGAAATGGGGAGCTAAAAGTGCATTTCTGCATTGTACAAAAGTTCACAGACCTTTGTCTCTGGACATTATCATAGCATAGGAATTTGCAGCCTATCAACATAGTTTTGTTCCTTGGAGGCTTCAGGAGATACCCATTTTTGTCATGTCGGGCCATTAGCCACAGTTTATAAAACAAATGAGAAAAAATTACCATAATTGGAAGAGTTTGACCTGAAGTTTCTGAGACATCTTCTAAGCACATTCCTCAAGAGCTAAACAGGATTGAGTTGAGTGGGAGGAAGTATTTTGTCTGGCTACAGGGTAAAGTTTTATACATAAGATCTGATTCTTTAAAGAATAGAACTCTTTCAGGAGGCATCTTTTGTTCTCCATGGTAAAAGAAACCTTTTTCATATCTGTTGTTCAGTGTAACTAACAACATGCTCTGTGATACACACCCTCTCATATATGTTCCTTTGTTTCCAGAGAGGTTATCTTGTTGTAACTTTTCTTTACTGTTTCATTAACAGTCTCTAAAAGTTACGTAGAAATTTAATTGTCCTTTAGGAATTAGCCTTTTTATACCTTATCTTAGTAGCATGTCAGCGCCAAAAAATGCATTTAAGCACAATCAGTATAGCACAAATTATCCACAATTCACATTTATAAAGATATTTTACATTCAAAGTACTGCTAGGACAAGGAGGAGGTGAGAGTTATCAGAAAAACAGAAAATGACTTCACATAATTGCACAGAGATCCATCATAACAATCCTCCTGCACGTGGAGTCTGATCAGCTGTTGCTTTCTAAACCTAGTATGAAAGGGAATGTCCCTTCCCCCTCTTGCCCTAGATAGAAAGTAATGTATGAACCAGCTAGATAAAAGATTAGAGACCTTGCTGGTTGGTTCCCAGCTTGAAGGGTCAGGAGTATCTCACATACCAACAAATTTGGTAAAAGTCATCAGCTGATCAGCCACATCAGATACTGTAAAGGGAGATGAAGTGTTATGGGGGGGGGGCAAATGGGAAAAGTGGACGGAGGCAAGTCAAAATCACTTGCAGGGTTTTTGACTCCTTTGCAGCCTGCTCCCTGGAATCTTTTTCTGCTTCCTTATCTGCTTCCTGCTCCTTTATCTCATCACCTGCACTAAAGTATTAGAACTGTTTAAGACATCACAGGCAACCCCTAGCGTACATGCCAAATAGCAGCACACCAAACCATTTTGTTTGGCACTCAAGGGCAGTTTTCTGCCCCAACAACAGTGGTGACCTAATGGACTGCCAGTGCCCCTGTGGAAGAAGGTGACAAACATATCTAGATGCATGCAGCTGCCAGCCAGATCCATGGTAAACCTGAAATGCTGGCAGTGCCACTGGAGATCAGCTTGCTTCTAGTGTGTCTGGCAAAATTCAGCCCTTGTCTCCACCCTCCCTTTTGGTTGCTAGCACATCAGTGTCTTCACCAACATCAGCAGATTGACCTTTATTTGTTCTAATTATTTCTCTGGGGTTTTGTGTGTGAATATGTTGAATCTCAAATGCTTCTTAATTGGTAATGTGCGCATTTTAATCTATGTTCTAAGCTTATTAATTGAATCTGTGACATGCAGAACATCTCAGGTTCAATTCCTGGCATCTCTAAGTAAAATCCCTGGCCTTAGGCCCTGAAGAGTCACTATCAGTCTGAGTAGACAATACCGACCTTGATGGACCAACGGTCTGATTTTGAGATGGGCACAATCCACATTACGATAAAAAAACCCCACAATAATGGCGTTCGCGCAATTGGGACCCAGCGGATTGTGCTTGTCCACGGCCAACGATGCAGCGATCGGGGGGGGGCTGGATCAGGGCTGGATCGGGGCGATCGTGCTTGGATCAGGAAGCCAGACACTCAGGCGCCAGCAATCTATTCCCCTGGCAACGGAGCCAGGGGAATGCCTGAGCTGTGTTTGCCCTCCTTCTGTCACCCTGGAAACACGAATGGAAGCCCACCTTTCCTTGATCAGCAGGGTTTCCTTCCAACCACGGAGGAGCAAAGCAGTCACCAGCTGGGAGAAGCCACCCAAGGGAGGGAGGGGGAAGGAGGTGTTCTGTAGCCATGGGCACTCCAATCTCATCCCTGCAAACCCTGATAGGCAGCTCTGACGGCCAAACAGACAGCCAAACACAAACACAGATGCTGCAGGAATCACCCACCGTTCCTGTATCGCTGGGAACAGCAGAGCGCCCCTCCAATTTTGCCTCCACGATCCACGGATCGGAAACGGGAGATGATCAGTGTGGATCATTAATTAGGGATCGTCACTGGCGCCGATCCACGATCAGCTGGATCATTAATTTTTTTTGGATCGTGCCCAACTCTAGTCTGATTCAGTCTATGTGTTCATGTGAGGTGGGATAGGAATATTTTAAATCAATAAATTCACAGTAGACGTTATCATTTAGGCAAAAAAAATTCCTCTCTCTCACCTGTGATCAGAACTCATGGTCAAAATTTTCTTCAGGGACCCTTTTTAGCGTGCCCGTTTTCATAGTTAAGGTGAATAGTTACTAGAGTAGTGGTACCCACTTATGATACACATCTCCTATTCCAAGTCACCCAGCATTTAATTACTATTTTTTAGGTACATGGTAAAGTCCATCTTGCTCAACAGTGCTTGTATTTATTTATTTATTTGTTTGCTTGCTTGCTTGTTTGTTTATTTAAGTATTTGTATCCTGCATCTCCACTAAAGTGCCACAGACAGTTCACACGATAAAAATCTTCGTGCAACCTGGAAACAATATAACCCATTAAACACAATCAGTTTTCAAGTACAGCAATAACATATAGAAGCAATGAAAACAAAACCCACAGCAGCCAATCAAAATTACTTAGAAGTTGAACATTAATTAGAACACGTAACGTTTTGCATGTAATTACCTTTGTCTGCTTTATTTCTGCTGGTAAATGTGGGGGTTTAATATTTGTTAGTGTGAGTATAAATACAGGCCTTTGAGGAAAGGAGGAGGTCTGGATGAGTGAATGGAGTGTGCTGTGAGAGGATGGCAGCTGTACCCTAGGGGGGCGGAGTGAACTTCAGGTTTTGGTTACTGTACTGAGGGAAAGTTTTTTGGTCATCCTTTATACATTTTAGAGAGGTTATTCTAGTTAAGTCAGGCAACCTGTGTGGAGCCTCAACTGTATGTGTGTATCCAAGAGAAAGTATTTATTCTGTTAAGTCAGGCTAACTGAGTGGAAGCCTGAAAGGGTCTCATTCTATCTAGGTCAGGCAAGCTGTGTCAAAGTCTGAGTGAATCTATGTCTTTGCAGATGAGAGGAGTGTTTGTTCTGTTAGTAAAGATCTGTGTGGATAATAAGTCTTTATGACTGGGTCTGTGAATATATAACTGTTTTTGAAACCACCAAACTTGAGAACTATTCCGAAATCAGTGCAATTCTTAAAACACTGCAACATCCCACTTACTTACTTATAAATAAATTCTACTTATGTTTTGCTTTTTCCTCACAACCACCCAAGCACACTGACTGTTCTATCAAACTACCAGCTATAACAAAGCCTTATTGAAATACCAGTTAAACAGAGGTAGTCTAAGGTGAAAGCCTTTGATGGCGGCAAAAACCTTTTGAGAGAGTCAAGGAGGCAGCAATATTTAGGTCACACAAACAGGGCAAAACACCACAGATGGTTAGCGATGAGATTCAAACGCCAAAGGGAAGGTGTTCTTGAGGTATAGGCCAGGGTAAAGTAAAGAACATCTGAAGCTCTGTGTGTGAGGAGAAAAAAGGAGGGCAGGTTGTGTCCAGGGCCCTCTTGAAGTAAAAGTTTAAGGTACCATAAGGAGGAGCTGAATTAAAGTTCCAGAGATAAGGTTTAAAAATAAACAAAATCATTACTACATGGTAAAAAAGGTAAAGGTAAAGGTAAGCACTGGGTCATTGCTGACCCATGGGGGAAGGTCACATCATGACGTTTTCTTGGCAGACTTTTTATGGGGTGGTTTGCCATTGCCTTCCCCACTTAAAAAATAATTAGAATGGCAACAAAGAACAGAAGAGGGAGAAACAGGATCACACATTAATCAAAAACATGGTTTGTCATTTGGTTTGTAAAAATTTGGGATCATTTCATCTCAGAGAAATTACACGATAAAGTCTTTCAAACTGAGCTCTTCCCAAGAGTTACAAACTTTTTAGAAAAATGGCTCCCATTCCTGGACTACCTTGAAATTAACAGATCCCATTCAGGTTGAAAACAGTTTTATATATATGAATATGTGTAAGTCTTCTTCACAGTCTCCTTCTGTGGTTTCTTATGTTGTGTAACACATAGCTCACTCTCTTTTAAAATATTTACTAAGAAATTGGTATAAAATATTGCAATTTATTGTACTGTATTTTATCTCAGAATTTTTTGTATTTGCCATGTTGTAAACATTATTTTCTGTATTCAAGTTTCAATAAAACCTATTTATATATATATATTTTAAATGCTTTGTCCTGCACCAGTGGTATCAGGTGCAGGAAAATGGGGGGGGGGCAGCAACTGAAAAGGCCCTTCGTGGCTACCCACTTAACCTCAGAAGGTGAGAGGATACAAAGGAGGGCCTGAAATGAGAACACAGCAAGCCTATTTAGGGGCAGACAGTCCTTTTAATGGATAAACTGGATGATTTAAGCTGGTAAACATTAAAAGGGAGGTGCCAGGTGAATTAGATTAGATAACTGAGGTGTGTCACAACATACAGCTTTGTTTTAAAATTATTTAATTTGTTTTTGTGCTGGATATATATACTGTTTAAATAATATAGTTTTACATTAATTTTGTAAACTGCCCTAAGTGGGGTAAAAATCCGGAAAGATGAAGTAAAGTGCCCCACAAACTGTCTGGAGTTCTTGCCTTTCCTTGATTTGCTCTGGACTTTCCCCCTGCCACTGTGGCAGAGTCCTGCCACCCTGCTCCAGCGCTTATCCATGGAAACCCATTGCTCAAAGCTTACATTGGCTAACATTGACCACACATCTTTTATCAAGTGACAATATTTGTGTAGCAGATCCATTTTATCTTAACATCAAGAGGAAGGTCTGCTGCTCCACAGTGAGCACCATGGAGTTGGGTTTCTCTTTGGTCTTGTTTTTGTGGGATTCTCTGTGTTGATCTTAGAAGATATAACGAGTCTGTAATAATACTCATTACATAATCCTCCTGCAAGGAAACAATATAGATGCATCTGTGCATTTGAGAAATGTAGTTCCAAAAATATTTATGTACTGCTGTATAAATATGGGAGGAGATAGCAGCTTATGTTCCTTCATGGAGAAAAATATGTCAGCCTGGAATAGTTTGGTCTTCTATCCCACAACCAAACCCAGCTTTTATTTTTCATAGATAAATTTATTCAATTCTTTTTTTCCTGCACTTGTCTAGGTTTCAGAATATATTACATTGCTAGACATATTAACTTTAGTATCCTAGTTTGCTGACTAACTGCTGTTTTTCCCCCTATCCCGTAGCACACTGATGTGACTGAAACTAGCTTCAGTAGTTGCTATTGCCTGCATGTGATGTGCCAGATAAACAGTAGGCTTTCAGTTCTGAAATAGGCAGAGAGAGAACTTCTGGAAACTAACTTCCTTGTGCACTTACTAGAAATACTAGTAAATGAAATAATAAAACATTCAGGAATCATTGAAAGGGAAGGGAGTTATTTCACATCAGGTATACAATATCCAGTAATTTGTATGCCATATCATCACTTCTAGATTACATTTATGAAAATTTACATTCAGTCTCTTACTAATCTGGCTGTAGTGCATGTAAGAGATAAAATGCTTTATTCATTTGATAATGCCAAATCCCAATGTACTGTACACACACGTACACGCACTCACACACACGTGCATGCGCACTTGCCCAAATAGGACTGCCAACTCTGGGTTGAGAAATTCCTGGAGATTTGGGAGGCAGAACCCGAGGGAGCAGGGTTTGGAAGCTCAGCAGAGTATAATGCCATAGAGTCTACCTTTCAAAGCAGCCATTTTCACCAGGGGAACTGATCTATGTCATCTGGAGATGTTGTAATTTATTTATTTGTTGGATTTATATCTTATCCTCCCCACAAGGAGGCTCAGCACACGTCACATCATAAACCCACAGTTTAAAATACAATAAATAACAGGTAACCTCATATAACAATAAAATCCACAAAATCTCTCAACAAATTCTGAGAGATCTCCAGGTCCTGGAGAACAGCTAAATAAGGATAACAACATCATTATAAAACCCGCAGATAAGGGAGGTGGAATTGTCATATTAAATACTAAGGACTATCTGGAGGAAGTCAGTCACCAATTGGGGAATAGTATTAACTATCATCAACCCATAACCTGTTGGAATGCATTCAGCGTGTTATTAAGATCATAATAGATGAGGCATTAAACAATTGACCCAAAAAAACCCATAAAGCATTGTTAAATCCTTTTCCCAGGGCTCCAGGGTTTTACATTCTCTTGAAAATCCATAAAGGGGGTTTCCCCCCTGCAAGGTAGACCAACAGTATCGGGATCAAATTCTATTTTAGAACCACTGGCAATCTATCTTGATAGTTTCCTGCAACCTTTTGTACAACAGTCCCCAACTTTTATTAAGGATACGACTTCTTTCATAAATATGATAAGAGAAATTAAATGTCCCAGAAACAGCATACTTGATGTCACTTGACATCAAATCCCTTTACACTTTGATTCCTCATGATGGGGCCAGGGGAGTGGTAGAAGTAGCCTTAAATGACAAAATTAATCCACATCCTTCTACTTCATTCCTGCTAGATATTATCCTAGAGAAAAATTATTTTAAATTTCGAGATCAATTTTTTTCTGCAAACGAAGGGGGTGGCCATGGGTTGCTCAACCGCCCCAAGCATCATGAATCTGTATATGTCTGACCTTGAGGGAAAGTATATACTGGATGCCCAAAGGAATCTTTATTTGAGTGAGATATGCTTTTGGAAATGATATATAGATGACATGTGTGTGTGATCATGTCCATGCAAGCCCATGCTGAGGCATTTGTGAACTGGTTGAACACTTTAGATAGTAATATTCAATTCACATATGAGGGCAACCTAGAATGTATCAATTTTCTTGATGTAACTGTCTATAAAGAAGGCAATGGGAAACTGGGGGTGCGTCCCTTTGAAAAACCTACAGATTGTTGTTCATATTTACAGTTTTCTTCTTTTCACCCCTGCTGGACAATACTTGCAATTGAAAAAGAACTCTACTAACATCAGAGATTTTATAAAAGAGAGTGAGTCCTTATCTAAGTCCTTTGTGACACTAAGTTATCCTAGAAGGATTGTTGAAGCAGCTAACCAGAGAACAGTTTTTACACCGCGTAGCACCTTACTGGTATCTAAGAATAGAGAAATGAAAAATGACATATGTTGGTCTTTAGATTACACCCATTTGGCAACAGAGATTAGTAAAATTATTATAAGACATTGGAATATTGTAAGTGATTTGGCAGGCTGTGATAAGGTTCCCATAACTGGTTACCGTATAAATAGGAACCTACGAGACATTCTACTCCATTCTGATTTTTAGAACCGGCTATTTCATCTAATCAATCAGAAGGACATTTCCCATGCTTTAACTGTAATGTATGCAACTTGTCTGTGAAAGCATCTTCCATCCTGAATCCCAGCACCAATATTCCATTATGTGATACAGATTTTTCCACAAGCAGAACCCAGAATGTAGTATATATCATACAGTGTAGGTGCCCAAAGCTAGACCATTAAAAACAAGAATACAAGAACACATTTCTAGGATTAGGAACAAGACCGTGGAAGCCCCCCTGGTGTCCCACTTTTTGCGGCATCATTCTAATTGCAGGGAGTTTAGTTTCTCTGTTGTAAGTGCTATTAAGCCATCTTGCACCGTTGACACTTTAAGGAAACTGTTGCAAACTGAATCAAAATGAATTTACAAATTGAATACTTTGTCAACTCACAGTTTGAATAATGGAATTGAATTTTTCTTGTTTTTTGTAAATTGGTGTCTGTCACTTCAATTAGTATGTGTATGGCTAATGAGCATACACTATATTTGGTATTGCTAAGTACGCCCTCCCATGGCTCTAGTCTGTCAGATTTCTGCACCAATTGGGTGATGATGAATAAATAGACCATATGAGTTTTGTGAGTATTAAATCAATCTCACATATATTATTTTGTATTAATCTAATATAGAGATATAGTGTATTATGGATTTTTATTTATTTCAGTGGATTTTAATTACATTGTTATGAGCCTGTAAACAAGTGTCAGATGAAATGGGATTTTAAAAGCTGACAAAGCCCATAGGCTCAATTCTGCTACTTGTAGACCAGTATGATCTTCTTCTTCTGAGTCCATATAGCTACATACTTTTGATTATGTACATACATCCATATCTAGAAGAAACAAGATACAGCAAGAAACACGATTACAACACTGAATGATTGTTCTAGTTAATTGTTCTACTTACCTTCCTTCTCAGTAGTTGGATTACGTTACAAATTGTACCTACTGTGGTCGGATTTTTGTAGACTGGAAGGACTGTGGACTGATCATTTTTGGATTTATTACTGTATTTATAATTGTATTTATTGTAATAATTATTTATAACTCTGAGCACTGTGCACCTTAATAATTTATATATATATATGAATTTTAAAATATTTAAAACATCTTAAAAGTATTACAATATTGTGTGTATTGTACATATACAAGTATATTACTTCTGGAAGGGTTTTCCCTCTTTTGTTTTTCCAGTTTGGTTCCAGAAGCGCCCCCCCTTTTTTTTTCCTACCTGGAGGTCGGCAACCCTACCCCCAAAGATAGTCTTATTTGGAAAAATACAGTAAGGAGAGCTAGTTGGAGGACAAATTTGGTATCAGTAGAATTCATTGCTGTTAAGTTGACTTGTGTTTTTACCTTGCTGCCATTCTTTGATATTTTTGAAACCCTTAAATGTTACTTCATACAGGTCCTAGCTTTTTTCCTGTCTGAAGAAAGCATGAAAAATAGAATTGCCTTTTCAGCCAGGAAGTCTTTGATTTAGTTTAGCAAATTATATTGGAAGGCTTGTATGCAGCAAGCTGCCACTGCAGCTTCTGAAATGGGAACTATGTGCAAATTATTGCTCACCTAAGATTAGTTAGTGTGCCTGAATTTTTGATATTGAAGGCCAGAAATAACTTGGCTTTCTGTTTAGCTCCAAGGTTCAATAACTGCTGAAATATAAAATCAAAAGTTTCCCAAACATTCTGCAGCTCAGGGCAAGGATTTTCAAAGGACTTTCCAAATAACTTTTATAGAGCTTTTTCAAAACCAGGCTACTTATTCTTTCACAGGATGATGCTTGAGGTATGCACTGCTATGAACCAATGGGCCAGTGCTGTGGTACTTGAAAGAAAGACAAATGAAAAGTACACTAGGAAGAAAAGAATATCTGTGCACATATTTCCAGCCTCCTTCTCTGTAGCTTGCAAGTTACACATTCTACACTTCACCATAATGAGAGGGAGAAAATATTGCTCCATTACGCCCTATGAGCATTTTATACGGGCAGTACTGCACTCACAGTGAGAAGGGATTATCCCTCTAAAAATATTTTTGATGGGGCTTTCATCATATGAAATAACAAGCCAGAGAATAAAAGATAAGCAACATCTTTGATGTGCAGCAGCTGTATTTCAAAACGGGTATTTGTTGCCTTTTGGGGGTTCCTTTTCTCCATCTCCACTGGAAAACGTTCTGCTGTACCTTCAACTGAACATTAGCGTAGGGGAGCCTTAAATAATATGCTATAGTATGGCATAGTTCAGGTGAAAATTTCCATTTTTCCCTGTATGATTTAATACAACATGTAGCCTGGCTGAAGTGTTAATTGTGAGTTGTCATGTAAAGATTGAATTATAATGTATACTGCTATCTGTTAATTTCTTAGTTACTACTGTTGTATAAAAAGCAGTACACCTGCCAATTCATATGACGGCAGTAAGTTCACTTAGTTTTTATGCTATACATCTTCAGTGTATTAAAAAAAAATTCAGCCTCTTCAGACCCTTTTCAGACCCTTTTACTCCACAAAAGGATATCAGGTGCAACACTGCTAGTCCTGCTATATATCACTGAATCCTCTTTGTCACCAGCTATTCAAAAACAGATATAAGAAAGTAATTAGTAAGCACAAAAGGATTAGAAACATCATTTAGAGACCATTGCAAGCATTTAGGAATTATCCCCACTGTGGTCTTAATACATAGTGTCAGTCATCACATGGTTCTGATGCATGAAACTTTCCATATCAGCACTCCTAAACCCAGAACACCGGTTATGCTGCATGGAAGCTGCACCAAGGATCAACATGTGGTGGACAGAAGTACTACATATTTTAGCTACAACAGGTGTCATTCATCTGTCGGCATGTGATGCCTGTAACGTGTTTCTAGATATCATAGAACAGCCCAGCAGAAGAGTGGAAACCCTGATGGTCAAATGTATATTGGACATCACCTACATTTTTTGGCATGAATGGTACAGTCAGACTTCATGCTAAACCAATGTTTATAAATTGTATGTTAATTAAACTTGGGTTTATTGTGACATTCCAGTGCTGGCCAGCGATTAACTATAGTTAGTAGTGACCACAATCTATACTCCAAATGACAAACAGATTCCTTTCTTAGAGGAAATGCTAAACATTCTACAAAATTTTGCAGGAGATCTTATTCTAGAAGGGGATCTGAACTATGTCTCTGACCTGCAAATGGACAAATCCCATTTCACAAAAAAATCTCTGAAATGTAAATCGACAATTATTGCACTTCCTTCTCTTTTGAAAAAATATCACTTGTGTAATGTGTGGAGGCTTCATAACAAAGGGGTTAAAGATTACACTTACTTCTTGGCAAAATATAATACTTACACCAGAATAAATTATCTCCTAATGTCTACTTTATTAGCTGAAAAAATTACAAAAATAGAAATTGGGCAGTAACTTTGGACAGGTCACATCTGGATTGAATGCTATATAGCGTTCTCTGGCTTACCAAATAAAGATCGCACCTAGTCTTTGAATACGCAAATACACGTACTGAACAAAGTACTAAAGGAGCAAATTAACACCGAGATTCTAAACTTTTTAAAAGAAAACCTAGATAAGGAGACATCATTACCAGTGGTTTGGGATGCAATGAAGGCAGTTCTTCAAGGTAAACTAATCAATTTGGCAATGCATTTAAAAAGGAAAGACAAAAAGCTAGAAATAAATTACTAGCTGATAGAATGTTTAGAGAAAGAACACAAGCAAAGGGGAGGTAAACAAATCTACAAAAAAACTCCTTGCCCGACGTAGAGTACTAGGGGAATTAGAAACATCTCAAATTCAGAGGAATTTAATATATTTAAAACAGAAATTTTGGAATAAATCTCCAAAATCACTCAGAATTCTATCTTG
The DNA here is from genome assembly GCF_028583425.1 of Eublepharis macularius. Classification (NCBI taxonomy): domain Eukaryota; kingdom Metazoa; phylum Chordata; class Lepidosauria; order Squamata; family Eublepharidae; genus Eublepharis; species Eublepharis macularius. The sequence continues at coordinate 34,986,003 of NC_072799.1, read as the reverse complement.
GAAAGTGAACGAGAGAAGACAGGCAAATTTTATTAGTTATATTAGAGACGCAAAAGGAGGGCTACAGGCAAAATTTAGAGATATTGTTCACATTCTCGCATCTTACTACAAGTTCCTTTATTCAACCAGTGAGCCAGATCAGAAAATCATTTCAGACTATTTAGAATCAAATAAAATTTTGAAGCAACTTTCCTCAAATCATAGGGAGATTTTAGAAAAACTCATCTCAACTAATGAAATACAAGAAGTAATTAAAACCCTAAAATATAATAAGGCACCAGGTCCTGGTGGAGTCCCTGCAGAGTTTTATAAGTCTTTTACTAGTAGTTTAGCTGGGCCATTGACTGTGATTTCTAACAATATACTAAAGAATGGCACATTACCCAAATCCTGGCAGGAAGCAACAACAGTGGCTATACCAGAAGGAAATAAAGATTCCCTCAGCTCCACCCTCATACAGACCAATAGCGTTGATTAACCAAGATGCAAAAAAAAATTCTTCAGTGATAGTACAAAGATTGAAAAAAATAATACCAAATTACATCAATATAGACCAAACTGGGTTTATTCCAAAGAGAAATATGACTGATAACATCAGACATACTCTAAATGTGATAAATTATGGTAGACACCAGCCAGACCCCTCAATACTGCTTTCAATTGATATAGAAAAGGCTTTTGATTCCATAGAAATTCCATATTTAAAGGCCTTGCTGACTAAAATGGGGTTTGGGAAAAGATTCCTTAGGCTGATATCAAGTATATATGAAGCTCCAACAACAAAGGTGCGAGAAAATGGATTAATGTCAAATTCTTTTTCTATCACTAGAAGGACACGGCAAGGCTGCCCTCTGTCTGATACACAACTAAACAAATGTGGAACAATGTTAAATAATTGCCTCTGGTCTTATATAGGGTTGACATAGGGTCAACTTTAAAATATTATGTAATCACTCCAAGAAGGGAGGGTTAAGTATACCAGATCTAAAACTATATTACTATGCAGCTAAATTGGTCAATGTAGTTCAAATGCTAAACAAACATGCGACAGGGGGCTACATACACATAGAAGGAACTTATATTCGCCCCCAACCGTAAATGAAGTATTTTGGAATTGTCCCTCCATCCGTCCCATTCAGGCACTGAAAAATGAATTCCCACATATATCCTTAAAGACTTGGGATAGGTGGAGAAAGAAATTAGTCCCTGATTTCTCTTCATTGCAGGTGTTTACTAACTAACCCTGTTTTCCTCCAGGTAAGGAATTCCAGCCTCATTGGAAACATGCAGGTACATTAACACTAGCTGTCATTACTCGCAAAGGTACTCTCAGAGGAAAGGATAATCTTTAGATATGAAAATACCATGGTACAGCTATCTCCATTTAATGAAAGACCTAAACATACGGAAAGCACTAAAGAGACCTCAAACTGACTTTGAAAAAAATCCTCAGTACAAATGAGGGTGCTACGAGAGGATTACTCTCAATTATATATAAAATTTTGCTTGGAAAGGATGCAGTTAAGGTTCCAAAATATCAAAAGACCTGGCAGACTATGTCTTCAATAGATTTGACAGAGGGACATTGGAATCACATCTGGAAATCATTTTCAATGAGAGCCTTCCCTATTCGATTGCAAGCATTCAAAATTTTAATGAACTGGTATCTCACTCACCAAAAATTGTATTATATGGATAGCTTTAGATCTCCATTATGCTGGAAGAATTGAGGAATCCTGGCACTTATGCTCACTGCTGGTTGGCTTGCCCAAAAGTGAACAAATTTTGGGAGGACGTCATAAAAAATATCCATGAAATAATTGGGTGTTCCATACCAAATTCACCAGAATCATTGCTGTTAAATGTCTGGGAACACAGGTCTGATCTATCATCACAGAGAGAACTTATAGCCATTCTAGTAGGAGCAGCAAAAAATAGCTATTGCAGACAAATGCAAAGAACTGCTCTCCCATCATTCAAGCATGGCATAAAAAACTATGGGAGTTTTTCATTTACAAGAAAATACCACACGGTCTAAAACAATCTGATACTGAAGATTCCCAAGACAAATTCACACAAATCTGGTTTCTGCTGCAGACTTACCTCAGTAAACATGGTATTCTACCACCCTCCTATGTCTCCCAGGCGCTCAGCTCCTTCTGAAATATGTTGGAATTTTGCATACGAATGGTAAGATAAACTCTCTTGATGTTATTGTAATATATTCTATATTCAGTTTTATTCTCTTCTTGCACAATATTATATTTTTCCTATATTGAATTATTATTGTAAATTGAATTCTCTATCGCAACCTCTGTAATATGGACTTTTAAAGAGCAACAGTAAAGGCTTTTTTAAAAAAAAACTATAGTTAGTAGGAGAGCCACAGACTTGGATTCTTAACCAATTTGACGATCCTAATTCACAGTAATTATTGTTAGATTCAGCATACAGATTCAGCAATACTGGATTAATCCCAGCTAGTTCAACTGGGAATACTGGCTTAATCCCAGCTATGAATTCTAGTTTAATCCCCAGAACTCAGAATGGCAAAAAAAAAAAAAACCTTACAGTGCCTGCTTTCATTGGCAGTAGAAAAACGAAGTGCAGCTGAGGGCTTGCTGTGGCTGGCAGAAAGAGAGGACCAGCCAGCCCAACGTGATGTGCCGTCATGCAGGGGTGAAGCAGAGAAAAGCCATTTAAGGGTCTGGCATCCCTCTCCATCCCTTCTTTGGCCGCTGGTTGGATGCCAGTTGGAAACATGCCCTCCCATAATTTTCAGGGTAACCGTGAACCAATTGCCCTGTTGAGGCCTGAGTGGGAATTTTTTGCTCCGCCAGCACAATTGGCCCTAAGCGGGGGAGGGGGTACTCTACCCCGAAGGACAAGACACACTTCCCTTTAGCACTAAAGAATGCTTGGCAAGAAGGAGCCTGAGCCATAGACATGTCATGTTTCAGTGTTTAGAGCCAGAGTGGCCATGACATAATGGAATGCGCTCATCGTGGACACTGCAGATCTTTTGACAGATGTAACACAAATAAAATTGGTTTTTTAATTATCTCATCCAATGGTTGCTGTTCGTATTTTATGTGTGTGCTTGCGATCAGGATTTCTGAGCAGTCAGGTTAAATTTATTTATTTAAATTTGGGCTTCTGCTGCCACAAACTGCAGATTATTTAAATAAAGTCCAGAGGCATTTTTAGGATCAATGTAAAAGCCCTTTAATACCCTTGAACCACCCTTTGTTATCCACATCTGAGGGTTTTGTGTATATATGATTTTAATTGCTGAATTTTATTATAAAATTTGCTATGTAATTGTATTTTATGATTGTTGTGCCCCATCCTGAGCCCGCTTGTGGGGAGGGCGGGTTAAACACCGAATAAACTCAACTCAACTAACAGCAAAGAAGACTGGGTATTCCTCACCAAGGTGGGAATAGCTAATAAACAACTATCTAGCCTACCTTTGCCTCTTCTGTGGTGGGAGAGGGCAGAACTTGTTACTTAATGCCTGGTTTATGACTTTGTCTTATATTGTTTGAATGTTAGAGAGCAATTGTAACTCAGTTCTAGTCAATGCGTCTTATTCCCAGGAAAGTGATTTTATGATTACTGCCGGGGGTAATCTAGTTTAATGTATTTTATATGACCTGTTACTGATTTTAATTTTGTTCACTTCTTGGAACACCTTTTGGAGCGGTGAGTAACAAATAAACAAAGAGCTGGGAGAGGTTTTTTTCCAGAAAAGAAAGGAGTAGTATTGGTGATGAAGGCAGCAGGAAGAGAGCAGACGGTGATGAGCTGGCAGGAGGAAAGCACCATTTTGACTACATTGTTTTAAGATCTTATTACCTGACCAGAACTTGGAACAGGATAGATTAAAAACCTGTTGATAATTGTTTTTTAAGACAGTCCAAAACTAGACATGCCTTATATCACGAAGCCCATAGTACTAGTATAGCAAGTTTGTTACTTTGTCCTGCACTGATGTGTCTCCTATTCAGTGTTCAACTGTGTATCCTTTGTAAATTCTTGTTGTCATAATAATGTATACCCAGCTGAAAAGTATGAATGTTGTTTAAAAGCCAACATAACTTTTGTCCAACTGAGCTTTTTAAAAGTTCTTTTCATGTTTAATCTTTTCTTGGAACAAAATTCAGTTTCCTCAGAAGATTATCAACTCATTTCTGGCATGCATCCATCCCTGAGTACCTGTTGTAATAGCATAATAAAAGGGCATATTCCTATATTACACTGCCAAGAATGTAGTCAAAAATTACAGAAGTTTTTTGCAAACAGGATAATCTAGCGCATCAACCTTTATCATTTTCTGCTAATGTTCTCATGTCTTTTCACAGTTTAGAATGAAAGCTTACAATATGATTTCATTATTTGCAAAACAATGCAAGTCCCACAGCATGTCAAGGGCAGGCAGGATTAAACATCACACAGGGGTTCTGTTCTGACACATGTTCTGTCTCTGATCCACCCATAAACAGCTGCTGCTACATGTAATACTGTGTAACACAGGTAACGTATTTGGCCCAGTTGCCAAAAAGAATACCTCATCGCTTCTAACAGTGTTAGTGTACTGGAAAACAAAAGGGGGTGGGGGACAAGGGTTGTACCTGGAGACACACTTGGAATAAACCAAACCTTAGCAGTACTGCCAGAATCTCAGAGATTCACCTTGGACTTGGCTGGTGGGTGTGCAGGGCTTGGAGGCATTGATGAGCATAAGCTGTGCCTATTGCCTTTTCCTGCACTGCAGATCCCAGCAGTACTACCAGTGCCTTAGTTGCCCAGGTGGAGATGTGGCCCTGAGTGCTAAGCAGAATGGTCTGATGAGCCATTGTTGGCACAAATGTTGGGGGTTGTCTACCCTCCTCTGTCATGTATAATGTTGGCCAGAGCCTAAGGGAAATAACAGGCTACAGTGCTAGACTTTGATCAGAGAGTACTGGGTTCACATCCTTATTTGCCTACACCGGTTCTTTGGTAACTTTGGGTCAGTTGCTAAACCACCTCATGAAGTTGTTCTGGGGATAAAATGGGAGAAAGGAAATCCTGTGTAGGATGACCTTGAAGGAAAGGTGTTATAAAAAATGTGCTCAGTAGGTAATAGCTATAGCTGTACAATATATGGAGGTGACATGCTCAAAATTATTCCAGTCTCCAAAAATCCTGCTAACAACTTCTCCAGAGCGTCTTGACCTTCTCAACCATATGCTCCCTATGGAGACAGGAGGACATTTTGCTTAGAAATAGCTTTCTTCTACTCTGACAAGCTTGAAGATATGAAGACAAAGGAAGTTTTTCCTTCTTTAAAGGACTCTCCTAAAATTCCTATCATGAGTGACTTTGGTTTTATCCAGCTAAGGAGAAAGTTAAAAAGAGGATGGGAGCCTCTTCTGTTAGGTCATCCTCAGTTGTTCTTAAATAAAAACTTCATTGGTTCATCCTTCTATCCAAAAAGCCAGGCAGAGCAGCTAAGCAGAAAAGTCAAGCCTTAATTGGGGTCAGCTGTTCTCCAGATAAAGAAGCCGGAATGTAATCGGAACCTTATGAATAACCATTGGTTTGGCTAGTGAGTCTTTTTGTTGCAGTGAAATAGGATGCACTATTTTCAAGGCCAGCAATTTTGTTTATTTTTTAAAGTCTGTTTTATAGTTAAAATATTTAACACTTTGTGACATCCAAGTGAACTGTGAAGAGTATGGTAATATTGCATTATCTCATTAAATTTCTGTCTCATTCTATCTCCAAGGAGTTCAGGGTGATGTACACTGGTACTCCTTTCCTCCATTTCATCATCACAACCATTTCGGAAGCAGAAATGAGATTCTTAGCCATCATAAATGACTACATTTTTAACTGTTGGCCACAGAGCCAACCAGGGGGTAGTGATTAGACATGGGCATGAACTGCATTACAAACCAAAAAAACCCACGAACCGCCCAATCTTCCGTTCGCGATCCAGCGGTTCGTGAGTATCCATGGCCAATGAGCCAGTGTTCGTTAGAGGCCCGGTTCATTGCGTTCTTCTGCAGTTCGTGAAGCCAGACAGTCAGGCACCATCAATCAGTTCCCTTGGAAACGGAATCAGGGGAATGCGTGAACTCTGTCTGCACTCCTTCTGTCGCCCTGGAAACCCGAATGGAAGCCCAGCTTACCTTGATCGGCAGGTCTTCCTTCCAACCATGGAGCTGCAAAGTGGTTACAACCTGGGAGAAGACACCCGGGGGGGGAGGGGTGTTCTGTAGCCATGGGCACTCCAATCTCATCCCTGCAAACCCTGATAAGCAGCTCTGACGGCCAACCACAGACCTCCTGTGTTGCTCAATGGGAACTCTGCTTATAAAAAGCAGTGGGCTCCCAGGCTGGGTTTCACTTTCAGTGAGCAGTGGAGTGTGACAGAGCTGTTGCTTGCTACTTGCTAGCCTTTGGGGAGAGAGACAGAGTTTAATTGGAGCTTGGATCCCTATTGCAATCTTGACCAAACTTGGGTAATGGCTGGAGGAGAGCTTGTTAAACACTCCCCGGGAATATGGGCTCTCTAATTCCAACGGGAGCCGTTCTGACACCCACGAACCTCGAACAGGTTCAGCAACAGGAAAAGTTCATTGTGGTTCGCTGGTTTGGGTTCATCGTCGGCACTGAACCACGAACCGCTGGTTTGTTGAACTTTTTCAGTTCATGCCCATATCTAGTAGTGATGTTGGAGTTGGCTCTGAGTGGGTTTCAAAACCTGGTAAGAGATGTAGATGTTGTCTGGGAACAATGACCACAATGCTATCCCTAAAGTAAAAAGCAGTAACAATTGATTTCAAACAGAGAACTTTACAAAAATGAGCAGAATAGTTAATAGAAAGTTGAAAGGGAAACTCAAGAAATTCAGATCCCTAAAGGATGCTTGGAAGCTATTCAAACCCTTAAAATAATAACTGCACTTATATACTACCCTTCTAGACAGATTAGTACCTCACTCAGAGTGGTGAACAAAGTCAGTGTTGTTGTTATAATCCCCACAATACAGCTGGGAAGTTGGGACTGAGAGGAGTGGCTTACCCACGGCCACCTGCTGAGCTCATGGCAGTAGTGGGATTGGGGAATAGCTAATGTATGCTAATTGTTAAAAGAGGGTCCAGAGATGTATCAGGAAGTTACAGGCCAATTAGCCTCATGTCTAATGTCAAAGACAGAAGATCAGAGCATACTGAGGGAAAAGCAGTATGGCTTCTGTAAAGACTTCCTGCTTCACCAACCTTTTAGAGTCCTTTTAAGAAAGTGAACAAGCATGTAGATTAACAGTTGCTTCTAGCCCATGATCACACCAAACAAATCGGTGAGATCCAACCAGCATTTCTGCTGGAGAAAATGGAAGGAAGGTTCCTTTTTGAGAAAGGAGACCTTCATGTGCAAAGGCCATATGAAACAAGGATTGTGGTATGGAGAGAAAATGGCTAGGGGTGTGCATGTAAAAAAAAAATATTTCAGATCTAGATTTTGGGGAGGGCACTGGGTTCATCCTAAATTTTCAGAAGTGTTGTTACTAGTTTGGGATTCCTTTTCAGTGAGGGTTCACCTCCCTCCCCCCCCCCCCGCACACACATACATCCCAGATATTTCAGACCCATTATTTTTATTTCCCTCAGTCAGAGGCAGCGGGACTGAGCAGGGGTGGCGAGGGCGGAAAGAGATGACTTTGTCAAACAGCTCTTGGTCAAGTATCTTCTCTTTCCATTTTAAAGGGTCATTATTTCCTATGTGCAGATGGAGGCCAGGCCTATTCCCATAGAAATTTAAAGGGACCAGAGACCCAACAATTGAGCCAACTAACAACTAATAATCAAGTAGACCCGGCCTATGGAAGATGGGTCTATCCTCTTCTTCCTTTAAAACTTAAAAGGAAGGGCTGAACTGGCCCTGGACTTATTGTGCTGGCATTAACCTGCTGGCAGCTCCAGGGTTATGTTGTGAGCCTTGCTCCCAGTTACAGTCCCCACTACCGTCTCTGGAGGTGGCAGAGCTCCTCATCTGCTGCAAGATAATTTTTGGGAATGCTTTGGCTCATTTCCAGTATTCTCAAGCTGACCCAAAACTGAACTTAAGGTGGCAGACCTGAATGTGCATGTTAGCAATTGACCCTGATCCTCATGCTAAGAGGGAAGCTTATGAATATGGCTATATCATTAGCCCCTCTCCTTATGTGTTTTAAACACAGAAGCACTGCCTGTCAAGGCAGGAAATGGTTGTCAACCCCTGGCCAGGAGCTGGAAAAGTTCTGGCATGTGAGTCATAGGCAAGATTGACTATCAGCCCCACACCTCTGGAGATATGCAAAGATCTTAAGACAAAGGGTCTTCCAGAAGTTCCTAAATTAATCACATCCACACCCTGCCGATCTTCCCTTATCCACTGTACCAATTTGGGCTATTTAGGGATTTGATAAGCTCCACCTGTCCAGCCATCATGGGTCATCAAGCACATTCTTACCTTTAGTGACACCCAGGAAGGTTTAATCAGACCTCTCCAATTTTATTGTTTCACCTCTGGAGTCAGCCGTTAAGGTATTGTTTTTGGGCAGAAGATGTCATCTTCCCCCAGGGTACATTCCACAATTTAATTGGGCTACCCTCCACCATAGTTGTGTATGTGTGTTCTTGGATCTGACACCCACCATCAGACACATATCTGAGCCTCTCTCTTCCTGCCACAAAGCAGTAGTCACTCAAAGCTACTATCTCACGGAGGTCCCCTATCTTCTAGACCACTAAATATCATCTGACCCTGTGCTCCTCTCCATTTTCCTCCCTGTTTTCTAGTTAGCTCTGGGTATATCTTATATGTAATTTCCTATGTGTTTGCTCTTGCTGCCCCTTCAATAAAAACCATTCTTGTTGAAAATCCGCTTGTTTTTATTGAGAGTTCTCTGAAGGAACAATCCTCGTATACAGTGATGGAAAAATCTCTCTTGGTTACCTTCTCTGGCTGCTTCTCCTTGTACACTAATTCCCTGAACTCACAAGGAGACCACCTATTTGGGTAACACACATGCCTAAAATTGGGAAAGGCAGAGTGAAAAAGCTGGCTGGATCCAACCCATTGTATTTTTGTAGTGGCAGTAGCTGTCTAATTGAAATCATGGTAACCCTGCAGGACATATCCTGAGGAAGAATCGATCTGTTAGGTATGAGTGGAACAACCAAGTATGCCTTCAAAAATCCCATATTTGTATCACAGACAACTCATAATCATTGTGATCGTATTAAGAAAACAGCAACACTTTCTTCAGTCAGTATGTCAACCAGTTGTGTGTATGTTATGTGCCATCAAGTCACCTCTGATCTATGGTGACCCTATGAATGAAAGACCACCAAAATGTCCTATCATTAACAGACTTGCTCAGATCCTGCGAACTGGAGGACATGGCTTCTTTTATTAAGACAAGCCATCTTGTTGTAGGTCTTCCTCTTTTCCTACTGCCTTTCACTTTTCCTAATGTTATTGACTTTTCCAGAAAATCTTGTCTTCTCATGATGTGACCAAAGTACGATAGCCTCAGTTCTGTCATTTTAGCTGCTAGGGAGAATTCAGGCACTTATTTGTCTTTTTGGCTGTCCATGGTATCTGCAAAAGTCTCCTCCAGCACCACATTTCAAATGAATCAATTTTCTTCCTGTCAGCTTTCTTCACTGTCCAACTTTCCATACATTATTATCTATACATAATAATGGGAATTATCTTGATCCATTGTTTGGATTATCTTGATCTTGGTTCTCAGACAGACATTTTTATCTTTAAGGATCTTATAATTGCACCAGTGCAGGGCTGCAAGGGGCATCCACAGAGCACCATGAAGGTAAGCACAGGGTCCCTCCTTACCCTCCTGCTTGGAGGGTCAGGGGACCTGGCAACCCTACCTCCATGCTGTGAAAAGCACTCGGTCATTATGTTCAATGATGACAGATTTCTACTTTAAAAAAAACAACAACGTATCTCTCCAAGTGTTGTACCTGCAGGCTCACATGTTGATAATTAAGGGAACAGAAGTTCTTTTGAATCACTTTAGACGGAACAACATTTTTGTAAAACTTTGTATTCATGGGATTACAGCACCAGGACTTCATAATGGAGCGTTTTCTCTCAGATCTCATTTCTCATGTTGAACAGAAAGGAAAATCTGCTTTTATTCAGAGTTCAGATTCCAAGGGAAGGGGCCTGTGCACAGAAGGCAAACATAAGATTCCGTCCAGCTTTCTCTTTTGTGTCATGGACGTGTGTGTTCCATCTGTATAGATTTACTATAAGTTAAGAGTGCTGATCTTGCAATCAGATAATTTTTATTTTCACAAAATGAATGATACTAGTGGTAACGCTGAGAATGCTAGCTCCAGTTTCACAACTTTGGCAAGCTTATGACAAATAAAACAATAACCCCTCCCCCTGCACGCACATGTTTTCCATCTGTGGTTCTGTCAATACCATTTAAATTGTCACAATAATAGTAGTAGAAATCGGCTGTCATCCAAAGCTCTCTAGGGTTCTGAGGCAGCTCTGCACAGCTTTCACATCAGTGTTGTTGGTAATGCCTGTTTATGTACCATCATTCACATGGAGCGTTCCCCAATAAAGCATTACCATACCTTCTCTGGCAAAGCTCTGTATATATACTGGAAGCCCCTTCCCTTGAGTTGCTGGGTTGACAAAATAGTGAGAGTTCCATCAGTGTGTGTTAGCAGTGCTTAAACAGGATGATCCTGTTAGGGTCCGGTTATAAGGTGCATAGTAAGAATAATGTATAGTAAGAATAAATACCAAAGGCACTTACTGAAAATAGGAGCCTGAAGTAAAAGCTTATTTGCATTTTTGTAATTTGCAGAATTGATTTATTATGCAAATAAGTGAATATTAATTTTATGAATGTAGTAAATCCCAAGGCCAGACTGGCATTCATTTCTGCCTTTGACTCCGCAGGGTAGAACTTGCAATGCACTACATAGGCACCTGCCCTTGAAGGGGTGATGGAAGGCCCCACAGGAAAAGAAGTCTGAAGGAGATGAATTACCAACAGCATATTACAGCACTGGTTTAGCATCAGGAACAGTTTATCCTAGATGTTAAGAAACCTGGGGTACAGTCAATTCACCATGCACTACATGCACACGAGCACACACTCTGTATGCAGGATGGGCATTGATAATAGGAACATCTTAAGCACAGAGCAGCACACAAAACTATGTTTTAAAACACACTCATATTTAAGTTTCAGAAGTGGTACTTCTTGTACTTATTGAAAACCATTGCAGGATGCTGAAACATCTTGATTTAAATTCCTAGGAAACCCCAGACATCCAAAATGGCTTAGTGATTAGAGTATTGGGCTAGGACGAGCCAGACACTGTTTAAACCCACACACACACACCCTTCAGTGGGTGACACTAGGGCAGTCATACCCTTGCATCCTAATCCATATCATAGAATTGTAGGGTTAAAAAGGAAGACAAACCTGACTATTCATCCCCAAGCTCCTTGAAGAAAGAGAAGGAAAAAATGTAACAGACTATTATCCAGTTAGGAAACTATAATTGCAATCTTAATCACACTTTCCTGGGAGTCACATGAGTCACAGCTCACTTCTTAGCTGTGATTCACTAGAACTCATAGCCTACCACAAATTTTGTTAGTCTTGTAGGTGCTACTGGACTCTTGCTCTTTTCTTTTGCTAAATAGAACTGGTTAGGATTGCTTCCTGAGTCTGTAAGTGGTTCTGTCTAGGAAAATGTTCGCAGCTGCTTACCACGTACGCTAGTGTGAACACATTGTGATTCAAATTTGTTTAAGGAAATATATATTTGTAGGGGGGTTTTCAGTCGTAAGATTGCATTTGGTGTGCGCAGGGGTCATTCTGTAGAAAAAGCTGGAGGAACTCATTAGCATAACTCATCAGCATATGTCACGCCCCTTGACATCACTGGAAATGTTTCATTACCATAACTGATTTGCATATGCCACACACCCTGGCATCACCTATCCTGGCTGTTTTGGACCAATGCTGGCCATTCAGGGCCAAAATTGGGCCCAAAATGACAAAGGGGCTGAAAATGGCCGAAAAGGGGCCCCAAATGGTCAGGATCAGGCTGCTGCTGAGCAGGAGAGTGATCCACCACCCGTCAGAGGCCCAGGCCAGGCCATTTTCCCCTCAATCCAGGACGAAACAGGCCCAAAATGGCTGAGTCAGGTGGGTGGGGCCACCTGACACGTGACCTCTTTGGGGAACTGCCAGAACTGTGTTCCTGCGCGTTCCCCCTCAAAATGAGCCCTGGGTGTATGTCATATTTGATACAGCATCTTAGTTTTCTGGTAATTGAACAATTGCCTCTTGCTTTCCATGTTCCTCTTGCTTTCCATCTTTAAATCAAGGGAATATAAACCTTCCCTATTTTCTTTCAGGCTGCTTTTTATTCTTTGTGTCAGAGAAATTATTTTTGGTAAAACCTGTGAAACTAATTTTGATCTTTTTATTTATTTTTATTTAGAGATTTATACCTCGCTTGTCTCCCTAATGGGGAAACCAGTCCCTTTAAGAAAGTACATCTTCCCCAGGCTCGATATTTCCCTCAAATTCTTTTGATAGAGCATCTCTTTCTTGTTGCCAGCTCTTTTTCTATTCTGAAACAAATACACTCTACAATAATTTGCTTATTTTTGATACCACCTTGCTGTTTGTTTTTTCCTTAAACCTTTTGAAACCTTTGCTTTTGGACTTCTCATTTAGCTCCTCCTTATATTATCTTAAACTTGTACCCCAGGAGGGCTCTGGTCACAATCAGGTCCCCCAATCCCACGGACAGGCTGTCAGAGGCCTAGCAGTTACCTTATGGCTTCTGCTTGTCGTGTGCGCGCAGAGCATGCATGCGCTCCCAGCCCATGATGATGTCACTTCTGAGAAGTGATGTCATCATGCAGGTCATGTGCTGCCCTGGAAGCACTCCTGTGCTCCCCAGGGGGCTGAATCGGGCTGCTGCGGAACACGAGAGTGCTCCTGCCCTCCACATAAGCCCAAATTCAGGCCAAATCAGGCATGAAGTAGCCTGATTCCAGCTGAATCTGGCCTGAATTCAGCCACTGTGGTGCACAGGAGTGCGCTGCACTGCCCAGGAGCATGCTCTGGTAGGCACATCCCCCCCACTGGCCAGGTAAGCAGGGGCAGGGGGAAGGTGAGAGCCGAGGATCCTCAACCCCCAGCAGGAGACTGGCATCCCCACTTCTCATCCCCACGCAGACATAGATTCACTCAGGCATTTCCATACGGCTTGCTTGACTTAGATAAATTAATTTCTCGTATACACAAATTGATCCAAGTGCGCACACAAGCTTGCCTGACTTAGACAGAATTGGGCTTTCAGGCCACTACACAACTTGCCTGATTCAGCCAGAGCCATTTCTCTGAGAAACATACTGACTCACACACACACACACAAACACAGTTTCATTGAACTTGAATAAATACTTCCTCTCAGAAATATACAGACAGTTCAGGCTCCACATAGGTTGCCTGACTTAACCTCTTTCTAAGATAAACAAAGGGTGACTGAAGAACTTTTTTTCAGCACAGTAACTAAAAATTGCCGTTCACTCCTCTCCCAGTGTACAGTTACCCTCGAATAACAGCATACTCAGAGTCAAGCTAGAAGTGATGAAATGTAGGCTTCTGAGGAAAGAAGGGTAGGGGCTGGATGGATGAATGAGGGCCAAGCTAGAAGTGATGAATTACACTTGAATGGCAAGTGAACAGACTCACATGTTTTCCTCCTTATTCACTGGTGCTCCACTTTTGCTCCACTCAAGTGTCGTGCAAGTGGAGTGCTAGTGAATAGGGAGGAACACATGTGAGTCTATTGTCGAAGGCTTTCACGGCCGGAGAACGATGGTTGTTGTGGGTTTTCCGGGCTGTATTGCCGTGGTCTTGGCTTTGTAGTTCCTGACGTTTCGCCAGCAGCTGTGGAAAGCTCTGTCTTTTGGTGCTACACCTCTGAAGATGCCAGCCACAGCTGCTGGCGAAACGTCAGGAACTACAATGCCAAGACCACGGCAATACAGCCCGGAAAACCCACAACAACCAACATGTGAGTCTGTTCACTTGCCATTCAAGTGTAATTCATCACTTATAGCTTGGCCCTCATTCATCCATCCAGCCTCCATCCTTTCCTCAGAAGCCTACATTTAAACTCACAACAATTAAAAAAAAAACCACATTAGCAAGCAGAAATAAAGTACTCATACTTAAAGTACTCATGCAAAACATTACACACTCCCTTGCATCAATTACACTCTTCTGATCATTTCCTTTTGGTTTTTTCCCCACCCACAGTTTTATGTCAGGTATCCAGCAGAGCCCATGACTTTGTTATAGTGATTTCCACTTTATAGAACAGGCTCCCTGAGGAAGTAAGGGTCCATCATTTGTGGAGGTATGCAGAAGGTACTGTAAAACTGTTTTATTTACCTGGATATTTGGGAATTGAGCTGTAGATGTTTCACAGGTTTTCTTATAAATGGTTTTTATTGATCGTTCTAGGTTTCAAGTAAATGCATTTTAAGTCACCTTGAGCAATAAGGAAAGGTGGAATATAAACCTTTTAATAAACATAACAAGAAAGTAGAAAGTGCAAGACCAAGCTAGGGGCAGTGGTAACCTTAAAATTCTGTGGTGAAAATGTCGATAAGGGTAACATTTCCAGCTTTATTTTGTATACAGTAATTGTGACAAAAACCTCTTTATTCTATCTATCCAGTTGGAAATACCTCAGTAGCAGAAGATCAACAAATATTATTTGCCTTTTCCTGTTTGTTTCAGCCATTCAAAATAAACAAAGGCAATAACTAATATTTTATTATAAGAACACAGTGCTTTTCACATTGGCATATGGCTTCTGGCTTTGTGATGAAACCATACAATTTAATGACACTGTCAAAGGTAACACTCACTTGAGCATCTCTGTCGTGGACCAGACCAGCAGAGCAGAGAGACACAGAGGACTCTTCTGAGGAAGAGGCAGCTGGTGAACCTGACCCAGATCCACAGCCAGTGGCAAAGGCACTGCAGGAGGAGGCAGTCTCTGAAGGACCAGACGTGGATCCACAGCCAGGTCCCAGCACATTGGTCCCTCAGCTTCCCTGGGCCAGCAACAGACAGCCAGGCACCAGCCAGCAATCCCCCTCAGCTTCCCAGCCCTGGACTGGCAACAGAGAACCAGTCAGCTCCCCCCCCCCATTACCAGAGCCTTGGGAGCGCCATCAGAGGAGGGCAAGGAAAGCCCTCAAAGCCAGAAGGCGCAGTGCCAGGCTAGCAGCACAGCACTGGCCCAGCATCAACAGTGATGATGAGTGCTTGCAGGAGCAAGACTGAGACAGCTGGCAGGTGCATGATATAGCACAAGTGGCTGAGCAGTGTGAGGCTTAAAAGCAGCAGAGAAAGGAGTGGCTGTGTGGAAGTAATGCATCTGCTTACTACTGACCTTGCTGCTTGTGTTTGGAACTGATTCCCTCATCTCTGACCTCAGCCTGTTATTGTGGACTTGATTCTGGAATACCCCCTTTGGACTCAAAGCTGTGAGTGCTGTCTAACCTATGCTTGAACCTTGGAACTGTGATTTGTCCTGCTCTAACAATTTGTGCAGGGCCGAATCTACGGTTGCCAGCGCCCAGGGCAACTGTAGTCAGGCTCTATAGTCAGGGCAACTGTAGTCAGGCATGCATGCGCTCCTGGCGCTGCGTGATGACATCACTCCCGTGACGTCATCACGCTGGGGCACCCCCCCCGCCCCCGCAGCAAGCTGGCTGTCCCGGCACACTGCGGAGCTGGCGGCCGGCTTGCCACGCGCCCCTTGTCCTGGGGAAAGGCTAACCGCACGGGCAGCCTCCAAGCCACTCGCGCTGCCTTTTACCTTTCCCCAGGACAAGGGGCGGCCGGCTTGCCATGCACCCCTTGTCCTGGGGAAAGGCGAATGGCGCGGGCAGCCTCCAAGCCACTCGCGCTGCCTTTTGCCTTTCCCCAGGACAAGGGGCGGCTGGCTTGCCGCGCGCCCTTTGTCCTGGGGAAAGGCGAACGGTGCGGGTGGCTTTCCAGCCACCCATGCTGCCTTTTGCCTTTCCCCAGGACAAGGGGTGCACAGCAAGCTGGCTGCCCCTTGTCCTGGGGAAAGGCAAAAGGCAGCGTGGGTGGCTGGGAGGCCTCCCGCGCCATTCGCCTTTCCCCAGGCGCGCTCTCGGGGCTGGCAGCGCGTTCCTGGGGCTGGCAACTGCGTCCGGCGCCCCCTCTTTGACGGCGCCGGGGGCAGACTACCCCCCTGCCGCCCCCCCCCATCCGTCGATCTGGCCCTGCCTGTGCGAGTCTGTAATTGGGACAATCTTGTTATCTTAATGCCTTTCTCCATTGCTTGAAGTTAGCCCTAATAAACAAATTAGCAGATTAAACTTGGATAGAGATCTTACTATTTTTTTAAAAAAAAAATGTTTTCCCCAATTTTAAATGTCATCTAATATTTTCTGGAAAAGTCAATAAGGCTAGGAAAAGTAGCATTATTGCTACTTTTTTGTGGTAGCAAAAGAGGTGGAGAGTGTAAGTGAACTCTTTAAAGAAAGTCATACCACTGATGAATTTGAGTCTAAACTCAAAGACTTAGATAAGTCAGTGAAGGATATTGAATGCAAACTTAAAGAGAGCAAAATTAAGAAATTTAAGAGGGGCAGTAATCATTATGCCATGGGCCGTATTCATACCTGATGGGATCAATCCGACACAGGCAGAAAGAGGCAGATCACTTGGGTTCGTCCCTTGGAAACTTTGTCAGACCTTGAAACCACGGAGCCTTCTGACTGCGAGAACTCAGGTGATAAGGGTCATTGTTCCAAATAACTCCACAACAGAACGATTCAGAATAGTGGACAGAAGTCTTTTTTAGGCAAGGGCAAAGGTCCAAGTCATCCCTACGACAAAGGCAGATGGAGGATTTAGTTTTTAACCTTTCCTCCCGTCCTCTCAGTGAATGTGAATGGTACCTTTTAAAGGTCTGAGCTTTGTACCGACCCCCTGATATAAATCCTTCCAAACCCAGATAGACCTTTATAAATTGTATAGATCAATCAAATTGAAAAAATTCTTCCAAGATCATCCTACTACTCCTAGAGATGACAGTGGCATTAAAACCAAATCCACATTTGCTCCAAATATATCCAATCCTAGGATCGAAGCTTTTGAGTATATGGTGAATAAAGAAGTTACGTCCATTGAATGTCAAACCCACATGGTCTAATTTGTCTAAATCAGATAGAGATGTTTTGTGTAGCCTTGATGATGACCCCAATCTTACCATCAAACCTGCTGATAAGGGCGGGGGCATCGTCATCCTAGACTCCAACACCTATATTAACAAAGTGCATAGGCAGTTAAATGACAGAGTGAATTATGAACCTATTTCTCACTATCCTACTAGCAAAATTGCCTCATTGATAAAACTGGTCTTGGAAGAGGTTTTGTTAGCGGGGGAAATAAATGAGCGCATATATCATGCCTTGATTAATACCACCCCTAGAATTCCAGTTTTTTATGTTCTTTCCAAGATCCATAAAAACATCATCTCTCCCCCAGGAAGACTCATTGTTTTGGGGATTCATTCTATTTTGGAACCTTTGGCCACTTATTTAGATCATTTTCTCCAACCTTTTGTGATGTCAACCCTAGCTTATGTTTAAGACACGGGCAGTTTTATTCAATCGGTTGAGGGTTTACCTTTAACACAGGATCACATTCTTGTCACCATGGATGTATGTTTCCTTTACACCGCCATTCCCCTGGAAGGGGCTCATGCTGTTATTGAGAACACCTTACTGGCACATCCTTCCCAGAGACCATCCACACATTTTTTGTTACAATTAACAGATTTGGTTCTGGAGAAGAATTACTTTAGGTTCTTATCCCAGTTTTACCTCCAAACCAAAGGTGTTGCGATGGGCTGCACTATGGCACCGAGCATAGCTAACTTTTATATGTCACACCTTGAGCAGCAGTCTTATCTATGACCCTTCTCAAAATTCTTTTTATAAGAGGATCTTCAAATATTTTCGGTACATAGATGACGTGTTCCCGATTTTTGAAGGAACAGACTGTATACAATCGTTTGGGGAGTGGCTTAATAAGGTTGATCAGAGCATACAATACACATGGCAGTTTAATTGGAATCAGGTAAACTTTTTAGACATTGGGATCTATAGAAACATCCATGACACCATAAGTGTGAGGCCATTTGAAAAACCAATGGACCGTAATTCATATTTATAATACGGGTCCTTTCACCCGAAACATCTAAAAGATAACATCCCCTATGGTCAGTTTTTGAGACTGAAGAGAAACTCTTCAGAACCTAATGACTATAGGAGGGAAGTGTCCTTTATGGGTAGATCCTTTGTGAATAGAGGCTACCCATCTAGTATCAATACAGCCATAGACAGAGCAGAAGGAGTATCCAGAGAGGACTTCTTCATCCCTAAACCTAGACAACCTGTAGACTGATTAAGGTGGGTTTTGGACTTTACACCTTTATCCAATAAAATCACAAACAAAATTATTCCTAAATTTTGGTTCTTGGTTCAGGGCATCCCCAATTGCTGTATGCCTCCCACTATAGGTTTAAGAAAAACTAGGAATTTAAAGGACTTAATAGTTCACTCTAATCAATTGAGAGGTGGAATAAATAATCAATTTACCACCGGCCACTAATTTTGTGGACATTGTAAAGTATGCCTTTATCTCTATCTGGCAACACCATTATTTTAAAGACAGGATGTTCTATTATTTAAAAAAAAATCCACCTGCCCGACTGCCAGGGTAATTATCACAGAGACGTAATTATCTGTGAATGTGATCTTCTGTACATACAGGCAGTACCATTCACCCTCTGAAGGTTAGGATCTTGGAACACATCTCCAGAATAAAAAATAAAATAAAGGAGGCTCTACTTACTGAACGTTTTCTCTCACACCATAGGGATGAGAAAGCCTTTTGTTTTTTCAGTATTGTTTGTAGCTATGCAGGGCTCCTTGGAGACTAAACACCGCATCTTGTTACAAAAAGAAGCCATGGATTCATTCTTTGAATTCCATGATGCCAAATGGTCTGAATAGTGTAATGGATCTATCTTGCTTTCTGTAAATGTTTGTTCTGTTCAGCTTACACTGCGTGCTTGATAACAGTCTCTTTGGAATAACCTCATATAATGAATGACAGTTTGGAGGTAACAAATAATGTGATCATGTCTCTTTAATTCTGTTCTCCCTCTAAGTGCCATTTGAGTTATAAGCTTTTCTCTAGAGAGTCTGTTTGCACACGGCTTGGTCTTTTGGTGTGCCGGGACAAACACACAAGAGCTTCCAAGTGTGTCTGGGGGTGAGTTTATTGATATTACAGTGTAAATAATTTGATACATTTTATTGCATGAATGTTTTATTTATT
Organism: Eublepharis macularius; assembly: GCF_028583425.1. Classification (NCBI taxonomy): domain Eukaryota; kingdom Metazoa; phylum Chordata; class Lepidosauria; order Squamata; family Eublepharidae; genus Eublepharis; species Eublepharis macularius. The sequence continues at coordinate 34,966,484 of NC_072799.1, read as the reverse complement.
GCATGAATTCTTTATTGTGGTATAATGTATTCTCAGATTTCTGGTGGAACAGACGGAGGACCCCGATGAAATTATTATTGATGAAACTAGCTTAATCAGCTGGCCTCTTGTCGGGTTCTTAACAGGACTTGTTCCTGATATTTTTGGATCCACCTACATGAAAGAAAAAGAAAAGAATATGCATTATTGAATGACTGCTCAAAGCGGTCTTATACTTACCTGTTGGATTCATATATTCCTCTGAGAGCACCTTGTGTCCACGCACCTACAAGAGAACAAAAACAAGTATTAATTTAGGGTATGGATGGACAATTATGTTTGGACTTCCTAGCCGTTGCTTGCACTAAAGAAGATTCTTAGATAGAAATATATTTTTGTATTAGGATATTATCTGTTTATTGTTGGAAATTACTATTTACTGTTACTATTTATTATACTGTATTTTGCACTTGAACACTTTACACTTATAATTATATAAAAATTATATAAAAATCATTTATATACAAAGCTTCTATATTTCTTCCCCTGGACTTTGGGTTCCCATTTTGGTTACAGGAAAAGTAGAAGGCAGTAGGAAAAGAGGAAGACCTAAAATGAGATGGCTTGACTTAATAAAAGATGGCACATCCTCCAGTTTGCAAGATCTGAGCAAGTCTGTTAATGATAGGATGTTTTGGAGGTCTTTCATTCATAGGGTCACCATAGGTTGGAGGCAACTTGATGGCACATAACACACACAATATTATCTTGGCACTAAACACAGTTCTTAACGGGTTTTTAAAGTGATCTGCATGGTTGGCTTGCTGCCTCAGGAAATGGCCTGAATATATCTGCACCAGAATAATAAAGTTAAGGGAACATACTAGGCCCAGTGAAATAGATTTTAAGTTCCATTGAAAAGAGTATAAATTAAGGTCACAATTAATGTTGGAAAGTAAGTAGGAGTCTTATGGAAACAGTTTTTTCCAGTGTAAACTTTCATAAACTAGAACTCATTTCAGATACAATGAATGGATCTTCACTGTGCAGTCACTTAGGTAGTATGGAAAAAAACCAGCAATAGGGTCAAAGGCCCATGGAATGCAGGACTTACAGGGTGAAATGTAAGTATATAAAATTCAGATCCGATCAAGAAACATACAGAGATCATTGACCAGTTGTACTTGCAGTGGCTGAGGAGTCACAAGTTTTACTAAAACAGTTAATACTCTAGGAATTACAATTTATCTCCATGCTACAGAGATCAGTTCCCCTGGAGAAAATGGCTGTTTTAGAGGATGTATCCTTTGGCATTATAGGGACTGAGGTCCCTTTCCTAAACCACACCCCCAGATCTCCAGGAATTTACCAACCCAGAGGCAACAACCCAACTTACAACCAAAAACAAAACTACACAAACCAATAAACAACAAAGCAACAGCATGACTGCAGCGGCAAGACTTTTGTATGTGCAGAAATGGAAGACACAAGAAATACCAACTGTAGAAGACTGGATTTATAAATGTACATGGCGGAAATGGACAAAATGACAAGGAAACTCAAAGATCTTGACCTAGGGCAATATATTGTTGACTGGGGGAAATTGAAACAATTTTTGGAAAAAAAATGGGATGTAAAAGGAGAACTGTGGCAGTTTGAGAATTTTTAAAGAACAATGTTGGAAAGGGGAGAGAGAAGGGATCTTACCATTTAGAGGGAATGTAATTACAATCTAAGCTAGTATAATATTTAGGGGAACTTTACATAGAATATATGGGATAATGAGACTGGTTAAATAGATATATTATTACTGTATATGTATATTATTACTACTATATATCATAGGTATGTTATATACAATATAAAACGATGGGTTAATGGATCAGATTTAATAGAATATCAGGTTGCTGTGTTATACTATGTTGTGTGCTGTGTTACATTGGTGGCATAGCATACAATATATGTTTTATAATATATACTATATTGATAGTATATTTGACAGAGTATATGTTTAAAAGAAATAGAACATGTTTAAAGTAAGAGACACTGTGATCCTTGCTATATACTAAGCTATATGGTTATGCTTTATTGACACGATAAATATTATATGGATAGTATGCTTGATAGAGTCTATGTAAAAGAATCAGAACGTGCTTAGAGTAAGAGTTATTATGATTTATAGAGGGTAGGAAAATGTAAATGAAATAGATTTAAGCAATAAGAAGGGTTAAGGGTTGGAAAGCTGTTGGAAGTCAATAGGGAGGGGGGAGGAAAAGGGTGGGGGATAGAGGGGGGGAAATGGGATTATATGTGTTAAATTTGAAAATTCTTTTCTTTTTTTCCACTCACCAATAAAATTTTATTAAAAAAAACAAAGCAACAGCAGACTACATCATGTACTTGTATGCTATCTCCTACAAAGGACTGGGCTATGAAACATGGGTGTTTATACTCTTTGGCCCATGGACTCATGCCTCTTGGCTACTCCCAAGATGAATTGGGGGAAGAGGGAGCAGGATTGGGGGGAGAGGGAGCAAGATGGTGCAGCCAAATTGGCTAGGGTTCCCAGGTGCCTGCCGTTGGCGGGCAAACTCCCAGGGATTTGCCTCCTCATCCACCAATTGCCCAGTGATTGGTAGGAGGGAACTCATTCCTGGAGGTTGCTCACCACTTGCAGGCACCTCAGGAGCATGCACTGTGGTGATGTCACTTCTGGATGTGATGCCATTGTGCAGCCCGTGGGAGTGTTTCCATGCTTTCTTTGGGGCTGATTTGGGCCCCAAACGAGCTGAATTGGGCCCATGCAGACAGCAGGAGCACTTGCATGGCCGGTGTGATGACATCTGTGACAGACTCAGCTTCAGAGGCTGAGATTTCCAGTCAGTGAGCTATGATTGACATGTTTCCTTCCCCCTCCCCATGTGGCTAGCCTGAAATGGCAGTTGGGGATGGAATGTTGGGGAAGCTGTCAGTTGGAGTTAGAGAATAAACAAGAGAGTGAAAGGGAGTTGGAGCCTGGATTTTGACCAGAGAGGGTCAACCAGAGAATCCTCTGTGAAAGGAAGCAATGTTTGTGAAACACTTTTAGTCCTAGGACTAAAGTGGGGGAAACCAGCACTAACTCCTACTTAGACTCAAGAGATCTGGGAATTATAGAGGTCCAAGGAAGTGGGTAGAGAGGAGTATCCCCTTCAGTGCCCTTCAGTGCCCTAATCACATTCTATCCCCACATTCAGTGGGGATCTGAAGTGGCTTACATCATTTTCCTCGCTTTTGTTTTATCTTTACAACAACCCTGTAATGTAAATTAAGCTGAAAATGTATGGATGGCCCAAGGTCATCCAGTATGTTTCCATGGCAGAATGGGGACTTGAACCTTGGTCTCCCAGATTCTGCTTTGATACTCTAGCTGCTAGAGTAGCTAGAGTATCTCTCTCTCACACACACTATGACTATGTTTAGTCACAATTATGGGACTTTGAAAAGATGGCGTATTTGCCACACTTTAAAATAATGTGAAAATTGACTATGCACTTAACGTAAAAAATAGAGCTGATAGTGCTAGATCATTGCCTTCCATCTCCAATACACACATTCAGTAGTTACTGCAAGCAGGCACACACAGACATCAAATGTGTGGTCTAGTTGATAGTCTTGAGATTTCAACCTACCACCTTGAGGATCTCTAAAGGAACTATAAAATGTGAGGCTACAGGACCAATGCCCAAGACCTGATAATCCTAGCTACTGGCAGTGCCTCTAGCTGGTAAAGATTGTAAGATATGATATTCCATAATACTCCCCCCCCAAACACACACACACAATTGGTAGTTATTGGTAGAGGATATGTCACCATATAATCTATATGCATACATTCAGAATTTTTGACATTTACTTATTTACATTATTTGTAGTCCGCCTTTCTTACTTAGACTCTAAGATGATTACACAATATGATTCAATGCAATCAATACAATGATACATCTAATAAGCAATGGAATAGGATTAGGAGTTGTAGAAATTTGAAATGGAGTTGTCATCTGAACAAAGTATAAACATACATTAAACAATTCGGAACATGGTATTACATTAATAGAAACAGTCTTTCATGATCTAAAGCCCTGAAAGGTTTTGTATGGGATAGCCTATTGGCCTTGAATTGAGTTTGGTAACTGATGAATAGTCAATGGAATGACTGCAGAATGGGGGTAATATGCATGGTCCTTCCAGTTGCTGATAACAACAAAGCTGCGGCATTCTGCACTAACTCCAACTGGAGTTTCCAAGTTCATTTTGAGGGGAGATCTATGTAGAATGCATGACTGTAGTCTAGTCTCAACATTACTGTGACATGGATCCAGGTGATCAGATTGGCCAAGTAAAGATAGGCCATTTTCCAGGCTAAACTAAGTTGGAAAAAAGCTTTTTGGGGGGCTGCATTAACTTGCTTTTTTGGCAGTAATGTTGGGTCCAGTATAACCCTCAAGCTTTTCATTAAGTCAGAAAGGGTCGGCAGAACCCCATCAAAAGTGGGAGGTATGATGTCATTTAAGATCTCAGACTTCCAAACTAACATTACTTCTGACTTCTTTGTTCTGTTTCAATTTGTTCACTTTCAGCCATTTAACCACAGCAGTCAGGCAGTGGCTCAAAATCAATATTGCATCACCAGGAGATTTGCATAGAGAGGTACAGAGCTGGGTTACGTCAGCATATTGATGACATTCAGTCCCAAATCTACGAATGATTTCTCCTAAAGCTTTTACATAAAGGTTGAATAACATGAAGAATATGATGGCATCCTGTGATACCCCACAGGACTCCTCCCACTCAGAAGATAAGTGATCCCCAACAGCAACCCCGTGAGTTCAATCCATGAGGAATTATTTAAACAAGTCCAAGGTATATCCCAATATCTACTTCTACCTCCAAGTATTACCAACAGGATGGCATGATCCATTGTATCAAAGGCTGCAAATATATCCAGTAGGAAGAACAAAGTAGCATGCCCTTTGTCTACGTTCAGAGGTCATCAACCAAAGTTCCCTGAGCCATCTCTATCCCTTAGCCAAGACTGAAAAGGGTGCAAAATAAATGAGAGTGGTGAAGAATTACTCACAATACATTTGTAATAGCGTTCTAGGTAATTTGCTACCTGTGTTTGGATTTTGCAAAGTTGAGTCTTTTATGTTTTAGATGGTCTTTGAAAATAGGTGTGTATTTATTGCTACATGATATAAGGCACAGTTTGAATTTATTATTATTTTGAAATAATGAAAAGTATTCCGATTGGCTTAAATTTCTATAACTACTGCTGTAAAAAATCTACAAATAATTTATTATCTTTAGCAGCATGAGATTTTCTTAAAGGATATACTATATGATTAATACAGAAATGATGGCAAAGCATAAGATAAATATAAGGCTTCATGATCTTATATGGCTCATAATATTTCATATGTTTTCTCACCAGGAAAGAAACTGCTATGACTTTTAATTATTTTATGTTTTAGTCAAATGTTTATTTACTGATTTGGCTTTAGTGTTTTACTTGCTAAGTAGCATATTGAATCCATTTTATATTCATGTGGGTGCCATATGTTTTTAATATGAATTCCACAATTGTTCTGATCATTCTGTTTTGCCATTTAAATATATGGTCATGTTACAGAATATTTCATATACAGTAGATCTTTTTACCATTTTACGATTGTGAGAGTGATGACAATAGGATATAAACTTATCAAATGTGTATTTTACTATGAAACAGGATAAGCTTTATGCTTAAGTAACAATATGTGTGGCAACAATTATCATATTTCATCTCTGTGAATATCTCAAAGAAACCAATGTACATAATGTTAGATTATTAATGCAACAGGGATTAGTCTGAGCCACTGAAGAAGAAAATAAAACAAAAATGAGAGGAAAGCCCTAATAGATTATAAATAGAATATAAGTAAACAACCAAATGGCTTGATATTATCTGTATTCGATCTTTCTGGTTGTTTCATTTCTGTACAGGTGAGGTTTATCTTGTGTCAATTTGTGTCAAATAGGGCTTTTGTGTAGCAAAGGCAAATGAGATACGTATACGGCAAAATCAGGAGTTTTTGTTGCTCAGACCACCAAGAAAACCCAAACCAGAGATGTTCACCTGAGCCATTCTTACCTATTATTGCAAAAATGGTTCATTTGCTGGTTTGGGTCTTGCAGTTCCTTTTTGGGACTTAGCTGGTGTGTCATACCCTCAGAATTTCCACCTTACATCCTGCGGGTCCTCAATTTAAAGCCCCTCGTGCACTTGCGTTCTGAGTGTTTTTAGCATATGTACAGTCTTCATTTTTTTCTGCCTTGTCTAAGATGCAGTTTCTTTCTGTTTTATGCCTCTTTCAGGTATCAAATCCACACAGGACTTCAACATTCTGTTATAAGGCCTACCCAGCCTAACTGTTTACCTTTGGATAATGCAACACTACCTCAGAAGCTGAAAGAAGCTGGCTACTCAACCCACATGGTTGGCAAATGGCACTTGGGCTTTTACCGCAAAGAATGCATGCCAACCCAGCGAGGGTTTGATAGTTTTTTTGGCTCTCTTTTGGGCAGTGGTGATTATTATACTCATTACAAATGTGATAGTCCTCGAATGTGTGGCTATGACTTGTATGAGAATGACAATGCTGCTTGGGATCATGATAATGGCATGTACTCAACACAGATGTACACACAGAGAGTGCAACAAATCTTGGCCTCCCACAGCCCCAAAACCCCTATATTTTTATATATTGCGTACCAAGCTGTCCACTCACCGCTTCAAGCACCAGGCAAATATTATGAACGATACAGGTCAATAAATAATATAAACCGGCGCAGGTATGCAGCTATGCTTGCTTGCTTGGATGAAGCTATCTACAATGTGACCTTTGCATTGAAGAAATATGGTTATTATAACAACAGTGTTATCATCTACTCTTCAGACAATGGGGGGCAACCAACAGCTGGTGGAAATAACTGGCCTCTCAGAGGAAGCAAAGGGAGTTACTGGGAAGGAGGGATCCGAGCAGTTGGCTTTGTGCATAGCCCTCTACTCAAAAACAAAGGGAGTGTGTGCAAGGAACTTATCCATATAACAGACTGGTTTCCTACTTTGATCACGTTAGCAGAAGGACAGATTGATGAAGACACCCAACTGGATGGCTACGATGTGTGGGAGACCATTAGTGAAGGCAGACGGTCTCCAAGAGTGGATATTTTACACAACATTGACCCTATCTATACTAAAGCCAAAAATGGTTCATGGGCAGCTGGCTTTGGGATATGGAACACAGCAGTTCAGTCAGCCATCCGAGTGAACCACTGGAAACTACTGACAGGCAATCCAGGATACAGTGACTGGGTCCCTCCTCAGTCATTTAGTAATGTAGGCCCCAGTCGCTGGCACAATGAAAGGGTTTCATGGACAGCTGGTAAAACGGTGTGGCTGTTCAACATAACTGCTGACCCATATGAGCGAGTGGACCTTTCCAGTAAGTATCCAGAGGTAGTAAAACAGCTGTTGCGGAGGCTTTCACAATTCAATAAAACTGCTGTGCCTGTTCGATACCCACCAAAAGACCCAAGGAGTAACCCAAATTTTAATGGGGGAGTTTGGGGCCCTTGGTTCAAGGAGGAAGAAAGGAAGAAGAAATCAAACAAATACAAGGCAGAAAATAAACTGAAGCAAAATAAAACCAAGAAGAAATCTAATAGGAAAAAAGGGCATTCCGTTGATTGCCTTGTGAGTGGATAGTTTCAGCTGCTGTTTTATGCTGCAATCCTAAACATAGCTGCAAGAAAAGAGCCTACAAAAAAAATCAGTGGGAGCTTTTCCAGGTAAATGTGTTTAGGCTCAGGGTGCCATTACTAAATTAAAGTCACCTTGTCTCCAATAAATTTCCCCTTAGGTTTCACCCCAATTGAAATGTCACTTTTATTTCAATGCCATTTTTATTTGGCCTTCAGTTGTGGTGCCAAAAACATACATGATGTGCTGTTAACATCACTACCTATCCTCTTCAATGCAAATGATGCTTCTCATCACGTGTCTGACTCCAAGCTCTAGTCTGTAGAACTCATGGTGATAAGATCATGTGCTGAGATTAACCTGATTATTTGAATGATATCAGAAAAATCTACTGGTAAGTGTTCAATTCAAGACAGATAAAAAGAAATCAATCACTCCATTAAAATAAGTTTGAATTGTCCCCTTTTCTTATTTTGATGAAGCATAGTCAATCATTAAACCACTGGAATAGACTGAATAGGTGGCAAAAAAAGCTGCTCTTAATTAAATTTTGCCTACCTTTTAACTAGAGAGGATTGTTTTACCTTTCCAAAATATGCCAAAGTATACTACTTTTTAAAAACCCTCTTTTACACACACATATACACACACACATGTCTTCTAGTGTGCAGTTATGATTTCAGAAAGATGTAGACTGCTATGTGTGCACAATCCCATTTCTTTACAAAAAATGTATTTCCACATGCAGTTGTGTGCAAAATTGTAGCCATTGAACAAGCATGCTGAGAGTAACTTTGGGCCCTCAGACAAGGATTCCTTCTGTCCTTCCCCTTCCCCCCCCCCCAAAAAAAAACACACAACAAAGCACAATCCAGCCCAAACACAAGAAAACAAATAGCACAAATTTGCTGTTAGCGAGCATAGGCTAATGACTGGTTGTCAGGCTGGGCCTTGATCCATCTGCCAGTGATACGGTGGTCATGGCAAAGGAGCAAAAGCTCAGGAGGATCCAGCTCCCTCATTTTTACTTGTAAGCAGGGCTTTTTTTCAGGGGGAACGCGGGAGAACGGAGTTCTGGAACCTCTTGAAAATACTCGGCAATAGTGCTTGAAAATAATATGATTTCAAAGAATCCCATGTGTTTCTTCCTCATTTTTCTCTTGAGAGTTCCACCATCTCTTTTCCCCCCAGAAAACCCTGCTTATTAAGTAGTAGGCAGAATGCCGGGGGCGGGAATCAGGGGAGGATGTTTGCAAATTGTAGCTGAATTTATAGCTGTACACAAGCATCTCCTTGCCCCTCACCCTGAGGTTTATCCTCATTGTCTCCACTCCCCTCGGCCCACCATCCCACATGGCCTTGCTGTGGCATACAGTTGCATCTGTCTCTTACATTAATCTTTTATTCCACTCTTCCTCTGGTGAGTTCAGTGATTTTCCTTACCTCCATTTTAACTTCACAACCACTCTGTGAGGTTGCTCTGTGATGCTGATAGTGACTGGCCCAAGATCACTCAGTGACATTCTAATCATTGTACCCCGCTGGGCTCTGATTAATACAAGGACTGCAATACTCACGGTTCACCAGCCATTGCTGCAAAGCTTCCTCAGCTTATTACTGGTGGATGGAAGCTGAGCCGTTGTTAATCCTAATGGATTGTATACTATACCTGTGTCTTAAAACATTTGGATGGACATAAGATGTTCCTACATGAGGGCTCTCTCCACATTCATTCAATAAGAGTCCCAGGCTCATCAAGGTGATCAGGGAAGTTTTGCAGCTGTGGTAACCCCAGCTGTGGAGATCCCTTGTGTCCACTGGTGAATGAGAATGATAGACCTAAGAACGTTCTTTCCATTCCTCATATTTAAGGCAGGTAGCCAGAGGCAGTGAATGAATGAACCATGCCCGCAACTTAGTACCATTGTTAGTTATGGAAGCATAAGCCAAAAAGCAAACCTCATGTGTTCATACTTCTGAACAGCTGTATGGTGGCTGTATTATTGCAGTTATATTTAGATTGGGAACTAGTTTCCAGAAAAGAGGCAGTGTCTTGTCTCCTTCCATTACCAACACTTTTCATAGAAAACAATTTATGAGACAGCATCTGTATATTCTCCAGTTCTAAGCACCACAGACAGATATTGTTAGCTAAGAGAGGGGCAGGGATAGTCTTGGAAAATTAGGCCCACCCCACTATTATCTAGCTTTATTTTTCCCACAGAATTCTGTAGAATTGGGGGCAGACACTGAATTCTGTTGCACACTCCTTCCTTGCTTTTGTTTGTGATGGCAAGGGGAAAGAAGCCTGGTTATTCCCAAGCAAAGTCAGATCATAGAGCAGGCATGATAGATATTGTTATTCCTGAGATAACTGTATTTCATTCAGTTATATTTGAACAGTACTGTAAAATCAAAAATAACTTGATTGTGTATTCATTTGGAATATGGTTATTCAGGTTTCTTTACAAAAGCAAAATCACATGTTTAAAAAAGTGGGGAAGGGAACAGAAAAGACTGAGCTTTTTATTTATATATCTATTAAAATAGTTTATTTTTATGGCAATAATTAGATCAGTCTGCCTTGTCATTCAGTCTCACATCAAAAATCCTGTTTTTGATTTTGAAACAACAGTTTGTCGTCATGCCATTTGAGGGCGGGCTGAAGTCCTCTCCCCTTGGTCAGCATTAAATTTTCACCTGCTTTTGCAAATATGGTACTGAAGAATTGTTGTACAATAGTTACAAAGTCTGCTCAACTGCTTGCATATGCTTGGCAATCAGTAGGGAGTGTTATGTATATTGTTTAACCAATGAGATCTACAGACAGCTTTTGACATAGAAATTTCCAACTAATTCACCACCTTTTTGCTGTATCATCTCCATAACTTCCTGCAAAGATGGAAAACACCTCTTGAGTTTAACATCCATGTTCCAAGTTAGGCATGAAGAAAGGTATTCTTTTTTATCAGGTCTCACCTGAGATTTTCCCTTTTCTGTATGGAGAGAAAGACAAGAAGGATGACATGAAAAAGAAAAACTACTCACACGTAAGTTGGACTGGTTCGACTAACACACAGTGCTGTCACGCAGGAGTAAGAAGAACTACACCTGCTGGAATTTCCTTTTCTACACAACCATTAAGGGTAAAGTAGCTCTGCCACACACCATATATCTGAGTCCCATGGCTGGAAACTTGCTTCCCAGCAACACTGCACAATATGGTGGAATAGAGAATATAGATGGGATACCGTCATCTCTGAGTATAAGCTCTTTACACCAGACATGGAGAAATGTATTGGGGGAGGAGTTCTATGTATATCAAAGAAAGCATAGAATAAAATAAGTTAGAAAACATTAGGGAAATGAACTCCCCAACAGAAGAAATATTAGTGGAAGTACCAGGCCCATAAAGTTTGTTTTAACAGGGTTATTTTAAAAGGATACCTGACGAAGGGAGCTTTGACTATTGAAACCTTATACACTGAAAATCACATTGGTATTTAAGATGCTACTGGACTCAAAAGGGGATGTGCTATTGCCACCTGATCAAACCCTTGAGGCTAATCTCGAGATGGAGAAGGAAATAAGGGAGGTGACGAAAACAGATGATATGACAGTGGGTGATTTCAACTACCCTCACACTGGCTGGGTCAACGTTTGCTCAAGTCATGCTGTAGAAATGACTGTGCACTGGAACAGTGGATCCTAGAGCCAACCAAAGGGGTAGTGATCTTAGACCTGGTTATGAGAGGGATTCAAGACCTGGTGAGAGAGATAGATGTTGCTGCACCAATTAGAAGCAATTACATTACTGTAGGCACATAGAGGAACATGCATGTGGATAAGTGTGATGTACATGGAGTTTCAAAAGGATTTTGATAAGGTTCCTCATTAAAGAATTGGGTGAGTAAGCAACAGTGTGGCAATCGAAGTTCTAAGCAGGTAACTAAGATAATACAGGTACAAAAAAAATCCCAACTTTAAGTATATGCTAATGAAGTCTGAACTTGCTGAGATTTAAAAGAGAAAGAGACCTTGGGGTCATAGTGGATAGCTTAATTTAAAAACCCCATGTACTGCAGCAATGAAAAAGACAAAGGGATTATTGTGAAAGGGATGAAAATAAAACAGCCAATATTATAATGTCCCTGTATAGATCTATGGTCCAGTCTCATTTGGAATACTGTGTACTGTTCTGGTCACTTTATCTCAAAAAGGACATTGAAGAACTGATGATTAAGGTGTTGGGGCACCTTTCCTATGAGGAAAGGCTGAAGACTCTCTTCAATTTAGAAAAGAGATTATTGGGGGGCATAATGGAGGCTTATAAAATGATGCATGGAGCAGAGAGTGGACAGAAATAACCTTTTCTCCCGCTCCAAACGTACTAGAATTCCAGGTATTCAGTGAAGCTGGTGGGCAGTAGATTCTGGACGGGCAAAAGGAAATACTTCTTTACTCATCGAGTGATTAGAATGTGGAATTCACTGCCAGAGGATGCAGTGATGGCCTGAGGCCTAGATGCCTTTAACAGAGGATTAGACAGATTTATGGAGGATAGCTCTATCAATTGCTACTAGCTATTATAGTGATTAAAGAAAACCTACACATTCAGAGGGTGTAAACCTCTCTAAATACCAGTGCAAAGAGGCAACATCAGGGGAAGGCCTTGGCCTCTGTGCCCTGTTGTTGTTCCTCCAGAGTAACTGGTTGGCCACTGTGTGAGACAAGATTCTGGTCTAGATGGAACCCTGGTCTGATCCAGCAGGGCTATTTTTATATTCTTATTCTTATATTCTCCCCGTTAAAGCCCAGAAAATTATTTCTGCCATGGACATCAGCAAAGAGAAAATACTCCTATTGAGGGAGAGTGTGTTTATACCAGTCCTTTAAGAACAGATAAATCTATACACATTATCATTCCTTTTGTGTAATAGATGTATCATTTGACTCACTGAGGGAGAGGAAAGTCCTTGTTCAGGCAAGAAGCTCACTGTGACTTGTAGGATAAGGTTCCACCCTCCCTGGCCAGAGCAGACCAATCAGATTCAGAGGTGAACGTAACTTTGAAATGGGGACCCATGGGGCACTTTATCTACAGTCAATCGACAAAAAAACCCCCAAACAGTTGGATTTTGGAGGGAAGATAGGAGGTTTCCTGGCCTAGGCAGAGAGTCCCCTGGGGACTACAGTGGTTGATTCTGACAGTCTTAACTGCTGCTCCCAGACTTCTCCTCACACACTGAAAGAGGATAATGATTCCTACATTAAATAAATACAGGTTGAGTATGGGTGGTGAGGTGGTACATAACTCTCCAGTCTGAGGGATTTGTTAGTGGTAAAGAAAGGTATAAAACACCATAAGAGAAAGGCCTGAATCAGGGGTTGTGTGACACTTGCATCCTCTCAACCTAACATACTGCACTGGTTGTTGAGGATAAAATACAAAGCAACATGTCACTCTTCTTAAGCTTGTTGGAGGAAGTATAATGATCTGCGCTAAATGTTTTTATTTATATTTGGATTGTTTTTCTAGAAGGTGGTGACCTTTTTTTGTGCCAGAAAAAGGCCCCTGTATTATGTGAACTGAATTCTGCAAGTAAAGCTTTCCCATCACTTAGTATTGGGGTTTTATCATCATCTGAACATATGCTTGTCAAACAGCTAATTGAGCCGTCCTACTGGTGGCTAGGGGAGTAGGTTAGTCTGTTTCTGTATGAGAAACATTTAAGTGCATAAGAGAATGAACTACCTTTCAAGGGCTAAATTGATTCAATTCTGTTACTCTAACACTAAACTGATTGAACTAGACTCCACTGATGAGCACCAGCATTCCTCCAGCAGAAAGTCAGTGGCCCCAAGCAAAGAAAGCTATGAGGAAGAACCATTGCAGTAATTTGGATGGAGCTCAACAGACAGGCTGATTCTGTCCCTGTAAAAAAGAATGGCTGGAAGAAGTAGCTCCTGAAGAATAGATTATTACTTGAATTGGCCCTGTAGGCTACCGAGCAGGATTGTAGCGGTGTATAATTTTTTATAATAAATAGTAAACATGTCCTGTATCACATTTATAAGAGGCACTGGTGCCTCAAACAACTGGCAGCATTGCAGGAGACCAATTTTCTCAGGATTGTTAGATCTCTGCTTAATATTGCACATCAGTGAGATAAATTATATTTGCCTTTGGACCCGGGAGTGGGGCTGATGCTTGAATCTTGAGTTCTTAGCTCAATCTGAGCCAACAGGCAGTCTCCTGAATCTTGTTTAACCCTAAAGCTACATCCTGGAATATGTGAAATGAAATATTAACATAGACATACTCTGCTAAGGAATGCCAATTTCTTGCATCTTTTTCAGCCACTGTTCAGCTTGGATATAAAGATAGCGATAGGTCATCCTGACCAGCAAGAATATATCATTTCTCTTAAGCAGGTAAAATAACTTAAGTCAAAATTCCTTTCTTTCCAGGCACAGCAAAGACTCTGCTTCAACCAGGACTCAGAGATTTGAGCTTCCATGCAGGCCAGAGTTCTGGTGATAATTCTCTCTCATACTTAGCTGTGCTTCAGTAATATTTTAAAATGCCCTTTTGCCCCCCCCCCAGTCGGAATAAGAGGCAGGCACAAGGCTTGGGTAATAAAGGGCCACTTTTATTTAGGCAACAACATGAACTGCAACAACTAAAGAACCCTGGCAAGGGCCTAACCAGCGGTACAGGTCAAGCCCTGGGGTCACTCCCCTGGACCCTGCCTTGACCTGTCTGGGCGAGACCCGCTGCCCCGGATGCGAGCCATTCACATGCATGGCTGGGATCCGGCTGGCCTGGCGAATGGTTTCCCCCTTAAAGCTCCAAGCACCTCCGCCATGGAGCATGAGGGAAGGACTTGTCCAGGAGATCCCACCAGGCAGCCTCCCCTCTCAACTGGCCGCCGCCAAGTATGCCAGCCAATCCTGACAGGCCCCTAATATCCCCACCAATGGGGATGTGCCAAGGGTACTCACCGTCCCGCTAACAGCAGGGCTGTCCTGTTAAGGCACTTAGCCCCACCCCCTTCCCATGTGACCCTGAGAGGCCAGGGAAACTCTGCCACTTATCCTCCACTGCGGCAAATGTGGCCCCCGGCCTCAAGCCCTTGGCTGCCAGCCGGGTGGGGGCCGAATTCTTTCAAACCAAAATCTGGAACATTTAAAAAACCGCCCCAAGTGTATGCACGTTCATCCATGCAAATTTGCATTTGATGCGGACATACAAAAACAAAAGGATTAAAACTGTTTGTACTGAGTTGTATGTATATAAACAAAAGTCTATGATGAATCTGGACTCAATTAGGTAACCAAACTCATGAAATAAGTCTGAGAAATGACATACGGCTTTGATAGTGCCAGACGCTTTCCTTAACATTGCAAATTACTCTTACCATTTAATGTAATGTAAGGCTTTAAGCCTTTGACATTGTCTTGAAGCCTGTATTGAAAGATGAGGCGATAGTATTCATTTCCACCTAGCCTCAACAGGAAGCGCCAAATACTTTGTGCAGTCCATAGAGAAAGAAAATTGTAGTGATAGCGGACAGAGGTCCCCAACCTTGTTGAATCTGTGTATTCTGCTGGGATTTTGAGAAAAGATAGAGGGTGCTGGCACAAAATAGCTGCCATGGGCACTCTAATTCATATGTATTTTTAAAACAAAGTTTCCGCTAAATGAAATGTTCGGGGGGGGGGGGAAATGGGGAAATTTCAGTTTTTTGCTAGGGGATCAAGTAAAATTTTGGAAATTCTGAGATTGTCAAAGTTTACAAATATTAAAATCCCACCCACTCACCCACTTTTTTTTTTGGCTGGGAATTGTCCTGATCTCACAGAGATACACTTCTATGAATCTATGAGTAAGTGAGCTCTGACTCACAAAAACTTACAATGAAATCAATTTAGTTAAGTCTTTTTAACTGCCTATGGAAAAAATGTCCTGTCTCTTTAACAGACGCTTTATGGGATGTTATTTATCAGGAGATGTTAGTTACTTCCATGCCATGAAAAGCTTTGGCTGCCCATTTCCACACACTAAGTCTCCATTACAGACCATTTCTTTCCCCAGGCCATACTTTAAGGTGCTACTGGACTCCTGTGTAATTTTCCTCTGGAATTAGTCACCATTTGCAAAATGTTGTGGGATTGGGGGTTCTTATAGAGGAGCTTCCAGCTTTTCTGATACTATCGCTTCTCATAGTGAGGGCTCCTCTCCCTTTAAGCTCATGGTAAAAACTTTGTTGTGGGTAGAAAGTTTCAAGCAAATACTCAAAATTGGAGCAAGCTGCAAGGGTCAGGCCCCTTACCTTCAAACTACACTTATTGTTCAAACTTTGTGGAAAGTGACTGGAGCCTGCCCCTCCCCAGCTCATTCTATCACCACTACCTTGAGCCCTCTGTCCTGACATCATCTTAAGCACACCTCACAGCTAGCTGGAGCTCAAAGCCACTCAAGGGAGAAAGAGAAGCAGAGAAAGAGGAAGGAAAGTGTATGAAAGCTGATGGAGGGAAAGGAAGAGAAAATATGAACAGGGTGAAGGGGGATCAAGAGTAGAACTTGAAAAAGATGATGAAGGCTTGTGGAAAGGGTCAGGAAGCAGGAAACGCATAGCCAGGCCCAAAGTACTCAAAGGTATCATATTGGGGATCTCTTGCATTACTCCCTTGTCTAACACTTGCACTGCTTTCTGGTAGGCACAAAAGATAGTTTCCAAAAGCAAAGTTGGTGCAAAAAGAGGGTTAATCCATGAGTCAAAAAGCAGCAGGTGCAAGCTTTTGAGTTTTCCAAAACTCTATTTCAAGCTGGATGTTCAGTATAAAAAAAGAAGAGGGGGGGGGGAGAAAACACAATAGTTCGGATAGAATTCTGATAGAATTGTCCCTGTGTCAGCCATTTCCAAAGCTTTAAGAAGAAATGCAGACTGTTACAGACTTGATTGGATTAGTTGGAGTTATTGTGCAGATTTTGGACAGCATCAGGACGGCTGGAACACAGAAAGAAAAAGTGACTATGCTCCCTTTGAAAAGATAAAATCCAGCGGTCAAGCAGATACCTTCTCAGCACTAATCAGACAACATGGATCCCTTATCAAGCAGTGGTGTGACTTAAAGAAATAGATGGAAATAAATGCATGCAAAGACTGGTGTGAAATTTTGTTACATCTTTTGTCCCATTTTTATCCCCTGCTTCAGGAAGCGGGGGGGGGGGACCATAGATCATTCTAAATTTTATCCTAACAATAGCCCTGTGAGGTAGATCAGGCTAACAGTGAGTGACTGACTCAAGGTTACCCAGCAAACTTCATGGCTGAGTGTTCTAGTCTGATACTCTAACCAAGCTCCCTTGAATTCCCACTGGGGAGAAAGGCATGGTATAAATTAAGAAAAGAAGGGATGTTAATATTTAAATTCAACTTGAAATTAATAGCATTGCCTAAAATAATTGAAGAGGCATGAATAATTCAGTTATGTGCTCCCCAGTTCTCTGAATAGCAAGAAGTTTCAGGGGCTGTGATTACCTAGGATGGCTCCCTTTGGAAGACTGGAGCCTTACAATACATAGTAATATCTGCAATATTTTTAAATATAAAATTAGAGTACAAGTGGAGGCAAAGGGGCGATTCAGATATTGCAAAGTCCACATAGACTATTTACTTCTGGAGTTCTGTGCTAGTGACTCATTTCACAGATACATGGGGGCCGTATTTTGATTGGGACTATGATACATGGGAATAAGGGGTTTAAGCCTCCCTCCTGGCTGTTTGCCTGACCCTTGTGAACATTTCAGGTAGTCATTGGTCCAAAGAGGAAAGCAGCAGCTTTCTTGGCCAATTTCAGGTCAGGAAATGGTGGGGGTGGGGTTGCCAGTTGGGAAGGCTGGGGGCATTAAAAACTACAGAGATTTGGGGGATTCCTGGAACATCATGCAATGAACCCTCCCCCTCTGCCCCGCCGCTGCCTCGTTTTGCTCCTACTCCATTGAGCAAGGGAATAGGCAAGGCAGCAGGAGTGGGAGGATCCTTCCAGTGCAACCTGGAAAAAATAATGTTTTGTGTAATGTGTACTTTTGCCCCTTAATGGGAAGAAAAGGAGACATGAGGAGAAAGAACCGTTAGGAAAACTGTAACTTCCTTGGTATTGTTGTACAGGGAAATTTTCATGGCAAAGGACATGAAAATAGCCCAAAACACTCAATAGGAACCCTTTCAAATGAATGCCATGACATTTGCAAGGACTATAATTGCAGCTGCTTTGCATATTCCATAAAGTGGGCCATTTGCCAGTTTTCTGTTTCAAGCAAACTTAATGTAGCCAGTGTTTATTACTCAGGCTCTCTACTTCCATGGTCATATGTGATTCACCTGAAATGTCACACTAACATAATTTAGAAGGGCTATATCTAGAAATGTTCATTTGAGTAAAAGTCGTGTGTGTAATCAACTTAAAATTATGGCAAACAAAGGGCATGCGGAGAATGCACGGTTTTCTATAGACTTGGCTTTAAAGCTTTAAAAGTCATTTGCATTAATAATAGACTTGGGGGGGGAGGTTAATATTTATTTACTTCATTTATTTTGTTTACTTCATTTATGCTGTGCCTTTCTCACCAATAAGGACCCAGAACAGTTCACCTCTTCTCCTCTCCTCCATTTTCTCCTCACAGTCCTGTGAGGTAAGTTAGACTGAGGCCGACTGGCCTAATTTTACCCAGCAAGCTGCCATGGCAAAGTGGGGATTTGAACCTGGGCACCCCAGATCTTAGTCCAGCACTCTAACCCACCACACCTCAACAGCAATTCTACACAAGACAGAACAATGGCAGTTGTAGAACTGTGATTTCAAAAACCACAAAGAAAAGCTCTATACAATAGACAGTATAAACCTGGCCTCTTTAGATAAATCGCTTTATGTAATCCTATTACAAATTCATGTTGAGTAGACATAAATAAATCATGTTTTCTGGGCTGTTTTCACGTTTCTTTCTGTTTACAACATTTTCATTCCCACAAAAGACAAGAAGGAAGCTTCTAAACTGTAATTTCTCTTCTCCTTATGTTATCTATGAGCTCGAGGTTTGTTCCCTTTGTGTAAAGATTTACACGATTTCATGGAATGTATAAGCTGGAATGGGGCTTTAAGTGACTTGACCGCAATGAGTCTCACTTCTCTCCTGTGGGGTGAAATCATACAGATACCCCTGGTATATTCTGGTACTTTTAATACTGAATATTGGATATTATTACAGTTCTGCAGTTGCCACTCTTTTCCTGACAGGTTCTGTTCCTTTTAATGCTGCATGACAGGTGGAAATTAAGCACGTGTATGACAGGACAGGTAAAATGCACACGTGTCAACTTCCTGCTTACCATGCAATTATCAGTAGGCACAGAGGTTTGGGACACTTCCATTCTTCCCAAACATATATATATGGCTAAACTTTCACTGGTACATTCACGTCTGTCATCTAAATTACAATACGTTCCATATTTTGATGTCTTTCTCCTTATTCACTGCTACTTTCATACCTTTCTGATTCACTGACTGACATTTAAAATTGCAGTGCTATGAGAACTGATCAACAGATATGGCCACTGAAGGTGTGAGCCACCTTCAATCCTAAACAGAGGGGCACTATCTAAGTCCTTTGACATGAACTGACTTTGAAGGATATAAACTGGGATTGCACTACAAAGGTAGTAAGTGCTCTGCCTGCCTACTCCGGTGTTTCCAGTACTTCTCTGAACTACAACCTTCAATCAACATGAGAAATTAAAGCACAGAGCCACTTCACACATATTTTCCTATGCAGTATCACTTCTGTAGAGAAAGAACATGTGTACATGTTCAACATGTACGCGTGAAGAATATGCGCACACAGCTATTTTTTAGCGAATGTACACGTGGAAAGAAAAGTATTCTTAATCTACACACATTGTTGACCCAATGCCCCTTTGATATGAAACTTCTTCCCTACACGCATCTGATACCACTAGCCACACCTTCCCTTCTTTCAAATTCATCCTCAATCACCCCCCCCCCCTTTTCTGGGAGGGTTTAAAATCAATTTCCCAATCCTCATTCCAAACTGTAATCAAATTCACCAGTACCATCCTAAGCAGAGTTAAGTCTATTGAAATAAGTGGGCTTAGAAGAATATATCCATGCTTAGGAAGTTAGGATTTCACTGTAGGCCTATGTAGCCATATTTGTTCATGTTCATCCTTTAGTAACCTCTCTCTCTCCCTCCTTGGTCGTTTTTTGCATCTTTTTTTTAAGATTGTAAACTTCTTAGCAGCAGGTTTGTTTTTCAACTGATTCTCTGTAAAGTGCTATGTACCTAAATGACAGTATATAAATATTAATGAAAGAGATATTTGTGTAAGAAAATGTCACATTCTCTTGTGATCTCTTAAGGAAGACTATTTTGTCACTGCACAAAACAATTTTAAAATGACAAAGAGTAATTTAATCTGCAGGCTACTTTAACAGCAGCTTCATCCCTTTGACTGAGGCACAAAGTTGGGATATTTGGTTGTACTTGTCTGGGATTAACATTAGGAAAGGGAGGTAATGCTTGGCTTTAGACAAATAACACCACTGAACTTAGAGCACCCCCTACTGTTTGAGTATGGAAATTTCAAGTGTCATTTTCAAGACAACCCACCTGTGGTAGGACTATGTTGATTTGTTATTTGTAAGAATGCAAACATTTGTATTTTACAAAGAAGAAGAAGAAGCAGCAGCTCATTTTAAATTGCCGTATAATGAGAAAATTGTTTATATTTTGTTAAGGAAATAGGAGCTGAAAATTCCTAGGCAGAATAAAAACAATGGAAGCTGTCCATTAGTGTATACAAATTAAGCTTCATTCTGAACTTCATTGAGCGAAGGCAGGTAATCCAGAGCTTTCATGCTGTATCCCAGCACATAAAGCCGCCTCGCCTTGAATCAGATCGCAGGCCTATCAAAATCAGTATTGCCTCCTCAGCCTGGCAGAAACTCATGGACCACCTGATCCTTTTAGCTGAAGGTGACAGGGATTGAAACTGGACCTTTTGTATGAGAAGCAAATGATCTACCACTGGGCCACAACCCTTTCCCTCACATTCCTTAGATCGGTGTGAGAAATAGGAAGTGTAGATTCTTTTCAGATGAGGGAAAGGCCTTGGTCAGCTGGGTAAAATCTACAGGATTTACATTACTAGTCATTCTAGCATTTGAGTTGAGGCCACATCTTCTCAGGAGTCCACCCAGATTCATTGAATGAATACTTTCTCCGAAAAACACAGAGACACAGACTCTCTCAGGCTCCACGAAGTTCGCCTGGCTCAACTAGAATAAACACATCTCTCTACCGTCGTGCCCACATCGCTTTATGAATCATTATTCATATAAAATGGTCTTGGCTGCTGTGTGCTCCCCTTCTGCGTAATGCTGGAAGTGGAACACTCACCCAGTCCCATTTTTTAAAATAAAAATGGAAAGCAACATTCCTGTAGGATGCCGCAAGACTGTACCGTAAAGGAAGGCTATGCCCATCCCGTTTTTGAGGAGGGATCTTACTTCTGGTGCTAGTATGAGACTGGCAAGTATAGCACACGGTGCTCAGTAGAAAATCTAGATGGGGCCCTTTCTTTTCAGTAGGTGGCAGCCTGCTTCCTCACCTTATCCCTCCCCCCCCCCCCGCAATTTGGGCAGAGTCCTCATAATGTCTGTTATTCTGCAACAAAGCCCCTCCCCCTTCACAGTTTTGAAAGCTAAGCGAGCTCAAGTGTGATATTTCCACACATGAATTGGGCACAGTTTGGTTGGAAATAGTTTATTAAATATTGTATTGTACATTTGACTTGTTATTTAGTTAGTGTTCACAATTGTAATCTTCTTTGGTATTCTTTGTATCGTGAAACTCGCTGTTTTCTTTACATGTTTTTGAATAGATAAATGTTGCATGAGCATTTGGGGGTGCCAGACAGTCCAGCCCGTTGCACCCTGAGATGGTAGCTGTCTCTAAGGCAGGGCAGGAGTTAAACTGCCCAATCAATCAATCAATCAATCAATCAATCAATCAATCAATCAATCAATCAATCAATCAATCAATTTATTTCGATACAGAATCAGCTTCGGAGAGTAAAAGAAGTATAGAATAAAAACAATAAAAATAAGGATAGGGAGGGCACATATAGTGCGACAAGCACAGAACCATCGGCGCACATTGTAGGGGGGGGGCAGAGAGATGATACCTTCCACTGACAAGGAAGTAAGTTATTGAAGCTCAGTCAATCACTTGCGTATCCCACATGCCCAAAGGCAAAATTTGGCAACTTTCCTGGGAAGAGTCTGCAAGAAGGAGGGAGACATAATGTTGTTCAGATCTTCCTGGTAAAGTTGAAAAGATTGGAGCTATATAGTGAGATTGGATGTTATTGTAGAATGGGCAGTGCAGCAGAACATGTTTGATAGATTCTGTCCAACATGCTCTCGCAGAGCCGCTGAGGGAGTGGAACACGATGGTTTCTTCCTTCCAGGAGGGCTGAAGGTAAAGTGTTGAAGCGTGCGAGGGTAAAGGATCTCCAATATTTCAAGATCTCAAGGGATCAAAGGTAATCTGCTGATTGGAAGCATTTGGCATGCTGCAGAATTGTTGGGTATTTCTTTCTCTGTGCCCTATCTGATTGTACGGCATGATCCCAAAGCTGCTGTTTGATTGCTTCTTTTGCTTTTTGGTACCCAAGATGCAATAAGGCTTGAGGAGAAAGACCAGGCTCCGGGAGTTTCCCCTCAATCGCTCTTTGCCAGGTTGAGTAGTGACTATCGACAATAATCAAAGGTGCTAAACTCATCAGGCTGAAGATGAGTTTTAGCCAGCAGGGGGATGCAAGTAGCCACATGTGAGTCTCCAAGGGGGTCATCCCAGTCTCTAATCTAAGGAGGGCATTTGGGATATGCCGAGGGACTCCAAGGATTTTGAATAAGGTAATCAGAAATGTTGTATGTGAATAATATATAAACGTGGTGTATGTGTATTGTGTTTGGTTGGTTTTATTACTGGGATTGTATTGTTCTTACAGGGCTGCAATTCCCTGAGAAGAGGATGGAAGCCTGAATTCCAGTTGCTTCAGATTGGAAGCATTGTGACAAAGGACTCTCTCATTTGGCGGCATCTGACAAGCTGAACCACCTTTAGTGGTTTTCAAAGACACTATTGGTTGAAAGTTCTGTATGGTTGCACTTATGTTTAAAGAAAAGAAAAAATAGTTGTATTGTACTAATTGTTAAAAGGTTTGAAAAAATATTTTTCTTAACTTACATTTGTGTGAAAGTTTGCTTCCTACGCCCCATAGAACCCATACAAAAGAGGTTACACATGGAAATGGACAGCTGAAGTTTTTCATGGCATTGAGGTAAATAACATCCCATTAAGCCTCTGTTAAAGGGAGCAGACATTTTCCCACAGGCAGCTGATAACCTTGTTTAAGCATCTGCTGGTGTCTGCTCAATATGCAAGGAGGTAATATGCCTGTGGAGGTATTAAGGAAGGTGGTGTAAGAAGCAGGTATGCAAGCAAAAAATGTAGATTGAAAAAATCTATTTATGCCAGCATCCTCCTTACACTGCCTATCTCCATGATGGACTGTTTTTATTTACTTTATTTATTCCCTACCTTTCTCCTGAGTCCTGACTGGGGACCCAAAGTGGCTTATGTCATTCTCGTCTCTTCTATTTTATTCTCACACCAATCCTGTGGGTTAGTCAGGTATGTGACTGACCCAAAGACACCTAGCAAGTTTCCATGGTATAAAAATGTTTTCCTGCAAGCATTACTTTCACCACTAAATAGACCTAAGTAGAATTCTGAGTAAAACAGCATAGGATTGATCTCTAAGTATGCCCCAGCCCATGTTGTCAGTTAATCCTTCATTAATACAATATCCAGCCCAGCAAAATAGGTGAGGAAGAAAGAGAGACGGTGTCCAAAAATAGCTAGGCAGTACTTTGGTCTTTTCAGCTTCTTTGCAGCACAACACTCCAAGTTTTTTTAAATTTCCAAAATAGTGAACGAAGGTTTGTATTGCTGCTCGTTCTTATTTAAAAAGGTAACTATTGCCATGCTATCTTTTATGCAGCAAGGAAGTAGCCATTTATGAGTTTAAATAGTAGCTTTAGCCATTTATGAGTTTAAATTTTTTTAAAGGGACTTTGCCAAAAGGTGCAGATATGACTGTGGGCAAGTTGAGCTTTCCATAATTAATTTCATTCAAGAGATTATCTAATAGATGCCTGAGATAATTCTGCAACACCCCCCTCCTCCACTCTAGCCAAACAAGGCTGAATGGCAAAGACTTGGTTCAGATGAAAAGCGAAATCAAAGCTGGGAAATCTTCACACACTCCCTCCTCCCCTCTTAATCTAGTTAATTGTTTTCAGGTTTGCAGCAAACTATAGTTTGTGTCTATACTGCAGTCCAAGACTACAAACTCTGGTTTTTTCCCCATAACCCTGGTTAGCCAGTTTGGTGTAATGGTTAAGAGCATCAGGACTCTAATCTGGAGAACCAGGTTTCATTCCCCACTCCTCCGCTTGAAGCCAGCTGGATGATCTCGGGTCAGTCACAGCTTCTAGGAGTTCTGTAAGCCCCACCCACCTCACAGGGTGATTGTTGTTGTGGGGACAATAATGACATACTTTGTAAACCTCTCTGAGTGGGCGTTAAGTTGTCCTGAGGGGCAGTATATAAATCAAATGTTGCCGTTATTATTATTATTAACAGTACAGGGGAGTTGGCAACACTGATATTATTTGCTGTGTAGGGAGTGTTCTTTGTTTTTAATAACTACTTTCAGTGTGGAAACAGTCTGTGTTTCAGTTGCCAACCTCCAGGTGGGACCTGGAGACCTCCTGGAATTAAAATTGCTCTCCTGACTATAAAGATCAATTTTCCTGGAAAAAATGGCTGCTTTGGTGGGTTGAGTCCATAGCATCATACACCAGTGAGGTAACTCCACTTCCCAAACTCCACCCCCAAATCTCCAGGAGTTTCCCAACCCACAGCTGGCAACCCTATAATCTGTGTGGATAGTGAAATCTATGTGTTGGACCCATCCTCAATTACTATTTAGCACTCTGCAACCTTAGGGGAATCTCCAGGTTTGCTGAAAAATCTAAAATTTAAAAAAGGAATAAACATCTTTCCTAAATATACAGACATTAGGAAAACCCTGTTTAGAGTTCAGCCAACACTGTGGGCTGCTGTGGCACCCATAATGCATGCCAATGCACCAGTCTGGAGATCAGCACAGGACTTTGGAGGTGCCAGAACAAGAGGAAGGAGGACACAGCAATGGTAAATGATGGCAATTGGACAGATGATGGCAACAAGGGAGGAAAGAAACAATGAAATGGAAGAGGGAGGCAACAGCAACCAGGAGAACGGAGAGATGAAATGGTTAGCTGAAAGAAAGGGTAGATAAGGTAGGGGAACCATAGTTCCCCTCCCCTGCAAGATTTTGTGGGTCCTCTTGTCATGTTTTATTTTAGATAGTAAATGTTTTCCAGCATCACAGAACTGAATGCATCAGAATATTGTAAGTACTTACATGGTGAGAATATTTTTAAAAATTGATGACTACCATTGTTATTGGATGCTACACAAAAATCCTCATCTCCTTTCTTGCTCATAGTTTAGGCATGGTTATTTTACCCATCATCTTATGATGGTGTATTATATGGCTTCCCATATCTTGTATCTTTGTCACCCTTCCTTGTATAGGAAAGTGCTGTTTTTTTATGCTCACCTTGAACCATGAACAGCGGTACAGAGAGAAACAGCGATCAGGGGAGCAAGAGTGACTTACAGATTGCCCAAAGTGCTATGTAACCAAAACCCTAGTATTAGCAGTGCACCTTTGCTAATTAATGAGCTTGCTCTTCTCTTTCCAGACTGACGGCTCTCATACACATTGTAAGCTTCTTGGCTTATTTATACACACCTCCTGGGACAACTTCAACTCCACGCTGTTTTGCTTGTAATTGAGCATAAGGAGGTTCATTCTATGGAGAAAAATGTTAGTTTGGCTGATCTGAAATAGAATCTGTCTTAAGAAAAATGTTGGCATCGACACCTTTGAGCTGGCATGAGATGCAGAAGTTTGATGAGCTGGATCCAACAGAATCACAGAAACAAAATACTAAGTTCAGGGGATTCGCTGCCTATGATTCCAAGAATAGCTTCAAGAGGAAGAAATCAGCCTGAGGTAATATGAATGCCTGCCACACTAACAATGCTGAAAGGAGGAAATACTCAGAAATTAAGGAAGCAAACAAAACAGCAGTTCTTCCCAAGAAGGATGCAGAAAAAGACAAAAGGGAAAAAATAAAATATTTTAAAATGTGTTATGTTATAATCCAGTCTCAAAACTAAGAGAGGATTAAAGGAACATGGAATAAGCAGGACTTAAAATCAACATGCTGAGTAAGTGCGCGGAGATTCATATAGCTTGCTTTGAAATAGTTAATTTGCTGTGATGGAGTAAGATGACTGAATCAGAAGCCTCAGAATACTTAGATGGATATGTGGAACATGCAACAACAACAACAACATTTGATTTATGAACCATCCTTCAGGACAGCTTAATGCCCACTCAGAGCAGTTTACAAAGTGTGTTATTATTATCCTGATGACAATCACCCCATGAGGTGGGAGGGGCTGAGAGAGCTTTGACTGACCCATGCTGGCTTCAAGCGGGGAATCAAACTCAGTTCTCCAGATTAGAGTCCTGCTGCTCTTAACCACTATACTACACCACACTGGCTCAGTTGCAGAACAGGATTCAGAAATTTGCAGTCTTAATGGTGCGATTCTGTTGAACCAGATTGCACTGTAAGAACATGTTCCTGGAAATAAATGGGACTAAATTCTGAATGAAATGGGACTAACCTCTGAGCACACCTGCTTAGGATTGCTTCCTGTGTCAATCAAGGCCTAAACAAGGGTTATGGTTTCTTACTGAGAGGAACCTTGTTTTATGCTCTTGACTTCCTCATTCATTATTCTTACTGACAAGTATTTCTTCAGGAATTGTTGTGTAAACATTCCAACAACTGGATTTGCAACTAGGATGAAGTAGCCTACAAAATAGCTGTACATTAAAAAAAAGTTCTAAAGGTGCAAATGGATTGTCTTAATATTGTTTTCTATAAAGACTAATAGTATCTAGGGATGTGCATTAAAAAAAATGAGCCAAAAATGTACACAGAACTGGCTAGTTCCACTTGTTAAAGTAGTTCCCGGAACACTGAATCAAATCCAGGAAATGAAGCTGTAATGACTCCCAACTAGAGGTGGGCACGATCAAAAAAAAAATACCGATCAAGCTGTTTGTGGATCCGCACCGGCGATGACCCCAGATCACCGATCCACAGCGAACAAGTCCCGTTTCCGATCGGGGATCAGGGAGGCCAAAGCGGAGGGGCACCCCCTCCCACACACACACTTAGAGCAGAGGGGGGGGGAGTTTTTAATTCGGCAACGAGCCGCCTCCCCTCAGGGAGGGGATGTTTTCACACACACACATGCACTTAGAGTGGGGGGGGAGTTTTTAACCCGTCCCTGCCTCTCCAAAGAGAGAGAGAGAGAGAGAGAGAGAGAGAGACACCCCGTCAACATGTTTCAGCCAGCTTTTTTAAAAAAGCAGGGATAGAATTCCTCCCCACCCGATTTTAAAAGCAAGCAGCCAGTCTTCCAAAAGCATATTTTAAACAGGAAGAAAGTAAAACCAGGATCCACATGGATCCTCGCGGATCCTATGGTTTTTTAAATAGGAAAAACACAAATGAAACATCAAGTCACATATCACAGCCAGGTCCACAGACTGAAATATAAAAAACACAGATCCAAAAATATTTGGCGCTGCCACGGTGAAAAAACATGAATCTGAGACATGGATCCTCATGAATTCATATGTTCTTTACATTGAAACAAAACAAAAAGGCTGTCATATTTTAGATCTTTTGGTCCTGTTTGTGGCATTGGACATGATCTGGGACAGTACACTGGATTTTGGGTGGCCCCATGTAAAAATCAAGAGGATCCATGAGGATCCGTGCTTTTGAACTACATTTTTGCACCGTGGCGCTGCCACAAAGCAGTGGATGAATGATTTTTTTGGTCCCATTTGTGGCAATGGACATGATTTGGGATTGTATGGTGGATTTTGGGTGGTCCCATGTAAAAATCGAGAGGATCCATGAGGATCCATGCTTTTAGACCATGTTTTTGCACCGTGGGAGTGCCACGAAGTGGTGGATAACTGATTTTTTTGCCCGTTTTGTGGCAATGGACATGATCTGGGATTGTATGGTGGATTTGGGGTGTTCCCATGTAAAAACCTAGAGGATCCATGCGGATCCGTGCTTTTGAACCATATTTTTGCGCCGTGGTGGTTCCACGAAGTAGTGGATGGCTGAATTTTTTGGTCCCATTTGTGGCAACAGACATGGTCTGTGATTGTGTGGTGGATTTTGGGTGGCCCCACTTAAAAATCAAGAGGATCCATGCGGATCCATGCTTTTTTAGCATAGTTTTGTGCCGTGGCAGCGCCACAGATTAGTGGATGCATGATTGTTTTGTTGCTGTCTGTAGACTAGGAAACCCAAAGGAAAAAAATCGTGAACCTAACTAGCCACAATAACTCACACCAACAGTAAAGATATATTAATGTCTCTATTTCATTATTATTTCTATAACAAATTTCTATTTGACATTTACGTAACAGAACACACAAAGGCGTCACAGCCACTTCCTAAGTACACAATTCCTTAATAAGAGGCTACAATTTAAAGTGCGACGTGCTCAGCCCTGCTGTAGATATAGTTGTCATAAATACAATTATAACGATATTATTAAAGTGCAAGGTGCAAAAGCAGCGAGTGTTCATTCCAGCACAAAGTGCCTCGTGGATGGTCAGTCCTAGGTAATGGAAGAGCCATTGGCAATTTTCAAGAAGGAGAAATCCAATATTAACACGCCATCGACGGATGGACCGGTTCCTAAGAAGCCGTTTCGATTCTTCTTCAAAGATGGCAGGAAGATATCAAATAAGATGAAATTGCATTTCTAATTCATTCACAATAATTTCATACACACCACCACTCTCCTTCATAAGCAACAGCTGTAACACTGTTCTTTACAAAGTGTGTTATTATTATCCTCACGACAATCCCTACAATTACACCTACAATTACACCCACAAAGCCCGTTTTTTAAAAAGCAAAAAACATTTGGAGTGCCCATGGCTACAGAACACCCCCTTCCCCCTCCCTCCCCTCTCTTCTTCCAAATGGTGATGCGTTGCTGGCTACTCCGTGGTTGGAAGGAAGCCCTGCTGATCAAGGAAAGCTGGGCTTCCATTCGTGTTTCCAGGGCGACAGAAGGAGGGCAAACACAGCTCAGGCATTCCCCCCTGGCTCCGTTGCCAGGGGAATTGATTCCTGGCGCCTGAGTGTCTGCAATCTCGAACAGAAACCGATCGATCCGATCAAGCCCCAAACAAGCAACCCCCCGACCACTGGATCGGTTGCGTGGACAGCACCGATTAGCCGGGTTCCGATGGCGCCAATGCCATTATTGAGTTTTTTTTCAAATCGTAATGCCGATCGTGCCCATCTCTACTCCCTACCACCGAAAAGTCTGTGTTTTTCGTTAAAGTACTTAACATGCAGAGGCATGCAGGGAGGCTAGGCAATTGGGGTGGAGTGTCCAGCAGCATCTTGTTTTCCTTAATGCCAAGTCTGTCTGCACTCATTGTGCAACCAGTTAGCTCCAAAGGAGAGAGATCGAGCCCTTAGCCTTAACTCCATTGGTGGGAAGGGGATGTGATGTGCGTGGTGCACATGAATACATTTTTCAACATTTCCTGGGCAATGGGGTTATGTTATTGGCATCGGGTGGCTTGTAGGGATCAAAGGTTTGCTTTGCACAGAGGCAGAGACCAGCAGATGGCATGGTGCCACCAGCACCAGCATCACCCTTCCCATCCTTTTCTGTGTGCTTTTATGCACAATACAAGGAAAGGCCAGCACAGCACAGCCAATGCGTGTGCAAGAGGTCAAAATTCATGAAAAAAAACCTAAATGGATCAGTTCTGAGCCAGCACCACACCAGCAAGAACAAACTGAGATGCAAATGTTCTATAACCCCCAGAACTGAAACTGGAGCAGAAACTTTCTAGATGCATACCCCTAATTGAGTCACAGTTGAACAATTACTTTAATTCAGTTATGTGAATGAAAAATAAGCTTATTTCCCAGTGTTTATGCCAGCATCCCAAGACATCTTGACAGCCCTTTACAAAGCTGAAACTTACCAGTGGGAATCATAGCTGCCCTTTTTCATCTTAATTGTGGCACCCACAGAAATAATTGAAATTCAACAGTAACTTTGAGAATACCTTGGCCAGTTTTAGAGCTGGCAAAATGGCATTTAGTTGTAAAGGCAGACTTGCATCTGTTTCTGTCAGCTATAGTTATTGCTGATAGCTTGTGCTGTGCCACAGGAGTCTTTGAAATAACACAAAGAAAATAAAACTTCTTTCAAACTCACTGCACCATCAAAATTCATCGAGTAACTTCAGAAGTTACCATCAAAATTCATCTAGTAACTTCATTCATTCGTTCTTTAGCTTCCTTTCTTCCAAAATATGACTCACGGTGGCAAAAAAAAATCAGATTTAAAACACTAAATATTTTAACATGACATCTAAATACAAACATGTTTTAGAAACCCACTAATTCTCAAACTTTTTGAAATGGAGCCCACACTTGTAAGCTTTCTGTACTTTTAGGGTTGCACTTGTAAAGTAACTCCATGTTACATTCTCCTTTCCCAAAATTAAATGCAGGAATATCACATCAGTTAACACTGATCAGATTTGTACTTTATTTTTCATGTTTTGTAAACAGCAGTTGTATTCCATGGCAATTACAGAAGTTATGCAGAGGCAAAGCCAAATTTGCCATCCAGCCTCCCCAAGCCTTCACTCCCAGCTCATTCTTTGCCTCTTTCTCTCTCCTGATCCTATCACTCACCTGTAAGAGAAGTACAGCTCCATTTGAGCCCTGACCCATGGTTTGAGAACCACTTCTTTAAGACCTGTATCAACATTTTTTAATGTGCATCCTTGCCATTCCTACAAACCATCGACAAAAATTAAAGGAAGGTCTGCTGATCAATGGAAAATACTTTTTAAAAACCTACTATGTGTCATACTTTATTAGGACCAGCCTAAATATTACAACAGCAAGCTTTTGAGTTGCACCAAATTCTTCAACAGGCTAGATGCTAAGCTGTGGAGAGGGGAAGATATTTCAGAGCACCTCGGTAGAGCCCCGGTGTACAGCTTGCAGCTTTCTTAAACTGGAGTGCAAGACAGGTTGCAAACTAAGGTTGCAATCCTAAGAACACTTTTCTGGGAGTAAGTCCCCTAAAGAAAATGGAGCTTACTTCTGAGTAGATCTGTTTAGGATTGCTTTCAGTATCAATCAAGGCCTAAACAAAGATTATGGCTTCTTGCTGAGAATACCCTTGTGTCAGATTTCAGAGGCTCTTGGAACAGAGATGCAAAAATGGAGACTCCCTTTGAATATATAAAAACTGCAAGGCTTCAGCCCATTTCCTCTTATTTCTTAGCTGCTTATTATTATTTGGTTTTTTATTGGCTCATTTTAGGGCTTCCAGGTCCCCCAATGGGGACAGGGGATCCTCTGCTCCCAGCCTCTTCCCCCCACTGTCACTCACCTGGCCAGCAGGGGGAAGGGCCCAAGGAATAGGCCCGGGAGGCAAAAAACCTCCTGGGCCAGTGTGCAGTGGGCGCGCTCCCACCAGGTGCAATGATATCGCTTCTAAAGGTGATGTCATCGCTCCCCCTTCCAGAAACACGCTATGCGAGCATGCGAGAAGGCCACCACAGTGAGTGCCAGGTGTCCCCCTCTGGCCAGATGGGTAAGGGAACCTAGGAACCCTAGTTTATTTTCAATATATTGTGTTCATCTCTCCTCTGTGTTTGCAATTCCTTTTTATTCCCCTTTTAGGTCCCCCCCCTTCTTTGTAACCTTGTGCTTTAATTTACTGTTTAATTCATATGTTCACACACACACATCGACAGCCTTTCTGCTGGTCAAGTGTTTTACCCACTGAGGTGATAAAGAATCCAGAGTAACCCTCCACTACCACCATCACAGAAGCTATTTAAAATACACAGGTCCTGGTAAGCCTATTGACAACAGGAAAATGTACTAGTCATGATTCTCCAACACTGGAGAACAATTGTAGATGAAGCACTAGGCAGCAAATTAACAGGATCCAGTTGGGATGCTCTCAAAGAAATGCCAACAATGGAAGCACAAGTGTTTTTATTAAGAATTTGCAAGCTACCTTTTTGTGTTTAGGAGTGTAATAAAGCAATCCTAAACAGAATCACATCCTTCTAGGTCCATTGAATGCAATAGACTTAGAAAGGTTTAACTCTGCCTGGGATAGCACTGTAAAAAGGCAAGCAAGTAGTATTATTCCATAATATGTTTTCTATAGAAGCCTTTTATCTTTGCTTACAGCTAATGGAGTTGTCAAACGAGTGATATAATGTTGAACTTGGGGTTACCACAGGGAGGCAGGGAAGTTCTGCTCCACCAGCTTCATTCCAGGGATCATACTTGGGATTCATCTCACTGTTTTGTATTTCAGCATTGGAGAAACTTTCACAACCACCAGGAGCTTTGTTACATTACATTTTGAAAAATCTAACTATCTTAGAATCGCTCTTGTCTTTAATTTCTGTATTGTTAATACAGCAAATTAATCCAATATAGTAAGGAGCTTAGCTGGACTTGCTTGTCATTCCAACACACAGAAATGGCAACGCATACAGGAATTCCCTCTACTGTGTGATAAATTTCATCCCATTAGCCAACCACAATTTCAGGAAGAAATTCAACATCTGTTGTGTAAGAAAATAAACTGCATATTCTCAGTGGCTGCATCTGACATTTAAAACCGTTGAACCCCTGCTGTGACAGCATGTAATTGAATGAAGTTACACCCTAGGGAGAATTTCACTTTATGGGACGGAGTCAGACGCTTTCAAATATCACACTAACTAATGTGTTCGCTCGAAAGTACTTCCCCAAGTGTTTCTGCCTGTTCATCCACCAAAGCAGCCTTGATCAAACTGGCCCTCCTTCAGTTCCCTCCAATATGAGTATACTAGCCTGACTTGATGTGCTATGACTGAGAATTGTTCATTTTAGCTAGGAAAACTTAATAACTTACAGAGTATTTACACAATATCTACAGAAGAATATTTTATGATGATGTAGCATTGCCCCAAAGTAGGGTTGTCAAGGTCCCCTTGCCCTCCTGGCAGCAACCAACAAGCTACTGATAGCTTATGGGCTACCTGCAAGAGACCTTTGGTTAAGATACCATCCAAGCACAGCCTCGTCTTGGGCAAATGACAACAGGTCCTGCTGCTGGCTCAGTTCTGCAGACAGTACAAGGCAGTCCTATTTAGATAGGCCTTTGATGGAAACAAATGCCTGAGGAGGCTATGAGAGCCTGATGCTTGATCGGTTAGTTGCTGAAGCTGGTTTTTAATTGTTTGTCTATTTGCTTTAGCTAAAGTTATAATCTGCCTTGAGTAGCTGTTTACAGCAAAAAAAAGTAGGATAAACACATTTCAGTAAATAAAATCCAGTGCATGTCGAACCACAAACAAGTCCTTTCAAGGGTGTTTAGGAAGACAGCCTTGATACTATTGAAACTACGTTGAATTCTCATACAATGAGATGAAATACACATGAAGATGTGTCATACTGCATCAGAGCATTGGGCCATCAAGTTCAGTATTGCCTAGTCAGGCTGGCAGCAGCTCTCCGAGGTCTCAAATAGAGGCCTTTCACGTTACCTTCTTCCTGGTCTTTTTAGCTGCAGATGCCAGGGTTTTAACCCAGCAGCTTATGCATGGAAAGCAGATGATCAAGCACTGAACCACAGCTTCTGATCAAAGCACACTGATTATGCATTGGATTGCTATCTGTATAATTAAAAAAAAAAGATAACTACAACAGATTGGAAACTTTAACAGTTGCAAAACTGAGTTAAGTGGGTGCCTCAATGTACAGGACTGATATCAGACTAAATCCACAAATGGGATCTATACAGAACATGAGTACTGCAGTTACTACCCATATTTGGCCCAAAGTCTGGCAAAGACTGAATAATAACATAGTAATAACATTCGATTTATAGACCGCCCTTCAGGACAACTTAATGTCCACTCAGAGTGGTTTACAAAGTGTGTTATTATTGGTTGTTGTGGGTTTTCCGGGCTGTATTGCCATGGTCTTGGCAATACAGCCAAGACAAGGGTGTTTCTTGGCAATACAGCCAAGACCACGGCAATACAGCCCGGAAAACCCACAACAACCATCATTCTCCGGCCGTGAAAGCCTTTGACAATATGTTATTATTATCCCCACAACAAACACCCTGTGAGGTGGGTGGGGCTGAGAGAGCTCCTAGAAGCTGTGACTGACCCAAGGTCACCCAGCTGGCTTCAAGTGGAGGACTGGGGAATCAAACCCAGCTCTCCAGATTAGAGTCCCACGCTCTTAACCACAAACTGAAGAGGAATAATAGAATGAAACTTCAGAACCTCTCACTACAGGAAAAGCAGCAGAATAGAAAACCACAGCACTGAGAGAGCATAGAATCTAGGCAGCCTTAAGCCACGCCACCTCTCTCTCACTGCAGAAATATAACATTTGTGGGAGGATCTGAGCCAAGAATAAACCCTTCTCTGAATCTTGAGACTGCAAATACTCTGCATACTTGCCAAGTACTGTTATCTGTCATATAGTGGGGTTGCCAACCTCCAAGAGAAGCCTGGAGAGCTCCTGGAATTAGGGGGAATGATTGGCATGCAGTTAAAACGCAGGCATCTCCCATATTTATTTATTTATTTATTTTAAATTGTTCTGTGCTGCCTTTCCACCCAATTTCCAGGGTCTTCAAGGTGGTGAACATTAAAATATTTTAAACACTGAAAAGCATTTAAAATACAAACTTATATAAAGTTTTAAAAACTAATAAACACATACACATACATATACATATATACACACACATAAAAGCACACAAAGAAAGGAGAGCTAATAAGAGTTAGTGAGGGAATGCCAAAGAAAACAAAACCATCTCCCTCCTCTGGTGGAAGACAACTATAGAGGAAGACTGATGAATCCCCACGGGTGGGAGCTACAATTTGAGTAATTAAAGCCATCTCCACCCCTCCAGCAAGGCATCTATAACGCTCTCTACCTCATATTGCTTCGTAACATCAGTTTTAAGCAGAAATTGGCCACAATCCCTGCCAGCCAAGGGACGCATCCCTTTTTCCCGGCAAGTGTGGAGAGCTCCTTGGGAAGTGCAGGTGGGAATCATGATGCCGATGGGCTCCACATTAGAGAAGTCTGATTGAAAGGGGCGGGGAAAGACCCTTCTCAACCTCAGACCAGGGAGAGCAACTGCCAGTCAGAGTGGACCAGATAGAGTTTGATGGACCAACGGCCTGGCTGTGCAGAAAGCAGCTTCATATGATTAAATTAAGGTGGTGAAATGCAAGTTTCTCTCTCCTGGAACAGGCCCTGGTCAGAGAGAAGCAAGTCTTCTGCGTGCAGTTTTGTTATCAGGCGAGCTTTTGCAAAGAGACAGAATTTTCCAAGTTAGTTTCCAGGATAACCTCATAGGAGGGGAAGTCTGGTCTCTAAACAGCATGGCTTGGGGGGGGGGGGGACAATTCAGTTTTGGGGGAAAGAAGCTGGCTTCCGCTGCCTCTACCGAAGCTTGGAATTGGCAGGATTTACTTCCTCTGCTTTAACTGAGGGTACAAAACATACTGTTTGGCTTGCATCCTCCTTGTATCTACTGAAGCTTGGACTTTCCATGGTTTAAGGTCTCTCTAGAGAAATGTATGACTCATGCCTAATAAGTTGATTGAATAATTATATAACAGAAATTATTAAGTTTTATCATTTTTATCATTAATCTCTGGAGAAATTTATTTGATATTTTAATTTGTTTCACTTCTGGCTTTATCATACTTGCCTTTGTATAGAACTATATTTTGCTGCTGCCCATAAAATTTGGTTCCTGCTGAATCTCAGCCATGTGTTTTTCTGCCTAATGACTCTCTTTTGTTCAAGCAGATTGGGCTTGGACATATCGAGGCCTCGAAGACTGCATCCACCAACATCTAAACATTTATTCCATTTCCTTTCTAGAGCCTGGGTTGATAGTATCTCACAGGCAAATGTTTAAACTATCTGGTCAAGATATCAGTTCTGAAATACACAAACAAATCCTCCTGAAAATCCAGAAAGTTAAAAAGTGATGTGGGGCGGCGGGAGGTGCTTTAGTGCAAAGGGTCCTGTCTGACAGCCAGCAAAATAATGACATTGCTCAGAGGCTCATAAATCTTCACAAAGATTCTGGATTCCCTTTGGAGGCTGAATAACCAACCTGATGCTCTTTATTGCCATTACACTTTGCCCTCTACAAAGTAAAGATAATTTAGATTAGGAGTCACTACTGGTACTGAAAGAGGGCAGTATGCAGGCAGTTGTGCGGATAAGTGAACTACCTTTCAACATATATTAAATCTGGGATTTACACTCTGTGTTCATATTAAACAATCCAGAGGCATCTGATGAAGAGAACTTGATTCTCGAAAGCTTATGCTACAATAAAATAAAATTGGTTAGTCTTAAAGGTGCTACTGGACTCTTTTTGATTTTTCATATTAAACAGTAAGTCTTTTAGAGGCCTCCAGAACCTAGTGCAGGGTGATAATACCATTATGACACATTGAATCCAGAGACGCTGCTGTCTCATATGAGATGCCCCTCTGCCTCCAATGTACAAAATAATAGAAGTAGAAATCAGGCCCATTTGCAGCACTAACAGGGGCTTCTGCCACCATACACTGAAACACAATAATGATATCATCAGTTCACAGCAAAACCCTAACAGTCAGTCTAGAGGTCAATTCTCTAGAGCCAAGTCTGCACAGGTCAGTTTTGCCAGTTCAGTTCCTATACTGCAGTGTTTTTTTTTTTCATGACTGTCTACACCAGATTTGCCACCATGAGTAGCCACTATGCAACTTTTCCGTGGTTTTCCTGGGAGTGCTTATAACCCAACTTTTTAAAAACATCCTCTTCATGATCAGTGGTTTCCCTATGTGGTTTCCCTCTTTGGTGTTTCACCTTCTCTCTCCCCCCCCCCACCATCTCCTGCCTCCTGCCAGCCTACTGCATTGTGATTAGATACTCTCATCTATCTAGTCCCTCCCTCTCCCCTCCTTTCCATCCTTTCCCCCTGCCCTCTTTCCTCTTTTTTTTTTAATGTTTTGTCCAGCACAGGATCGATGTATTGCTGGTTTGAAAGCATGCAGGTGGAAGGTCCCTTTTTATTCTTTTTGCTTTGGTGCGGGTGGGAATATTGTATAGGGGGCTAAATATCTGGGTACCAGAAATGAAGATTTTAATATGGAGTTTTAGATTCTCATTTTATCCCATGATGGTGAAACAGATGCTTGGGGGCAACAGAGAAGGAGGCAGGAACAGAGCTTTCCAGCCATGCATCACTGCTCCAATGAGATGATCACTTCAAAATAAAATTCCTCTAAAAAATATTATTTCTCTTTGTTTCTGAGAAAGAACATTTCCTTGTTTGCACAAGTGCATGCTCAAATCCCCCCCCCCTTCTTCTATTTTTTCCACTGTTTGGCTGACCAATAGGCGATTCTCACAGCCAATTACATGTGGAGTTCCTTAAAAGGAAAAAGAAGAGCACAAGCAAATTGACAAGTCAGGATCAACAAAGGGAGGGATAGAGAGGCTGAAATCCAGGAAATAGGTTGATCCAGCGTTCCAGCAATGCATTGATTCAGCGCATGTGCCCCCCCCCCCCCCAAGGAAGAAAGGGCTGGTGCTGTGATGCCACAAATGTCGGCATCGGTCATGATCCTGACTCATTTTGGCACGCTGCGGACTAAAAAAAACATGCTGCACTGACCAAAACGTAAGAGGTGCGAATGGCCACATACAAGCTGATTCCATGTCTTTCAGTTTGACTTCGGGGAAAGTGATGAGTTATGTCCCCAGTGCTGAAGGGGCTTCGATGTCCACAATAAGTCTTGGAAATGAACTCATTTACTCTACATTATTTCTTGTTGAACTGGAGAAAGTCTACATATCCCTAGTTCAATCTTCAAGGACTACCTGCCATTCACCCTTATCATCCATCAATGTCTTCATTATCTGCCTTCTTGCTGCCTTCTTTATCTTTCTGGTTGCTCCCTGATCCCATCACCAGAGCCTCAAAGTAAATTCCAAAGCTATTCCAGCTTCCCTTATGAACTTTTATCATTGTTAGAACAGGAAGTTTCAAAAATATCCCACCACTCCTGGGAGGATCTCTCAGTAATTAGATATGCAGAGCCCATGGTGAGAGCATTGCTGTGGTGTTGCTGTTAAGCATATTGGTCTTGGGAAAAGAACATTACAGCCACTGAGATGAAAAAGAAGACAATACTGTTCACTGTTACAGAGCAAGTGGCTAATTTCATTCCTTGCTTATTGCTCACAGAAGTGTACAGTTTCCATTTTGTTGTTGTAAGATGCCTTGGATATGATTTACAACAGAAAAACAGGACATGTATTAACTAAACAAAAAATATGCAGTTTTAGAAGGGCAGCCTGGTTTATTCAATGACAGCAAAATCAACATCATCTTTTGGAATCTTGTGTCACAGGAAGTCCATCTGCCAGAGTCCACTTCTGAACCATCAAATGCATGGAGAGGTCCCCTGAAGGAAAAGAGAAGCCCCCCCCCCCCCCGCTTAAGGACATTGGCTACAAAGTTAGGACAAAAAGTCAGGCAATACCACAATCAGCAGTATGATTGTTATGTTTCTCTGCAGAATTTAAATGAATACAGAATCCAACCCCACGAATAATGAGATGAAATCATATCCAAACATCATACAAGTCCTGGTGGTTCCCATGGGATTTAATGCTGCTTTGGTTTTAATTATTTCAGTCTTCATTAATTGTCATCTAGTTTATTTAAATCTTATTTAAAAAGTTGATAAAGTGCTTTTTTTAGTTGATTAAAAAAAGTTACAAAAATGATGTTAAAATAAAATGACATTTAACAGTAAACAGGAGGAAATTCAGTGCAACACTCAGACCTAAGAAAAAAAGACTGCATCCCATTAATAAATTGTACAGTCATTAGAACAGACAAAAGAATAACAACAAAAAGATGTAGCTTGTTAATATAAAAAATAAATCCCCACATTCATGAATGTTATTTCACATTTGTGTTTTGGCTACCAATGACAACTCTTTCCTTGACTGCAAAATTTTAAATTTCTGCAATTCATTTTTAATGTGTACCATAGCTTTTGCTTTCCCCTTTCGAAAGTAGTGTCAAGTGGGTAGTCCTGTTGGTCTGTAGGAGAAAAGCAAGATTTAGGTTTAGTAGCACCTTAGAGACCAGCAGGATTTCCAGGGTATGAGCTTTCCAGAGTCAAAGCTCTAGGGCTCATTTTGAGGGGGAACGCATAGGAACGCAGTTCCGGTAGTTCCCCAAAGAGGTCACATGTCAGGTGGCCCCGCCCACCTGACTCTCAGCCATTTTGGGCCCGTTTTGGCTTGGATTGGGGCTGAAACAGCCCGGATTGGGCCTCTGATGGGTGGTGGATCACTCTCCTGCTCATCAGCAGCCTGATCCTGACCATTTTGGGTCCCTTTTTGGCCATTTTCAGCCTCTTTTTGCCCTTTTGGGCCCAATTTTGGCTCTAAATGGCTAGGATTGGGTCCAAAACAGCCAGGATAGGTGATGTCAGGGGGTGTGGCATATGCTAATGAGTTATGCTAATGAGTCATGCTAATGAGTTCCTCCAGCTCTTTTTCTACGAAATGACCCTTACAAAGCTCCTTTCATCAGTTAATGTATCTGACAAAGGAAGTGTTAACTTTTGAGAGCTCATACTCTGGAAATCTAATTGGTCTCTAAGATGCTGCTGGACCCAAACTTTATACTTGTGAAGAGTTATTGGTTTTGCTATTCTAAGGCTTGTAAGATCTAGAACCTTTCAAGGGGCTTCAGGAAGAAGGAAAAGACCCCAGTATTGGGTAAGTGCATTAAATCCCAGTGGACATTATAGTGGAAAATTAATAGGTCGATTGATTTCTACCAAAATGGCATGATTACTGGGCATACCTACAATGTGTCAATTTAGGGCTTGGCAGTTTATATCTCCAACACCTGTTTGTGTTGAATAATCCCAGTTTATAGAATCTACCTTACCTTGCAGTTGGAAGCAATTTACAACTATGACAAAAAAAACCACAATTAAAATCCATTTTTAAAAAGCAATGAAAAGAATCACCAGCAACTTAATCCATGGTCCCATAAAACAGACTGCAAATTAACTGGTCTAAAACTGACATCTTAAACTAAAGAACTCAACAAACCATCAAACCTAGTTATTTCAACAGTGACTGAGCCAAATCTAGTGCATCCAAGCTGTGCTGCAGTACAAAAGGACTCCAGCAAACCAGTCTGTAATAAGGTCTGGTATTAAGTTACAAGCTTTTTTTACTAACCATGTGCTCTTTCTTGTAACTGACATGTTCCATTTAAGAGATTACAGGGCAAAGAAGGATAAGTGCAGAGATGTCTGTCGTGTCTAAAGAGAACGAATGTGCCAGTGAGCGTATATGACATGATAGATTTTATAAGCTATGCAGTCCCATGTATTCACAAATTCCCTTGGTTTTATTTTCGTTTGGCTACTACCAATGAAAGCTGATGAATGAGCAATCAATGCCACAGATCATCTCAACCATTTGCATGGCCAGCTGTCAACCACCTGCAGCTTTCCCCAATCTGAGTGCAGAGCCAAGGGCAGCAAAATGGAGCAATGTCACTAAGAGGTTTCCTGCAAAAGAGAGCTCTTGGGTTTGCAGCAGCTCTGCCATTGTATGAGGACTGAAGTTGTAAATGTAGCACTGTATCTTCGTATTTCTTTCCTGAGCATGCTCTGTGTAAAATACAGACATACACAGATGATCCTAAATCTCTAGCACTAGCTCCTAGAAAAAAGAGAGGGACTATAGAAAAGATTGCTGAGGGAAAAGACAGCAAAAACAATATCTGTATACCTCACCTTTCTATCCGATAGGGACCCAAAGCAGCTTATATCATTCTCCTCTCCTCCATTTTATCCTCGCAATAACCCTGTGAGGTAAATCAAGATGGGTAGCCATATTAGTCTGTCTATAGCAGTAGAAAAGAGCAAGAGTCCAGTAGCACCTATAAGACTCACAAAATGTGTGGTAGGGTATGAGCTTTCGTAGATCCTGTGAGGTAAGTTAGGTTGAGAGCATGTGAATGACCCAAGGTCACCCAGTGAGCTTCCATTATTCAAACCTGGGTCTTCCAGGTCCTAGCCCCCAAACTCTAACCACAGCACCACATTGGCTTCTTTTGTGCTGTTTGTGGGGATGAAGCCGCTGCCATTGACTGACTCCACTGGCATAGTGGCTTGGGATGCTTGTTCAAATGAGCAGAGAGGCACAGCAGTTTGCAGTCCAGATTCCATGAAAGAAGGGAATGCTATCAATTTAGTGGCATTAATACTTCACACAGTAGAAGGCTGAGGCAGGATTGCCAACCCTGAGTTGGGAAATTTCTGGAGATTTAGAGATGCAGCCTGGGAATGGCAGAGTTCAGGGATGTGACGCCAGAGTCCACTCCCTGAAGCGGCCATTTCCCAGGGGCAACTGATTTCTGTAATCTGGAGATAAGCTGTAATTCAGTGCTCACCTGGAGAAGACAACCCTAGGCTGAGGACAAGTAACGGTTGGAAGTGGCAGGGGAGCCAAAGAAAGAGGGATTTGAAGGATAGGTAGGTGAAGAATGAGGCTTGAGCACAAAGTGCTGTGGAGATACAAAACTGAGGCAAGAATGGGCTAACCAGTTCAAAGTGCTAGCTTTGACCTTGAAAGCTGTAAGTGGTCTGGGCCTAGGATGTTCTAAGGAATAACTTTTGCTCTATGAACCTACTTACCTTTAAGATCTTTTCCAGAGGCCCTACTAGATTTACCACACAGTAAATCTAGTAGTAAATCTTCCACACAGTAGTAAATCTACCACACAGGCCCTACAGATTTACCACACAGGCTCCAAAGCTGTGGAACATCCTCATCAGGGAAATCTGTTTGGTTCCTTCCTTCCCTGTTTGTAGGCCACCACCAAGTCAAAGCAGTTCCCTTGAGATGTTCAGATTGTTTTATTTTGCAGTATGTTGTTACCACTATTGACTTTCAGGTCTGACCAGCGTTGCAAGTTTCCTACTTTCATTTATTACTTGTCACGTCTTTACAAATTTTTGTTAGCCTCTTTGGAAAAGGTGGAAAAGAAATATTAAAAAAAAAATAGTGGAGGCACTGAAAAAAACCCAAGGAAGCAATGAATGATGGGGAGGGAGGGAGCAGGAGCATAAGGATCCTGATCTCAACTCAGGGTAGGTAAACGCAGTGAAACAAAGCTAGGACTAGACTGTAGGGCTGCCAGTTCCTCGGGGCGGGGGGGGGGGGGAACCCATGCTCCCAGCCTCTGCCCCCTGCCACCATTCACTTGGCTGGTGGGGGGGGAGGCCTGGGAAATGGGCCCAGGAGGCAAAAAACCTCCTGGACCAGTGTGCAGTGGGTGCATTGCCCACAGG
Organism: Eublepharis macularius; assembly: GCF_028583425.1. Taxonomy (NCBI): domain Eukaryota; kingdom Metazoa; phylum Chordata; class Lepidosauria; order Squamata; family Eublepharidae; genus Eublepharis; species Eublepharis macularius. The sequence goes on along the minus strand of NC_072799.1, from coordinate 34,923,845 downwards.
CGTGACCACATCACTTCCTTAAGTGACATCATTGTGCCCAGCGATGGGCATGCTCCTGCACTTCACAGGGGCCCAAACTGGCTCCTATGAAGCATGCGCTCTCCTGGCGGGGCGTTATTATATCACTTCTGGAAGTGATGTCATTACGCCCCATCGGGAGCACACATGTACAACAAGATCCTCAAGGTAAGTATCAGGTCCCCCCTCCCACTGGAAGGGTAAGGGGACCTTGCAACCCTACTAGGCCAGGAAATTGGGAAACAAACACTTGAGGAAAAAATGACAAACCAAGGAAAGGCTCAAAGTTGGACTGTGTGTTATGAGCTGGGAAATAAGGTCATATAGGACTGCTAGAACTAGAGGTGATTCCCTGACAAGGAATTCAACCAGTTGTGGTTTCTGCTGTAATTGGAGCTCGGTGATCTGGCAACATTAAGAGGGAAACAATGGCTGAGAAACAACAGGTAATTGGGGTAGTGGTGGTGAAGGTTACCAGCTCTGGGTTGGGAAACTCCTGGTGATTAGGGGGTGTAGCCTGGGGAGGGCAGAATTTAGGGAGGGGAGGGAGCTTGGCAAGGGTGGAATGCCATTCAGTTCCCCCTCTAAAGCTGCCTCCCCCCCCCCCCCCGGGCACTGATCTCTGAGATGTAATTGCAAGGAATCTCCAGGCCCCACCTGGAGGCAGGCAGCAGTAGGGGGCATGAAATTTACATTCATTCAAACCAAGCAATTCTTTGTATGCAGGCATCTAGTATATTTCCAAATACTTGCATTCGTACACCAGTATTTGAAAAGTTTTTCCAAATAAATTAGATGCATCTTTCTTTCATATCAAAAGTTGTAAGAAATCAGTGGTTTATCTTATTAAAATGGATTAGACGGGCCCATCAATGGATGCTAGCCATGATGCTTAAAGGAAACTCCCCCATTCAGAGGCAATAAACCTCTGAATACCAGTTCCAGGAGGCAACATCAGTGGAAGGCCTTGGACTCTATGCCCTGTTTGCTGGCCTTCCAGGACAGCTGGTTGGCCACTGGGTGAAGGAGGATGCTGGAGTAGATGGACCACTGGTCTGTTTTCAGAACATTCATACTCAAGCTATCTTGAAAAACACCTGTCCTAAAAGTGCTGAAAATCAAGGCAGCATTGGGCAAGGCTTCTCTGCTTCCAGAAAATAATGAAATCAGTTGTATCCTTTGCTGCCTGCGCTGCCTGTCCACCTCTTTGTCTGCTATCTTTTCATTGTGCAGCCTTCTGTGTCTCCCCAGGGCCTATCTCCACTAAAACTTTTGCATCACCCCCTCCCTCCAATTGCACCCATAAATGTTGCAATACATTCATAGTCTCCATTTTTATGAAAGGCTAACTTGAAGTATTATCAGTTTCCCTCTATCTTTGTCCTCCCTGGTATAAGTGATTGTCTTCCTACTTGGTTTTGTGGCTATTCAAATATTTGATGATGCCTATCTCATGCACATATCATTCATAAAGCCATTAGCAGCTAGCAACTGTTTTTCTGAGCTCCGAAATGGAGTCTCAAAGAGGGGTTGAATGTACATGCTCCAACTCAGACAGTGTATTTCTCTTGTCCTCTTCTGTTTTATATTATCTGATTCCTCCCATGTTTCTCCCATTCCCTGCTGTGCCTGAATGTGGACATGAAGGCCATTCTATCTGGCTTAATTGCAACACAGATGTAGCACCCAGGGCAAAACTATGCATGGTGCACAATTCTTGGAATTTTGATTGTAGCGACAGAGATAGTGATTGACCAGCCCAATGGAGGGGGGACTGCTTAACCGCCGTCCTGTTTTCCAGGCAAAAACCACATCCCCCAACCTGTTCTATTTGCACCGAGGGAATAAAATACGCACACCTATATGTTTTTTCCATTGGGATAAAAGTAGAATACGGTGTCGGTTCCACCTTTTCTTGGAAAGCAGTGCAAAAGAGTTAGCTCCTCTCCTCCCATGCCCATTTATTTAACTATTTTACTTCATATATACTCTGCCTTTCTCTCCAATGGGAACCCAAAGCAGCTTACATTGTTCTTGCCTGCATTTCATCATCACAACAACCCTCTGAGGTAGGTTAGGTTAAGGGGCTGTGACTGGCCCAATGTCCTCCATTGAGCTTGCAGAGCAGAGTAGGGATTCGAACCTGGGTCTTCCAGATCCTAGTCCAACACCCATGGTGAAAATTGGTTTTAAAAAACTCTTCAGGAAAATAGTTATAGAGCTACATGTAATTCTGCCCTCATTGCAATGGTCAACATGTGTCTTAGCTACAGCACGTCAAGTTAGGGGTGGGAGCTGAGCCCTTTTCAGGCATTACATTTCAGGCAGCCCTATCTCACACACTGCGAGGGCTTGGTATGAAAGGATATCACCCTCTTAGTATGCACAATCTCCATTTTGTCTGAAAAGGAAAACACATACATATTCCAGCCATGTAAGTGCTACCCAGTATGCAGAATAGGAGTGCCAGAAATATGCCTGAGATGGCCTATCATCAGGTGTTTCTCCATGCAAAACACTTCCCTGCACAGCAACCCGGTATGTCAAGAGGAAGGCTAGGCTGGAAATCTGATTTCTGTGCATGGGGGTGGAGGCCGGGGGCGGCGGGGGGGAGAGATGTTCTGGAATCTAAAGTGATGCAGCCCCGACACAGACCCACCATCTGAGTGAAAACTAAGCTTCAGGCTGGACCGGCATCATCCAAAGTGGAGTAGAGAAGGAGGGGCTTGGTTTATTCAAAAATCTGAATCAAGAGGCCTGGTGTGTAATTATGCTGTGAAATGCCTCTGCAAACACTAACTGCGTATTTATTTGGAAAATGTGCTTGCCACCTCTCCAGTCCTGCTTGAGGAGGCACACAACAATAAAACAAAATCAAGCAAGTGCGAAAACAATAAAAACAAACCACACCAATAATATACATACCAATAAAAATTCAAGTAAATAAGAAATCATGCCAGTAAAAACAATCCAGGGCATTACAGCACACAAAGTGGCAGAATCTAAAATGGTGTTGATAAAACCATCCTCAAAGTGAAAAAAGATAATAGTCCAGGTAAAAAGATACATCCAGGTAAGTCCAGATAATAAAAAAGATAATAGTCCAGGTAAAAAATGTTTTGGCCTGGCCCTAAAGGAAAATAAGGTAGGTAACAAGTGAGCCTCAAAGGGGAGGGCATTCCAAAGGCAGGGTGCCACCACTGAACAAGCCCTGTCTCTGGTTGCCACCTGCCTTACATTTGCAGGCATAGAGAAGAGGATGTCAACTGGCATGCTGGATAATACACGAGGGGGAGGTACTTCAAGTCCCCCAGGGTCCAAGTCATTAGGTATGAATTAGCATTCTGAATTGTGCATGGAAACAGATGGGCAACCAATGCATATTTTTCAACATGGAGTAATATGATCCCTGTATCCTGCCCTCTGATAATAGCCAGGCTGCTACATTCTGGACCAATTGAAGTTTCCTGACCATTTTCGAAGGCTGCCCCTCATAAAATACATCACAGTAATCTAACCACCCCATAACAAAAGTCTGCCAAGAAAACATCGTGATGCGACATCCCCCCCATGGGTCAGTAATGACTTGGTGCTTCCGCAGGGGACTACCTTTACCTTTACCTTTAACCTGGATGTGATCAGAACATGGATCAAGGTAGCCAGATCACACTTTTTGAGGAAGAGTTGTAGCTGGTTATCAGCCAAAGCTGACGAAAGGTGCAGGAAACCCGAGCCTCCAACCATATGCCCAGGATCCAGCAACACTACCAAGCTGTGAACCTGCTCCTTGGGGGGTGGGAGTGAATGTAACTTCCTCTAGGACAGGCTGACTCCTCAGTCCTTGAGCTGTGTAGTCATAAGTCTTATCAGGACTGTTTCCCTACAGTCTAAAAATAGCAAGACAATCACAGAAGGCTTCCGGCTTCATCGCATAATTTTTGACACCATCCATTTACAAAATGGAGGCAGGCAGTGATGATGGCACTTTCGTGGCATTTTGTAAACGGACGACATCAAAGATCACATAAGGAAACCATCAGTCTTCTGTATCGTGCTATTTTTATACTGTGGGGAAACAGCCATAGACTGATCTTCAGTTTTTTGGCATTCATCCATCCCATTACGTTGTCCAGGCACCCGTTCAGGACTTCCACAGGCCCATCTTTCTCAGTTGTTAAGGAGATATAGACATGGGTGCCATCCACATATTGGTGGCACCTCACTCCAAATCCCTAGATGATTTCTTCCAGCAGTTTCAGGTTAAATTGCACTGGGGACAGGAAAGATCCCTGCAGGACTCCGTAGAATAAGTGTCAAGCAGCAGTCCCCATACTACCTTCTGAAATGGGTCAGCCAAATAAGAGTGTAATCACCAAAGCATGATGTCTCCCACAACTCAGTATCTCCAGAAGAATAGCACTTTCTTTCTTCTGCCTGTGAAAATATCCCAATTGTCTAACATGAAAAAACCCTTCACAGTAATGATGATTCCTTGAGGGCTAATAGATTTATTCTGGCTCAAGGTTTCTTGGACTACAGCCTACTTCATCAGATGCATATTCTCAGCTGCTAAGTATATACACAGAGGGGAAAATGTAAATGGTAATGTCAAAATGCAGTGACATTCAAAAAGTATAGTATGTGCCATTTCTCTGTTCAACAAACATATGTACATATACCTACCGACAGATGACAAGCTTCATGCATGTGATGAAGAGGGCTGTAGTCTAAAACGGTTAGTCTCTAAGGTGCCACAAGACTCCTTTTTGTCTTGACTGTAATGAACTAAGAAGACCACGTCTCTGGGAGTTGTTGTAACTTCTAACCCAGAGGCAGACATTCTCTGGCACATGAGCTGAACACGGAGCACTAGACTATTTTGCTTGACTCAGCAGCTCCATTGCTCCAGCATAGATGAGGCATGGAGAGGCAGAAGGGCAGACTGGAAGCCGTAAGGATCTTGAAGAAAGGTCCCCTGCCGTAGAGCAGCAATGGTTTAAAAATCGAATTTGGAGTGTGGTAGTGGCAAGTTTGAGGGTAAATTCTTCCACTGGTGCCCATTGCTAGGACCCTGCTCACAAAGCATCTTATTTATTAAAGAAAATATTTATATCCTGCCTTTCCTTGGGCTCAATGTGACCTACAAATTACAATTAAGTTTCAATTAAAAACAACAAAATAAAACTCCAGAGGACCACACCCCTCCCAAAGATCTTTGAGAACCAGGTGTTATACAAACATTATTTTCATCCATGGAATGTGAGTACTAAAAGTAAAAAAGCATGGAAATTCCAAAAGCAGCCTTATTTTCATCTCTTATCTCCATGCAAAACAGAGATCCATATACAATATACATATGTCCCCATGTCTCTCCTAACCAGTCATCTTCATAGTAGATTCTCCCCCTACCCCAGTTCTTGGGCCAAAAAGGATGCCTGTCCCTGCTCTAAGAGGAACACTGATCTTTGTTTACAACTCCTAATATATGATAAGACTACACACCATACCTATATTTTCATTTAAGAATCCTGGCAAATCTAATTTAATTTTTAGCTGGATGTGCTGTGTGTCAACTCAGAAGCAAGTCCCATTCAGTTCATGATGGGCCATGATGCAGCTTGATAATTTTAGACTCTGGTCTTAATGGTATGACATAGAACCAGGGAAGTTAGCCGTGTTAGTCTGTAGTAGCAAAATAGTAAAGAGTCCAGTAGCACCTTAAAGACTAACCAACTTTATTGTAGCATAAGCTTTCGAGAGCCACAGCTCTCCTCGTCTGATGCATCTGACGAAGAGACCTGTGGCTCTCGAAAGCTTATGCTACAATAAAGGCGTTTAGTCTTTAAGGTGCTCAATGGTATGACAGGCTCCCTCTTGAGATGGTGACGTGTATTTCCAATGCAGCCTGCTTTGGGGCTCCTCTGAACCTGTAGCCAGTGTCTTGGTCCACCCTAGTCCTTTGCTGAGAGCATCACTGTCAGTGGGACCCCTGCCAAGTGTATAGCCCAGCTTAAGCCCAAATCCAGGCTGCAGATCTATTATTACTGTTATTACTATTATTATTATGCCTTTGTTGCTGAGACCCAAGGTAGATTACACAGTGCAAGTGAAATACAACATAACCAACAGCTATGGCATTTACTGAACAAAATACAATCATGAGCAACAGTTAGAACATGCAGTGAGTAGATACAATAGGGAATGGTGGCAGAAAATTTACGCATAAAGCCAAGGATAGACATGATTTATGGTCACTGTGGCACTGAATCTCATTGATTCCAGAGGGGGAAAGACAAATCTTCTCGTAGCCAACTACTTTGCAGATCATCTATGATAAAGGCACAGCTAAATATAAAACACTTAGCTGTTGGGGTGCTGTTGGTTTTTCCCACAGTTGACAGACCACATTTCTCTAAGGCAAAACGTAATGCAGAGAGAGCATTATGCATTTATTACTCATATAAGAGTACCTACGTATAGAAAAGGATGTGCATATTGAAGAAAATGCAGCTCTTTTCTGGAAACAAGGGCACTTCTATGCTGCCACACCACAAGCGTATTCCCAGTTCTCCCAGGAAAAGCACCACCCCTCGCCCCTCTTTCATATTATTAAAAAACAACAACCCTCCAACTGTCTCGCGAGAACCCGGGAAAGGCGTCCTCTCCCCCACCCCCCGCATTCCAGCAGGAGACTGGCGGGGCGGAGCGCACGAGGTAGCGTGTCGATTATGACGCCACTGAATGGAACGCGGCGCAGGGCGGATGGAATCGCCGGGGGGGGGGTGCCTTCCCCTCCCATCGAAGGCAGGAGGCGTGTTAGCCTCCTGTCTTCCCTTTAGGGGGCTAATGGTGAAAAGGTGCAGTTGAAAGCATTTGAACAGTATGATACTGAAAGAACCGGAGTGGGGCTCTCTGACTGGCAAAATGCCAGCGTGTGCGTATCCTAAGGAAATTGCAACGTGCCTTTCTTAGCACCCGTATGGGTGAGAGCCTTTTGAGTCCAGCTTGTTGCTTCAGGCGATCGTCCTGGATTAAGGCCCCGTTATGCGTCTACACATGCACCTCTCCCGGAAAGCATGAGGCTGGGCTGGGGGCTTCTTCGCAAAAGCCCTCGCTGGCCAGCGCCCTCCCTCCCCAGCCTCTCTTGAGGTATTTGTGGCTCATTCAAGGCGGCGCGGCTTCCCCAGCCCCGTGGTCGCTAGAGGGAGGTGTGGGATAGAGAGAGAGCGGGAGGAGACGCAGGCCAGGAAAGCGGCCGCTGCCGGAGGAAGAGAGGGCAGGAAGGAGCAGCCCGCCCAGCCGCTCCGCTCCCTCCAGCTTCTTGGGTGGAAGCGGGAAGCCGCGGCGCCGTTCGTCCAAGCGCCTCCCCTGAAACTTCGCCTCCCCTGGGAAGGTGGAAGCCGTCGGGGAAGGAGGACGGCTAATCCGGTTCGGGAAGAGAAGACCGACCCGTCCTCGCCTCCTCCTCGCCGGTCTCTCTTCTCCAGGGAACCGCAGTCCCGGCCGCCGTCGCTTGCTTTTGGTTTCCCTTTTGGATGACTCCTGCTCGGTCGGGAGGAGCGCGAAAAGGAGGGGAAGGGCGACGGTCGGAGGAGAAGCCCGCCTCTCCCCCGAAGCCAGCGGGAGAAGTCAGAGGCAGCCCGGAGGGAGCGTGACTGGGACGCGCCCGGAGGAGGAGAAGCGCCTTCGCCCTCCCTCGCGCCGCCTCCCGCGCCCGCTTTTCCTCCTTCCCTGCCTGCCAGGCGCCAGCAGCAGCAGCAGCGAGCCGGGCTCATGATGGCTTCGACCACCACCTGCACCAGGTTCACCGACGAGTACCAGCTCTTCGAGGAGCTGGGCAAGTAAGTGCCGCCAGGACGGGGCAGCCTCGGGGGCCGGGCCGGGATTGGGGGTCGCGTTCAGGGGCTTCGGGGTGGGTGGGGGACTCTCTGACAGCTGCGAGGGGCGCGGGCGCGGGGCGGGAGAGGTGCCCGCAGCTGAGCTCTGTCCTCGGGGAGACCTTGGCAGCGGGGCCGGGCGTCGCTAATCGGCTTGCCGCGGGATCTTCGGGGAGGGCTTGAACTGGGGAAAGGGTCAGCAGTCTGCTCGGATCCAGCGGGAGGACAGTTGCACATGATGTGTCTTCAAGGAGACAGAGCTGTCTTCCGCCTCCCCTCTCCTGTTTTGCATGCGCTCTCCCGCAAAGCCTCCCGCAATTCGGTGCCACCTTTTTCGCGGCTGGAAGTTCACCTGGGCTTGTCTGTGTCTCTGAATAACACCTTGCACTTTTCCTCTGCGACCTGAACCCGAGCTCCCCCGCCCCGGCGCTGTTGTTTATGAAAAACTGCCCTGGCTCTCTCCATCTCGCCTGTATCAGTCTCCTTGGTTGGATCAACAGAATCTGGGCAAGGGTATTCCCTCCACCCTTCTGGCCCCTGCTTTGGCTGGAGGGGCCAGGGAAGGGGAGAGAACCAAATGTGACGACTTGTGCCCCTGGGCAGCGTGGGTGGCTCTCATTTTAATGTGGTCCGGTAAATCAGCAACCCAAATCTGCCAGTGTGGAGACGGCAACTGTAACTTAAGTCTTCAGAAACGTAATGGGCTTATTGTTATGCGCCTGGAGTGCTTAGAATTCAATTGACTGCCTTGGCTCTTGATTTCCCTTTTATTTGCACCTCCTTCCCCAGTAAATGCGGTGAATTCAGCACTGTGTAATTTTGTTATATAAATGAATTGAAAACGCTTGACCGGATGGCAGGAGTAGTATTAACATGGGGAACGTGTGGCAAAGAACAGTCTTATTCTAGTGCTTTTTTTCTGCAGGAGAATAGCACATGAATGCTGTCATACAGAATTGTGGCTATTAAGATTTATTGCATCCTTGGCACTCTAGTGAGACTTGAGTGTTTATGCTTAAATAAACACCAAGTGCCATGTTTACAGGGCAAGAGGAGGGGGCTTCTCCCCAAAATCTTTTCTCTCTTTTTGTGCATTCCATCTTAATGAGATATATTCACACAACATCCTTTTTCTCCGAGTCAGAGAAATGTGGGGGGAAATACCTTACACGATTTTGGCGTATTAAAGCTGTCACTTATAATTAGATGTACATTTCTGTAGTGTAATGACATGGCTGATGCTTACAATTTTAAATACTGTTTACTGTCACCGTCCGTCACATTAAGGCTGATTGCTGTGTCGTGTTCATACTCCTGCTTCCTGAATTGATCCTCCCTGGATTGGTTAATACCACTCAAAATTACCAGACCATTTCTTCAGGACTACAAACTGATGTGTCTCTGTTTATTGGCTTACAGGGGAGCATTCTCAGTGGTGAGAAGATGTATGAAAATCACTACAGGACAAGAATATGCTGCCAAAATTATCAACACTAAAAAGCTGTCAGCAAGGGGTGGGTATCAATTAATCTGGAATATTTTCAGTAATTTGTAATATGCAAGTATATTGACTAGATGCATGCAGAAACTGAGCCCTCCCCCTTTTTTTTTTATTCTCTGTGTTTGTCAGGCCAAATTTCACTTCATCTGTATATGAAAGTGATTCGGTTGCTTGTAATGCTAGTTACAGGTTCTGTGTGTTATGTTATTATTTAGACTTCTCTTCCTGTGTTGCTTAGTTAATAGCTTGCTGTACTATTTTGTTAAAAAAATACAAATATTTGTGAACTTAAAACAAATGCCAGATGGTTGCGTGTGTGTGCAGACCACATTTTTCACATGATACTGGCTAGATTGCCTGCAGTGTTAGTTAGATATACTGTTTTGACCTGTAATGTAGGCTTAAAATGAACCCTGTTATTTTGAGGAAATGCAGGGGTTTTTTTCCGTTGTAGCTTTTACAGGAGAAAAGTAGGTCAAATCTTAATTGAATCACTCTTTTCTATTGTATTTACACATGAATTTAATTCACTGTGGCATATTTAACTGAGAAAAAACCCTTGAGAGAAAAATGACCTGGTTCCCTAACATTTTGGTTGAAAGTGGTCAGCTGATCACATTCTATGAGCCAAGCAGCCATGTTGAAAACAAGTATTTTCGCCTCTCTTGTGGAGAGCCTATTACCTCAGACTACTTATCTCACAGTGATTATATATCTGTTTTATGCCAGGGGTGTTTGGAAGGGCTTGGTTTGCTTCTGCTGAGGGAACTTCCTAGAAATGAATGGGACTTACACAAGAGTAAGCTTTTGTCTCATTTCAGTGTCGCGTGTGCTGCAGAAATTCCTGGTGGATTATATCCTATATATACACATACACCTTTTTTTCTATTTGGACTAATGAAAATGGGCCTTATGGTGGCACATTCTCAGTAAATCCACACTGAAGTGCTTGTAGGAGGATGCTAAGGATTAAGGATTATTCTCTGTTAACATCTGTACTTTGATGTTAATTTCAGGCCTTTTTGTGAGCATGGGAATTACTGAAACTGATTGTTCATGTGAAAATCTTTTATGTATGTTCTGGTTTTGCCTTTTAAATAGCAGGGGCAACTAGGAGTGAGCATTTGCTGGTTTGAATTTATGTATTTTATGAGCTAGCTTTATGACCGTTATCTTGGTATCTTTAACCTGTCATGCAGCTGTGTGGAGAACAGGATTCTCATGCCGCTGTCCAGTCTGTTCCTAAATATATTTGCTCGGGAATACGTTCCACTGAATTACACAGAGTTTCTCGCCTGATCCCTTGTGTGCTTACTGAGAAGTAACTCCTCTGTATTCAATAGGTTGCATTTCCAAGCAATTATGTATAATATATCCACTTTTTCCTAATTTTTGTGTCAGGTTTTTTTTGGAGGAGGGGTGCTTTGATACTAAGTTTTTAATCTCTGTCATTTTTAGTTGTGTATGGCTATGGTGTCTCTGTGTGTGCACTTGTTTTTCCTGTACTAGACAAAACTGAAGTGATTCAGAGCATTTTAACTTAAGCTACTCAGTTAATTTGTGTTTAAGGCATTTTGTTAATCCCCAGTATATGCACATATTAAGGCAAATGTTTTTCAAAAAACTTCAGAATTTGCTGCACCAAAATAGTCATACGTATGCTATTATAATTACGGTATGGAACCCTTCTTGTAGTCTGTTTTCTGTACTTATTACATTGTAACAGTAAGGATTTTACAGTACATTTTGAAGGTTGCTTAAACACTTGGAACACTTGTTGGTATATTGATTGCACAGGTAAACCTTATTTCCTTCTTTATACTCCAGTTTTGTCCCAATGGGGACTTAAATTAACTTACAGCGTTATCTCATTTTATCCTCACAACCTTATGAAGTAGGTTAGGCTGAGACAGAGTGATTGGCCAAAGGTCTCCCAGCAAATTTCAGTGGCATAGTGTGGATTTGAACCTCCCAGATCTTAGTTTGGCACTGTAACCACTATAAAATACTGCCTCTACGAGCTACTCAGGACTATTTGATTAACAGTTCTGTGTAACCCAAAAGCGTACATATGCCATCATGGAAAACACTGACCTTTATTTTATAAATTTATGAAGTAAATCAGAACTGTTAACTGATTATTGCATTTAATATAGTGCCTGAACCAGTTTTTTTCCTTGGTTCTTTTTTTAGCAACTCAGATAATTTGAGTTTCAGTCTTTTATTAATACACAGTATATATACACATCAGTGTAATAACTTCTTAAAAATCTTTTTGAGATGGGGTAAGCAGACATTTACCCACTAATCAAAAGGTTGCTACTGTACCATACAGAAAGTTTTACAATACTGCTCATTTTGTTCCAGTCCTTTCTTAATCCTGCTCCCCCCCTCCCCTTCACACTGCTGAAAATAAATAAAAAATGTCCTTGTGCTATCCACAATATTTCCATTTTTTTGCCACTTCAGACCTCATCAGTGTAAATTTAAAGTTATGCGTGTTTTTTGCCTCAGTGTTCATCATTTTTACACTTAACTTGTGCTAAACTTAATTCCCCTGCATCCCCCATATTTTAACTGAGCCAATCCAGTGTATAACACTTTGTTAAAGGATTTGATTGTGAAGACAAAAAACCCAAACAACTATAGCTTTGTCAGGCACTAGGAATGCACATTTTCTGGCCCACACCAAGGGAAAAAGGGAGTCAGAAGGATAGATGTAGAACAGGGAGGGTGGATGGGGAAGAAAGGAGAAAAATGGAGATGCATACAATATAATACATGACAGTGAGAGGGTAAAGTACATTTCAGGTGTATTATGTGCGCCGTACTGTGATGTTTTAATATAATGAAATTGCTACCATTGGTTTTTTTTAAAATGTATATTATGCTGGGCTTCGCTCTGAGGCCACTTGCAGGGACAGCAGACTAAAAATCTAATAAAATAAAATAATAAATAATAATAATTGTCAGTGGGTGAGAGAAAAGAAATGGGACAAGTTATGATAATACATGTTTGGTTCAGATGCTTGTCCTTTACTAACACGTTTGGGAGCTGTGTGTTTATTTTAATCTCCTGCATGCCCCATTCAAAAGAGATATGAAACTGAAAATAATATGCATTAGATTTTATGTGCAATGTTTGTCACACAGAGAATAGTCTGTGCCATCTCTTCAAAATAAGCTCACATGGGTCCATCATGAAGTAGACAAGAGTTCAGTGTCTGGAACTCTGTACCCCTTGAATGAAGGCTGAGATAACACACATCAATTAAATAAACTGCCCTGACAGATGTCAAATGTACGTCCTGTGGTATGATTTCCTCAAATGGAAGGTACGGCTCGGCTCCACACAATGCAGTGAGGAAACTGCAATATTCTGTTTGATCAGTGATGGCTCATTCATACGTAGAAGTTATTGCTGGGTCTTGAAAATGATAAATATGCATGAGTGAACCAATCTTGAAACGTTGTGAGCATAAGCTGTTACAAAGGGGTGAAGGAGCTGTGCTTGCACTCTCGTTTGCAAAAAAAATGAGGGCTGCTTCTGCCTTTTTCAGCACCATTTTAAAACCGACACATGATGGCTTTTTCTTTCTGGAGCACAGTATCAGTAAAAGCTCCTTGGTCTTGCTAGAGTGATTTCAGTGATTCTAGAACTGTGTTTTTCTTTATAGGCAAGGCATTTTTAAGAAAGGAAGGGAATAAAATTTGTAACTTGTTTTTTGGTATCCTAAGGGCATACTTTCTCTGTCTCTGGATGGTTAGAGGCTACTGTAGGAATCATAAGGGCAAATCAAGGCACTCTAGCTCTGTTCTTCCATAGGTGGTCTTATTTTACTTGCAGATTTCAGGTGTTGTTTTTATAATCTTGGCAGCACCTAGGCGTTTACAGTTTTATACATTTGCTCAAGCATTTGAGCGCACAATCCTCAAGTGTAAAATGTTACTGAGCAGACAAGCTGTCTCTCTACATCTATACACTTTCTTGGATTTGTTTCCAGTTGTTGCTAAATAATACAACACGATGTTCCCAGAATATTCCTACTACTGTTTAATTCATAATTTAAAGGTAATGTATAGAACACTCTGTCATGAAACACAGTAGGTGACCTTGGTCCAGTCATTCTGTCTTGGCCTAACGTACGTCACTGTGCTGCTGTGAGGAGAAAAGGGGGGACACAGCTCTAAGCTCCTCAGGGGACAGGCAGGGTAAAAATGTGCTAAATAAATAAAGAATGGGCTTTGTAAAAAGCTGTGACTCACAAAAGCTCATGCTAGAAAAACTGTTGTTAGTCTTTAAGGTGCTGCTAGACTGCTTGATTTTGTAAAAACAACATCTTAAATAAGCATATATCTAAGATAACAGCTCATTGCAGAATGTTTCTATGGTACTTACTGATTTCTTTTTTTTTAATTTTTTTTATTTTTAATATCTAAAACAAAAACCTACAAAAAAAACTACAGAAGTACTAGGAAAGGGGAAAAGGGAAAGAAGAAAGAAAAGGGGAAGGAGGGCTGGAAAAGGAGGGGAGGTTACATACAAACAATAAACACTACACTACAATGTTTTCCCTTCATACTGCCATAGTTAAAAATTTAAACCTTCATAAAGTAATGATGGAGTGGTAGACCTTGCAAAATACAAAATACAACCCATATTAAATTTTCTTCTTCCCCACCCTGGGCCTCGGACACAGTTCTCTCTGAGCAGCTACAGCCACTGCGCTCACTGCCTCCCCCCTCCCTTCAGGCTTCGAGTCTTCTTCATTTTGCATGGTATCTTGCCCGAATTCTTGATTTTTGTCCACAAAATCCCTTAGCTGATCCTCTGAGTTTATCTTGTAGGCTTGATCTTTATAATTAAACCAAATTCCTTCCGGAAATAGCCATTTATACTTTATCCCTCGTTCCCTCAGGAGAGCTGCGAGCTTTTTGTACTTAAATCTTCTTTTCCGAACTAGAAATGGAACGTCCTTCAGTATCTTGACTTTATTTCCCAGAAAGTCCAAGTCCGCATTATATGAGTTAAATAGGATAGTGTCTCGGACCTTCCTAGATGAAAACTCAATAAAAATCTCGTGAGGCAGCTGCTGCTTCATTGCATATTTTGAGGAAGCCCGACGGACTTCCAAAATGGCGCTTTTTACCTCTTCCTTAGTTGCCCTCGCGGGTGACGCCAATAATTCCGAGGCAAGCTCCCTTAGATCCTCGTTTTCCTCCTCTTTAACATTCTGGAGACGCAAAACAGTCTGTGTTCGTTCCACTTGCAGCCCGATCAGCTGGTTTTCCACCAGCTTTAGCTCCTTGTTCGTTGCTCTCTGGAGTGACGCATTTTCCCGAGCAGACTTCTCTGCCCCCCCCCCACTGCTTCCTTAATGGCTTTCACATCGCTCTCAATTAAGCCCACCCTTTGATCTGTTTCATTCAGCTTGTCAACAAAGGGTTTTATGGCTTCAGTGACCGACCTTTTCACCAATTCCTCGAGCGACTCCGCTTTTCCCTGCAGGGCAGCCGAAATTGACTTGCCCAAAGCGGGACTCTGCTTTTTCGCTGCCATTTTAGGGGGGGGGGACCGCCAACCTTCTGAAACTCAGCGAGGGGGAAGAAATCCGAGTCTTCTTAACTTCAGATCCCACCACTCCTTTGCATACGCTTGTAATAACAGAAGGGATTCGCTTACTTGCAGGCTTCCGCCTAGTCCTGTTCTTTGCTGTTTTCCGTGGCCCGGCAGCACGCAAGGTGCCGCGCACGTCTGCCAGCCTCCATGGGGACAAACGGGCAATTTACCCCCTGCCTCGATTTGCCAGAGGGCTCTTCCCGCAGCGTCCCGGACCCTGACTCCCTCCCTGGGAGTCCTGGGGGCTAATCTTTGCAGATCAGCCGCCCGGTCAGGCTGCTCGGACGTTTCCTCTCGGACCTGCGAAGAGGAGCGTCCGACATGGCTGCGAAAACGAAACCGAATCCCCGGTACTTACTGATTTCTTGATTGATTTAAAAAAAATCCCCACCCTTCTTTCAAAAAACTGAGGGCAGAATACATGGCTCTCCTAGTTTATTCTCACAACAGTCCTGTGATGATAGGTAAGGTGGAGGGTGAGTAATTGGCCCAAAGTCACTCAGCAAGTTTCATGGACAAGTGGGGATTTGAACTTGGGCTTCCCTGGTCTCATAATAACAACAACAACAACATTCGATTTATATACCGTCCTTCAGGACAACTGAATACCCACTCAGAGTGGTTTACAAAGTATGCCATTATTATCCCCACAACAGAACACCCTCTGAGGTGGGTGGGGCTGAGAGAGCTCCGGAGAACTGTGACTGACTCAAGGTCACCCAGCTGGCTTCAAGTGGAGGAGTGGGGAATCAAACCCGGCTCTCCAGATTAGAGTCCCACACTCTTAACCGCTACACCAAACTGGCTGCTGACACTGTAGCCTAGACACCACACTGGCTTCTGCATTAAAAATGTTCAGCCTTATCTCTCCTCCCAATTTCCCCACCTCTATCCCCCTTGCCCCACTTCTTTCTTACCTCCTCTGTTTCACTTCAGCCTTAGGAAAGACACACCTTTGAAGGAAAGCAGCTGAAAACTATCCCAACAGAATAGATAAGAAGGAGAAGTGGGAAGGAGGGATATTTGAGGATTGTATCTGGGACTGTGGGTGGGGTGGTAAGTAGGCACTACTCCCAAATAACAACTTGTTGTGGAATATGTTGTTCTACTGATTCCCCGAATGATTTGTTTCCCACTGTCTGAGCCTGATCTCATCAGATCTCAAAAGCTAAGCAGGGTCAGCCTTGGTTAGTAATTGGATGGGAGACCTCCACCGAAGACCAGGGTTGCAGAGACAGGCAATGGCAAACCACCTCTGTTAGACTCTTGCCATGAAAACCCTGCCAGGGGTCACCATAAGTCAGCTATGACTTGGTCACTCTCCACCACCATTTTTAGAGGAAGAGAGCTGTCGGGTTCAGCCCTGAAACTATCAGTATGCATTGTATCAGGCTTGGAGGAAGTCCACCACAGGTTGTACTTCCTGTGAGATCAAACTGAACACCTGCTGACAGCAGTTGAGGTTGCTCAGACAACTTGGGCCTTTTACCAATCCCTGGGGAGGAGGGGGAATGGGGCTTTGTTTAGGGAAAGCAAGTGGTACCTTCTGAGCTACAGGGACTCCCTGCCTGGCCAATTAAGAGTTAATAACAGCATGCTGCCTTCTAATGTGGAAAATATTCCATCTAGAATTGTCTGGGTGTTAATGTGAATTATGATTTATTTGGTGCCTCCATCCCTGCCCACTCTTCTTCCAAGGAGCTGAGGTGGATGGCACATGTGGTTCTCCCCTCCATTTTATTTTCACCACAGCCCTTTGAGACAGGATAAGCAGAGAAAGATCAACTGGCCCAAAATTACCCAGTACGTTTCATGACGAGTTGGGATTTGGGTTTGTGGCTCCCTGGTCCTAGTCCAGCACTGTAATCGTTACTCCATACACTCATGTAGTCACAGGTTGGTGACCTCAGTATAGAATATCGTCAGTGCTAGTAATGGTTTTCAGCTTTCCAAAAGCTCTTACAGCAAAGAAGCTTCCTTTCCATCTGTGCAAACAGACGGTGCGGAGCAGGATAGGTTTCTGTTCCAAAGATCCTACAGTTTAAATGTCAACAAGGAAATCAGACAAAGGACAACAAATGCTGTTGTTCACGTACACATCACTTAATTATGGAACAGAACTCATTCTCCAAAGCAGCTGTCCAGGGAAATACAGCTCTGTTCCCCGGGAGTTCCTGGAACAAGCTAGGATGAAGCAGAGAGGACATGTCCCGGGGCTGCCGACTGATAACTATTTACCTGAATAGGGTTGTGTGAGAGTAGAGTGCTCCCTTGCTCTGAAGAGTTTACAATCTCAGATTAGATATAACGAAGAGAGGGAAAAGGGGAAGGTGGGAGCAGGGATAAATAAGAAAAGATGATGTATTTGTTCTGATTACATATATAACAATTTCTCATTCATGTTACATAAAATGGCATGGAATTGCCTGTGAAGATAATACCAGTTCCTCTGCCATTATTCACTGGTACATTTAAGGGAAGTGAAGAGCCGTTAAAGACTGAATCGGAGGAGGGAGCGCTCCAAATAAAGTGCTTCCCTTTCACTTGCTGGAGCCAAGAGTGCTGTATTTTTCCTCAGAGGCCTTTTAGAGCTTGATGGTTTTACATTTTCTTTACTACTGTTACTTAATACATATTCTCGCCTGTCAGTGCCCAGCTTTCTTATTCGTTTTCAATTAAAGCAAAACAGCATCTTCATTACGCTTCCAAATCAAGCAGATCTGTGGAATGCAATCCTATCTTATTCATGAAGACAGGATTTACCTTATCCTGCAAGTCCTGGTCTTCCTGAAACGAAGACATTTGTGTGTTTTGGAAAGTATCATTAATTGCTGTCTGGGAGGGTTGCCATATCTAGCCTGGGAAATTCCTGGAGATTTAGGGGCAGTGCCTTTAGGGGAGAGAATTTGAGGAGGGATTTCACCTAGAATTTATGGTATACCATAGAGTTTGCCCTCTGAAGCTGCCATTTCCCCCAGGGGAAGTGATTGTTGTCATCTGAAGATCAGTTGTAATTCCAGCAGGCCTCACCTGGAGGTTGGCCGCCCTACTTGCTGACCTGCTCTTAGCTGGCCAGCCATGTTCTCAGGAATAATTGATCACAGTGATGCTGGCCTTGCATAGAATGTCTCCAAAACCTTGGAAGCAAGGCTGGGTTAAATATTTCAGTCTTTAGGAACCAGCCAAGCACTTTTAGGAATACATGTGGTGGTGTCAGTGTTGATTAACTTATAGCAGCTTGGGCCTGCAGAGGATGCAGCCCAAAGTATGCTGTGAGGTTTTCTGGCCAATGCAAGAGGTGTTTCTGCCAGTGGAAGAGCCTCTTGTGTCAGCAGAAGGCTCCTTCGGGTGGAGGAAAGCACCACCATTAATGGAACAGAGTTGTAGCATCTTACTATTTAGACTGACTGATTTTCAAGTAGTAGTAATCCATATTCCTGTCAGAATTGGAAATGAAAGCAGTGGATGTGCACAGGAGATTGTGGCTGTTGTCTAAGCTTGTCCAGTTAAATTTTATACTTGTTTCCCTTAGCTTGATGGACATCACGTTGGTCATCCTGAAGGGAAATCCTGGCCACCTGTTAATCTTGACACTTGAGAAGGAGGTCACCGGTCACTTTCTTGACTACTTTTGATCTGGGTACATTGGGACCTCTTCCTCACCCCTTAGCAGATACTCTCATCCCTTTAGTCCACAAGGCACATTTTCATCTATTAAGTTGGTAGTCTGGATAGAATAGAGAACTCCAACTGGAAATTCAATTTCCTGCCTTGGAATCTCATGAGATGGGATGACAAACTTTGATTCTGAATTCTTTATGTTCCCGTGGAGGTATGATATTTTGTGCCTGCAGGAAGCTTGGTTTTCAGAGCAGTCCTGTACAGTCCAGGGCTATTGTGCTTTCATTGTTCTAGCTGTTACAATTTGCGTAAAAGACCGAGGCGTCAGAGTCTTGCTAGCTTTTGCCTTGGGGGGACCTAAAGGTTGGTGCTTATTCCTTGTGATGTGGATGTGTAGATTATATTCAGGTTTTACTGATCCAAGGTCATCTTATCGGTACCTTTATTTGTATTAATGCTTTCAAAGAGCATAGAGAATCTCTGGGACAGGTTGAATATTCCTTTAGACAATCTGTCGTTCCTGAACTGTAATTCTCATTTTATCCTATGTGCCAATCTAAATGCCAGAATTGGCTGTATTATCTGACTGGCTGTATTATCTGACCGTATTGGGTGTGCTCATGATCAGATGGCTGACAAGCGATTTTCTAAAACCATATACTCTTGGTTAAAAATGCCAGAGGTCAACAGTCTGTAAAAAAATATATGTAATCTATTAAGAACATATAGCAATAAAACAATTAAAAAGTAGCATATAACAGCATCAGGTGGTGGTTTCTTATAAAACAGCATCATGTATCACAAACAGAGTAAAGATTAGTAAATAGCAGTGATGTTGAGGGCAGGAAACCTGGGAATTCTTTTTAAAAAGCTTCCCTGGAGTCTAAACTGTAATTTGCTTGTTGTCATGCAAACTAATGCAGGAATGGGATTTCAGAGTCCTCTGTGGAGTGGGCCCTGTATGTTACATAGAGTTGCCAGGTCCATGTTGGGAAATTCCTGGAGATTTGGGGGGGGGGGGTGGACCCTGAGGAAGATGTGGGTTTGGGAGGACAGGGCCCTCAGCTGGGTATGATGCCACATAATCCACCTTCCAAGTCAGCCATTTTTTCCAGGGGAACCGATTTTTGTCACCTGGAGACCAGTTGTAATTCGGGGAGATCTCTACCCACCATCTGGAGATTGGCAAGTGGCAACCCTATTACATGATGCCATCTCCTTATATTCAAAGGCTGGGAAATGCAAACCAGATTCTAGAGGATCTTAACTGATGGGCAGATTCTTACTTAGGTGGTCCTTCAAAGAACATGCAGTCGATACCTTATTCTTTCTAGCTTTCATTTTCCTTGGGTTAAGGAAATTCATGTTAAGGCAAATCAATTTTTTAAAATTCCATTGCAGCTTTTAAAATTCCATTTGCACCCCAAGAGAGAATCGTGTGTTAATCAGGCCTATGTGTATTTATGCATATATATTCATAAGTGTAGTATATTGCTGCAAGTTAATGTGTTGGGATGTATGTATGAGAAAACAATCACTAGTCTGTTTTCCATCACACAAAGCACTGATGTGCTTTGGATGCAGGAAACGGTTTGGTTAAGCTCTTCAGTCTGTGTTAACTAGGAGATCAGTTTAAAATATTTTGGTAGCCATCTCTGTGTTTAAAGCCTAAATATGGACTCCATTCTTTGCATCTTGGGTTCTGCACTGAGGACCAGAAACACCCTTTAAAAGCTGCTTAATGAATTAGTATCCCACTGCTCAGAAATACACATTCTGTTTTACATGTGGAAAGTACCTACCAAGCTAAAAAAAAATGCATATGCTATGTAAATATTTCATGTAATGTTTCATATTTTTGAAGCTACTTAAAACAGAGAAGAGGATGTTAATAATGGTCTTTAAAGCAGGAGGAGGAAAGCCCTAAATGAGAGACATTTGAGTACAGAAGACCTTGAAGGGTGCAAGAGAGAATAAACAGCACAATGCAGTGTTTGTGTATTTGAAGAGCTTGAGTCTTTGTGTGAGATAAAGATCTTTTGAAGAGCGGAGGATTCCCTGGCATTTATGGAGCCAAGTTAGAAATGTTTTGAAACAAAGCCAATTTCGTAACAGTTGTGTACTCCCTGGAAAAGATGGCACAGCTTGAAATACCTGAAGGTGTCTGAAACTTGACTGGGGGCGTGGGAGGGGTTTTGTGAAGAGCTTCAATAGAGGAGGTGTCTTCAGAAATGAAGATGGGTTTCCGAGACACTCTGGTAATATGTACAACTGTTCTACAGCAGCCCTTGTTTTCAGCTTTCGGTGTTGTTGCTTGTCTCTCTCCAAATTTTCCCCTTAGCTGCTGCTTTAGTGTGGAAAAACACAAGGGCCTTTGCTGTTGGTTAGAAAGGCATTGGAACAGTTTCCCAGGAACTGTTAAAGATGATTACATGCAAATCTAGAGGAATTCATGTGCTGGGAAATGAAATACCATTTTGGTTCAAATTATAGCTGTCTCCACCTGTACAGAATACTGAGGATGCATGTCTGTTATAGCATTGCACTAAAGCTTAGTTTAAGAAGCAAAAAGAGTCTGACTGGAGTTCATTTGTGGTTGTTGTATCTACAGAATTGGGGAAGATTATTTCTGTAGCTTATAATACACGCAACTGTTGCATACAGTACAGCATTTCCCAAACCTTTCTTCTCCCCCCCACTACTCTGTCCCCCTGCCCAAGGCAGTGACTAGTAGGTTCTGAAAGTACAGCAAGAAAATACTATTCTTGACAGTCTCCCTTTTGCTTTAAAAAACAAAGTTTTGTGTTCTGATAAGTGTTTTTGATTGATTAAACAATGGAGGGATGACCAGACCTGGTACTCCAATCCCCCAAAGCCCCAATGGGAAATGTTATCTCCTGTGATCTTTCCTGATACTATTATTGCTGTAAATGTTGGCCCTGATACATTGGTAAGTTCAGGGCTTTTTTTCTGGGAAAAGAGGTGGTGGAACTCAGTGGGTTGCCTTAGGAGAAAATGGTCACATGGCTGGTGGCCCCGCCCCCAGATCTCCAGACGCGCCACTCCAGTGGTGTGGAGGGCAATCTAAACTCCCCTCTGTCTGGAGATCAGGGGGTGGGGCCACCAGCCATGTGACCATTTTCAAGAGGTTCTCACCGCATTCCAGCTGAAAAAAAGCCCTGGGTACATTTATTCTAGTGAACGCTTATTCACTCTACATATGAAACTCTACTGTAGGTTTGACCGTCCAAATGTAGATGTTAATGATGATGTTTGGGGATTTTCCTGTCAGGAATAGGGAAATCTACAAATTCTGCAGTTCCTTACAGCACAGACGATGTAGCTTTCCATGAGGGCCTTGAGAGTAACTCCTTGGCCATTAGTAGATCAATTGGCAACATAAGGTAAATTAGTTTATTGTTCATGAAGTACTAATGCCAGTTTTACAGGAAGGGATGAAAATTGCAAACAAAAGGACACAATTTGTTATTATTGCAACAACCATGTTAGAAGCTAGTGTCATGTTTTGTTTGCCTCTAGATTTATAGTTAGTTAAGCCTCAACTGACAAGTTTCCACGTTCTTTCTGTTGTTTTTGTGGTAGGCTAAAGCAAGTGAGGAAAATGAAACCCACAGGCTCTTCCTGTAACCTAGAGCACCTGCTTTGTTCACAGCCTGCTGATCTTGACAGATGGCCTCAAAAAACACAATATTTTCATATTTGCATATGCAAATTTAGCAAAATGAATGCCAGTTGTTGGCCCAATTTTTCATTTGAACATTCTCAAAGGTTTAGAGGAGAGACAGCTCCCTTTTGTATTGTTTCTGCACCATTAGCTGCCACGTGCGGAGAACTTTGCATATGTAATTGGAGTAGTTGGAAGAATTACAAAAAAGAGCTGCCACACCCTTTCCCTCTTCCTCAGACCATTGTAAACTGCAGGATTCAAGCATTCAAAGCAAGTAGTAACCTCTTGTTTGCTTTAAGTTAATCATGTCTTGAAGTTAAATGAAACATCTGCTTTGGGTCGAAGGGGCTCATAAATCCAGTCTGTCAGTTTATGCTTGGAAGTGTATTGTAGAATTGTCTTTGTGTTTATATATAGGGGTGTTTATACCTCCCTTCCTCTCTGAGTAATCCCAGTGATAGTAAAGATTTTTTGTTCACCCACTGCATATACATAATAGCAGCTGGAGCTGATGTCTTATGTATGGAATAATTCGATGGGGGGTTTCTCCCACCCCTTCCGCCATTGTTAGTTTTTATGCTTGAGGTCAATCCACTCCTTTTAACAAAAAGTTTGGCCACTCAGGACTTTTCAGTGACAAAACAGACCCTCCTCCTGAATTTGACTGAATTCTGTTTGAAAGGCTATACTAACTGACTGCTCACCTTTGCCAAGTAGATCACAGCCAGAATTTGGGTGGTTGTCCTTGAAAGTGGCAGTCTTGGTCTGTCTCACATTACAGTAATGTTTTGATACTCCAAGTAGTCTTCTGTGGGGTTAACAAAAAGTCTTTGTACACAAGTCACCTCAGCACGTGTTCATCAAGTGCAGGAAGACACAATGTTAGCTGGGAAGCGTAGTTTAAAAAGACAGAGGTGGCAGAGATGGCTCCTCAGAGGGTTTGTTAATTTCATCTTCGCCTCCTGAAGGCTCTATCAATTTCACCTCTCCAATTTAAAACTGTGCAGGATCACAACCAGAAGGCAGTGAGGAATGGAAATGGGAGCTGTGTTCCAGAGCCCGCTCTGTCTTTTTAAACTACCCTTCCCGGCTAACATTGCATCTCCCGACACATGTTCTTCATGTTTCAGATGTCTCATGTAGAGAGACTCAGAGAGAGAGGGGTATTATGTAGCCATTCTCTGCTTTGAGTGAGGCCCTGCCTCCAGAGTGTTTGATGCATGAGTTAAGGTAAAACAAGGAAATAAAATCAGGAAATGAGCAACAAAGCAAATTTTCATATTCAAATATCATAAAATTTGCATTAATATATGCCTTCTTATAATGCCTTCTGTATGCATTCCAGTGTCTGTCTAAAGATGTTCAACACTCTAGAGATCTGAGCAAAACATATTTGCGTTCATTTCACAGGTACAAGTAGCAGCTTTCCTCTGGTGACGCCTGTAAGATCTGCTTTCTAGCTTAGGGCAACTTAATATTTTAGGATAGCTTTGATCAATGAGACAGGAAAAGTGCTCTGAGTGATTATTATTTATGTCTGAAGCTCCTAAAAACTGCTTATATTTTTTTTAAAAATTACATATCATGGGCTGGAATTGAAAATGTACTGCTCTGATAGTTACACATACCAAAGATGACTTTGAACCAGGAAGCTGAAGTTGGTTCCAGTTGAATCTGGAGGTGTATAATATGTGCCCCTGCTAACTTCTTTTTGGTGTTCAGAGCTTTTCAATTTCCCCACAATATTTTTCTTTGGCTTTGTGAATAAGGAACTAGGAACTGCGAATAAGGAACTGGGAACCAACTTCAGCTTCGTCTTTGAACCTATGTTTCTAGACCAGCAGGCTTCTCCTGATGCCAGATAACAAACCATTTTTGAACCATATTAAACTTTTTTTGGCACGCAGGGAATTTTCAGAGGCACTTTGTGACAAGTATGCTGTTCAGCGAAAGAACAAAAAAAAGTTGGGGAGGGGAGAATCCTTCTAGCATGCAAAAATGGATAACAGCCAGAGACACTGTTTATTATTTTCTTACTCATTTATTAAATTTATACTCCCCCTGGCTTTTCTCCTCAGTGGGGATCGAAAGCAGGTTTTATCATTCCGCTCTCCTTCATTTCATCCTCAAATCATCTCTGTAAAGTTATTTAGGTTGAAAGCATTTGATTGGCCCAATATTACCTTGCAGGCTTCCATGACAAAGTGGGGATTCAAACCTGAGTCTCCTATATCCTAGTTTGAAAATCTAAACACTACACGACCACACTAGTTCACATAGTGTGAAACACTTCGTGTGAAAATGCTTGGAGGAGAGGACTAGTACATGTATCCAAATCCTCCAAACGATAATCTTCATCATAAAACAAGACTAAGCTTGCCCTTTCCTGCCAAACTTAAAAGGCTGTGCAATGCGAACATCAATTCATGCCGTTCATAATCTAGGTAATTTTGTGAATATGGTAATTTCTGAGAAACCCTTTGACTTTTCCCCTGAATTTAATCACACGTACTAGTTGCTTATTTTGGAAGGTGGGAGTCATAGTCTGTGTTGTGATTGCGGGTGTTGCTCTGTTGATCACGTTGAATATTTATATAGTTGTAGGAGCAGATGGGGCTCCTACATAATATCCATATTTAATGATCTGGTGAGATTTGCTATGCTTAAGTTTTCATCTACATTTTAAACTGTTAAGAGATGGGCTGGTGATTCAATCAGGCAAGGGAGGCCTTGGAGGAGAGTTGCATGGCATATCAAGCTGGGGTTATGGTAGGATTTTTTCCCCTGGGCTTTGCCCAGGGTGCAAGGTAGTATGTTTGTAGTTGTTGGGATCTGCACACGAGGTTGGATGTTGCTTATGGTTTCTGTGGATGGAAGGGGGAGTGGTTTTCACCGACTGATTTCCCGCTACCAGGGCAGATGGCTGATTTCTACCTCATGCTGTTCCTGGGATTCCCCTGTCCCCCAGGAGTCATGTTTCAGAGGTACTTTGGGCTGAGTTGGGGGCCGGGGGGGGGTCAAGCAAGGCAGATTGTGTTGATGGAAGTCTCTTTTGCCAGCTGTAATTACTGCTAGATCCAAGTCAGGGTTTGAATGTTTATGATATTGGATTTTATGGTACCGTGTTAATGTTTTTGTAAGCTGCTTTGGGCTCTTGAGGGTATAATTTAAACTAAATAAAAATAAAAATGAAACCTTTGTAGATCTGCTTGGGCCCAACGCAGACCAAACAACTGATTAGGTGGTAAATTGCTGTCTGGACAGTTGTGATTACCTAAGGGGATCCACATGTTTGAATGCTCTTCTATATGCCTCCCCCCACACAGAGAAAGATGCGGCACTATTCTAAGCAAAATTACATTGTCTATGTCCATTGAAAGCAATCGGCTTATTAGGGTTAACTCTGCTTAGGAAAACACAGAAAACTAGCACATCAGTGAGAAAGTGGTACTAGAATCCTCAATGATGTGCTTGTTGTCTCTGTATAGCCAGGACTTTTTTTCAGCTGGAACTCGGTGGAACAGAGTTCTGGAACCTCTTGAAAATGGTCACATGGCTGGTGGCCCCGCCCCCTGATCTCCAGACAGAGGAGAGTTCGGCGGTGCAGAGGGCAATCTAAACTCCCCTCTGTCTGGAGATCAGGGGGCGGGGCCACCAGCCATGTGACTATTTTCTCCGAGGGCAACCCACTGAGTTCCACCACCTCTTTTCCCAGAAAAAAAGCCCTGTGTATAGCAATATATTATTACCATGGAGGCATTTCAGCATGATACTCTTACCTTTAGCCTGAAGTGAGGCTACTGAAGTGCAGATTTTCCACTGCATTTGTGGTTTGAAGGAAGCAGGCTTTGATAGGAAGGGTTGCTTATGGTATTTTGAAAGAAATAAGAATTTCTTACTCGGTTTTGTTATCTGTCTCTCTCCAGAAATTTGGTTTGATTCAAATGAAGAAGCATTTTTTCCCCTTATTATTGTAAAGGAAAATGTTGTGTATTGTTGAGAAGATCTGTATTGTTGAACTTCTGTGTTGTTGGGGAGGCTTTATACAGTTTTAACAGATTACCTTGACTTACTGCAATACCTCTTGCATCTGACTAAGAGAACTGTGATTCTCGAAAGCTTATGCTACAGTAAAGTTGGTTAGTCTTAAAGGTGCTACTGGACTCTTTACTGTTTTGCTACTACAGACTAACACGGCTAACTCCTCTGCAATACCTCTGAAGCCCTCCCCCATTAATTGAAGTGTAATGATGATTAAATCTAGCTTCAAGAGCATAACATTTTCTTTCTGTTCTTTTTTAGAGAGGCTTTTCAAGATATTAAAGCTTGGAAGACTTGAATAATGAAAAAATAAACCCTTTTTTTGCAAATGGGTGCATGCCAAATTGTATCCAAGAAATAACCATGGAAATTCCAAACGCTGATCTGCACTTGAGCACGGCAGAATAGCATACAACTGTTAAATATGTATTACCTCTTTCTTGTTGTATGCTTTGTCTTTTGCATGCAAGAAGAATGAGATTTTAACAAGGGACATTGCAGTGTTTCTGTCCTTAACAGTTTTTAAAGCCAATTGGATAGCCAGAGTGGTTTCCGCTCAGGGGCAAGCTTGTGTGGTT
Source organism: Eublepharis macularius (assembly GCF_028583425.1). Lineage (NCBI taxonomy): Eukaryota > Metazoa > Chordata > Lepidosauria > Squamata > Eublepharidae > Eublepharis > Eublepharis macularius. The sequence goes on along the minus strand of NC_072799.1, from coordinate 34,896,901 downwards.
TCCTCAGTGTTGGTGTGGCTGCAGTAAAACACAGTGGCAATGGGACTTCCACTTCCCCACGGTTTTCCTGCCCCAGTCCTGCAGCAATGGCTACCTGCTCTCTCCTAGGGCCGTTTGTAGTTTTTAAAAAAATCAGCGCTCGAATATTGTTATATCAGTATACTATTGTAACAATATGTGTAATGGGTTCTTTGAACGCAGGTTTTTGAAAGCAGGTCTCTAGCCCCTCCCATTGTGTAGATATGCCTTTCCCCTTATGTCTTTGCAAGAGCTAGAGACTTACTCTTTTTAAAGTGAAAGCTGGGGATTTAGAGAACCTGCTACACATGTTATTACAATGGTTTGTTTATTTTATTTATACACTGCTTTTCTCCCCAATGGGGACTCAAAGCAACTCAGATTGTTCTCCTGCCCTCCATTTTATCCCCGCAACAACCTTGTGAGATAAGTTAGGCTAAGAGAGTGTGATTAGCCCAAGGTCACTCGGCTAGCATCAGGATTCAGACTTGGGCCTCCCAGACCCCAGTTTGACACTCTAACCACTATTCTACTCTGGTTATATTGGTATAATGATATTCTAGTGCCAGTTTTTGTAAAGAATAATCCCCCCAGTAGCCACTGGAGGAAATGGCTGCCACAGGGACACTCTCAGGGAAAATGGCTGCTGTGTGGACGGAAAGATCTCAATTTACACACCCACAGAGCAGCCAGCCAGCCAGGCTTTATGCCAGTCTTCCCCGAAACTTCAAAACAAATATCGTAGGAAAGCCCAAAACCCCAGGGAGGTACCCAAAAGCACTATAAAGCTGTGGAGAAGCAGTGAAGAGAATCATTTCCCAACAGTGTTGAACCTGGAACAAATAACCTGTGAGGAAGTAGTCCAAGTCTTGTGCTTAGCCATAAATGGTTTCACATTAGGGTTGCAACTTCCATGTGGAACCTGGAGAACTCCTGGAATTATAACAGATCTCTAGACTACAAAGATCCTCCCAGAGAAAACGGCTGCTTTGGAGGGTGGACTCTATGGAATTAAATGGCACTGAAGTCCTTCCCACACCTCCCATCCCCAAACCCAACCCTACGTTCATATACTGCATTTCTAAACAGATTAGTGCCTCATTTGGAGTGGTGGTGATGCTTCAGGAGATCTCACCCCCTAAAATTGTGTAGCATCTAAAAATATAATTAGGGCAGGATATCCCGGTTCAGAATTTATTAAGATGTTGGTGTGTCACCATACATGGCTGGTAGGCTGTTTGCTTGGTGGCTAGCGATTTGGCCTATAACCTGATCGTATTGTGCTGTAAAGTTGTTACACACATGTGTGCGTGCACATGCACACGGACACACATACCCACAGAGAGAAAATTATAATGGTTTAACTGGAGTGTGTAAGTGAAACAATATTTTTCTTCACTGTCTTTGATGCTTACATGCAAGCATTAGAGGGAAAGCAAGACAAAAGCAGTTGCTTCTACCACATAAATGTAATCTGATATTTGACAGAATAGCTTTCAACAGTCTGCTGCTGCTGTCACCTCTGAACAAGGTCGAGTGGAACCTGTTGTGAAAACAGCCTTGTGAAATATAACTAAATGAGAAGAGCTTCTCTTGAGCTTTGGCTCTCAGTTTTGCTGTTTTTGCATTTCAGATAATTTCTGAGGCAGAGGCCAACAACACTTTATCTTCTCAGATTTTCAACACGACTGTATACACTTTAACATAATCTGAAGAACAATTATATCTCTCTAATATTTTGGCATCGTAAGAGAAAATAATTCATGGGTTCATTCTTAACTTTTGGATCTGCTGTAATCCCCTTTTGAAATCTGTTGGGGCTCTATTGTGACTGGAGTTTGCTTTCAGTGAGAGGTAAGAGAACTGGAAACACAGGCCTCTTCTATAACATTCTGTAAATACTTTTTAAAGGAGTAAAGACTTCAGTTGTATAAAGAATAAAGAGGGGCCTAAAAGTTAGTCGCTGAATAAGGTGGAAACGTTTTTGCAAAATTCGTATGCTTTCTAATGCGGCCTTCAGGGAATTGTTGATTGGTTCAGTCAGGACAAACTTAATGTAATGAGCAGCATCAGTAGGCTTTTGCGACAAATATTCAGAGTTCAGGGGCAGCTACAGAGAAAGCTGTGCTACTCATTCTGGAACGACTGAATTTTATCTTACGGTAAGGCCATTCCAGGAGATGGCAATGCCTGGGACAGTCTATATAGGGACAGATGGTGTCTGAGAGGCTAGCCCTAGCCTGTTTAGGGCTTTAAATACCAATGCCAACACCTTGGACTTGATCTGGAAACAAATAGGAAGCCAGTGCAGTCATTTCAGTATTGGTGTGATATGCTTATGTCTGCTCACACCAGACAGAAGTTTGGCTGTGTATTCTGTTCTAGTGGAAGATTCTGAGTCATCTCAAAGAGCAGCCTCACACAGATATGCAGTAGTTTAATCTATAGGTTACCAAGGCATGCATGACAATGACAAAATCTTGGCTTACAAGGTGGCCAAAGCTGAAAAAGGTACACTGGACCACTGCTGTTACCTGATAATCCAGAAGAAGCAGAGGATCCAGGATTGTTCCCAAGATGTAAAAATCTTTCAAGGAACATGATTCCATATAACAGACATTTTTGTTCCAGTTGCTTGAATGTGCTATCCACCAGCTTAATTCCATTTTAACTGGATTGATCTTGAATTTATTCAGCCTCATTACTCATTTTGTGGACAGATTCAGGACCAGTATCATCTCATCTGGAGAACCTGAAACAGTCGAGCATCATCCATATGTTGGTGACATTGAACTCCTTGCCTCCTGACCACATCTCTTGCTATCTTCATGTAGATGTTAAAGAGCACAGGTGATAAGACTGAATTCAGTGGGATTCCACAGGTCATTTCCCATGAAGCTGAGCATTTATCACTTAGTACCACTTTCTATGACCTTCCCTCTAGAAACCACCTCAGAGAGGTGTCTTCTTACCATCACCACTCTTTTCTAAACTTCCCATGTTCCTAACTATCCATTGGATCATCTGCTTCAGTTTGCATAAAGTGTTGTGGATGTAGCTAGGTAAAATCAGTCAGGCGTAATGATGAACGCCTTACAGAAATCAGGAGCTAAAATCTTTAAAGAAGAGACCGCAAATGCCAATTAAAAAGAAAAAGCAAGCAAAATGGTTTAATAATCTTTTTCTGTCCCTAAGCAAACCTGGGAACTGTAGTATAGTCTTAAATGGACAGGATCCCTGGGGAATAGTTGGAAGAATTCTTGCCAAACTACAGTTTCCAGGATTCTTTGGGAAAAGTTATTCCAGCCATAGTGATATAAAATCAGTACAAGTTTGTCATGCAGATATGCCCTTGATTTAGTTCACTGCATTTCTTTTTTTTACATTATTTGTATATAATTCTCAAAGCATCATTGGTGTCAATACTATATACAATTGCTTGGTGTGGAGAAGAGTTTGACTACTTTATCAGTGAATGCAGACATTTGAAACAATGATAGAATGTGTTCTCTTCAAAAGCGGACAGCCCTTCCCCAGGTTCCTAAGGTAAAAATCAGTGTTCTTTGTTGTATTGTCATCTCTTGAAGCTTTCACATTGACTGACTTCCTTATTTGAAAGTGAAAGGCTGCTTAGAGAAGGAGGATGTGACAAAGCAGTCATCAAATGCTCTAACTTTCTTTGAGAGGCTGTGATGCTCTTTCTGTAACATTGCAAAAGAATAAATATTCTTGTAAAGAAAACCTATAATGAATCATATTTTAATTCCAGTGCAAAAAAAAGGATAATAAACCGTCAGTTTTCCTTCATAACTGTTTAGAATTCAGCATTTTCAGTATTATGCATTTTAATATCATTAAAACATTGAAAAGGTGAATATTTCTTCCATATATTTCTTGAGCTTTCATTAATATAATGTCATTCTTCGAAAACTACTCACTCTTGTGTAAGTATGTGCATATCAGCAGGGTGTAGGGGTTAATGTGTTGGACTAGGATCTGGGAGACCAAGGTTCAAATCCCAACTCGGCTGGGTGATCTTGGCCCAATCACGCACACTCAGCCAACCTACTTCATGGGGTTGTTGTGAGGATAAAATGGAGGTGACTGAGGGAAGTTTCTTTGGGTCTCTTTTGTGGAGAAAGGTGAGATATAAACAAAGTAATACATAAATTTAGTTGTTGTAGATTTTCCGGGCTGTATGGCCGTGGTCTTGGCATTGTAGTTCCTGACGTTTCACCAGCAGCTGTGACTGGCATCTTCAGAGGTGTAGTACCGAAAGACAAAGATCTCTCAGTGTCAATGTGTGGAGAAGATGTTAGCAGGTCATTTATATCTACTCAGGAAGGAACGCCAGGAACTACAATGCCAAGACCATGGCCATACAGCCTGGAAAATCTACAACAACTAACATTCTCCAAACATGAAAGCCTTCGACAATATATTAATACATAAATTTGTTGGTTCCCAGCTTGCTATAGTGGAAGGGCTTTCCTCACAGATAATGCTACGACTAATTTTTCCTTCTTAAAAATTGCTACCATACTTTGTGAGTTCCAAGGATAGATCAAGAAACAATGCAATGATAATGAGTGTTTGATCTAACTTCATGTTCTAGTTTGTTCAAAATATACAGTGCTTGAGCCCTCTGATAATAGTTTTTTCGTCCCCTAACGTGCAGCAGGGAGGGTAAGAAGACAACAGCAGCAGAAGAAACATAGCTCAGAGCAGAGTTCATGCTTTGCGGGCATAACCGTCTTCTGTTCAGTCACAAGCAGGGCTGAGAAACCATCTCTCTAGATATCATTTGGCTAAATGATCCACTGATCTGTTTTGGTATATTGCAGCTTCATATGATCGCCTGGCAGCTTTTGAAGGTGTGCCTATGTACAGAAAATGATCATCACAGTCTTTGTCTGATAACAGATATACACTGTGGACTAAATCATGAGCAGTACAGTCATAAACTCTCTGTCACTGGTATGTCGATGCTGGTATGATGCCAGTGTAGCTAGTCAGTATCCTGTGCTTTCTTAGCACAGAAAGAATGCCAAGCTGACCAAATCCCAGGCTGCAAACATAACAACTGCACTGGATCCCATGGTGACTGACAGTGCTGACACCCACAAATCATGCTAATGACCCTCTCCCCCCTTCCCCCATCAGCCAGATACAGAAGACCTCAGATGTCACTATACTATCTTAATATCACCTGTTCCTGCACACAACTCCACAAGGGAAGGAACACAGGTGGTACACACAACACTATATAATGGTTTACAGGGTGCACCCAGGAGGAAATCTGTGCATTGCTGGAATTTCTGCAAAAGGTATGAACCCCTCCTTGCAAACAGATACCTCTTTCATAGGCAGATGCACAAAAGAAAGGATAGTCACTCTAGCCATATCATCCAGATCGTTCCACAGCTCACTTGGCAAGAACCAACCCCCCATGGAAATCCCTTAGCCTCTTCCATAAGAATTTGGCTCCTGGTTTGGGTGAAGAGCGATGCCCCAAGGAACAGCTTGTCACAAAGTGACAGGGACACAGAAACGAGGATAGCAACAGGAGAACACACAACTGCACGTTCACAGAAGACATTCTTGTCATGCCAACCGTAACTCACTAGGGAAAAGCACTTAAGTGGGAAACAGAAGTGAAGGGTTTGAATCTTATTAAGGAGGAACCTGGGGTAAGTCAAAACTCACCTTTTGGTCAGCAATAAAATAAAAGGACTAGAACCCACACCTCACACCTGTGTGGCTATTTCTCTAGTCACACAGACAACTGGGCACACAGGAAAAGATAATCCATGGTGGCATTTGGAATCTAGAAGAGCAGAGATTCCTCCACTTTTAATTTTGCTTCCCATCATTTCTCCTTTGGAGGGCTGCTGTGTATATGCTGTGAAATCTCTGACTTGCTTTTAGTTGTATGACTCTTAAGAGAATCCAGGCACCAGTTATGATCAACCCCCCTTTTTTCCTTTGTAAATCTTGGTAGAGTCTGGAATATACTCCTAAACAGATTTACGCCCTTCTGAGTCTGTTGGAAATCAGTGAGTTTAGAAGGGCTTAACATTGCTGAGGATTGCATTGTGAAGCTGCACTGTAACAATAATTTGCAACTGGATTATGTTGTTATGGACAAGCCAGTCCAGATGCATATGGTTGCTAATAGTGCAACAAGAGAGCAATTTCCATCAATGTGTGCTTTTCTTTTAGTGTGCTTTTCTCTTAATCCTGCAAGGAAAGAATAACGCAGCCATCGACTCTTAGCTGGTTTCTGTTATTTTCCAGGGCTCTGCACTTGGCAGATATTTGGGAACCTTTGTAAAGACTTGTGTGTGCATGTGGACTCTAAAACAGCTTTTTTTCCTGCAGGCTAGTACCATACAGGAAACACTTAATGAAAGGTATTAGTACTGAATGAAAGGACTCATAATTTGATGGAAGCAGAATTCTAGGAGTAACCAGAGAATACAACAAAATTGGAAGGGAACTGGCAAATCTATTTATCCCGTTTAGACCACATAAAACTAACTGGACTTTAGCAGAAGAATGACGGGGACAATTGCTTCAAGTCTTGCATTCCAAATTAACTTTCATGGGAGTCACTCAATGTTTGAGCTATTTCTAAAGAGGAAAAAAGGCTTGCGGAAATAGTCACAATGAACTGTTTGTTATAGGGGTGTCATGAGGATAAATGGGGGAGAAGGATTAGGTATTATTTTTAAAAACTATATGGTTTTTCTCAATTCCGTGGCCGTCGTCACACGGGCTTAAAATTAGCGCGAAAATTGCGCAATCTACCGCAAAATTCCCACCTTATTCTGGCACTGTTGCGAGTCTGAGATTTCTCCTCTGGTCTCAATTTTCGCGCTATAATCTGCTTCCGTGTGACCATCCGGCATCGATTTCTATCCCATAATGACGGAATTTTCCCTTTCTTATCTTGACCCGTTATCCCAGACGCCCTTTCGCGCTCTCCTGCAGCGAGCTCCTTTTTTTTTAAAAAAAAAACGTCCTTATATCGCTATAACGTCATAATATTATAAAAATACAAAGCAATGAAAGAGTGTTCTTTCTATGCTGCTCGAGCAGCATAGACCGAAAAAGTCTTTCCGCTGCCCTTCGCCTCCGACGGAGGGATCGCAGGTGTGCATGGCACAGAGTGAACGTGCTCTGAACCATCAAAACAACCAGTTGGGCCACCAGAACTACAAGTTCACTCGGTGGAGCCATGATTGAGTCTTCGGCGATGGGGATCACGTCAGACAGGGGTTTTTCTCAGAACAAGAGTATATTTATGGATGTTCAAATTAGGAAGAAAAACAATCTTAGCCAATGTTCAAGCTGCTTCCAGGGCAGGAAAACTTGGCCAACCTATCCTGCTCTTTTGGGGTTGGGCTAACGTTTGGTTATAACGATGTAATGTCGTTATAACGCAATAAAGCGGAAAAAAAATTTTTAAAAAAGGGGGGAGGAGTTTTTTCTGTGCCCGTTCAAAATGACGGCACAGAGCGCTACAGTGTGAACAACTCGAAGCGGGAGGAGACGGTATTTGACAAAAGATTGCGTCATGGCGCCGATAGGAACAATAGTGCCACATAATGGAAATTTGACGGAATAAACGCCCGTGTGACGACGTTCCCTGTCCAAAAAAAATAGATTTTGCTTACATCTATTAACTTCTAAGATAGCCTTAAATAGAATATGTGTAGAGTGCCCTTAAGTCAGAGTTGACTTATGGCGAGCCCTGGTGGGGTTTTCATGGCAAGAGACTAACAGGTGGTTTGCCATTGCCTGCCTCTGCAACCGTGGTTTCATTGGAGGTTTCCCATCCAATTACTAACCAAGGCCCGACCCTGCTTAGCTTCTGAGATCTGACGAGATCAGGCTTATCTGGGCTGTCCAGTTCAGGGCAATGTGTGTAGAGCGCCCTCAAGTCAGAGTTGACTTATGGCGATTCCTGGTGGGGTTTTCATGACAAGAGACTAATAGAATATGAACACATGAACTCATGCAATTGCCTTTTGCCAAGTCATACTACTGGTAGCTCGGTACTGTTTGAGTGAGAATAACTCCAGAATTTCTGTCCCCGAATTGGTACCTGAGATTGTATATGCTCTGCCACTGAGCCATTGCTTCTCCCAAAAAGCATCCAGAGCCATTTACAGTATAGCATAACAAGAACATTAACAGTGCAATCCTAAGAAGAATTACTCCAGTCTAAGCCCATTGAAATCAGCGGGCTTATACTGGAGTAACTCTGCTTACAATTGCATTGTAAATATAATTAAACAAACTGGAACCCATGAAACTCTAATAAGCAGTAGCAGTACACATATTATCCATATTTTAAAGTGGATTAAAAGTTGGCTATAGCAGTTGAGTTGTTGAATGCAGATTGAACTAATTAAATAGTAGCTAAAACAATTTAGAGTAATTATAAGCTAGTTTTATAATCTTTGTTCCCAGATCTGGTAATCAGCTCTATACAGTTTATGAACTTGGAAATTCTATCAGAAGTTGTGGCTAGCAGATCTATCAATGTCAATTAGGCATGTTTTTAAACTCCTTAAAAAGCCATATAAACTATTAATTATTGTCATAGTTCCATAAAAATATGCATTTTGTGTGTTTGATGTCCACTCATGAACCCAGCTAACCTTATGAACAGTTTTTGTGATCACTCCTTGAATAGATACCACTGACTATGCATGTGCAAAAAGCAGGCAGTAGCCAATGTTCATGTAAAGGAAGTGTCTAACTGCACAGGTGCCAATAGAGGACAAGCAAAAGATTTCACACTTTATGCGAATCAGTATGTTGGATTACCCAACTGTAACCTGGAGGAAGGACAGGAAAAAATTCAAATAAAATATAATTTGACTGTTACTTGTTGTTATTACATATCCTGTGAACATAGACTTAGCCATTGGAGGAAGGCTTTATATTTGGCTGAGTGAAGTGGTAAGGCACAACTAGCAATCCCATGTAGGGCAATGTTTGTGGTGGTGGTGGGGATAATTGTGAGCATACAACTGGTGATACAAACCACAGCAAGCACCAGGGGGAATTTTTAAAAGTTCTTTAATGTGTTTTGTGTGGGTATGTTAATTATCTAATGTAAAATAAGAGCAAATATGAGATTTTTCCATTTTTAATTATGCTTTCCACTTCTCCTTTAGAGAGTTGCTGTGGTGCTTCTAAAATTAATAGTGTGTTCATCCCAGTGTTGACCAAAACAGATAGTGTTCAAATGCTTGCACATGTAAAAGACTTTCATACTTCCCAGTATGCTTGGTATTGTTTATAACCATGCATTTATATCAAGAAAGATTTACTGACTGGGGAAAAAATGTATGCATGAGTTTTTTAAGAGTGATGGACATAGACTTTTAGGCAGGCAACTCAGAAGAACCATGGGGGTTCTTCTTCATAATTTGTCCATTTTTTCTCATGATGAATGTCTTTTGAGGCTCCAGTGCATGAGATTTCATTGTGTTTGTGTAGAAGGCATAGGTTTCCATAACCACTAGGTCTATGAATGAGGGGATGCTACCTGCATTCTATGTTAAACATTTACATCAATACACTCTTCAAAAAGCACACATTATCACAATGTGTATATGTATGTTCAGACTTCTTATCTGACAAACAGTGTTGCATTCCAGTAGTTCTGGATCCTAGCCAGATGCTAACAATCACAAAAGTTTATATGCAAATAGTAATTGTTTGCATGTTTTGGCTCCCATCTTTAGTGCTAACCCCACTGGATTTCAACCAGGCCCTGAGATCCAATCAGGAATGGCTGGCTGTAACATTAGTTGTAACAGATAAAGTCACCATAGGTGACAATTTTTTGAGGGCAGCAACTTCTCATTCTACTTTCCCACCAGCTCTTCCTCTTGGTGCCATCTCTGTTCAGGATCCAGAGCAACTAACCCTCCTGGCCTGTTCTTCCCACTACCGCTCCTGCGCTTGTTCAAACCACGCATGCCCAGGAGGGCTTTCCAGAATTCTTGCAAGATTCCTTCCTGTTGTGAGAGTTTGGCCATCATTTTAGTTGCCTAAGCAACCATGGTAATTAGCATGGTTGCCAGGGCAACCAAAATGATGAATGAATAGCCGCAAGAGCAAGGAATCTCGTGATAGTTTGGGAAACATGGAGTGCCTGTTGCTTTTTCTGCAGTCTTTAAAGGGGCAAGGGGGGTTAGCTGCACTGACTCCCAAATGTGAACAGGTGTGTGTGTGCGTGCATATAGGGTGTGCCTGGATGCGTGGCAGGAATGAGGGGGTGGAATGAGATGTAGAGGTAGCATGGGTAAAGTTTTGGCATTTAAAATTTTTTATTGTAAATAATTGGAGGGTTTCTTCCGCTATACATTGATGAGAATTTTGGAAAATAATGTCAGCTGGGCTAAAGAAGTACTTAAGGGTATTAATTATGTCGCTGTAATTATGACTCCCTGATGTTTAATTATTTGCTATAGACAATTTTAACATGCTTCAATAGCATACTTTGTAACCTTAGAGATGATAAATAACAGAGAAATCTATTCAAGTGTTCTTTTCTAACATGCTGTTTCTCTGGCATGCATAACGTAAGTATATGCAGAACTTCACATTGAGCAACATATTTCTGTAAACCATACAGAGAGGTTTAGAAAGTGGAAGCATATTGATGGGAATTATTGAAGCCCGTTAAACTTCATATTAATGTTAAATCAAAAAGAGTCCAGTAGCACCTTTAAGACTAACCAACTTTATTGTAGCATAAGCTTTCGAGAATCACAGTTCTCTTTGTCAGATACATCTGACAAAGAGAACTGTGATTCTCGAAAGCTTATGCTACAATAAAGTTGGTTAGTCTTAAAGGTGCTACTGGACTCTTTTTGATTTTGCTACTACAGACTAACACGGCTAACTCCTCTGCATCTATAACCATATTAATGTTGAGATCCCAATGCAATACTAGATATTACACACTTTTTAGATCTGCTTTGCCCGATAAACTACCAGCATTCTGATTATAAAACGTTTCTGTTTTATAATAACACTATGCTATGATATAATTGATATAATAACACTATGCTATGCTAATGTAACTATTAAAACTCTCATCATAACTGCACTTGGTACAGAAAGTCTTAGCTTTGTGCTTAGATATTCCTCATTGGCTTTTTTTCTTCACAAGGATTTCTAGCAAATGGATATATGGAATACATCATTTACATTCAACGCTTTCTAACAGGGCTGTCATTTCTTAATTTGTATATGTCATGATTAGGGTTGTCAAGTGCCAGCCTTCAGGTGGGGCCTGGAAATCCCCCAGAATAGCAGCTGATCTTCAGATGACAGAGATCACTTCCCTTGAAGAAAATGGCGGCTTCAGAGAGTGGATTCCCATCACATCCCTGATGAGCTGCCTCCTCTCCCCAAAATCCAGCCTTCCCAGACTCCTCATATTTCCAGGAATTTCCCAATCTGGAGAAGGCAATCCTGGGCCAAAGGCTAATGAATGAATGGCCTGAAGGCCCCAAGGAAACCCCTCTTCCACAAAGGCCAGAGGTCTTTGTGTAAATGTTCCAATAGGCCTGGCTGCCAGTTTCCCTGCAGGCATACATTTCCCAGGCACCTTCAAGCCTGGGTTGTGAAATGGAGGGAAGAGCAGAAACAAATTTCTTCCAGAGTTCTAACAGAGAGCATGTAAGGTTCTGCACAGAGATGGAGGATGTTTTCTCTCTGACGCTGAACAGCAGTGAGGCTGGTTTTGGAGGGAGCCACTATGATCAGATAGTGGAATAGAGTAGGAACTCAATAAGGCAGTCACATCAGGGAGCTTTGTTGTTTTTTGGCTGGCTTCTTTCTTTGTGTGTTTTGCCCTGTATTTATTCTGCCCGTTTTATGACTTTTCCTGTATTTACTTACATGCCATATTTATTTAATAAACCTTTTCTTGTTCACTCTGCCTTGGTTCTTTTTCCTCAGATTTGGCAATACATCAGGGCATTCCCTGCCTAAAGAGGCTGGGAGGGTGTGCTGGGCACTCTCCAGTAAAGCCCTAGAACCGGAGTGGTGGCAGTAGAGTTGCCAGGTCCCCATAGGTAATAAAGTTGGGGTTAAAATCTATAGTCAGCCCAGCTACGTGCAGTCACCAACTTACCATACAGACATTATAGCATTGTACATGAAACGGAACTGAGCTGGACGAACCCATCTACTACTCAACCTTCAGAAAACAGCATTCAATTTGTGGTGCTGTGAAAATACTCAGCATTTCTTCCTGCCAAAAGCCCAGGGTTAAATACAAATGCAACGCAGTACACAAGATGCTGGTGTGTGTGGGTTTCTCATCAATTTATTTATTTACTTGCAAGATTTTTACCATGTCTTTCTGCCTTCATAGGGCCACCAGGGCAGCTAACAAACTAAAATATACAAATTAAAATATTTTAAAAACCATTAAAAGTGCATGCATATACATCATTAAAACAATTAAAACGAAAGCTTAAAATGAATACAAATGATTTTTAAAAAGTTAAACTTTCATGAGGAAGAACGGTCATTGAGTGAATGCCAAGCAAAACAAAAAAAGTTCACTTGCTGGTCTCTGGTGCCTCCGAGACCTCCCCCCCCCAGTATTGCTGGGCACCGATGGGCAATCTGGACAAGCTTTGAACTTCTTCCCCCCATGACCACCCTTGCATTCCAGACTACGCCTCATAGTGCTGCACACAAAAATAATTTGGAAGCAAAAGAAACAAGAAAACTTTGAGGAGTTTCAGCCCTCAGCAAAGGAACTCAGAAAACTTGGCCCCTGAGCCAGGCAGTGACCCTGAGACTGGTGTGGGGGGAGAGCCCAAAACCACCACACAGACACCTGGCCAGGTGGGACAGGTGATCAAATTAAAATTAAAGAAAAGAGAGTGAGGCCCTCAGGCGAGGAACCCACACAAAGCTGGGCCCCAGAACCAGGCAGTGGCCTGAGACTGGGCTTGGGGGGAGAGCCCCTGAACACCACAGAGACATCTGCCCAGGTGGGAGAGGTGCTCCAAATAAAAGTAAAATGCACACAATAGGTGCACAAAACAAGAGTGAGATGCACCAAACAAGTGCACAACAAGAGAGAGAGAGCAAACAGAAGAGTGAGACCCTCAGGCGAGGAACCCACACAAAGCTGGGCCCCAAAGCCAGGCAGTGGCCCTGAGATTGGGCTTGGGGGGAGAACACCAAAACCAAAACCAAAGGAAACAACAAGAGTGTGAGCTCCCAAAAGAGCAGAGAAAGAATTAAGAGGAAACAAAGACAAGCAAATTTTAAAAAGGGAGGCCTAGGCCCCAGAGCCAGGCAAAGGCCTGAGACTAGGGTGGGGTGGGGTGGAGGAAAAAAGGCACCCTCACCCAAAGACCTTCCCAGTAAGGCCAAGAGTTGGAAATAAAAGGCTTATTTTCAGTCTCTTTTAAAGCAAAAGCAGCAGCAGCAGCCAAAAGCTCAATTCCACTCTCTCTCTCACTACAATCCCAGCAACAGGTCCTCCCTCTCCCTCTGTCTACTGGGACTGAAAAGCATGAGACAGAGAGCTCTGCCTTATATAACAAATGCTCACATAGACAGAACAGGAGGTCTGTGGTTGGCAGACAGACCTGCCTAATAGTGTTTGGAGGGGTGATTGGTGTGCCCATGGCTACAGAACGTCCACCTCCTCAGTTGCCTAGGGGATTAATCCTACTGCTCCTCACTGTATAGGGCAGAATGGAAGCTCTCCAGTTGGCAAGGAGAGCTGCCTATCAAGATTAAGTGGGCTAAGATTGAGGTTTCCAATGGCAACTAAAGGTCTACAGACATTCTGGGTCTATGTTTCCTAGGGAATCAATGGATTGGCGCCAGCCTGTCTGGCATCACAAATCATTCATGAATCAAACTAATTGGGCCAAAAAGTCGTGAATTTAGTGAAAACCGCAGCCCCACAAAACGTGTCTTTGCGAAACACAAATTGGCCCGATTCGTCATGAAAATCTATTCATATTTCAATTCGTGGCCATGTCTACTGAGAAGAATCTCTCCTAGATTGCTATGGTTGGCTAAATTAGATGTTATGCTAAATGTACGGCTGCTGTGGAAACAGCAACTGCACATGGATGTCCCTGACGTTTAACAGACTCACTATGTGTCATGCCAGGAGCAATCCTAAGCAGGTCTACTGAGAAGTAAGTCCCATGTTGTTGAATGGGGCTTACTCCTAGAAAAGTGTCGTTAGAATTGCAGCTGACATCATGACATTCTGACTTTCTGTGCCAGCGCCTTTCATACTAGTAGACTAGAATGTGGAGCAGGAGTGGAGAAATGTAGCACACTGTGATGACATGGCACCTTTTATTTATTATTTAGCATAATTTTAGGCAGGCTTATGACTGAAAATGGTCCTCCAGATGGTTTACAACATATTTGGTGCAATCCCATACAGAGTTACTCCAATCTATGCCCATTGACTTGAATAGACTTGGAGTGGCGTAACTCTGCATAGGATTGCACTGATGAAAACAGAAACCCATACATAATAAAACTACCTAAAAAGCATGGTACTGTTTAAAGCACAGATGAGTAAACAATACTGTTAGTGTCAACTTCAACATCAGTGGGCATAAATACATCAATCTAATTCTGGAAAGAATGGTACCTAGAGGGAATTGAGACTGGCATTATAAAGTGACGTCTGCTGCATGTAATGAAGGGGGAAGGAATGAGCTAAATATGTAGTTGCTTTTTTTGTTGGCAGGCACGTGGTTTGATGTAATGTTTCGTTTGGTGCTGAGAACAAGTTCATATGCACTCTCTTTGTGGCGAGCTATGGTGAGTTGCAGATGCCTGTTGAGCATAACGTGAGAGGTGGGCTCCGCATGTGTAATGCCATACAACAGTTGTTTCATGAGGTTGGTTCACACTCCTGTTTACCTGGGATCAGTTTATGGGTGAACAAAAATCCAAAACATCTAAAGTCGGGAACAGGGGGGAGACCTGGCAGCAGCTGCAGTAGTTGGGTAGAAAAGCTAAAACTGGTGTTGTCTATCTGAAAGGAAGTATTCATTATGAATAGCTTGATTATTCAATTGTTACACTTTATTTCCTTTCCTGCAACTCCACCCTACTTGTGAAATACGTGCTTAAATAAAGAATTTCCCACTCACACATCTTTGTTATTTGGAAAGAACAACTTAAGACTTGAACTCTTTCATTGGATTTATGATCAAGAGGAGGGCGGGGCAGAGTCAAATATTTGAGTCACAGGTGTGACTGATACGCAGTTCAGGACGGATAGATGAATCGATGATAGTAATACAAAAGATCACAGATTGCACCAAAGTACACTGGGACAAAGATGCAGTGCCTTTGAAAATATAAAAGCGAGCACTAATTGAGATCAGTCGCCAGTGCTAATCAGAATGTATGAGTCTCTTAAAAGGCACAAAATTCTTTTAGTAGAAAGGCTGGGGTTTAATTTGTATGGTAAATATATTACAGGTACATTAGATATTAGAAATTGGATGCTCACTTGGAAGTAATTGGGGCTACGAAACACATTATGTTACTATATCTTTTAGAAAGGTTGCAGGAGTGCCAACCTGGGTTGTGCTCCTTGGATTCTTGGGCATGTATTTAACAGAAACTTGCCACAACAGGTTTGTGATCTGCATGTGTGAATGATCAATCCTCTCCTCCTTTCTGATGGAAAAATATCAACTGTGTTTGGTTGCAGTTTCAGCTTGGACCTGAGTGTTGTTTTCTACTCATTGAGCAGCAATGGGAACTGCCTATTTGCTATTGTTCTAGATCAGAGGTTCCCAACCTTTTTGAGCCTGCAGCCACATTTGGAATTCTGACACGGTGTGGTAGGCACAGCAACAATATGGCTGCCACAGCTTACCTTCAGTCACACAGTGAAGATCCCTGTGGTTTGCAAGCAGTTTCTGTCAAAGCAATGTTTTTAAAAATCTGCCCAGCCAATAAATACTTCAATGGTTAATCAAAAGCCATGCTTTGTAAGAGCCCCTCCTACTTTCTAAAAAAACTTGGTGGGCACCAGAAAAGGTGTCAGAGGGCACCGTTGTGTGCATGGGCACCATGTTGGGGACCCCTGTTCTATATCTAACACCTCTGGCATGGCTATAAAAAGTGTACTTGTGTTGAAGATAGAGACCTAGAGCCAAGCTACAAATGACGCCTGACACAGGTTGGACACTTGTCAGCTTCCCTCAAGTTTTGATGGGAAATGTAGGCAGCTTGGCGGAATGTTGGAAAAGTGACAGTTGAAAAGTCCATTGGACAGCAGTCGGAGAGCCAAGCTGCAAGAGCAGGATGCCTACATTTCCCATCAAAACTCGAGGGAAGCTGACAAGTGTCCAACTTGTGTCAGGCGTCACTTGTAGCTTGGCTCCTAGTGCTCCCATTCGGGTAAAGGTAGCCAGAGGATTCAGTGCAGCCCTTTTACTTTTCCCTTGGAGCAATCCCTAATGTAAATATTTGTTCAGGGATGAGATCCACTATCTGTGCAGGAGTTCTTGTGTAACACCCAGACAGGTGTGAACTGTACCAGCATGGCGTATTTTTGAGAACAGTGTGTGGGAGGTTATTCAGATGTGCTGAAAGGTAATAAATAGTGCGATGTACATACACGTGTGTGTGTGGGGGGGGGTTGCTTGTTTGGAAATGGTTCTGTGTCAGAATCTCCATGTGTGCATAAAGCAAGTACTTTAGGAAGCGGATGAAGAGATATTGTCTCTTAGACTGTTTTACTTCACACCGGGGATGTGGAGTCTTTGAGTGCTCCCTCATGAAAAAATAAAAATGGACAGATGTGCCGATCGTGCATGCGCATGCAGGGACATTTTTATGTAGGCAAGCATTCATATTCTTTCTTCCACCTGCCTTCTGAAGAGGCACAGTCTGTCAGTGTACACAAAAGGTGAAGTGGTTGATCATAGTATAATTAACCTTTTGCTCTAACTCTTCTTCCTGTTGTGCTAGTTTAGCACATATTGGAGAGGGATGTTTTGTTTCTTTTCCTACAAATTATGCCATAGTTTGTATCCGGACATATTCCAAAAGCTGCAAATGGCTTTATTAGCTAAATGTATTCAGCTTTCAGTTGTATTTTTGATATTTTTTTTGGTGGTAAAATGGTTGACATCTGTCATCAGTCTGAGTATAGATGTTTTTAAGGGAAATAAAAACATCTGGGCTCAAAAGAGTAGAACAATTTTAAAGATTATGATTTCTTTTCCATTGAATGTATTAGCCAGAATAATCAGGAAACACTGTTTCATACACAGTGTGTCCCAAGAGACAACTGAGGGAAACTTGAAGAGATGTATGAATTCTCCAACTGCCTTTTTGCATTTTGTGTGCAGTATTTGAGGAGTCTTGAATCCTCCTCCTCTGATCCATTAGAATTTTGAGTTGTCAGGTATGATTTAAAAGCCAGAATATTAACACATGACTAGTAGAATCTGATATTCTAAATTGAGTTAGAAGGTAGCAATTAGAAGTGCCTTTAAATAGGAATAATATCTCTACAGTAGGCAGAAAATTAAACTTTTCACAATGTAATCAAAACTCTGCCGAGAAGGGCATAAAATTAAGTTAATTTAAACAGCTTCATCGGGAAAGTGAAATGGCACAGGTATGATAGTCATGTATTTAAGAAGTTGTTCAGGCCTGTTTTCAGTTTGGTTGATGAATCTATTACCTAAAACTTTGAGTTAGAAGCCCGAACTGGTTGCTGTTCTGGGGACTGTGGGTATCGCTCATTTATAAAGGCCAAGATTATTAATGCAAAAGTTACTTCATTGATCGTTGGAATAAAGTAACAAAGTTTCCTGAGCTTCTGGAATTGTGGTTGTCTGTTAAAGCATTCTTTGCTATGTTCCATAATGAAAATTACTGTTTAGATGGAGATAATGGCTGCATTCAGATGTCACAAATTCACTCGAAGGTTTGGATCCTGAATGAGTTCCATGTGTGCTAGATAAGTCTCTGCTGAGGAGTAATCTTCCTCTTCTGCTGAAACGTCTGTTTTCCAAAGATCAATGGTTTTTAATGGGCCATTGTGCAAATGTAAGTTTTAGCGCAAGGGGAAGCACACTCTGGTAGAGCCTGTCTTGGTCAAGCCCATGCTTGTTTGTGCTGAGAACAAGCCTGGCTTATGTACTACTTCTCCTCTGTTCTCAGCATCAAACTGTGGTTTAGAATCTTGGCTTGTAGGCTAAAGTGCCCCAACTCAGTTAGTCACCACAGATATAATAATAACATTCGATTTATATACCACCGTTCAGGACAACTTAATGCCCACTCAGAGCGATTTACAAAGTATGTTATTATCCTCCCCACAACAATCACCCTGTAAGGTGGGTAGGGCTGAGAGAGTTCTGAGAAGCTGTGACTGACCCAAGGTCACCCAGCTGGCTTCAAGTGGAGGAGTGGGGAATCAAACCCGGTTCCCTCAATTAGAGTCCCACTGCTCTTAACCACTACACCAAACACAGAATGTTTTCTTTCACACCAAGTCTTCTATTCTGGCTCTGTGTGCAATAGGAAAGAGCAACTTGGGCCCAAAAGCTTGCTTACGCCAGGAATAAGGTAGCAGTAGTCATTTTTAGTAATCCTGCAAAATGGCAAGTGGAAATTAAGATGACATCAATTAATGTGCAAAGTATTCATTGCCTAATTTATACTCTGCCTTTCTTTCAGAGATTCAAGGCAGATTACAAAACAAAGCAATACAATAGAAACTAATAAGTATAATAAAAATCATCAAAATTTCCATAAGCATTAAAACTACATAGAATTACCCTCATATAAATGCCCTGCTGAACAGTTCTGTTTTATCCATTCTGTGGAATAGTAGCATTGTGAGAGTTTTCCTGAACTCCCCACAACAGGAGCTACAACAGAGAATGCATAAGTATGGGTAAAAGGTAAAGGTAGTCCCCGGTGCAAGCACCGAGTCATTACTGACCCATGGGGGAATGTCGCATCATGACGTTTTCTTGGCAGACTTTTTGCGGGGTGGTTTGCCATTGCCTTCCCCAGTCATCTACACTTTGCCCCCAGGAAACTGGGTACTCATTTTATCAATCTGGGAAGGATGGAAGGCTGAGTCAACCTTGAGCCGGCTAGTTGAACCCAGCTTCCGCCAGGATCGAACTCAGGTCGTGAGCAGAGCTTGGGCTGCAGTACTGCCGCTTACCACTCTGTGCCATGGGGCACATTTACCTGGTAGAAACTTGCCTCAGATGAGCGAAGTTGTTGCTGTGGAATGGCTAGTGATTTGTATTCCATTTAAATTATTAATACAATCTCACCTCCTCACCATAGTGCGCTGAAATGTTTCATACAAAAATCTCACACAAATGTGAGGCATATTTAGTTGGAAGATTTTTCACATGGTCAACAACGTTTCCTTTAAAATATTGTTGACTTCTTATTTCAATGCAGCACAGTTGTGAAATCTTTCCCTCTTAAGAGGGCTATAATTAGGAGAGCCAAGATGATGATGATGATGATGATGATGATGATGATGATGATGATGATGATGATGATGATGATGAATTGAAGCCTGGTATAGAAAAACACCATGGATGCTTTACAACAGTGGAGATAGTTTTGTCACACACACACCATTTTTATAAGCTGCAAAGTAGAAATTGCGAGACATTTTCAAGAGACTGCACCCTCACACTTGAATCACTTGCCTAGCTTGTAGTTTCAGTCAACCAGTTCTACACACTCTTTTTGCAACCACCACGGGAATTTAAATGAGATCTCGTTCATCTGAAATATTTTTGAGAATTTCAGGAAGTGTGTGGACTGTAGCTTGCATGTGTTATATTGCACTTGATCATCTGTCTAATGTGTGTCTTTTTTCTAAAATAATCCTATATATGCATTAAAATGCAAGGATGAAGCCAGACTAAAATTTCCAGCCATGGAAGTGCCCTTCCCTACACACTGTAGCTCAAAATGCCCCTGAAATGTTACTCCTGGGGGACAAAGAGGTTTCCAGGACCAGCATGAGAAGGGAGCTGGAGGGTTGCCACAGAAGGAGTGAAAATAGCCTCCTCTTGTATCTGCAGCCCATAATTTTTATCTAAGCACAGTATTTCTGTTCTAAAGAGATTGAGCTTCATTGTTATTGTAGTATAGCCAGAGAAATGTATTTGCATGCATAAATAGCTGACCATGAACAAAATCATCTGTCATTACCTGAGTACAGAGTAATGCATTCCTGTTGGAAAAAAAGCCACCAGGGAAGGAAGGAAAAGTGATGGTTCTCTTTCATATGTCTTTTGTTGTTTCTTCTTCAGTGCGGCACTTGGGATGTGTCATTGTTGGTTTGTTTTTTAGATATGTTGACAGATTTCTCCCATCAGCAATGCCTGGTTTGTTTTCCTCTGTAAAGACATTTCTTCTCAAAATGAAGGAACAAAAGTCTCAATGTGAATAGAAATCTTAATCTAGTTTTACTCCTCAAGAATTATAGAACTGGGCACTGTCTGTTGATAGTAACATGCAGAGCCTTTTTTCTGGAGAGCTTAAAGCTATTTGAGGGTTTGACCCATTGATCTTGCTTTCTGCTAAGGCAGGATGACCAATTAATTGGCTGAAGAAATCTGATAAACTCCAGTTGCTTGACAACGGGAAAGCAAACAATAACGACCATGTGCTTTGGCTAAGCTCATTTGTATCTAATATAGCCTTAAGCATGTCAAGTGGGAAGTGCAACTAAATGCAGTGCACAGAAGTTGTATCAGATGATAATATTAACCTAAAATCAGGTGTTTGAATACTGAATCATTGTTTATACTTTCCCATTATATATTGGGATACTGCACATGTGCTTGGAACGTTACCCAAAGCCAGTTTCAAGAAGTCTTCTCTGGCCCCCAAAATGAAATAAATATAGAGTTGGATCCAACAGGCTTTTCCATTGTGTGAAAAAGGGAGGAAGGGGGTCCCCTTTGACTGCCAAAAATGCTATGGTGTGGATCATGGGCTTTGCATGGACAAAAGCTGCATGAGACCAGGGGCTGTACTGAGGATGGGAATTGAGTGAAAAGATGACGAGATCCAAACCATGTATTTTATTATTAAAATGGTATAGATGCTGTTTATTATTGGAAGTTCACCATTTGTTTCTCTGTGTGTTTGTTTAGAACTTTAACACCCACTTTTCTCCCTAATGGAACTCAGAGTGACTTACAGCATTGTTTTCTCATCTTCCATTTTATTTTCACACCATCACCACTACGGAATAGGGGTGGGCTGAGAGACATTGTATGACTGACCCAAGGTGACTTAGTGAGGTACCATTGCTGAGTGGGGTTAGGGACTGACGCATCCTTGTCTGACGCCTATACCACTGTACCGTGATGGGTTTGCAACTTGTCATGGAGCTCCTACAACCAGTCCGGGCTTCCTGACAAGTGTCTTTGTGTGGTGCATGTTTGTAAGCACATGTTTGAAGCTCAGTCGAGAAAAGGCCGAGGTGCCACTGGTCAATGACCCTGTTAAAACAGCATCAGCCTTCTGTGCAATTTATTTTGTGGATTTTGATACACTTACAGTATCAAATAATCTTCATGACTGAAAGTAGTCAATATCCATGCAATTAAATGGAAACAAAATGCACAATAAGAATGAATCGCTAGTTTAAAACTGTATTCCAAGGGAACATGTCATGCATTTCTGTGGTTTCACAGGTCATCCATAAGAATAGCAATGATGATGAGAATGGCAGTTGTACAGTCAAATTAAGAATAGATTTGTCCTTTGCAAAAAATAAATAGCTAACTATGTGTTCAAAGATATTTCAGTTGGATGAACTGTATTTATTAATGTTGACTTAATTATATATCTAAAACAATTTTAGTGGATGGCTATAGACAGGGCTTTTTTCCTGGGAAAAGAGGTGGTGGAACTCAGTGGATTGCCCTAGGAGAAAATGGTCACATGGCTGGTGGCCCCGCCCCCTGTTCTCCAGGCAGAGGGGAGTTTAGATTGCCCTCCGTGCTGCAGAGCGGAGGGCAATCTAAACTCCCCTCTGTCTGGAGATCAGGGGGTGGGGCCACCAGCCATGTGACCATTTTCAAGAGGTTCTGGAACTCCATTCCACTGCGTTCCCACTGAAAAAAAGCCCTGGCTATAGAATGGAAGAGTGAAATTGCAAAGTGTGTTTATGCTTGAGAAAAAAGCCAACCTCTACTGTGCGCTTCAAGGTAGTTTTGTATCAGCACAGGGTGATAATGGAATTTGTTAATTTCATTTACTGACCATGTTGCCCATGTTACTCTGACTTCTTGGGACAGACTTGTTGCTTGAGGAACAAATGGATCTTAAAAATTACAGGTTTTGCATAGGCCAGATTGGGATGACAGGTCAGAAAATGGTGTTGTTAAAAATGCATCCTTATTCCTTACAGGCTGCTGGAATGAACTTGAGCAAAAGAGTCCTGGGATTTGCAAGTGTCTGCTCCTATGCGTCTCTAGGTTTGCAAAAAACTCTGGATTTTATGGGGTTGTACTGATGGCATTAAGAGCCCCGTGGCGCAGAGTGGTAAGCGGCAGTACTGCAACCCAAGCTCTGCTCGTGACCTGAGTTCGATCCTGGCGGAAGCCGGGTTCAGGTAGCTGGCTCAAGGTTGACTCAGCCTTCCATCCTTCCGAGGTCGGTAAAATGAATACCCAGTTTCCTGGGGGTAAAGTGTAGGTGACTGGGGAAGGTAATGGCAAACCACCCCTTAACAAAAAGTTTGCCAAGAAAACGTTGTAATGCGACGTCCCCCCACGGGTCAGTAATGACTCGGTGCTTGCACAGGGACTACCTTTACCTTTTACCTACTGATGGCATTATATTTCTCTAGCCACCTGTTGCAGCCTGTACTCTCTTTGGGGCTGTCTGTAATGCTTCCAATTTCTGTATTTGTGTTTTACTTGCTGTGCGATCAGCAGGAGTTGTGCTCTGTTTGTGTGGCTCTAACAGAGCTTGGACAGCTTTCCTCGTGCTTCTTCTTTGCTTTCTGTTTCTAATGACAATTTCTGCTGCACCAGGGTTCCAGATTGCCACTGCTTTCTTGTTTTAACCTGAAGCAGTCTGATCTAATTGTAGTGTTGTCAAGTGACAGTGATAGATTCAGAGAGCGTTGCAGTTCCAGCTGACACCTGAAAGAATCTGCCTTTTGTTCTGTTTTTTGTAGTTTGACTTTGCTGAATCTTAGTTAGCTAAGTCAGTCCCCTAGCCACAGATAACAAATCCCACAAAACTTCTCTTTTATTTTTGTACTTGGCTCTCTGCCTCTTCCCCGGCATCTGGAATTTATCTAACTCCTGCATCAGTTTTGCTAGTGGATCCTCTGTCACCCTAAAAGTTTATGTAATCCAGGGATTACTCCCCATTTTCTCTGTATGTGTCTGTGTTATTTTTTGATGGACATGGGAGCTTAAGGTGGAACGACCCAGGTGGGATTGACTTAAAATGATTTGTCCATTCTGAGATTGAAAAACTCTTGTCTTCATAAACCAAAGCACAGCTGCTATTGTTGACCTTTGATTTGGCTTGCTGGGCCCCTCTCTGTTGTTTCAGAGAATCATGAAGATACATGCTGCATTTTACAGGCGTGGAAGAATGTAACAGAGAGACCATAGAGCCTTCAGCATTCCAAAATATAATGTCATAGAAATTAATGACATCAAATGTCTTGGTACCTGCATTTTATCAATCTGATCTCATTTTGATATTGCCTGTCTTCTAAAGAGCTCATAATGACAATGTTATTTTATCCGTGCAACTACCATGTGAATTAGGTAAGACTGTGCGTGGCTTGTCCAGTGTCATCTGGGTCTTCGAGATTCTAGTCCTTACTCTAACCACTGCATTGGGTTCACCTTTTAATGGTTTGATTATAAATCTTGCTGCTTAAAATGGGATCTATTATCTGCTGCATATTTGCATTTTCACTCAAGCCACGCTGTTACAACATTTCAGGGATTTTACGGATGGACTGCCAAAAAACTATTAATGTGAAAATTTAGGACATGTATAGGACAATCCTACGGCGACATTGTGGAATACTGTTTATATGGGTGCAGTGCTGGCATAACTAGTTAGTATCCTTTGTTCTCCAAGCACAGAATACTTAAAAAAAAAAAACCTGAGATTCTAGCAATAGCACTGGAGACTCTATCGATATCACCAACAATCAGCAATCACAGAGCAACATGATCACATGGTCTTCAAGTTAGCCGTATATAAAAGGAGCCAACCATAGATCTTCATATAGTTGAGGGTGCTGTGCTGCTTTGGTTTGTATCTGTTTGCTAATCATCTCAACAACCCTTATTTTCTAATTCACCTTCCCCACCATACAGCCTGCATGGTTTATCACACCAGCATAGTCTTAATACAATCTGACATAATCTTGGCACTGCCTGTTTTTGGTTTCTAAGCTGGTGGCACCATCTTTGCCAGTGGAAACTGCTGCAGGGAGCCAGAGGGGGCAAACAGACCTCTTGTGGCCAATTTTGCAGGCAAAAACAGCATGGGAGGGAAGTATGAAGCCCCTCCTTCTCCCTTGTAGCATTTGGAGCAACAAAATCTTTTTAAATTTTAGTCCCTGGTCTAACATTTGATTACAAGTCAAGTCGGGCACTCGTGTCTTGTCACATGTTAAATGTAATGTGGATTTTGGCCCTGAGAAGTAAGCTTCTTGTCTTCCGGTTTGGGACCTATGGAGGTCTGAAGCAGCTCCATTTGCGGAGCTGACCGGACTGCCGTTTTAAGCGGCCGGCGGGGGGGAAATAGCCCGCGGCCGACTGCTCTCAGGCGGAGAGCAGGCAAAGAACGCTCAAGACCCTAGGGTGTGTTAGATCTTGGACGAGGGGGGGCTCTGCGCAACGGGTCCCCTCCCGATCCTTGAGGTCCCACCCTGCAACAGGTCAGCTACAATCTCTGCGGCAGTTCTGGGGCCAATCCGGCTGGCATAAGACCTACATACCCAAGCTTCGATTGGGGGAAGAAGTGGAGAGGAGAAGTTAAAATCGAAACAGCGATTACAACCCGAGAAAAGTGAATGAGAAGGTAAAGATCACTATCTTCTGATATGGGACAGATTGATAAAAGCAGAGAGGAATAAAAGTAGATTTTCAAACTGCAACAGGCTAATGAAAAGGAGGGGAAGACTCGGCAAGAGTTGTATTTGAAAAGAGACTAAGTTTAAAGAAGTTATTAAAGAAATTGGACTATTGTTTTGAATACTTGCGGTTATGGAGTTGTGAGAAAAAGATACCATCGCGAGACCTACTGTGGGAAGTCGGGAGACAGGAAGTGCGTAATAACAATAGAGTTGCTGGAGAGAAGCGGCCCTTGCTGGAGGGCAGGAAGAAGGGAATCGCCATCTTTGAAAGGGGAAGGGTCGCGGCCTCAGCGGAAAAGGAAATAGGCCATTTTGGATTACAAAATCATAGAGAAACCACAGAGAAAAGACGCCCGACATTTTGGACTCTTTAAAAATTAATATATGCAAGAAGACCGGGACATTTGAAATAAAAAGACATTAAATCTTACGCCACGGAGTTAAGGAAGAGAGCGGACTCATGGGAGCGAGCTAAAGCAAGCCCCACGATGTCGAAAAAAGAGTGGCAATCGGCAATAGAAAACCTGGACAAAAAACTTTTAGATGTGATTAAAGAACTTAAGGACACGAAATTGGAGTTGATTAAAGAGGTTAAACAGACAGTAAAATCGGAGCTGTCAGAAGTGAAGAAAGGTATGGAAACAATACAAAATGAATTACAAGGAACGCAGCAGAGAGTAAAAGCAGTAGAAGGCGCGATGGAGAATCTAGCAGACACGCAACAAACAGAGATGAGACTGATGAGGGGAAGAATGGCGGTTGCGGAAAGTAGACACATGGAGAAGCAGCTGAGATTTCGCGGCTTGCCGGAAGTGGAAGGAAAGACAGCGCAAGAACAGATGACTGAGGCTATCCTAGATGTGGCATATCGCGTAAACTCGAGAATTGCAACCCAGAGGAAATTACCAAGAGATGTGATTGTGCAGTTTACGACACGAAACATGAAAGAGAAGATTGTGACTAAACAGTTTCAAGACCCATTGGAGATTGATGGCAAGACAATTATCATAATGAAGGAATTACCCAGATCAGTGTTACTAGACCGGAAAAAATATAAAGTGCTAATCCAGATGTTGAAGGACATGAAAATCAGGTACAGATGGGAGCTCCCAGAAGGTGTGTCCTTTGAATTTGGAGGGGCCAAAAAGCGCATTAGATCTGAGCGAGAGATGGAGCGATTTATAAGGGACAATGAAAAGGACTTACCAACAAGATTATGAGTATGGAGTGTAAAGTTTTATCTTGGAATGTAAATGGACTAAATTCACCGAATAAGAGAAAAAACATTTTCCACTGGCTATTAAAACAAAAATGTGACATTATTTGTTTGCAAGAGACCCATATTCGAAAGCAGGATGTAAAATATTTAAAATTGGGAAAATTGGGCAAGGAATTTGTAGCGGCCTCCAATAAGAAAAAAAGAGGAGTGGTGTTGTATATAAAAGAGGAGCTACAGCCAAAATTTGTAATGAAAGATGTGGAAGCCAGATTTATAGCAGTGGAATGTACCTGGAACTTAAAGAGAGTGTTGGTAGTCGGAGTTTATGCACCTAACGGTGCAAAAGAAAGCTTCTTTGAGGATTTGAGGAAGCAACTAGACGATCTTTCATATGACCAGATAATTCTTGCTGGAGACTTCAATGGAGTGACAAACTTGGAATTAGATAAAAAGACAATAACGGCACAAAAGAAAAGAGGACTATTACCAAAGCTCTTTTTTGAGTTGATACAACAGGAGACTCTAGAAGATGTATGGAGAAGAGAATATCCTAAAAGCAGACAGTTTACTTTTTATTCTGCAAGGCACTCTACATTATCAAGAATTGATATGATCTGGGCCTCAAAAGACTTAGCGTTGTGGACTAAGGAGGTAGAAATAATGCCGATGGTAGGCTCAGATCATAATCCAATTATGTGGAAATTAGGGAAAAGGAGAAAAAGGAAAGCATGGAGAATAAATGAGGACTTGCTACAGGAAGGAGAGAATATGGAGATGTTGAGAAGAGAGACAAAGTTCTTCATACAATACAACGTGAATAAAGAAGTACCAACTAATAAAGTTTGGGATGCTTATAAGGCGGTTATAAGGGGCATACTAATGGACTTAAATGGTAGAGCAAGAAAAAAGAAAGAGGAGAAAAGACAAGAGATCGAGGAGAAAATAAAAGCCAAAGAAATACAGTTAAAAAAGAGACCAGGGAAAAAGAAATTATATCAGGAAATTAAAATACTTCAAGAACAGTTAACAGCAATGAGTAATAAAGAATTGGAGTGGAATCTTAAAAGACTGAATCAGAAAGCGTTTGAAGGTGCAAATAAACCTGGGAAGTATCTGGCATGGCAACTGAAGAAGAGAAGGGAAAAGAAAATAATAAATAAAATTTGTGAAGACAATAAAACGTATTTGGAACAGACTACCATTAGTAGAGCCTTTTACAAATTCTACGCTAAGCTGTACAATAAGAAAGAGGTAAACAAAGAATCAATAGTTGTTTTGGGTTTTCCGGGCTGTATTGCCGTGGTCTTGGCATTGTAGTTCCTGACGTTTCGCCAGCAGCTGTGGCTGGCATCTTCAGAGGTGTGGCACCAAAAGACAGAGATCTCTCAGTGTGAGAGATCTCTGAGAGATCTCTGTCTTTTGGTGCTACACCTCTGAAGATGCCAGCCACAGCTGCTGGCGAAACGTCAGGAACTACAATGCCAAGACCACGGCAATACAGCCCGGAAAACCCAAAACAACCATCGTTCTCCGGCCGTGAAAGCCTTCGACAATACAAAGAATCAATAGCGTCATATTTGGAGAAAATGAAACTTCCAGTAATCTCGGAAGCTTGGAGAAACAAATTGAACAGTGAAGTAACGGATGAGGAATTAAGTAAGGCAATACAATCTGCAAATCTAGGAAAGGCGCCAGGGCCAGATGGACTTACGGCTAAATTTTATAAGACAATGGCCAATGAACTGGCACCATTCCTAAAAGAGGTGATCAGTGGAGTTTTAAGGGATCAAAGGATTCCAGATACCTGGAGTGAAGCGAATATATCATTGATCCCCAAAGAGGGCCAAGACTTGACTAATGTGAAAAACTATAGACCTATATCGTTACTTAACAATGACTATAAAATCTTTGCGAAGATACTGGCGGAGAGACTGAAGGGGTGGCTTTCGGAAGTTATTGAGGAGGAACAAGCAGGCTTTTTGCCAGACAGACAAATCAGAGACAATTTAAGGATAGTGATTAATGCTATTGAATATTATGATAAGCATTGTGATAAAGAGGTTGGTTTCTTCTTTGTTGATGCTGAAAAGGCGTTTGACAATTTAAACTGGGACTTTATGTTTGCCACTATGGAAAAGCTACAATTGGGAGAAAGATTCATTAGAGCAATTAAGGAAATTTACAGAGACCAGACTGCAGCAATTGTGGTGAATGATGAAGCGACTAAGAAATTGACTATAAGCAAAGGAACAAGACAAGGTTGCCCGTTGTCTCCACTGTTGTTCATTTTGGTATTGGAGATCCTGATGATACAAATACGACAAGATGAAGAAATTCGAGGAATAAAAATAAAGGACTATTCATACAAGGTCAGAGCATTTGCGGATGATATAATGTTAATTGTAGAGGACCCATTGGAGAACATGCCAAAAGTGATAGATAAGATTAAGGAGTTTGGAGACTTGGCAGGTTTTTATATTAATAAAAAGAAGTCAAAGATATTATGTAAAAACATGACTAAGCAGAAACAACAATTGTTAATGGAAATAACGGATTGTGAAGTAACAAGCAAGGTGAAATATTTGGGAATCGAACTGACTGCTAAGAATATAGACTTATTCAAAAACAACTATGAAAAATTATGGACTCAGATAGAGAGAGATTTGATTAAATGGAACAGGCTGAATTTGTCATGGTTGGGAAGGATTGCAGCAGTTAAGATGAATGTGTTACCAAGAGTAATGTTTTTGCTACAGACAATACCAATCATCAGAGACTCTAAGCAATTCGAAAAATGGCAGAGGAAAATATCAGATTTTGTATGGGCAGGCAAGAAGCCTCGAGTGAAAATGAAAGTTCTACAAGATGCAAAAGAAAGAGGCGGAATGCAACTGCCCAATCTGAGACTTTACCATGACGCAATCTGCCTAGTGTGGTTGAAAGAGTGGATGACGTTAAAGAACAAGAAATTACTAACCCTAGAGGGATATAAAAAAATATTCGGATGGCACGCATACCTATGGCATGATAAAGTAAAGGTGAACTCGATGTTCCTGCATCATTATATACGGAGAAGTTTATATATAATCTGGAAGAAGTATAGAATCTATTTACAAGAAGGAACCCCTTTGTGGGTAGTTCCATATGAGGTGATAGATCCGAGAGCTGTTGATAATGAGCAACAATGCTTAACTTATAAAGAAATAACTAGAATTGAAGCATCTAAACTCAGAATAAGGACTCAGGAGGAACTACTACCTTACTACGATTGGTTCCAGTATAGACAGATTAGAGATTTATATAACTCGGACTCTGTAAAGGGAGGTATACGAACAGAGAATTCGGAACTAGAGCAGACCCTTTTTAAAGAGGACAAGAAAAGAATATCCAAGGTATACCAAGTACTGTTGAAATGGTATACTGAGGATGAGATAGTCAAAGCACAAATGGTGAAATGGGCTATAAACTTCAACAAAGAAATAACAATGGAGGCATGGGAACACTTGTGGAAGACTACAATGAAGACAACGACATGCACTAGCATTAAAGAGAACATTTACAAAATGATCTATCGTTGGTACATGACACCAAAGAAGATTGCGCTAGGGAATTTGAACACTTCTAATAAATGCTGGAAATGCAGGAAGCACGAGGGCTCCCTCTATCATATGTGGTGGACGTGTGAGGTAGCTAGGCAGTACTGGGGGGAAATAATAAGAGAAATGAGTGAGATTTTACAATTTCAAGTAAATAAGAACCCAGAACTCCTGCTACTAAACTTGGGAATGGAGGGAATTCCAGCCCATCATAGGACGTTGATATTTTACATGACGGCAGCAGCTAGACTTTTGTACGCGCAAAAATGGAAAGTACAAGAAGTGCCAACTATTGAAGATTGGATTTACAAATTGCTGTATATGGCAGAAATGGATAAAATGACAAGAAAACTGAGAAATCTGGACTCAGGACAGTTTAACACAGATTGGGAGAAGCTGAAACAATATTTGGAGAAGAAATGGGAGGTGGGAGGAGAACTGTGGCAGTTTGAGAACTATTGAAGTACAATAAAATGTAGAGGGGGGTGACTTTACCGGGGGGGAGAAGAGGTAAAAGTGAATCTCTAAGCAGCTATGTTATTAGATTGATATATATAGAATAATAAATAGAATATTGATAGAAAATAACTAATCATAAGTGTTAACTATAAGGATTGACTAACTAATAATATTTTCTTTCTGATTCTGTATAATGTACCAAACTGAATATGTGTATCTGAAGGTATATATGAGTCAAATTGATTGATATCATATATAGATTTATGATTGAAGGGGAATAGAAATATTAATGTAAACAAATATAACCAAAATAGAGAGAAGAAGATAGAATGAGTAACATATAGAATATAAGTTAAATTGGCTGGTTTATATGAATGTATGGTTTATATAGTTTATGATATATAGAAATATTTGAAAATGGAATTATGAAAAAGGGGATAAATTGTTTATCCATTATGGAAAAAAGGGACTCATAGTTAGGGTACAGAGCATTAAAAATAGTTAAAGAAGTATTGCTTAGAATAAAGGGAGAATATACATTTGTTAGATAGAGGAATATATAAAGAGTAAGGGAAAAGGGATAAAGGGTTGGAAAACTGTTGGAAGTCAACAAAAAGGGGGGGGGGAAAGGGAGGGGGTTAGAAAGTGGGAAATGGGAAAATTGATTGTAATGTATAAACATTTGATTCTAACCCAATAAAAAAAATTTTCAAAAAAAAAGAAGAAGTAAGCTTCTTCTCTGAAGAACATTAGTTCTACTATATATGAGATGTTACAAAGTAAAATTATAAGGTATATTAGAGTTTTTACTGTTATTGAGATTGTTGTGTTATAATCCTGATGCTGTTGATGTCAATTGCTAAGGCTATGAGCTGTTGCAATAAAGATAATGATGATGATGATGATGTTACAAATAGTTTTCAAAGCATATTAATAAAATCTTAGGAATTAATGATGAATACGTTCAGTTAAAGAGTATCTTAGTGCTCATCAAGAAGAAATTTCCTCATTGAGACACTGGTCAATCAACCAACCAATCTTTATTAAAATGGCCCTAGACCAGCATAAAATTTAACAGCATTCTTATTCTCAAGAGATCAAAGGCAAAAATTATTAGCTCCCACATTACTAAAAATATTACACAAAAATAAAATGTAATATCAGCATTTCATCACATATTTTTATACTTTCCTTAACTGGCAGGTGTTGTGAGCTGCTGTAAAAAGCTTCATACTCCATGCCATTACCTTTGGGTTTTCAACTATTAACAGCATTCTGGTGTTCTCAAATTCTGAGTGGCCAGATGCCTATTGATTATAGGGAAAACAAACTTAATGCAAATTTCTTGATAATAGGGCAATGTAATAAAACATGTTCCATGGTTTCAACTTCCCCTATACCACCAGGACATAACCTATGTTCCATCTGAACCTTTTTGTATTGCCCCTCTAGAACTGCAGAGGGAAAGGAGACACTGGTCAGTTACCAGATCATTAGACCAAGGAGTGCTTCTCACAACTTTAATTCTCTTCTCTTAATTAGATAATCTCTTCTGATAAAGTTATATTCTGGAAGTAAATCTACCCAACTAAAGATCAGTTCTTCTTGGCTAAAGCAATCAGGCAACAATTTGATCAGGGCTCATCATCTAGTAGGGTTATCATTCCCCGGGTGGGAGCAGGAGATTCCTGCTCCCAATTTTCTCCCCCTGCCCCCACTCACCTGGCTGCGGGGAGGAGTGCAGGGAACGGGCCCGAGAGCTTTGGAGTTTGCAGGAGTGTGCTCCAGAGCTTTTCCTTGTCACACTGGGAATAATGTCATTTCCAGCATGCCAGAGAAGGGAGGACCCCTTAGGTGGGCTGATTTGATGGAAATGCCCCCACACTCCCCCCATGGACCTCCCCATCCCCCAGGTTGTGCTCCAGGGGACTGGCAACCCTATCATCTAGTAACTTTTGTTTAAAAAAATGGAATTGTGTTTGAAGTCATGGCAACAAAAGTAATGTTGATGCAGAAAATCCTTATATGTTTTGGGAAGGTATGATCTTCCAGTTGTTTATTATTGAATAAGTCTTATTGGGATTAGAGTTAACAAAGTTTCTTAAGAAGATTTTCTTATGAAGATTTGTGTGTTCTCATATAAATAGGAAGTTTTTAAAAATAAGTGTTAGACTAGCTAACTTGATGTTAGAATAGCTAACTTGGTTAGAATATGTGGATTTTTTTTAGAGTTAGCCGGTATCTAAATGGTTTTCTAGAAAAAGGTGTGCAAACAAATTAAAATAGAGTATTTAAATGAGAAGAAGCTTAACCATAGTTGCTGAGAGCACAGCTGTTTCAGTCATGTACTGCAGTAGTTTTCAGACTGTGTTCTGGGCAACCATGGGATCTCTCAATAGATTATCAATAACGCAAAACAGCTGAACAACCATGAGCCCTTTCCTGGCAATCTTTTCCTGCAGCATGTGGCCTCTGGACAGAACTGAGTCCTTGTCCTACGTGAAGTCAGAGTGCCTCAAAAAACATTTTTCAGAAGTCCTTACAACATTCTGAGCTTCCACAGTATGCGTGCAGGGATTTCCCAGGAGATTAAGCTTGTCTAGCAGAAATTTGCTGGAAGTTGAAAGTTTGAAAACCGCTGATGTAGTAGACACAGTCCAGAGGAATCTGGGCATTCTTTCAAAATGATATGATTGATGTGCATGTAATTATAGATTACAATGATAATAGATTTCAATACAGTGTTAATTATTCTGATTTTATTTGGATTATGTCCAGTGTGTCTGTGCGACTGTTGTCTCTTAATTATTACTACATTTTGGCTTGTGTATGTAAGCCATATTAAAAAAGCAATTTAAATTCACTGATGATTTGAGATGTTACATCAATTTTATCATTGAATAAATGCTCACTGAATGGGAAAAAGTTGCAATGTCTTTGTGTTTGAAATAAAGTAGAGCTGTTATTTTTGTGATTCATTTTGTCTTTCTAATCTCAGATTTTCAAGTGATTCAAATACTTTTGATTAATAAATGACACTGTATATAAAGATCTCTTACAAAAATATAGTCAATATTGAATTAAATATTTCTTTATTTGTGAATTGGGTATGTTCAAGTGTACAGTTCATATTTTGTTGGTGTTTGTATGGCTTATGGCTTCGGCCGGAAAAGCAATAAACATATTATATATATTTCTTTATTAGTTAGAATGTGATTAGGAATGTCCACATGTACATATAGAATAGACATTATCTAAATTCATTTTGGAATTTCAAATGTTGACATAAGTGCAGTGTAATCATTAACTAAAGCTGAATAAAAACTTCCCAGCTGCGCTGAATTGGCTTTTCTGGCAATTAGTGGTAAAGGCTTCATAAAGCCCAATTTATAAAATCCAGTCAGAATGTTGAAACTTTTGAGAGGCAAACCTTAAGTTTTTCCTTGAGTCTTGACAAGATCAGTAATTGAAAAGCTGAGTCATCAAATATCCAAGGTCAATTAAATGACATAGTATCTAGACTTCCAATTATTGTATATGTGCTAAAGAAGGTTAGAATAAATTGCTTCTTCTAAACATGAGCTATGAATCACTTCAGAATGACAAATCTCAGTCTTACATACAGTACACCCTCAAAGCTAGGTAATTACAAAGCACTGTGTGATGGTAATCTGATTGCTATGGCAAAAAAAAATCATTTACTAAGAACAGCTAGAATTCGTCCATATGTTCCTGATAGTGCAAAATGTACTTCGTGTTGTTGATTATGATACTATGTCATTTGTTCACAGTTCCTGGATTTTCCTGTCTGGTCAATATCCAGTGACTTGTGGGTTCAAGTTTAGATAGAATTAATTCCTTCTCCCATGGAAGTACCATGAGCAGGTCCCCCACCCTCAAGCTCTTTAATGTTCCTTGCTTTCTTGAGAGGTAGAAAGTATCAGGGGGAGCTCTTATACTGAGAAAGGCCACTTTGAAGATAGGACAATGGGCGCTTATCGCTCCTTTTAGGAAACACTGTTTGCAGATGTACAGTTTGAACATATGGGAAGCAGGACCCATGCCAGAGCATAGTCTTTGCATGATCCAAACTTCAGTTAAAATAATCTTAAGTAGTAGGGATGTGAGAGAGTTCAGCACAATAACTTGGAGAGGCAGTAGCAGTCAGAGGAGGCTAGATGGGCTGAATGGAGTGGACTGCTGGCCTGACTCAGGAAGGATACGTGCTCATGCATCTACCCTTGTTGAAGGTGGTTCATCTTGATTTTCAGGGTCATATTTCAGAATTATGCTGGCATTGTTTGGGTATGTGTGTGTTATTCCAGTGCTTTACTGTTGCTTCACCTATGTTGCAGTATTCCACTAATAAACATGGTGGTGCTTTCTGTCAAAATGGAGCAGGGCAAATCCAGCCCAATTTACTTCTGTGTCACCTGTAGGTTTTTCCAGACTGCCCCCCCCCCCCCAGCCTTCAGGTGAAAACTGTTTGGCAGCTGCCAGAGAATCCCTCACCAATCTTCGTCGAGCTGATTTTGATTTACTGTATTGCATGTGTAATTAACTGCCTTCACTCTTATTTTTGTTCCCATTCTTATTCCTGATTTCCATTCCACAACCTTTAATTTTTTTTCTGAGTGGTTCTAGATTTCTGAGTAGTACTGAGAATGTGACTGCACTCAGTTTGCTGTGAAGTCAACTATTAACAGGCATTCCCTGTGCTTAGAGCTCTACTGAAGAAGTTCTAAAGCTTTACCCATCCTAAGAGAAGCTATTGCAAAACGTCAGTAGTTGTGCATTCATTGACTAAGATCAAATGAAAACATTCTGTACTTCATAACTGAGAGCCAGTTTGGTGTAGTGGTTAAGAGCGGAGAACCTTGTTTGATTCCCCACTTCTCTGCTTGAAGCCAGCTGGGTGACTTGGGTCAGTCACAGCTTCTCAGAGCTCTCTCAGTCCCACCCACCTCATAGGGTGATTGTTGTGGGGACAATAAGAACATACTTTGTAAACCGCTTTGAGTGGGCATTAAATTGTCCTGAAGGGCGGTATATAAATTGAATGTTATTATTATTTATAATGTTTCATTTTCCACTCAAAGAATGCTCAAAACAATTTTTAATATTAATTCAGGTTTGTGTTTTAAACATTTCTTTAAGACATTATACTAAAAATGAGGACTGGGGTCAGTCCAGGCCGTGGAAGCCACTGCCTGGCCCTTAAATGCATGAAGTTGCCTTACAATGAGTCAGGCCCTTGGTCTGTCAGGATAAGTGCTGTCAGCTGGGAAGTGAAAGATATAACAACAACAACAACAACATTTGATTTATATACTGCCCTTCAGGACAACTTAATGCCCACTCAGAGTGGTTTACAAAGTATGCCATTATTATCCCCGTAACAAAACACCCTGTGAGGTGGGTGGGGCTGAGAGAGCTCCAGAGAGCTGTGACTAGCCCAAGGTCACCCAGCTGGTTTCAAGCGGAGGACTGGGGAATCAAACTCAGTTCTCCAGATTAGAGTTCCATGCTCTTAACCACTACACCAAACTGGCTGATATGGAGAAAATGGCAACAGACCTGGCTGACAAATCATTTTAAGGCTTGAGGCACTAGCCAGTATTCCTGAATACTTTCTCAAAATGGCCCCCCAGAATGCTCAGGCTGATAGGGATGCTTATGCTTTACTTATTTAAAAATTTATGCCCCCTTTCCAGGAACCTGCCCAAGGTAGGTTGCAAAAAAAAATTATAAAAACAAAACATTAGAAAATGAATTAAATTCCAGCATAAAACCCAGCCCAGCATAACAACACAAGATTATAAAACAGACCACTGACTGCTTAACATAATGATTTTCAGACTAAAATAGCATTTTAAAAGAAATCAAACCTGAAATTAAAAACCTAGGTGAACAGATAAGTTTTGGCCTTACACCTAAAAGAAAGCAGTGTAGGTTTCAGGTGCGCCTCAAGGGGAAGAGCATTCCATAAGTGAGGTACCGCTATTGAAAAAGCTATGCCTTTGGTTGCCACCCATCTCACCTCGGAAGGCAGAAACACAGAGATCAGGGCTTGTGATGGAGGTCTTAACTGGCAGGTTGGGCAACATGGGAAGAGTCAGTCCTCCAGTATACTAATTATCTTTAGAAATGGTCAGATTATTGTTTTACTTGTAATAAGTACTAGCTATCTTAATAACAAAGCTAAACTGTCAAACTGTGGCAAACTCTATGCAAAAGTAGAGTGTGTAATATAACAAGATCTAGTAGCATATGTCAAATACTGCCAATCTCAGATTTCACTGTTTGGAAACTGAAAACAAAAAAAGTAAGCGTTCCAGTCTGCAAAGAAAAAAAAAAAGAATGGAGTTAGTTTCTGCTTGGGACTTTAAAAACATTTATTTTGTGTGGGACTCCTAATGTTCAAGTGGATTGGATGTACTGACAACATCACAACTTGTCTTTCTTGTTATTCTCCTCACTTCCCTGTGTTCCGTATCTGTTATTTTCCATTCTCAACATTTCTTTCCCATGTCCATAGAATTCCAAATGTATTGGTTTCCCTGACATGTTACCAAATGACAGTGTACTTAACCTTGCATAATATATTAAAATCACAAAATTTGGTGTGGGTTGTGGCGGCCTGGAAAACAGCTGATGTGCAGAGAAGGTGCTCAAAGCCACAATCCAAGAGATGTGATAAGCAGTCGTGAGAGCTGCACTGGTGTGCATTTGCTATCTGTGGGGCTGTACAATATTTTACATGCAATCCTAAATAAAGTTACTTACATTACTTTCAGTAATGGAGGGGAGAGAGGGGAGAAAGAAGGGGACATATATCACAAGGGGACAGGATGCAATTAGCGGGGAGGCAACCCAAACATTCCTTTGCTAGTAAATGTAAACATCTCCTTTTGGTGTGGAGTCAGTTTGCCATGTTAGTTTGTAGCAGTGAAAGCATCCAATTACTATGTAGTATAAGCCTTCGATAACCACAGCTCTCCCCTTGTGATATATGTCCCCTTCTTTCTCCCCTCTCTCCCCTCCTCTTCTGTATTTGACCAGTTCGGATCATGCATCTGACGAAGAGAACTTGATTCTCGAAAGCTTATGCTACAATAAAATTGGTTAGTCTTAAAGGTGCTACTGGACTCTTTTTGATTTTGCTACTACAGACTAACACGGCTAACTCCTCTGGATCATAGGACTTTCTGGCTTAGTAATTCTAGCAATGCATTTTTTCGAGACTGACTTCTGATTTACAAGCATTAATTTTCGGGAAGCCAGGCCTGCAGTTGCACAAGAACATTCCACACATACATGCACATGTGCGAGCATGCACACATGCACATGCGCACACACACACCAAATGTGTGTGCAGACACTGTTAAGTTAGAATGTATTTCTCATCTGGGTACAGTTTGTCTTTGCGCTGATTCTTCTGCCCATACGTGTACTTCACTGTCATTGGAAAGTAAGAAAACTAGAGAAGCATTACAGAGAGTCCACTGAAAGCATTTGAAACTGGCAACTTAGATGAAACCATCAGGCTTATGTTCACAAAGTAAAACAAACAAAAAAGAAGCCATATATTCTTCATGCTGGGGTAGTTTCACCCCAGTGCTCTCAAGTGGTCGCAGTGCAATTGGAAGTCTGGTTGCTAGAGAACAGATGGTGCATCTTTGAAGGACTGCCTCATGTTAGCCTCAGAAGCTTTGGCTTAGTGACCGCTGGAAACTTCTGAAGCATTCCAGATTTGCTTAGAATTTATTAAGTTGATTTACAGCTTAATTAGCTTTCTGTCACTGCTTTTCAGTGTTTTAAATTAGTCTCTCCAAAACTAGCATTGTTCCATCAATAGCATCTGTTATGAATTTGTGTTAAATTTAGTTGTATTATATGTCACAGATTTTCACACTGTCATTTGAGCACATGCATGGATTGGGGGGGGGGGTCACAAATATAAGGTTATATAAAATAGTTGATACAATGTGGAAGTCCAATAAAAGGTACCTTTAAGGAAAATGACAAGGAACAATCTTTAAGATACAATGAAAAGTGATACACTGTGCTTCTACTATTGGGTAATATCAGCACATAATGACAAGAGAATTGTGTGTAAGTAATGTAAGAAACTGGAGTAAACAATGGAATAGTAATGCTATATTTCCATGGAATTTTAAACTGTTCTGAAAATAAAAGAAATCTATACCATATGTAAGTTCGCTTGATGGTAATAGTTTCTGTCTCTTACCCTTTCTCTTGTTAGACAGGAAGTGGATTTTCTACATAGTCATTTTCTACTAGTCATTTTACTCACATCTGTTTTGATGGATAGTGTCTTTGTGCTTCCAGATATATGTTCAAAAGAATTTTAGATAAGTGAGAAATTAATAAGTAAGGATTTCTTTGGAAAGAGTTTGGGACCAAAAAAAGTCTGTATAATTAAAATGAACTTCCATTTAAGGAATAAATCAATAATAGTCCTTTAGATCTATGCCCTGGTACTCTTGACACTTCTGTGAAGAAATGTGATGATCATACTAATAGTAACCGTATCTCTTTGCCTCTTTAAAATAACTAAGAATTGAATCTTAAAATAACTAATAGGAGTAGCTGTAGGACTGCAGCCTCAGTCTGTGTGTTCCTGTGTATGTCCTACAGTGCCATGCTGGCTCTCTAATAATGATATTAGCATAAGGTAGTATCAGAGGTTAAGGAGAAGCGGACTTGAAGAAAAAAAGATGAGGTAGGAGGGATGACAAAATAAATTATTCAGTGAGGCAAATTAGCAGATTATGAACAGAATGGGAAATTAGAAACGGACATGGTTTTGAAAGATTTGAGATTGTATCTAGCAAAAAAAAAAATCCCTTAGAAACTGTTATTCAAAGCAGCCCAGAGAAAACACTCTGAATCTGACCAAGAACAAAAGTACCTTTGGGGTGGAGGCTGGTCATATATTCCTAGGGTTGCCAGCTCCATGTTGGGAAATTCCTGGAGATCTGGGGAGGAGAAACCTGGAGAAACCTGGAGAAAGTGGGGTTTGGGGAGGGAAAGGACCTTTGCACGGCATAATTCCATAGAGTCCACCCCCCAAAGTAGCCATTTTCTCCAAGTGAACTGATCTCTGTGGCCTGGAGACCAGTTGTAATTCCGGGGGAATCTCCAGCCACTACCTGGAGGATGGCAACCCTATATGTTCCCTGCAATCCTAATTGTGTTTGCTCAGTTCCCTAGTAAGGTTGCAGCATTGGTAAAAATTAGCAGAACAGGTTGTAATAAAATAATGGTAATATCATGAAGCGTCAGCTGCCTCGCGAGATTATTATTGATTTTTCATCTAAGAAGACTCGGGACACCATTTTATACAATTCGACCAACGTGGACTTTCTTGGTAACAAGGTTAAGATATTGAAGGACGTTCCATTTTTAGCTCGGAAAAGAAGATTCAAATACAAAAGGTTTGCAGCTCTTCTGAGAAAGCGTGATATAAAATATAAATGGTTATTTCCGGAAGGCATCTGGTTTAGATATAAAGACCAAGCCTACAAGATAATATCGGAAGTACAGCTGAAGGATTTTGTGCTTAATCATCAAGAGTTCGAGCAAGAAGAAGATCCAGAATCTGAAGGGGGGAGAGGGGAGGAGGGAGTGAGCGCAGCTATTGTAGCTGTTCAAAGAGAACTGAGACCGAGACGCAGGGGGGGGGGGGGGAGAAGACCTGATCCTGACTGTAGTTTGTATCTTATAAAATCTACCAATCTAATAGCATATTAGAAAGTTTAACTTCAAATAATTGTATTATGAAGGGAATTCAATACTTGTAGTTGTAGTCTGTGTTCTTATGTTGTTTTTTTCCTCTCCCCTTGTTTCCTTTTTCCTTTTTCTGTTTGTAGTTTTGATGTTAGTAATTAGAAAATAAAAAAATTTAAAAAACAAATAATGGTAATATTGGCCAATTTATAGCTTTCCTTTAAGAGCCAACCACAAGAGAGGAGAAAAAAAGTGCGCTTTCCATGACTTCTGTCCATGTCATTTATCCATTCCACACAGTTTCTTGAAGTTCTGTTATGAGTCATCTCTTGTATGCTGTTGTAGTGGGAGCCAAAATTTAGGATGTTGGAATAAATTTTAATTCAGACATGAAAGAAGTAACAACGCCAAGGTTCTTTAGGCATGACTCATAATTTACAGGCTGTGAACCAGATTGCTCAATGGAACTGCTTCCAGCATGAGGCCTCCAGTCAATCAACATTTTACCAGAAATTAAAGTTTATCAGAAAGATGATTTACTCATTTGTTTCTTTTATATTATTTTTGTTTTGGCTCTTAGCTCCATCCTGAACACAAGTCTGTCCACTTTCTACATACATAGAAAAGTGCCATTTCCTTGGTTGGATCAACCAGATTTGTATTCCATCAATTGGTTCCAAAGACAAAAAGGTGTTTCTGTCATTGAAAGCCTCTGTGCTGCTCCTGAGGGTCTGTTGACATCCAGGAACAAAACTGCATGCGCTTTCCTGGGCTGCAGTGGGAGAGGGAAATGGAAAATCCCAGTCTGTGAGTGGATCTTGATGGATACAAGCCAATGAAGTCTAGTGTGCATAAGTAACCAAGTGGACAGAACAGCTATACTGCTTCACTCATTCCCTGGGATGGGGGTATCCAGCAGTGGCGCCAGGGTTTTTGGCGCCTGCGGCTGGGTGCCTGCGTGCGCACACGCACTGGCCCACGTGATGACATCACACACGCGCACATGACTGCACGTGCCCCACCAGCCCAATTGCTGTGGCGGGCGGCTGGGAAGGCGTGCGGGTGGCCTCCAAGCTCTCCTGCTCGGCTTCCCTGCACCGCCACAGATGCCTGCCCATGGCTGCTGAGCCCAGCTGGGAGCATGTGCGAGCGGCGGCTTGGGGCGGGAGAGCTAGGAGGCTGCAGGTCAGTGGCGCACGCTCCTGCCCCCTACACCTCCTCCAGCGCTCCCTCCGGCACCCCGTGCCCTGAGGCCACCGCCTACCTGGCCTCGATGGGCGCCCCGGCCCTGGAGGTATCAGTCTCATGAAGCAGAAGACTGTGAAGGAAGTAGTAGGGGCTAAGCTCAGGTTGAGCAGCAGTCCTTGCATGCTGTCCTAGAGAAAATGAACGGTGATAGGGTACACAAAAGGCATCATGTCTAAGATGACTCTCCATTTTATTCTCATTGCATGCAGAGAAGGAACTGACCAGTTCCTAATTACACATGACTATCTCTTATGCTACTTTTGACCTGGGCTCCCCAAGTAACTCATTCAGACCAGATCAAAATTATGCATGAAAGCCGATTTTACAGTCCGATGGCTCTTTGCTTATGAAATGGATGTTCTTGGTTCACATACTCAATCCCTTTGCCACACTAGCTCTTTGCCAAATTAAACTAACTGGAAAAGTGTATGATTTGTGCATAAAGGGGACGGAAATGAGCAGAGTAAGTTTGAAAAGCTGACTAGAATTAGGGAATTATATGTAAATATGGCAGAAAATTACAATTGCCCCAGTGTAGTGGAATTTCTTTATAAAAGGTTAAGGTTACTGTTTTCAGCTGATATTCTTGGGTCTATTGTCAGAGGTTCTCTTTTGTGGGTGAAGTGGTACAAGACCGAAGACACTTGACACACAGTGCAATTCTATACAGTTATTCCAGTCTAAATATTGATTTTAATGTGTTTAGACTGCATTAATTCTGCATAGGATTGCTCTAATAAAGTTGCATGACTAGAAAATCATGTCATAGGAACAGAAAGACCTTTAGATCTTGGGCACATGTTCAGGTAATGCAGTTTTGCAGAATCTAACTGAAGATGTCTGAGCATGTAGGAAATGCTTGGATAGGAGAGGGGATAACATATGCTCCCTTATTTAGGAAACCACTTAGCTAGTTTCTGAGATCCTAAACTGAGTTTTGAAACAGGCAGTTGTTAATGAAATAGGGAAATGAGAACATTTTAAAGTTATCCTGAAACATACTTTAAATAGCCAAAATGGGTTCAGAGTTCTCATTTCAAAAGATGTAGCCATAATCCTTGAGGTTTTGATTGGTTTTAAGTGGTGTCTATATGGAAGAGCATACTGTTTTAGGTGATTAATTTTTTTAAAAAAAATCACATGGCAACTCTAAGGAAGAGCTGTGTGTAACTTGAAGGCTCCCGTACATTGATTTGCTCTAGTAAAGGTGGTGCTGATGAACTAGCACAACTAATTAGTGTTTTAAAAACTGGAAATTAATGCATTGTCTATTATACCCTTCTAAGTCCACGGAAGTCAGTGGGCTTCGAAGGGTGTAACTTTGCTTCAAAAGGCAGTTAGACTTCTAGCCCTTTTTATTATGCTCTAATGTAGCATCATCAACTCTACATCTCAGATGGAGGGGATCTTACAGCAGCTTTCTAATAGAGGGTTTAGTAACTGCTACCTATTGTAACTTTGTGAGTTCATATCTGTACCTTTTAGTTCCTAGTTCATATTGCAACACATAGCACCAGTCAGTGAAGGCAGAGTTAAAAAAACTATCAGAAATCCTTTGCCGTGATGTACCATGAACCAAACCACAGATTTTGCATCTGCAGGAGGGATGGAGTCATTGGGAACGCTGGCCTCTCATTTTCATCTGTGCAACACTTATTTTTAGAATCAATGTCACCGAGAACCATCTTTTTGCTCAGATGTTATTTTTGGAACTGGAAATTGCATTAGTGTTTTGTGAACTGGAATCTGAATCTTCCTTGGAGTGTGAATATGTAAAAGCTGGCTACTGTTATTAAAACTATCGGCAAGGCAAAAAGACAGCACAGGTAAAAGACAGTAAAGTGAATGGAGAATAAGGAAGATACTGGCTTGTAGCTTTGAAGAGGTAGTGATGAAAATGTGTCTGATACTGCTGCGATTATTCAAGTACAGATTTCCAATATATATACTTCCTGTATTAAATTGAAATCTGCCATTAGCCATTGCACTATCCTTGTATCTCTATAGTCAAAACTGTATATGTAATGGATAAAATTAAAATGGCAACTAGTTGAATATAATATTGGAATTTCAGTAAGGACTCGATAGC
Source organism: Eublepharis macularius (assembly GCF_028583425.1). Taxonomy (NCBI): domain Eukaryota; kingdom Metazoa; phylum Chordata; class Lepidosauria; order Squamata; family Eublepharidae; genus Eublepharis; species Eublepharis macularius. The sequence goes on along the minus strand of NC_072799.1, from coordinate 34,853,330 downwards.
GAATGTAACACTTTGCTCCCCTCCCCCAGAATTGTAAGGAAACTTATGGAGCTTGCAAAACCCTCTGATGTGACTGTGGCCGAATCCACATGTCTCAAGTTTGCTGCTTTCCCCCTGCAATTTATGTGCTTCTCAGAGGGCTGTTCACATACTCTTACCTCAATCCCACCATTCTTTCGCATTGGTTGCGTTGTGCCTCAGATGAGTTTGGCACGCTTTCTAACGCTTCTTTTGCGCAGTTCTCGCCAAGGATGTGAAAAAAATAGAAGCGGTTCACAAAGAGACCGCCCCTTTTTAACCACCCTTGTTTATAGCTTTTCCGGAATACCATCCCTCTTTGCTGTGCAATTATTATGGTTTCTAACTCTGTCTGCGGCACGCCCGCCCCCCGGTCCTTTTAAAAAAAAAGAAAAGTGGGCATTCCTAGTGCGATTGCACAATCCCATCTATCAATATCACCCTGAAATGGGGCGCTCAAAAATGCCCATGGAGACACCGGGGGGGGGGGGGCGTCATTTTCATTTGTGTCATTTTTTTTATTGCCGAAGGACTGCTTAGGTAATATCTGTGGCTGCCAAAGTTGACTCTCCTTTTTTAAAAAAAGAAAGAAATGTTGAAATTACCGTTATAGCGAAAATCTGCTATTCTACAATAACATTTTAGCGTTAAATAAGAAGTCTGTGCTAAGTGGCCAGCACCAACCTCCCGCAATCGTTCCCAGTGACCCATTGTTCTCTCCTGGGGCTCTATGACTATCAGAAACCACTGCTTCTCTTGGCCTGAGTGTGTGATGCTTCATTGTGTGGTTTATCACTGAAAGGGGTATGTGGCTTCGCCACAGCAATTTAGCAAAAAATCGCTATAGCGGAAATCTAGTATAAAATACAAAAAACCGTGATGTCGTCATCGGCTACGGCGGATCTAAACCTAATGCGCGATTCTCCAAGGGATGTGGATAACATAGAGCGCAATGCTGCCGCAGTAAGAGAGGGGATGTGAACACAGACTGGGACAGTGCAGGATAGAATCCAGCGCGATTATTGCATATGAAAAGCGGAAGGTAGGGAAGTGTGGATTCGGCCTATATACTGTAGGCATATGCAACCTATTTTCAGGGTTCATTTGCTTAAATGTGATTAATTTTGCCCATAATGTGCTATGAGATGTATGATGCTTGAACATTCTTGAACACATCCAGTGTTTTTAACGTGAACTCTGTATTGAGATATGCTGTTGCTCCTATTGTGACTGTTTCTGTCCAAAATGATACAGTTTCTTCTGCTTACTACAATTTGTTAAAGATTTTGAATGTCCCCCTATTGGGTTTTGCAAGTATCATCCCTTCAGTCATGAAAGAGTTAAGCTGAATTTTTTTTAAGCTAATGATAGCAAGTTTAGCATAGAGCCAATTAGGTGTAGAGTAGACTTTTCCCTCCAAAAGGGGCGGGGGTTTGGGGATAACTTCCAGTTTCTTCTTCTCAGAGAAAAAGAGAGAACAATGAAGCAAGATGGAATCTAGTTGGGCTCTTAGTTTCTTTTCCATGTAACCCTTTCCCTTATTGTAGACAAACTTTTTCTTAGAAGCTAAACACACATGTGTCTGAGCTGCATTATTCTACCGTGCTTTATTCACTCTGCTAAATATTTCCAACACCAACACCACTGCTCAGTTGGCAAAAATTAAGATACATGTGTTAAGGCAACACAGGGTGCAGCTGTTTACAGTAGAGTTGCCAGGTGTGAGTTGAGAAATTCCTGGAGATTTGGGGGGGTGGAGCCTGGAGAGGGTGGGGTTTGGGGAAGGGAGGAGCCTCAGTGGGGTATAATGTCATAGAGTGCACCCTCCAAAGCAGCCATTTTCTCCAGAGGAACTGATCTCTGTCTCCTGGAGATCAGTTGTAATTCTTGGAGATCTCTAGACACCACCTGGAGGCTGGCAGCCCTAGTTTACAGCTTTTATTTCTCTTTCCCTCTCTTTCCTTCTAGTTTAGGCTATATTTGCTATTTTGCTTAGAAAAAAAAGTTTTGTACTTTTAAATATGCCAAATACTACAATTGCATAGACTAAGTAAGTTACAAATTATACATTTTAAGTTGGTAAAGGAGTAACATACGTCATTTTATATAGTTATATCTTTTTTTAAAAAATGTGTTTTTTTAATTTAAAATATTTCTTTATTGCTTCAACATATCTGGAAATTTTATCTCTCTGTGTGCATGAGATATATCTCTTATGTCATGATCTGATTATATCATAATTCAGATACTTTATAGTTTCTAAAACAATTAATTACCTCTCTGATTATAAACTCAGGACAGTTCAGTTTTAATGCATAGAATTTTGTATGATTCAGCCTTTAATGTTCACTACCTGGTTTCGTAGCCCTGATCAGCTATGACAAAATGGCTGGCTTTGAACCAGTGACCTTGGTGACATCTTCCTTGGTTTTCTATCAGTAAAACCGATGGCTTTTTTCACAAGGGAGTCATAGATATGAAGGCATGTTAAACCTTCATATAATGCACACAATGCAAAAATTATTATTTTAAACATATGTAGTGTGTCTGTCACCTTATATCTCATGCCTTTTCTCCAGATTAACACAGGTTCTGAAGCCTCTGCCACTGTCAGTAGCTCTTATGAGAGTTAAATATAATAAAAAGAGCCATAGAGAAGCACTCAGTGATGAAGAAACATAAGTTGCTGGAATAATTCTTGCTTTGGAATCATTTGACAGACGAGTACAAATCTTTCAATGTTTTTAATGCCTGTAGGATGAAGCGTTAAAGTCAACAGGGTTTTTTTTATTATTCCAAATCTATTCGGTGATCAAAAAACAACTCAAATAAATTTGATACATTTTCTTTCTCTTTTTTTCAAATGGCTGGTTGAACAGAAATCACGATGCAATGCTCATGCAGAAATAACTTGAGGCAGTGTGTGCCCTAATTTGGGGCCTGTTGGTGTTTTCATCCAATGGCCCATTAGAGAAAATTGGCTGTTGTTGGGGCATCCCATTATTGCATAGAATCATCCATTATGCTTTGTATTATCTGTGGGAAAGTTGTCCTGGCAGTAATGGCTACCTGACAAGTGTTTAGAAACAGGAAACATTAGGAAGATTGGTCCCTGCTGAGGAGGAAAACACTTCTTAATGTCAGCAGTAGCTGATATATCAGAACAGAGCCTTACTTTTTAGAAACAAGCACCCTCTGAGAGAAGAGTAAAGAAAGACCACAATTTCAAATGTTTCCCTAGGAGAAGGTGGTGCTTACTGAAGTATTTAGGTTGGGGAAAATGTTATTTGTGAGAAGTCCAGGAACCAGTGTTCTCTAGTGTCAGCCTTGTTGAAGGTTGGATGGATGGGAGGGGAGAGGGGGGTCGGTTCTTTCCCACTGAAACAATGTGGGTACTTTCTGTGTGGAACACCTTAAGAATTACATGCTGTGTGATGTGAATAACTAAGCTGCTTTTGAATTCTCTGATGAGGTAAATTGAAAAATGACAGTGCTTTGTAATGCCAAAGGATCATCATCTCCAGTAGTGAAAATTGGGACAATTTATTTGAGGACAGTTGCTGAGTAAGAAACTTCAGATTGTTAAAAACATTGTTACTGATTTTAAAATTAGGATGAAGCTGTTCTGCAGAGTTCAGCGTAGCCAAAAAAAGAATATGTAGTCCAGGTCACTAAATTCAATAGGCACCTTGCTGTTTTAGCATTTGGAGTCTTCAAAAACCTTGAAAATGAGCAAGAACATCTGATGGTGATTTACAGCCTTGTCCAAAATTTTATCAGTCCATAGCCACTTATATTTCTTATTGTATGTTAGATGCTATATAGCTTTATGGTTTATTTTGACAATTTGGCCAGGCAGATTATTTCCTGGAGAAATAATTTCCAGTTTGGTGGAACATGACATTTTGTTCATTATTTAGAAAACGTAAGGCCATTCTTGCCCTGTAGCTGTTATAACAGGCCCCATTTTGAGAACATCTTAGGACCAATTTATACATCATTTAAGTGCTTGTGGCTGCCAGACACATGTCTGTCAGACATGTACTCAAAATTCCCTTCTGGAAACTCAGTTCCCAGGTGCATGTGGGCATGATTTGAATGATGAAAATGGAGTCCAGGGAGAATGGTCTTAAGCCTTCCTTCATGCCCCCGTTTTCTGACTTGAAACAGCCCTGGTGAAACCACTGTTTGCCTATTGGGGAAACTTGCATGTGGCTAACAGTGTATGTTTCTGAATTCATTGGCTTTAAAGTAAGGCTGCCAATCTCCAGATAGGACCTGAAGTTCTCCTGGAATCACAACTGATCTCCTAACTCAAGAGATCAGTTTCTCCCAGAGGAAATGGCAGATTTGGAGGGCGTGCTCTGTGGCATCACATCCCCACTGAACTCCCTCCCCAAATTCCATCCTCCACAAGCACTACTCCAAATCTTCAGGAATTTCTCAAGCCAGAGTTGGCAGCCCTGCTTCAAGGACCACTTTTCCACAAACATCTCTTCCTTTATTAGCTGCCCTCCGGAATCATTTACTTAAAAAGTCTGTTGTATTAATGTGGGAGATTGAACGTGCACAGTGGAGAGCAGGATTAAACTCAGTGGCCTTGCCCATATATGTGTTCAATATAATTTGTGAACAAAAGCCAACGTGAGTAGAAGTGGACACATGGTTGAGACTCTTAATTTGCATCATGTTTTGACTACTCACAGGATCTTGTTCACAAGTTAAATACAACATTAATGTGGGGCCAGCAGGCACAATCCAGCTCCCACTATACCCATTGACTCTGTCCAGAGATAAATTTATTAAAAGAATCCAATGAGCTAGGAAAGTAGCCTAGCTTTGGGTTCTCATATATTACGGCAATCTACTTCTGAAACAGAGAAGAATTTCAAGAGCATGTGTGTATGTTGATCAAAAGATCAATTGTAGACAGTCCGTTTTTATTTTTATTTTTGATGAATTTTAATGAGAGGTTTTTAAAAACAAATAGAAATTTTAAAAGATGAAACAAAAAAGGAAAAACAAAATAAAGGAGAGTAGAGAAAAAGGAAGAAAAATGGAGGAAACACTTCGATTTTCTCTACGACAGATAACGGTATAATAACAAAATTCACACTTGTACTCTTGTTATGAGAATAAAGCTTCTAATTGTTTCTGTAGTCCTCCCACCTTACACTTCAAAACCACAAATCATCAGTTCATTTTTTTCAGTTTCACATCAAAGTCGATAAAGAGTTTCCAGTTTGCTATAAATGTGGATAATGTCTTTTCTTTGATCAAAGCAGTAAGTTTAGCCATCTCTGCTAACTCCATCATCTTCATAATATATTGTAGGCAATATTGGACTCTTCCATTTTTGAGCATATAGTAGCCTTGCAGCTATTGTCATATATAAGAATAAAATACCATGTTTATTTTCTAGCTCTCTCTCCATTAGTCCCAACAAAAAAGCTTCTGCTTTAAATTGTATATTAATCTTCCAGATTTTCTGTATTAACGTATGGATTTGTGTCCAATTTTTTTTAGCTTTTTTACAAGCCCACCAAAGATGATAAAATGTCCCTTCATGCTGTTCTCATTTCCAACACTTATTCAAATATTTCTGTAGACATATACCACAGATACATCATCCTACTATATAAAAGGCAAGCCATATTGCCAACAACTCACTTTTTATTCTCACACAGGTGCATTGCTGACAATTCTGGCCTTGAGGCCACTGGAAAGCACCCATTTGCTGCCAAGGAGGGGGACCAGTGCATTGATGGCCTGAGCACTCCTCCCAGCACCAATTGAGTTCTCTGGAAGCCAGAGTGGGAGGGCACTGAGAGGAGGTACGGGGAAGAGTGCTTATACCGTCAATTCATCATCAGTTCAGCAGACCACTTCCTGGTGGTGGTGAAACGTCCTGGTGGCAAGCAGATGCTTCACAGCGGCCTGGTGGCCAGAGGGGGAGGGTGCTGAGGGGAAGCACAGAGGAGTGCTTAGGCTGCAATTCTGAAGGTCCAAGAATCTATCATTTTTCAACAGCAACCATTCTTTCATCCATATTAAATAAGAAGCAACAAAATATAATTTCAAATCAGGTAAACCCAGTCCTCTTTTGATTATTGGTTCCCGCCCCCGCCATATAAACTTAGAAATATCCTTTTACTATTGTTTAAATGGTATATTTGTTGTTAAAACAGGTACTGTCTGAAACAAAAATAACCTTCAAAGTAAAACATTCATCTTAATCATGGATATCCTCCCCAACACAGAAAGTGGACGTTTTTCCCATCTTAACTGATCTTCTTTCCATGTCTTACTGTAATTATTTTGAAATAACACACAATTCATATTTGTCAACATAATACTCAAATATTTTATTGTCTTTCCAGCCTTAAAATTTGGGGTTTTTTTCATCAATTCTACTCAGTTTTCTGTATTCATATTTTGTCAACATTTTTGTTTTTTGCTCATTAATTTTAAAATCTGCTAATGCACCAAATTCTTTCAACTTGGCCATCGATACTTCAATTCCCTTTAAGGGATCCTCCAAAATTAAAACTAAGTCATCTGCAAAGGCTCTTAGGTCTTTAAAAAATTTTTTACTCCCCCAGTCATCTCACCCTGTCTTATATCTCTATTCCATATCTCAAGAACCAAGATAAACAAGGAGGGGGGACAATGAATCTCACAAGGTTTAGTTAACTCAACATTAACAGCCCTGTTGAGCAGTGCAAACTTTGGATATCGACTACATATTTTTAAAAAAATCAATGGCTTAAAGTAATAAAGTAATATGTAGTAGCCATATGGCTGCTGCACAGCTTGAATGCACTGTATTAGATTATTTTAGTGAAAAAGTAATGTGATGATTTTAGTGTTGCAGGCAAGTTGCTAGTGTGTTCTGTGTCGAAAAGCTTTCATTGTAATTCACAAGCCAACATTCTGCATTGGTACTGAAGTCACAGGGAAGAAGAGAAGGAATTGTAGCATGTGTGTTACTGCTTTAGTTTTGGGCAATGAGGAAAGGGAGGACCAGCCTGGGAATTTCAGCAATCAGCAGCAGATTCAACTCAAATCCTTTCCTTCTTCCCCAGAACGGAAAGCTCTTAGTTTAAAATGCTTATCTGCTTCTCAATAAGCAGATTCACACAACCTTTTTCTTGTAGGGATTAAGTAAACATGATGTGCATTTATAGACAAGTTGATAAGTGACATGTGCTATTAAGGAAAAGAGGATATCTGTGATAACAAAGTCATTAGGAAACTTAACTGTTTCCCAGGCCACTGGTAAAGAGGACCCCTTGGTTAGTGTTAACAGTTTCACTGTCAATCCTAACTAGAGTTGCCAGGTCCCCTTACTCTCCCAGCAGGAGGGGGGCAGCACTTACATGTCCTGGTGTGCCTTTGTGCGTACAAAGCACGTATGCTCCTGGGTCAGCACAATGATGTCACTTCTGGGAATCATGCCGCCTGCACATAGTGAGAGAGGAAGCTGTGATCTTGTGTGGCCTAGTCATTTCCAGTATGGTGCCCATAGGTAACCACCAATGGGTTTCCTAGCACCCACTTGCTTCTTTCCCATAGGATCTCTTCCCCAAACCAAAGATCCTGTCTTGGCTTTCCTTCATTTCATTGGAGCCAGAGGTGTTTAAGAAGAGCTGAAGAAACTTTGTCTTTGTTTCTGCAGTGATCACATATCTGGAAACAGTGACCTTCAGCATAGGATGATGCTTGACTTGGAGCCTCCTAAAGTTTTGTGGCAGTCATTTTGTTGCAGTGGCCCACTACCTGTTCTCAAAATTCCAGACATGTCCTCCAGTTCAACAAGGTTGGGGACCCGTCCTATGGCCCATTCCCAGTTCCTTAACTCATGGTGATGCATGGTAATTTTAGCCCATCATTGCCAAGCCTTCCACCGGTCTCCCTCTACAAGGGGTATGGAGAGTCCACTCCCTCTGGTTGCCCCAAAAGGGGCACAGTATTTTATCTGTTTTTATCTTTTATAGAATTGATTTTAAGCTGTATTTTAATCAATGTTGTACCTCGCTCTGAGCCTGCTTGTGGGGAGGACGAGTTAAAAATAAACAAACAAACAGATAAATAAATATGACATTCCCTCGTTCTTAAGAAGAAATAGCACCAGAGGTGTTTTTAAAATTCAAAATTAAGTAACTAGTTTATGTATTTTAGAGGGGAAAGTTCAGGTGAAATCAGGTGATTCAACATATATATCTAAGGTAAATTCAGAACATGCACAGATTTTAGTTCTTACGCTCTTCACAGATACTTAAAGGATTATGTTTTGAGGCTTTGGTTCCCTTGTTTTCTGCCAAGTACTCTAGTATACTTTCTTTTTAGTATTCTCTTTCTCTTTTGGAATTAGGAATGCTGGTACCCACTTTCTAGTACTTCAGTCCTCTTCTCTTCACACACCAGTGCTTTCCTGCAGTCGTTAACTAAATCTGAAGGTCTCCACAGGCAGTTTCTAACCACACCTGACCAGGGATCTCTTCACTCTCCAGAACTACCTCCCTGTTTGACTGAGTAGGGAAAATCTCCTCTTCTTAGAAGATCTGTCCCTTTTCTTCGGCCCGTTTGGGAGTCTGCACCTACTTCACAAACTTCCTTGCCAACTTTTCCCCAGTTCTCCTGTTGGTGTTAAAACTGCTGTCCGCTAGAACTCATTTCCCAACTCTTTCTTCTCTGCTAGAACTGAAAACAGACTCTCCCTTTCCAGCTCATGCTACCCAATCAGATCGCTTGGAGTAGCTTCCCACTCAAAGCTCTCTGATTCTGTGAGGGATTAACCCTTAACAGTTCTGCAGCTGTGTGTATACGGCCCTTCCAGGCTTTTTAAAATGGGCAATCTGTCACAGATGTGTAACCCACAGTGCAATCTTGTCACAGTGCCAGAGTGTCCTTGTTAAAGTTTCAGAATATATAACCCCCTCTTTCAGAAGACTTTCATCCTGTTTTCCGATGACCTTTCCTGTGGAACGCAGTTGCTCAAACATAATTTTTTTCAAAACAAAAAATAAGGATAAAACTGATTTTAATCAACATACAATGTTCTATATAAAAGGGAATAAGAAAATAGGTACATCTTTTCTAACGTGTTATGTTTTCTACCTCATGCTCTGTTATTGTTGTTTTTATATCAGAGATATTTAAGCAAGCCTGAATGCACCCTGTCAAAAAGAGATGAATTACCTGTTTAGTATGCAGTAAATTAGCTTCCAAGTGGATTTCATTGTGTGGTGTATTTTGTGGAGAGATTTATTTCTCTGTATTATGTAAGCATGTTGGTTCTATAGTACAAAGTGATGCTACTGGATTTACAAAAAGCCAGGCTGTTAACGTTAGGTTGTTATATATGTCAGCACGTCTTGGTGAGTGCCTTGTTAGCAGCAAAACTAATTTACAGATTAATTTTTTAAAAATTCAAAACGCCAGCTATTCAAGAGTGTTTTTTAAAGTGACTCCTAAAATAGTTCAGATCTTTGAAAGGATCCTTAATGTGCAAAGAAAGCTTTGGCCGCCTCACCATTTTTGTCTGATTTCATTATAGGTATTGTTGGTATCAAAATAAATGCAGAACTATCCCAGTCAATGGATGGACCATAGGGACATAGTTAACGTTCCTTCCCAAGGGGATTCAATTCAGTTTTCATGTACTACTTGCATATAGCATAAGCAAGTTATCCATGCACTTTGGACATGAAATGTTTCCAATACTGAAATAGAAAGATAATAAATATAGAGCACTAGTACTTAATCTCTGCTTCAGGTAATAGATTAACAGTTCAGTCCTAAACAGAGTTATACTTTGCTTCTCCCCCCCCCCCCTGCTCCATCTGTTCAACATTTTTGTTTACCTAATGGATGCTTTTTGTCCTCTCGAGGCTCCTAGCAAATATATGTCATATTAAATTCTTTACAGTGTGTGTAACAATGACATTTATTTACTCAAGGGACTTGAGGTATACCATATGATACATAGCGAGCATTAATTGATAGTGTCTTTACCTAGAAAGAAAGAGCAGGCAGAAAAGCGAGGAGATGCTAACATTCTTAAATGCCTACTCGCTCAGCAGGAAAAGTACTTGCCACTGTTTTTGTTAATGCAATCAGTTACATTTTGTGGTGCTGTTGCGACATTGTGTTCATTTTAACAGAGAATGCAGTATACGCTGCTAAGGTTGCATGCCCGTCAATTCATCGCCTCTGAGACTGTGATTAAACATCACTAGTGTATGTGGAAGTTTAGCTCTTAATTTCATTATGATTTTGATTGTTTTTCAGTATGATGTCAATGGCAGGAATGGAGGCTGCCCGCCCCTTGCCTTGTAGGAATTGTGGGCAAGCCTCTCAACTGGGCAGAGCTTCTTCTAGTGGCCATCTGCTGTAACTGCAGGCCAAACAGGAAAAATTGATCTGTAGCAGCCATTTAGCACAGTGAACGCTCATTCCCACATTTAAAAAGTGAAAGCTGATTCCCACATTTGCTATCACATTTGACTGGCAATGCTGGGAACTGAACTTGGCATCTTTTGCTTGCAAAGCATAGGTCTGCAACACACGTTGAATTGTGCATCAATGCATGCAGCTCAAGGAGGGGCTGCAGCTCAGTGGTAAAGAGAAGCCATCCTAAAGGAGTCCTTGTACAAGACAGGGTAAGCTTGTCAGAAGTTATCGTCCCCACCTCCAACATACCTAACTATACAGAATCACCATAGAATTGGCAAAGAGACCATGATTCTACCTCTCAGCATTGACCACCTGTGAAAATTTGACCTAAGGTTCTTGTTACCCTACTGACTGTCCTCCTCTTCCAAGGTGCTATCCCTCCTCAGTTGCTGCTGAAAACCAAATGATTAGCTAATAATAGATGACTCAGAGGAAATCATGAGCTATTCTCAGACAAGCAGAAAATTGGGCTAAAGATCAGAAAATAATTCTCTTGTAAATTATTCCTTCAATCACAAGTAATTGCGGTACTCTTTGAGGCCTTTGTTTTGCTAGTTATAATACACTCTTGGTTGTGCTCCAAACTGGCTCGAATACAGGAGCCCAAATTGGCTCGCAGGCTAAACTTCACAGTTTTATTTTTCCACTCCAGAAGACTTGCATATTTCAATATTAAGTGATTAACAAGACAATTCTAGGCCTACACTAGTCTATTAAATATAGATGGCATTCAGATTTTTTTTAAAAAAAATTTAAGTCACCTTTCCCTAGTGTTGTGAAAGCTTGGGGGGGTGGGGTGACGAAAACAGTTTTTGGAGAAAAAACTTTCTTTTCTGAGGACTATTTTCAGATCTTCCAATGGAAAAATTAGGAGTTGGGGGGGGGGGCACTGAACAAACCCCTGTGAAAGATTTTTATGTAGGATGATCTACAGCATTAAAGAATGACAATTTAGGTTTATATTATAGACATATACCAAGTATTTTTAAGGATAAAAATGTGACTAATTTGTCCACCTTTAATATGCTAAAATGTGTATGATAATAATACACTAATGAAGATTTCATTTTAGAGTTTCCAGCTTGCGAGAAGCTTAAGGGGGCAGAGTCATGTAAAATGCTGGCCCTCTGATGGCATGACATGACTTACAGTGCAAGCCTGGAAGTGTTGTCATTGCATCAGGCAGTGTTATGCAAATAAGCAGTCTCCTAATTACTTGAGGGAAATTAGCTTAAAGGAGACCAAGCGAGAGGGGATAACAGGGATTCTCCACCTATGTCTATGGGGTTTATTCCCTTAGAAAACTCTTGGAATAAAGCCAGCCAGAAAGGTTTTTATTAAAAGAGAAGTAAAAGGGCAAACATACAAACATCTCACACAACACACATACAAGGTTAACTAAGAGAAAATCAGGGAGAAAAAGGGGAGAAAACAGTTTGGGGGAAGGGTGTAGTTACCAGCCTTGAAGATAGAGGTCTGCAGAGGCAGCAGCAAAATGACCAGCATTTCATGGAGAAGAGGCCCAAATGGATTTGGGGGTGTGTGTATGAATCCAAAGACATGCATACACATACTGGTGGCTAGGGAGTCCAGATATAGGGCAAAATGCTCCTGCACTCAGCAGCACCCAAAACGGGCCCGTTCTGCCATGGATTGGGCCCGTTTTGAGGTGCTGCAGAATGCAGCGCCCTAAACAGGCCTGTTTTGGTGCAGATTGGGTGCATTTTTGAGCTGCTGTGGAGTGCAGGAACGCTCCTGCGCTCAGCGCCCCAAACAGGCCTGTTCTGCTGTGGATCGGGCCCATTTTGAGGCGCTGCAGAGCGCAGGAACGCTCCTGCGCTCCACAGCACCTTAAAAACTGGCCCGATCCATGGCAAAATGGCCTGTTTCCTCAGCACCTGAAAATGGGCCTGCCCAGGGGCTACGCGATGACGTCACTCCTGTGGGGGCACACGTGCTCCCCCCTTCTCCCCAAAGGTGTCAGTCCCCTGTCCCCTGCTGGGGACTGGCAACCCTAGTGTAAGCTGTTGTGTTTGTCCCCAAAACAATGACTTAATGGGTTTTATGGAGGTAGATAATGAATAGGGAGAGGCTTAATAGGTCTACCTGAGGTGAACCGTAGGTGTAAATGGTGCTTGATGACCCTTTGAATACTGGATGGGAAAGGCTACCAAGTTTGGTGCTTAATCAGGGAAAAGAGTGAGGGGAAATGAGACAGGGCATGGATGAGATTAGTCTGGGGCTTCTTGGGAGACCTCATTGTCCTAAGTTATGCATGTCTCCGGGGCATGGAGGGGGTCTTTAGTCAGCCAGCCGCTTTGATTCTCCTTCTTCCAGGCTCCTACTTGGCTTGCATCCATTTTGTTTTTATTTCAGTTTCTTGCACTTATGCTATATGAAGACGGGTGTTTATGATTTCATATCTATAAACTGCCCCTCTGCAGAAGAAGGGGTCTAACTGCTAACAGCAATGCTCTAAGATTCCACTGATACGATGTGGTTTTGCCACTAGAATCCTTAAGAGACCTCTCCTCTTACCAAGCAACAGTGCGGAGTTAGGGGCTGCTCTAGCAAAAAACCTGGCAGCCCTAGTTCAGTATTTCTCCCCGTAAAGTACCCATGTGATTGTATGAGATCATTTTTGTCTAAATAAGATACTTATTTTTGTTTACAATAAAATTAGTGTTTTCTGTTTTAAACGTTTATTTTTCCTACTTCTCAGCTGGCAAAAACACATGCTAAGGTAGCATAGGGTACAATAGTTTACAGCATGTACTCTTTCTTTCATACTGGATGTCTTCATAATTTTGCTTGTAGAAAAGTTCTAAACATTATACATGTGCCAAAATTGTACAATTTTATATGCTAATTTATAAATATTACATTTGCATAGTTAAGGTAGTAAATAAGGTTAGATTTGGTAGGAAAACAAGTACTGCATGTATTTCAGTTTCCCCCAAAACTTCTATTTTTTTTCTGGGGAGAAAAAAAATGAAGAAAAGTTTGACTCTCGCCGATCATGGCTTCAACATTTCTGAAAATGTTACATCTCTGTGTTGGCCCTATAGTTCTTCATTTTTATCTTCCTCTTGAACCTCAATCAGGAAGTTGTTTTAAACTTCTGCTTCAGAGAGGCAGTAGATGCTGAACTAATACAAATTAACATTCATGGTTGTTAGAAAATGATGTTGGAGGTCGAGTCTGAATGTGATATTGGCATAAGAATAAGACAATCCTCTCAAATGTCTGCTTGTAGGACCATAGATATTTTTTCCTATCAGTACCTGTCCTGATTTCCCATGTAATAAGGATTCAGTTCTCTTTTCTAGAATCTACATACTCCCACAGAGGACCTAATTCCAAATTAAAAACTATGGGAATTCTCTCCCACGCAGCAAATAATTTTGTGTACTTTTATCTAAAGGAAAAAAACACATACCATTTAAAGGCAAACTAGTAATAATAATACTTGGCATTTATGTTGTGTTTTAAAGGTCTTTACGTACATGATTTTAGATTTTACAAAGCCACTGCAAAATAGACATGTCTTATTATCTGTTGTGTTGTATTTTCATTTTTGCGTTGCATTTTTGTATTTCCCCCATGGAGCTCAGGGTGTATAAGGGTCTTCATTTTATTTTTACAACCCCCCCTGTGAGTCATGTTAAGGCAAAATAAAGTGTTTGGCCTAGGGTTGCCAGGCCCCCTCAATCTCCCAGCTGGGGGACAGGGGCCTGGCACCTTTTGGGAGAGGGGGGGTGCACCCGTGCGCGCCCCCACAGGCACGATGATGTCATTTTGGGGTGATGTCATCGCACGGCCGGACGCTGCAGAATGTGCCCGAAACGGGCCGTTATGCCATGGATCGGGCCTGGTTTTGAGGCGCTGTGGAGCGCACGAGTGTTCCTGCGCTCTGCAGTGCCTCAAAACCAGGCCCGATCTGCAGCAGAACGGCCCATTTTGGGTGCTGTGGAGCACAGGAACGCTCCTGTGTTCCACAGCTGCTGAAAATGGGCCGATTTGCTGTGGATCGGGCCCGTTTTGAGTGCTGCTTAGTGCAGGAGTGCTCCTGCACTCTGCAGTGGCCCCAATCTGGGCCAAAATGGGACCAATCCTGGCAGCTGTGGAGCACAGGAGCACAACGCACGGTGGGGGAGCGTGCAAGGAAGGTGCACCCCCTGCTGCTCAGATAAGTGGGGGTGGGGTGTGGGGAGCGGGGGCGGGAGATCCCCCGCCCCCACTGGGGGTCTGGGATCCCTAGTTTGGCCCAAGCTCAGCCAGTTAGCTTGAGTGACAAGTATAAACCCGGGTCTTCCTGGTCCCAGCCTGGTACTCCAGCTACTACACCAAGTTGGTTCTCTTCTAAGTTATTACAACAGAGTGCATACTCCATGTATTGCCACTTGTTCTGTTACACTTCAAGTGAAAGCCAGCCAAATGTTACTAATCTTACTAAAATTCTGAATCTTATTATTTCTTGCAGATCACCAGAAACTAGAAAGAGAAGCTAGAATCTGTCGCCTCCTGAAGCACCCAAACATTGGTAAGGATGTATAATATTTGTAGACCAGGAGTCCCAAACGTGGCGCCTATGGGCACCATGTCTTCCATCTACACTTTTCTTGGTGCCTGCCAAGTGTTTTTAGAAAGCTGCCAGATGGGGCTTTTGTCTGTCAGGGCTTCTGATTGGCCATTTAAAATCTAATTGTCTGTGCAGATACCGAAAAACATTAATTTGACAACAGGTGCCACCATAGCACAAGGATTTTCACTGTATGACTGAAGGTAAGCTGTGTATAAGCAAGAAATTACTTTTAAAACAGTATGCCATTTTAAAAGCATCCTGTTAAGCAGAGCTTCTGTCTTAAATGTTGAAGATTTACTATTAAATTTATGCATAGCCTCACTCCCTGACATTTTGTAGTTTTTTCCATCTCCTGTAGCAGCTGTTTTATAGTTCTCTCTACCTCCTGTGGCAGCCATTTTGTGGTTGCACCCACCACCCTGTGTCAGAATTCCATAGGTGCCCACAGGGTCAAAAATGTTGGGTACCCATAATGTAGATCATATAAAGTCATACAGAAATTTTATATAGGACAATATCCCCTGAGATAGTCTCTGAAAATAAGAACAAATATCAGGGCAATATTTTTATTCGTTTGATTAAATACTAATGTGATTGTATGAAAGCTGTTCATTTATCATACACTTAGAAGTGCAGATATTTCACTCCTTTTCCCCCTAGTGAGATAGGCAAAATAGTAAAAATATAGGAAAACTCCTTTCATATTGGGTGCTGGGTAGGGTTGCCAGCTCCAGGTTGGGCAATACCTGGAGATGTTGGGGATGGAGCCTGGAGAGGGTGAGGTCTGGGGAGGGGAGGAGGGGTATAATGCCATAGAGTCCAAAGCAGTCATTTTCTCCAGGGAAACTGGTATCTGTGGCCTGGAGATCAGTTGTAATTCCAGGAGATCTCCAGCAATCACCTGGAGGCTGGCAACCCTAGTGCTGGGGGTAGAAGGAGTGGGGGGGGCATTTTGGAGAAGTACATTAGGTGTTGCTAACTTCATGCATTACTCTTTTGCCATTGAGGAATATTGGAAGACAGTAATAGAGATGTTGGTGACATGGAATGTTTATAAATCTAGCAAATCTACAGACTTCACCTTCACCTGCATAGCTGATTCACATCTACTAGAGTGCAGAAGGGCAGAGTTTTAATTTGGTAGCCATTCAAACAGGCTGCTAAGTGGAAATTGCGAACCAAGCAGTCATGTAGTTCAGACAGATTAAATGAGCAAGAACAGTGGTTCACAAATGTAAGAGTTACTGTGGTAGAACATTGTTCATAAGTTACCCCATACTGAATTTAAACTGCTTGAAGAAGCATTGGGAATGTGACAGAGCCCAAGGACCATATGAAATTGCTGAAGGATTTGTAGTTCTGTTTTATATTAGGCTGTATGGAGGAAAAGTGTTTTCTGTGAGCTCTGCCATGTTGTATTATTCATTCCATGCCAGCTGTTTTGTGGGTTTTGGTTTAGGTCACTTTGAACATGATTATGGACTTAGCAAGATCAGTGCTAAGCTCCGGGCCCATGGTGCTTGCTTCTGCAGTATTGTACATAATGATGTGTTGAGTTTGCACCCAGGAAGAAACAAGAAATTACCAAATAAATTTGATGGAAAACTCAAAAGCTGATATCTTCTTTTCAGTTCAGTTGCCTTTTCATTCATGTATGTATCAGTGAAGTGACTTTTCTGAGGAAGACTGAGATGAAGGAGAGAATGCCTGCTCTCCTCATTATTTGTCTTGCTGCTTGACAATAAGTAGAAAGGAGGTGTAGAAAATATGGAGAGAATGGCATCATTGTTTGCTGCCAAGTGTTTTTCTGTAATGGTTAATTAATTGATTGATTTAAAACAATTCTATGTCACCCTTCCACCTAAATATGGTCCCCAAGGTGGTGAACATCAAAACATTAAAACAGCTTTTAAAATAAAGTAAATATAAAGCAATTCAATAAAAACATATAAACAGATCAGTCCCCTCTAGGAATCACCAAAAACTCTATGGTTTTACCATTGAGTTTCCAGGGATTCCTAGGGATGTGATGTCACTTTTGAGTTTTACCATTGCTGATGGCTGCCCCCCATGTCCCCACCTGGTCTCCTCCTGGCAGCCAGACCTGGCAACCCTATTCAAAGGCCATTTAACAGAATGCATTTTCTGCTCATACGAGCAGTCCCAAATATTGTCTGGTGTAAAACGAAGGATAAATTTCTGGCATATTATTTGTTGAATGACACTGAGCTGAAAATAATCAGCAGCAATTCTCATGATTGCTACTGTTAGAAATGAAGCATTTTGTTGGTGTTTGTATGGCTTATGGCTTCGGCCGGAAAAGCAATAAACATATATAAAAAAAAAAAGAAATGAAGCAAATATGGATATGGTTTGAGATGAGAGAGAGAAGCCAGTGGGACTTTCTTCAGTGGAAAAAAAATAATCTGTATTTGTAGCGGGACTGGGAAAGTACTCTGAAGAAAGTGAGGAAATTTCTTGTCAGAAATCATGCTTTGAATTAATTTCATATTATTTATTAGCATTATCCAGTGTTCATAATATTTCTACAAAAGAAAATCTAGGGTACATAGAAGGGGATCACTGTTTTTGTGAAGTCTGTTTTCTTTTTATACGCACAATTGCATTGCAAATCATGTTAAATTACATGCATTTTATTGAAGGGAAAAAAGATGACGAAGGTTTCATTTCCTCTTTCATATAACTCAGTTTTTTGTTTTGCTTTGTTTTTTAATGGTATTAGATTTTAGTACTATGAATAGACTCCCTAGGTAGAAAAAGAGGCTAGAAAGCACCCTAATTTTCCCCAATAATGAAATCTACTTCTGAAGTTTCCATTTTCTAGCCTACTTCCTTTTGGAAAAGGTTCACTTTTCCATGTTTGATTAGTAATCGCTCAGCACTAATACCCTTTTATCTTGCTCATTATTAATACTGCTTCTCAAGTATTTTTCTTCCTGTAGTTTTGTATCAGTATGGAGCACTTTATTTCTTTAGTAATGGCTGAAACCCTGTGGATCCCTTTAATTATTCCAGCAGCTATACTTGGTTAATGTCTTCCCCCCTTATGTGTAGATGGTGCACCATTATATATCCTAGATGTAAGTAGCAGTAAAAATGTATTGATGTTCCTATAAAATGGGGAAAGTACTGTGTTGCTTGCAGCCGATGTGCTACAGAGGATAGCAAATGAATGTATTCATTTTATTATTTTCAAATTTCATTTATACCTCACTTTTCTTCCATCACTGAATTCAAGGTGGTATCTACAAGGCTGTCAGGTGGTCTCCTGTACTCTGACCAATACCTGCTTGACCTTCAACAAGGTTGCTGTATCATGTGCCTTTCAACCATATTTCAAGATGGCATTTTTAAAATTTAAAATAAAAAGATGCCCATTTCAGGATTATAAGATTAAAATTGTGCTCTTTACATCAGTGCGACTTATCCAGATAGTTTTACATTTGCAATATTTAATAATATCAATGTTTGGTGTTTGTTTCTGGTTATACGCAAAAAAAGTCAGTTGAAACAAATTAAGGTGAGCTTCTTATGCTGACAGAAAGAATGAGAATGGGTTGCCAACATCCAGGCGGGTCCTGGAGTTCTACCAGAATTATAACTGATCTCCAGGTTATAGCAATCAATTGCCCTGGAGGTAGAGTTGCCAGCCCTGTGTGGCAACTGGCCAGAGTTTGGGGGTGGGGGGAAAGTCCCACTAAAACCACAACATCACTTCTGGTTCAAATAGAAGTGATGTCATCAGCATCAGGGCAACAATCTAGGATTGCACTGATACTCTGTGATAAAACAGCATTGGGGTAACAGAATGATGCAGATTCTCCCCTCCACTTTTCTGAGTGGCAGCAGGGAGTGGAGCCTGCTGGGCAGGAGGTCTTCCACTAGAGCAGGAGACTTGGCATCCCTTTGTGGAGAAGATAGCAACTCCAGAGGGTAGGCTTTGTGGTATCACATCTACACTGATATCCTCCCCAGGCACAGCTCGCCAATCTTCAAAAATTTCCCAAGCTGAAATTGTCGACTCTGATTGTGCAAGATACTCATTGCAGTGAGCAGTTTCATTTTCAGGTACTGCAGCAAGAAAGTCAAAATTTCCTGTGGGAACAGTCCCTTTGAGAGAAATTTTGGAATTTGAAAAATAAATGTTGGTGGTCAACAGCTTAATTTTTTATATAAAATTGCTATTGCAAAGATACATATAATGGCCATCTCCCATGTATCTTACACAGCATTGGATCCAGCTGTCCCTTATTTCTCAGGACAAGTCTTTGTGTTTTGGTACTTTCCCCTGTAAAACAAGTTTTTGAGGGTGTCTTGTGTCTTTTTAAAAAATGATAGTGTGCAGTAGAGAGCAATAGCTTTCCTTCTACCCTTCTTTCCAGATTGACTACCAAATAGTAAATGTTGGTAAGTGGATTCTGAATTTCACCTATTCTGTAAGAAGTCCACCTACATTCATTGTGAGATCAGACATTCTGTTTTTCATTTTTCTTTTTGAAAAGGGAAATTGTTATGTGGTCATTTTACTGACGTGTTTCTTTCAACTTAAAAGACAGGTGAATGATTGGAAGAAAGTAAGAAAAATAGTATCTTAATTTTTCTGCTATGAAGAACACATTGTTGACCAAGACAGATGCAGCAGAGTAACATTACAGTTATTAGCTATGCGTGAAATAATATGGAGTATGAAAAGACAAAGAAGTAGCAATAAAAGTACACAAAGTAAGTTTATTTTCAGGTGAAAGTGTCTTCATAGGCTTTTTATCATCTGTGCGCCAATAGGCATTTGATATAATTTGTTACTAAGTCTTAATTCTTTAGTCCTTATATTTGTAGAAGGAATTATGTACATTTAGCAAAGGAAACTGGAAATATTTAGTGAAGCAGGGTAACTTAACTCTTCCTTGATTTATCCCAAAGGAAATGGTTATTTAAACAGTAACAAAGATGTTAACTCTGGATAGTAACAGTATCTAGGGTTGCCAACCCTAGGCTGGGAAATTCTTTGAGATTTTGGGGCAGAGCCTTGGTTGGGCTCCATTTGGAGAAGGGGGGACCTCAGCAGGGAGGTATTGCCATTGAGTCCACTCTCTAAGGCTGCCATTTTCTCCAGTGGAACGGATCAGAAAATTGGAGATCAGTTGTAATTCTGAGAAAACGCCAAGCCCTGCCTGGAGGTTGACAACCATAAAAGTATCCCTGTACATATGACATATCTGTGTGAAGGGCCAACATGATCAGAGGTGGAATAGGAACAAGCATGCTAGCCCTGTCCTCTTCTATGAATTTTCACATGAATGTGGACAGGGGTCATTTCGTTGAAAAAGAACTGCAGGAACGCATTAGCATAACTCATTAGCATATCTCAGCATATGCCACACCCCCTGACATCACCGGAAGTGTGTCAGAAGGCAACACCCACCCCTCAGGCCCCTTCCCCCCAAAATATCCAGGTATTTCCTGAAAATAAAGCAGAATGAACTCAAAGCAGCTTACCCTCCTCTGGAGAGCCAGCCCCAGCATCCCTGCTTGCACGCACGCACTCACTCAATCGCTAGTCACAAATGAAAATAGAGCAGCAGAATGAACTCAAAGCAGCAGCTTACTCTCCTTTGGCGTTCCAGGCCCAGTAGCCCAGCTTGCTCTCTCTCTCTCTCTCTCTCTCTCTCTCTCTCTCTCTCTCACTCTCACTCTCACTCACTCACTCACTCACTCACTCACTCACTAGTCACGAATGAAAATAAAGCAGCAGAATGAATTTAAAGCAGCAGCTTATCCTCCTTTGGAGGGGAGGCAGTGAGGAGGAAAAGGAATCACATGGGTGGGGCCAAAACCCACGTGACCTCTTTTCAGATCTACAGGAATGCCGTTCCGGCACGTTTCCCCTCCAAATGAGCCCTGAATGTGGGTGTACCACTTGTGTGTGTACAAGCTGTAGGCATCAACTTCTATGATCAGAGATGAGCCAACACATATACACGCTATGCCCATGTTTGGGTAAATACACGTTGGATGGAGCAGGGCCAATGTTCTACATTGCTCTGGGAAATAAAGGTGTGAACCTGGTTACGGCTTGGGGCTGCTTAAAGAGAAGGGAAAATTACTTTGTGAACTGGGCCACAGAAATCTGTGAATAACACAAAATGAACAGAAGTTTGGCTGAAACACCTTGGAATTCTATGTTCCTGCAGACAGTGGAACATATATTACAGATACTATTAGATGTTTGCAAGAAGGATCCCACTTAGCTATGATCTATTATGTGCTGGCAGTGCATTTTTTAAAGGGGACACTACAGTGATTGTCCACTTAGGTCATCAGGAGTACTGGGCAGTCAGACACGGCATTAAAGAGCCTTCCAGTTTGTTGGAGCTAGCCATTTTCTGGCTAAAACTCCGTCCCTTCATTAAACTGTGTGGGATTAACTGGGTGAAATTTTGGGTGGTTCTCCTCATATTGGCTAGAAGTTCTTTAGTTTTGCCTGCTTGGTACTAGGGTACTAGGGTTAGTCAAATTAGAGTTTCAAGTTAAGGTTAAATAGGCTGGCTTACTCTAGTTAAACCCTAGCCTAAAGAGTAGGCAGAATTAAGTACTTTAACTTAATTAGATTAGCAAGTATCCTGAAGTATGTATGACTCAGACTCAGTAGAAATAACCAAACCAGATACTGCAACCTGACTAGTCCAAATGCCTGAAAAGAGTACTTGCTTGGCGTCGAGCATCTTCACCTGAACTTGCATGGTCACCAGCATAGGGAAATAGTGTTGATGGACAGCATCTCTTTTCTTTCTTTACAGTCTTTTAGCGACTGTAAGAGCATGAAGGATCCAATTCCATTGATTATCAGTTAGGTTCCAAGAGACTGACAAGTGGTTTAACAGTATGTTAACATCCTCAAAAATAAATGAGTATTTTAATACAAAATTAATATGAGTCATAACTTTCTCCCCAAAGGGCTGAATAACTGGACATATACAAAGCATGTGCTTAAGAGACACATCTTATAAGTTACATCGCCAATAATTGGACACTATACTTAATCCTTTAGTAAAAAGGTCCTATGGTGTCCAGTATACCCTAAACATAATTTTTTTTGCTGAATAAATTGCAGTTTAAGACTAGAGATGGGCACAAACAGCAGTACGAACAAAAAAAATGCCATTAACAAGCTGTTCGTGAGGCCCCATTCTAAATGAACGGGTGGTCGTTGCAAGCCTTGTTTGTTGCTGTTCGTCAAGCCAGACAGTCTGGCACCTGCAGTCAATTCCCATGGCAACTCAGGCAGGGATTGTCTGAACTCTGTCTGAACTCCTGCTGTTGCCCTGGAAACCCCAATCTAAGCCCGATTTGGCTTGATAGGCAGGTCTTCCTTTCAAGTGTGGAGCTCCAAATTTGTTACAAGGGAGCAAAGGCCAGGAGGGAGGGGGTCTCCCAGCTCGTCTTAGTTTGCAGACAGTGGAGAGGGAGAGACAGTTGCTATTGGCATTTTGATAGAGTGTATTGGAGCTTGAATTTTCTTTGTGTGTGGTGGGATAGGGATCTACCCCTTCAAGTTCCAGGGCTGCTGCCAGGCTCTGGACCAAGCTATTATTTATTATTAGTACCTTTCCTGCTGCCTGCTCAGGTCAGGTTTCTGGGAGTGGTGCAGTAGGGATCTTGACCAAACTTGGATGATGGCTGGAGGAGAGCCTGCTGGCCCCTACAAATAGCCAACCATGAACATATTCATGAACAGGGCCATGTTCTTGGTTGTTCGTGAGTCTCTGTTCGTGGATGGCAACGAACATCATGTTTGTTTGTTTTTCTGTTCATGCCCATCTCTACTTAAGACCCATAGCAGCAACAGGTATATGGCTTAAAGCCTTATCCCATTGCTTTGGCAAAATTGTACAATCTAGCACACTATTCCATTCATCTCTGAGACTCTGCATATCATATTTATTGACCGACAGCAAATATTTATAGACAAATATTGTAGGTTTCATTTTTTGTGTTGATTCAATAAGAGTTTCCAAAAGTTGGGGAGATTCTGAAGCACTCAAATCTGCCGGGCCATATTTGAACATCAATTTTAGCAGAAATTGGCAAATCATATCTGGACCTCAGTTGAAAAAATGACAAAAACTCATCATCATAGTCTATCAGTTGATCTAAGGTAAAAATTCCCTTTCTGTCCAAGTCTTCCATAAAAAAAGATTTCCTCCCAATTTTTATACCTGGATTGGAGCATTTAGCATGTGAGAATGGGTCAAATTGATATTGTTGTGATATTATATGCCATACTTCTCTGACTGCAGAGTTTGCAGGAGGAACAGAATCCATTTTAACATAAATAGACCCTAATGCATTCGATTTAAAAAGTGGCTCTGAAAAAGAAGCCTCCAAGAGGGCCCAAGATGGATAATCCAACTGATAGGAGTGAACCCAATAATTTGTGTGTGTTAACAAGTATGCCTGATTGTAGGCACTCAGGTGTGGAAAACCCAGTCCTCCTTCATTAATTGAAAAATGTATCCTCTTTAAAGAAATCTGAGGTGGTGGTGAACCCCACATAAGTTTCTGAATCAAACAAGGATGCTTCTGAGCTTCACACTTAGCATAAAGTAGTATTGAATAAAGCAAATGTGCTTGTTATCTATTAATTAGATAAAAGAACTCAAAGCTAGAGTAACCAGAACAATATCTTATCCATATCCAAATGCAAGAGAACAAATGGCATCAAACAGTAAGAGGTGCTTTTATTTTAGAAATGACCTCTACTCTCCAGTGTCTTCTAAAATGGAGATGGCACTCTGTTACTTTCATGCTTTGTCATTGCTAAGTTTAGACATAGGCCTTCCAGCAGCAATTTTTATTCCCAAGGTTGTGCTCTTGCTCTAAAGGAACACATTTGTAGTTGGCTACCAGAAACCATGAAGGAAATTTTTAAAATGTATATTTCTGTTGCCTTCCTTGCTTTTTTAATACACCTTTTTCATTTTCACACGTTTCCCATTTCTGAACCTCAAAAAAGCCACTTTCAGGCAAGAACACATTGTTTTTGTCACATCTGCTTCATCTATTAGGAGAACAACCTCTTCATAATCTTCTTGATACTTTTAATCTCCATTTTTTGTGACTAGATCAACAAACATATTTTCCATCATTATAAGAATATATAACCCGAAATCCAGTTTTCTTGTATGTGTTCATATGTTCCAACAGTTGAAAATGCCCACTTTACCTTGTTCTCACAAAGTGGCAATCACACATATTGGGAAGATAAAGGATAAACATGCTGCCCTGGTACATAAGGTAGGAATGCCCCAAACATAACAACTGAAAGGAGTTAAAATTAGTTTCCCAGTTTGAATGTTAAATGGTGCAATTTGGAAGACGTTCAAAAAGAGACGCTGACACAGATGCAGAAGAACAGATGATCCTGGAAGCGGCTGAGCTTAGCAAATTATTTCATTTGTATTATACTGTTTTTGAAGGAATTTTTGCAGGCAAGGTACGTATTATGTTTGGTGATCATTCATTGTAATGTGAACTTTACTGAGTTCAGAATTGGGTCCTACATTTCAAGGTTCCTATTTCTTGTTGAGTATATGGAAAAATACTCATCAGTTTCCAAGAGTTCTGTCCCCGTTTATAAAGTTGGCACATACACCCTGGCATTATTTCCATGATGCCTTGAATACTGGGTAGTGAGAAGAGATGCGTATCTGCAGCTGAAGCTTGGAATGAACTTTCTTTGGGTTTTTAGACAATATTATTTGTATAAAGCCACTTCAGGGTTTGTTGCGCATTGCTTGTATTCATCCTCAGTGTACTGTGGGAGTAAGCCAGGGGTTAAAACCACATCATTTCCCCCCTATATCTTCCTCCTCCTCAAACATTTGAATCGTGTCTGAATGAACCTTTATAGGTCAATGAAACAGCATGTGTAGAAGGCCAGAATGTGCTAAACAAGTATGAGACAACAGTAAGTGTATGCCTTCTAAATATTTAACAGGATATATTTTTATATACTAAAGATGTAGTCCTAAACATACAGGTTATGAAGGAGTACCCATGATACTCAATAGAATGCCATCCCATGTGAATGCGTTAGCCTGTGACCTTGTGCCATACATGTACATATATATCAAAACTCCCACAGTCCCCCTCCAAAATTTCTGCTTTAAAAAAAAACAGCATTGATTTAAAAATGCTTAACATTTCATTCATTTCATATCTTAAGTGCTTAAAATGCCCTCTTGGCAAAAGGTTCCATTGATTTCTCTTCCATAGGGTTTGTGCACTTGGAGCACTTTGTAGGTCAAGCTGCCTACTGTGAGAAGGTTGTGTGTTTGGAGCAGTAGATCCCAGGTTTCATAATCCCTTACTGGGATGTAACAGGCTACTGCTCAGCCTTTGAATATTTACATACTACATGTAACCTGAGTTGAGACTGGATCATAAACTTGTTCTATAGTAGACTGTAGCAACAGGAACATCAGATTCTGCTATCTTCTGCTTCGTAGACCTAGTAGTCTTCTACTCTGGAGCCAGGATTTCTGTATGGCAGTACATGTGTATTATAGCTAGGTTGCATGTGATGTTCTAAGCAGTATGCAGGTGTTATAACGATAGTACAGTGTCTTTGAACATCTCCAATATAACAGAAGTGATCATGAACCTGATTGTCTATTTGTTGGAAATTTTTGATACTGTTTCCATATTGTTATTTCTTACTTTGTGATGAATGTTTGCTTTTTTGGAGTGTCCACAAATTTGTGATTATAATAAAAATATTTTTTTTTAAAAGAGAGAGACTGGATCATAAACTGTAGATTAACCAGTAGTAATGTGATACATTCTAGATTGTGCGGACATGTATTATCGCCATTAAATAATTAATCTCGCTATCTCTTAACAAAAGGGAGCTTGAAAGACTTAAACAGATTTAGTGTCATGCTAAGCAGATCTACTCAGAAATTTACTCAATTCCATTCAATGGAGCTTACTCCCAGAAAAGTGTGTTTAGGATGTATGAAGCATGATCTCGGTCACCAGATGGACATGGCAGGGGAAAATGAGAACAGTGGAGCTATCAGGCTAAATAATGCAAGAGGTACAATCTGTGACATTTCTATGCAAAACTCAAAAAGTCTGTAAGATTAATACAGTGTCTATTCACAACAGATGTAATAGGTGGTGACATAGTCTCCTTCTGGAGTCATTAGCGTGTGAGTTTCTTAACTGCCTTGCATACTGTGCTTCCCACATTCCAAATGACCTTCAGGCATCTGAGAGGCATTGGTCCTAAAACATTTTTAGTTTCTGATCATACATGTCTCCTCAACATCCTATAGGGCTGGGAGAAATATGTAACAGCAAACCAGTTAACAAACCAGTAACAAACTGTAGTTAAGAATATCATAGTGTCACTCTAAGCAGAGTTACACTCTTCTGGGCCCATTGACCTCATTGGATTTAGGAGTGTGTAAATCTGTTTAGGACTTTAGGACCCCCACCCCCACCCCAACACACACACACACACACAATTACGGTTTGCTGGTAGGTCTGCATTTAGATGTCACACCAAGCGTAGTTTAATCAAACTATGATTTATACACTGTGGTCCATCATTACATGTGAATGGAGCCCTAGAATTAGATTTTAATGGTGTCCTTCCTTCCCACAATTTTTCAACAATGTCAACACATGCATCTTTGCTGCATCTAGCAGCCCTAAGGGAAGAGAAGAGTAGGTGGCTTTGTTGCATATCTTCAGGAGCAAAACAATACTGGGCTTAAGGATTTCAGTAGTGGCCGTCCGTACTTGTAATTACTAGATTAGCTTCTAATGTGAGTGGGATACAGCCCAGAGCAAGCATGCTTAGGCAGGTTCCCAGGCCAGAGTTACTCCAGTCTAAGTCCATTGATTTCATAATATGATTTGTGGTTGTACTCCCCCTCCTCCAGTTCACAGATTAATAAAACATACACTTACTGTTTCACACAAAAACTTGTCTAATGTTTATTAGCAATAACATCTGTTCATTGTTGTTAATTCTGTGAAAAATGAAACCTCAGAAACAAACATTTCCACTGAACAATAAAGCTCTGGAAAAATGTCCAACCTTTCCCCTGTCTCTGCTGATGGCCCTTTCCTCCGCAGATTACTGTCTGCTGCAGGCTGCCAAACTACAGGAAAAGAACAAGCCGCCTTGCAACAAAGATGTTTATTCTCTATAGCTTTATGCAGACACAGCTGGATAGGATAGTTAGCAGCTGAAGTATGAATGGTATCAATACTGGGATTCTTAAAATTTTTGCTCTCTGTTGAGTTTATCATGTTACAATTTAAGGATGTGATCTCCCACTTTTTACTTTTGGGGCATAATCCAGCAGGATTAAACACATTGATGGCTATTGATTTCATTGTGTTTAAGAGCGTAATACCTACTAATAGTTCGATTATGGCCTTTGGGTGTTTGGATAGTCTTCATTTAGGTCATTATCTGCTTTTCAACAAATTCTCAATTTGTAATGGCTGTCTCTGTGTGTGTGTGTCTATCATGACTAAACATTATGGCTTGTTTCTGAAAATATTAAAAACAGAGGAGAAAATCAAGGAGTTGATATTAAGTTAGAGAATTATTTCAAGTACTGTTGTGTCAGTTTGGTGTCATTTGGTTTAGTAAGTCTCAGTTTATGCGAAAGTGACTGGAATCCAAGAAAATTCACAACTGCTTTCCTCTTCTCTAGTAAGCAGTTAGATGTTAGGAGTGGGGGGAGGAAACTGAGCCAAAAAGGGAAAATTGGCTTCCTGGGTCCCATAATAGAAAAGAGTCCAGTAGCACCTTTAAGACTAACCAACTTTACTGTAGCATAAGCTTTCGAGAATCACAGTTCTCTTCATCAAATGCATGCATCTGACAAAGAGAACTGTGATTCTTGAAAGCTTATGCTACAGTAAAGTTGGTTAGTCTTAAAGGACTCTTTTCTGTTTTGCTACTACTCCTCTGGATCTGGGTCCCATAATATCTTACAATAACTTGGAGGGGGGAAATTATTTATTTACTTCATCACCTTTCTGCCTAATGAGGACCCAAAATGCTTTCCATTACTCTCCTGTCCTCCAAAGCATGTACTTCTGAACACTAATACCTGGGCCTTCCCCACTAGCCTAGGATGCTGAAATCTTTTAAGAGCTGTGACCACTAAGATTCCTAGAAAAGGGATGGGGTAATTAGAATTTGAGGGCAATGTTTGAGCTGTGAAGAGGCAGAGCCCTGAGTTTGCATTATCCTTAAATGGGGGAAGAAAGTAGGGAACAAAGGTTGATGTCCATTTGCTATGAAGCATGCATTCCTTAACCTAATTTTCCAATATGGAGCACAGGGAGGGAAAGATAAAAAAATACCCCCTCTTGTGTTGTACTGCTCAACTTCATGGCTAAATGACCAGTTTCTTCTCCCCTTACCCTGACATGCATAGTCAGGGCAAAAATGCTACACTGCTGAGGTTCAGGGCTTATTTAAGCAAAAAGGATGGATCCCTAGAATTCGGCATCCTACTGCTATAGCATTGTGATTTCTATAGATGGAAGGGGGGTCCCCCATCTGTTTATCTCCCTCGCACCCACTCCATTACAATCACACCACCATGGTTACTCACGAGATCCTTATTTGTTGTAACTAAATTGAGGATTTAAAAAAAATCAGTCAAACTGAAGCATAGTATATTTTGTTTATAATTTGATCAGTAACTGCAAAGGTTGCATTAGCAGTCTTGTGGAAGGATGTCTTGTCTTGGATGTACTAATATGCATCAATGGCCAAATTAACTTCTTATGTGCACAATAGATCAATAGTGGAATTCTGGAAGAAAATGGAAAAATTTCTTTAATTACTTAGGTTAAAACTAAGACAAATTAACTATGTTATAAAGATAAAACACAGGAGAATTGACTGACTTAAAATTATTGACACTAAAGTTTGGGTATAAGCAACTAAAGAGAGGGGATGAAAGCTATTATATAATTTAGTTGTGCTCTTATATATTATATCTATTATTTTAATCTAAATTCAAATGTAGTGCTTGTATAAGTTTCTATGCACTTTCTATTGTTATCTTTTCTTTTTACATAAAATCTTTAAAAAGAGAGAGAGAAAAGAGAAGTTTGTCTTGGATGAAAAGGCTGCAAGAGGTTTGGCAGTTAGCCCAAAAGGAGAAATTGACAATTCTAATTCCTATTAGAAAGGGACTTGCAGTCACTCAAAATTATACAGATAGACAGCTGAAATGTGCTAATTACTGGTATGAAAACTGTAAATGCAGACATGTTGCAAATCATCTATTTTCCATTTGGTGAACTGAGAAAATAATACAACACTGGCCACAGTTGACTCATCAGTCAGCATGCTCAGTGGAATGTTCCGAACTACAAACTGTCAGCAGCGCCAGCTCAGTGTGGGCTTCATGTCTGTCACCTTAATTCTTGATTAAGTCACAGAAAATTCTGCTGCCAGTATGAGGTTCATTGATTCTAGAAGCACTGGGTTCTCTAGTGAAAATTCATTCTCTGGTTTCTTCTCTCTGTCTCTACATTGTTATATGGAAGTTGACTGCCCAGCATTAATAGCTGGAAATCTAGTATAGCAACCGTTCTTTGCCGCCCTTTATTTTAGACAGAAAGTCTGCTTTCTTTGAACAGGTTTTAAGATGTGTCAAAGGAATTTATGGTACATGTATTGTTTCTGAACTACATTTTGTTCCATTCATTGGAAAGCAACATATCAGTAGTGTCTCTTTGTGTTTGCTGTCAAAGGATTCCTGTTAGGCAAAAGTCTTAACTTTCACATTTCATGTGCAAGATAAGCGTCTTTGTTTGGTCTGTTGCATTGTAGTAAAAAAAAATTGTTTACATTTTTATTTTTTTTAAAAAAAACAAAATAGACCTAATACATAATAGAAATGAACATAAGACAGCTATAGTGAAAAATCTACATACCAGTTTCTGTAAAAGATTTCTAGATATCTAAAAATAAGTCAGTCCACAGTTGTTTTCTATATGGCATACATTCAAATATAAAGTTGTAATGTCTTCCATCTATTGAAATACTGATGGCCATTTATCTCTCTGGTGTTGTAATCCAGTTGTGGGATTCTGGCCTTATGCTGCTTGTGTAAAAGGCCCATGGGCTTATATTTTAGCAATAAGATTTTTTGAACACAATCCATTCAACAAAGTTTTGAGCCTTCTTCCAGGCCAAATAGCCCTCTTTCCACTTAAGCAGTGTTTTCACCAGTGGAGGAAGGCTCCTTAGGCTGGAGGAAGGCTTCAGATTATTGCTGAATGAAGTGCTAAGGTGTGGGCCATGATTATGGAGGCGGAGTCTGCTATGTAGTGCTTGTTTGTTTTTTAGGTGCTGATACTCATATATATGGTTGTACTGATACCCTCCAATTCCCTCCGCAGGACTTGGGAGAGCTCCCTCAAAAGTGCTGGTACTAGGGGTGTGCACCTGAAAAATATTCGGATTTCCAGCTTCAGGTTTACCCAAACTGGGAAAAAGCTTCGGGAAAACCCGAAATCCAAAGTGGCATGCTGCTTCGGATTTGGATTTCTAAGTCGCTTTGGTATGCTCCATAAAGATTCCAATCATACTGAAGTGATGGGAGAGGAAGGAGGCCCACCCCCACCCTCAAATCCCATCCCTCCACTCCACTTACCTGGCCAGGCGGAAGACTGGAACCGATGCTGTGCTGGCCAGCAGAGAAGGACTTCTCTGCTGCTGCCTGCCGCCGTGGCCACATGAGCAGAAGGCCTTCCCCGCTGCTGCAGTACAGCCACGGCCAGTGCGGCCAGCTGACTGACAGAGAGGGCCTCCCCTGCCACCGCGCAGCCATGGCCAGCTGGCTGGCAGAGATGGCCACTGCTGCTGCTCCAGAAACCAGCGGGGAGGCCTCCTCCTCCAGCACGGTGCCAGGTAAGTGGGGGTGGGGAGGGTAAGGGTAATGATTAGGGAATGGGAAAGTTTAAAGGTCCCTTTCCTGCCGCTTGTGAAAGGGCCCTTTAAACTTAACCCCTGGGGCCCTGAAGCTTCTACATGCATTATGAATGCTTCAGGAAGCTTTGATTTGGGATTTCCGAATCTGGCCCCGATTTGGAAATGCCAAAGCTTTCCAAAACAGGCCTAATTTGGGTATTTTACCCAAATTGGATACTCTGACTATTGCCACAAAAAGTCCTGCTTTTCAGCATCCATCTTCACTCAGAAAAAAACTGAGGCAAGAATCTATGTGCTAGTCTAGGGGATTTCCAAAATACAGATTGTAATATCAGAACTGTGTGGTATCACATATAGTAACGGTTTGTTTTTTAAAAAATGGATCTAATGTAGAGGATATTCAGTGTTTCTGATACTTATGTAAATGTATGTATTTATATCCATGTAATTTAAAGAAAATGCTTATTGATGTATTGTCGAATGCTTTCACGGGCGAAGAATGATGGTTGTTGTAGATTCTACGGGCTGTATAGCCGTGGTCTTGGCATCGTAGTTCCTGACATTTCGCCATCAGCTGTGACTGGTATCTTCAGGGGTGTAGCACCAAAAGACAGAGATCTCTCAGTGTCACAGTGTAGAAAAGAAGTTGGCAGGTAATTTATATCTACTCAGGAAGGTAGGGTTGGGCTGAGTCATCTTGTAAGAGTTTCCCAGGGTGTGGAATGCTAATGGAGGGAAGCTTCACTGTATCCTGATGAGGTTCTTTTGCATATGGATTGGTGCTTGATATGCTAATCTTCTCTGCAGGGCTATTGTCGGGTATAGAGTATTTTCTTAGCCTGGTGTTTTTCAGGACTGGAAACCATGCTCTGTTCATTCTTAAATTCTCTTCTTTCCTGTTGAAATTGTGCTTATGCTTATGAATTTCTATTCTGTTTTCTATTTTACCCAGGGTTTTACCTCAAAAACACCTTCCCTTTGTTGTTGTGTGTGACTTATATATTACTGCCTCCCTGACTCCCTCAAAAGGTTTTCATTGCTACCAAAGACTTTTGCCTTAAACTTCCTTGGTGTAACTGGTAATAGAGGAAGGCTTGTTATAGATGGTAGTTTGACAGAACAGTCAGTATGTGAGGGTGGTTGTGAGGTAAAAAGTAAGTGTGATGGTGGCAAAGTTTTGGTAAGCATATTGGTATCAGAATAGTTCCTAAGCTTCGTAGTTTCAAAAATAAGTATATCTTCTTGAGGGTATATTCTCAGATTCAGTCACACAGACTAATTTTCCGCACAGATCTTATTCTTCATTAACAGAATAAACCCTCTTCATAGCCACATGGACATAGATTCACTCAGGCCTTTCCACACAGCTGACCTGACTTAGATAGAACAATCTCTCAATCAGATATACACAGACTAATCCAGGTGAACAGTTTGCCTGACTTAGAACTAGGCTCTCAGGTTTCCACAGTTAGCCTGATTTAACCAGAATCTTTTCTCTAAGAGCAGAACCACAAGTGACAAAAGGCACAGATTGGACACTTGTCTGCTTCCCTCAAGTTTTGATGGGAAATGTAGGCATCCTGGTCTCGCAGCTTCGCTCTCTGACTACTGTCCAATGGACTTTTCAACTGTCACTTGTCCAACATTCTGCCAAGCTGCCTACATTTCCCATCAAAACTTGAGGGAAGCAGACAAGTGTCCAATCTGTGCCTTTTGTCACTTGTGGTTCTGCTCGCAAAGACTAACTGAAAACCTTTTCTTCAGCGCTGACTGAAAACTGCAGTTCGCTCCACCATTTATAGTACAGCTACCGTCCAAACAGAGCAGACTCCATTTACGCTTTCAGCCCTCCTCCTTTCCTCGGAGGCCTGCATTTAAACTCACAGTAACAATTATTTAAAAACCCTACTATAGCAAGCAGAAATAAAATCCAAATTAAATTCATAATATGTAAGACATTACACTTATGAATGCTATTCACATCTGCAGTACATAGGGTTGCTGACTGTAGCTTGTGAAATTCCTGGTGAGGTCAGTGCTGAGGAAGGCAGAGTTTGGGTAGAGGAAGAAGCTCAGCAGGGATGTGATGCCATAGTCCACCTTCCAAAGCTGCCATTTCCTCTAGAGGAACTGGTCTTTTCTGGGAGAACTCCAGGCCCCACTTGGAAGTTAGCAGTACAAGGAAGTTGCTACACAGCTCCTTCCATGAAGCAGTTTATATGGGTGAGCTGGTGGCCACCTTTTTGGATCGATTTAGAGGCTCCCAATCCCAGCTTCTTAGAGCAGAACCACAAGTGACAAGAGGCACAGATTGGACACTTGTCAGTTTCCCTCAAGTTTTGATGGGAAATGTAGGCAGCTTGGCAGAATGTTGGACAAGTGACAGTTGAAAAGTCCATTGGACAGCAGTCAGAGAGCGAAGCTGTGAGACCAGGACGCCTACATTTCCCATCAAAACTTGAGGCAAGCTGACAAGTGTCCAATCTGTGCCTTTTGTCACTTGTGGTTCTGCTCATAGTGTTCACACCAAGGAAGCACACATGCAGAGAAATACATAGAAAATCTGGGTGAGCTTAGGTGCCTTGCTCAGAAAAAGGACTTGTTTGTTGAGACACATTCTCACAAAGAAATGAGATATGCAAACTGGCAGAATATATCCAGTTGCGGGATATGAAGTTACTAGAGTTCTTCACTCTAGTAAAGAGTTCAGTAGCACCTTTAAGACTAACCAACTTTATAGTAGCATAAGCTTTCAAGAACCACAGCTTTCCTCGTCAGATGCATGGCTAACTCTTCTGGAGCTTCACTCTAGTTTTTTTTTCTCAAAAGGAAGGAAGAGTTGTTTTTTAATTTATCAAATGATAGTGGCAAAACGTTTTGTTGGTACCTTATTTCTTTATTTTTTGGATGGAATTATGCAGAGACTAGAGGTACTATTTCATATATGTAGCATGTGTCAAAAGGAGAGAGAACTTCCTAGGGATTTCTGTTCAGGGTCAAACCAGAGTGATGCTGGGAGATTTTCCCAGTATTTTAAAGGGACATAGCAGACATGTGAGACCTTTATTTATTCAGTATTTAAAATATTTATGTCCTACCTTTTTTCTGAGAGTGAAGGTGGCTCACATAGGCAACACTAAGTTGCAGTAACAATTTTAAAAAAAAAACAACATAGCAGAGTTAAAACAACATGTTTCAGGATAAGAAAAAAATTCTCCTGTCTCTTCATTTTACTGAGTAAGACAATCTTTCCCAGGGGAAAAGGACTCCTCCCCTCCCCTTTTCTGGCCATTCAGAGTGAATAGTTTATGTGTGACTTTTCATCAGGGCATGTTTTGCTGCATCCCCTAGTCTTCAGTTATGCTGATCCATTTCAGTTATGTCATCTTTGGTGAAGTGTTTGGAGTTAGAAGTGGGTATCAGGGGATGTGCCTTGGACTGGTTAAAATCATCTCTCATGGAATGGACTCAGAGGGTTGCTGTGGGAGACCAGCTATCTCCAGAATGAGTATTATCTTGTGGGATTCCACAATTCACATATTATTTAACCTTTATCTAAAGACTAAGAAGAGAAATCATTAGTAGCTATGGAATTGGTAGCCATCAATATGCAGGTGACATCCAACTCTATATCTCACTATCCAAATCACTTCGGATACAGTAGAGATCTTGGGTTGCTACCTGAGAGCTGTGGTCAGATGACTTAAAGTGAACAAATTGAAACTGAACCCAAACAAGACGGAAGCGAAAGCAGAGATATTGAAGGTAACATTGTTCTCCCCACTTTTGATGAAGTTTGTCTGACCTTCAGAGACTGGGCCAAGCTAGAAGTGATGAATTACGCTTGAATGGCAAGTGAACAGATTCACATGTATTCCTCCCTTACATGGAGTGCAAGTGAACAGGGAGAAATACATGTGAGTCTGTTCACTTGCCATCCAAGTGTAATTCGTCACTTCTAGCTTGGCCCTCAGTTAAGAGCCTAGGGGTTATGCTGGACTTCATGCTACTGCTAGGAAAGCAAGTTAA
The DNA here is from genome assembly GCF_028583425.1 of Eublepharis macularius. Lineage (NCBI taxonomy): Eukaryota > Metazoa > Chordata > Lepidosauria > Squamata > Eublepharidae > Eublepharis > Eublepharis macularius. The sequence continues at coordinate 34,818,234 of NC_072799.1, read as the reverse complement.
GGCAGCTGCAAAAAATGCCCTCTATAAACTCAGTCTAGCCTGAAAGATGATCCCTACCTCAAAATGGCCCTCATGGATCCATGGCATGGTAACATCGTGACTTGACCACTGTAATGCACTCTGCATAGGTCTCCAACAGTACAATCAGTCAGTACAGTCAATCAAATCATAGACTATTCGTGTTACTTATGAGGGGGATCTGAACTTTGAGTACAGTTGGTATCTGGTGATTTGTACTTCCAAGTGGGATATATATCTTTAACGCAATCTCTGTAATGTTGAACCAGTGGTGGTAAAAGAGACCCTTTAAATACTTAACTATATATATGAGTCAGCGTGTTTTCTTACACCATGGAAGAAACTACATAGAACACTGATTGATTGTACTGTTGTGAGTTGATATATGTGTTATATTTATGGTAAATTAGTGTTGATTGGTATGAGATGTATTTTTATTATGCTTGTGTAACTTAGAAATAAAACAGACAACTTCCTTGACAAAGGACGACGAAACAGGATCCGGGCAAGCAGCCTGTTGGGAGAACGTGCACCCCGATTGTCTCTCTGCCCGTTGAGGGTGTGGGCAGTGAAGTAAGACCCAGATACAGTTGGAGTCTCCAGCGTCATGATAGATCTGTATAACAAGGAATAGAGCATTAACCATTTTATATGGAGTAAAATACAAGGAAATAGCACTGGATTTTTTACACTTACCTTGCATATGTGTGAAGATAGTCCAGACAGCCCTCCTATTTAAATGTCCTAGTGTGGAGGCAAGGAGTCGGTTTTACACTCCATAGGAACGTCTACCATCCAGGATACAAGGACCATCGGGTTAACCAGCATAGGAATTCTAACACAACCAGGTTTACGAATCAACACTTTATGTATTTATTAATGGATTTCTATTTCAGATTAGTGCAATTTCTATTGAAAGTTAAGTAGAAATAGTAACAGAAAATCTCCATGGTGAATTTTTGATATGCGGTGTGCCGATTAGATAAATTTTGATACTGTATTTATATTATATATTCCTCTGTACTGGAATGTTCTGAATTGTTTTAGACTGTTTGAGCACTTTGCACTTTAGAGATTGTGGTATATTTGATATTGGAGTAAGTTGTTTATTGTACTCCATGGGAGACTGTTTGTCTTCAGATCTAGCAATTTTCAACCCATGGGAGCCTCGTGTGGTTATTTGATTTTTTATTTTCTTTGGTGGCATTTTGGTGACAACTCCTAACACTTTACGTTTTTTGATTTACTTCAGGAGCATCAAATCTTTTCAGAATCTCTGTTTCTTTTAAGGCCTCTGGGGTTCTTACTGTTGCTCCTCCTTATATCACCTGAGGAAAGGAACCCCTTTTGCTGAACCTGTGTGTCTTTTAAACTGCTTGGGTTTCTATTACAGCTCCTGCTTACCTTTTACTATAAACTTTTACCTCAGGAGGGAAATCCCTTTTTATCAGATCAATCCTTTTCTTAATTCACTCTATGACCCTCTCCACAATACCTTCTTATAATTACCTTTAACTTTTACCTTAAAATAGCTTTTTAGTCACACTAAATTTCTTTACACACACACATACACAGCTTAAGGTGTTCTCTGTCTTATGTAGGCATTTACCTCAATAACACCTTTTCTTGGGGTTTGAATCCCACCTCTGATCCAACACTTATGGCAGACCCAGCCTTTCACATACCCTGCCACCCACTCTAAACCTCCCTTCACAGGTTTGAGAGTTTCCAGGCAGGTGAGGACTGGTCACCACATGTCACATGTTTGGCCTCCAATTTAGCAGGCAGAGAGCCCTGACTGGACATGGGCACAATCTGAATTACGATTTAAAAAAAAACCCGATTTTGGCATTTGCGCCATGGTGACTCAGCTAATTGGTTCCATCCACAGCAACCGATCCAGCAGTCGGGGGTTTGCTTGTTTGGGACTTGATCGGATATATTGGTTTCTGTTCGGAATTGCAGACACTCTGGCGCCAGTAATTTATTCCCAGGGCAACGGAGCCAGGGGAATGAGCTGTGTTTGTCCTCCTTCTGTCGCCCTCGAAACACGAATGGAAGCCCAGCTTTCCTTGATTAGCAGGCTTCCTTCCAACCACGGAGCAGCAACCCAGGGGAGAGAGGGGGAAGGGAGTGTTCTGAAGCCATGGGCACAAAGGAAAGGCAAAAGGCAGAGCGGGAGGCTGGGAGGCCGCCCGTGCCGTTCGTCTTTCCCCAGGACAAGGGGCGTGTGGGCAAGCCGGCCGCCCCTTGTCCTGGGGAAAGGCAGAAGGCAGCGCGGGAGGCTGGGAGGCCACATGCGCCGTTCGTCTTTCCCCAGGACAAGGGGTGCGCGGGCAAGCTGGCTGCCCCTTGTCTTGCGGGGCAGGTGAACGGCGTGGGCAGCTGCCGAGCCACTCGTGCTGCCGCCAGCTCCGCAGCGCACCGGGACAGCCAGCTTGCTGCGTGGGTGGGGGGCGACCCAGGAGCGTGCACGCGCGCACACAAGAGCCTGACTACGGTTGCCCTGGGCACTGGCAACTGTAGATCCGGCCCTGGGAATGTCCCCTCCCTGAGGGGAGGCGGCTCATTGCCGGGTTAAAAACTCCCCCCTCTACTCTAAGTGTGTGTGTGTGTGTGTGTGTGTGTGTGTGTGTGTGTGTGTGTGTGTGTGTGTGTGTGTGTGTGTGTGTGTGTGTGTGAATGTCCCCTCCCTCCCTGAAGGGAGGCGGCTCATCGCTGCCTCCCCCTGCCCGCCAGGCCTGGCAGCTGCTGCCACCAACCACCATTCCTATATCACTGGAAACAGCGGGTCACCCTCCCGCTTTGGCCTTCCCGATTCCGGATTGGAAATGGGACTTGATCGGTTAGAATCGGTGGCCTGGGTTCGGCAGCGCCCTGGATCCACGAACAGCTTAATCGGTATTTTTTTTTGGATCGTGCCCATCTCTAGCCCTGACCCAAATCTTCACATGGTCTCCTTTCTCATCTTCCAGAAGCTCCACCAGACAGACAGCCTATTTCCTGTATTTACCTCCCCTCACCCGGCTACTGCCCATGGCCATTGGGGAAAGGGAACTCAAAGTTAACTTTCCCTATATAGCAGCCACTATTTTCTTAAACTTGGCCCATTTAACATCACCAGACTATTTAAGGTCTCTGCGTGTGATATTTTCCCTCAGACAACAATTCCAAGCCAGCCAGGTTGAAACAAAAAAAGATTAAACTTTATTTCCAAGATGTAACATAGGACTAAGTGGTTTTAAACTCATAAATGTAACGAGGTTAAACAGGGAATGTTTCAATTTAACAGAACAGGTTTAACTGCCAGCTATTTGTCTGTCGCCTTTTCTCAGCAGCTCCAAAAGCCTTTTCCCCAGAGGACTCCAACTGGCCCTGGCTCAGCACCCCACTCTCTCTCATTGGTTGGTTTCTTGGGAGAGGCAGAGCTGGAGCTAGTCCTGTCCATCACACATGCATATTACTCCTATTCTGCAGTCACTTCATTGACTACCTATCAGTCATTAGGCTTAATTTTAAGGTTTGGGCTATTACATAAAAAGCTCTTCATGACCTTGGTCTAGCATAACTACTGGACTGTCTCTCTCCCCATGTTCTACCACAGCAGCTTTGTTCATCTGAACAGGGCTTTCTACTGGTGCGACCTTGCAGATGCACAAAATCAACAGCTGTCCATTCTCTGTTGGTGGCCTCCGCCTTATGGAATGGCCTACCTGAAGAGGTCAGGAAAGATCCCACAAACTATGGAAACCTGAATTATCAAGAAGCCTTTTCACTCAGGAGGGTTGACTTGTAGGGAAATGGTCTCCAAGAGAAGCATTAGGAAAGAGATAAGGACTATAGACAATACTACCATGTACTGTCTATTGCTGTAAGTATGATCCTACTGGGTAGTTGCTGTGTTGTTTAATATGTTGAGTTTAGAATTGCCTATGCTCAGTTTCAGCATTTTTTCAGCCCTGTATTGGATTTCTGCAAAAAAAACCCTTCAAATCTATGCAAATTTGCGTTTACCTTTTTGCATTGTTTATTGAAATGCCTCTTCAGTTGATTGTATCGACTTTCACTATGTAATCTGCCTTGAGTCTCATTGAGAAAGGCTATAAATAACATAAATAAAATAATTTTCTCCAATAATGTCTCCAAATGCCTTACATTTGATATTTGGAATTTTGTCTATTATTAGCTCCAAAGTATCTGCTTTAGACTTTAGGTCACAGAATGGGATCATGGCCTAGATCTAGTTCAATGAACTTCCTCACATTCAAGATGCTATAAGCCTTTTTAAAAAAAAAAAAAACTTGCCTTTGAGGTTTAAGCTTTCTTTTTGTTCATGAAAAAAATCTTGCTAAAATCCACAGGACTTCCTCTTGAGTCAGTGCTTTTAGAATGTCAGCCCTGCCACCTGATGAGAAGGTAATTGTGTATGAGAGTATGCCTGTATGCCTTACATGCATAGTTAAAATGTATTGAAAGCAATACCCAAAAGCACTGAAGCTATAACTTGAGAGTGGATCAACAAATGGGCAGTTATTATGAAGCAGCCACGTTTCCTGGGATTTGGAGGCACTTAGCTTTCTGGCTGATACCCAAGGAAGCCAATTATCTCCCACTGATAATATACTCTAGAGTGTAATTATTCTTCATGCAGGTATATATACTTGGAAAAAATTATTTTTAGTAAGTTGAGTAGTTGCCCAGAATACTTAGTACACTGATTTGACAATTTGAACTGTCCGTAGGAGAAAGGCTTGTATAAATAAAGCTTCTGCATGAAAATGTTTTGTGTACCGTGTACATAAAAGTAGCTTAGAATGCTTGCTATTCAGAAGAAAAATCTTCTGTTGGGATAAAATCTTGACATGGTATTCAAATCCATAATTTAATATATATTATAATTTTGCTGAACTCTAGTATCTAACTACCTCAGTGTTTTAACTTTTTTTGTTTTTTAAATAATTTTATTTAAAAGAAAAGAAAATATAGTAAAGCAAGTGCATAGTGTAAAGGTTATGCAAATTCTAAATTAGACATTAAATTGAAACTTATACAATCTCATACAAACAATAAGAATATAAACAGTACATTTATAATAGTTTTGGGAATAAAACAAACAATACATTTAAGCTTCTTTAACCTGATAAACAAAACATTGCATATTTGACTTCCCTAAGCCTAGATACATAACATTTCTCCTTCTCTCTCCTTCCCTTCTTCCCTCTAAGCTTCTATATCAATTAGTTTTGCCTAAGTAATCAAATAGATCCTTCCATTTTTTTCAGAACTCAGTTATCGGTCTGTTATGTAAGTAGGTAGTCAGTTTGGCCATTGAAGCATATTCGTGAATCTTATCTCTCCACTCTGGGAGACTCTCCCAGAGTGTTTAAACTTTTGATTAAAATTTAATGCTTTCCCCTGCTTATAAGAACTATATGCATTTTTTTTTGGATAACAGTGGTGCAGGAACTTACTGTGAAATATGCTTTAAGTTTACTGAAGTATGCAATACTATGTTCCACAGCAGACTGTTGTTAGTACACAGTGTTTTTACTACAGCAATTTATTAAGAACACTTCTGGATTAAAAGAACAATTAATTTTGTAGCATGAATTTTTATTTAATCTTTCAATTTTTTTAAACTTCTATGACGAGCAAATATGTTCAACCCACTCTTTTATTCTTTTAATGAAAACATAAAAATCTATTAATATTAACATATATACATAAATTATGTACATTCACACACTTTCAAACTATTTTATCTCACAGAGATAATTAAATCTAATGGGCTATTCAGATTCTAAATTGTTGGAAAAGGTAATAATCTTTTTTGCTGTTGATATTACCTCAATATATCTAATTCTTAACACGGCCAAATATGTGGATACTTAAATCCAGAGGTTGAAGCCATGAACAGACAAGGCAGATCTTTCTATAAGCCTGAAAGATGTCCCAGGTTTGCAGAAAAATTTGAAATGTAAAAGAAATCTCCTCCCCCCGCAAATAATAGAAGCAGTGCCTAGAGCTTTAAGAAATGAATGCTTGGTCATAGCTAGGCAACCATACAAGTTTTGGCAGCCTTCAATCCTTAGTTTCTGTCAGTAAAAGGCATGGGAAGGGGCAGGCCCTTCCAGGACTCTTTTGGCATTTGGATTAGGGTTGCCAGGTCCTTCTATCCTCCCAGCAGGAGGGTTGGGACTAGAAATGGGCATGAACTGAAATACAAACCAAAGTTCATGACGAACCGGGCCAGTTCATGGTTCACGAACTGCTGGTTCGTCAGAGCCCATTTCTGATGAACCGCCACGAACTTCAGGCTGGTTTGTTTGGTTCATTTTTTGGTTCATCACTGCAGACAGCCTGGCGCTGATCAATCAGTTTCCTAGGCAACAGGGGATGGACTTCCTGGAGACCTTCTGCTGACCCAGAAATGGCCTTCTGCTGGCCCGGAAGTGACGATTTGCTGACCTGGATGTGTCGTTTACATGAACCAAATGAACCAGTTCACGAACCGGGCAGGTTCGTGAAAGTTCATGGTTCATGAAATGCAACAAACCACGAACCACACGGTTCGGGTTTTTTTCCAGTTTGTGCCCATCTCTAGTTGGGACCTGGCACTTACCTTTCGCTGCCCAGGTTTGAATCCTTGTGTGTGCACGTGCTCCAGCTACAGCGTGATGGCACTTCTGGAAGTGACGTCACCACACTGAGTGCATGGCGACGTCACTTCTGGAAGTGATGTTGTCACGCCGGCCACGGGAGCACTCCCGCACTCTGAATGGCTCTGATTCAGCTGGTTTGAGACCTAAATAGTCCCCTAAATAGGATCCTAGGGAGGATTCACTGAGGCCTGGCCTTTGGTACAAAGGCCTTTAACTCTTTCTTTCTATTTACCTAAATGAGCACCTTCTCAGCATTGACTGACTAGAAAACAGAAACTATATGTTTCTATTTCACTGTCAATTACATTAATTAACTTCTGATAATTAATATTCTACCTGTCTAAGGTAATATTTTCCTGCTGCTAAGTATGCATATTATCTACAATTTATTGTTTACCATTATTAGCAGACGCCTACTGCATATACTATATATAATCTCCTTGATTTTCATAAATGAGAACTGCAAAACATTCAATTCGTAGAAATGATTCAACTAATTGCAGCAGAGAGCTTCTGTCATCCAAGAGGCACAGTGGAATCAAACATTGCTTTAAGGTAGACAATTTAAAAATATGTTAATAACTCGAGAATATCATCTGCCATCCTCAGGTTATCATTTATCAATGTATGCACACAATACCACCTGCAATAAAAATCTCTTAATGTTGATGAGGAAGAAGAAGTCCAGTTCCATCTTTAGTTTGAGGTAAATGTCAGACGTATCTTTAATTAAATCCCAATTTTCCGCTGCTAGGACATAGTCTTATTAAAAATGTGTTGTGATTGAGGCTGTATTATTTATGTAGCTTTTTTGTATGTCAGTCTCTTTGACCTTGTTCAGACTGAATAAGCATAGAAGTGTGCCTCACATCCCACAGAAATCATGGGAAACTATGTTAGTCTCTACTAAGTTCTGCACACAAAAAAGTCCGTTCCAAATGATCTGTAAAGAGGATTGGAAGTGCATTATCCAACGTGTGCGGAATCAGCCAGAGTCTCCTCTTTCCTGTTCCGGAAGCTTCACCAGGCAGGCAGCCCATTCCCTGTATGTACTTCACCTCTGCTGGCTACAGCCCAGGGTTCCTGGGGAAAAGGGAACTTAGAGAATAACGCTGTTTAGCATGGTAAGACACCCAGTAACCTTAACGACAAGTGATAACTTCCCTGTGTATATACACTGCCACCATTTAAACTTGGTCCATTTAATGTGACCAGAGCATTTGAGGCCTGTGTGTGTCTTATTTCCCCTCAGCCAACGATTTCAAGCCAGCCAGGGTTAACCAAAACAAAAATAAACCTTATTTACAAAATGGAATACAGGAGTTAACAGATTTTAAACTAATAAACAAACTGAACTTATTAATTTTGAAAGGGCCATGTGAGAAAAGAGAAGATGGTTTTGTTACAATGAGATTATTTTTCCTTATGTGGCCATGACCCAGATTACAAAAGCTGCCCATTTTCTTCTTTGAGAGAAAGTAGACCAGTTTTATCTTTGCTAGGAAAACTCTCACCTATTTAAGATTAGTTCACATGGTGATTTTGAAAATAGCATATATATTTAGTGTTCTGACATTCCCAAATACTATGGAAATACCTTCATCCTTACCAAAAAACCCCCAATGTTTTTATGAAACCAGCTATACTTACCTTCTAGTATGCTCTTACGATCATATATTCTTTAAAATTGTTGCTACTTTCTATCTGAAAAACTTGCTTATGCCAAACCATAAACACCACAAATTTCAAGTTGTTGTGTTATTGTTGGCAAATCCACACATGCATCAATATCTCTGGTCGATTTACAAGCAGTATATAACAGACGTCAGGAGTAGGGATGTGCGTTTCGGCATTCAGAATGCCGAAAGAATGCCGAAACAAAAGTGTTTCGGCTTCTTTCGGGGAATGCCGAAACGTTTCGGGGAATGCCGAAACGTTTCGGGTAGCCAAAAGAAAAAAGCCGAAGTTTCGGGATTCTTTCGGCTTTCTTTCGGCTTTTCAATGGGAAAATGCCTCCGTCTTCCCGGACGTCTGGGGGAGGCATTTTCTCACCGAATAAGCCCAAAATTGGTGGGGACCTTCCTCTAACCCTTCTCTAACAACCACCCAAGTTTCAGACAGATTGGACTTTGGGGGGTCATGTTATGGCCCCCCAAAGCAGGTCCCCCCATCCTCCCATAAGAAAGCGAAGGAGCAGCATATTGTTAGCATGCTGCTGCTCATCTTCTTCATTATTTCCTATGGGGAAAAATGAAGAAGCAGGCTTCCTTTGCCAGGGGTGGCATTTTGCATGCAAAATGCCCCCTCACCCTCAGGGGCCCTTCTCCCACCCCTCCTCCCACCCCCCACCAAGGCTCAGCCTGCTCCCACTTGGGGGGGCCATTTCATGGCCTCCCCAAGTAGGTGCTCTAATCTCTACCACTGACAGCTGGGGGAGGCTTGTCTTGCCAGGGGTGGCATTTTGCATGCAAAATGCCCCCAAGCCCTCAGGGGCCCTTCTCCCACCCTTCCTCCCACCCCCCACCAAGGCTCAGACTGCTCCCACTTGGGGGGGGCATTTCATGGCCTCCCCAAGTAGGTCCTCTCAGCCCCTAAAGTCCACCCCTTACAGCCCCACACAAACCCAATTCCCCCCCAGCTGCCACACACAGACCCAAATCCCCACATTAGCCCCTCACAGACCCAAATCCACCCCCACCTGCCCCACACCCATAACCCCAGGAACAGGCTGGCAAAGGCCAGCCCTCTCCCTTTGTTCCCTATGCTGGGAACTTCTAAACTCTCTTTCCCTGGGCAATTCTGCACAGCCCAGGGGTGCCACAATGGTGGGCACACTTCTGAGTGCCAGCTGGTCCCTGTGAAAGAGCACCTGAACCACAGACACCCTCCCTCAAATTCCCCCACCACCTACAGAGATGGCTGGCCAGCCAGCCCCATTGTTCCCTATGATGGGAACCAACTGCACAACAAAGAATAAAACAAGAACAACACAAAATAAAGTTTTAAATTTTTTTTCTCCCTTCCAAAGTACAAGTAGGCAAAGCATTATGACACATTACACCAGCAGTCCCCCACACAGAAAAATAACACAACTCACTTAACATCAGAGAATCACAAAGCACGATTCCTGTCAAAAACACTTTATTTCTTGAACAGCTTTAGGTTACACAGCAGGGGGGAACACCAAAGGGCATGGCAGCACTATCTTACACAAAAATAACGCAACTCACTTAACATCAGAGAATCACAAAAACACAATTCCTGTCAAAAACACTTTATTTCTTGAACAGCTTTAGGTTACACAGTAGGAGGGCACAACAGGGCATGATAGCAATGTACTACAAAAAATAATACAACCCACTTCACCGTTTTTGACAGCAATTGTGTTTGTGTGATTCTCTGATGTGAAGTGAGTTGTGTTATTTTTGTGTAGTACACTGCTTTCCTGCTCTGTGGTGCCTTCCTACTGTGTAACCTAAAGCAGTTACAGAAATAAAGTGCTTTTGACAGCAATTTTTTGGGGCGATTCTTTAATGTGAAGTGAGTTGTGTTAATTTTGTGTAAGATACTGCTTCCATGCCCTTTGGTGTTCCCCCCCTGCTGTGTAGCCTAAAGCTGTTCAAGAAATAAAGTGTTTTTGACAGGAATTGTGCTTTTGTGATTCTCTGATGTTAAGTGAGTTGTGTTATTTTTGTGTAAGATAGTGCTGCCATGCCCTTTGGTGTTCCCCCCTGCTGTGTAACCTAAAGCTGTTCAAGAAATAAAGTGTTTTTGACAGGAATCGTGTTTTGTGATTCTCTGATGTTAAGTGAGTTTTGTTTTAATTTTTTCTGTGTGGGGGACTGCTGGTGTAATGTGTCATAATGCTTTGCCTACTTGTACTTTGGAAGGGAGAAAATAATTTTTTTTAAACTTTATTTTGTGTTGTTCTTGTTTTATTCTTTGTTGTGCAGTTGGTTCCCATCATAGGGAATAATGGGGCTGGCTGGCCAGCCATCTCTGTAGGTGGTGGGGGAATTTGAGGGAGGGTGTCTGTGGTTCAGGTGCTCTTTCACAGGGACCAGCTGGCACTCAGAAGTGTGCCCACCATTGTGGCACCCCTGGGCTGTGCAGAATTGCCCAGGGAAAGAGAGTTTAGAAGTTCCCAGCATAGGGAACAAAGGGAGAGGGCTGGCCTTTGCCAGCCTGTTCCTGGGGTTATGGGTGTGGGGCAGGTGGGGGTGGATTTGGGTCTGTGAGGGGCTAATGTGGGGATTTGGGTGTGTGTGTGGCAGCTGGGGGGGAATTGGGTTTGTGTGGGGCTGTAAGGGGTGGACTTTAGGGGCTGAGAGGACCTACTTGGGGAGGCCATGAAATGCCCCCCCCAAGTGGGAGCAGTCTGAGCCTTGGTGGGGGGTGGGAGGAAGGGTGGGAGAAGGGCCCCAGAGGGCTGGGGGGCATTTTGCATGCAAAATGCCACCCCTGGCAAGACAAGCCTTCCCCAGCTGTCAGTGGTAGAGAAAAGAGCACCTACTTGGGGAGGCCATGAAATGGCCCCCCCAAGTGGGAGCAGTCTGAGCCTTGGTGGGGGGTGGGAGGAAGGGTGGGAGAAGGGCCCCAGAGGGCTGGGGGGCATTTTGCATGCAAAATGCCACCCCTGGCAAGACAAGCCTCCCCCAGCTGTCAGTGGTAGAGATTAGAGCACCTACTTGGGGAGGCCATGAAATGCCCCCCCCAAGTGGGAGCAGGCTGAGCCTTGGTGGGGGGTGGGAGGAGGGCTGGGAGAAGGGCCCCAGAGGGTTGGGGGGCATTTTGCATGCAAAATGCCACCCCTGGCAACACAAGCCTCCCCCAGCTGTCAGTGGTAGAGATTAGAGCACCTACTTGGGGAGGCCATGAAATGGCCCCCCCAAGTGGGAGCAGGCTGAGCCTTGGTGGGGGGTGGGAGGAGGGGTGGGAGAAGAGCCCCTGAGGGTAAGGGGGCATTTTGCATGCAAAATGCCACCCCTGGCAAAGGAAGCCTGCCTCTTCATTTTTTCCCCATAGGAAATAATGAAGAAAGATGAGCAGCAGCATGCTAACAATATGCTGCTCCTTCGCTTTCTTATGGGAGGATGGGGGGACCTGCTTTGGGGGGCCATAACATGGCCCCCCCAAAGTTCAATCTGTCTGAAACTTGGGTGGTTGTTAGAGAAGGGTTAGAGGAAGGTCCCCACCAATTTTGGGCTTATTCGGTGGGAAAATGCCTCCTCCAGGCGTCCTGGAAGACGGAGGCATTTTCCCATAGAAAAAAGCCGAAAGAATGCCGAAATAATGCCGAAAGAATCCCGAAAGCCGAAAGAGATTCTTGTTTCGGCTTTCGGCTTTAACGATAGAGAATCTTCTTTCGGCTTTCTACTTTCGGCTATAGCCGAAAATTTTTGGCTTGCACACCCCTAGTCAGGAGAAATAGCTTTTAGTTTCTTTTGTGACAAGCTTGGCTGCCATTTGTTGAATCTCTCTAGTTCATTGTATTCCACCTTTTTCCCGTGGAGCTCAGGTCAGAGTACATGGTTCTTTCCTTCTCCGTCTCCTGTTGTATCCTCACAACAACTCTGTACGATAGGTTAGGCTGAGAGTGAGTAACTAGCCTAATAGTGCAATCCTAAGAAGAGATATACCCTTCAAAGACCATTGAAGTCAGTGGGCTTAGGAGAATTAACTCTGTTTAGCATGGTAAGACACCCAGGAACCTTAATGGTGAACCAATTTTTAACCTCCATTCTACCAGATCCTAGTCTAATACTCTAGCCACTATCCCAAACTGGCTCTCTAGGTGAGTAAAATTATGTACAGATTTCCTTTTTTTAATGTCTTATAATTTATTTATTTATTTACTTCATTTATACCCTGCCTTTTCCCCTAAAGGTGACCCGAGGTCATTTGCATCATTCTTCTCTCCTCCATTTATCCTCACAACAACAATCCTGTGGTAGATTAGGCTGAGAGTATGTGATTAGCCCAAGAAACCTCAGCAAGCTTCCATGGCAGAGCAGGGATTCTAACATGATCTACAGTCTGACACTGTAACCATGAAATAGAGCCCCCATACGCTTTTTTCTACTGCTGCTGCAGCTATTACCTGAACAGAGGGAAGAAAAGTGTCCTTTTTCCTAAAGCTTTTTTCTTAAAGCTTGTAGGCAGAGTGGAAGAGACTGCCAAAGGTAGGTGCATCAGGCCAGGTTGCGGGGGAAGGATAATAGGACTACCTGCCTGCTCTGGTTCACTGCCAAAACCCATGGAGCAGGAGAAGTGAGACAGGCCTTTGACCCAGACCCATGGCCACTAGTGTTAGACTAGCAGCAGATGCTGCTGCCTTACCACTAGCTAGGAGAAGAAGGGATGAAATCCAGGCCTGAGAAGATGTCAAGGCCCTAACTGAGAAGACGCCAAGGCCCCAACACTTGCAATTGCTGTGGAAGTGAGCTTTATAAGCCCTCTGGGTTCCTTAGCATAAACCTTGGCATAGAGACTGCAGCAGACTGCAGGTTATGATTATTTGCATGTCATTTTTGCTCATCATGTAAAAAAGGCAACTCATGGTGGCTGCTTAGGGTGGTAAACTGGTAGCAGTGTGGCAACATGTGAGGAGGCAATAGCAGACGTGTTGCCTCATGTCTGCCATCTTGGGTTCATTCATGGTGACCTTTGGAGGAAGACCCTTTTTCTGCAGCTCACTTGGTTCTGGCTGAGCATGTGGTATTGTATGAAGAGTTACTATCCTTATGGTAGGGCCTAGAGTTCTTCCAGAATTATAACTGATCTCCGGACTACGGAGAATATTTCCCCTGGAGGAAATGTCAGGTTCAGAGGACCTCCTTGGAATCACACAACTGCTGAGCTCCCTTTCCTCCTTGAGTGCCATCTCCCCAGGCACCACCCCTAAATCTCCAGGAATTTACCAAGCTGGAGTTAGAATCATAGAATCATAGACCATACAGACCATCTAGTCCAACCCCCTGCCCAGTGCAAGATCAGCCTTAGTTGGTAACCTTAGCTATATAGAGGGAGGATGCTTGGGGAAGCTCAGCAGCTTGAGCCATCTCTGGCTTCACATCATTGTCACCACCATCAAATTAAAATAACTCTAGGACCTGGGTTTCATTTTTTTAATTTATTTTTATTTGATTTATTTACATTATTTATAGTCTGCCTTTCTCACTGAGACTCAAGACAAGTTATACAATGTGAGTCAGTACAGTCAATTTCAACTGCATTTCAATACACATGTAATAGGATATATACCTGCAAATTTGCAAAGATTTAAAACCAGCAGAAATCTAATACAGAGTTCAAGAAATGCTGAAACGGAGCATAAGCAATTCTAAGACTGACATATTAAACAACTTAAGGACTGCCCAGTAGGATCATACTTAAAGCAGTATTAGTAAAATCAAAATGTGTTACTCTGGCATTGATGGTTCTGACAAATTGTCCATTATGTACAACCTCTGGAGACTCGGCAGGAGCATGGTACAAATGCCCTTACTTAACACTGCTTCACACCATTAAAGCAAGGAGCACTCACCAGACTGGTGTATAGCAATGAATTTAGGAATTAGCTTGTATAAGAGATGTTTCCAGTCTCTTGCTACTTGGTGTTCTGATATGAGCAATGGTTATTAAGAAAATGAGGCCTTTGGTTGTTTCGTTTAGGAGTGAATTAATTTAAATACAGAAGTGCAAAACAATCCAGACGCAGTGTATTTAAACCATCCAGGTGGCAATCTTAATCTGTTCTTGTTTACTGTCTAATTTAAAGAAAACGGCCCAACAGGGAGAGATGCAATTAGATCTGCATCCTATGATGAATTCTCCTGACTTATGCTCAGCATGATTCTTTTAAAACCTATTTTCTACTAAAAACAAAAACAAATTCAAAGCAGGAGCTGCATCAACTTGGCATAATAAAAACTGCTTTATACAAATAAGATTTTAAGGTTTACTGCTGTCCCAAGGATTCCCTTCTCTCCAAATTTGTTTTAACTGGCAGACGTGAGGGGGGGGGTTGCTGTTCCCCCTTGGAGCAGGGGATCTCTCACTCCCACCCTCCACCTCCTGCCACTATTCACCTGGCTGGCAGGGAGAAAAGGTGGGGAAAGGGCCTCCTGGGGTATGGTCCCGGTACAGTGTAACAACATCACTCCCAGGAGTGATATCATCACGCAGGCCCCTGGGAGTGCTCCCATGCTTTGCTCCAGGCTATTTTGAGCCCCAAATGGGCCGTTTTTTTAAGAATTGGCCCAGTGTGAAGCTTGGGAGCACTCCCAGGGCCTGCATTATGATATCTCCCCTGGAAATGACATTATCACATCATTGCCAGGAGCACAGGTGCGCGAAGTTTTCCTCAGGGTGAGTGCCAGGTTGCCCCCCTCCTACCAGGAGGGTAAGGGGACCTGGGAACCCTATTTGAGGGTCCTTAAAAAACAAAAGAGTATTGAAAAGATTTTAAAAAATAAAATCACTGTTTAGAGTGGAAACTCATATTCCTATTCAGGCTGTTTATTGAGATTTTTAATGCATACATAACATAAAAAAACAAGTCTAAAAATGTGAATACAGTGATGAATGGCAAAGAAGAAATACTTGATGTAGAAGTGGATATGCAGGCTAGGAAGGAATACAAAGATACGAAGATAAAAGAGCCAGGGCCTTGCCTTTCAGTTTGCAGAATTTCAAAACAATATCTACATGTAAAATGCATTGGAATTTTACATGGATAGCTTAGAGGGCCCAGCAGTGTTTAGCCTAAAAGGAGATTACAAACTCTAGCAATGCTCTCTTTGTAAACATATCTCAAAATGGCAGGCACTCCTGACCGTTTACAGTTTATTTCATTTGCCGCCTTAAGGGTTGAAATTTAAGATGGGTACATAGCACCTTAAAGACCATCTATCAATTTAATTCAATTCAAATACCTTTAATGGCATACAGACCATCTATATTTCCACAGTACGAACTTTCGAGAGTCAGGTATCTCTTCATCAGATATCTGATGAAGGGAGCTCTGACTCTCAAAAGCTCATACCCTGGAAATCTTGTTGGTCTTTAAGGTGCTACTTGACCTGAATCTTGCTGTTCTGCTACAGATCAACAAGGGTACGTAATAGGGTTGCCAAGTCCCCTTACCCTCTCGGCTAGAGGGGGGAGACCTGGCTTGCATGTGCATAACATGCACGGTCCTGCAGCTGAGCAATGACATCACTTCTGGTGACATCACCACACTGGTGCAGGAGTGCGCGCATGGGCCAATTTGTGCCTCAAACCAGTCCAATTCAGCCCATTTGGGACCCAAGTCGGCTTGCAGCAAAGCGCGGGAGTGCTCTTGGCACTGCCCCAGGAGCACACCCGGGAGGCCCGTTCCTGAGCCTTCCCCCCCTGCTGGCCAGATAAGTGGGGGCAGATGGCAGAGAGTGAAAGCGAGGGATCCCCCACCCCCACCGGGGAAATGGGATCCCTAGTACATAGTGATTTGTATTTCATTTCTGCATGCTATTCTGTTATATGTCCTGTTTTTGAGAGCCAGTTTGGTGTAGTGGTTAAGAGCGCGGGACTCTAATCTGAAGAACCGGATTTGATTCCTCACTCCTCCACTTGAAGCCAGCTGGGTGACCTTGGGTCAGTCACAGATTCTAGCTCTCTCAGCCCCACCCACCTTACAGGGTTTTTGTTGTGGGGATAATAATAGCATACTTTGTAAACCACTTTGAGTGGGTGTTAAGTCATCCTGAAGGGTGGAATATAAATCAAATGTTGTTGTTGTTGTTGTTGTTGTTGTTGTTATTTATCTTTGTATCCTTTGTGAATTTTCTAACCCCTTAAGAAAACATTGAAATGAGTGGCCATTGTCACATTCTTTGGCAGTGAACCATGAATTAATTGTGAATTGTGTGGAATAGTAAGGGTTTTTATTTGTCTGTTCTGAATCTACTGATGCTT
The DNA here is from genome assembly GCF_028583425.1 of Eublepharis macularius. Taxonomy (NCBI): domain Eukaryota; kingdom Metazoa; phylum Chordata; class Lepidosauria; order Squamata; family Eublepharidae; genus Eublepharis; species Eublepharis macularius. The sequence continues at coordinate 34,801,597 of NC_072799.1, read as the reverse complement.
AGCTTTATCAGGTAACACTGAGATAATGTTTAAAGAAAGAGGAAGTTTTCTTCAGAATTTCCAGTTTTATTTGCTTCCCTAATACTTCTTCCCTTTACACAGCCACCTGTACAAATTGAGAGATGGTCAGTGCTGGTAGGAAAATCCATGTGAGGAAAAATGGGGCAAACCCTGGAGCAACATGGTGTTTGGGGGTGTTTTGCTACCATTTTTTGCAACAAAACAATCCTGTTGTATGACAGATTCCATTAGGGAATCACTACAATTAAATATTTTAAAATATTTCCTGGAGCCAAGAATGCTGCTGAATAGGTAGCCATTTACCTTTTTTACCTTCATTATGGTGTCAATTGTTAGCGAGGCAAGAAGTGAAAAAAGATCGATCCCTCAACTTGCAGGAGTCAGGGTCAAACATAAACCATATAGCAAAACTTCTACTGATCCACCTGCTCAGGCATCTCAAACACACAAAGAGGATAAGCCGTGGCAACCTTTTTTTGTTTTGAGGATCAGCTATGATTCCATTTTGTTGATTGCCAAAGCCAAACCCATTTATTCTAATTCAGTGCTTTATTTATTTATTTAAGACATTTATACTCCACTTTTCTCCACAATGGGGACCCAAAGCAGCTCACATTTTCCCCTCCTCCATTTTATCCTCACAATAACAACCGTTTGAGACAGGTTAGACCGAGAAAGATTGACTAGTCAAAAATAACCCAGAGGGGGAGATTTCAAGTCTGGTTCTCCTGGATTCTAGTACTGCAATCTAACCACTGCGTGATACTGGCTGTAAGGCAGATGACATTGATAATGCTTCAGTAATTAGTCTGTTGCCTCAGCACAACTGACTTCAAAAACGAGCTTTTACAAATAATCGTATTATTTCTATCTAAATTTAATTTTTTAAAAAATGGTCCAGCTACGATATTGCATGATAAAAGCCAAAAAGTAGATATTCAATGAGTTAGTCCCCTTTATAGAAATTTATTAACAATTTTAATTGTATTGATTTAAATTTATTTCATCATTTCATAATAAGTTAACTAATTTGTGTTGTAACTAGTATAAGAACCAAATCTGTCAATAAATAAAGTAACCATATTGAGCATTGTTGATAATAATCAAATGACCCGCGTCTACTTTAGACTAGTAAAATGTTCAGCCCCGATTCCTTTGTGCTTTCTAGCCTGCTTAAATGGGAGGTATCTGGATTGGTTGGTGGCATGGCCTTTATTGTAAGGATCTTACAGTGCAATCCTATGCAGAGTTACTCCAGTCTAAGCTAATTGATTTCAATGGGTTTAGAATGAAGTAACTTTGGTTAGGATTGTACTGTTAGACTAGGATTGCTGGCAGATGCCTCGGCGCATATGTCCTCCATCAGGGAACACGATGAATGCCCTACTGGCTCAGCAGTTTTGTTACTAAAATGCAAGCAGGTTCCACTTCTTTCTAAAGTGCCCCTTTTAATATCTCAAAAGCATTGCAATTTAAATAGAAGTGGGCTTTGCAAATGAAAATGTGTGCATTTCTGTTTGATAGGAGTTGACAGACTAATTACTTATTGCCAACTTCAGATCAGTTGCTTGGGTACCTAAAATGATGGCTGGACTGAAACTGGAAGCTGAGCCTTGAGAAATGGAAAAAAGAACAGCAGTATAAATTAGCTTTCTACACCGTACCTCTTCTACGAACATCTGCTGTGTGCTGATGGTAGTTTCCTAATATTATCCAAAAGACATTCAGCTCTGTATCAATTTACTTTTTTATCAAACAAAGTGTTTTTGATTTATTCACAGTGAAGCTTTTGAAAGATAACATGTCTTGTTTCTCTGTCTACTGAGTCTTTAGGTCTTTAAGGTAATAGTTAAAATAGCCTTTTCTATTTGCTGTCTAGGATTTGTTGACATTAGAAACATTTTCTGTGCTGATAGCTTTTTAATGGGTTCTGGAAAAAAACACTTTTCACCTCATTTATCTACCTGGTTATTCTGCTGCACTACTGAGGTTCAACTGCAGTCTTTCCTACAAAGATTTATGTGTTCATAGGCTATTTTAATAAATTAGGTGCCTCACAAGGTATGACTGGGATAGTACAAGCAGCTGTAATGTATGGTGTAGATGGCAGCGTTCCCAAGTGTAGGTGTAACCTGAGGAAGGGAACAGAAGTATTCTCAGCATAAGAAAAGAGTTATTTGTCTTGTAACATTCAGTAAAGGAAGATGGGGGGAGGGAGAAACAGGCTCTAAGGGGGTGGTGGGAATAGCTTGATGGGAAATGTGCATGGAACAAAGGGGGAATAGAGGGAAAAATTAATTTACAAATCTCATTTTATCCTTTTTTCATAGTGCGACTACATGACAGCATATCAGAAGAAGGTTTCCATTACTTAGTCTTCGATTTGTAAGTATATACACTAAATATGTTTTGTATAATCATACCAACATTCCCCTCAACCAGATGTATACCTGTTTTGTGTACACTGCAACACTGGACTTATGAAAAGGGTTTCATAGCATAAATCATCCACAGGGGCCTGTATTCAGTCATGAAATTCTGAAGACTTAATTACTACCAATTCCCACCTCCTGCAGTAACACACTCAGCCCTTCCCCTGAGTTTTGTTCTTGTGAGTCAGCAGCTCCCCAGGAACAGCATAGGGTAGCTCTGCAGTATGGGGAGAATATGTGGAAATCACCAAGCCTCATATGAAGATTAAAGTGTCTTAAAACTCCAAAACTCTGTTGCTGGATAAAGGCTAGTACAACACTGAATGAGTAAATTCTATTTATTGATGTATTGATATCTGGTTTCACTGTAACATGCAAGTTTATAGCAGGGCTGGATCTACAGTTGCTGGCGCCCAGGGCAACCGAAGACTGGCCACTCGTGCGCGTGCACAGTATGCACGCGCTTCCGGCGCTGCATGATGACGTCACTTCCGTGACATCATCACGCAAGTCAGTGCGTGCCACCCCGCAGCAAGTCAGCTGTCCCGGTGCGCCATGGAGCTGCCGGCGGCAGTGCAAGTGTCTGGGAGGCCACCCGTGCCATTCACCTGCCCTGCAGGACAGGGGGTGTCCGGCTTGCCATGCACCCCCTGTCCTGCAGGGCAGGCGAATGACGCGGGCAGCCTTACAACCATCCGCGCTGCCTTTCACCTGCCCTGCAGGACAGGGGATGTGCAGCATCCGGGAGCGTGCCCCCTGTCCTGCTGCCCGCACGCTCCCGGAGCTGGCAGCTGTGCCCGGCGCCCCCTCTTTGGTGGCGCCGGGGGCAGACTTCCCCCCTGCCCCCCCCCCCATCAATCCATCCCTGGTCAATCTGTGATCTTGTTTCAAATCCTTCCTTCATGCCTGTAGATTGATTGTGTGGTTTTGGCCAAGACACAGTGGGTTGGATCCAATTGCTCCCTTCTGGTAAGTCTTCCTCTGCCAGATGCAGCAGTTAAAGTATTCTCTAGTTCATGAAAGCTTATGCTACACTAAAAAACATTTCTTTTTAAATTGTCACAGTTTGTTTTTCTCCAGTGGAGAAAGATTTATTAGAAAAAGAGTCATTGGATCCAGTTCATCAGCTGTATTCAGACATTGTGAACAAACTTCAGTTTGTTCAAAACGAGAATAAGACAGGAAGTCTGTGAGTTCATGCTTACCCTCCTCTCCTTCTACACAGTGTTGAAACTGAAGACTTCTTGGTTTGGAAAAAAAATCCAGATGGTTGTGATGTTCCAACTGATCACTTTAAAAAATTGTGGTTTATTTCTCACCTACATGCTGGGATTTTCAACTGTAGTTTAGTCCTGGTTTAGAATCCTTGAAGGTGAGAAATGAAACAATTTATTAATGAGCCCCAATGTAGATATCATCTTTCTCTTTAGGAAGTCTTCAGTCTCAGCTCTGCATGTGAGAAGAAGCAGTGGGGCAGAGCCTTAGACTTTCTGCTTTACTTTCATCAAACAAACCGTAGTTCCCTCATAATGCCTGAATGCAGCTATATTTTCAACCTCAGCTGTCTAACTGCAAGATGGTAATGTCATCAAATTTCATCACTCGGATTTTTCCAAGAATGGAGGAAATACTAAACATTAAGATAATTCTGTTACAAGATGGATGACTCTGTTGCCTCACTAAAAAAAGCCTTCAAATGCTCCAGGATAAGGATATCTGAGAGACTGCTTTACAGTTACCAAAAAAGACCTTGTTAAGGGTGGCCCGGCCTTTAGAGATTCAGCTTGCGACTGGTGGTTCTCTACCCAAAAAGTTTTTTGTTTTGCATCCTTTTACCTTTTTTGTGTAAGGTTGAATCAACTTTTACTGAGGTAGGTGGAGAATTAAATTCTTATGAAATTTTTATTCTTTTGCCCCTGCTGCGATTATGTTTGTGGGGGATTATGTGAGGGTTTTTTAAACAAAAAAAGTGTATTTTTGGTTATGTGAGCTGGCTGCCTGGATTACTGTGATGAGAAGGCGGCATAAACATATTTAAAGTACATATTTTACAAAACCTATACTACAGCATTACAAAATAAATCAAGGGAGAATGGGAGATTGTTGTTCCATGGAAGTTTAATTGTCTAAAATCAGGAAAGAGGTAAGAACTTCAATAAAGGTTAGAAAAGAGCACAGAAATATTTCTTGTGGCTAATCTATATTTATAAAGAATTCCTATACTAGCACCTTATTTACTGAAGAACCAAAGGGCAAAGAAGGTCATTGGTAAATTTAAAAACATGCAGTTCCAGAAAGTCTCAAGAATGTTGGTTTTCCCAATTATAACTCACAACAAAAACTATTTTTATAAAGACAGTGGGCTTTTTCTGGTGGAGCACTGTTCTTTTTGTTTAAAACGGTATTGAACAAAATGTTAAGGTCATGAATGAGTGTTTCTAATTGCCTTGAAATTGCTTCATTTTAAATCTTCTAGGACAAACTCTTCTTCAAAATATTATTTTGGAAAAAAAGTACCACACCTTGGAACACCAATTTTAGAGGGAACAGTTTTAGTAAACAGGCTGTTTCCGTCTAAAGAATGTTGTCGTTTTCTATGTGAGTGAGTGTTGAATAGTTACACGTTTTGGTTAATAAAACTATTTTCTTAATAAAATATTAAAGTATGAAAAAGAAGAAATTATGCCTTCCCTGTGTGTAAAGACACACATATAACTTTTAAAGCAAAACCATCATAAAATTCCTGCTGACTCTAGATTCGAGTCCGGTGATCCCTTAAAGACCAGTGAGACTTTCACAGTATAAGGGAATCAGAGTTCCCTTCTTCAGATACAAGAAGGAATGGAGATCGTCCATGAATATGGGGACAGAGTTGTCATATTGGTTTATAATAAAACAAGATACAGCTCTGTCCCCATATTCACTCCAGCCACACAGTCACCGGACTTCACAACAACAGTTATACTATCTCAGGTTCATTCACTTTTTCAAAGTGTCAATAGTACCCTTCCATTCTCTACATTGGACAAACAGCTCAATTTCTATGTGACCAAATAAATTGACTTAAATCTGATATTAAAATCACAGCACTCAAAAAACAGCGGAAGAACATTTGAATCTTCCAGGACATTCCATTGCTAACCTGAAAGTGTCCTCAAATAGAGAAGCTTCAAGGAGAGATTACAGTGTGAGATTTCTGAACCTGAGTTCATTCACAAATTCAGAACAATGGAATCCCTGGGGCAATATAGAAACATAATATTCTTATCTCACTACAGATGCTGATTTCTGCTCTAATAAAGCTGCATTGTATCATTGTGCCTTGGTAACACCCTTTCTTTGCAACACCCTTTTCACCTCCTGAGTGGGATGTAAAGGCTCAGGGATCTCCTTTCTAGAAAGAGAGCTTTAACTCTCAAAAGTTTATACCCAGAAAATCTTGTTGGTTTTTAAGGTGTCATAGGACTTGAATCTTGCTGTTCTACTGCAGAGAAACCTGGCAGCCTGCAAGTGTTGACTCTAGGAAATCGTAAGAGTAGCTGTGGCGGAACTTTTCCTCAGAGTTACCAGTGCATCCTAGATATCAAAGCATATGGTTGATGGTCTCTTTCTGTGGAAAATACCACACTGTGTCCTGAAGCAGTCACTGAGAAGCATAATCAGCAATTGATAGCATGATTGTGGGGATAATAACAACACTGACCTTGTTCGCCTCTGAATGGGACACTAATCTGTCTATAAGAGTGGTATATCAGCACAGTTATTATTATTTATGTAGCAAATGCCCAAGGACCTGATAGGTTTCCTTCAGGTTAGTGTAAGTCCTTTAGCAGATCATCCCTCTTACTAAAAATAAAGAGGGATACCAGAGAAGTTAACAAATTGTCTGATTCAGTGTACAAAGCCAGTAGATCTGTTCTGCAAAGCTCAGAGAAAGATCCTTTCATTGGTTCAAGTGTTACGCTGATCAGTTCTTCTGACCATTGGCCCAAAAGTAGGATGCTTCCTGGGAAGGTATTTTATCACTTCAGACACATTATCAATTTAGTACTGGCAGTAGAGAGAGGAGAATATTCCCCTTTGGCCCTCTCAGTTAATAATGAAAAGTGCACTGATTGAATTAATTGGAATTTGTTGTTCATGATAGTCCTAATTCTCTTAAGTTTATTGATGGAGTGAAACCTATGTGTTCTAGCTCTGTGTCTAAAGTAATAGAGATGGAGTTCCATTATGGCAAATTAGATGTTACAACTTTTAACAAGTTGGGGCCAGGTTTCCCTCTGTCATACAAGATCACATGCAGTTCCAAAATGTGGCTAGTATTGCTTCCCATGGTGGTTTTGGCTTAGGAAAATTATGAGAGACAGCACCTCTGGCCCTAGCCAAGTTTGGACCCTGTACCTCTTTAAAAGGCAGTTCCGAGCAGCTCTTGTGTGATTCTGGGGAACATTAATTGGGTCTGGGTTCATTAAAAGTAAAAACAACTAGTTTGAACTTCAATCTTTCAGTTTAGAACAGGGTATTCAACAGTGGTGTCCTTTATCCTCTTAATTTATTTGTGTTTGAACTGCCATCTTGTGCCACTGTAAAATATAAGGGCAAAATGAGTATTTGCAGACATGAATGCAAGAATGGCTGGTAGGCCTGAACTTCTGACTCTGGAGGCCAGGTCTACCACCCATTGTTTGGCACGCTCCCCAGTTGGTCCATGGTGTATTGGTTTTTTAAAACTTTCAAGGACTATTCTTTTTAATGGAAGGAGACCTGGCTTCCAGAGTTCAGAGGCCAGGTCTTCCCATTGAAAAGAATAGCCCTTTAAAATTTGATGGACCAGTGCATTACAGAACAGCTGGGGACTGGGAATGGTTTTCTTCTTTCCCTCTCTTCCTCCCTCCTCGCTTCTACTACTTTTGGGGGGGGGGGCACTGCAAAAATTAACATTTTAATTTCTCTTTGTGAGTTCTGAAAGGGCATGATTATCGTTTTCGCCAAACTGAGTGTATTGTTATAATATTTATTAAAATAGATTTTCCCCCCACCAATGTGTCTGGAATGGTAACAGTATTCCTGATATTTAATGAGAACGATAATCATATACTTCCCAACTTCTTGGTATAGAATTAAAATTATAATTGTTGAAGTGCACACCCTTAAATCTTCTAATTCTAATTTACTACTTGGGGGGAAACTTAGTCTCCTCTCTCCAGTCTCCTAAAGGGCAGGCAGGCTGCCTAATCCTTGGGGGCAGGGGATAGACAGGGCAAAGCTTGGATGTTTGTTTCTGTTGTCTCTCGTTACTGTTGTTTCTGTTGTCTCCCATTACTGGAATCACGTCTGGCAGGTAGTACATGAAAAAATGTTTTCATTGATTCACATCTCCCACTCCACCTCTGTGCATGCAATGCTGGCTGGTGCTACTCTCTACCATGGATACCCTAGCTCCTGTGCTTCTATTAACCCATCTGGTCTGTCTGCCTACCTGTAGATGCATGCAGAGTGTTTCCACAACCTACCTAGCACACAAACTGCAGAGAACAAAATAGATCAGCAGCCAAGATCCATGATTTTATAGAATCATAAAAGGCAGTGTTATGGTGTAGTAGTGATTGGTGGAAAGGGGATACATGAACACAAACATGTCAATTGGGATTATTCAGTTCAGTGGGAAGATTTCCTGTTGGACATGTCCATCTGCTAATGCTTAGAGTGGGACCACAAGTGACGCCTGACACAGGTTGGACACTAGTCAGCTTCCCTCAAGTTTTGATGGGAAATGTAGGCATCCTGGTCTTGCAGCTTGACTCTCTGACTGCTGTCCAATGGACTTTTCAACTGTCACTTGTACAACATTCCGCCAAGCTGCCTACATTTCCCATCAAAACTTGAGGGAAGCTGGCAAGTGTCCAACCTGTGTCAGGCATCACTTGTGGTCCCGCTCTCAGTCTTCCTCAATGTCTCAGACCCTCCTGCTGTTGGGAAAATTGAAACAATATAACAAAGCAGCAGAATAGCCAACAGGTCAAAAGTTTTCTTCCTGCTCTTGAATGCTGTAAATAATTCTGTTTGAATTGAGGGTCTTTACAGTATTTTCAAATGGAATATCATTTAGGTCAGATCACAGAGTGGAACAACAAGTGACAAAAGGTACAGGTTGGACACTTGTCAGCTTCCCTCAAGTTTTGATGGGAAATGTAGGCATCCTAGTCTTGCAGCTTGGCTCTCTGACTGCTGTCCAATGGACTTTTCAACTGGCACTTGTCCAACATTCCGCCAAGCTGCCTACATTTCCCATCAAAACTTGAGGGAAGCTGACAAGTGTCCAACCTGTGCCTTTTGTCACTTGTGGTTCCGCTCACAGTTAGTAAAGTTCCAGCTGCACATCTCTAATCACAGTCTCTGGCCTTGCAGAGATGTTGCAAGTTGGCAAAGATTGTTGTGCCTACAGAGCACTGTAGAATTTGGAGCTGCAATGCTTTTATCAGTAGATGTTACAGAAGGACCTCCCACAACGCTATAACCCAACACAGTTGGAGTCTAGAGGACACATGGCCAAAGCACTAGTTGGGATCACTTGCCCTGCACAGCATCCTAAAGACATTTCTGCCATCATTTAGCACAGTACTTTAACATAATCTTCAGCTCCAGATATTCTATAGTACCCATTTATAATATCATGGCAATTGAAAAGTAGCATTGTTCTGTGGACCTGCTGAAGCTCATGTAACTGTTTTAGCAATGCCAAAACAAGCAACAACAGACTTAAAAATCAGGCATATTTGTAACATCAGAAAACTTACTAGTTCAAGGATAAAGTTTTTTTTTAAAGAAGTGGCAGGGATCATTGATGTCTCAGTTAAACTAACAAGTATGCACTTGTTTTTGCATCTTTTATCACCACTGGAAAATGCTGATTGCGCCTCCAATGTCAGCAAGCAGAGAGATAGGTCTTTTCACTTTTTAAATTGAATGTCATAGCAAGCATATTGCTCTCTTTTTTTCTTACTAAAAAAAGAGACTCAAGGTCTAACAATAAAGTGGCTATTCCCATAAAACTGTGATTCCAGTAAAGTGTTACATCAAAGAAGGGTTTGAGTTCATTGTTTATAAAAGCAGTAGACAGGTCGAATAATGTGAAGTGTTCCATGGAGCATACCTTAAATGGATATTGACTTTTTAATTACTTCATTGCATCACTTCATAATTTCATGCTTTGATGTACAATTAAAATGTGGCATCTGAGTGTGACAAATGTAGTGATCAAGTGATAGTGGACAAGATGGGGAAGAAAAAAAGACAAGCGAGACTCCTTACTCCCTTAAGTTTTAGCCCCTCCCGGTAGTCCTCATATGCTGCACATCCCAGCTGTTTTCCCCCAACATGTTGTTCGTGGTATTCCATTATGGAAGAAAATGAGGAGAAGTCTGCAGCATGTACCTGCATCTACCCTTTGTTCCCACTGTGCTTATGGCCCAGAAAGAAGCATCCCCCCCCCCCCAAAGTTCATCCCAACAGAGATTCCCACAGAGAAACAGTATCAAGTGAGATGGAGGATGTTGACCCAGGATTGTATTAATGCACAGTGGAGAATTCCTTCCTAATAAAACTCTTCCTGGCCAGCAAAATCGCTTCACACTGTGACAAAATAACATGATCTTGTTACAGATTGTTGCTTCCCCCTTAATTACAGAAAGGAATTTGTGTTCATGCCTTCAGTTCCCCATTTCAATCTTCACAAAGCAGACAGACCAGTTAGGCTTAAGCATTTCTTCAGGGACGAAAGCCTCATGCACACAATGCCTCTGTGAATTCAGTCAATGCACGCAGAGCGGGAGCAGGTCACAGCTTCTTGGTCCTCCCCACCCCCAGCCCCGTCACTGCTGGCTTGTGAGCATGTTGCCTACAGGCAGTGATCAGGAACATTTGAAAAATAGCATCCCCCAGTTATGGTGAAGGGACTATATGTGTATAGATTTTCATTTACAGTCCAACACGCTGATGAACTAGTGATCGCATGGAGGCAGTGCCAGCGTACCTGTACCCAGTCTCCCCTACATATATTGAGGCACTGTGTGCATAGGACTAGAAGTTCTACCCTTCTGTCCCCAGCAGGGCTTCCAGACCAAATAGCCAGAAGCCGGTCTTCCTTTGCATGGCTTGTGATAGCTGTTTGAAGTGGGTCCCCCTTGTTCAGTTCCCTACAGGAGTTCAAGAACATGCACTTCTCGGGTCCTAGCAGTGCTCTAGGTATAAGGGAAGTTTTAAAGCAATTTATGAGGAACTTTCCACTTGGCTGGAAAATTACCTCAGACACTGTGTGTAGTAGACTCTGACACAGCTAAGTTTCTGGGGTAAGTGGCAAGAGCCTCTGACTGATAGAAGGGATTATCTGATCAAACTAGTTTTAGGAAGGACACCAGAAGGCAGGCAACCAGCAAGACAGAGAGAAATCCTTCCCGGACCCTCTTAACAGGGGTGAATCTGGATACAGTAAACAAAAGCAGTGCAGATTTACAACCCAATCTCCTCAGCCAGGCACATGGCCACAAAGAGCCAAACTAAATGTTATGGTAGTCCTGGATTCGACCCATGGCTGCCAATGCCATTTTAGAGAAGAATTCTCTAAATGAATTTTAAAAAAATGCCACAGGGGCCCAACAGAGGGCAGGTAATCTTATTCCCTCCCTTGCACCTTTTCAAGTGCCAAAATAGCCCTGTTTCAGTACTTGAAAAGGAGTGGGGGGGGGCAAGATGGTCTCTCCCTCCATACCTCACCCTCATGGCATTTTCTAAATGGTCAGATTCTTCTGTGAAATGCCTTAAGTGGCCATGGATTGAAACAGTGGTTGTTGTTGGGAGGTTCCAGTAGAGTTACCATCTGTGGATTGGGAAATTCCTGGAGATTTGGGGAATGGGTCTGGGGGAGAGCAGGGTTTTGAAAGGGAAGGAGCTCAGTGGGGATATAATGCCATAGAGTCCACTCTCAAAGCCGCTGTTTTCTCCAGGGGAACTGACCTCTGTTGTCTGGTGATCAGTTGCCATTCCAAGAGATCTGAAGGTACCACATGGAGGCTGGGAACCCTAGGTTCCAGCATTGCAGTCCTATGCAAAATGACACCCGTCTATGCTATTTATTGCATTGGGCATAGACTGAAGCAACCTGCACAGGATTACACAGCAAACGAAGCCACTTCCTACAATGGAGGTGGTTGCTTCCAAATAGGCACTTCCCCCTGGGTTCTGTTACAGCATTTCCTGCATAGAGGAGACAGAGGCAAGACAGGATTGGCTTTTTGCTTTGTGGAAGATATACTGCTTGGTTTCAGAGGAAGGGAAGATCTGCTCCCTGCACAGCACCAGGAAAAGCTTGCCAAGCCCAGATACGTAATAAAATTGTGCCTATGGCCAAGCCGAAGAAACATATCCATGATACACCCTTCCCAGGATGAACTCAGAGCTTTGCTAATTAATTAACTGGTGTAGAGTGACCTGCAGCTCCTTTTCTCTCTTTCTCCTTCCCTTTCGAAACACTTTGGATTGTATTCCCAAGATTCAAGTAGGCAGCAGAAAACAACCCGGCGGATGCCACATTAGGGATCACTGGCTTTGATCTTAGCAGATACTGCAGAAGAGCAGTATCACCAAAGGCTGCTTCAAGCTGAACGGCTGTATTGCCATTTGAACTCCAATTCGAAGGCAAGCCAGGAAGTCCTCGGGTGCTTTCATTCCCTTTCCCTCCCTCCCCCAGTCATGCCTTAATCTCAGCATTGTGCACAAGGTGAGTAGGGGACAGACATGAATGCAAGGACTTCCTGGCTTGTTCTTGCCTGAATATAATCAATATTATAAATCCATGCATAAAAAAATCATGTTTACAGGTCAACATGTCATTCATACGCAACAAGTGTACCTGCATCCCCCATAACATCGGGTATCCGCTAGATCTACATACCAATGTTTCCTGACTATACTGACCTGTGCTTGCCCTGGCGTAATATGGGAAGCAGTTCTGCTTGTGATTTCATCCTTAAAAGAGTGCACACTTGCATTTCTCATTTGAATCCTCCTAACTTGAAATGCTTTTTATCATTAACAGAGTCACTGGAGGTGAATTGTTTGAGGACATTGTTGCTAGGGAGTATTACAGTGAAGCCGATGCAAGGTAAGTGCTGGATTTTGAGGTTTTTCAAAAGTCTTTCTTTGTTAAGTTGTTGCTTATGAAGCAGTGTAGTATTTGGCACCAGAATTTGGCACAAAGCAGCAGCTTGCCTATTCATTTTTATCTTGCCCTTTCTCCAAAGAGCTCAGGCTGTATGGTTCTCTGTCTCGGGTCACCCTCCTGCTAAGCTGACACTCTGGGAGCAATCCTGTGCAGGTCTGCTGGGAAGTAAGCCCCTTTTAAAATCACTGGGCCTTACTCCCTGGAATGACGATTACAACCCTTAACTGCTACAGAAAACAGTTTTAATTTGACATGCAAGACCTCCAGTTTATTTGGGGAAGTCCAGCTTTAAATATGACTAGTGGAGCCTGCAGGAAAACCACAGCAAGTGGAAAGTTGCTGCTGCCACATGGCTCACCTTTTCCGACGGGCTGCAGCAGCAGGTAGGGAAAGAAGTCATATTCTCCCAGCCACGACTACTTATTCCGCTGCTCTTCCTGGCAAATGAAGCAAAAAACAGTAGTGCCACCTTCTCCCTCTCCCCCTCCTCCCAGCCACTGCTCTTTGACTACCTTCTCTCCCTGGCAGGGACAGCAGCTATGGAAAAAAGAAGAAAGCTGCACTGCCTTTCCCTTGTTCTGCCCACTGCCACTGCCTTTCCCTTGTTCTGCCCACTGCCACTGCCTTTTTGTTCATCTGGCTTAGTTTCTGCCGAGCAGCAGCAGCAGCACCCGTAGCCCATCTCCTCTTCCTGCCCATCCAGGTTCTTCCCCTCTTTCGTCAGCAGCCATTACGTGACGTCTGCTCTCCGCAGCATCCTGAGAGCTGTTTCCTTTTCGTTATCTATGCCTGTGCAGACAACCCTTCCTTAGTTTGGGTTATTTTATTCTTTTCCATTTTACATTTTTCTGCAAACCTGAGGGTCCCTCAAGTTTGTAGAGTAATCTCACTTCTCTCTACTTGGCCCCAAGCCATAAATTTAAGTATCTCCAGATGGGACATGTTGAGAATTAAATATATCAAAAAGCAGGGGGCATCTCATTTCCCCATCCACCACTCTCTCTCTTCTTTCCCTCCCTTGAAAGTTCCCATAGCCTCTCTCCTTTTCCTGCTTCCTTCTCTCCTTCCCACCCACTTGCCAACTTACCCTTTTCTGCCCCTGTGTTCAGGTTCTCCTCCTTCCCTCCCTCTGGCAGCCTTTGTGGTGTTGGACACCACGTTGGGCCCAGTTGTGCAGTGCTGACTGCTGCCACCTGTCCCAGTTACGTGATGACTGTGGCTGTTGGGCCAGACATGCAGTGTGGGTTGGGCCTAGCTGCATGGTGGGGAACCTGCAAGAACTTGTGATGGGGCACCTCTCTTCCCCTTGTAACCTGCTTCCCATGCTATTTCCTTTTTCTCTTCTCCTGACCTCCTTTTGCCATTTTGCAGTGGACTTCCCGTGGGTTTAACGTCTGAACCAAATATTAGTCCTAAGGGATTTTGCCCACCAGAAGCAAATAGGCAATCAACAGACTTTTCAAAGTCTGTTTAGGCACTGAGGAAATAAACAGTGATGGTTTCCAGCTCTCTGAACTCTCTCACCTTGACAGTAGATCCCCCTCCCCCATAAAACTTCTTTTTCTGATGGAGAGTGAGGAAATAAATTGATTTCTGAATTTTGGTACAACTGCCCTGTCAGTATGTAAGAACCCGCCTCCTATTCCTTCCCGCTCATTGCTACCCAGAGATGGTCAAAGAAATTTCTTTCACTTTGGAGACATTTTTTAGATTTCATCAATAGCACCCATGCCCTTGAAAGATTGTACAGTGTATGTAAATAGTGTAGTGAAAATAGTATAATTATGATGGAACTGTAGAGATGAAATGGAATGTATGATTTATAGCATGTATCCAAAGAATGTAAGACTTTTGATTAATTTTGTTATTAGAATAAGATGGAATAAAAACAAATAAAAATATTTAGAAAAAGAAAAAGGCAGATTGTACAGTGTATGTAAATAAGTGCTGTTCCACATTCTAAGGAGTATTCACAATTAATTTTGCTGGTATTGAAAATTTAGGGTATAATCTTAAAGAGTGTTTCAAAACAGTGTCTTCTCCCTCCTTCCAGTGTTACAAAACAATTTTGGCTGTAAATAGGCTAAAACGTCAGAATGTGTTCAGCCATAGGGGTCTGCAGCATGGGCTAAAATTTTCAGATGTGAATGCATAAAATGAAGAACTATGATCTAAGGGGTTTATTTCTATATTTGGTCCTGCTGGAGGGTTGTACACAAAACCCCTCAGTGATTTGTACTGATTTTTTCCCAGTTAGTTTTGCCCTATGAAATGCTTTTTGGGTTTCACTACTAATGTTTTGTGCCTTTCCTTTATGTTTTGGATTCATTTGTACTTCTCCCTGTCTGTTCCTCCTGTACAAATGTTGACCTTATATTCATGTGGTTATTATTAAATATGTGTGTGCTAATGTGAGTGGAATGGAGAATGTGTATAAAAATGAAGCATTGTACACATTCAGCTGATATAGAGAATGTGCACATATTGGCAAGATGCGCAGGGAATTGTGTACATTGTCCAGTCACTGTGCATAACTTCTGGGGCGGGGGGGGGGGATTAATCAGTGCATAATCTCCAAGAATGCAGTATGCATATTAATAATATATGCTTGACAGATGTTTTGCATATTTTCCAACTTCATTTGGAGACTCTGAGTCTCTCTACAAGAGGTATCTTACATGAGGACACTCAAGGGCAAGGAGACACAGTGTTAGCTGGGAAGTGTAGTTTAAAATTTCACTTCACTTTCACTTCTCTACAGGAGGTTGGTTTCAAAAGACAGAGCAGTGGAGATTGCTCCTCAGAGGGTTTGTTAATTTCATCTTCGCCTCCCTAAATGAGCGGTGAAATAGAGCCGGGCAAAGATGAAATTAACAAATTTTCTGAGGAGTGACCTCTGTCAGTTCTGTCTATTAAAACTACTCTTGTGTAGAGAGGTGAAATTGACTGGGCCTTTGGCTCTGTCTTTTTAAACTATGCTTCCCTGTTAAGATTGTCTCCCTACTCTTGAGCATCCTCGTGTAACATGTCTCGTGTAGAGAGACTTGATGTTGACCAGGTCTTATGAACCTACCCAATCACAACAGTTATCTTTGAAGGCTCTACTACAGGTGTCCTCCTCCATCTGAAGCTAAACAGGTCACAACCCAAGAAATAGCGCCAACGTTATGGAGTTCCCTCGCCAGAGAGATTTAGCTGTCCCTTTCTATCATTGTCTTCCACCTGTGGAGGAAGACTTGTTTTGTCTGGCATTCCCCGATTCTCACTGACCCTTCCCCCCATTCATGTGTTTTGTGTATTTTGTCTTGTTTTTAATGGATGTGTGTGTTTTAAATCTTGTTTTAATGGGTGTTTTGCTTGCTGGCTTGGGGGCCCTAATTTGGGTAGAAAGGTGGTTTAGAACTCAGTTCAAGCCACCTTGATCTATGTGGAATGGCAAGGTATAAATGGTTTAATGAATATAAACAAATATTTTGAATAAATTAAAAATAAAATTTAAATGAATAAATTTGCAAAAGCACCCTCATCTAAGTGCATTCTATACAACATTTAATGATTATGCGTAGTGCAGCTAGTTGATTTTTAATTACATTCTCCATTCAGCTCCCATTAAGACAACATATATAATGTTCCCAAGGGATACAAGGAACCCTACAAATAACTTATTGTGGTTTCCCTTTTTTCTATGGATGTATTTTTCTCCTAATACTTTAAAATCTCCTGCCACTAAATGAATGGAAAGTAACACAGAGATGAATCTGTCTAATGAAGCATGTTATGTGTTAAATGTCATTTATTTTCAGTAGATTTTAAAATAACTTTCTGTATTGAGCATTGCTGTGTTCTAGTTCATGTAATTAAAATGTATCCAAAGTGTGATGATTTTTTTTTTAATTTCTTATGATTTAAGTTCTTTTCGTTTGTGTTTTTTTGCATTGAATGTGATTATGTGCCTTTAAAATGTTTTTTCCCTTCCATTCTGCCCTTGTATCTTTACAGTCATTGTATACAGCAGATTCTAGAAAGTGTTAATCATTGTCACCTAAATGGCATAGTTCACAGAGACCTAAAGGTCAGTATCTGGTCCTATAGGTTGACTAAGAAGTGTTTTTCTTTTTTCTGGCTTGAGGTTAAAGGGTGGGTTGGCTGAGAAGTTCCCTTGGTTATCCTTCCTCGCCCTCAAGGTGACAAAATAAATGCATGGTGCTGCTTTTCAGTTTGCTACCATCACAGGTCTAACATACATCACCGTAAAAGATGAAATAGGCTCTACTAGAAGAATGACCTTCCAGAATTTATACCACTCATCCCAAGTGGTGCCATATGGCCTGATAGGAATTGCCATAAAGTTTGGAAGGAGGTTGCATTTAATCATGCAGCTTGACTTTGTCTGTGATGTATGTGATGTAACCTGCAGGTCTAAAACACCACTTCTGTTCAGAGACTGTGGGTTGTAGTAGCAGAACAACTGGCTGCACATTGCTCTGCTAGAGTACAGTGAACCCTCCAGTGACTGCAAGCAAATAATTGGTCAGCTAAATGAAATGATGAAGAATAAATAATTTATCCCCAACGTATTACTACTTAATCTTCAGGGTTTCTGGTGTGACAGAACCCTCTCACACACAAATGAGAAGGAAAAGTAACAAGCAGCTCAGCATAAGCTAAATTATTTTGATTGGGTCTTATTGGCTTTCATTATCAAGGTTTTAGTATACAAAACAACGTCTTCCCAAGAATTGAACCCATGTATTAAAGTGGAGTCCACGTAATCCTGTTCTCCCATTAATATCATGTATTTCAAAGGAAGTGAAGCAAAGCCCTTCACAGTGGCAACCTTTCTGAGGCAGCAGCTACTCTAGCTGAGGATTGTGTCTACCTTTCTCGAGGCTGTACATCACAATCTGAGTTGTTTGCCCATTTTGCACTCTAACCCAGTCTCGCTGAGGGTATACAGACAGTGAGTGTACAGCTTGGAACTAACACACGCCCCCTGGTGTTTGCATGCAGTCATTGCATTCAGCAGATCCTGGAGGCTGTGCTCCACTGCCATCAGATGGGTGTAGTCCATCGGGACTTGAAGGTGAGTAATGCCATTGAGGAAGATAACCACACTACACAGTCTCAAGGCACTGTTTAGCTGCACTGATGCATGTAGAGACCAAAGGATGTCCGCTTGTTAATTTACAGGTTGTTTGGACAGTTGTACAGTTTGCATTTAAAGAACTGTGCAGCCATCCTTCTCTTAAAGACTTAGGAATGCTTTCTTTTCCTCTTCCCAGGGGCATAAATATCCCTGACATTATGCCCATGCATGACTATCTCAAAAGCTGTAAAAGTTAAAAATTGAGCTTATTAGTATGGTCCTTATCATTCCAAGGACAAAACAGGAGCTAAGAACATTGGAAAGAAGATGCAAGCCTCAGGATATACATGTTCATTCTATTCCTACCCACCCCAAGTTTTGTTCCTCATTCTCATTTTGGCCTTAAGATTCAGAGATGTTGTAGGGAGTGGAAGGAATGTGCTCAGGGGGAGAGCACAAACTAGGCACGTTGAAGGCCGCATGTTCGATCCCTGGGCCCTCTAGCTGAAGGATCTGAGGTATCAGATGCTCAAAAAGACCCTTCTCTTCCCTAGACCCTGCAGAACCACTGCCGGTATAAATAAAAATAAGCTAGATGAAGTAATCATGTGATTAGTATATAAGTAGTGATGTATAACTCCCTTAACATTTCAGTTCTGCTGGCCAGTTAGCAACTATATATATAAATTATACTGAGTCAAAAAGGGCAATGCATTGACTTTCTATTTTATGGGTTGAATCTAGACTAAATCATTCAACAATGGAAGAAACGTAACTTCTGCCAATTCTCCCTTCTTGCTGCAGACCTCCAATTTTCCCCTCCACATTATTCTTAACTAGTAACAAAGCCCATTGTGGGAAAAATACAAAGGGCTCTAGAAAGGGGAGGGTGGGCAGGCGGGCATTGCCTCCTCTTCCATGACTGACCCTGGCCAGGTGAAGGCAGAGGGCAGCCATTGCCACCTTCTCCGCTCCTGATCTCAGATGGGTGAAGGCGGGGGGTGGGTATTGCCACCTTCTCTGCTCTTGAACACAGCTGGTTAAGGTGGAGGGTGGGCATTCCCACTTGCTCCACACTTGATCCCGGCCAGGTGAAGGGGGGCAGGCATTACAACCTAATCCGTGCCTGATTCTGGCAGGGTGAACAGTGGCAGGCACTGCTACCAGCTCCACTCTTGATCCTGGGCAGGTGAAGGGAGGACAGGCATTGCCGCCTGTTCCACACCTGATTCCGACCGGGTAGGGCAGGCATTGCCACTTGCTCCACTCCTGATCCCAGCTGGGTGAAGGGGGGTGGGCATTTCCACCTGCTCCATGCGTGATCCTGGACCTATGAAGGGGGGGGGCATTGCCACCAGCTCGGTACCTAATCTCGGCTGATCCAGGCCCCGTGAAGGGGGGGTAGGCTTTGCCACCTGCTTGGTGCCTGATCTCAGCCAGGTGAAGAGGGGAGGGCATTGCCACCTGCTCTATTCCTGATCCCAGCAGGGTGAAGTGGAGCAGGCATTGCCTCCTGCTCGGCGCCTGATTTCATCCAGATGAAGGGGAGTTGGCATTGCTGCCTGCTCCACAGCTGCTCCCAGCTTGGTGAAGGGAGGGCAGGCATTATCACTTGCTCTGCACCTGATTCCAGTGGGTTGAAAAGGAAATGGGCATTGCCACCTGCTCCACTCCTGATCCCAGCTGGGTGAAGGTGGGAGCAGGCATTGCCTTCAGTTCTGCGTCTGATCCTGGCTGGGTGAAGGCAGGGGGTGGGCATTGCCACCTGCTCCATGCTTGGTTCTGGCTTGTGATTGCGGGCAGTGAGCATTGCCACCTGTTCTGCTCCTGATCTTGGCTGGGTGGTGGCAGAGGGTGGGCATTGCCACCTGCTCCACTCCTGATTACAGTTGGGTGAAGGAGGTGAGCATTGCCACCTTCTCCACTCCTGATCCAGGCTGGGTGAAGGGGGGGTGGTCATTGCCTCCTGCTTCGCACCTGATTCCGGTTCGGTGAAGGGGGACGGGCACTGCTGCCTGTTCCACGCCTGATCCTGGCTGGGTGAAGTGGGGGGTGACCATTGCTGCCTGCTCCGCGCCTGATTCTGGCAGGTTGACAGGAGAGTGGGCATTACTCTGCTCCTGATCCCAGCTGGGTGAAGGGAGGGTGGGCATTGCCACCTGCTCTGCTCCTGATCCCAGCTGTGTGAAGGCAAAGGGAGGGCATTGCCATCTGCTCCACTCTTGATCCCAGCTGGGTTTAGGCGGGGGGCAGGCATTTCCGCCTGCTCCGCACCTGATCCTGACCTGGGTTTTTTGCCCTGGCACACTCTCTGGATGGACAGGCTACCTTGTCTGGGCTTTCCTCCACAGCAGCGCCCTCTGGAGGCGCACTTGGGTAGAAAATGAGTTGTCAGGAATATGGTTTTCCTTCTATACTGTAGGATGGTTTCCTGTTCCCCAGGAGCAGCATTTCAGAGAGATCAGCGGGCTGCTGCAGGAGGGAAAGAGACACAAAAGCATTGTTTTGCTTGCAGTTAGTCTTCACTAAGCAGGAACTATAGTCAGGATTCAACCCTATGTATTGATTTAATTATTTAAATATTTAAATTCTGTCATATATTCTTTCACACACACACACACATACACACACACACACACACACACACACACACACACGAAGTGCAGCTCTACAAATGAGTATTTTCCTTAGGTTCTTCCCACCTTTCTTTTCCTGCCCTTTTATCTATTACCAGGTCTAAGACAAAAAGAAAGAATTTTTAAGACCTATTTTCTCAATACACAATTTTTTGCACTTTAGCAAAACCCAAAATAAACAGCAATGAATTCCGTACCATAATAAATACTCTCACAAAAACATACCTATCTTCCAATAAATGTTTCTCCTCAACAAATAGGAGGACTCCTTGTTCTCTTTGAAATTAATATAGTCACATATTATTGTCTCATGAGCATTTGTAAGCTGTTACTTCGGCCCTACTTGTAATGTTCTAGACTTTGACTACCCAGGGTTTTTTTTTAACTTCTTCAAAGTTTGTTTTCTGTTATTTTGGAAGACTCATTTGAAAATCTTAGATCTGAAAATGAAAGGAGATACAATCCAGCAAAAGTTACACATCTTTAAAGCCATTTAATTCAGTCAAACTAGCGGGAGAACATTTTTATCTTCCAGGATGTTCTGTACAAGAACTATACTCCGAAAAAATTTTTAGACCAGGACTCCAAGTGGAATTCATTAACCAATTGACACTGCAAAATTTGGTCTCAATTAATCCTGAAAGTGGATTGGATCCAACCAACTTTTTCGCTCAGTCATGTCCAATTCCTCTTCTTATTACAGCCCCCATTTCACATGGTGTTTCTCCATGAAGATCCAGTGATCCCCTGCATGGTCTTTTGGGTGATCACAGGGGTCTCTCTCCTCCCTTTTTCACCAGTAGAAAAGCTTGTTGTGTCCAACCCAATGGCTTATATTCTACACAAAATTTTCTCTCTTTAGATATTTATCACTTGTTCTTGCTGTGCTGACTTATCACCAGTACTAGTTAAGAGTGGGCTATGCGCACACAAACTGAAGATTGGATCTTTTGATTAATTTAACTGGACTCTGCATCCATCTGTATTCTACATAGGACAGCAACACCACCTACAGTTATTTCTTGCATTGCTTAGACTTTTGGCCACACCTTATAGGGAAACCCTGTGGCCTTGTAATTCATAATCCCTTTGCGCATTGACTCAACATGTGGAGAAGAAGGCAGGCATGAACTCACTGGCCTTGCATCAACATGATTGCCTGTTCATAAGCTCTGAGCCTAGGCGTGTACACTCTCACTTTGTGATCAGCAGCAGTGTTTTCTGAATGTTGCAGATCATGGGATGGGTGACTATGCTCGGACACTTCCTCGGAGCCCCCAGTTATACGTACCATTTATTATCGGAATTTGCCAACTCTAGTTGGTCAGCCTGTATTGAAGGTAAAATAAGTTCCTTGAACTTATCTATAGAATCTTTATCATTGCTATCTGAGTCTGAGGCCTTCTCAAAAATAAAATACAGTCTTTTGGGATTAGAGTTACAAACTCTCTATAGTTCTGCTAATAGAACTTGTTCTCCCCTAAACTTGGGGATTTTCCCTAATGTAAGTTTCCCAGCAGTATACCTTTACCAACTCCTGGCTCCCAATTTACGTAGAGCCTTTTCTCTGGCCAGATTTAATGTTCTTCCTTCAGCCATTTTATCCGGCAGATTTCATGGGATTCCTTATTATAGCAGGTGTTGTCCTTGTTTGATGGACTGTGTTGAAACTGTTTCCCATGTTCTTCTCCAGTGCCCTTTTTATCTGGCACCACGCCGGGATCTTCTACATCCTATATTAGCCCAACTTTCAGAGTTTTCTGATGATTTTAAAGTTCAGTTCCTGCTTGACAACCCAGATGGGGAAATAACTGAAATAGTAGCGAAGTTTCTCTACAGTGCCGTGGCTATACGCCCTGACAAGTCATATTCTGTACTGGCTTTGCTGCACTGTTGCCCTGCTCCTATCTGTATTTTAATCTCATTTTGTATGGAGTCTCTGTATTTAAAATTTTTCTGTTTTATATATGCCAATAAAGGCTTGCTTGACTGACTTCCTCGGAGCATGCACACATTGCACATGACCTAATGATCACATGGACAGCACTCGTGCACATGGGCAAGCACTCATGCCTGTTCTCCGTTCCCATGGTCCAGGGCAATATGGGCTAAGATTTTTCTTCTTTCTGTATTCTTCATATTTGTACCTACTCACTTAGGTGACCAGTTCATGCATTTAAGGAAGTGAGTTCAGTAAATTTGATCTTCGTTGTTGTTTTAATTTGAAAGAGAGCTGTAAGGTCATGCTTAAAATCTCTCCCGTGAAATGACGGGATGTAATCAGTCAATAGCTGAGCACTTTTATGGCCACAGTGCTCTTAATTAAGCCTGCAGGGTATCTTAGGGTAAGATGCTAAATTTTTTTGTTAACACCCTTCCAGACATGCCAACTCAACCTCTGTGTAGGCTGTTTTTACAGCATCCTTCAAAAGGGAGTAAAGAACTTGTTTCTGTTTTTAATTCATCACTGCTAGACTGATGTGTGTAATGAATTATTCATGTGCCATTCGGCCTTGTGCTGCACTTGTCTCAATCTGTCAGTATCACTGACAAAATGAGAAAGGGAGCAATTTCTGAAGTATTTGTGCAATCCGTCTGTGCTGTTACATAACCAGTATTCCCCCATCACCTCAGGGCTGAGTGGAGATTCCTTGGCTGTAGAGCTTAGAATAATATAACATTCAACATTTTGATGAACCTGATTATATTAATATTTTCCTTTTCCATACATTCATTGAAGGTTAGAATAAATTATAATACACAATAAAACAGAATAGAGTACAACAAAAACAGTTTTCTCTCATCCAACCAGTTAAAAAATCCTAGCTCTTAAAATCATATGCCATAAGATTTTAAAAATCTTTTCTCTGTATGTCAAATCTCATTTTATCCCACCTTTCTCCAAAGAGCTCAGAGAAAAAAACGGTTGTCCCCTCCACCAGGTTATCTTCACAACAATCCTATGAGGTATTCTAGGCTAATGGAGAAATTGCATAAATAAAACAGCAGCTAAATGATGGTTTGCTCTCTATGCCTGACTGCAGCTAAGAGTGCAAATTTGTGATCCAGGCACTGACTTCTTCCTTTCCTGGATCAATGTTCCAGACTGTGCCGTTAAGTCTCTCCTAGCCTTCCCCAGTCCTGCACATTTGCCCCACCTCTTCAGATTTCATGCATGACTTTTCCTTGTTCTGAAATGGCGAATGCATGTTGTTTTCTGGGCATTGTCCAGCTGCCCAGAAATTTATTGAGCTTGTTATTGAAGTGTGTTGTTGTTTTCTAATGAAGTATACTTACTTCCTTGTGACAGTGATACTTACTTTACAGTCTTTGGGGTCAAAGTTATTTGCTAATGAGTACTAAGTATTTCCAGCAGAACAGGAAAAAGGACTAGCTGTTTGAGAGTTGTGTACTGTGAAAAATCCTTACCTACTTGTCTAAGACACCTAACAGCCCTACACTTCACTGTGCTGGATATTTGAAGGTTACAGATAAATGGGATCATTGAATGCTGCTAAGTAGTTTACCTAGGCAGTGGTGGTGGTGGAGAGTGCCCTCAAGTCATAGCTGACTTATGGCGACCCCTGGTGGGGTTTTCAAGGCAAGAGACTTACCAAGGTGGTTTGCCATTGCCTGCCTCTGCAACCCTGGTCTTCACTGGAGGTCTCCCATCCAATTACTAATCAAGGCCAACCCTCTGGGATTGGACGAGATCAGGCTCACCAATAGTTTCCAGGAAGTAATGATCTCCTGCATCTCTTTCTCTAGAAAAAATATTCTGCTATGTTAATTTGAGTGATGCCACGTTCACAAGTTATATATGAATTAACATGGGGGCCATGGGAAAGTGAAACTATGCCCAGTGAGCCCTCCCCAATGTGCATTTCGCAGAACTTGTAGACAGAGCATACGCGTTGCAGACTTGCTCCATGCTATCAGGAGTCCAGCAAATGGTCTCCAGTTATGCACTGCATTCCTGATCGTACTTTTGTCCATTTGAGGGCCTGTTCACAAGTTCTGTCGAATGTGACTGGGACAAGGCCAGCAAGAATCCTATGCCCTCCTCCCCATATAGGGTCACTCTTGTCGAATGTAACTGCTGAACAGTGCTGAGTGGTAAGCAAATATGATGGCATCGTTCTCATGTTTGTGACCTATAACAAGCCAGTTGCATAACTTCTGAAAGAGATTAACGTAAGTGAATGAAAAATTAAATCAAGGAAATTTAAGTGAGGGAAGGTTTAAATAAAGGAAAAAGTTTTTAGCATGAGTCCCCCTAAGAGTTGGTTGTGCTTTCTAATAATTTACCTGATAGGTAAAACAGGTTTTTTTGTAATAATAATAGTAATAAAGCATAGACACTTTTGACCTTGCAAATGTGTTCATTTATTGTTTAGTTGGGGCATTTATGTGTGGGGCATAGAGTTGACATCCTCTGGGTAAGGCCTGGAGTTCTCCCAGAATAGCAGCTGATCTCCAGGCTACAGAGACCAGTTCCCCTGGAGGAAACGGCAGCTTCGGGGGGCAGGCTCTGTGACACTCCCGGCCTCACTAAGCCTCTTCCCCAAACACTACCCCCGCCCCCAGACACCATCCCCACATCTCCAGGAATTTCCCCCAAACCAGAGTTGGCAGCCCTAGTATGCGATTTCTCCAGAGTTTGCCTTCAGAAAAAAAACATTTAGTCGTTATTCCTTGTTTCCGAATGCTCAAAAATAATTCTTTGGCAAGACATCCACTTCGTTTAATAATGATCAAAAGTGCCTGAAATAGCAGCATACGCAAAACTGGAAGCACGGTCCTGTGCTGCCAACTTTCACCAGTAGCAGCCCTCCAGGATCTCAGATAGAGGTCCATTGAGCTCTTTTTAGACTCTTGGCAAGGCAGTTATGCAGACATAGCGGGCCCTGAGGTTAATGCTCTGCCTGCGACGGATGAGAGCATAAAAGTGCAATGTGAAAAACAGTTTTCAGGATCAATTCCAAAATTGTTCCATTCTGTAGGTTGCTTTCGGGTACATTATTTTTTAAAAGCTCATAATAGAGCTTTTATTTTATGTGCAGCAAAAGCAATTGGGAGACATGTTCTTTCCCAGAATGGAAGCAGCATGCATGTGACCAGCCCCTTCTGTAATCAGACCTTTTGTCGGTTTTCAGGAGATCCTCCAGGGGCATTTAAAAAATATGGACTTACATGATTTCTCATTTTCTTCCCCTTCCTTTTCCTTTGCACGAAGCCTGAGAATTTGCTTCTAGCAAGCAAGTCCAAGGGGGCGGCTGTGAAACTGGCAGATTTTGGATTGGCTATAGAAGTGCAAGGCGAACAGCAGGCCTGGTTTGGTAAGGAAACTCTTTTACTCATCACCTGTTTTTCCCCTTTCTGTGGTCTCTGCAGCATGTATAAATCAAACCTAGCAATGATGGTGCTGTAGCAAATGGGCATAATGTGGTATACCCTATTTGTATCTGCAGTCAAGGCTGTTTCTACACATCAGTATATAATGCATTGTATTGTATGCATTATACTGTCATATTGTATAAATGCACGGTTTATAGTGTAGTTCTCTAACTTTGTAATCCAGTTTTAATCACTGTTGGTTGCATGTTTTATACTGTTCTTATTGCATTGTTTTAATTGCATGATCAGTCTGAGTGAGAAAGATGGACTATAAATGAATCAAGTAAATAAATATTCTGTTACTGTTACACGATAGCAGTCGATTGCTTTTCCCACACAGGAAAATCCAGTTACAAAGAGGATTGCTATTATATAAAAGTGGTGCACTCACTATCCAACACTGTGTGGATGCATGCAACATTTCAACCGCTTTAACACTTTCCTCTTGAGAAATGCAAAATATCAAATCTTTTATCTGATTTCCCTGCTTCAACATCTTACCTTAACCACTTAGAGTTTGTACTGAAGTCCTGATCTTTAAGGAACTGCAAAGATCTTTAAGGGACTGGTTGCATTCAGCCAACTTTTCCACTAGTAACAGAGGGAGGGGAGGATCCTCTTTGACCACGAAAAAGGCTAGGAGGGGAATTGTGGCACCTGTACTGACAAAAGCCTTGTGGGACAGGGGGAGCAGGAAACAGAGGAACTGACCAGGATTGAGTTGTAAAAACTGGCTGGATCCAAACCACTCTCTTTCTGTGTGGTGCAATCTCATGTTTCTTCGCCTAGGACACTAAAGGGATGATGGAAGCATACATTAGTTATCTGGTGTTTTCCCTTCCCCTTCAAGTATTCACAGACTGGTTAAATCCCTTGATTGTAAGGCAAAATGAAATGGGGGAAATGCTATAGTGAATATTCTATCTTTATCAGAGTAATTTAATGGAGAATATAAACTTTTCCTCAAATTTGTCTGCTGAGATTCTCTGAATGAATTCGATTTTTTTCTCTGAAGAAGGCTTAAAATAATTTTATGAAAAATATATTTCATAAATGTCTGCATTGCAAATGAGGAGAATCAGACAAATAGATCTTGTTCTATGGAAGGATAAAGATGGAAGGACTAATGTAGCTCATCCAACAGAATATTAAGGGCATTTTATAAGCATCTCTGATACTCTATGAATACTCTCCCATAACTAGAATCATAGTTTCTGTTTAGGCTTTGCTGGTACGCCAGGATACCTTTCCCCAGAGGTGCTACGAAAAGATCCTTATGGAAAGCCGGTGGACATGTGGGCATGCGGTAAGGTCATTTTAATTCCTACACTGGGGGCAATCATATCTTCCTCAAAATGTCTCAGTATAAAGAAAAATAGAAATTTTATATTTCCAGTGCTTTGTTGCACCTCAAAGTCCTCTGCACAGCTTATTTCCACATGAAGTGTGTTTTGGTGTATTTCCTAATTGAATTTTCTCTTTATTTCCCTCTTGGCTTTCATTGTCTGTGAATATTAGCACCTTCTGAATCCTCTAGGCATACCCAGACTCTACAGCTTGGAAATATTTACTGAGAACAAATGCAATTTAAGGAGAGGTCACTGTGCAAACTGCACGATGTAATGGCCTCATGGACAGCCTCTCAGTGGCCAGTCCTCTCATCTATAAAAGGGAAGATAATAATGGCCTACTTTGCAGGGTTGTCAGCAGAGCAAGCAAGAAAAAGATGCAAAAGCATTTTTCAGTAATAGAGATGATGAATATTCATCAATTCACTTAACTCATGTTTAACTTAATGGCCCCACACGGTAGTAGCTAAATGATACTTATCATGTGATATAGTCATCTTTTTTCTGTGTTCTTGTTATGAACATATTTGAAAAGCACAAACAAATGAAGTATTGGAGGAAATTCATCAAGTCGGTAACAATATGTATCTTTTTTCCGTTCATTTGTTGCACCTGGCCTGTCATTAAGAAGCTAAAATTCAATTTGAATAAAACCTTCTACAGCCTACAGCATAATTCTTGAATGATTTCTCAGTTAGGTTGGTGTGTAATTTTAACCTGGCAGCTTCAGTTAAATGAACCAGGTAATCCAGTTGAGGCACTAGAGAGATGCACTGCTAGAGATGGGCACGATCTGCATTACGATCCAAAAAAACCCACGATAATGGCGATCGCGCGATCATGACTCAGCGGAACGTGATCGGCCACAGCCAACAATCCAGCAATCGGGAGGGGGCTGGATTGGGGCTGGATCGTGCTCGGATCGGGAAGCCAGACACTCAGGCACCAGTAATCTATTCCCAGGGCAACGGAGCCAGGGGAATGCCTGAGCTGTGTTTCCCCTCCTTCTGTCGCCCTGGAAGGCTTCCTTCCAACCATGGAGCAGCAAAGCAGTCACCAGTTGGGAGAAGACAGCCAGGGGAGGGAGGGGGAAGGGGGTGTTCTGTAGCCATGGGCACTCCAATCTCATCCCTGCAAACCCTGATAGGCAGCTCTGATGGCCAAACACAGACGGACAAACACAAGCACAGATGCCGCCGGCATCACCCACCGTTCTTTTCTCGCCAGCGCGCTCCTTTTTGGCCTGGCGGGCGGGCACATGGGGGTGCCGCCGGCAAGCAGCCAGACCCCCTGCCCCCTGAGGGGAGGCAGCTCATCACTGTCTCCCCATGCCCGCCGGGCCCGGTGGCCGCCGCCAACACCCACCTTCCCACATAGCTGGGAATAGCAGCACGCCCCGCTTTGGCCTCCACGATCCACGGATCGGGAACGGGAGATGATCGGTGTGGATCGTTTAGTCGGGATCGTCACCGGTGCCGATCCACGATCGGCTGGATCGGCAATTTTTTTTGGATCATGCCCATCTCTACCCACTGCCAGTCAGAGCAGACAGTTCTGCCCAATGGTCTGACTCTGTATAAAGCCGCTTCGTGTGCTCCCCATGTCTTAATTTTCTCTCAGTAGAGCTGAAGTGTCTTTGGGGCATATGCGCTTTCTGCAGCTATTTCAATGACAGTAAATGAGGAAATATTCAGAGACTTCCTTGTACACATGCAGATTCTGCCATCTAGGAACAGAACATCATTGGGGAAGTGCATGGTAGCTCCATAAAAGTAGGCCATTTAAGCCTTGCTTGTTGCAATTTTAAAATATTTCAGATTTAATATAGGATATTGTTAGTATCATCATTTCTGTTCATTGAAAAGTCACGATCGGGCCTTCATGGCATTTTTAAAGCCCTTAAAATGGCAGCAGTGTCCATGTGAACAGCATTATGTCTAGATTGTGCCTCACGGACACTGCTGTTATCAGCAATAGATTTTTGCACACGTGTCATTATCATATCCACTTTGCCCTATCTAAGAGCGGAACCACAAGTGACAAAAGGCACAGGTTGGACACTTGTCAGCTTCCCTCAAGTTTTGATGGAAAATGTAGGCAGCTTGGCGGAATGTTGGACAAGTGACAGTTGAAAAGTCCATTGGACAGCAGTCAGAGAGCCAAGCTGCAAGACCAAGATGCCTACATTTCCCATCAAAACTTGAGGGAAGCTGACTAGTGTCCAACCTGTGCCTTTTGTCACTTGTAGTTCCGCTCTAAGATGATATTTGTTTGAGTCTTTTCAGCTGAATGCTCTTGTGAATTTTCCCAGGTGTTATTCTCTACATTCTCTTGGTGGGATATCCTCCATTTTGGGATGAAGATCAACACAGACTCTACCAACAAATCAAGGCTGGTGCTTATGATGTAAGTAACAAATGAGGAGAAGTAGAACAATACAGGAAAAAGGCAGTCCTTTGGGTACCTCAGCTCAAAGCCATTGAGGCTGTTAAAGATAGACACCAGCCCTTTGTATTGTGCTCATTAAACTTCCATTGCAGATCTTTCAGCATGGAGATCCATGTGGACATCACATTTTGAACCAACTGAGGTTCCTGGACAGTCTGTAAATGCAGCCTCATGTGCAGCATTAAAAAATCTCAATAATAATCTGTAAAACTAAAGTTACATAAAAATTTATGTTTAGGCATTGGCATCTTCTTCAAGCATGGAAAGAGATTGGGTATACAGTATTGATTCCTGTGACTGATAGATGTAAAAAACTTCTGAACTGGACAGACCTGGATTAAGTCTGGTAAGGCCACCAAGGACCTAGCCTAACTCAGACATTTAAAAAAATCTATTGGAGCCACCATATGACTCCCAATCATTTGAGTCTGTCCAACCTGTTAACAAATTAAAGGTGGAACTGAGTTCTAGAGCTATCATCCCAAGATAATGAACCATTTAAGCAGACACTACTGCACACACACCAATAAAAGAACACACACGCACCTTCCGTTTCTAGGCCACATACATTTCCTCATTTTACTGTTCGGTTAGATCGGTTACAGATTCTCACAGCTGTGATCTCTCTTGGTTCACTTACAAGTTTGCATATGTGTGACTGGGACAGAGAACTGTGAAATGAGCCGTGGAGACCCTGTTACCGCCTACAGTATTTCTATCATATTTTCTCACAACCCAGAGTCTTTGAGCCTGGCAGCTGCAGCAGCCTAAAATCATTTAAGATTGACAGCAGTTTTTCTTCTGTCAAACTCCATTCCAGTATGGTTCCTGTATTTCCAAATAAACAAATGTCTGTGTTCTTCAAGATGATTATACTTACCATCTCAAAGGACTCCCTGCAAATTGCTTTTCATACAGTAATGACCTGCTTTCAGCATCATAACCAGTCTTGCAAACTTAACAGGTGGAGTAGTGCTTGCCAGCACAATGACACTTAGATTTCTGCTTTTTTTAGGAACGTGGGCAAGGATCATTGTCATGCAGTTAGTCCATCTAGGAACGGATGGCCCTTCCCACTTGTCTAGGAAGTTGTTGTATCTTCACCTCATCCTCTCTTTTTATATACCCTAAAGATCTAGACACAATTATGCATTGTTCTACCCCTATGTTTTAATAGTTTGATTAACTAAATGCCAATTTGCATTGCATTGTTGTAATTATTTTATCAACTCATTAAAAAATGATGTTATGCTTGTATACTAGTGACAGTGGTTTGGTTCAATGAGTTTTCTCCACCTCCTGCTCCTTCCTCACCTGGTACAGGCCACTAGCAGAAGAGAGGAAAGAAGTGATTTTGTCTAATTTGCCTTTTCCCAATTGCTGCAGCACTTGGTTTGTGACACTCTCGCAACCCTCTGAGAGGATTTTCAAAACAAAAAGCAAGCTGGTTTGGGAATAGGAAAGTGGGAGGAATGCCACACCAGCAACTCCTTCCATGAACTTTTTTACTGGATTGAACCCAACCATTGTCTTGTCTTACATTCACCTTGTGCTTCTTTGGTTTGAAATAAACTTGTTCAGAAGGAGGTGGGTCCAGAAAGCAATGTACAACATCTCTTGAAATAGTTGTTTCAAATTCTCCATGTTTGACTCTACTTTACTTACTTTATTTTGAGCAATGTGATTTTGTTGTTCAAAGTTTCCTTCCCCAGAATGGGACACAGTGACCCCAGAAGCCAAAGACCTTATCAACAAAATGCTTACAATCAACCCTGCCAAACGTATCAATGCATCAGAGGCCCTCAAACATCCATGGATCTGTGTAAGTACCTTCCACTTGAGCTACACTATTACAGGTAGCAACTGTCTTTGAAACCCAAGGCACAAAATCTGGAATCAAACCCTTGACTTGTTTTTCCATTTTATTATAGTAGATAGTTTTATTTATTAATAAAAATATTTATAAGTCCACCCTTCTTCCAATGAAGATGTTCTATGTCTGCTTATAAATCTCAGCTCAGAGTTGTGGCTGGCACTAGAACAGATGAATGCTGTTACGTTATATTATATCCAAGGAGCTCAGATTGGTATACGTGGTCCTCTGCTTCTCCATTTTATCCTCACAACACCCTTATGAGGTGAGTTAGGCTGAGAATGACTGGCCCAGCATCACACAGTAAGGTAAAATCAAAAAGAGTCCAGTAGCACCTTTAAGACTAACCAATTTTATTGTAGCATAAGCTTTCGAGAATCAAGTTCTCTTCTTCAGATGCATGATCCGAATCATGCATCTGAAGAAGAGAACTTGATTCTCGAAAGCTTATGCTACAATAAAATTGGTTAGTCTTAAAGGTGCTACTGGACTCTTTTTGATTTTGCTACTACAGACTAACACGGCTAACTCCTCTGGACAGTAAGGTAAGCATCACACAGTGGGAATTTGGATCTAGAGCTTCTCAGTCATAGTCTGATGCTCTAATTGGCTTATCATTCTGCTCCCATTTAAGCAGACTTCATGTGCTCACTGTGAGCACTGTTATGAATTTTAAGCATATGAATAGGTAGGCAGAGAATTCCCCATCTATTAATTATATCCCTCAACTGAGCTGCATTGGGATCCAGCAGTTTCTTCCTCTAAAATGGTCCAGTGGTGGCTGTACCTTTGTCTTGTCATCCCTACCCTTTAGAGACAATGTTGCATAGTGGTTAGATCATCTGGGATACCCAGGTTCAAATCCCTACTGTATAATGAAGTTTGTTAAGTGACCTGGGGCCAGTCTACATCCTCTTAACCTAACCAAACTCATAGGATTGTTTGTGTGGACCAAATGAGTAAGGGATAATCATGTATATTGCTCTGAGTTCCTTGGAAGAAGGATGGGATAAAAATGTGTAGGGCAGTAGGGGTAGTATCCTACCACAGTTTGGAGTTTTTCTCTTGTTCCTCTGTATTCCTGCAGCCCCTTCTGACCTCCAGAAATATTATTTCCAGGGATGAGGGACCTGCAGGGAGGAAAAGCTAGTGTAAGGAAGGACAAAGGGGTGAAATTGCTTTTCCTTCCTCTCCCGTAAGAGCAGTTCTGCTGAAACGAGATTTCATCCCCAACTCCCTCCTTACTCCAACTCACCAAAGAGTTAATTCTTCCCTATAGCTCCTGCATACCTAAAAATGGATGATGTTTTGGGGGATTGGAAAGGGCTGGAGAAATGGAAAAGAGCACAGCAAAACTTCTCATATGGTTGGTTGTGTAGACACTATTGTATTGTGTTCTAAATGCTTTCCTTCATTGGCAATTTATATTCAGCCAGTCAGCAAGTCTCCAGAAATGGATTTAGTATGTTTCTACCCACCATACAGAAATCACCAGCCTGTGTTAGAGAATCTGTATTGGATTCTTACTGAGGCTATGTTTTTGTAAAATTGTGTTTATTTACCCTATGGCATTGTTTATGGAAATGTCATTGACCATACTACTCTCACACTGTGTAATCCGCCTTGAGTCTCCGTGAGAAAGGTGAACTATAAATGACATAAATAAATACATTTTGGGGATACTTTTGATAAGAATAATGAAGGAACAACAATTACACAAAACTCATCATTAGAAAAAAAGTTATGCATGTCAGCTTTTTATCTTTGGTTCAATTATACAACAAAACATCTGTTCATTCAAATAAGATAAACTTTCCATTGGTCAGAATTTTGAGAACGAGTTTTGGAACACCACAAATACTATATGCATTTTTAAGCAGAGTTCTTTCAATGACATCCCCATGTCTTTTAACTGAAAACTCGGTGAAGGGCACTTCTACACATACCTCAGATCATCTCAAAGGCAAAATGCTGTGGAATATAAAGTGTTAAATGATGAAGCCGTGGAGTTGAACCTGTGTAGGGATAATTGCTTCTCATTCTGGTGTGAAACTCCATAGTTGACATTGACATCTGGAGAAAACGTTCGTGAACAAGAATATATTTAATAATACTGCAGATATAAATTCTTGCATTGTGAAATATCTACTCTTTTCTTTTCCATTAGCAACGTTCTACTGTTGCTTCTATGATGCACAGACAGGAGACTGTAGACTGCCTGAAGAAATTCAATGCTAGAAGGAAACTTAAGGTAAGTGAGGAAGCCCTTTTCATTCTGGATTCCAATGTTTTACAATTCTTGTCCCCTTCCATATCATGCTGCAAGTAAACCTCTAATTAGACAAAACTGAAAATTCAGTAAAAACTCATAAATTGTGTTGTGAGAAAGCTTAATCAGTTTTGTGGATTATTTTCTGTTTCTCTCTGTAAACGGGGGGGGGGGGCGGGGGGGATAGTTCAATCCCTGCCCTTGCAGTTTCATGCAATCACCCTAATCCAGCAATTCCACTCACCAACAAGTTCTTCACTATTCTCTGTAATTTCCTCCAATGCCTGTGTAAATCATTAAAGAAAATGGAGGTGAATGTGCCTCTGAGCTCTCCAAATTTTTGAACTCCAGCCAGTATTTTATCCTGTGACCTCCATTAGCAGAGTTATAAATTCACTTTTCATTAATACAATGAAACCTAATTTACAAATCCCCTTAACTACTTGTTTTAAAGAAGAAAACAACTTGCACACTTAGAGAAGAGTGGTATAAACATTGCATTTGTCAGTATTAATGTGACATAATTCTTCTTGGAACAGATGTTTTTGTCTGATGGTGGGCTACTTCAGAACAGCTCCGAATACTGAATAATGGATCTCAGAGTTCCTTGAAGCAATCTGTTCTTAACACACTTTATGGATCTTCTCACATAGGACTCTGTTAATACACCCACACAGTATGTTACATATTCATCTTGAACATGAACATTTAGGAACTATTTGCTTGCCCAGTCAAATAGCACTTGAAATCACAGATGTAGGCTTTTCTTCATCTTCAGAAATGCTGCAGAAGTTATTGATTTGTTTTGCTGAATATGTTTTCAGGGGGCCATTTTGACAACTATGCTGGCTACAAGAAATTTCTCAGGTATGTTTGCTGCACTATAATCAGTATATTGTTAAATGGTTAAAATGTGATTATTACAACCATAAGTTTTCCTTTTGTTGGGTATGTTCATTTTTAACACATCCAAGTACCATGTTTTAGATGTTTAATATTCATGGTATTTAACTTTGCTGTGTAGTAGCCAGGTGTAATTAGAATAAAATGAGAATTCCGCATGGGCACCTTGTGAATTTCATGAGAGACTATAGTATGCGATCCAAACAATTAACAAATCTGTATGAAGCTATCCAGAAGTTGTTTTCATGATTGTGGCAGCTGTAAAATATCCTGCCAGGGTTAATGAACACTGCCACTGGGAAGACATTGTTTTAACACAGATGTGATCTCAAGATCAATCAGGATGTACCATGTATAAATCTAGAATGTGAATGATTGGAATATTACAATAGTGAATCAGGTGACATGGTTGTAGTGTATCACATGACAGCTTAGCTGCTGGAAGCCTCTATCATTTTAGCCGCTAGGACCTTAGCTTGGTTCTCTGAAACAAATCATATCAATAAAGTATTCATTGATTTGTGGCAAATTCATCTTTTGGTATGCAATGGAAGAACATTTGACTTCTATATCTTGACAATCTTGGATTCAGTTGCTAACATCTACTGTTAAAAGCTTTCAGATGGCAAAACTAAGAAAGACTTCTGGCTGGAAAGCTGCTGCCAGTCAGGGTTGAGAGTGCTTTTCTAGGTGGTCTGGAGTTTTTTTATTCATGCTGTCCATTTCTGTCCCACCCCTACCCAAAAAAAAAAAAGGCTGAAGGTGGTTTCCTATGACTGTAAGGCAGATCCTGTTTTTACATAATAAATTGTTCAGGTATGAAGAACAAATATGTGTATCCAGCCTGAAAGAAAGGTATGCTGATTTCATCATAATCAAAAATGGTGTTTAAATTTTCCATTAAATAAAAATATTTTGCGCAAAACCCAAACTCCTTTTCAACTTAAGCCTTATTCTCTTTGTTGATGATAATAGCAAACCAGCCTTGAGATCTTGAGATCTGAGTGTGTTCTCCTGGTGTAAAAGTTATTGAAATATTTATCCTATTTAAGGTTGCATTTCTGAACATAGGAAAAACACCATCCTTTAAACTACTTTTTAATGTTACTGTCATTTTCTTTGCCGATGATACAGGTCCATCTGATGCTGTGGACGATATTGAAATACCTTGCCTATCTAAGGTTGCAATTCTGCACATAGAAATGGCTTAGACCACAATGAAATATAACAATTGTCACTGTGGACAGATTGCACCTTTAATCTACTCTGTCAATGTTAATACGACGATATAGTTAAACATAACCTGATGAGTCTGCAATTATAGTTTAACAGTTGACCATTTAAAAGCTATGCAAAGGGGGAAATTGAAACAGTATATAGAAAAAAAGTGGGACGTAAAAGGGGAGATGTGGGCATTAGATAATTTTTTAGTTTTTGATTAAGGGAGGAGTTAGTGATCATTACAAGGGGGAAATATGGACAATGATGTGAAATAGTAACTGAGTTAAGAGAACAATGTATTTGTTAAATAGCCAAATAATATTAAGCAGATTAGTTAGATATTGGGTTGGAAAGTTGTTGGAAGTCTATAGTAGAAAGTGGAGAGGAAAAGGGTGGGGGAATGGATTAAGAATGGGCAGATTTGGGAAATGTAAACATTTATATTATACTCACCCAATATTTTTTTAAAAAATAAATAAATAAATAAAAGCTATGCAAAGGAAATGCATGCAAAACAGCATTTTAAAAAGAAAAGATCATCCCTCTTGTTGGCTCGGTCATCTAACTTTCTCATTTCCTTCTTTCCTTTGGTTGAAAGGTGATAGTTGATATAGAGGCTTTTCACCCTTTACGCTCCTTTAGATTTTACATTGGTGTTCCTAGGGATAGCCACACACCAGAGACACATTTTAAAAAACCGGTGAATAACATGAAAACCTATAATATAAAAATAAACGTGATAGATTTTGATGGAAAAAACAACATTACAAATATTATCTACTGTATATATACAAAATCTGCTTAATTCTTTTTCTTTCTCTCATACCTACTCATCTGTATTTCTTTAAAATCATATCCTATTGCATTCTTCGCTGGATGTCCTGTCCTGTTGGCTGTATATTGACTTCCTCTGTCTAATCCATCTTGAGACACAGTGAGAAAGCCAGACTATAAATAACATCTCCTGGTGCACCCCTTTGTCCCGTGGCAGATTTCATATAAAGAGTTTCTCTGCATTTGTGGTATCAGTTGTCATCTAAACCCGCAGAGCAAAGATAAGCATGGGACTCCACTGAGGGACACTATTGTGGTGCACTCTGGGTACTTGGAGGCTAGGGTTCCTGATAGGACAGGATAGCCACTGCATCCCTGTAAGATATAATAGTTAAACGTTTCCTTTTCACAATCATTAAAAGTGCTGCATAATCAGCTAAGTCTTACTTCAATCAATGGCTTAAGCATCATAGAGATGACAACGTGAAAAAGTCTTAACCTTGCCATCTGAGAGAGGTGCTAATATTAAGATAATAGTCAATAAACTTCCTAAAGGATTGATTAAACTCCCTCTGAGAGCTGTGTGAAAATTAGCGCTCAGCCAAACGTTCTTCAAGCCCAGTTTTTGCTTTGAAAGTATTGATGGGGGAAGGCATTCAGTGCTATCTTGTTCACAGCCACTGTCTGTGGCTGTTTTGTCTCCGCAGTCAGAGTTCCTATACTGAACCATGAAGACATAACACTTCACAGCTAACGGGTTTAACTATGTGCTGTCTCACTAGGGCAGATTAAGCTCATTAACTTAGGGGCAGTGCTTTCTCTATTGGTCATGTATGCAGTCTTTGTAATAATAATGCCGAAAATTTTCATGGGAAGAAGTTTTAGATTTTAATGAGGCTTTTTGTGAAACTGTCCCTTTCTCCTGTTTCTACTTCCTTACTCCTGAGTACCTTTTCAACAAAAGGAACTTAAAACTCTGATGTGTGTGTCTGTCAGATCACCTTCAGTATTGTCTTTGTTCTACATACTACTGCCTCTTTCATTCTTGGCTTTTAACCTTCTGCACTTCCTTTAACAAGCATAAAACGTCATTTCAATTTGTTAATTGATTTAAATCATGAATCTGCCTGTTGTATTTGTTGCATTCCTTTGGACTGTCTTAGTGTGGCATCAGACTGCTGTGGTTACATTTATGAAAAACTTGCGTTCATTTGTGAGAGCATTCAGTTTTTGTGTTACTCATTATATTTTTTGTTGCAAAGCATGCTTTTTTGAGTAACTTGTCCATAATAATGTATTTATAAAAGTGTTTTATTTTTCCCCCTTTTTGTTGTTCCTGTTATGTGGAATGTATGTTTCTTGTGAGGTAAGCCCCTCAGGAGCTGAAAGAAATGTTTTTTTTCTTCGATCTCCTAAGCAACATGCTGCCTGTCCCAAATCGCCTCGATTTCTTCCACACTGTCTGAGGACAGAACTAGATGTTAAGGGAGCAACATGATTTCGTTGTAACTCTTGAGTTTGCCCCAATACTGGGACGCTTCTTTGGGTGCCTTTTGTGGAGCCAATAAAACTCACAGTGTGGTGATATTATGATGGATTTTGTAGGAATGGAGATTACCAGAGAGAGAGATGAAGAGAAATGGAGGTGCTGCCTTTTTGCCAGCCATGCCGCTCTGTAATATCTAGTTCTAGCCTCAGTTCTGTTTCTTTTCCTCGCTAGTGGCAAGACCTGTCCCCTCTTTGGGTTTCTTTGGGTCCTGCTTTCTGTGCCAGCTGACAGTTCTAGTAATGTCTAGTTCTATCCTCAATTCCATTTCTTTGGGTTTGCTCACTGATTTAATGGCCTTTTTAAAGGCCATTTTAATGTTCTTTTAAAAGTATCTGGCCTTTGAAATATGAAAGAAAATGTATGTGGATATGTCAGATTCTTCATTCTTAATGTGACTGGGAGTGTATCTGTTGGAACTGAATTGGTACCATGGTAGACAAACCTGTATTATACTTTTAATTGGAAATTTCTATTTCAAGCTTACCAAAAAAGAGGATATTTAAAATGGCCTTTTAAAAAAAAAAGTTTTACTTTTTGAAAAGCCTAAAAATCACTTTAAAAACACACCTAAACATTGCATCACAGCGTGGAATATGATGAGTATGCTTAAGCATTGAGTATTGAATGCCTAGCAGCAATCCTAGTCAGAGTTACTCCAGGCTGAACCTGTTGATTTCAGTGGTCTTAAAATGGAGTAACTCTGCCCAGCACTCCACTTGTAGTCTCCAAAGAAGCTCTGTGAATTATGTTAGAATAAAAGGCAGAAGCTGGTTCAGCAATCCAATTCAATTTATAGCTGAGTTTGCATTTGAACCAGTTTCCCACATCCAGACCCACCTAGCTGAGCCACAGTGCTTACCACAGAAGGAGGCCATTCTAAACTTTCTCTCATCAGAGTATTTCTGTGGATACACAGTGAAATACAACCCAAAGAATGTTCTAAAGTCAATGTAGCATCCTTGCCTTACATCTAAGCTGAATTGCCACAAGTTCATCAAAATTAGCTATTAGTAAAGTCATCGTTATTTTCATTTGTGTTTGTATCCATTTGTTGTAAATATGTATGTGGCCCAGTTGTTGAGGCATACCTATTGCAGATGCAACACGGTGCCACAAACTGTGATATTACATTGGCACTGCAAAGATACTGCCTGGTTTCAGACAGATATTCAACCTAGGTGTATATTAGATTGGGCTTATGCTTTCTTTTCAAATGCTAAATATTTCTTCTTGGAAAGTAATTAATATCATTGCTATCTCATACCTCACTAGTTGCACAGTGGGGTATAATACACTTGTTGCCTCACCTTCCCATGTTGAGATAATGTGTGATAGAAGCAGCATGTGCACACAATTTTGACAACTTCTTGAAAAGGAGACAACACACATAAGGAAAAGCATTTCTCAAATTGTGCATGCGAATAAACACCCACCCACTGCACATGCAGGGCAGTCCCTGCAGTGTTCCTTTGCTGGTAAGTATGGAGAGAGGCCATTGGTTTCCCTGTTTTCTATTTAGAGCAGACAAAAATGGACTAGGTAAAAGTTCTGTAACTAAATTAGTGCCCAGATACATATGTCTTAATTGATAATATGTTATAACAAGCAGGACATTGGCAAGGACTCACAGGTGGGGGGGGTTCCTCATTTTCCCCTCCTCAACTATTTCCTCTTTTCCTTCCCTGAAAACTCCATCATTTCTCCCCTTTTCCTGCTTCATTCTTTCCTTCCTACCCACCAGCCAGCCTCCCTTTACCTGCCCTCCGCCCATCTCCAGCTTTCCATTCTTCACTCTCCCTAGCAGCCTCTCCCTGGGAAAACTATATCCCAGTTGTATGGACACGAGGCTGGATCCAGTTGCACAGTGGGTAACCTGCTGTGGGGAGCACCTTACTTTCCCCTCTATACCCATCCCCACATTATTTCCTCTTTCCCTTCCCTGGCAAGTCCAATATCCTCAACTTTCTTTGTGTCCTTTTGACCTTCCCACTCAGCCACCAACCTTTCCTTATCTACCCACTCTGCAGCCTTAAGTTTTATTTATTATTAATTTACTTTGCTTATACACTATCTTTCTCCACAATGGAGACCCAGAACAGCTTACGGCATTCTCCTCACCTCAATTTTATCATCACAACTCTGTGATGTAGGTTAGGCAGATAGTTTCAAGTAGAGAGCCACGTTCCTCTGCAGTAGAACAGCAGGATTTGAGTTGAGTGTAACCTTAGAGATCAACAAGATTTTCAGGCTATACGCTTTCCAGAGTCAAAGCTCCCTTATTGATCACTAAAGTGACACTGGATTCAAATCCTGAGGTTAGGCTTGAAGATGTATAACTTGCCAAAGGTCACCCAGTGAGATTCCACAGCAGAGGGGTGATTTGAACCTGGGTCACCCAAATCCTAATCTGAAACTCTAATCACTATACCACACTGGCTTGCATGAAGTGGCAGTTGTTGAACAGAAGCAAGCAGCCAGGCATGAATGAGTCATACAAGCTTCATGGTATCAAGTTACCCAGTGGCCCTGATAGGCCTTCCCTCAAAGGCTAAAACAACCCTGAAAAGGGCCTTGCCCCCTCTCCTTGCCATTTACTGACAGAAACCAAGGCTTGAAAGTTGGCAATACTGTGTGGTTGCCTACTGATAGCCACTGAGGGCATTTGTGTCTTAAAGCTAAAGGCACTATTTCAGTTATGGAGGTGGGGGTGGGTGGTAATTCCCATTTTAAAAAAATTTTTAGATACCAGATTTTTCTACAAACTTGAGGTGTTTTTCAGGTTTGTCGAAAGATCTGCTTTGTTTGTTCATGAATCCAGTCTCCACATATAAGTATCCTCAGATTTGGCCATGCTGAGAATTAAATATATTGACATTGAAACCCATTTCCTGAAAATGTGCTGTCATATCCAAATTCACTTTGCCTGGAATATAGCTTATTTTTAGCTATCCACAGTTACTCAAATATAGGAACATTGTTATGGTGTTTCATCTACAATGTAGTGAAGGTATCCATCACTACAAAAACTTGCAAATATTAACAATACATGTTCTAAAAATATCAGTTATCCTTAGGAATTATAAAGATGACTTTTCTGTAACCTTGTACACTGACCTTCAAATGGGATATGTGTATGCACAAAACTAGGGTCATAGAAATATGATATATATATTAAAGTAAACATAAAGGATACTATGCATCTCAAAAATACTTGAGTACCATCCAGTAAACATCTTTCCCAACTTATAGACTGATCATGTGTGTGTTTTGCCTGAAAAAAGCCATTTTGTTCAAATCCATTTTAATGAATATTGGCTAAAGTCCTATTGAAATCAGTATTCCATTAAATCGATAGACATTTTTTTGAATTAGAGCTGTCTTTCACTGGCTGAAAACTGCAGGGAACAATTCCATGTATATTCCATTAATCTGAATGGTACCTGAATACATTTTGCTTATTCAACATATTTGTGCCCCATTTTCTGACCCACACAGGTCGAGAAAACATACAACAAACTGAAATGGCAGAAAAAGGAAATTCAAACATACAAACCAATTTGACAAAAAATAAATAAGATCTAGTAAAATGAGCTAATATAAGAAGAAAAACTGCATACGTTTAACATTGAAACCACCAGAATTCAGAATGCATACTATAATCATTAGTGATAGCAATAGTATCCAATAGTCAGAGTCTTGGACCAATCATGAAAGTGGCAAAACCAGACCACCAAAATATAAAGAAGGGTTTCTGCATGTTGGGGGAGGTATACATTGACTACCCACCTACCCCAAAATGGGAACAAGCTTCAGAAAGCATGGAATATAGAGAACAGCTGAGAATCATAAAAGGAGGACAGTGCAAAGGAAGACAAAGAAATTAGCTCACTCAGGCCCCTAAAAGTTTATTGTCTCCAGGATGGGGAGATTTCTCAATTGTTTACTCCCTCCCTACCTTGTGATTCCTTGTAAGTTTTGTAGAATTTATGGATGTAAAACATTTTAGTGAAGTTTATATTTATTTGGATGAGATCCTCTGAATTGGGAGAAGGCTACAAAATGCCATCTGACTATATCCAGTCACAATATTAAATATTCCAGATTAAAGAAGGAACATGTTTCCTTTGTTATATCTGCTGTCATTATTTGTCAATTCCACTTTTATTGCATGACAAACTGTAGACATTACTCATAAGATCAGAAACTGATCTCTTTTTTGATATAATCAATAGTCTAACTGGATGTATTCTATCATGATATAGCAGCATTATCATTATTACAAACTAATGCGCAGCTTAAAATTTACTCCTTTTTTCTCAGGTTAGATGTGCTTAGTACATTTTCAGTCATTCACAGTGTAAGACATGCCACATCTTTAGCATGGTGATGTGCTGGTGCTCCAGGCAATGTTACTGGCAGATAATTTAGTGCATCCATTTAGATTTTATGTGCCAGTGATGAATTTTTTTTATTTAAATAAGTCAGTCTTCCAGAGCAGTGTTTGCATTTTCCAGAATCTTTGCATGCACAAGGAAGTGCGTGCACAGATAAATAATATGTAATAGATCTTCAAACCAAGAATATGCAAATGGAGGTTTAATTTTGATGTTTATAAAACCTGGCTGCCATTAAAGTCACATACTTAATACAGATACATTCAAATATATACCTTTTTACTAATATATATATATATATATATATATATATATATATATATACATTTTTACTAATACAGCTGCATACATATAGCAAAGGTTTTTTAAAAAGCAATAGTGTTAGTCACCAAAGGACAGCATAAGGATATGATAAAGTATAAAGTTTTAAACATGAAACTGACACCCCACACGCACACATACTTGTCTGCCGGCGATAAATACAAAGTATTGGGATTAGAAAATAAAAGGCCACCTATCTCAACTTTGCTGAATTATGACAGTTGATGTGTTTCTTTGCTTTCAATTTATAGCAGCCAAGAGTTTACTGAAGAAACCGGACGGAGTAAAGGTAAGCTGCACATTCTGGGGACACCTAACAATGTGTCTCATTCACTTTTCATTACAACATTACCTTCTAAATTCTCTTTACTTTGGCACTGATATAACGAGGCCTCTTCTTCATTCTGTTTTTAAAACTTGTATGCGTATAGGTACTTGAATAAACGTATCCCTTTACAGATGATCATATCACGGCCATTTTGAAATGGCAGCCTTCTTGTGTATTCCTCCTATTTGAATAGGTGGAATGTCAGAAAATAACCACAGGGCGTGTCCGCTTTTGAGTTTCATTCTGCCAGAGGTAGTTGGTGTACTTCAGCAGAAATCAGTGAGGTTATGAACACAGCTAATAAGCTCAGACTGAATAAGAGATGTTGGTAAGAAACCCAATGATCTTGTAGTTTTCTTAGACTCCTAAACTTTTGCCCCCAGGAGGAGAGGCACTTTACAAACTAATGTTGAAGGTAAACATTTAAAAAACAAACACCAAGCAACACAATTTATCACCACCAAAGGATTAATTAATTAATTTTATTCTATTTATTCAATTTCTATACCACTTCTCTTCCATTAAGATCTTGAAGCAGTTCACAACTACAGCAGTTAAAAACCAATAGAAAAATTTAATATATTCAATAAAATCACAATAAAATAGTCCAATACAAATTAAAACTGCTCTAGTTCCAACCCCAGCCTATAAAACCCCAGCCTATAAAACCCTGAGAATAACATAAAATAGCAAGTAGATAAAATGTACAGCAATTTGCTCTGCCTCACAGCAGAA
Source organism: Eublepharis macularius (assembly GCF_028583425.1). Lineage (NCBI taxonomy): Eukaryota > Metazoa > Chordata > Lepidosauria > Squamata > Eublepharidae > Eublepharis > Eublepharis macularius. Next base: position 34,757,642 of record NC_072799.1, on the reverse strand, counting down.
TATTAAATACCAAAAGCATGCCAAAATAGTTCTGGTTTGCAGACTTTCCGAAACATCAACAGGTCCTGCTGAGCACAAGTGCCTTCTAACAGCATTTTCCAAAGGGAGCGTGCCACAATCATAAAGGCCCTCTTCTTGGTGGAAGAAAATCATGCCACCCCGGAGCTGGGAACCACCAGCAAGACCTGCAAAGATAAACAAAACAGTCAAGGGGATTCATAGTGAGACAGGCAGACCCAAAGGTATGAGGGTCCCAGACCATGAAGGGCTCTAAAGATGAGGACCAACTCCTTGAATTTGATCTGGACACTAATTGGTAACCAGTGCAGCTGCTTCACAATTGGTGTTATATGAGCTGACCATGGTGACTTGCTCAGCAACCTAACAGCCACATCTGCACCACCTGAAGTCTCCAGAGCGTCTTCAAGTGTAGCCCTATGTAGAGCGAGTTGCAGTAGTCTAAACGAGAGGTGACCATTACATGGATCGATGTGGCAAGGTCGGATTGAGATTTCCCTGTTTGTCCAAGGAAAGCTTAGAATCAAGCCAAACGTCCAAACTCTTCATGGAGTTGCAGCAGAAAGCTGGACTCGGTTGAGTAATGGGAGTGACAAATTACCCATAGCTGAAATCCTTCCCAGCCATAGGACCACAGTTTTTAAAGGATTTAACTTCAGTCAGCTACCCCTTAGCCATTCCACCAGAGCTTCCAGGCATTGGGCCAGGCAAGACATATCTGGTTCCAGTTGCTTATTGAGTAGAAGGTAGAGTTGGGTATCATGAGCATACTGGAGGCATCCAAACCCAAACCTCCTAACAAAATTCATTAGAGGGCACAATATATATACCTTCATCTCAATGCCCATTGAGCGTCCATGGAGGCAAGAGGCAAACCATTGTAAGGTGGTAGCTCTTACCCCCAGTGAATCTAGGTGGTCGACCAAGACCAGATGGTCAACTGTGTGAAACTCCGCTGACAGATCTAATAAAATCAGCTGTGCACAACTACCCTTATCTAACTGAAGCCGGATGTCATCAACCAGAGCTATTAAAGCAGTCTCAGTCCCAAAGCTCAGCCTGAAGCCAAATTGGAATGGTTGAAGCACTGATGTATCATTCAAAAACCTCTGAAGCTGGTCAACCACCACCCTCTCAATGACCTTACCCAGGAAAGGTAGTAATTTACTAGCCCCCTTTATCTGAGGAAGGCTTTTTCAACAGACGTCTCACTACCGCCTCCTTGAGGGAGCTAGGAAACTGGCCCAATGTGAGAGAACAGTTAATTGCTTGCGAGGGCCTTCCCACTATATCACTGCAAGATTAAATAAATCACCTTAACTATCATTAGAAAATGTAATTTTTCTTCTGTTTTGCTAGATTTCAGCAGACTCTCTTTGATCTCAGCTTTTATCGTTCAGCTTTTAAAAACAGTACTTTTAGTACTTGAATCACAGTATATTTGTCCTTAACTTGTTAACATATACGCTGTTTGCATATTTAATAGGAAAGTACCTAGCAACTGAGGTCCAATCAATATTGGTCATAGTCCTCCCTCCAGAGCCAATGTGATTCTCCTATGGATCTGGCACACATCTCAGTATATTACCTGAGGTGTTTATTTGGGTGTTATATGAAAAGAAGCCTTCCCAACTCAACTTACTCATTTGGCTGCTTGTAGTCTTCATTACTAGGCAATTTCAGTAGATTGCTTAACATTTCCAAAATGTGTTCCAATTCAGATAGTTTGTTTTGTTCAGTGCCATTTTTCTCTTATAGGTCTGTGATTGTCTCTGCCCAAATTGGTGTGTTTAAATGATAATGCTGATGACAGGTGTTTTCAGAACTTTGCCAGTGCTACATTTATGGGTATCTACTATGCCTGCTGTTCAGGACTCTTTAATATATTCTCAAATAGTTATCTAAATGTGTGGGTGGGAAATGTGTATTTTTACTAGTGTCCAGCTATTTGTTTTCATCATTCTCATGTAGAAGATCCAACTCCCATCCCATAATATTCCTCCCTTCTTGCATATTAGGCCTTTAGAAAAACATTACTGTTCTCCATGCATTAATACGTCAAATACAACCAGTCACATTTTCTTCTTTTCCTTTCTTTCTGACTGGTCAATTCAGAAAAGGAAGTCCAGTTCGAGTGTTCAGATGATGGTGAGGATCTTTATCTGCCCGATTTTTCCTCCTATGAAACGTTGACACTTAGAGATTGAAATAGTCGCATTTAGATCTGTTAACATAACGGGGGAAGCTGCAAGGCTTTTAAAATGCAGCCTTCTGTACCCAATAAGCGTTATGTGACATCCTGAATCAACTGCAGTTCTTCTGGAGAAAGGTCATGAACTGTACAAATGCCAGTGCAAAGTAGATGTCATGTTGGCCAGTGCAGCTATTTTAGTACAGTAACATTGTTAGTTGAAAGCCTTCCATATATTTGCTTTGTAATCTTTGTGTGTTAAAATTAGATGGAATTTTTAAAAAACCAAATGTACTTACACAGCAATCCCTTCCAGCATACTTAGTTTGAAAAGTTGAAACACTTGAATTATTGCTGGAGCCAGTTCAGCTGGTGCAGTGTTTTTAACAAATTATAACAACAGAAAATCTGATCTGTTTATACACACACACATTTACACTCTTACCATTGTAAGATTCAGGTGTTTAAAAAAATTAATTCCAGCATTGTGTCCTTGATATGCAAGGAATTCTAGAAAAAAATGTTTTCTTTCCCCATTTAAAGAGTGCAGGCACTTTCAGGGGACTGCTTTTGTTTGTCTTCTACCTAACTAATGTATTTCTGCAGTGGGACAGTAAAGTTCTCTAAGGTGACATTCAGACATCAAGCCAAGCTGACATTAAGCCTAAATGTGAACAGACGTTTTCCCATACTTGTACTTCACTTTTCTCTCCTCCCTTCTTGCATGGAAATCCTGATTTGAAATTAACTCTCTTTTCTCATGACATATGAATGCATGTGATTTAGCTAGAGTTAAACATCACCACCCTGGCAACCTGTTTCTAAACCCAATTTAATCCAAGTTTAGAATCTTTGCTCGTGGACCGATATTCATATGTCATTAGTAACTGGAGTTAGTTTTAAAACATCACATTCTGTGGCCATTTCCACTCATCCTTAAAGGGACGGCCCACTCACCAAATGCTGGCGGCTTTCCCCCTTCTCTCCAGACATCTCTGTTTTCAAAATGGTTGCAGGCTGTTTGGCTTCCACTTTTTTGGCACCTTTTTGGGGAACTCACTTTTCTGCAGTCCCCGAAAAGGCACCAAAAATGGAAGCCAAACAGCCTGCAACCATTTTGAAAATGGAAACGTCTGGAGTGAAGGGGGAAAGCTGCCAGTGTTCAGTGAGTGGGCTGTCCCTTTAAGGACGTGTGGAAACAGCCTATGTGAGAAAAGAGCAGGAAAGGAAGAGAAGCTAAGTCAGTGTGCAAACAAGATGACAAGCCTGGAATTATGTATAGTCTTGGCTTGATGTATCATTGTGAATGCATCCTAAATTTTCATTAGAACTGAAGTTTTGCTTTCACAGCTACCATTGTGCCAGGCCAAACTACACTACGAAGTCCTCACAAAACATTGTGCAATTATATGCACATTAAACACATTTAAATGTTCCTTTTACTAACATAGACAAAGAATGGGTTGAATCCAAACAACTTTTCTACTGGTGAAAACGAGAGGAAGGAGCCCTTTTTGACCAGAGCTGTAGTGAGGATTGCTGGCACCCAGGGGCAGCTCCAGGGCTGTTGCTGCCCCCCTGAGCACTCGTGTGCGCGCAGGCACCTGGACTGCGGAATGATGTCACTATGCATGACATCATCACGCAGGGCATGCCATTGTGAGCCAGCTGCCCCATCGGTGCGGCAGGCAGCTAGGGCGGCAGACAGGTGGCCTCCCAGCCCTCCCGCTCAGTTGCTCTGCCTCCTACTGCACCTGGCCCACAGTGCGTGCTGGTGGCAGCAGCAGAGCAGGGCAACTGAGTGGGAGGGCAGAGGCAGGGTGCGGGTGCTCAGCCGCCAGCACTGCCGCCGCCAGCTCCATGGCACACACTCCCGGCTGGCAGCTGCGCCCGGCACCCCCTCTTCGTCGGCACTGGGGGCAGGTGACCCCCTGCCCCCCGTAGATCCAGCCCTGCTTTTGACCACCAAAACGGCTATGCTGGAGATCACAGGACCTTTATGGATAAAAACCATGGGAGACTGCGGGTGTAGCAAGAAAAGGAAATGAGCGAGATTGGATGAAAAAGATGACTGTATCCAACACCGTGTAAGCAAACAAGAAAGCAAAGTAAACTCCAGTTGGATTTTCCTCTGGCTAGGTGAACAACCCTAACTCAAAGCCTAATCAATAGTTTGCTCAACAAACTACCTTCTTCATATGTAATCACAGTTTTGGAAACCCAGCACATGTTGCCATCATTCAGCCTCAACATTTTGTTCCTCCCAGTCATCATCTTTTATTTTAATGGTATTAATCTTGGTCTTGGAGAGACAGCTGAAGATCATCATGCAGGCCAATCCTCCGTAACTGCCTTCAGTAGAAAGAAGAATGAAAGAAGTGATCTGTTGCATCAGTACAACAGTCACTCAACCCCCTTCCTCTGACTGTGGCCAAGTAGATGTTCTAAATTCAAGGTAGAAATAAATGTCCCAATCAGCAGGCATTCCTTTGTAGGTAGAAGAAAAGTTACATTGGTGAAAGGCAACTTCTGAATTGCATTTGCATAGTTTACTGCGTTCCTCTTTTAAAATTCTCAACATCCAGAAGCGCAACACAAAAGCTGCTATCCAAATACATTCAAATCAGTGGAAGTTTTGCAACCCCACTGAATTGAATAGGAAGTGGACTGTGGCCAGCAGGTGTATAGGAAGGGTTTACGTTTTGATACAATTGTAAATTGAGGGGGGGGAGTGCAGTTGTCATTTGTAATAATTTTTTTACAATTGCTTCCAATGGTCTGTCCACGTGTGGGTCAGTTTCTCTCTATAGAAAATAAACGGGGGCACCCAACCGTAAGGAGTTTCTAAATATATGTGATGGTGATTTTTGTGGGAACCCAAATTCCCCTCTCTGTTTGCCTTAAGATGCTACATGTTTGCAGAGTATTTCTTTTGGTTATTCTTAGCACTACCTTGGCATGTCCTTTGGCTTCTCAAAAGAACTTGATTCTGGAAGCAGTCCGTGTGCTTCACTCTTTCTGTGTCTAAGTGGCACATGCTTCTTCCCATCAGTACAGAAAGCACTATTTCCATGGATCTCAGCACGTATGTTGTGTGTATATGTGTGTAACTGGGGGATTCCTTGTGTTTATGGTGAAAGGTCTTCTAAGGCTTGGGTCAGTTTAAAGTAGCAGTAATGCACCAGTGATGCACAAGTGAAGGTTTTGAGCCTGACTTCTATGGAAGAGATCCCTTTTCAGCCATAAAAGTCGCTTGAACAGTGTTTGATTCCTGATAAGTTTTTCCAAATTTCATAATTTTTCCTTCTGTGTATCATCATTTTCTTTTACTTCTGTTTTTGGAATGCTGCTTTTCTGAAATGTCAAACCCTTCACAAGCCTGCTGAGGGCGTAGTTTGGCTTAAGAGACTGAGTCATTTTTATTGTTACACAGTGAGTGATGCACTTCCCCTTTTTCGTATACTCTTTTTGCAAACCCAAATCTATTCTAGCCAACATTCAGGACAAAAATAAATGAAAGCAGTCAAGATGCCCCTGAAGGAGGTCAGGCACTCTGATACATAGAACATTTCTAAAATGTTATTTATGAAAATATTTTGGGTATTTATTAATGTACAGGTATCCCTGTATACATGACATGGATTATATTTTTATTTCATACATCTTTATCCTTCCTTTCCTCCAAAAATCTCAAAGTGGTAAACATGGTTCTCTCCAACTCTATTTTGTCCTCATACCAACTCTGGTTGGCCAAGATGAAATTACTGCCTCAAGAATCATCCAGTGTGTTTTTTCCATGGCAAGCAGGGATTTGAATGGGGTCTGCTCAGTCCGTATCCAACATTTAAAACACTATACCACACTGACTCATTGTAAAACCTCCTTGTCATTAATCTGTATTGCACAGTACTATGAGAAGTAGATGAACCAAATTAGCAATTACCCAAATATAACACATTTTATTTCATAGTGTCGCCCAGAGTCCTGAAATTTATTTCATATTAGAACTTAGGTATATTACTGGGAAAACCATTAATGCTGTTTCAGAACCCATTTGTTTTCGCTGCATTGGAGAAACCTCCCATTTCATGTATAGTAAATCATGTTTGTTCTCATTCTGAAGAAAAGAATAAATAATATAAGGTTGTTATACAGATCACTGGGCAATTGTAAAGATTACTAATGTTATATAAAAGCCAAGTTTGGCTGATGTTAAAACATGTTAAGGATGTGAATGAAGTATGAGACCAAGTATCCTCCAGCATGGTACTTTGTCTCAGCATGAATGATCTTTGCTAAACCAAGTTTATTTATATAATACCTACAAAAAATCTTCAAGGCACATAGTTCACATTTTGTAGAGAAATAAAGCTGATAACATCTGGTTGCCTGTGGCTGCTTTGGGAGTTTCATGAGCAACACTCAGTACTCACAATACACACCAAGGTTTCAGTGCTGTAACTCCAGGTTGTGTGTTCAAATAATTACTGCCATTTTTTGACGTATTCACCTCTCTTCAGGGCTTCAGCAGTTTTGAATGAGGTTCATTTAATATAATAAATGGAAGTTCCATACCACGATTTAAATTCATTTATTTGTTCATGAAATAAATGAATAAATGGGTTTTCTTTTGTTTTCTTTTATGAGTTAGACTTGAGTTTGGTTTTTACAGTCACCAAGGGGAAATTTTATTTCCATTCTTGGGTTTTTTTCTGCATGTAAAGCTTTATCTTCTCTGATCAGCCCAGCTTTCCATCTATTTTATATGTAACTCAAGTATTCTACCTGTTATGTCCAGTACTGGTAAAAGGAATGCAATTTTTTTCATCAAACACCATTTTTAGTGATAATAACCAAATTTGATAATAATATTTAAAAAATAATCCTTAAGTGTCTTTGTTCAAGGAATATGAGTTTTGAGGAATTTTAGAAATGGGTATTAGAAGTGAAGTCTTATTTTTTTAAGGATACAAAGTTGTTATTTATGGCATGTTTCTTACATAGTTCTAGATGTTAGGCTGTAAGCATATTTTCAGCACAATCCTGAAATCAGTCAAGCACTGCAATCAGTGGGCTCAGACTAGAGTAACTCTGCTTAGGATAGCACTGCTCGTCAAAAAGCCACAGTCAGTCTTCTGGTTGAAAAAGGATCCATCACACTAACATGCAGTCTTCACGGAACAAAATATGTTCTTTGAAAATATATAAATATCATAATAACCCATACTTAAATAATCTGTATTCTGCCTAAAATTGTAGTTTAGGTAATTATCTATCCATTGTTTTGCATTGATTTTAACAGAACATGTGATTAAACCCCACAACAAGGTGCTAGAATTATTTGGTTTGAAACTACATAGTTACGGTCTAATTCAGGTGGGATTCCAGCTGTGCCCAGAGAAAGAGAATTGTATTGTATCATGATTACTCATCCCTGAACTGGAAAATTAAGAGTATTTTTGAAACAGTTGTTTTATTGATTCTTTAATGTCAATATCCTGCGTGTGCTGCAGGATGTAGGAGGCATTTCTTATGACAAAATAAATATATTGGATCTGAATTACTAAAAGCATTCTTTGTGTAAATGTGAATTGGGTAGGTTTGTTGTACCATGGCAGCAGCCTGAGATTTACACGACTATAATGAATATATGAATGTTCAATGCTGTTGGCTTCTGTATAAAACCCAAAGAGGTGCATTTGATTTCATAGTGTCACATGCAAATGGGGGAGATGGCCAGTGGGGGTCCCTGGAAATGTAGGGTCCCTATTCTCTTTCAACTCTGCATTAATGGCTCATTTCTTGGTTTTTAGCTACTTAAAGAATCTCTCAGTGAAAACCTTGCATAGGCTATACAGCACTTCCTAGAGCATTTCTGAACTTCATTGGGAGAAGCTGCTATAGTTCCTTACCAAATCTGTTGCCATTGTTCCCTTTGAGTTTTATGACTTCATTCCTCTGTAAGTCTTTATTTCCATATCTATATCTGTATATAGGTGTTCTATATAGGAAGATATAGATACGATTATATTCTGAGAGGTCTAAGGCTTGTCTGTTTCTGTTTTCTGCATACTTACAGATAAACAACAAAACCAACGTGGTAACCAGCCCCAAAGAAAATATTCCTACCCCAGCGCTGGTATACCTGGATTTTTCCTTTAACTTACCTTTTGAATTCCATTTCTGATTTTTCTCTCTTTTACTTTTAATTTGTTTTCCAAAATATTGATGCCTTTTCCCTCTGGGAAATGGGGGATTGAATTTGGGTTTGTTTTTTTTTAAAGAGGCAGCTCATTGTGAAAAGTGTGTGTTTCTGGTTAGCCAATGTGACATGGTAAATGGATGTCATTGTGCAGTAGCATTGGTAGCCATAACTGGACTTTTTTGCATGCTGTGTGTCAGAAAGTGAGTAGATTGTGCTTTTTGTGTTGCCCTTAGCTCTTCGCCTGATGGTTTGTTTAAGAATTTATAAAATGCTGGTTTTAAAATATACGTGTATCAGATAGTGTCAAATCAAGGAGAGCTAACAAGAGTATTGCTAGGCAACAACCAAGTAGACCTTATTCTGCTTTTCACTCCCTCCTTTTTCAGAAAACCCAGCAAGACTTTGCAAGACTCTACTTAACTGAGATCAAGAGGCATCTAGTCCTAATGCTTGTTATGAATCATGGCTGCCCTTTAATATACAGGAGAGATTATTCCATAATAGGCTCAGCAGGGAATTTGTAGCTAATCAATCGGGCTATTTATATATCATAATTTCCCCTTTTTTGTTACTTACTCTCCTTTCTCAGAGCTGTGCACAAAACTTTAAAACTAAATACTATCACTTAATTACTAGATTTTAAGGGGCATCCTATCTTCCATGTTTTGACAAATAGCGTTTCCATAGCAGAGTGCTTTAAAAAGCATTGGCTTTATAGATTCTTCTATCAGGTGTTCCCGTAATGCATTTGCATGAGTTATGAACCCTTCCTCTTTCCAAACTTGTCCTTAAATGAAGATATATGCTTATGTGCTACCAAGCCTTGCAACATTTTTGCCTATGGAAGGAATGGATTAAAATGCTGAAACGGTGCCATCTTCCATTGTTACTCTTTGCAAATCTTTATTAATGTCTGTAGTACAAAACGGATCACAGACTAATGCTTCTAGTATTGTTTGTTGTCATTGTTTTACCTGACCCTGTTGAGCCCATTGCGGTCCCTCCCTTTTTATATCATGTTGCGTTAGTAGAGTAATTAGCATAGATTACTATGTTTTCTGTAGAAACTGTGATCTAAAAAGCAGGGGGCAAGATCCATTTAACAAGAAAGTGCCCAGCAGTTTGAAACAGTGAGTGCCTCTTTTGATCTCCAGAGCTTCAAAGCCCTGTGTGTGTTTTAATCATGAATAAGGTCTTGCATGCCGCTGCAATAAATATGGTGGCCTGGCTTGCCAGTGTCATGCTCTGGCACCAGCTAACATTGCTTTAGCCCTTGTCAGTGCTTAGCACTTGTCATCTGGCTCTTCACATTCTTCTTAGTACTGAGAAAACTGTTTACCCAGAACTGTTTCTCTCTCTCTCTCTCTCTCTCTCTCTCTCTCTCTATTTTGTTCTCACTCAGGAGCCCCAAACTACCGTTATCCACAACCCAGATGGAAATAAGGTATTCGGACAAAAAAAAAAGTTTTCTTTCAAATTCCACATTCCATTCAGTATTCCAAGATTCTGTGTGCATGTTATACAGACCTTCAGGAGGGAATTCTTTTTGGTATGCACTCTTTAGAAGACTTGCTTCCTTTGTAACTGGATCCTGCAGAGCACTTTTTCTATACACTTTCCAAGTTCCCCCTGCTGTAGCAGAGGTCAGGTGAAGTTGAGGGCTTATAACTTCTGGCAGGAGCCATTTACCTCTAGCTTCTGACCTGAAATTTAACGTTCTTGAAGAGAAAAAGAAGGTTGCCCTTAGATGCTGATCTGATTTTAACCATAGGAAGCATTTGCTGAAATTCAAGGAAGGCACTGTTATTTCATCATCTGTTTTCCGACATGTTCATTCTGCATTGGAAAAAGAGAGACGGGGACTTGTTTTTTGTTTTTGTTTTTTGGGTTTTTTTGGTCTGGTGCATATTTCAAATTTTAAGTTGAGCAGTGAGTTGCATACAAATCAGTGTATAGTGTGTGCACTGTAGCCCATGTGTGCCTCCGTTCACTCATTTTAACACTCAGGCATGTGCCTTATAAAAAACTCCTTTCTTTCATGCACCCAGTCACATTTATGTTCACTCTCCCCCCATTTTCTTCATAAGATTTTGCAATGAGTGAAGAATGAATGAGTCAGCTATTGGCGATGGAGATACTGACTGCTCTTTAACCCAGACTTGTCTTGTCCATCCTGTAAAGCCCTAATTGCTAGATGTCCATATCTAGCCAATGTGACCCATTAGGGAAATATATGGGCCTAGATAAAAACAGCACATCCCATGAGGTCTGTAAGGAACCCCGTGGTAGGGGGAAAGGGACCTTACTGATGTATGGACCCGAATCTCCACACCCCTTTTTTGTGACGTGATTTTTACAAGGAACTTGAGACTTTGAGAACATCATCCAGCTGCTCATACTTGGGGTGGCCAATATGTTCTTTAGACTTCATGTGTATTGTTTTAATTCATTTGAGCCACTTTCCTTGTTCTTTAGCTCTATAGAATGATTACATTATAGATGTGCATGTGTTACGCATTTTATTGCATCTTAGGATCATTTTATTTTCCTTGCATGGTTTTAGAAATGAGCTAAGCCAGGAGAGGGCAACTTGCAGTGGTTGAACTTCTGCCTGATCATTATTGCTAGAAGCTTAGGAACTGCAGCTTTTATTTATTAAAAGAAAGAACTTTTCTAACAGTTTGTTATTGCTGCAGAATTAAATTTGTCAGTCATTGTCGGTAAAATTTCTGATGTAGTTTTCAGAGCTGGACAAATTGCCTGTTCCTGGACTGGGGAACACTGTAATTAGTGCCTCATAATTTGCTAATAAAAGAAAATGTCTCTGTGTGCTCAGACATCAGTATTCTTATCTGATTTACCTCATATAACTACTTTTGGCTGCTCCATTTTGTGTTTGTGGATTGCGTTTGAAGAGCAACATAATACCAATTGCCTTTCTCAAGCATGTGTCCTGGGCTTTATTATATTCACATTTCCACTTTGTTTTTCATACTTATTTTGTAGCCTCTGACCTATTTATACATAAGGTGGACTGTGACATTTACTTGTGATTCATGTTTTGCCTTTCATGTTGCGTTAATATGCAGTTGATAGCCTACATTTTCACTAGCATCGGATATTTGACCACAAAGTAGCAAAACTAAACAAAATCAAACAGAATAGCTCTGTAGGATTATTACATTAGTAAAACAGCAGCAAATTGATGTACTTGTCCCTTGCACCTTAAAACTAAAATATAACCTAGACAAGAAAATCACTTCTAAGGGCAATTGCTGTTGTACCATTATTTGCAAAAGAAAAGTGTCTTAATGTGATGGAAGAAATGATTGCTTCCATGGAGCCGGCTTCTTCTCCTGTGAGCTAGCATACGGTATTTCTTCTTGTACGTGTGTGGATTTTGTAAACATTTTCAGCAGTGTGTTATATAACCTCTGACGCATGACACATCTGTGTATGTGGCTCTTGACTCCTGAGCATTCTAACATCAGACAAAGCATGTTGGTCTAATTGGATTAAGAAGTTGATGTTGAGGGTTGGGCATAAGGTGGGGTTTAGTGATATATCCATTGGTTCACATGCATCTTGTCTTTTTAATTATCAGTATTGCATTAATCTTTTCAAAACTTTAATTTGACTCAACTATGTGAAAACACAAAAGGACATTGTTGAAGAGTGTTGGCTGGGTTAGTTTAGCCCTTTCATTATTCCAAGTCAGCTATCTGAAATCACTGACCAAATCTGGTAAACAATTCCACAGACGTTACTGGCCCTTAAAGCTTATTATTAGTAATAGTAACCTACTTGTTCACACATAACTATGTTAACATTTGTGGCCAGAAAGGAGGGAGAAAGAGACCCAACTCTTTTCTGCCTAGAAACAATTCTTACTCAGGCCAGTGCCAGTGACTATTTACAAGCCTACTATGAACTATTCATTATTGTTTCTGGAATAAAGTGATGTGCCTATTTTTGTTGGGATGCTTATTTTTGTTTGAATGGGAAATAAAGAACCTTTAAAAAGGTTGTTTTGTAATTCGTAGTTATTCGGCAAATATCCTATATTATACTTACCAGCTTCGACAGTGTCCTTTTAGGTGTACAGACCTAATTTTCTCATTATCTGTAATGCATAAAACTCTGACAGCAATCAGAGGTGCTTGCCTTTTTGACACTGTGGTGAGTTAAAAATAGCTGCCTGATGAACCACTCGTTGGTAAATTGGTAGAAAGCACTATATCTTCAGAAAAAGTACAGCTCTCATTCTGAGCAAATGTCTTTCTTTATAACAACTAGCTTTCTCCTTGTTTCAACTTATCATAAAAATGATGACCAAGAAAGTATAGTTCTGCTTGTCTATTGACATTGACTTCCTTTCTTGGAGCTGAAAACTCCTATGTCAAGTCACAAACAGCCTCAGAAACTCCCTTCTGTTCTGAAGCAGCTTTTTCTTATGGAGTATAATGGCTAGTTTAAGGAATACGATCCGACAACCCCCCCCCCCCTTTTAGGGGGATCAAACATTTTGTTGCATGGTTCCTTGGATTCTTGGAAATACGAATTTTTGAAACTGAAACAGAATGCATCAACACAAAACATACATTGTTAAGAATTCACAGATTGGATTTTATCCATATAAAATCAGTAGGAACTGATCTGCATTTCCATAATAGAAACATATCAAGGTGCAAATATGTTCAGGGGGGAAAAATCTGCATTTTCTGCCGTGCATATTTACCAGGTTTACAGTTCTGGTGGCTAGCTAATGTAATTCACCATTATCTGTCTAAAAAGTATCATCAAAGGGTCTAAGAGAGCCCATTTTCACAGTAATATTTCCCTTGTATTCCTGTGGAGTTCAAAACAGGACAACAGGAAATATGTAGGATTTTAAAAAATGTTTTCAAAACTGCTTTACATGTGATTTCAGGTAGAAGCAGTCACTCTTTGTGATTGTTTGTGTGTGTCTTGCAGTCACACGATCTGCTTCTGGGCTTTGCATGATTTGTACAATGGTAAATCCTCCAAGGAAGAAATCAAGAATGGGTAATGAATTTCTGTTATCTTTCTCAACAGGAATCAACAGAGAGCTCTAACACAACCATTGAAGATGAAGATGTAAAAGGTATGCTTAAAATAGAGTTTTGCAAAGACAACATTGTGTATAATTCCAACAGCTAACATTTGGTTTTATTTGATGCAATTGTTTTATGCATTTATGCATAGGGCTTCTGAAGGATCTTGGGAAAATGTGATCTCAGACATTTAGTAGGCCACTGGATAAGAAGTGGAACATCAGACCTCCACCTCCTTAACCACATTTAACAGAGTGGCTGGATAGAAAATTTGTGAAAAGAAACTGGTGCAGTCTGGTCCATTGCACAAGTGCTGCTTCCACAATCATCCACTGGCCCCACCTCTCCAAATTAGCCATGCTGTGTGTATGTGGGATTGTAGTACACATAGTTATATGAGTAGAACTATCCTACGCCACAGCCCTTACAGTGATATCTGATTGGTTTTTAGTATCTTCCGTGATATATTTTGTTCTGGGGCCTTCTTATTTACTGAAATACCCACCACAGAGCTCATGTGGAAATTGGGGTAAGCAAACTGGCGTGATTTGAATCATATGTTTCCTCCATGCATGGCAAGAGAAAAAAACTATGAATTCCTTCCCCATCCACCCAGCACTCCTGACTTGCCTCCAAGGCCACTGGATGTCTACGCATAGACATAATAGTTAGGAGGATGTATATAGGCCTGAACAGGGCAATTATTACCCATGGCAAAATTGGAGGATTAATCTGGGCCTTTTCACATTAGATATCATAAGCTTATACCCCCTTACCGAACCATTTATCCCCACACATGAATGTCCTGTGGCCTTGGAGGTAAGTCAGAAATGCTTGGTGACTAGAAGGGAAGGTATGGTCGGGGCTGACTCAGACATGTTCTGGAGTTCCCTGCCTCCTAGAAGTGTATGGACCCAATTCATAATGAGATGACAGTGAACAGGAGGAAGGCAATTCTTCTCTGTGCCATTTTTATGACCTGAAATAGCTCCTATTTGCTTCTTTGGGGGAAAACATATGTACAAAAAATAAAAGTTTCCCAGTGGGGCAAAAAGTGGATCCCTGTTTCAGGTTGTGAAAATGGTGCAGAAAGAAAGGTTTAAGCACCATCTCCCTGCATGCTATGGTCCAAATCAGAAACATGTGCACTGTAGAGTCATGGAAAAGCTGAATATTTGAATCATGTGAATCAGCCCTCAGAGCTGGCATTTAACATGTGAATCAGCCCTCCGATTCAGGGGTCAGACATCACAGTCAGGTGTGAGTTCAGGCTTTCTTCCATTCCTGCTTGTTTAGTACCCAGGTTGGATTGAGACAAGGGCATGCACGGAGAAGAGACCTCAACCTCCCACCCCCCCACCCCATGCTGGTTGGTTCTTGACCATCAATGGTCCCAACATGCAGTATTTAAACTGTTGGGGAAAAAACTGTGTGTATGCCAGGGAACATACAGTTTTCCCCAAATAGTGCCCTTCCAAGTATTTTGGGGGGTTGGCAAGTGGAGACTCCTTCCCTATGCACACCACAGTCTTAATCTGAAGCAGGCACCATATATTCAGGAGCTGAGGAGAATGTGCACTTCACTGCTGATTCACATCAGACACAGGGTGGGGGGGGCCCAGCCCCACCTTGTGTACTCTGAAATGTGTAAATCTCTGACCATAAATGGGAGAAGAGTATTGTCCAAGCAAGTCCCCTGCTTAATTAAAGCTACAGTAATGTGCAAGCGTACTCTTGGAATAAGCACCAGTGAATACAGTGGGACTTCTGAATAAACATGCATTGCATTGCATTGCACTGTAAATAAAACTGGAGAAATAGAAAATATTAATTAATTGTAACTGTATGTTGCAGTCACAATTATATATGCCTTCTCCCCCCCCTTTCAAATCATGTCTTTTCATTGCACTATTTCTAAATGGCATTTTTGGAAATCTGTTCAGATGCCAGGTTGGGGTTTTCTAGCCCAGTTACTGTTTTTTATTTAAAAGTTCCAATTTCTTTCTGCTGCCTTAACACTATTTCATATTCTCTAAGGACATGATCCATCTAAATTAAGGGGAGAGTTAAGTAAGTGTTGAAATCATTCTCATTTACAGTGCAATCCTAAACAGAGTTACTCCAGTCTAAGCCCATTAACTTCAGTGGGCTTAGACTGGAGTAACTCTGTTTAGGATTGCTCTGTTAGTGTTGCCAACTTTAGATTAGGAAATTCCTGGAAATTTGGGAAAGAGCTGTCATGGGGGTATAATGCCTTGCAGTCAAAAGCTGCCATTTTCTCCATGAGAACTGATCTCTGTGATCTGGAGATCAGTTATCATTCTGGGAGCAAACCTGGAGATTGGCAGCCCTATTCTCATTGAAACCAATCAGTGGGGACTTGTCAATGTTTAATTTGGCTGGGTCATTTCTTGTGTTTTGTGATACAGTTTAGTAAAACAGTAGCTTAAGAATGTGACGGAAGATTTCCCTAAGGTTCCAGATTCCAAATTATGTTCACAGAAGGCAGGAAGGTTAAGGGCTGAGCATCCACTCTTCCTGCTAGTGAAGAGTTCTCTGTTACATTTTTTGAAAAAGAAACTGAGCGTCATGGGTAATACGAGCCTTAATACAAGAGTTTCATGGAGAGCTGGTTCACAGTCGATAAATGGGCAGATAAAGTTACAAATAATAGGCCCCTGAATGTCCTTATTCAAATGCCTGTTGGGAAATTGCACAGGATAATGAAGTTAGCATTTTCAGAATCTTTTCTGAACATGAAAAAACGTGTTAGAGTATGAACCAAGATTCAGTGTGTGCCAATGTTCACATTATATTTTGTATTGCAAAGAGCTGTTTTACAGATTGATGGTGCTTGTTGTATGTTTGGTAACTCTTTTTTATGCTGTTATAATAAGAATCTGATAATGTGAGGCTATTGAACTCACCACTAGGCGCCAGTCAGAAATTTTATAAGTAATGAAAAAAATAAGATTGTTTCCATGAGTACTCCAGATTTCAAGATGAATGCATAGAAGTAATCTGGCAACTTTCCCCCTATCTTTATTTTCAGCAAGATAATATGTTTACTGCAGAAATGTTGCCTCAGTCAGTGTTTTCCAAGGAAGGGCTTCCATTTTTCTGATCCAGTTTGTGGCACATGCTGTAGAATCCTTTGCCTTCCTATGCCATAATGATATCAACACTTTCTAGATATGATTATGTGGGTTTAATCCTTAATATAAACACAACGAGCACAGAAAAGAACCACGCAGGGATAAGCGCACGACTGCCCAGTTCTCTTCTGTAAATCTGGAAACGTTCTGTGTGTGCTCTGAGGACTTTTCATTAACTAGTGCAGAGTTTTCCCTGATTCACAATAGAAAATGAGAAATTCTCTGAATCATGGGATCTCTTTCTGGATCAAAATTTTTCATATGCCCTTGGAACCACTAGTTTCAAAGAGACTTGCTTCCAGGCAGCCAACTTGACACAGTAAGTTTTAAAAAAAACCCCTTTGCAGTATCTGCTTTGCATATTTATTTATGTATAACCAGTCACTTTTCTGAAATGTTTTTTGTTTTATTGTTATTATTATTTATTACTAAGCTGATGATAACTGACTGTACCCTGAAAATCTATTTACCTCGTTTCTAGCTTTCTAGATTACTCTAGACCAGCAAGAAAGCCCGATCTCGGACTCTGTGCCTGATACCAATTTAGATTTGCAGAAACACACTTAACTGTGAATAGGTCATAAAATAACAACCAAAGTTGCAGCCATGAGTTGGTTGCAATTAAAAAAAAATTATCAGCATAGCAGATATTCTATAAATGTGATCTGTAATTTACTTTCCAACTGATTTGCACTAATAATAGCTGGACTACAGTCTTACAACCAAAGTAACTTTAGATACACTGGTTTGTTGGGGCAGGGGGAGAATAATAATTATTTATTGATACAAATAGTGCATATTACAGCACGTAATTTAAAGTTATCTTGTTCATGAGCTGGCATCTGAACAGAGACCATGGTGATAAATACCTTTCCCTTCATCTTTTTTGGTGGAGCTTCTTTTCCACAAGAGTTCTTGTTGATGTTGCTATATTCAGAGATGTTTGTTTGTGTGTAATTAAATTCCTCATTTTGTTTTCTTTTTGTTTTGGCCTTTTCTGTTCTTTCCTCACATCTGCATGCCCACATACAGCTCTCAGAAAGGAGGGTGACATGGCGATGTCCTCATGTTCTGCTCACCATGCCTCTTCTCCCATTGCTTCTTCATCTTACCGGTTACCATCCTTCTTGTGTCCCAGCGGCCGCTCCTGCTGCCAATGCCTTCTGAGGATTCTGATCATACTCTACCTCCTCATCTTTGTTTGTTCATATGTTGTGTTTCTTTCCATGAATTCGGCGGCAAAGTCCAAGAAAATTTCACATTCACAGAATCATTTGCATGAATCTGAGTCCTTTCCGTCCGCTCCTTCCTCTCTTTTATGTAAGTTGAGAGATGGACAACTCACTTGCTTCACCTTACCCCACTTCCACATGCAATGGAATAGACAATCCATGGCTTGGATCCCAACCTAAAATTTCCATGAAGCATTATTTTCCTTCCTCTCCCCTCCCGCTGAAGCCCCAAATGCCTGAAATGCTGCTCCTGTGGGATGAGCTTGCAGGAAATAGCTTGGGGGGAAGTCCACCACAGAAGGGGGAATATGTGAAAACTGTTTCCCCTCTGCAGAATTTTTAGACAGGATCCAAATCCATATTTAGACCTGACCTAAAAGATACAGCTTATTGGAATCTGAGAGCCTATTATTTCTCTACTGAAATTGGTGAATACCTTTTGTTTTCATGAATTGATGTGCTGTAGTATGTATAGGAGAGGAGAGAGCTCACTTAGGACGTCACTGTGCCAGTAATGTTGGAGAAATTCTTATTTCATCATGTTAATTGCAAAGCAAACAAAGCAGAGGGGAAAACTTGTGAGCAGTGTTGTGTAGAAAAATCAGCAGGTGCTTTGGGAATGTTTGCATTGGTGTTGGCGTGGTCTTCTTTTCTTTCTGTGTTTTTGAGGTTCTCTTTTAAAATGTACTGAGCAGAAACACACTCCTCTAGGCAAGCCCTGAAAAGATGAATGAGGGCGCTAACATCCTCTTAAACACTTCCATTCGTTTCTGAGAAGCATAGGGGAATATCAGTATTGCTCGTGCTCTGAGTCAGTGTATTACACAGACTTTCCCTTCTTTCGTGTGATATTCACATATTGCATGGATATTACATGAAGATACTCACTCTCTCTCTCACACACACACACACACACAGAGCGTACTATGTCCTGGCCCTGGAGCTCTAATGTCAGTGTAGGTACTTCATCAGGTCGAAAGGGGATAAATGGGGAGGAGCCAATGATGTATCAGATCCTTGTGCAAAGGTTGAGATCTACCCTACAGAACTCTCAGTTTGTGTCAGCTTCCCCCAAAGAATTCTGGAAATTGTAGTTTTGTGGCACTACTGAGACTTCTTTGTTATAGAGTCCCCATCTTTTTCAGAAAACTTTCCATGTGTTAGTACTTGCCCTTTTCTGTTCTACATTATTTAGGGTATATACTCTACCGTTTCTGCTATGCTAGTCTCTTGTCCTTACAGTGTAATCCTAAACAGAGTTCCATGCTTCTAAATCCATTGAAATTCAAGTGGGCTTAGAAAAGTGTAACTCTGCTTAGGAATGCAACTCTCAGTTTTTCTTGTAATGGTTTTAGCTGGTGATCATTCTTAAAAATTGTTGGGGGGAGGGGGGTTGCCTAACTATGGATTAATCATTAATGAATTACTAAACTCTGTAAAGGGCCCAGTTTAGTTATAGAAGAGTTCAAGATGTAAGGTAGGGTCCAAATTGTTCTAAAAGGTTAGACATGAAGAAAATGGCAAAGGATGAAAGGAATAACGTTACATTTTTAAAAATGTGATTGCAATAGAAAGTGGTATATTGTTACATCCATAATCAAAAGAAGAAATTGCATATAGGAAAAGGAAATTAATGCAAGGTGATGTTGTATTAATGAATATATCATAAAGGAAATAGATTTAATGTGTTTATCTACAGATCTTACTCTTACTTAGTGTAATTCTGTAGCTATGAAGAATGATGATATGTTTAAAAAAATGAGATTTACACTGCTATGTAAACTATACCTTCCTTTCCTTTTCAGAGCTCCCATGATCAAATGATCTTGAGCAATAACTAATAAAATAATCAATTAATTTTTAAAGGAAAATATGCTAGACAGACATTTAGCAACTGACAAGATTATGTTCGGATTACTGCCTAGCATAAGCTAGAGAAGAAACTTTTCTTGAAAATTATTAAACAAAGCACAAGTTAAAAGAGGTAAAATCCAGCGATTCCTAAAAACAGTAAAAAGAGGAGATTCCAATATTTTATAAGCCAAAGTATCAGTTTTACCCTGACCACAAGAACAGAGGTGATCTGAATATGGAATATGATGAAATCTATCATCCAATATTTCAGAGAGGTTAACATTCAATTGAGCCAGGGCAAATATCCTGACATAATTTGTGATATATGATAAAGTAAGGTCTTAATGTCACAAGGCTATTCTGTAGAGAATTTGAATCGGAACATTTAACAATTGCAGTGAACTTCATGGTTATTGCTGATCTAAAATATACATTTGTCTGCATTTGTGATAGGCATAAATATAATATAATATATGACCTTTATACGTGGGAATTTATGACCTCTATAAATCTCAATTTTGCATATTATAGGCCCAGTCTATTGGTAAGTCCTCTTGTGCAAGCTCATCGAAATTAATATGTCCTATGCAAGAGCATGAATTCTCATTTATTTTGATGGAGCTTGCACTGGAGAACTTAATGATCTATTTAAATTTTATTTGAAACATGTTACTATATGTGAGTAGGGGTGTACATGTCAAAAGAATTTGGATTAATTTCTGATTCAGAGTTGGGAAGGGTAGGCTTTTCATTATCCCAAATTTTGGGACTCTCCTTACTGTTTCAGGATTTTTTTAAGGATTTTTTTTCCAGGTCCCCAAAATTTGGTACCGTTTTAGCAATTGCCCCCATCCAAGAGGCAGAAAGAGCAGCAGGGAGGGAAGGGGAGAGAGAGAAGACACTAGCTGTACCAAATAGTCAGCATCTCCCTCCATTAAAACTTTAACATTGGCCATTCTACAAAAAAACCTGGCCATTCTACAATCCATAGGAAATAATGGCACTATTATTTCCAAAAGGTGGTAGACCTAGCCTTGTTGGCCAGGTATACCCAATCCTTTTAAACTTCAAAGTGCCACTATTTCCTATGAGGGAAAGCTGTTTTGTGGTATCTTTCTCCCTTTGGGAGACACCACAAAACAGCTTTCTGTCTCTTGATTTTGGCTTCTGGTGTCCCGCACCCAAAATACTCCTAAAATACCAAGCAGGACATAATTTTTATTACTCCCACAATTTGGCTGTATTTGGGGTCATTTTGGATATCAACCCAAAACAGCTAATTTCTGGTTTATTTTTGGGTCAGATATAGTCAATTCTCAACATCGTTCTGTCACTTAAATCCGGATATTGTAGCCATGGACAAACAAGACAGATCTTGATACAAACTGAGAAAAGCCCCAGGTTGGCAGAAGAATCTGAAATAAAAAATCCTTTCGGGGGTGGGGGAGTTACCCCCTTCAAACGATATAAGGGGAAAGCAAGGGGCTTCCTGCAGCTTGGCTCAGCCTGACGTAACTGGGACAGGCCTCCTTTAAAATTTACATGATTAAGCCTTTCCCCAGGGAGAGTCTGCCAGGAGGAAGGAAGGCTGAAGACAGGGCAGGTAAAGGTGAGTTTGCTGGTGGGTGGGAAGGAGAGAAGGAAACAGGAAACAGGGAGAAGCTATGGGGGTTTTCAGGGAAGGGAAAGAGGAAATAGTGGGGCCCTGAAATATAAGATGCCTGAAATATAAGATGCAGGTCTTTGTATAAATATAAATGTGACTATTGATTACAATTCCTCCATCTTTAAGAACCATTCTAATTTGCCAGGCTACATTGGTTGTTTCCAGTAACATGCAAGTACCACCCCTGAAGATGTCAGAACATATAGCAGTACCTTTCTGGAATTAGTAGTTATGACAATTTAAAAAATAAATTTCAGGTTTCAAATTAAGGACCAATCCCCATATCTCAAAAATTGTCATATCTCAAAAATGGTCTTTTGTACTGTTTTCCAATAAAACTTGAGCCCTGGGGCATGATCACTGTATATGAATGTAATTTGCTTTTGGACAGTTACAAAAGCAGTTCTTTTGTAAACTATGATAACTACAAACAACCTTTGGATCCTTCAGAGGCCTATAATGGATGCCATATTACAAATATGATTTTAAGATTTATATTTTTTCTGACTGTTTCAAATGTGCTCTCTCTGGCTCAGAAGCACTGAACAGCAAGGACACAAGCTTCTCTCCCTTCTGTCAACCGAGTATAAAATTACTGGCATCACAGCCTGGAAGAATAATGCTGTAAAGCTGCTTGATTCAGAACAGTTTTATGATCTTAATTCTGCTATAACTGATCCAATTGGTTTCACATGAGAGACAAACATGAATCCACTTATCTGTATTTGTGGCAGTGATGCTTGAAAACATGATTGTGAATGGTGGCCATATCAGTATCCATTCGTCTCTCTATATATTTTGGACGAGTGACTTGCAATACAAGGGTGAGAGAAGTTCCTCTTCCCCAGAGAACTCCGGCCTTCTGGTCAGTCTAAGAGCTACACCAAAACTTTGGCAAATAGATAGGGAGGGAAAAAATCATGAATATTCTACTGCCTTCATGTATATCATGTACATTGTGAAATGTAACTGAGGTATGGGTGCAATCAAGCAAAAGGTAACTTGTGTATCTCACAACTTTATATGCAGCAATGTCTGTTGCAAACTTTAAAAATATGGAAAGAGGCTTGAAAATCCTAAGCACTGCAAAATATAATTCTGATGCCTAGTCAACAGTATGTGTGAGGGGGCTAAACCGTGTTCCTAAATGAGCCTCTTATGCTTACTTGACTGACTGACCTTGTTATACAGAAAGCTTCTCATTTCTGCATGGAGGAGAAGGGAAAAAAATAATACCATTGTTTTTGATTGGTTAAGTTCCTCAGCCTTTTCGGTTGTAGATCGTGCCGGTGTCTCCGAAAACTTCAGTAAGAAGGAGGAGGAGGTGGGTTGGTTCTCTCTCCAAAACCAAGATTTGGCTACGGAGGGAGAATGTAACCCCCCAGGAAAAAAGGTCTGTGTCTTGTTTATCTGAGACATGGTTGGAGTATGACTTGTTTTTCAGATGAGGGAACAGTCAGCCTTAAATCTCTTAATTTACTGTTGTCAGTTCACTTTCTTGATATTTGCACAAATTTCCACAAAGGAAGAGAAGTCTAAACCTTTCAGGGAATATGCACTAGGCTCTTGGGAGAGGGTATGTGAACCCATATAATGTATCCAATTTCTGAAGCTGAACCAGAGCACAATCTTCATTGTTTAATTAAGAGGTCAGTTAAAAATATTCTTCTACAGCTAAAATATCTCTCCAGCTACTGTATTTAAGGCCATTACAAAGCGGACTATCTTGAGGCCTTGGACATTTTTAGCCCAATGCAGCACGTGGACATTAAGTGGTCTCCATGACTCCATACACACATTCTTCGTGAACACTCCTGAAATTGATTGGGGATACTGTTGCCAGCCCCAGTTCTATCAATCCTGAGTAGCAGTAGGATCTGAGCTCAGGCTATCAGGACCCATATACTTGAGAAACATTAAGCGTATTGATGGGATAAAGGAACCCAAGCAATGTAAATGATCTGATTATAGGTGATTTTGCAAATTCCGTAAGCTATGCTGAAAGGTGTGTGTGTCTACTTGGATGAACCTGGTCACTTTCTCAGGGCATCTCATGCTTCTGATGTTTGCCAGCCTCACCTAATTTCGCTACAGATGGGGAGAATAATTGTGTGTACACCATAATCTGACAAGAATCAGGAGAGGAAGCTCCATGGCTTGGATCCAGCTACTTTTTCCACTGGAAAAAGGAGAGCGGACCCAAGATGGTTATGCTGAGAATCATGGGACCTGCATGAACAAAAGGCATGTTGCACAGGGAAAGTAGTAAGGAAAAGAATTGGGGAAGACTGAGCAAGAAAGATGGCTGGATCCAACCTCATGCTTAATCATTTTCCTTTTTTCTCAGTACAATTCCCACTGTTTCCTTTTTGGAATGGCTTGGAACAAAAACTGCTGAATTTGGAAATAAGGGAAGTTCTTTTACAAATAGGCCCTTACTTGGTATTTCAGCTGTCCTGAACAAAGGCATGGTCATACGTGCTGCACATGCCATATGGAGAGCTCTTTAAATCACACTTGCACATTCCTGTGGAGTGGCTGAACATGTGGCTTAAGTGGTTTTATACTTCACTGTCATAAACCTCCCTTTGAGAGTGCTGGTGGTGTGGTCAAAGTCAGTCGGTCTGCACAGTAAGCCAATGAACACAGACAGCAGAAAAGAGCAAGAGTCCAGTAGCGCCTATAAGACTAAAAAAAAATGTGGCAGGGTATGAGCTTTCGTGAGTCACAGCTCACTTCTTCAGACACCATGAAAGCTCATATCCTGCCACAAATTTTGTTACTCTTAAAGGCGCTACTGGACTCTTGCTCTTTTCTACTGCTACAGACAGACTAACATGGCTACCCATCTTGATCTGAACACAAACAGTTTATCCTGTGGTGGTGCCTGCCCCATAGCACTTTAAAATGCTTCCTTGATGTGGCCTTCAGTGATGCACCATTAGAGGAAATACATTGCTGCCCGGCAATAATTGTATCAAAGACATGGGAGGCTCTCAGTCTTGGCAGTTTTTTTAAAAAATCACCACACATTTGATATCTAAAATGGAAATGAGCTGTGAGTGTGTGGGAAATATTAATGGTAATTAATTAATTATTGCTGTTGGATGTGGCAAGGTGCCTGGCATCTCAGTATGGGCAAACAGTAACAGTTGGGAGTATTTGGCTAGAAGACGGTTCATTTGCTGATACTACTGTGTTTCGTTTTTTGTCTATTAGGGATGAAAGTGTTTGCATTCTTCCTAGGCGAGCAGTGAGTCTGGGAGGACCTTTTCTTCCTAAGGAATTGAAGAAAGAATCAGCTGTCTTAAAAATCTTGCCAGATCATTAGTGGTTGAATCATAGTGAATCACATGGAGCAGCAGACACAGAAAAAGAATATCGTTCTACAGATGACAACTTAACTGTTCAGGGGAGGCATAAAGCTATTCAAAACAACTTACAGAAACTTCTCTGGCTTCTTTTCTGTGGTACAAAGTATGCATAGACAAGTCTGAAGGAGATGATTCATTTTCACTTAAAGGTGCATGTAAGGCACCAGTTGTATCCAGCTCCTCATTCAGATTTTGCAGATTTTGGAGTTTTTAGGTTGCACTCGGTGCTGCCATGGCTGTTCAGATATGAACATGTAAATACTGCCATTGATTTCTCTGGTCTGTGTTGCAAATCCCAACCTAGACCAGTTATTGAGCATCATCTGGCTATGTACAGGTCATCCTGTTGTATGTTACCAGGGATTCTCAGATATGTTTCATAAGAGCAGGACTGAATTCATTCCATATGCCGTTCTTGGACTTAACTCCTTACCTTCATTCATCTGCGAATAAGAGTTGGTCCTAAGAGTAATGCCCAAGAAATACGAAACCAGGAGCTTGGTCCAAGAGCCCCTTGGATGACTATATACAGACTATACCTGATTCCCAATTATGTGGTCCCACCAATGATTTGAGAGATTTGTCTGCAGTCCTAAACCTGGGTTAGCTTTAGGGCTGGGTTACCTAAAGCTGGGTAAGTAGCTCTCATTAAAACTGGTGAGATTTAAGCATAGACAGCTGTCTTCAGAGTTGCCGACGTTTTAGGAAAAGAAAAAGAATGAGTTGATAATTAGAAGTAACTCAACATAATTCATTGGTAATTAGAAGTAACTCAAAGATCACAAGAGGAAAAAAGCCAAATGCATAACAAGTGAGGTTGAACTCCAGCATTGCTAGTAAAGGTGCATCAGACTATAAAAGAAACAGAGTGGAGCTGAACAACGGGGTACTTTGGTGCAAAAAGCCATTGCAGTTAGTAGTAACAAAAGAGTTGGAATTAATTGGGGGATGCTGTGTTCATGTTAGGAAATCTTTAAAAAAAAAAATTGACAAACTGGAAAGAAACTAGAAGAGAGCTGCAACGAGGAGAAAAGATAGCCCAGGCAGAAGCTACATGGCTCAATACACTAGACTGGGAAGGTATGGAAGGGAGGTGTGGTCTACCTTGAGGATTTCTTTTGAAGTTACTTTGTGTTGCATGCCCCCGATATCCTTTCACGGGCTCATCTCCTTCTGCACTTTCTCTGTATTTCTGATCATATTTCAGACAGGAAATCCTAAACTGGTGTACAGTCTCAACCTGCCAATGCCATACCTATGAAAAAGCCGAGTCACTTAAAAAGAAATTATTGTTTGGGCCCTCCCCTGCCTATACACAGTCACCATAATGTGGGCACAAGATATCTCTGTGTTTAAAAAAATGGATAAATTGAATCCCAATCAACCCTAAGTCTGTGTTTACTTACCTAGAAACATGTTGGAATTGCTCAGCTCAGCTGGCAAGCTATTAGAATTAGTATGTCATCAGTGGCCCTGTGACTGCTAGCTGCTGAGGATTAATAACAGATAACCCCATCAAATGTTTCTTGTGGATCTCCTTGAGAATTCTGATTGGCTGCAGCTACTAGATTGAATGGAGTTCACCATGGCAAATCTTGTGTTTTTAATGCCTGTGATCCTCTCATTCACTGCTCTGCGGTACATCAATATATCTGATTCTCAACTGGTCAAAACTGAGTATACTTAAATTCAGAGGCTGGCCTCAGTTCCTGCGATGGGGAAAAAACAGCGTTCCTGTTCATGGGAATTGAGCCTACACACTGTACTGCTGTAGGTACTATATCCACATTCTAGCAACTGCATGGCCAGCACATTGATCCCTGCTCTTCCTAAGCATGCGTTGGCTTCTACCAATATGTCATCTGAAGGCTCATGAACCATGCTGTGATTTGCTCCAATTTTTGCCTCTTCTCATAAAACTCATAGGTCAGCTTCTCAGGACTCAGGCAAGGGTAAGAAAATGAATCTCCCCACATCCTGTCCACTCTGCTACTTCTCAGGATTCAGAACAATATTTTTTGAGTTGGTAGACTTGCATATGAGCTAAAAGATAGCTAGAGGAAAGGGATGGCCAGTGAAATTGGATGGGTGTGCTGCAGTTGATGTGTGGCACAAAGGTGCTTATTAAGTAAATTAGAAAGCTGATCGCTTAGCTGCTGCTGCTGCTTCCCTCTCCGGCCAAACCCCAGCATTGAAATGTTCTTTCATAGATGTTATCAGAACTGGAAGCGAGGATGTCTGTCTTGAACAAATAA
Source organism: Eublepharis macularius (assembly GCF_028583425.1). Classification (NCBI taxonomy): domain Eukaryota; kingdom Metazoa; phylum Chordata; class Lepidosauria; order Squamata; family Eublepharidae; genus Eublepharis; species Eublepharis macularius. Next base: position 34,730,617 of record NC_072799.1, on the reverse strand, counting down.
TGACAGCTGTATAAGGCAGTAAGATTTCCTTAATTTCATTTACTGATGTTGTTGGGACCACGTAGGGTTCTGCCTGGATGTACTTTGTGTTCTAGTAAACAGGTCAGCCAATATAGCTTTATCAAATGTTGGTGCAGTTGAAGCCAAAGAAATATGAGACTGATTCAGTTACTGCCCAGCACAATTAAGCTGAGACTCACAATTCATAGTGTTCCTTTGGAAAAGATGGCTTCCACTTCTGGCTTTCCTGTATGTGCTGTGGCATAGATGATGACTGCACCATGCATGTCAGAGACAGCAAAATTATGAAAGCAAGCTTGCACTTTTAACAAATTGTGAGTGTGGTGAGGGAAATGGTGTGCTGAGACACAGTGTGGTGAATGGTTAGCTATGTATACCTTGGGATATTTGTTTTACAGAACATCTGGTGAATAAGACAAACCTGCAGTAATGCTTTTAAATCACGCAAACTTGTGTGTGAATTGCTTAACACTAAGCAAATTGGAACAGTTCTTAATTTGTATAATGTTATGAGAACTTACTGTGATTCCCAGTTTGCATATAAGGTACTAAGACAGGGTAACATCATCTGTTCAGTGGCTTGCTAGCCAACCTTTTTACAAGTGTGCTAGAAGTTGAGTCCAAACTGTGAGGCAAGATCAGTCTAACTCGCACTGTAACACATGCACATTATGGACCCCTTCCCCCTCCTCCATGATTTGCATGGTTTTATCTCATCTCATGAGACAGAGTAGAAGTGGAGAAGCTAGCAGGCATGGCCATGTGCCATTAGCAGGCCCTGTAGACTTTCCTGTTCTCATCCAGATGTGCCAAAATAGTCTCAGCTTTTGAGACATTTCAATCCATCTCTTCCATATACAAATGTTTTCAAGAATTTGTCAGGTGTACCTACTCATAATGGAATATGTAGGAATGGGCAGCTTTGATTACAGATAGTCATAAATCAAGGGCAATTACTATCTAGAATTGTAGAAAGCAAGAATTGCTCCAGTTTGAATATTGCTTTTTGGTGGTTTCCCTTTGTGTCTATTGTATTGTCTTAAGTATGCACTTACAGTCACATATCATGCGATGTGTGTTTTGGGAATATTACATATAATGGTGCACATTCACATTTTGTTTCTTTCGAGTTCCTTCATCCCAACACCAAGAACATTTAGTACTGTTCCAAACCAGATGCCCTTATTTCAACAGAGAGCGTTTTGGGCTCTCAAAATCAAGTTGCAGAGTTACAAAACACTGTTTTTAATAGCAGAGGTCTTTTAGCTCTGTGATCTCACGGGTTTTTTTATATATATTCTAAGTCCTGAAGATTGTACCACAGCTCACTCACTTAAAGCCAAAGGATCCCTTATAGTCATTTCAAATTTCCTGTGCTATCTACAAACCATCCACTGGCGTCCCTTGGGAATACAGTTGGCAAGAAGCCTGGAGAAAAATGTTCTCTCCTTTTAATAGAGGCTTAATGGGATATTATTTATCAGGTGATGTTATTTAGCATTATGCCATGAAATGCTTCAGCTGCCCAGTACCACATATTAAGCCTCTAGTAAAGGGGAGAGTACATTTTTCTTCAGGCCTCTTGGCAACTGTCTTTGAGAGAGAGAGAGCTCCTCCAATGTCATTTCCCATTAAAAACTGGCCAGGGTAATAGCCCTGCTTTCCCTTGCACTGAGTCGTCTGTATCCCTTTGTGACATCATCAGTCTTTACGCCAGTTCCCACCCTATTTGCGTGCCTAGCAACCAATAGATCCCACAGTAAGGAAAGGGGCCAATGCTGTTTAAACACTTACTTAACTGGACAAGAAGGAAAAGATAAAGAATATGGACACGTGGATGTGAGAGACATCCCAAACTGCTACTGTCAGAAAGCTGAGCTATGTGACAGTGTAGGATTAGGGAGCCAGGGCCAGGGGTGAGTAGAAGATGTCAAGAGGAGGCCTGGAACCAAGTGTGACAAGGACCAGCTAGGCTCCCTCCATCTTTATGATGATGATTCCGTCATATTCTCACAAATTTGCGAGCATATGGATAGTTTATATTTCCAGGTGAATTATATTTCTGCAGTTCAGGGGAATGCTCAGTCCTTGTCACTGAAGTTAAGATGAAGCTGGAGAGTGTGTATAAGTCTCTTGGAGTTCAGGTTCAAGTGGTCTCTTCTGTTGGATCTGTGTGGCTCATGAAAGGTTTGTTCATATAATGCCAATGCACTTCTTTCACAAAAGATTTAAAAAGTTCCGTACAAATAGAAAATGGATCACTGATATAACTCTCTCTTTGTGTGTGTGTGTGTGCGCGCGCGTGTCTGCAAACAGACAAATGTGCCAAAGCCCGTCAGACTGTGGAAATGGAGGGGGGGGGGCACATTTTGAATGAAAAGTAATCACATTGATCAGGAAGAAATCTCAATGACTTTGGCTTTGTTACTCTGACTGTGGCAGCCTTTTGTTCTGCTGGTTTCCACTGTGCTTTACATCTTGTTCTAATTGTATTCCTGTCTTTTATCTTGTCTTCAGCTCGTAAGCAGGAGATTATCAAGGTCACTGAGCAGCTGATTGAAGCTATCAATAATGGGGATTTTGAAGCCTACACGTAAGTTGCAATGCTTTCTCTCTCTCTCTTTTTTATTGCCATAAAAAGGATATGAATGCGTTTAGACTTGCAAAGTAGTTATCCAGATAGTGATAGCAGCTTGTTTGCACAGATGCAAGAATGTAGAATTCTTTAAATGGTAACTTGTAGACTCAATCAAATAACATGTGCATGCTTCTCATGCTCTTACATTCATAAATTGCTGGTAGGGAGGGATCTACCGGTAGGCTCACAACCCAGTTTGGATTATGTAATGGTACTAGTTGTATCAACCAGCATCTCCTTGTGAGAGCTATATATGCAGCTTCTGTGATTTGCACACTCATGTCAACATTTCTTTCCAAGTCACTGGGTTGAATCCAACCAGATTTTCCACTGGCAAAAAAGGGAGGAAGTGGTCCCCTTTTGAGCACCCAAAAGGCTGTGCCTGGACAGAAGCCATGTGTGCAGGAAGGAAAGGAGATGAGATTGAGTGAAAAAGCTGGCTGGATCCAACCCACTATGATCACAGAAACTGCGCTCGCCCAACTGAGTTGCGCACCCACCAGATACCACATAGAAGAAATGAAGTTTCCATGATGGTTTCCAGTCACCTGAATCCAGCCAGTGTTACATCAGTAAAGATACAGAATGATCTACTTCGTATTAAGCCTGTGTGTCATTAATCGAGATATAACAGGATCAAAGCTGTAAAATTCAGTAAATTATACATTTCAGCATGGTATGAAGATGCCTTTTATTTTGGAAGAAAAGAACCCAGTGCCATAGTTGGAATATCAGTAAGTAATTTGTACAGCTGTTGCAATGAGATTTTTTTCCCTGTCTTATAGGAAGATATGTGATCCAGGTCTTACCTCATTTGAACCAGAAGCTTTGGGGAATCTTGTAGAGGGGATGGACTTCCACCGGTTTTACTTTGAGAACGGTACATTTTTCATAGTAGCTATGTCTTTCAAATACATTGTCCCTTGCTTCAGTTTGGCTTGGGTAGAATGGATGTGATTCCCTAGTGTGATGTTGGTCCGCTTGCTTCACTTTGGTTCTGAAGGGGTTCCATTCCCGTGCTTCAGTTTGGTTCCTTGACTTATTATGTTTGTATCTGCCTTTCTTACAAAGAACTCAAGGTGGTTATGTCTGGTAAAGCCAGGGCTTTTTTTCAGCAGGAACGTGGTAGAACGGAGTTCCGGAACCTCTTGAAAATGGTCACATGGATGGTGGCCCCGCCCCCTGATCTTCAGACAGAGGGGAGTTGAGATTGTCCTCCGCACTGCGCGAAGGGCAATCTAAACTCCCCTCTGTCTGGAGATCAGGGGGCGGGGCCACCAGCCATGTGACCATTTTCTCCAAGGGCAACCCACTGAGTTCCACCACCTCTTTTCCCAGGAAAAAAGCCCTGGGTAAAGCCATATAGTCCTCTCAACAACCATATGAAGTAGGCTCGGTTTATGAGATGGTAACTTGCTCAAAGCTGCCCAGTGAGTTCATAAAGCACCCTTTGCTTGCAGTGGCCTCTCTCTAACTAAAATCTTGCTCTTGGAATATATTACTCCCTTTTGCTGCCTCTGTTTCAATCAAAACTCATTTGGAATAGATATATTTAAAAATGGGAAAGTGAAGTTAAAATTGCTAGAGGGGATCCAAGGCTTATACAAAACAACTATTCACCCTAGCATGCCGAAAACCCTTAATATTATTTATGTATCTGAATAGAAATGTGATAGGGCACAGTGCACCTGAAATAGCTAGATATATTGTGAGGCAAAAAGGGCATGTAATCAAAACAACTAATTGAGGGTTCTCTTTCACATGCTTCTGAAAGCCAGTTATAAGTCCCCTCAGGCACAAGACAGCAAAGCATCCAGGCATGTCCTGAACCAGTTCTCAAGACTGGAATCTATGTGGCTTCTTTGTTTTGACTTCAAAGAGGAGTTAGCCTGCCGTGGTGGTAGCTGCAGCAAGTAATGAAGTCTTGTCTGATCCCCACACTCTTTCTTGATGTGGTGATATTGTTACAAGTTGACTTGCACCATTTTAGTTCGGTGTGGTGAGCATTTTGTTTCAATATCGTCCTACAAAATACAAGACAGTATTTTACCCTGTCAGAGAAATGTATTGCATGCTTGAGAAGTGACACTGCTTTTTGTCATATGATGGTAGTTCTGACAAAACATTCACTGTGCAGAAAACTTTTGTGATTCACAAAGACAAACTTTTAGGATTCACTTCAAGAAGACTTTACTTAAAATCATGTGTAAGCAATCTAGATATTGCATAAGCTACCTGTTGTGGCAGTGTGAAACGCTTTGAAGCCTTTGTGCTAAATAAATATATTGAATTATTATAGTAAAATTCCATAATTGTAAAAAGGAGTTCAGTTCAGCTTTCAAGTGGGACAAAATATTGCACATAACTAAAAACCTTTAGAAGAACTGCCATTAATGGGTTAATACCAATTGATTTCTTTACATATTAATATCAGGAACTGGCCTGTTTCCTTACTGTGTGTGTTGATTATTTTTCAATTTAGTTTTCCACTAGCAACAAGAGAGGGGGGAAGGTAATTTATTAACAATATCTCCTGGATATGTCCTCATGGCTCCTAAAATTGTTTCGAAATAAGTTATGACAGGATTCTCACTGCCTTTTTAGCTCCAGCTCACCCTTAAAAGACTTTTCTATTGTTAAAAGTAAGAAACACAGCTTGGTCTCATGAGACCTGCTTGCTTTTCTGTGCTGAAGCATATAATTCCTGTTGTTAAGGGTCAATGCCTGAACCAGCTATAATATAAGGAACATGGGCTGCTTTTTTTTTTTATCAAGGAAGGCACATTATGTTTCTCTGTATACCACAAGCAAGTCAGTGATAGCAACACCATGTTCCTGTTCAAATAATAGTTTATGAAACAGTAATGAAAATTAATAGTTCTTTGATGGTATTGAAAAGAAATATGGTAATTGCCTAGAGAATACCCCTTGTGTGTAGCAAGAATTCAGTATGAGAGTGTCACCCATGACTGAACTGTTGTTCACTGACAATTTTGAATCCACTGTGGACTTGGACAAGCTACTGACTATTAGCATCATCCTCCCTTGCCTTAGCTAATATCCAAGATAATAATACTGGCCTACATTACAGCCTTGTTATAATGTATATAAATGTATGTCAGCAGGGTTGAGTCCAGTGGCACTTTAGAGACGAACAAGATTTTCAAGGTATAAGCTTTTGAGAGTCAGAGCTCCCTTCTTCTTCAGGTATCTGAAGAAGGGAGCTCTGACTCTCAAAAGCTTATACCCTGAAAATCTTGTTCGTCTCTAAGGTGCCACTGGACTCAAATCCTGCTGTTCTACTGCAGACCTGCATGGCTACCCATCTAAAACTATAAATATAAATGAAACACTTTGAATACTCTTAGCATGCTGTATTTGATCCAAGATGAGATGGGTTCTTAGACCTATGAATTCCTGCCTCATCAACTGAGATCTCAGGTTTCTTTAAAAATGTATTGTAATTTAACATGGGATCTGATGCGAAAAAAACATTAAATGTGCTTATGATCCATTAGTGCTCAAGTACCATATTTAACCAGAACTTTTAATCTTGCCTACATTTCTCTGGACTATATCTATTTGTGCCTTACCAGTTTATACAACATGGGATTTCCCTCCATAGCTTTGTCCAAGAGCAACAAGCCAATCCACACCATTATTCTGAACCCTCATGTCCACCTTGTGGGTGATGATGCTGCCTGCATTGCGTATATACGGTTGACACAATACATGGATGGAAGTGGAATGCCAAAGACTATGCAGTCTGAAGAGACCCGGGTCTGGCACCGCCGTGATGGAAAATGGCAAAACGTTCACTTCCACCGTTCAGGATCACCAACAGTACCTATCAAGTAAGTAATGGATTCCAGTCTTTGTATTCTTACCTAATCCTGAATTTTCTTCCATCATATTTGTTCCCACTGTTTATTCCATTCTTTCTTCCTGCCCATCCTTTGTAGTCACCTTGCTTCTCCTCCTAAAAAATTTTGTTGGTTTATTTTGGTAGAAATCACCACTAACAATGTTTGAATGATATTTGGAGCCTGTGTCTTTCTATTTCAAGCCCAACATTTTAGGACACTCTAGCTCTTTATTACAAAGAGAGTAAAGAGCATTTGTGGCACAGTACACATGGTCAAGCAGAACAATATAGGCCTTTATAGGTTGAAGCTCAGCACCTAGAATTTTACCCAGGGACAAATTGGAAGCCAATCAAGATTGAAGTAATATGATTATTGTAGCAAGCCTGTGGCCTGCATTGTATTTTGCACCCTTGAAGATTCTGAACATTTCTCAACAATTGCCCCTGTGATAGTCAAACTTGGATACTACTAAAGGGTAGATGACAACGTCATCTCTTCCCAGAAAGGGACACAGCTGACGCAACCTTGGTGAATATGCTTCATGGTACAGAACCACTTGAACATTCATGAACTTCCATAAAGCAGGACCTTAAAAGCACCCTCAAGCGGCAAACCTGATCTTAATGCACCTCCATTTGGAACACCGCCTCCTTGGTCTGGTGAAGTAGTTAGCCACAATACTTTTCTCTCTTCTGGATTGAGCTTCAGTTTATAAACACTTACTCTACCTATTTCTGGTTCCTAGCAGCTTTTCAGGATTCTCCAAGCCTCCTCTGTATTGCATGAAAAGATGAAATGGTGTTTGGTGCCATCAGCATGTAATAACATCTCATCCCTAATCTCCGAATGACCTCTTCCAGTTTCATATAGATGATAAATTGCATAGGGGAATAATATGCCATAGAATGGAACAAAGTTTGGATTTTAATGCAGAATACTGATGTGAACAACCGAGACCCATTTTTTTAACCAGGCATCTATGTACAATGAGAGATCCGGAGATTCAGTGGAACGGTACAATTTTCCTCTCTACTTGTCAAAACAATACAGAAAACATATGTTCACCAGCTGCAGAAATACAGTAACCAGTTATAGAAATGGTTTGGCATGTCACAGACCAATGACATCACAACATGCTACTTCCTGGAACTACTTTAAACCAGAATTTAGTGTCTGGCATAAAGGATGTGGATATGAATTGTCGTTGCACAAAACAAAACAAAAACAAATTAACATGTAGTGGCTTTACTCCCTGAATTATTAGCCTAATATGGATTCAGACAACCTTTGAACAAATTGTGTAATATAAGCATGCTCATAATATATATTGCATCACTTTCACCTTAATTTAAACAGTAGCATACAGCAGTTTAACTATGAAAATGTTTGTGTGTGTGATTTATTGGGGGAAGTAAATAAAAAGATTATTGTCCATTTTTAGAGCAAGATTTGAATCCAGTAGCATTTTAAAGACCAACAAGATTTCCAGAGTATAAGCTTTCAAGATGCCATCAGATGTCAATAGTGCCCTACCAGTCCCTACATCATACAAACAGGTCAAAAGAATTCACAGAAAGAATAATTGGCATACATCTGACATTACAAAGCACAACACTCAAAAATCATTTTAATCTTCCAGGACATTCCATTGCTGACCTAGAAGTGGCAGTCCTCAAACACAGAAGCTCCAACTGGGGATTGCAACATAGGACTGCTGGAATTCAATCACAAATTCGGAACACTAGACCCCACCCTCCCAGGGCTGAATTAGGGATGTAGGATTCTTATCTCGCTACAGATGCTAATTTTCTACATTTCTTCCCTTGCTCCAATCAAGCTGATTACATTTTCATTGGACCTTTGCATCCTGACTCCCTTCTTTGCAGTACCTGTCTCACCAGCTGCCTGGAATGTAAGGGCTCAGGGATCTCCATTCATATTTGAATCATATTTGAATCTGATGAAGGGAGCTTTGATTTACGAAAAGTTATAACTGGAAATCTTGTTAGTCTTTAAGGTGCTACTGAATTTGACTCTTGCTCTATTACTGCAGACCAACATGGCTATTTACCAGAAACGGGCCATTTTTAGGTTCTTTTGGAAATGTTTAGTAATTAGCATAAAATTAGAGCATCTCTAAAATAATCCTCTTTCTCTTTTTTCCTTCTAGCTAAATGTCCACGGTGCCACATCTGCATCTTCTGCACTCTGCCATCAGTTGGCTACCATCTGGGCCACCCCATTGTCCTCTTCATGCATGTTTTTGAGTGCATGAAGCTGTGAAGTTTCTACATGTGATACATTGATGATAAATCATTTTGTTATATATTCCATTGGTACCTTTTGTTTACACTTCTGTGAAGGGGATGTTCCATGCAAATTGAAAACGGCAGAATAAGACAGGAAATGTGGGGAGGGGTCAAAATATGAGAAAGTATATAGAGCATACCTCTCATGCCAAAATATCATAAACATCATCTCAAACAACCTACGGAAATGAAGGGTTTTTTTCATTTTTAAGTGTCATTTTCTATTTGTTCTCTGGCAGGCATTTTAAAAGACTCTTGCTTTGTCAAAATAATGAAATTCCTACAAACAGCAGCTTTGCTGTTGTAGGATGTATGGGTAGAAATACTGGCTTAGACAGAAGCACTTCAGTGGGCTGGAGGTAAGGGCACTCTGAGTCACTGTGTGTGAGGTGGGGGGAAAGGCAAAACTTGCTAGCAGGACTCACTGTTCTTGTCTGGCCAGAAAATCTGGTTTCTTTTCTTTTAAATATATTTCTTTAGCTTTGTTCTACCTGCAAAAACAATCATATTTTGAAAGAATACTTCTAGTTTGAGAGCTGATCAGTGAACAGGTTCAGAATAGTTTTTGATGGCTAAAGTAAAAGGGTAAAATAAAATAACACTTTTTTATCATTTTCTGGATGTACAGTTACATTTATTAAAGCAAGCCGTAGAGGATTTTTTTAAATTGACGCTCTAGTCAAGATGTGTGGTATAACTTAGGACAGTTAGGCCTTAAAAGCTTAGTGTCAAGAGTTTACTAGTCTACATTTTGTTTATAGCAATTTCTTACCTTAAAAAAATAAACTACCAGGAAGACATCAGCTTTTAAATAGTACTGTCACAGTTTTACCACAATAATTTTATTCATTTTTCTCATGGCTTATTGACATTGTTGAACAGTGTGGAATAATATAATCATTGCCGCTTTATTAACTCTTTTGTTCCATTGCTGCATATATTATACCTGTAAAATTAGCAGGAAATATATTCAGTGTCGATTTAGAACAGATTGGTCAGCTACTGTTTAATTGCTTCTGTTGTGCTGATGTGTAATGATATTCCTGCAAGCATTTGCTCCTCTGTTGGTTTTTTAAAAATCAAATAGAGGGTTGTGGTTTTTTGTTCTTTTCTTAGATTTTCATTTGTTAATTCACTCTGGTTAACAGTGGGGCTAAAAGTTTTCTGTAACATTGTATAGCGCATGATATTTTGATCAATGTTCTTTTTAGTAATTAAAATTTACAACTTGCAGCAACCTGACATTTTTAAAGCAGAGAGAAAATTTTCCCAATTTATATAACTTCCGGGTCTCTGTATTGATTATCGATCAAAAGCAGAACTTACTCTGTACACTTTGATGTTGTTCCTAGTAAGCATATGTTAATACGTTAAAGAGAAACTAAATCTTTTCCGGTGGTGTTTAATACATATTTTCAGCCCACAGAAATATTTATAGTAAGCATTCACAATAAATGTCTTGAGCCATATTAACCTGCCAATGGGATCTGTGAAAAAGCAATTCCCTCATGCATTTTGTTTTTTTAAAAAACTAATAATTTTTTTTTTTGTGAAGCGGCTTTAAGTGGTATAAGTGTATTTTATGTTTAACAAACATTAGGTGTAGAAAGGTTTTTTTTTTTAATTTTCTAAAAAACACTTTTACCATAGCATGTGGTGTTGCCATATTATTCTCGGTCAGGTCTGTTTTCCACACTGAGATGTGAGAAAAATCATGTGAGTAGCTTTCTATGCTCCAGCTGAATTATACACCTAAACCTTTGTCATTTCAAAACACCACAGTTTATCATGGGACACAGTGTATATATATATATTTCTTGCCATAATGGTAAAGAACTGACTGATATATTTAAGAATTAATAAATTTGTGATTTCTGCTGAGATCTGGCTGTAATTGTTTTCTTTGGATAATGTACAATGGGGTTGGATACAAACCGTGAGAGTGAATCCAGAGATACTGTTCCACTCACAAGATGAGCTCTTCCACACATGAAAACTGATGGAAGTACTCTTTGGGAATGGCAGTATGGGATCCAAGTACAGTTTCTAATCTAGAAACAGCACCCATTTTCATGTCTTTTGCTATTTGTTTATTACTGTATCAGCAAAATTTCATAGATGTGACAGCAAGAATATATCTATAGAGGGAAAGTTTGTATATTCAAATAGACATGAACTCATAAAGCTGCCTAAATACTGACCACTGGTATATCAAGCTCAGTATTGTCTACTCTGACTCAAAGCAGTTGACCAGTGTCTTTGGCCAAGGTCTTTCACATCACCTAATACATAATCATTTTTAACTGGAGAGGCCAGAGATTGAATTTAGGACCTGCTGCAGGCAAAGCAGATTGCCACAGCTCCTCCCCAGAGACCTCTGGGAGGAACAACACAGAGATGGGCCACCCACCATCAGGGATGTGAAGAGCAGGATGTGTCCACACTGCACAATTGCCCCTAAGTGAATAGCAGCCATTGCTTTATATGGGAAAATGCATTCTAGGGAACCCCTATGGAACCAAGGTGCAACCTGCTCATTTCCCCATGAAATGTTGGAGGAGTGGGAAGAAATAGATGAGCCCATTACTATGTCAAGTGTATCTGAGGGGGTGGCTGGTCTATACAGAGACAAATGCATCCATGCATGTACAGCATCCTTGTGGCCTCGTCAATAGGGTGCTGGCCAGAGAGGAACTTTTTAAGAAGTTTGTGGCTTTGGTAAGAGGGGGAACAATGGTGTCAAAGTAGAGCATTTTTTTTCCTCCAAGGGGAGAATGGCAGCTTGCATGTGCTGTAGAACTCTACTGTTCTATAATTTAGAATGGATGTCACTCTTTCATCCTGGCTTCTGTGTAGCCCTATCCAGGCTTCTATCCCGTAGTCACGGAATCTTGAGAACAAGGACCTCATTACTGTCAGGAAAGGGCTGTCTGTATATAGATTAGAGTTCACCCTTGGGAAAGTCATTGCCCCTCCGCTTCAGCTCTGTAAAATGAAGTGCAGTAACTATTAAGATGAGGAAGACTTGCTAGTGAAAAAGGCTACTTTTCATAACAGATGGTTGAAGTCTATAGCATATCATTTCCCCAGGAGCAGCATTTTGGGGATATTAGTGGAAGGCAAGAAAGGTTTGTTGGAAAATGTTGGCTGGATCCAACTCATGCAAAAAGCAAAGGAGCTTATTTTTCTGAATACAGTGTAGAAAAATCCTTTGATTTGTTTGACTACTTGGTGAGTAAGGATTTCCCTATTTTTACTTTTGAGTACCAATTAATCTCTTCATTGTAATACCATTTCATTATTGAACAACTATAAGTACAGTATGTACCTCTAACTGGACACTGGGAATAGCAATCGAAAGTAACTTTTCAGCCCCCCCCCATTTTTTTTCATTGTGCTCAGTATTAACCATGAACAATGGTTACCTGTTGTATTTTAAAATAAGCATTTATTGAACCTTGAAATGTATTTCCTTGATGAACAAGTAAGGTCAGTCCTACACATGCAGCAGAAAGAGAGAGAGAATCCACTGATGGCAGTAGAAGTCCCTGGGCTTGCCAAGCACAGGCTTTTCAACCCTAGTTGTAGGCTTGCCATTTACCCACTGCGGATGAGAAATCTCCCATGACCAGCACCTGTTGCCCACCATTGCTCTAGCAGCCAGTGGAAGAAAAAAATTGCTGTTGGTGTGACAGTGTTGCATCACTTCCATGGAAAACCTGGAAGTGGTGTCATAGTGCCCTAGGAATTGCCAGAAAGTATATGGTAAAACCTAGAGTGGTATGACATCATTTCCATGTTTTACCCAGAAGTGACATAATGCCATTGTGCTGACAGTGCCTTCCCATGTCCCTATTCCCCTAGACTCCCTGATGGTGCTTTCCTTAGACTCTAACCTTATCTAGTTTACATATATAGCTAGTATAACCCACTTCAATAGACTTTGTCTGCAATAAATTAATGATGCATTGCAGCCAAGCTGAAACAAATATATTGGAAAAATTTCAATATGAGAAGCAGCCCTTTGTATCACTAGAAAACATTGCTAGTTTAGCTTCTATTGACTTTGAGCCACTCAAAATTGCTCCTTGTAAGTAATGTGCTGTTTAAAATTAATTTTCAGCATAGCTAATATATGTAATACTTAAGGTCTTATGCAATACTTTTAAATATCCATATGGAAAAAACTCCATATGGTGTTGGGAAAAGCAATTATTTGTTCATTTTGCTTGGGATCCTCCTTGGCTCTTCTTTGCCAAGTAAAACTTTCAGTATGCTGCCATCTGGTGGTCACTACTCAAGAGGTTTGTTTGGGGGCTTTTCAGGCAAACTTTGAAGTATCACCCCATTTCATATGGCCATTTTTGCAGTGTGTCAGAAGAGTCTTACAGAAAAGATTACATAAACTAATGGTTGTCATTTTTCTTAAAGGGGAACTCACTTCCAAACTCACTGTATATTTATGCAGTAGAAAAGAGCAAGAGTCCAGTCGCACCTATAAGACTGACAAAATTTGTGGTAGGATATGAACTTCCATAAGCCACAGCTCACGTCTTCAGAATATTTATGGACACACTTCTAAATTTAGCATGATTTGGGGGCTTACTGGTAAAGTAGCTACATGCTGCTTACCCCCTCCCAAACATAAAATGAAGGGATTTTGCATAAACAATGAACATGTTTATATTTTATTTTATATTGTATTTTTCATTTTTAGTGTTTCTAAACTGATAGTAAACAACAGGCTGTATTTCATGTCCATTTTGTACATTTTACAAAGGCGAACCCGTATTTCCCATAGAGTCTCCTGTCCTAGCTAACTCTGTTCCTTCTTCCGGCCTCACAAGCCACTCATGGGCCCCAACCCATAGTTTGAGACCCTCTTAACATAAGCTAATGGCTTCTGGATGCATTTTTGCAGGCATTGCCATAATTATGATAATACTTTTTAGAACCACCACAAGTCTACAACATATGCTAGTGTTTCATCGGGGGTGGGGGTGGCAAACCAAATAATCGTACGGCAAGTCCTTCCACTTTCTGTAAAGAACCCACATTCTCAGCTGATCCCATGTCATACAGGAAGCCATTTTAGCCCCAATGAAATGAATAAAGTTGGGCAGTAGCAGTGCTCTCATGTTTTGAAAACCACTCTCTGATTGCTAGGAGCACATAATTAGATTATAGTCATGTAGGCTGCCCCAAACGCCACCCAATGAATAACAACAACAACAACAATAATAATAATATTTACAGCTATACTGAGCAGTGTTGTAAGTGGCCCATAAAAGATGTTTACTTTTCTTTGTTCTTTTTCTTAGTTTTCTCTTTCTTCCCTGTTTCCTTGCCCTTTTCAACTGTTTACTTAAGTGAAAAAACCTAATAAAAATAAATTAATAATAATAACAACATTCGATTTATATATCACCCTTCAGGACAACTTAACACCCACTCAGAGCGGTTTACAAAGTATGTTATTATTATCTCCACAACAAACCCTGTGAGGTGGGTGCGGCTGAGAGAGCTCTTAGAAGCTGTGACTGACCCAAGGTCACCCAGCTGGCTTCAAGTGGCGGAGTGGGGAATCGAACCCTATTCTCCACATTAGAGTCCTGCCGCTCTTAACCACTATATCAAACTGAAATAAACAGAGTGCTTCCTCTTTATTAACTTGCTGGTTTGATTGGAAGGATGCTTACATTTCAAGGTAATCTTATTTTTTTTGTTGTTCTGCTTTTGTTTTCTCCTAAAAATATACTGATTTTTCAGTCAGTTCATGTCTCAAGTCTCCTAGCAAGGAACCCTCTAGGGATTCTCATGTTTATGAGCAGGGCTTTTTTTCTGGGAAAAGAGGTGGTGGAACTCAGTGGGTTGCCCTTGGAGAAAATGGTCACATGGCTGGTGGCCCCACCCCCTGATCTCCAGACAGAGGGGAGTTTAAATTGCCCTATGCACCGCTGGAACTGGAGTGGCGCGGAAAGCAATCTCAACTCCCCTCTGTCTGGAGATCAGGGGGCGGGGCCACCAGCCATGTGACCATTTTCAAGAGGTTCCGGAACTCCGTTCCACCGCGTTCCTGCTGAAAAAAAGCCCTGTTTATGAGGATGATGAGATTTCCCATCATCCCCTTCTCAGGGTTCCTTACTTGAGAACTGAACTTACTCATATTTGTAAAGTTTAAAAAAAAAAAACAAGTTCTCAGACATGAGAGCAGGATAATGTAATGGATGGATATTCCTGGGTGTTAGGAAAAATACTAAATCAACAAAGATGCTTTCTTTTCTGGATTTTTTGTCTCAGCTTGTTACTCCACCAAGTAAATGTCAGTAGGTGAATTCTGACATGATGCTGTTACATTTGTGGAGATTGTAGAAAAATACTGTATTTGACGATGGGAATGTTGACATTTTTCTCCCCACAATTCTCTCTCTGTGTCTCAATGGAATATGCTCTCTGTTACTAATACAGCAATTATGGACTGGGCTAAGATCCCACCATGATGTGTTCAGAGTGCCTTATGTTTATAGGTCCTCAAAGAAAACAAAACATTAGTTACATCTGGCTAAATTCTTGTCATCTTATTATGTTCACAAACAAAGCTAATGCCATGAATCCGAGTGGCCCTCATGTCCACTTCTTGGATACCCATGCAAATGACGAGGAACCCTGTGATGACGTTAGAGGAAGCCTTTTGCTGACTTGTCATTAGTTCACTCGTGTACAATATTTTTGGTTCACTAAGCAAAAGGTACTGATTTTTTTTTTTGCTCAAAGGTAGTTTCCACGGAAACAATAGTCTTTTCTCAGGGAAGTCTCTCTCTGGAACCAGTTATCTCTGAATGAGCTCTCCTCTGAGTTGGATATAATGGACATACTTTGTCCTTCAGTGTTGGTTCCCTCTTTCCTGAACTCAGGGTGAACTCTCTCTCCCTCCCTCTCTCTCTCTCTCAATCCTACATGAAAACATTACAGAGAACAGACATTTATCACACATTCTCTATTTTTGTTGCCCACAGCAATGACAGGGATATATATTTTGTTTCTGCACTCAGCACCCATAAATACATAGATAAATATGTTTCCATGGATTTACTTTTTCTCTCCTTTGCTGGCAGCCAGGCACTTCTTTCTTTGCATTTTATTGGATTCAACCAAGTGAATAATAAATTGCTCCCATTTCAGATATATCTGGGAGAGTCTCTGCAGAACTGAAAGTATTTCAGTGAGTTGAATTAGGGATGGGTGACATTCAACGACAAACCAACAGTCTTATGGAGCTAACCAGCGCAAGATTTAAGAGGAGCGTTAGATGAATATAAAATAATAGCCTTGTTTGTAGGCTGCCTTTCTCACTGAGACTCAAGGTGGATTATACAGTGTGAGTCAGTACAATCAATCTCAATGACATTTCAATACACATGTAATAGGGTATATACATAAAAATGTGCAAAGATTTAAAACCAGAAGTCCAATACAGAGTTGAAGAAATGCTGAAACACAGCACAAACAATTCTAAGACTGACAGATTAAACAACTTAGGGACTGCCCAGTAGGATCATACTACCCTCTTGGGTCAGGCCAAATCTAGTCCAACATCCAGTCAGGGCCAGCCAAGGCTTTCTGAGGAACTTACAAACATGACATGAAAACAACAACTTTGCCTAGTTGCCATCAGCCTCTGGTAGTCAACTGGCATAGAGTATTATAGCATCATTAAATGTTGATTGTGTAGCTTGTCTGCTTAGTCCAGAATGCTGAATGCTTTCACCTGGGAAACTCCCATATGGTAGAAATGATTGGAACTGAAGCTTCCTGCTTCTTTGCCGGATAGTTATTACCATCAAAATTTCCACTACTGATTCTATTTCACATCTGCTGAATAAT
Source organism: Eublepharis macularius (assembly GCF_028583425.1). NCBI lineage: Eukaryota > Metazoa > Chordata > Lepidosauria > Squamata > Eublepharidae > Eublepharis > Eublepharis macularius. The sequence continues at coordinate 34,713,899 of NC_072799.1, read as the reverse complement.
GCACTTTCAATCCACTTCAGCAGCCATTGGCAAGTGGATTTTCCCATTTCACATAGTAAAATCCACTTTGAAAGTAGATTGAGAGTGCATTATTCAGTGGGCGTGGCAGCTAGGTGCTGGCAAATATTGGTTCAGAGCACTTTTGACCTAGGAGCACTCAAGACTACTTATAATCGCCCAATGAAAACACAACCAATGAAAAAGCAAATCCAATACATGCCAAGTAATGTAGATTACTGGTGCTCACACTGAGCTAGACCAAGAATTGTATTCAGATGTGCATTACAGAATCAATAATCAGAAAAAAAATACTTCCCCTGTCTTGCTTATGTGGAAGAACCAGCTTTCATACAGGGCCTGTCCGTAATCAGTGGACTCTGACCATGCCTGGTAAATGATTATGTGGCTGACAAACTGGATAATTCCATTGTGAATTTCCCCCCCTCTGACACTCTAGGAATATTTCCTTTATGTTATTTTTAAATGTACATTATTTATAGTACACCTTTCTCATTGAGTCCCAAGGTGGATTACACAGTGTAAGACAATACTACCAATGGCTAGGATATTCAGTAAACAATACAATAAGCGATAGGTTGCAGAAATTTGGGGAAAAAAACAAGTCAAAATCTGATACAGACATGAAACAACGTTGAGGGGAAAAACAATTTAACATGCCATATTAAATGACACAGAAACTACCCAGTAGGATCATACTTACAGCAACAGACAGTACACAGCAGTATAGTATAATATAGTATATAGTTCCTATCCTTTTACCAAAGCATCTCTCTGAACCATTTCTTATTTTTACCTGTGTAAAAAAGCCCTCTTGAATAATTTGGTTTTGCATATTTTGCAGGAAATCAGGAGAGTAGGAGCTTTCCTGACCTCTTCAGGTAGGCCATTCAATAAGGTGAGGGCCAAAACAGAGAATGGACCCTGTACAGCTCGATTTTGTCCATGTGCAGAGTGGCGCCTCCAGAAGGCATTGTTCAGATGAGCAAAGCTGTCATGTGGAAAATACAGAGATTCAGAGGTCCTGTAGATATGAGGGACCAAGGCCATGAAGAGCTTTATATTTGATAGCCAAAACTTTGAACTGAGCCCGGTAACGGATGGGTAACCAATGGCATGACTGTAGAATGGGAGTAATACGCATATTCCATCTAGTTCCTGATAATAATCGAGCTGCAGCATTCTGAACCAACTGGAGTATCTGAATTGACTTTGAGCAGAGACCTATGTAAAGTGCCTTACTGTGGTATAGTCTTGATATTACCATGGTGTGTATCCAGATGGCCAGATTGACTGTGAGCGGAACTACAAGTGACAAAAGGCACAGGTTGGACACTTGTCAGCTTCCCTCAAGTTTTGTTGGGAAATGTAGGCAGCTTGGCGGAATGTTGGACAAGTGACAGTTGAAAAGTCCATTGGACAGCAGTCAGAGAGCCAAGCTGCAAGACTAGGATGCCTAAATTTCCCATCAAAACTTGAGGGAAGCTGACAAGTGTCCAACCTGTGCCTTTTGTCACTTGTAGTTCCACTCTGTATCAAGGTAGGGGGGCATCTTCTGAGCTTGACTGAGTTTGTAGACGGCATTTTTTGCAGCTGCATTAACTTGCTTCTCTAGCAGCAATGCTGGATCCAGTAGAACCCCTAAGCTCTTAATGGAGTCAGCAAGAGTCAACTGAACCCCATCGAAAGTGGGGAGCACCCTTCTCTGGCTTCTCAACCAGCATCGCTTCCATTTTGTCTGGACTTAGTTTCAATTTGTTTGTTTTCAGCCACTTGACCACAGCTGTCAGGCATTGACTTAGGCCTCTACTGCATTACCAGAGGATTTGGCTAGAGAGAGATAGAGCTCGGTGTCACCCACATATTGATGATATCCTATTCCGAAGCTATGAAGCTCCTAAAGGCTTTATATAGAGGTTGAATTACACAGAGATAAAGTTGTGCTTTTGGAAACCCTGCAAGATCATTCCAACATCAAAGATTGCTGGTCTCCAACAGCAACCTTTTGAGTCTGTTCCTCAAGTCGAAGGCATGTCCCTTATACCCACTTCTGCCTCCAAACACCTTAGCAGGATGGCTTGATCTACTGTGTCAAAGGCTACAGATAGATCCAGGAGAAGCAACAAGGATGCATGACCTTTGTCTACATTCAGATGGAGGTCATCCCCGAAAGCTACCAGAGCAATTTCTGCCCCATGCCCCAGCCTGAAACCAAACTGGAAAGAGTCCAGAGCAGGGGAGTTCTCCAGGAAGACTTGGAGCTGGTCTACTACTACTCTCTCAATCACTTTTCCTAGAAAAGGCAGATTAAAGACTGGTGATAATCAGTTACATCATTTTTGTCTAGCAATGTTTTTTTTAAAAGAAGATAGCCCCTTCTTTGAGTGGCTGGGGGAAGATGCCTTGAGTTAGTGACTGATTTATGATAGACCTCAAGTGCTCATTTATGTGGTCTTTACATGATTTCAGCAGCCAAGATGGGCAAGGATCCAGTGCACAAGTAGTGGTTTTCACAGATGCGAGGATCTTGTCAATATCCATCCTTGTAACTGGGTCAAAGTGGTCCATAAGTGAACCAGATGGTGTATTAAGCATTTCTTCCACACTGCCTATATTACAGCTGACATCCGGATCAGGGAATATTTGTGCTGTTTCGTCAACCGAAAACACTGCAAAGGTGTCCCAGCGAATTGACTGTTCCTAAATAAGGTTCAGTAAGAAGATGTTAAGATACCTTAAGCAAGTGGGATGTCATGAACCACCTGCTGCAACGGTTGCAACAAAATAATGTTTCTTTACTGCTATTGCCACCACTTCATACATCTTCCAATGGGATCTTTATAAGATTCAGCTTGAGATTTTCACCAGTGTCTTTCTAGACATTGTTCAGCCTTCTTTAGGTCACCCAGTTCTGTGGTAAACCACAGGGCTAGCGTCCACCCCAAGGGCAGAAGAGGCTGACATCAAGAAATCTTGTTAATGGCTGCAAGAATCTTCACATTCCAAGCTCCCACCACAGCCTCAATGGAACATGAGTCTGGAATTCTAAAATCCCCCAGAGCATTATGGAATCTAGAAGGGTCCATGAGCCTCTGTGGGTGAACCATTTTAATGTCCCACCTTTTTGTGGGGTGTCAGAGCCATATTCACTTTGCCTTCAGTAGACCGTCAGACCATTGTTCAGGCCATATCTTCAATCCCAATAAAGGTCTTCCTTCAAAGGCTCAGTGCAAAAGATCAAGTCCAAGGTGCGGCATCTTTAATATGTTGATCCTGTCGCGATTTGAGAGAGGCCCAGGACAGCCAAAGAAGCAATAAAATCCAGGGCTAGCCCTGACAAGGAGCATTTCGCGTGAATGTTGAAGTCAGCCGGAACAATCTGTTCAGCACCGTGTCTGAGAGCACCTCTGCCAACTCAGAAAGGATGCTAACTGGGAACTAGGTGACAGGTAAACAAGCAGAATATCTAATCTATTGTTCCCAAAGTAAGGAGCATACAAATGCCAGCTATAGTTTGTACCAGCAGTCTGCAGAACTTGAAGGACTCATGGCAGAATCCCTCGTCCGCAGCCACCAGAGCAAACTTGGTGTAGGACTACATAACCAGGTGGAGTTAGTTAGGACAGACACACCATATCATTTTCTTCCAACCGCATCTCTGTTAGGCAAGTCAGGTCAATTCCCTCTTCCTGCAACGTCACGGTGAAGCTTTATGCCTCACCTATCTGGCATTGCATAGTATCAACAAAGAGGAAATAGAGAGTCTTGCATCATCAACTTTCAGGATACTACAAAGATCCCTGCCTGATACTGGCCATCTTGGATAAACCCTTCCCCCATATTTACCAATTTGCATGCATACTGGAATAGTACGTACACCATACATACATCCTGCTCCAGGTAGAGATTGCACCCAAGACCATACAGATACACTACAAATATCTCACATTCAACATGCTAGAGACCACAGAGAATCATACAACAGCCCAGGGCTACATGTTGTTAGCATTGTCTAACAGGTGGTATTTCTATTCCAGCTGTTCCTGCTCACCAGATACATAACTAGTGGAGTTCTCTTGGGGTATGTGATGGCTGGGGCTGGCAACATGCCCTAGACCGAGAGCTCCATGTCAAAAGCCCTTGTGCTTCTGCCCTCCAGCTCTGTACTTCTGCTCTCCACCTCGCTCCTCTAGCATGAGTTTGCCTTTAAAATACACCCATCCACCCCGTCAAACGAAAGGGTAACACAGGCTGCCCTAGAGTTCTTTTTAGGCTATTTACTCAGCCCGATTTGGAACAATGAATACAACCAAATACAAGTACAAATACGTGCAACAGTTAATGCAAAGGTAAGTCACAGTGCCCATAAGGTCATAATACAATAAATTCAATTACTAACTGCTGAAACCATTCAAATTGCAACCGCAACGGGTTAGCTAGCAAATGAACATCCCGTATCGGATTCTCCTTCTTCCAAGCAGTTACAATTCTTGCACGCACGATTCACAGGTATTCCAAATCAAAAGCATAATGACGGCTTGCTCACAGGCAGAAACAAAGAGGAAAGGTCCCGTAAAACAGCCTCCTATAAGGCCTACTCTGACTCTAGTGTGAGTTTGCCTCTAAAATTAGGCTTGCAGGCCCCTCACCTGCTGCCCCCTAGGCCCACTCACCTAGCCAACAAGGGGAAGGCACCAGGAGAAGCGTGCACACTTTTGTGCCAGGTTTGATGTGATTGTTTAATTAATTGAGCTTCAGCACAACCTGCAGCTTTCCCCATTGCACTGGAAAATGATTTTCTGGTGCCACAAGGGGGCACAGGAGTGTGCACATGTGGGAGGTGAGTACCCCACTGCCCCTCTCCCACTTGGGCCCCTGGAGACCTTGTAATCCAATTAAAATGTACCCAGCAGATCTCAATTACCTGCCTGTAAGACTCAAAACTGAAATTCAAGAGAGCTAGTTTAGACTGAGCACCTGTCATCACAAGGACTTGCTTTGAGCCATTATGAAGCATTAAGACACTTTGCTGCAGTCCTTTGCTGAGCAGAACTGCAAGGCCAGAAGCTGAACTAGAGGAACACCACCACAGCATGGCAAGATGCATCCTGAGGTTCCAGAAGTGAGGCGTGATTGATCCCAGCTTCGTTATTGCTGCTGAACCATCCTCAGTTCAATGTGAATATCAGTGTCTTCCATTACAGTTTCCAAGCTAGTCTGAAACTACTGTCCATAATCCTCTATGCATAGATTAAACATAGGTTGACATTCACCAGAAGGCAAAGCAGCTGAAAAATGGCTAGTTAATAACAATAATAATAACATTTGATTTATATAACACCCTTCAGGACAACTTAACTCCCACTCAGAGTGGTTTACAAAGTATGTCATTATTGCCCCACAACAAAACACCCTGTGAGGTGGGTGGGGCTAAGAGCTCTGGAAGAGCTGTGACTGACCCAAGGTCACCTAGCTGGCTACAAGTGGAGGAGTGGGAAATCAAACCCAGTTCTCCAGATTAGAGTTTCACTGCTCTTAACCACTGCACCAAACTGGCTCTCAGGTTCATAGTTCACCTAGGAGCACCAACTAACAAAGGTCCTGGTTGCATCAATTGATGATACAGTGAGAATTTTTCCCCTAACAGATGTGTTTGTTATATAAAATGTGGTTTGTGGGTCCAGCAACTGTAGGACTTTATCAAAGAAGCTTTACAGGTAGGATGTACTTTTATGACTCAACATACGCTAGAGCTGATTTCTATATAATGGAAGTATCAGGGATGCTGGTTCCCTGTGGCTACAGCTCGCATCTCTGTAGTGAGAGGATATAGGAAGTAAGATAATGTGCAGCGTTCCATGGTGGCAGTGCCTGGCCACAAGGAAATGTGTAGCTGATGTGAGAACTTTCCAAGCAATTCTGTCATTGCAGTGCTGCTGAGATCAGGTAGGATCTAGCCATGGGGACACTCGTGTGATTATTTCATTAATCAGGTCCTATAAACATTATTTTGATCTGAATTGGTTTCAATCTCCATATTTGGGGGGGGGGGGCAGAATTCTTCAGAGTGTCTGTAATATGCAAAACGTGTTGCCGGCTATAGTGAATGGAGAATCAAAATCCATTTTCTTCATGTAATTTGTGTAGGTCTTCTAAATGTGCTGTTATTTTCTGCCCTGCTATGACACAGAGGCGATAAAGTGAGCCTGCCATGAAAATTAAGAGCAGGCCTCAAGACTTGTAGGAAGCAAAGCAGCGCAACACAAAAGAGGTTGTAAATCAAGGAGGAAACAACCACTTGGCACTAATGGTTCGTTTTTGGAGGCTGCCTTCTGCAGAGAAGAGGGCAAGGGAAATGATGTCTGCCAAAGGGTATCATTAAAACAGGCGTATAACGAGCACCATTGGTCTGCAGCGGCCGATCCCCCTCCAAGTAAGCCTCCGAAGCAGAGAAAGCTGCAGGGAACAGTTAAGCCCCTTGGAAAGGCCATGCACACAGAGGCTCTTCCACCTGCCTACAGAAGGACTCATTAGCTGATTCGGTAAGGTCTGTAAATATTGTTCATAGAAGAGAATGGTTAGTTCCAATCTGGTGCTGAAAGCTGTTTTATCAGTGGAATCCTAAGCAGAGTTACTCTAGTCGAAACCATAAATTGGAGTAACTCTGCTTAGGGTTTCACTGCAAGAGCTACAAGGTATGAGTTGAAGAGTTGCTTAGTGCAGCTTTGCTTGCCCCTGAACCCATAGAAAAAAGAACCTCCCCATCAATTCAAAATGAATGTATCACGGAAAAGAAAAAATGGCCTCTCTTGTGTTGCCAGCTTGAGGGGAGAGGGGTAGAGTGGAAGAAGGAGACTGTGTTGGAGGTAAAACGGGACACAGCTTCATTGCTTACAGCTTAACAGAGCTGGGAGCATGGACCACAGATCAGCTGGCCCACCTGCCAGCCCCTCAGGACACCAGCTGAGGGGGGGGGTACCATGGGATGACAGTAAGTGGGAAACAGATCTAGGTATCTGCCTCTGCGTGGTTCCCCTGTCATCAGGGAGCGAGCATGCCCTGATAGTCCCCAAGCTGGGCTTGTCACTGCCCTGCATGCTCCCAAAATCCCATAAGGGGGTCCCCTGCTATGGGGAAATAGTATTTTTGTTTGACATAAGGAATTATTCAATTATGCTACCTCGACTATACTTATCACACCAAAAGGTGTTCCATGTGTATCTCTCCTGACTTCATTTCAACTCTAAGGCTGAACCGCTGCTTTGAAAACCATGCCATCTAAAAAGCCACGTAAACCTATGCCACTGGGATGGCCAACTTCTCATGGTTCATGTGCTTCTGCTCCTAAGAGCAATCTGACATGCAGAAAATAGAGCTCTGCCCTACTTAAGATGTGAGGGTCTATGTCTCAGCAATAAACCACATACCTTGTGTGCAAAATGTCCCTGGTCAAATCCCTGACTTGTGTAGTCTGAATCCTCTAGTAGCAGTTGTTGGGGCAGCAATTCCAGGGTGCCTGGAGAGCCCCTGTCAGCCTAAGAACATGAAACAGAGCTAAGGAGAGCAATGGTTTAATTTGGTCGAAGGGTGCTTCCAATTCAGTGAATGTGGCTAAGAAGTACCAGTTTCAACATTCATATTGCAAGGCATAGCAAAACACCGTTAAAATGATGGGACATTTCGCATCAAAAGGTTTTGCATTTTGAAGCAAACATATCACCCTTAAACAGTTCCCTTTAAACATCATGGTATTCATTGCTAAGATGCAACAGGGTTATGTTGTCTGTGGTTTTGTGGCCTATAAGTAACCCCTTCAGAGCCTGTGAACAGACTGCCCCTCTCTCTCCAATTCTTAGCATGACCTATCAAAGAAGAAGAAGAAAGCATAGCTAGAAAGCACAGCTAGTGACTGGGTGAGGGCAGATATGGTTCCCGAGGACAATGATTTGATGAACTGAACTCCATCTTATGTAATGATGAATGCAACCACTATCCTCTGTTTTTGTGGATAATTGGCTACAGGAAACAGGTTCATATTTAATCTGCAATGAAAATGATGTTACAAGACGTGTTTGCAATTTTCACTCTCCTTCAGCCTCCCAGAAGAGTTGGAAGTTCACCTCCTGTTCTTTCTTAAGCTGCTTTCACACATGTAGGATAATGCTCTTTCAATTCACTTTAGAGACTGTTTGCAAGTGGATTTTCCTGTTTCACACCGGAAAGTCCACTTGCAAACAATCACTGAGGTGCATTGAAAGTGCATTATCCTATGTGTGTGAAGGCAGCCAGCTCAAAGCATTCTAAGCTACAGATTCATTTGCAAAATTCAGAGCTACTGGAACTCATCATATGAATAGGGGCTGCCTAAATTATGCTAAAATATACAGAAAGTTTACAATACACTCCTTTTGTTCTTAACAAAACAAGCCTCCAGATAATGTTGATCTGCCTGATCAATTTCTGTCTCTGCACTTAATAATTCCATTGGCACGGACTGTGTTTAATTTATTAAAACTGTCAGGTATGCAGTCCAAAGGCTGTTTGTTTAAAATAGCTGATTTATTTCCAGTGATTTGGAACTGATTGCTTTCCCATGACAAATGTGCTGCTGCTAACATCTGTCTGCCATGAAAATGCCATTTTGTAACGGGAGCAGTCAATCCCGTACTTTACTAGGGTTGTTTTAGGTTTCAGTCTGTGCTCTCTACAAGTGGCAGCATCTTCCCTACCTGACTCAGGTCTTCATAGCTAGGCCATCTTTGTGTGATGTCTGCCCATAAAACTTAAAACTGCGTCCTCCTCACCCTTGTGCTGGTTATGTCAATACAAGCAGTTTTATTAGCTCTGCAGTACCGAAGGAACATTTAGCAAAGTTCAAGATCCTGCTCAAAATTACATACAAGCAGGGCTTTTTTTCAGTGGGAACGCAGTGGAATGGAGTTCCGGAACCTCTTGAAAATGGTCACATGGCTAGTGGCCCCACCCCCTGATCTCCAGACAGAGGGGAGTTTAGATTGCCCTCCGCACCACCGAGCAGCGTGGAGGGCAATCTAAACGCCCCTCTGTCTAGAGATCAGGGGGGCGGGGCCACCAGCCATGTGACCATTTTCTCCGAGGGCAACCCACTGAGTTCCACCACCTCTTTTCCCAGAAAAAAAGCCCTGCATACAAGGCTAATCTGCGAAAAGCCATCTGTTTGGGTAAGCATTGTGATTTATTTCACACTTTTACAATGCTTCACTGCAGTTTAATGGGGACAGGTACTCCATTTATGCTGAATTGGTTTGGTATTCAGTCCAAAAAGCTGTCGAGATTTCTGTGACATGGCAATTAGAAAGAGGAAAGAATAAATGGACTCCACAGTGGTTGCCACTTATCCTGGTTCTGCAGTTTTCAACAGAGAATCATTCAGAGCTCTTGTCTTTTTTCTGAAGCGAACAGGAGAGTGTCGAGGTGGAAGAGGGACTAGAGAGATGGAAAGAGTAGTTAGGGAGAGAGGAATATGTGAGAGCCGAAGCTCTAAAGAGCAACCAGTCAACCAAGTGTGGCTGGGAAGGGGGGTTGTTAGACAACATCGAGGGAGAAAGCAACAAGACCCCCATCTCCTTTCTACCCCTTCCCTTTAACTTGAAGAGTCACTTTCTTTCCCACCTCTGCCATTTTGTGCTGTTATTCTAGTCTGCACTAAAATGTTCTAGACACAGAGTTTAGACAATACAATATCCACAATTTTCCATCTGCTTCCCAGCCCTTGCACCCTCAAGAGTAGGTCACTCATCATGTCTGTTACAAAATACTGCTGCTGTTTTATACTACACTGTAATTGCCAGCTGTGGACATTCCTCAAAAAGCTTGATTTGGCCACAGTGATCCATGCTCCAATCACATCCATGTTGTTACCATAATGTGCTCTGTGTGGGACTCCCTTTGAAAATAGTTCAGACATTTCATTGGGTCCAAAAATGCAGTGGCCAGGCTACTGTCAGGGGTTGGCTACAGGGATCATATCATGCCTGTGCTGAAAGAACTGACCTGTTACCCCTCTATTTTTGGGCACAGTGGCTTGGGCGTAGGGCACCCGTCTTCTCTCATACTATCCACCCTGCCAGTTAAGACCAATGGATTGCCATTCTCTCCATCCCAAAGGAGTGATATAATCATTAGAAAATGATACAATCATTAGCAAAATGAGCCCATGTTGTTCCTTCCTCTGCACTGATTTGAAGCAAAATTTGTTCTTGCACATAACAGCATTTCAATAGGACTGGAAGTTTTTATGTGTTTTCTATCTATGAGAAAGGTGATCCTTCCTGAGTCATCTTCATGAGGCAGGTCACCATTTTTCTTCATGTAGCAGGTGGTGTCCATGTCCTTTTTGGACATTACAATTCTGGGAGCCTACTGTCTGCACATAATGGGAATGCACGCTAGCTACAATCTGCCCAGCATGAATGGACTCAGGGACAATTCAAATGCAGGTTTGGTATGTATGAACTGACCACTATAAATGTCAGGGTCCATGTATACTGAGGTTGCATGCACACAGTAAACTGCATGTTGCCTGTGTTCATACAATATGGCAACCATGCATATTGGGGAAGGTTGTAGCTAGGGCACACTTTCCCGTTATACCTCGTTGCTAGGCTCCTGGTACATGTGATTATAACGCCTGAAAGGAACTATAGTGGCTTGCCTAAGTCCTTCTTATGAATTCAGGGCAGAATCAAGATTGCAATTCGCTCACAGTACACACATTAGATCCAGAGGAGTTAGCCGTGTTACACACATTGCAATCCTATGCAGCGTTAAACTGCAGTTTAAGCCCATTGATTTCAGTAAGCTTCGGATGGAGTAAGTATGCACAGGGTTGCACTGCTAGCCACATAATTAGGTTTTCTCAAAACAGAGGTCCCTCCACATGAAGGCGTACATCTGTGTGCACTGTTTTTTCTCTTATGCCGGAGAATAGAAGATTAAAAAGTCATGATGAGTGAAGCTGCTTGTTTTGCTTCTGCTTCCCTTGTACAAGGCAAATTATATTTTGCACCTTTACAAATGCTGTATTCAAGCAAGTATCTCTCATTCCTGATTGAAATCCAGAGCTTTGACCTAGGCTCAAGTCCCAACTTCACCACGGAAGCTGGCTGGATGACCTGGGGACAGATACTGTTTCTCAGCCTTGGGACAGATACTGTTTCTCACCCTAACCTACCTCATGTGGCTGTTGTTGTGAGGATAAACTGGAGAAGGGGAGGATTTTAAATGTTATTTAAAACATTTGTGTGCTGCCTTTTTACCCAAATAGGGTCCCCAAGGTAGTGAACAGTAAAATACTAAAAAAAAAAAAACCAATTGTAAACATTTTAAAACAATTTGAATGTAAAATGTTTAAAATAGTACAACAACAATACAATAAAAAATCAAGCACACAGCAGAAAGAACAGGGAGCAGTGCCAGTAACAGTTATTAGCAGGGGTCATTTTGTAGAAAAAGAGCTGGAGAAACTCATTAGCATATGCCACGCCTCTTGCCATCACTGGAAGTATGTCATTAGTATAACTGATTTGCATATGCCACACCCCCTGACATCACCTATTCTGGCTGTTTTGGACCCAATCCTGGCCATTCAGGGCCGAAATTGGGCCCAAAATGGCAAAAGGGGGCTGAAAATGGCTGAAAAGGGGCCCAAAATAGTCAGGATCAGGCCGCTGATGAGCTGGACAGTGATCCACCACCCGTCAGAGGCACTATCCAGGCTGAAACGGGCCCAAAATGGCCGAGAGTCAGATGGGTGGGGCTACCTGACATGTGACCTCTTTGGGGAACTGCTGGAACTGCATTCCTGGGCGTTCCCCCTTGAAATGAGCCCTGGTTATTAGGAATATGCAGACAAAACAAAAGAGTTTTCACCTCTGGTAGAAGACAGCAAAAGAAAGGAACAGACTAATTTCCTTGGGGAGGGAGCACCAAAGTTTTGGTGCCACAATTGAGAAGACCCTTTCTCAGGCTGTCACCCATCTAGCCTCCTATGACAGGGGCACCTGAAACAGGACGTCTGAAGATGACCGGAGTGAATGGGTAGATTCATATGGGAGAAGGTGGCCCTTAAGGTATGCTGGTCCCAAGCTATACAAGGCTTTAAAGGACAATATCAACATCTTGAACTGAGCCCAGAAGCAAACTGGAACAACACTGGAGTGATATGCTCCCTTTGATACACTCAGGTCAGCATTCTGGCTACAGCATTATGTACCAACTGAAGCTTCCAGGCAGTCTTAAAGGGCAGCCCCATAAAGAGTGTATTACTGTAATCTAATCTAGATGTTACCTGGCCATATACTACAGTGCAAAATCTTTCCTGCCCAGGAACAGCTGCAGCTGGTTCACCAGCTGAAGCTGGTAAAAAGTACCCCAAGCAACTGCTGCCAACAAAAGCCCCAGGTCCAGGAGCACCTCCATGCTACTAACTCACTCTTTGAGGGGTAATGCAACCCAATCTTGAACAGGAGATAACCCGTCTCCTGGATCAGAACTCCCTCCCACTAGCATCATGTCTTTTCAGCTTATTATCTGTCATCCGCTCCAAAACTGCCTCCTGGCACCTGTTCATAGTTTCCACAACCTCCCTGAGATCTGCTGGTAGTGCAAGATAAAGCTCAGCATCAGTCACATTTTGATGGTAAATCAGCCCAGATCTTCAGATAATCTCTCCCAGCAGCTTTACATAGATGTTGAAAAGCATGGGGGACAGAATGGGAACTTCAGGCATCCCATAGGCCTGAGGCCAAGGGGCAGTGCAGCAGTCCCCCGACATCACGCTCTGAAACCCACCCTTGGGGTAGGGCTGGAACTGCTGCAGAACAGTGCCTCCCACTCCCAATTGCAAAAGACAATCCATAAGGATACCACGATCAATAGTATCAAAAGCTGCTGAGAGGTCCTGGAGAGGGGGATGATGATGTTGTAAGCTGCTTTCAGTCCCCATTTGTGAGAAATGCGAGGCTGTACCTATCAAAATAATTAAATCTAGCCATAACAGCCCACTAGTTTCCCAACCTGGTCAGCTGGAGGTGATTTTTACTTACCACAGGTGAGCATAAAATTGTATCTAGTTGTTAAGGAACTGACATACTACACGTCCATGCATAGAATCTTGCCTCTTAGCAGTGAACTATGAATATTCTGTAGTGCACAAAATCTCCATGCACCCACCCATCAGCCATATGGTTGGTGGTTAACTTTGACAGCCCTCTTGGAAGGGAAAATGTGCCTGGCACATCAGGTCTCCTAAATGTTCTGCCTTTGGTGAGGACAAGCTGCAAATAATGTTGGTTCTGAACTTGGCCACTTGTTGGAACATATTTCTGATTAAAACAGGGGTAATTTGAATGTCTGTCACTTGCTTGGGAAGACTGAAAGTGGATGTCAAGTGGAAATGTGCTAACATGCACAAGGATCAGTCATTCCCTCTGCAAAACCTTGGCTGAAAAAATACTTCAATTGGCTTTTCTGAAAACTTGATGTCTACTGCCCTCCTGTGGCTCTACAAGGAAAAAGTCTTGGACAAACAATTGCTTGTTGAAATTTAGCCTTCAGATATTTGTACATAATTATCTTTATGTAATAAGAATGGTTCAGAAACGGGACAGCTGTATATTAGTTATATCCCCTAATAAATCCATCGCATATGTTCTCCAGAACAAAATAACTTCATCGTTTAAGAAATAATCTTTGGCAATAGAGAATGTGGCCAAGTATAGGAATGTTTCTAATGTCTTATTTCTAGGCAGTGATTGCGTGGCGTCAATTTAAAGCTTACCTGAGTTGTGCCTACATGTCATTAGATATTGTACTAATTCACTGTCTGGATTTTCTTGTCCAGATGTCTTGGATTCATTTTCAATCAGCCTTCAACTTTAGTGGCTCTAGTGGGTGATCTTTGTCTTTCTTCTTTCTTCAGTAGTATTGTTTTACTAATATGCACATTTAATTAACCCACCATGAATACAATGACTCATCAAGCATTTCAGCCCTAATCTTTGATGGATTATGCTTTTATGAATATGCTAGATAAAATGCTATGATAAGATGTTCAAGTACTCCACAGTGGCATGCCTACACATGTTTTTCTTCTTCGTAAGGCAAACAGTAACTGAGAAGGAGGGATTTTGGTCAAGAAAATAGCATAAGAAGAAAAGGTTAAAAGCTTTTGCTGTCCAGCTTCACACTCTACACATTCCTTTTGCCAAATAATTTCTGAATGTTGATCATTCTTTCTTTCTCCAGTTTTATAATGGGTGCATCCTCTGACAGGTAAATGGTTCCAGAGCCCTTATGTTTTAATGACTTTTCCAGTTCTGCTGCACCCTCTTACAGAACAGATGGGTAAAGCCGAGCAGGGTATGTAAAAGCAGCTGACGTATGCAGGAGCTCTCTACTATTTTCTGTTCTCTTGTGATTCCTTCCTGATCTTCTTTCTTGGGCATTCTGCTGCTGTATATTGGAACAGCTGTTTTCAAGGAGTCACCCACAGTGACTCATCTCCTTTGCCTGAGGGGTTGCATCTAATTTAGTGCCCAGCCAGCATCAGGGAACTGTTTTTATTTCCAGGCCTGCCCCTCCTTTTCTATTAATCAACATTAGTATTAGGTTTTATCTATTGCTTTATTACTGTTTATCCTGAATTGATTCATTAAATAAGGTATAGTTCTTGAATCTGCCCTTTTTTTGCCTTCTCCTTAATCAAATTTTCCAAGTAACAAATACCTGATATATAAGCAATAAGGGTGATATGAAGCGGGGGGAGTATGCTATAACTGCGTGTGCAAATGTTTATTTGCCTGTAGGAAGGTGATTTACGACGAACACAGGAAGCAGCTTGATACTGAGCTACTCCACTGACAGTGGCTTTGCAAGGTCTCGGAAATGGGTCTCTCCCTGATATCTAAGACCTTTTTGTCCAGAGATACCCACAACTGACTCTGGAATGCCATGCATTCAGAGACACTAAGCTATATCTCTCACTTTTTATTCATTGGTTGGCAAGAGGCTTCTGGCTTCAAGTTTTTAAGCATAGGGAGCTGCAACTAGGCAACCAGATAATTTGACAGGGCAACAAGTGGCTATATAGTGCAACGTTCATTGAGTTCTTATGGCTGGACAGCCCCTCTCTGGAGTTTCTCAGGTGTGCTGGAAACAAGGGAACAAGCACGCCTGGACTAAGTCCAGGAAGCTGAACCCACACAGATTTGTTTCTACATGGATTACTCTTGCTGATATTTGGATGACTGTCAATTGTCTGCATATTGGCAAGGTACAACATTTAATCCATTTGACTGATATTAACTATCAGCCATTTGAAAGTTACATAAACAAATATACATTACTTGTTAAATATTACAAAATTATTAAGACACTTTTAATGTTTTATATTACTCCTGCACATTCTGTACATTTCTGGTAGGAAGTTCATATTACCTTAGGGGGAATGGGTTGTCTTCAAAGCAAGAATTGCACAACATTGTTGCATTTTTCATGGGAGAGCCTGATTTCATAGAAAAGAAACTAGTCATTCCAAAGTTCGTATTTCATAATCAGCATTAAAAATGGTGGCATTTGGTGGCAATATAGAAATTGTGGCATTGGGTAAAAATTTGGACAATGCTTTCTGAGATCACATTTACTTCCTAGTATTCACAACTGCCAGGACATGATCTTGATACTTTATGTTGCTTGGGCTGACCCTGGGCCCTTTCCCCCTCAATTTCAACCATGCCAGTCACTGTGCCCCCAACAAAGTACAGCTGAAAAGCCAAGTTTGCTTCAAGAAGTCATTTAAACACAAACATCTTCCCTATGGAAGTGAGCCCATGCAATTCCATCTTCAAGGGTTATTGTGTGTTCCTTGTCTCACAAATCAAACCTCAATTGTGGGAAAGTGGGAACTTGTGTATGGGCAGAGGCAATAGCCTCAAGCACTACAGTATATCTCTTGGAAACCAGCTATGTGTGGGAGAGAATGTCCTCAATTGTAATACAAGTTGCCATCACCATCTTCATAAAAGGATGTCTGACAGCGCAATCCTCCTAAGCAGAGTTACTCCAGTTTAAGCTTAGGATTGCACTGTAAATAACTGAGGCACAAATAAAGGAAGTGTGGAACATATCCCTCAGCTTTGTATATTAACGCATTATAGCTGATTCCAAAAGGCTAGCAGTGATCTTCAGTATCCATTTCTTTTTGAAGTACACACTCTCTCTCTCACACACACACAATACTGCCTGTCATTTCTCATACTTGAAAGTGATTTGATTCTTAGGTATGAAGAATAATGAAAATTAATGTACATTGCAATTATTCAGTATTACTATTATTGCTGTTTTGAACCTCGTAGAATCCAAATAAAATTTCTATGTCAAATTGGTAGTTAAAAAAAAGAACATACCATGAATGCTACATTTAACACTTGTACATTTTTATTTAATTAAATCAGCCATTGTACACATTGCAGCTATGTATTGTTAGTGTTCTTGGTTTTTTAAAATCTTTTAACTAATACATGCCCTCATAGATATATTCAGTTAGTGTTATCACCATGGGAACAAGATGCTGATTCATCAACTTAAAATCACTTCTTCTCACAGTATTCAAGTTCTCTGATAACACGGCAAAAAAAAAAATCAAAACTGAAAAAGGAGAATAGCCATTATGCTGTTACACAGAACATCATCTGCACTGCAAATAACACAACAGAAATGCGTTTCTTTTAGAGCCCCATTCTTGAAGGTCAACCAGTGATGTTCTTGACAATGAGAAATGAGCTACTGTGTGTCCTGAAATGAGTCTCCTTCCTTTTTGGCAGTCGCAATGGCTTGCTTCCTGCTTGCCAGCCAGAAAAGAAAAATAGCACGGCACTTTGTGTAGCTTTCTTAGCAGGAAACCAAACCTCCTAAAAATGTTTATTTTTTTGTTGGCATAGGTAATTTTAATGAGGAGGTGCCATTTGTAACATTTATGTTCAGTATTCTGAGCACTGAGTGAGTTATATTTTTACAAGAAGGAAAGACTGGCTAGGTTTTGAAAAATATCAGCCCTGGAGGACATGACTCGTCTTTGTTGAATATACTTTGTCTTTATCAAATAGCTGACTCAAAATGTATATCGTTTTTATATGTATATATATATAATATATATAATTACATATATATGTTAAAATGCTACAGAGCTTCAGACCACTATAGGAACAGACCACAGAATTATTCCAGAGTCGCAGGTGCCCTTCTTGGAAAATCAAAGTGCAGACATTTACATGATGAGTCTCAAAAGTTAGTCAAAAAACATAAATAAGAATAGCAACAAATGTCAAAATGCCCAATGGATCGATATCCTTTAATGGAAAGGGAGGGAAAGCCTCAAAACTCTCAAATGGAAGGCTAAATTCTGCTCGCTCAGTGCTAAGAGGGATGAGAGGAAAGCTGTTGACATGATTACAAGAGGGTTGTGTTTCTATTTTTCAATGCCACATGCACGTACCAGGTAAAAGGCAATCTTGATAGAGTGTGATAAATTTAGAGTAACCTTTCCTGACAAGTGGTGAGGGTTTTGTCCCCCTTCTTAATTTATCTACAGTGCAGTGGCCAGCAGAAAGTACCAGCAGTAAGACGGTGTGGTTTGCTAAAGCAGTGATGAAAACAGGAAACTACAGTAGTTAGAACTGTTTAATACACCCTGCCTCATAATCCCAATCTAAAATACTTGACTATAATATGCAAATGTGCCACAGATATAGCTGCTAGCAAGTTATATCTAAGTGGGTATTGATTTTTCTTCAAGAAATCTTTAGGTGGCTTTCCAGGAATCAGAAACGGGGTGATGGCCACAGTGCAGCCATCTTTAATGGAAGCTGGAGTTCGACATTTCAGCCTGACTCGTAGGAACTTTTAACTATGGCAGATCATTGTTGGAGGTCCGAGGGACACAGTAGGCCTGACATGCTTCCTTCTTGGTAGATTCATATCCTATACTCACCGGATTGTGTTATAGCAATAATACATCCATTTCTCTTCAGCAGTTTCATCAGACCTTGCAGTCCACGCTGCTAAAAGAAGTCACGATAGGCAGTGTTTTCTTTCAGTCTCACCAGTCCAAGCACTTCAGCTATTTACAGGGTAATATTAATATCCCTTTTTTAAAAAATCATGTACATTGTCAGTTGAAGAGGACTGTGGAAGAAGCTGTTTTTTTTATGGATCTGGTGCAGAAGCAAAGGAACAACAAAGATGGCAGGATGATAAAGTTTCCAGTACAGCACAAAGTCGACGACTTTTAGTAGACAAACCATCCCTAGCAAAGGATGCTATCTTTGGTCACAAATTAGCTTACAGATATTTAAAAAAGGAAAAAAAGGGGGAGGGAAGAAAAAAAATCTACTCAACTCTATATGCCCTAAGTAGAAATGTCAGTGTCTTCTGGTGATTACATTTTAATGACATCTACGGTGAAAGAAAGAAGTGGACGGTGGATATTGAATGGATATGTGTGTTGGTCTGTGAGTGAGACGTAGCAGCATCTCATTTGGCCTCTTGCTTCCACTCCTCTTTGCAGAAATGTCTTAGCAGTTGCTGGAGGTCATGCTGGAGGTCGTCCCGGGGTAGTGCTTCTGGTGCCTCCTCCAGCAGCTCCACGTGAACACGTTTTCCAGACTGGTCCTTAACCACAGTCCTCTTCTGTGTACTGGCTTTACTCATTGTTGTCCTACAGGGACATGAATGGGTTGGGGAGGGGGGAATAAAAGCAGAATTTATGAAGGAAATTAAATTTTTTTATGATTTAGAAATCCAGCCTGAGTTACAGCAGAATTGATGCAAGTGACAGTAGCTGTCTTTCACAGCAACCCAAACACATGCTAAAATAAATATGTGAGTAATTGAACCAATTAAAACAAAACATTCAGATTGCGTCCATTTTCCTAGATTTTCATAGCTGAGGCCTTAAGTTCTATGTTTCACAATTAGAGTTCACAACAAACTGATAATTAAAATTACAACAACAGGGAGGCTGTGGAGCATAGTTCTCTTTGCCCCAGTAAATATTTAAGTAACTAAGATGCCAGAAGACCCTTTTTTGGCTTCAGTGCAATAGGCTGGCATGGCTGGCCATCCCTGGGCATTTTCATTGACAATAATGCCTTTGTACACAGATATTAAGATACCTTATGGAAATCACGCAAGCCTCCCACCATGGCAAGTCTTGAATTATGAACACTGGGTGAAATACTGCTGCTCTCTCTCTTTTCAGTGCTGATTAACTATCACCTTTCGGGCATATGCTACTGTCCCTGGGCACAATCCCACACAGCTTTCCAATGCTTCCAAAAAGAACTTACATAGGAATTTGGCAAGTACCTTCAGTAACTGTAAAACCTCTGAGTGGGGTGGCTGGGGAAACAGTGATGAATGACTCTTGTGTTCTTATTAGACATGCTGGTACCAACAAGTTTTAAATCCGTACACTTATAGGAGTCCTGGAAGAAGTAGTTCCACTTCATTTTCTCATCCGAGTACCACCAGCACGCACAGAGACAGTTAAGTGAGTGAGCGAGTGATGCTACTTCTAGGTGCCATTGCTGTTTATTTGTTCAGTTACATCAGCAGCTTGGAACAGCACCCACCACCACCCACTCTCCTGCACCCTTCTCTCCTAGAAGCAGCAGTGGTGGGGACAGCAGGAGTTGGTACACATAAGATCGTCCAGTCCTCTGCTATGCAGCAGGCACCCACTGCTTGCATCAAAGGAAGATCAATCCCTTGGGGTGGCCCAAATCTCATTTCCACTGTTTTTGCCATACAGAAAGGGCTGCAAGAGATGCCTGCAACTTCCTGGTTCCCAGGATGGTTCAGATCTCGGCAATGGGCACTCCTGGGACCCCAGGCAGCTGCCTGACAAGAGGTGATCCATGATCTTGGGTATATTAATGTTCTGCCCACGTATGCTCTTATGCTCTTCCCTGTATGTGGCTTTTGATTGTTGCCCTGAGATGCTTTTGAGTAGGGGTATGCGTCAAATTTGGGGGGGGGTAAATCTGACTTTTTCCCCCACACTGGATCTGAGGGAAAAAATCAGAATTTTCCCAAATTCTGAACCGATTCTCTAATTTGGTTTAGGTATTTCCAAAAACTTTGGCCATTGTTTTCTATAGGAAAAACACTCCGGAATATATCCGGTGATCTGGAGGGGTCATTTTCCAAACAAACTTTACCAAATTTGGAAGGAACCTACTCCTGATTGTCCTATAATGATACCCTAAGTTTCATGACGATTGGACCCATGGGGCCGATTTTATGGGCTGCCAAAGAAGGTGACCCCAACACTCTCATTCTCTATGGGGGAAAAAATATCTGGGAGCTGTCCTGGGAGTTGGGGAGGCATATTTCTGAAAACTTCACCAAATTTTCAGGGGACCTACTTCTGACTGTCCTCTAAGGCCCCCCAAGTTTCAGGAAGATTGGACTCTGAGAGCCATTCTATGAGTCCCTGAACAAGGTGCCCCCAGCCATTCCATTGTTTCCTATGGGAAAATTCAAAGCTGGCTCCAATTGCTGAAACACACTGAGGCAAGGCTGCCATGGCCAAGGCACACTCTCAATGCAAGCTTGGCTTATCCCATAGAAAGCCCAACAGAACCAAACTGAAGCACAGGAATGAATCCCTCCCCCTCCCCGAACCAAAGTGAAGGAAGGAGACCAACACCACAGCAGAGGATCATCTATTCCACCCAAACTGAAGCAACGGACGCTGTTACAACTTAACCCAACAGAAGGAAACTAAAGCAAGGGAGTGCCTTATGCTTGTGGTTGGGTACTGCTTGGTTCTGTTCTTTGGAGTTTCCCCACTGGCTGAACCCAGCCCCTAGCAGCGCTGGTTCTGTTGGCTTTTGACTTTTGATAAGCTGGCTGTATTGCATTCATGAAATATTACCCAATATTTAACTTTCTTAGAAGTCCAAAAATAAAATCCCACTCCAAATGATTCCACTCCAAATTATCGTTTAATTGGATTTTTTCCCCATAGCATCACATGGCCAAATCAGATCTTCCCTAACTATTTGCTTCATGGAGTAGAATGCATTCTTTGCCTCTTCATTAACAAGGAAGCAATCAGACGCCGCAATAATGACCGGAAGCAAATGCAACAATATCTAGCTTTGTCATGTATTTGCAACTTGATTAGAAATACAATATGTGCATGCACACATATACATGCATGCACACCCACGCACACACAGAGTGAGCTTAGGAACATCTCCATGCTGGTCTATTCATTTTCTTACTACATGACAGTCCCTCAAGAAAGAGTCCATGTTTTGTCCTTTTTCTAACTGTCTTGTTAAACCTGCTTTGAAAATGTCACAGTGACATCAAGGAAAACGCTCTGCTACTCATTTTTTATTTTGTGGGTGATAAAAATTTCTATATGTCTAGCAGGTAGCTAAGGGTAGCAGGTGAACATCAATATCTACATGGACTTTTCCCTAAGTCTCTAGGAAATACAGTCTCCGAAGCAGCCCCCCTCCTTTCTTTGTTTGGCCTATGTGGGATCTGTTTATGTTAGGGAGAAATTTTAAACTGGTATGAGTTTCAGGCACTGATAAAAAACGCCATTATTTACAGAAAGAGATTGGGAGGGTTGCTACATACAAATAAATGCAATTCGGTATGACGTATTTGTTGTGTTGTCCCTGCAGGGAGGGGGAAGGAAGGAGAAACGGGCAAGCGCCTCTAACTTGCTCTGGCTTGAGATTCCAGTCCCAAAAATAACATCCATTTTAAAATGTTTTGAGGGCCCTAACTCAATGGAAAGGTGGAATAAAAATGCCTGAAATAAGAAATAAGGAAGTAAATTTCAAAACATTTTCATTTCGGAGCACAGCGAGCAGGTGACTGCTTAAGTTGGTTGCGCATCTCAGAACTTAGTGCTGCATTGCAGCTCAAGTAAGCTGATTTAATGCACTTGTAAATAAAGCGGAAACCAGGTGTGCATTATTGCACTTTGCATTATTGTGTCTGTTAGTTTGTTAATCTTTTGCCGCTAAATAATCCATTTTCATGCCAACCCAAACCTTTTAATAACTGAGCCATCCTCTTTTGTGACCTCATTCTCTACTAATGGAGGAACTTCAATTTTCATTTTGTTACCTGTATAACTCAGGGCCTAAAGTAGAAACACAAAACAAACTGTGGCACAATAGACCATAAGCATCATTATTCCAAGCTACTGAAATACCAAAAGAACCTCTGAACCAATAACAGGAATACAGAACTATTTCTGTTTTCAGTAGCACATGAATATAATTAATGGCTGTAAACAGAGTCTAGTTCCAGAAAGCGAAAATAACCATACTGAATCTTCTGACTTTGCTATGACTTCAAGAGAAGTGTGGAGTAATCCTGCTATTATGTTGTAGCATTTTCGTAGAGACAGACACAACTCTCAGTTCTGCTCAGGAATATATTCAAGGAAACTTTTCCCCCAGGGATATGCTCATGCCAAAACCATTCTCAGATTATGGAGACTGGATTCTGCCATTCCAGAATTTGGAACTTTGGGCAGCTCTGAAAAGCTACAGAATAAGTTTATTTACTTTATTTATACCACACCATTCTCAAAGAAACTCAGCACAGATTACACAATATAAAACAATGCAATAAAATAGGATGAGATCCAATAAACGATGCAATGGGACTGGAATTACATTAGTGGGATTCAAACCAGCAGAGTGCTGATTAGCTGTCCAACCACTTAACCACTACTCTACAGCAGCTCTCAATATTGTTCCCTTTATAAAAGCACCCTCCTGAACCACTCTATTCAATTACAGTTCTAATCTCTGCATTAAAAATATTCCCCAGAACAATTACGTTTTACACAGTTTGCAGAGTAACAGAAATGTGGGAGCCTTTCTGACCTCTTCACACAAGCCATTCCACAAGGAAGGAACCACAACAGAAAATGTATGTGCATGGGCAGCTACTGATCTTTCACATTTGCAGGGTGGCCTTCAGAAGGCTTTGCTCAGGTCCACAGCCTGAACAAAAATGTATTATACGGCCAGCATCATTAATTCAGCTGTCACGCCAGCTAAGGTGAATCCATTTTTATTTGTGTGACTCTAATTGAACTATCTGTCACAGTGGGCAGTATCAAACCATCCACATGTGGAAGTTTTCCTGTACTTCCTTCTAAGATCATTCCTAGGGTCCTGGGATCCATGCACGGGAATAGCCATGTGGGCTGGTGGGCTAGAGTGAGAAAGGACAAGGGAAAGAAATCAACCCTGTTTCCTCAGTGGAGCTGTGCTTGTAGAAGAGGGAGGAGAAATTATTCCCACCCTCGTCCTTCCTCACTCCATCCCCCTCCAAACGGTGTGGTTATTTCTCCCTGCAGGTCCCATGATCCTGGAAATGAACTCTCTGTGGTTTGGAAAAGGCTGCAGAAACAGAGAGGAATGCTGTAGAACTCCACATTCCATGCCTGCAGTGGTAGGATATTACCCATTGAATGGTACTTATAATCAGAAAGGAAACTCAAGCCTCTTTTTATATTCCTGTTTTTGCACAAAGGAAACTGAGTGAGAGAGGTAAAGCAGAGCTGAAGATGGCCAGCAGGGAGCTGTGGGGAGAGGAGGGGGGGATCACAAGTGACACAACAAAGGAAGTCCAGCGTAGATGTTTGTTGAGTTTGCTTACTGGGTATTGATGTGGGTCTGAGATGACAATGGAGAAGCTCTCAAGTGGAAAACAAGAGTAGCAAAAGAGGGTAGGTCAATGAATTTTTAAAATAATGCTATTAACTTATTATTTCAGTTGCTTCTGTAAATGCTTTTATAAGAGAGAATATTTTCTTTCCATATATTGATGCATAATTTTCAGAAAGGAGAGAGAGAGAGACTATTTTACCGCTTCAAAGTCATCTTTGGCTGAGGGAAGATCAGCAGCTAAGCTAGAGTCTCCATGGTGCTTCTCCAGTCTTTCTCCGTGCACTAATGTGGTCTTCACAACTTTGCTGACTTTCCGGCCTTCCACTGGCTCAGACTGAAATTCTGAGGTGCTAAGCAGAACACTTGGCTCAGAAAAAGTCACCTGATGAACAAAGGTTTCATAGAGAACTGAGACCTCTGACTAATCAGTTAACATTTGAAGTTGATTAAGAACAGGGAACTGCTACTTGGTTGCATTGTTGATTGTCCAATCCTAAACAGTACTTAATCCCTTCTAAGCCTATTGACACCAATGGATGGCGCTGTTATTATTACCCTAAATTAAAGTGCAAATTAAATGTAAATAAGTGTTTTTAATGTCTCCCCCAATTTTTTCTTATTAGAAAGATTTCTTCACAAAATTCAATTCAGGAAACTCACCCCCCCCCCCCGGTTGCTTTAGGAACTATTCAGTTCACCCTAGTTTGATTTTACCTTTACCAAACATATAATAATAACATTAATAATAACATTTGATTTATATACCGCCCTTCAGGATGACTTAACACCCACTCAGAGTGGTTTACAAAGTATGTCATTATTATTCCCACAACAAAACACCCTGTGAGATGGGTGGGGCTGTCCCAAGGTCACCCAGCTGGTTTCAAGTGGAGGAGTGAGGAATCAAACCTGGTTCTCCAGATTAGAGTCCTGCACTCTTAACCACTACACCAAACTGGCTCACAAATTCTCTTAAATCCTTTCCATATGTGAAAAAAACCAGTTCCTGATATTTCACTATGAAAAATTATACCACAAGATATAATGGTTTTGTGTCTTTTCACCCTGTATTCCTCATTCCTTTTAATCTGAGTGTTGTGTGCAACAGAAAGAGCCTTAAGGAGTGATTCCACACACGTTGGATAATGCACTTTGAATCCTCTTTATAGATCATTTGCAACGATTTTTTTCGTGTGCGGAACAAAAAATCCACCTCAAACGATTGATAAAGTGCATTGAAAGTGTATTATCCAACGTGTGCGGAATCAGCCACGGTCTCAGTTAATTGGAGTAGCTTGAATTGGGGAGTGAGCCAATCAGTTGCTAGGCAACATGAGGGAAGAGGGAAGGAATTTGTCTTTTGGTGGTTGTCAGGACACAAAGGTACTGAAAACCTGCCTGTTCAATCTTTTTATATTGTCTCCCCATTGTAATATCTATGCCATGGCTTGACAAATTTTCTTTGGCTGCACAAGACAGCCCAAAAATTCAGAAGCCAGAGTAATTTGTTAGCTTTCAGGTTTTTGTATTTTAATGGCTATATTTTCTAATTTATTCATACTGCAAAACCTAATACGAAACTCTTCAGTTTCTCATAGTTTTATTAAAGCTATGACAAAAACATTGTAGTATATAAATAAATATGGAGTAACCTTGGTTATCATGAATGTAACATCCCTAACCTAACTCCTCAATTTCTCATAATTTCATTATTGCTTAAACAAGCTGCACTATAGAAAGCAACTAATGAAGAAATGATCTATCACCACTGAATGGTGTAAAGTTAACATATAATCAAGCAACGACAAAAACGTCATGCATATGCATTTTTATGCCACACAACAAAACATATTCTGATGTGAAATCAATAAGGTTTGTGCTTCTACTAAGGATTGCTGAAAATACTAGGCACCATAGTGAAATTTCTAAGCACCATGGTGACTTAGCACCTGAGATTTGTCAAGCCCTGTTATATGGTGTGCATGGACTAGAGATGGAAATGAACAGAAAAAAACATGAACATGATGTTCGTTATTCGTTGCCATCCACAAACAGGGACTCACGAACAACCACGAACACGGCAACAAATGAGGCTTGCAACAACCACCTGTTCGTTTAGAATGGGGACTCACGAACAGCTTGTTCGCGAACAGCAGATTGGGCTGTCCATGACCTTTTTTTGTTCATATTGCTGTTCGTGCCCATCTCTAGCATGGACATTTGTGAATTTCCTCTCAGACATGATATTCAAGATCCCTCCGACTCGTTTCCAGCTTTCTAAAGATACTTATCACATTGAAAGCAGTAAAACGGTCCAAAGGAAGGTAGAGAAAAATCTATGTGATTATTTCCCCTTGCAGGTTCCCCTCTACCGCTTTTCACATTTTACAAATTGCTCCCCCATCCCCATATTCCACCATATATATGGCCTTTGTGCTTAAGACAATGTATGAATTATTTTATAAGAACAAGGCACGTGCAGACTTGCCACTGAAATAAATGAGTGCAGCAATGGAGCTATGTGAATAATTCAAAACAAAAGTCTGGAGACCCTCATGTAGTCACACATTTCTTATTTTAGGCAAATTTACTTATCAAAGAAAACTAGGAGGCAAAAATAAGCTGACCTCAGATTGCTCACTGTCACTTTTCAGCACAACCCGTTTTATGACTTTGGAGTATTCATCTCCCTCTTCCACTGTAACAGGCTCCTGGGGTGCTCCTTGCATGACAACTTCTTCCTTTTCTGTGCCATCTGGTAAAACGAATCGCCTAATGATTTTTCTAGTGACCTAATAGGGTGACATTATTAAGAGTCATGTTGAATTTCAAATGACAGTAAGTCATACTTACACTTTCAAAACTGCAGTAAACTTTAATAACCACTTACAAAATTTGCAGCAATAGTTGAAACATGCTCAGTTTGGCATCCGTTTCCTAAAGACCCAAGAAAACAAGTCTGAAGGGCTCTGAGGTAAGTTATCATGCCCTCCCCATCTGGGAGTGATTGCTTGAGCTGTTGGAATGATCCAAGAGGAGGAACTTCTAAGCCCTCCTATTCTCAAGTCAGGGCAGCAGTTCTAGAGTACTTTGTTCCTCTGTCATGTCCAGTGCATTTGGGGGAAACTTACAAGACAGT
Source organism: Eublepharis macularius (assembly GCF_028583425.1). Lineage (NCBI taxonomy): Eukaryota > Metazoa > Chordata > Lepidosauria > Squamata > Eublepharidae > Eublepharis > Eublepharis macularius. Next base: position 34,686,986 of record NC_072799.1, on the reverse strand, counting down.
ATGAGAGGTGGTTTCCGCCCCTCCCCCCCCCCTATAGTTGCTGTAGTTGTCTAGTCTGAGTAGATGAGCTGTTGAATTTTTTATAGTATTATGAGCCTGAAAGCGAGAGATGAGGCATATGTGTGTGTCCCATTATCTGTTATTACAGGCAGTGGGAGATTCAGTGTTGATTCTGGGACTGTCCAGATAAGGGAAAAGTAGATTTGAAGCATATGGGATTTCCAGTGTCCAGTCCTCCCCTCAACCACCAAGTATCTAGTTATCCTGCTGGGAGATAACCAAGACTGCCGGTATTGCTGCTGAACTGCCAGGGTGGTTCTGGGCAAACCATCTACTACCCAGGATTTAATCTTGTATGAGACTGCTAACTTGGTATGTGATACTACAATCTGCTTGGGTGAGCTGGGAAGAGTATCTCCATGCTACCTATGCCCTCCAGGATGTTCACTGCTGCATCAACATAAAGTCAGTAGTCAGGTGGGAGAGACTGCAGTGGTCTATCACGATCCCATCACCTCCATGAAGTATTCTGTCAGGTAGCACCTCAGTTTCAAATGGGTGACTTGGACCAACTGGGCATTTTGCTGGTGTACTGTCCACCCCATGGCATGGTAACCACCCTTTCTGAGTATCTTGAGGTGGTCTCATGCCCTGTGATGTTGTCTCTAGGGTTGTTAGTCCTTGAGGACTTCAACATTCAAGCCAAGACCTCTTGACTGCCACATTTCAGGACTTCATGACAGCCGCGGGGCTGAGTAAATATTGTCACTAAACATATGTGGTGATGGATATACTGGATCTGATTTTCTGATCCAATTTAGGGTTGGATGTTACCCCTCTATTGTGGATCAGCCACCATCAGGTAAGGTTTAGATTTACTGTAGCTTATAGCCTCTGAGGAGCCCTGGGGCCTATTAATATGCCCCCCCCCCCCCCGTGTTTGATTTACTCTGACTAATTTCTGAGGACCCTTTCCTATCAATATAGCAAGGTATTCCAGTCAAACTCGTTGTTAATCTTTGGAATATAGAGATAACTTGGGCAAATGACATAGTTGCTGCTAGATGTTCTTTCTAAGCTATGACATCCTATTCAGTTCCTTGGTTTACTGGGGGAGGTTAGAACAATGGAATGAGCTGGAAGACAACTATAGCACAAGTGGAGGAAATCTCATGATGGAGATAACTGAAAATAGGTTAGAGCACATGTCTATTTCTGGGATAATTATGGAGGAGTGCGATTACTTCTCTGCCTTCGTTGCATCTTCACAAACCCATGCAGCTAACCTTCTGCATGTTGAGATGGGACTGCTTTATTTTGCTCCCTTCTATCACAGATCGTATCTTATTCTGCCACAGATTATTCTGTGACTTACTGTGATGACACATTTACAAGGCATTTTGCAGATAAAATTTCCTGAATCATGAACTGAGCTCTACTTTTTCTGCAATCCTGTGTCAGTTTGAAATTGGGCACGGATAAGTCATGCATGCTTACATGAGTTCTGGTCAATACCTACTGGAGGGAAGGGGGAATTCCTACTACCTTAAAGGAGTGCCTTCTGAAAAAAAAACCCTTATTTTTTTATTTGCATAAATTGTGGTGAAGATCCCCTTGCGGAAGCAAGGTGATCAAACAGGTTGGTAGCTATCCTAGTTCCTGTTTTCTTGGCTCAGACAAATTATTTGGAGCCATTTCAAATTAGCTTCAGTCCTGGTTTTAGTACAAACCTGCCTTGGTTGTCCTGACTGATGACCTCTGCTAGGAGAGATGCAAGGAAAAAGAGACCCTGTTGATTCCTTTGGACTTCTTAATGACTGTCAGTACCATTAACCATGATATCCTTCTGCTTCATCTCTCTGAGATGGGTATTAGAGAAACCGTGCTAAAGTTGTTCCTCTCATTTCTCAGATTATCAGAAAGCGGTGTGGGTGTGGGTGTGACTGCTCAGCACTGTGGCATTTCTGCTACGCTGTTCCAGTGGTTTCCACTTTGTTTCCCATGCTGTTTATCATCTATAACACTGCTTGGAGAGGTCATCTGAAGGTTTGTAGTACAGTGTCATCCGTATGAGGATGACAGTCAGTTCTATTTTGACCTGAGTCAGGTGACTCAGGAGATGTCTTGGATTGCTGCTTCAGTGTGACAGGCTGGATGAGGACCAATAAGGTGATGCTCAGTTCAGGTGTGATGGAGATGCTGCTGGTCGCTAACAAAGATGGTGAAGCTTGTTCTAGATGAGATTGAGCTTCCGCTAAAGAAGATTTTCAACTCGGTGTAGGGCTGCCAACAGGCCTGGAGAAAAATGCACTGTCCCCTTAATATAAACTTAATGTGTGCAAATGGGTAGCTGAAGATTTTCATGGCATGGAAGCAAATAACATGAGATAGTAAATAATGTGCCATTAAGCCTAGATTAAAGGACATTTGTTTTCCTACAGGCAGTTGGCAACCCTATCTCTGTGGGACTTTCCAAACCACAGTTATGAATGGAAGTGCAGATCTTCTCAGTGATATCACTGCCTTTTCCCAACTTATTTATTTGATAGATTTATATTTCACTTTTCAAGCTTACTTAGGTTGATGGGCCAGCAGTGGCCTTTACTTAGCAACCATAATTTGACTGCAGCTGTCCTTGCTTTGATCACATCTAAACTAGCAAGATAGAAAAGAGTCCAGTAGCACCTTTAAAACTAACCAACTTTACTGTAGCAAAAGCTTTCAAGAATCACAGTTCTCTTCGTCAGATGCACAGTTCTCTTCGTCAGCTTTTGAGAACTGTGATTCTCGAAAGCTTATGCTACAATAAAGTTGGCTAGTCTTAAAGGTGCTACTGGACTCTTTTCTTTTTTGCTACTACAGACTAACATGGCTAGCTCCTCTGCATCTAAACTAGATAACTGCAATATGTTGTAAGTGAGGCTGTCCACTTCAGAATCTCCAGTTGATATAAAATGCTGCAACCAGATTTCTATCCAGAAAAAAAACACCATGCCAGTCCTGGAAGAACTTAATAGGCCCACCTACATATTTGCTTCCAGATCAAAAGCCAAAACACACGAGAAGAAATACCCAGATTCAGCACGTGTTCTCTTACCTCAAGGTTTGCTGGGATCTGTAGGCGTCCTGGAAGCTTAAAGTTTAGCATTTACAGAGCAGCAGGAAGGGAAATACAGGCACCTGTATTTCCCTTCCCCTTCCTGCTGCTCTGTAAATGCTAAACTTTAAGCTGCCAAGACACCTACACTTCCCAATAAACCTTGAGGTAAGAGAACACGTGCTGAACCTAGGTATTTCTTCTCGTGTGTTTTGGCTCCAAGCTGCTGCTTATTTAAAGCCCTCAATGGTCTGGGACCAGGTATCGAAAGGTTTACCTTCTCCCTTATTTTCCTGCCTTTCAGGTTGTTCTCTGTGTGCTGCCATATGGAGGAGGGGGCGGCTACAAAGAAGAGGTATTTTCTGGTATTCACCTGGCCTCTAGCAAGCCTATATTTAGAAGCCAGCTAAAACAGTTCTTTTCACCTAAGCTTTTAATTTTTAACTGAAGGGTTTTCTTCAGTTTGTCTTGAAATCTTAGGGTTTTTTTATTTTCATTTTGTACATCTGTAAGCCACCCCATAAGCCTAAAAATGTAGGACATAATTTTAAAAGACAAATAAATAAACCTTCTTCTCAATATATCATTATAAAAAGATACACAGAGCTCACTTGTGACACAACGGTTTGGCTCTGTCCGGCACGAAGCACTTTCTTCAATGTAAGAGGCTTTTCTACCAGCAGAAAAAGCTTCTAATATTAGAGAAATGTGCCTCATGGCAGAGGAAGGCACCACAATTATCAGCCACAAGGCAGCTGTTCTGGAATGTTCAATTGCAGCTTGGGTCAGACTGATCTATTCTGTCACGAAGAATGCCAATATGCCTAGTTCTCACTGGAGATGCTTCCTTGTCACCACTTTAATCCATCGTATACAAAGGTAGACAATGGAAAATTTTTCAGTAGCACTCCTGTTGGTTCGACACTTTTAACTTGAGAAATGCCCCAAGCATAGCTTTAGAGTATAACTACTGAAGCACGCTTTATACTTTTCCCTTCAAGATAACCACAAAATAAGACCAGACGGTACCTTTTTCACTACAATATGACCATGTTCATCTGTATACTGCTCCTCCGTTACGGCTTCTGGAGGCATTTCAGGCATGTCATCAGCCTGCTGGACAAAAAACAAAATCCATGACTGAAAGACACGGGTTTCAACAAACCTGGTTAGTTGATTAAAGCAGGAATAAAATAAACAAATTAGGAAGTACTGAGGCTGGGTTACACTCAATTAAAAAGTCTGCAAATCAATCATTAAAAGCATGCAAGGAAACCTTGAACCAATAAGCAAACAGGAAGATTCTGACCTGACAGGTAAGTGATATTGAAACAGCAAATCAAAGGGTTTGCTTTCTCAATGAGCAAAAGGACACTCTTCTTCAAAATGCACGTTAGATAACCACCCAATTGCATTTCTTTTTTCCCCTTCTCCCCAAATCAAACAAGAAAAAGTTATTAAGGTTATTCAGTGACCATGCAGGAACATGCTAAATCTATCAGTGCAATTCAAGCCAAGGGGTTGCTTCAGGAGCAGTCCTTTAGGGAAAAGCGTGGGTGTTCCTAAAAATGTACCCAGGACGTAACAGTCACTGGCACGTGCAGTAGTTCAACACTCCTGTACCTGAATAATCACCCGGCGGCGGACGACCCTGGTAGTTACCATCTCTTCCTCATCTGAGCTGGCCTCCAGCTCACCTAATTCCTCTGCTAGCTCCTAGTGGAAGCATGGAAGCATTGCTCTTATCACACTGACGTTGCATGCATGAATGAAAAGTGCTTGGTCCCTTTCCTATTAGCCCAATGACAACCACACCAATACCCACTGAAGCAGCAGTTTGAACTGATACCAGACAAAGTTTTATTGCTTGTGTTGGACAGATCATGAGATTCCGTTACTGCCTCTGATTCTGTGAGGGCATCCTGGCCTACTAAAACATTATTCAGTTTCTCTCACTGATCGGAAGATTTGAATAACTTAGTTCAAACACTTTTCCATTATCTATGAACTTAGCATGTCAAATCCTGTTTCATGAATACCTGCTGAATTCTCATGCCAAGGTTACATTTTTGAACCAGTAGATAACAAGCATCAAGTTTCCTCTGACCTTACTTTACATGATGATAGAAGATGTGATGTTCACATTAGACAGAGATAAACAGTATAAGGAACTCCTCCACGCATTTGCAGATGTTTTTCTGCACCCAGAAAGTCCCTCAATTGAAGCTCCTTCTAGGAAACGGCTGTTCAGTTCCAAACAGAGCTGCACCCTTCTAAGCCCAATTACTGCAAAGGATGGGTGTAATTCTGTTTAGGGGGGCTAGAGGAGTAGAACGAATGACAGTGGTGGAGGGGGAGGAGATAGAGAAGGAGAGGCTGCTGAGAGAGCAACGAGTGTACCAGCAGCAGGCACCACCAGGAAAGGGATTCAGGGCTTCATGGAGTGGGGTAATTTAGAACTCTAGGGGAGAAAATTCCATTTCTTCCGGAGATCCTCTACGTTTTTTTGTAATGGGATACTGATATTTTACTTCCTCCAAGGCTGTCATACCTTTCCTAAACCTCACCTCACAATAACAGCACTCTCTGTCCTAACCTTAAAGGAGAGTTATAATCTTCTCCAGTGACCTATTTTGTTGTGATAAAAACAAGGCCAAAAGCATGGAAACTAAGACGAATGAAGTCAGACACACATGTATTTCTATTTTTGCAACAGGTATCTGTGTGCATGCACTCAGTTCCCAAGTGGTAAATGCATTGCAAAACTCAAACTTGGCCCAAATCCCTGTCTGTCAGCATACTTTTTTAATACACAGAGACCATTTCTACATTAAAAAAATGATAGCTGTGAAGCCCTAAGCTTTGCTGGATTTAGAACATGCCATTTTCTAAAGGTTCTCTTGGACAAAGTCTTCTCCTCCTCACATCCATTTGGAACATCTCACATTGGGCTCCTCCGTTCCCACTGAGCTGCAAGCTGCTTCCCAGTTACATTTCTGTGTCTTCTCTTCTGCGTAATCTCATAGATGCGCTTTTTATTCATTTTATTTTATTTTTATAAGGATAAAGATTGCTGGCTCTTAAAAACTGCCACATGCAAAGACCACTTGTATTTATTATCAAGGTATTATGAGCAAGATTCTATCAAAGAATACGATTCCTCCCAACAGTAAATTCTCCAGAAGTTCAGTAGTGACTATATCGAGCAAATGGTGCATTCTTACCTTTTCCAGTAATTCTTCTTCATATCTTTCTAATTGTTCTGGGTGTTCATCAGTTGATTCCACAATCACCAGGCTAGTTTTTCTAGGATGTGGATCTTCCTGATGGAAGTGATGGTCCGCAGGTTCCTGCACAATGGGTGAATCAGTCCTTTCGCTAGATGTTGGGGTTTGAAGGTATGGCCTTTCATGATCCTCAGACCCTGCAGTAGAGCATTCAGACTTTTCACTGGCAACACTTCCTGCTCTTCCACCCGTTGATGCTTGTGTCTGATCCTTATCTGACGTTGTAACACTGCAAATTAAATGAATTAATTATTGCACGTTGAGCACTTCCAGCATTTCTGTCTACCTAAACATTCAGGTAGACAGACTGCCTGAAGAACAGATTCTAAGAGAGCTATACGATGGAGGTAACAAAAGATTTTTGTCAAGGGACCGCCACCAGCATTATTTTAAATTTGCTTATACTTTGCATGGAAATATATTAGGCTCTACTTTCAAATATCTGAGTATAGTAGCATCGAGAAACATCACTTAAGAATTCTAAAAGCATTCAGATGTGCCACAGTAGTTACTTATTTAAATTTAGAGAAATGAAATGAAATATTGTAAAAATGCTTTTATACTATTACAAGATCACTCATGCAATCCAGATAATACATGTCTCTACTTTATATGTTTGTTTTGGTATATGTGTGTGTGCTGAGAGGCACCCACTCAGAGTGTTAATCAATTAGACTCAAATAGCTCTAAATTACTCATATCATGAATAGTTTTATGTACAAAAACTCTTTGGACTCAGTTGTTGACACAGTATGGGAGCAATGCCTGTCAGTTGGACCTGAGTAGTTATCTTGCAGTGTAAAAGTACCTCAAAGATTCTCCAAAACTTTACAGCATGATTTGACAACTGTGCCTTTCCTATTTTTTTCCAGTTAAGTTGACCTACAAGTATTATGCTGAAGAATACATAAAGGCTTGAATCCCACTTAAAATTTCTGCAGACAGAAATATTTCCATCTGTGAAAAACTGCTACTTCCCCACCTCCTCCCACAGCCCAAATGCCCCCTGAAATGTTACTTTTGGGGAATGGCTTCCTAAGGAATAGCGGGGGGGGGGGTATCAGAGGTATGCCACAGAAGGGAGGAAACAGAAATATCCCTTCCCTGCACTCAGATCCAAACTATTGTTTTATACAAATAGAGTTAAGCTTAGTTGGAATCTAAAATAATTCCATTCAGTTTTGCTTACTATTTTTTTTAACTTGCAACCTAAACTTGCTCCTCAATTCTTATCCAAGTATCTATGCAAAGAATTCATTTTGTTGTTCTTTTGAGCTATGGAAATGACGGCTCATCAATTGGCCTTGGCAAGGCTGAAATAATATCTAATCAGTCAGATTTTGCACTTTGTCTTGTGTCTGGTCACCTAAGGATGAAGAAAAACACGCATCTCTAAAAGCTGCAAGGTTTGAAAAAACATCTAGTAGATCCAATAGAAGATACCATTTTATAAAGTGTCAATTACTATAGCCTTAGGCCTGATATCTTGGGACTCTTACAAGTATTCCTGTGCAGCGAATGAATCTTCTGGCAGCTCACGAGGTTTCCCTGAGAATTCAGCTTCTGCTCGATCTCTGTGTGCTTGTCGTAGGAGTTCTGCAACAGGTACTTCTGCCTCAGTCCTGGGTGTGCCTTCGTGCAAGGAGGAATAGCTGACAGAAATGTCTTCTTCAGACACAAGAGGAGGCTGATCAGATTGCTCACTATCTTTAGAAAGAGAACGCTCCTCTTCTTTTTGATCTTTTGTGCTATACAGATCTTCACGGAGTGCAGAAAACCCTAGTGGCAAAGTAAAATCGATCAACATCTGATCTTTCCATGTAAACCAGGAAAGTCCACACAGTTCAAATCTAGATCTCAGTTTGTGGTAGGGCAGTAGGGTACAGAAGATTTATGTAGAGAGTCTCTGATCTCAAATGTTTTCCCACACAGAGTACTCTCCAAGCAGTGAGTTAAATGTTTTTATTTCTACTCAATTTTTTTTTACTTAATAACATTTATATCCTGCTTTTTTGCCAAACAAAAACCCAGTCAATATATTGTCGAAGGCTTTCACGGCCGGAGAACGATGGTTGTTGTGGATTTTCTGGGCTGTATAGCCGTGGTCTTCCAAGACCACCGCTACACAGCCTGGAAAATCCACAACAACCAAAAATCAGTCAAGGTGATTAAAGTAGCAAATATTCAAGGTGGCTCATACAATACATCAGTGAAAACATAAAATAATCAAAACCAAAGAATATAAAGCAAAAGAATCACAAAAACACTGCAGCATAAAACACATGTCCAACAAAAAGCAATTAAAAGAACTTAAAATAAACCTGGAACAGTAGTAAAAAAACAATTAAAAATAAACAGCACCTAAAGCACTTAAATAAAACAGGGTCTGAAATAGAAGGAAAACAGATAAGGAAATAGTAAGGAGGAAAAAGACGAACAAAAGACCAGAAGCCAGGGGCATGGTAGACTTCATGAGGGAGAGTATTGCATTGCGGACCCCCACCAAAAACGTTCTGTTGCACATCTCAATCAGCCTAGTTTTCCTCACTGATGGCACACTGAACAGTGCTCCAAGTCCTAAGCAGGTTGCAACAGGCAGAGGAGGTCTTTGAAGGCCTAAGTACACTGTTCCCATGGGTTTCCAAGCTTTAAAGGTCAATACCAGCACTTTGATCTGGGCATGGTAATCAATAAGGAACCAGCGCAATGGACAAACTACAGGAATAAGGTAGTTATTGTAGCAGGAACCAGTCAGTACTCTCGCTGCTGCATTTTGGAAATTTTCAAAGGCAGCCCAGAACCAACCACATTTCCATCTTGTCTGGATTAAGTTTCACTTTATTAACCAACATGCATTCCTTCACCACCTCCAGAAACTCGTTAGGAGTTTTCATGATTGCTGTCAATTTTGATGGAGAGAGTTACAAGTCACCTCCACCTATCCCAAATCTCTAGATAATCTGCATGGTTTTATGAAGACATCAAATTTCATGGCAGACAAGCTGTAACTTTGTGGAATTTCATAGACAAAGGAGCAGAAGCACCAGCCACTCAATACCACCTTCTGATGCCAATACACTTGAGCAGAAATAGCATAACACCATACATATACCATTCTATCAAGAAACCATACAAGATAACCATGGGAAAGGATATCAAAAATCAATGCAGAAGGGCAGGTCAGTAAGCAGAAAGGCAAAGGTCAGTGAATGGAGCAACTATTGCAGTTTCAGTCCCATAAATAGACTGAAGCCAAATTCTATGACTAATCCCTGAATGTTTGAACTGTTGACACTAAAAAAGCACTGTGTGAGGTGGTGTGGGCAGTCTTGTAAAAGGCTCTGTCTGTACGTTGGATTTTTGGCAGTTGTGACACACACAACCTAATGAACAAGTTAATAAATGGTGAGAGGATACAAGCATGAACTCATCCTTACCTTCACTGTGATCCAGTCCTATTGTCTGTTCGATTTCTGCACAGGTGCCACCATGGTCCTGGGAAGTTTCCATGCTACTCTCCATTAGGTGAACAATATCCATGCGGTTAATTTTTGTAAGACACTCTGTTAGGCTTGAATCTGTGACGTGGAAAAGATTGGCTTCATCTGAGTTGTGTTCGTTCTTTTAAAACTCTTCACTGTCTTTCGGGTTCAAACAATCACAATGGAATATAGTATAACTTAATGTGCATTATCACCCTAATTCTAGAGATGAGTCATACATGCTTCTGCATGTGTATGTGTGAGCTCCACACTAAGTTTTCCCATTTGCAAGCCCTGAGTTACCTCAGACCCTTGGAAAAGAGAACTTACTTACCTATAACTGGTGAGTCATCTGTGCAGTCACAGAAAGAGCCTCAGTGACTCTACACTGCTTAGGAAGTTCAGGAACATGATCTCAGAGGGATCTTTGGTGCTGCAACCCCGTCTTCTTGAGATGAATTTTCCCTATCTGAGCATGCCATGAGCATGGGGGGAGAAGCCTTGTCAATCCCTTCATAACTGTTATGAGAGTGTGACAGCACAGATGTCCACTCAAAGAAAACCAGTTACATGGAAGTAACCCATCCTTCTTCATTGTGGTTTCTCTGCAGTGCCACAGATGGCTAGCTAGACACTGGTCTACTTAACATGGGTGACAATAATTAATGATAGGGTCTATACTATATATGATATTATCTCAGGAAAATAGACAACGAAACCCACCCCAAAGATGCATCTGCCCTAGCACACACATCATCAGCGTAATGACATGGAGGGGGTTAGCCACAGCTTTGCAGTGGGAATACCCCTGAAGAAAGCAAAAGTACCAGCCATGCCTCTGTTAGAAAATATGGGAAAGATCACATCCTGTGCCAGGTGAAGTTTAGCTATGAAAGGAAGGAATTGTCTGAGCACAACTGTCACCCTTGATTGTGTGAAAGAATGGGTGTCATAGCAGAGGGAAACTCCTTTAAGACACGGAGCACAAGTCGTAGGTAGTCATTGGTTCTAATGGCTTGCAGTGCTGGAGTAGAGGACCAATGGACAGGTTCAAAGAGAAGATAGTTATCTTTAACCAGAGGAGTAAAAAACCAAAATAGAAATTCTGCCATATGAACGTGTAAAAAGGCAATAAATCAATCAAAACATTGTAAGTCTAAAAGGTAGTTAAAACAAATTAGATAAACACAGGATTTCAAACAAAATAAATCCACTTCTTGAAGTAAAATTGTCCAGTGGAAGATTTTCTTATTTCCTCCATGCTGTCATCATTTTCAGTGGGAATGTCATGAAAAAGTGCTTTCTCAGTATGTTGCAAGAAGAGATCTGGACACAGGGGAAGCACAGAAAACTGTCATATGAGAAAACCAAAGAAGCCTGTAGAATGATGTCTGTCAAGGTCACTGCAATGAGATCAGAATGCAGTCACCCTAATCGGCTGCTTCATTAACAGTGCGATCCTAAGTAGACTACATCCTTTTAAGCCTATTGACCTCAATGGACTTAAAAGTGTGTAACTCTGTTTAGGCTGTACTGTAAATCAAATTAAACAGTCATCCCAAATGGATGTTCTTCTCCCAGACTCTTCATATTTTCAGGGACAGCTGTTGTGCAACACCAAAAAAGGAAAACACCTGAACAAGCAGCAGGAAAATAGCGAAACAGTCAAGAGAACTCTCCACAGAAAAAAGTTCAGTCAGAAGAGAACTGAGCAGAAGAGTGTTTTCCATATCCCTTGGGACATACACAAATGGTGAAAAAAATCTCCTTTTGTAGGAAAACGACAGGGATACTTTCCTTTTGAGAGATATAGAATGTTCTCAGAACAAGCAAGCACAAAACCTATGTTAGACAGCACAGAGACTAAGAATAGCCTCTCCTCTTCCTGCCTCATATGTATTTTACTGATGGATGAGTGCAGAAAACATAGTTTTGTTCACCTGCACTACAATGTGAAGGCTCAGGCTATCAGAAGTTGGTGACTAAGACCATGATGTACCTACTAACTTACCTAATCACAAAGCTGTGCGCTTTGCTCCCTGTTTCCATGCTAAACCACAGTCTTGGTCTTCTCTTGGAATGTATGGTATATTCTTCAGGTAGAACCCCTTTCTGTGAGCTCTTCACTTCAGTGAAGCTCATGTGTAATTTCTAACGTCCTTTGGCAGGAATAAAAATAATATCTGCTAAACATAAAGCTAGAAACATACCGGTAGCGTGTTTCCCATCCCTTTCCAACCAGTATTTCAACAGTGCATGGCTCTGGTCCTGCAGTGAATTAGGATTCTCAATTCGGATCTGATGAATTTGTTCTTCTGTGAAATCCAGTTCTCTTGCTAGCTCTGTGAAGGCAAATTATTAGCTGTGAAATCTTTGCATAAAAACATGCCTTATATTCAGGGCTTTTTTTCTGGGAAAAGAGGTGGTGGAACTCAGTGGGTTGCCCTCAGAGAAAATGGTCACATGGCTGGTGGCCCCGCCCCCTGATCTCCAGACAGAGGGGAGTTGAGATTGCCCTCCGCGTGGCGCGGAGGGCAATCTCAACTCCCCTCTGTCTTGAGATCAGGGGGCGGGGCCACCAGCCATGTGACCATTTTCAAGAGGTGCCGGAACTCTGTTCCCCCGCGTTCCCCCTGAAAAGGAGCCCTGCTTATATTAATTTAGAACATTGGCTTATCCAACCCAGTAGTGGTACAACTCTGGCAACAAAACATCAGTGCTTAGGCAGGATGTTTGTAGCAGTTCTGCCACCTGTTGTTCTTTAACTGGAGCTGTTGGGGAATGAAGCATGTGCTCTGACACTTTTCATTTCTTTTGTGGTTCTTTTCCCAAAAACCTGAATGCAGAGGTATCTTTCCTCTACAATGAATTTTGCATTATGCTAGATGGATAGGTGGATAGATGGATATTTTAGAAGTCTGCTTCTTATCATCCTTTTTAATCAATTGAAAAGAGTTTTGTTATTGGATATTGTTTCCTGTTTCTGAAAATGGACTATTTAGATTTCCCTATTGTTCAGTTTTCCCTTTTCTATTAAAAAAACTAGATGGAATGTAAATCTCTCCTTTGAAATCAATAGGTTTTAAACTCTAGGTACAAGATGATATTGTTCCTATCATGCAAAGAGTATCTTTCCTAGCTAGAATCTGTATATTCATGCTATTTTTAATTCCTTTCCTTGAAATTAACCCTGACAGAAGCAACTGTTTTTGATACAGTATCACAATATTTTAAATGAACTTTATTTCTCTGGTAGGCACCAAAGGTTGTTAATTCATCAACATGATCATACAAATCATCAACAGTTTCAGCTGTCAGTGGAGGTGCTACTTTGGGTGATTTGGAGGCAGGCACATTTCTCTCTTACCCTCCCAAAAATTACATGGTAGAACTGAAACACAATATCCTGATTTGTGTGTTAAGCTGCAAAATAACAGTATAACAAACAAAACAAGGTATGGTGTTTCAAAATATTCTTGCAATGGTAAAGGCCATTGGTGACTAGAGGTGGGCATGAATCACAATATGAAGCAAAAAAACCGCACAAACCAGGCCGATTCGTGGTTCGTGAAAATGCAGTTTGTGGGACCGCATTTTCCACCAACTCCATGACTTTTTTTACCTGGTTCATGCGAGTCGGGCAGGAGAACGGGGCTGTCAGTTTCATAGACCCCGCGCCAGGTTCAGCCGATGGGCTGAAGCCGGTGCAGGGTGAGAGAAGCTGACAGTCCTGTTATCCTGCTGCTCAGGTGCCAGGAGAAAGGAGCTGTCAGTTTGACAGACCCCATGCCAGGTTCAGCCCATAGGCAGAAGCTGGCGCAGAGTGAGTGAAACTGACAGCTCCTGCTCTCCTGCCGCCCTGGGTGGAAGGAGAACGGGGACTGTCAGTTTGACAGACCCTGCACCAGGTTCAGCCCATGGGCTGAGGCGACGTGGGCTCTGTCCAACTGACAGTCCCTGCTCTCCTGCCGCCCAGGACAGAAGGAGAATGGGGGCTGATAGCTTCACTCACCTCATGCTGGGTTCAGCCCATAGGCTGAAGTGGAGTGAGTGGAGTGAGTGTGGAGTGAGTGTATGTTTTTTTTTGGTTCGTGCCCGTGTCTATTGGTCACTGCCACTGAATATTCTAAAAGAGAGATTTCATTATCTTGTATCTAAAATAACATACTTTTACAGTCAATGTAAACTTCATTAAGAAAAATAAACATTTACTTAGTGAAACCATTATCTATGTAACATTATATATTTTATGAAGCAATATGGAAGATAGCATAGAATACTAGTACATTCACAAGATTCTGAGACCCTGAGGGAAAGTAAACAAAATGAGACAATATCATTAATACTCTACTTATCATCATTTCAAACATATAAAAACTTAAAAGTGCAACAAATTAAGACAAAGTTCAAGGCTTGCCTGCTGGTGCAAATTGTTTTAAAAAACAAGCATCCAAAAAACAAAAGTGAGAAAAATATCATAGGAGAATAAAACAGACATTTTAAGAGCAAGACTTTGATCCAATAACATCTTAGAGACCAACTAGATTTCCAGAGTGTGAGCTTTCAAGAGTCAAAGATCCCTTCATCAAACACACGGAGTGGAAAAAGGTAGGAGTCTTTAAAGTCCAGGCAGAGGGTGGAAGGGGTATGGCAAACAGGTTGTCTAGTTGGTCTCTACGGTGCTACTGGACCCAAATATTGCTATTCTACTACAGACCAACATGGCTACCCACTTGAAACTAGACATGGGCACGAACAGAAAAAAAACACGAACATTGTGTTCGTTGTTCATTGCCATCCATGAACAATGAACAACGAACACTAACGAACATGACCTCCAGCCATCAAGATCCCTACCACACCACTCCCAGAAACCCTACCTGAGCAGACAGCAGGAAATGTACCAATAATAAATAATAGCTTGGCCCCAGAGACTGGCAGCAGCCCTGGAACCTGAACGGGTAGATCCCTATCCCAACACACACAAAGAAAATGCAAGCTCCAATGCACTCTCCCTGTCTCTCGTTCAAAATGCCAACAGCAACTGTCTCTCCCTCACTGTCTGCAAAACCAGAGCTGGGAGCCCCCCTTCCCCCTGCTCTTTGCTTCCTTGTAACAAATTTGGAGCTCCACACTTGAAAGGAAGACCTGCCTATCAAGCTAAATTGGGCGTAGATTGGGGTTTCCAGGGCAACAGCAGGAGTTCAGACAGAGTTCAGGCAGTCCCTGCCTCCGGTTGCCAAGGGAATTGATTGCAGGTTCCAGATTGTCTGGCTTGACGAATAGCAACAAACATCAATGAACAAGGCTTGCAATGACCACCTGTTAATTTAGAATGGGGCCTCACGAACAGCTTGTTCACGAACAGTTGATTGGGCTGTTCGTGGATTTTTTTAGTTTGTATTGCTGTTCGTGCCCATCTCTACTTGAAACTAAAGACATTTTAAGGCATACAAAGGATTGTTCTTCCTCTCAAAATGTGAAACAGAACTAACTACATGGGTTGGATCCATACTAATGTTCCTGAAGACGCAGGGATTTCAACCTCTAGAGTATGATTTTACTCTCTCCTGAAGAAGTTCAAAATTCTACATGAACTCTTGGGTGGGGGGCTATTACACAAGAACAGTATTTCAGGGGGCCTTTGGGACTGGCATGGTATGGGGGAAACAGGAAAACTGCATTCCATGGACAGATCTTGCATCTTCAGAAACGTCTAATCGAGACCCAGGTCTTCACTAACTCCATTTACATTTTTGCTTGCACATCACTGGATCCAAGTAATGACTCGAGTTGAATGGATGAATCAGATACTTTCTTTCACTTCCCTACCTGTCCAGCTGAATCCAAGATGATCAGCAATATGTGCTAGTCTTTCCTCTGTTCTCTCTTGATCATCCAGTTGATCTAAAAATAAGGTAAAATAAAAAAGAAGTTAAAAAAAAATCTCTGCAGAGCTGATGTACCTTAACAAAGGAAACTCCATAAAATAAGGCCAGTGTTTGTTTGTATTGTCGAAGGCTTTCACGGACGGAGAATGATGGTTGTTGTGGGTTTTCCGGGCTGTATTGCCGTGGTCTTGGCATTGTAGTTCCCGACGTTTCGCCAGCAGTTGTGGCTGGCATCTTCAGAGGTGTAGCACCAAAAGACAGAGATCTCTCAGTGTCACAGTGTGGAAAACTTCAGAGGTGGTGCTACACCTCTGAAGATGCCAGCCACAGCTGCTGGCGAAACGTCGAGAACTACAATGCCAAGACCACGGCAATACAGCCCGGAAAACCCACAACAACCACCAGTGTTTGTTTGTTTTTAAACAATGGGCACTTCAAAGGGGAACTAAGGGCCTTGCCAAGAGTCTAGATTGGAAATGTCTGAGCACTCCACACTTAATAAAGTGGACACAATCAGAGACATTTTGGGAATCAGAGAAATTTTGGGAAACACGGACCAAAATTTTATCTTGGAGTTTCTATAAAATCGGTGTACATTTAAAATAATATAGAATAAAGGGAGAGGTGAAATTTTTGCTCAACAAGAGATGCATTTTTCCATGCCTCTTTAAGTAACATCACATAACCATCAAACAGAAACTTGTGGAATTAAGTTCAGTTTCAAATACTTTAGCACAAGCCTTAAGACACTTATTTTTAAACCCTAATTATCACATCATTCCAAAGGAATTATGGTATTTATAGTATGCTGGCATCCAGCAGAATGTTTATCTTCTTAGGCTGTGTTAGTTATATTTGTTAATAGTTTCCACACCTGAATTATTTACAAAGTAGGCATGGAAAAGGAAAAGTACACTTCTTCTTGGGAGTATTTGCCTCAAAGCAGGAATTCATATTCTCAACAGCCAATCTGACACCTGCAGAATCTGAGTTTTTGTTTTCCCAAGGGTGCCGTTTTGGACTAAATGTGAAACCGTAATGTATGCTGTCTGATAGGAACTATGTCCAAAATTTAATCACGGCTTTTGTCCTTAGTATTCTTACTATAGGAAATCTATTCCTTCCATAAATTCACTGCTTAAACACAGTCTTCAGTTAATGAATGGTGTCAAGCACACAGCAATTTTACCTAGGTTTTTTTTCTGTGTCAGATTCATTTGGAGCAAAGAAAAACCAAAAACTAAAATCTGCACGGTCAGCTGTTTTACAAGTGAAATAATACATTCGTTAATGTTTGGTAACATTAACAAAAGTAATTTACTTTAAAAAAAATTAAAAATCTGTTTTGTTTGTCATAAACATCGCAGTGTGCAATCTTGAGATTGTTTCAGAGACGGTAAAATACATATGCAGCACACAAAAAAAAACACCCAGAGCTTACACACAACACATTAACAAACACAGGAAGCTTGTTTAAAAAAAGAGACACAAAACCACACACAAAAAGCAAGGGAAAGAAAGAGAAGAAACAACGAACAAAGTATTGCGATTCATGACATGCGTAGCAAAGGGAATCTCAGTGGCTGGCAAATACCTTCAACATGATCAGGGACATTTTCATCAGGAATACGCTCAATCAGAGTCTCAATGGACTCATCCCAAATGGGCCTGGTGTCAAAGATGTCCTCGGCAACTGACTGCTGGGTCTCAATGGATGGCACATTTTCAATAACCGAAACTTCTAGGGCGCTACTACTTTCATCATCTGAAACTAATTCTTGTTCTCTCTCTGATTGTATAAGTCTATCCACTAACTTGGAAGCTTCATCACTAATCTCTTCAAAGAATTCTATGGAGTTTTTGTAAAGTTCAAAAAAATGTTCCTTACTTTCTTTTGAGGGGCTAAGACCACTGTGGGAAGCTGAGGTGCTTCTGCTCTTAATAGGCAATCGTGAAGAAAATATCTTTGGTTGGGCAGTCGTCAGCTCATCTGATTCTAGCTCAAGCTTCATCTCACCCACCCTCTCTCTGGTCTCTGCTTCTGCCTCAGCATAGCTTCTAGCTTTGACTGAACGCTTAGCCTTTGAGTCCATAGAGGCACTTGCGTCTGATTCAGATTTGCTCCTGCTATCTTGTTTCATAGGATGTTTGCATGTTATGTCATGAGCTTTAGGGGACTCTGGCTTCCAGACTGATGTCTCTGTGTACATATATTCTTGCTCAACTCTTTGGAAAATTGCTTTGACTGGGATTTTTGACTTTGGTTTGGATTCATCATCTTGTGATTCTTCTAGGTTGCCTACAAAGTCAACTGAAGGGAGGCTCTCAACTTCTGAATGGTGAGTGGTTCTTACAGGAATTTTGGATTTGCTTTCAGAAGGAGGCATGCTTTCCATGAGAGCAGTAGGGATTTCAATCACTGATTTCTGCTCCTCTGGTGAGGAGTCTGGAGAATCATCTTCCTGCTCGGAATATACTGACCGTGTGACTGTTGAAAAATCTAACTGTACATCAATTACAGTCTGCTCAGGAGAGGTGGGGAAAGGCACCTGAGAGCTGTCAAACATGTCACCAGCATCAACTCCAGAGAAGACATCAGCATCAGAGGCAGCAGTTTCTTTCCTTGGTGACTTTGAAGAGGCAGAAATACCCATTTTAATAGGAATTCTGGATTTAATATCCCCCTTTGTGCTATGAGAACTGCTGGTGTCATCTTCTAATACAGATATGAGAGAATCTTTTACAGATGCGTTAGCTTCATCAAATTCAGAAGATGCAAATGGAGTCTGGGTTAGCTCTGACTGGGGAGATTCCAGGCCTTCAGCTTCTCTCATTTCTTCAGATAATGACACCTCTTCCTGAGACTGCTCTCCCATTTGGAAAAAGTGCAAGTTTTCATCAGAATAATTCCTCTTGGTCATGTCAATAGCACCACTCCTTGTCATTTCAAACAATTTACCTTCTTGGAAAAGGAAGGGATTTGGTTCACTGGTGGGTGTCCCTTCTTCTGTAGGAGTCCTGGCTGGTGTGGTATCAGGTGTGGTACCTTGTGACCTTCGGTCTACCATTAAGCCAAATATCTTTTGTTCTTCTTCTTTCACCCGAGCCTCAAAAGCATCATCATCTTCACGTATTTCACTCCATTGATCAGAATCCACATCTGTCCTGGTTATGATTACTTGGCTGATTATTTTCTCAGCTTCATCCCTGATATTTTGTAAAGCAGCTTCATCAAGTGATGCGGGGTCTGTTGTTGAAGGCATTGGAGTTGATTGTTTCTGAAAGGTGTCCATGTGCTTGGATTCAATCTCCATATAGACTTCTTCTGAAGTGTAACTCTCAGAACCTGCTGATGCTGGTCTATGAAGGGAGCCTGTTATTCTTTTTTCACAAGTGAAGGTAGTTTCTAGTCCAGCAGAACTATCACCTCCAGGCGACTGGTCTTTTATCACCTTTGAATCAATTCCTGTACAAATGCCAGTGCTAGTAAAAAAATGCTGTGAGGGAACATTTTCATAAGGGCTTGTTATAGCCAGAGCACTCCCTTCATCAACATCTTCAACAAAACTGTCACATTCACCCTTTTGGGTGGTTAGAGATGAATATTCTGCTGAGTGCTCTGAGCTAAAAAAATCCCTTTGTGCCATATCAAAACCTATGTCAGTTCTAATCAAATCACTCTCTGAAGGAGAGTGTACAGGTGAAATATCAGAAGCCAAATTATCATTTTGGGATGCGCAGCAATGAGAGGTACCAGGTATGCAAGAACCCTCTGTACCTCCCGGTCCCATATCAGGGAGGTCTTGGTGTGGTCCCCTCTCAGCTGCTGCATCTTCTTCCGAAACATGCTGGTGATGTGATGCCTCTGAGGTCTGATTCAAATCAGTTACTTTTTGAGCATCATCACCAACTGAATGGTAGAAAGCCTCCTCAGGGTGCATTACAGGGCCATTTGGGCTAACTGTATCACTTTCATCTGTGCTGTAGCACTTTGATTCACTAGCCTGGGCTATAATGCTAGCGTCAGAGGCAAGAGAGGTATCACCAGACATTTTTGCCTCCTCGGTAGGTTTATCTGATTCTGTGTTCTCCTCCTCAGTACTGAATGAAGTATGTTGTTTGGGCTCAATGGGCTGGAACTCAGTTTCTTCAGGACTGGAACTGGAATCCATATTACAAAGATGAGGTGAAGGAGGCTGCACTCGAATTACAGGTTCCATTAAAAGCCCAGAGTCAGCTTCCTTTTTCAGTTTTGTCAATTCTGGCTCACTTTCTGAAGAGGAGGAAGTCTTTCTAGATTCAGCTGCAGAGGTCACCATGGCAGGTATATCATTATATTCATCAGTGGTTGGAGGCGCAACTTCAGATTCTGAAGTGGTTTCCAGATCAGAAGTTGAAACAATATCATCTGGTTTGGAATCTTTCTTATAGTCTCTCTTCTGCTTTGCTTCCTGTTCCAACTCATCAAACATTTTAATTTTGGTCACCATTTTGAACATCTCTTCTTCTGGTGTGACCCTTTTCTTTGGTTCCCCTTCTGAGTCATATTCTGGCTCTTCGTTGACTTCAGGGATGACAGCTGACTTGGATATATTGGACAGTGCCTGTGAATCTGCTAATTTGGGAGTGATTTCATAACTAATTTCCTCAGAGCTAGGAGTCTCGGGTGAAAGAGGACTTTTGCCCGAGCTCTCCATAAGTGATGTTTGTTCCAAGCTGTCATCTTCAGCACTTCCATCAGGGTCTCGTAAAAGCCTGGTTCGCACAGGTGCCAACTCAGGGAAGTTTTCTGCTTTGGCAGGAGCAGTCTGAATGGGACCAGGTCCTGGAAGAATGCCAATCTTTGATTTCTGTTCTACTGGGCTGCTTTCCAAAGAATCACGGCAGGGAGATTCTTTGGTAGGACTAGGTTCAAGAGAATCAGGTGTTTTGCGTGACGAATTATCTTCCAAAACTGGGCTTGCTTCAAGTGAATCTTTATGGCTTATAGCTATGGATTCATCTGCAACTGGGCTAAGACCTTCACACTCATGGCTAGAAAGTGAAAGCTCCAGTCCTCTACTAATGATTTGAAGTTCGCTGGCTGAATCCTTCTCTTTCTCTAAAGAAGTGTCATGTGTTTCAGTCAACTTAGTTAATTGTCCTTCTGCAGTGGCCATAGATACCTCATCCCTGACAGTATGCTTACTAATAGAGGTTGAGCTAAAATCTGTACATGTGTCTGTCTCTTCCTTGGAGGCTATAATTTGTAATTCTTTGGACAAATGATGACAATCAGACTCTAAAGTCTCTGTGATGTCTTTTAAGCCTTCATCAGCAACTGTCCGTTCAATTTTTGTTGGAGAATGTGGTTCAGCTGTTGATAAATGTGGTTCAGCTGTTCTCTGCACTGCACTGGATAATTCTGTTTCTTCCATCTGATCAGCAGTTTCAGCTTTCTTTGGCGAGAAAGAGAGGCTCTCGGGGCTTGTTTCAGGAGTTTCTGCCAGGCCCTCATGCTTATAACTTTCCTCAGAGCTGATCTGTGGAGTTCCATCAAGCAGGCTACCAATTGGAGAATCTGCTATGCCTTCATGCTTAAGGCTCTCTGAGCTGCCATCCAAAGCACCACTGTGTAAGGAGAGGGTGGGCAAAAACCCATCTTTCACACATTCTGATGGAAATGTAACATTGAATGGACTGGTCAGTACTTGATCTAAGTGAAGCTCACCTTCCTCAGTAATTGAAATATGCCGGAACTGTTGGTATTTGTCATTGTCCTCAAGCTCTTCCTTTATGACAGCAGAAAAATCTGTTGAAGTCTTTCTGTCAGGGCTGATTTGGAGTGCAGTATCTCCTTGTTCATCAAATGTCAGAGTCACAGTATTTTCATTATCAGCTACAACTACTGGAGAAATTTTTTTGTCAGTCGTGCCACTCTGCTGTTTTGCCTGTTGTGTGGCTGCATCTTCTTTCACAATTATGTCAGGAATACCCTGTGCCTCCTTTTTAGATTGCAAATCTACCTCTGCCTGAGGTTCCTGGCTTTTTTTGCTCTTCAGACTATCTTTTTTGTATGCCTCTTTTTGTGTCAATACCTGTTTCTTTTCACTCTCTACCTGAGTGACACCTTTCTTAGCTGTCTCTTTGTCAGAGGCCTGCTGTTTATGCTTTATAGATTTATGCTCAAAAAGTCCAGCTTTATGTTTGGATGGGTCTTGACCTGACTGGAAGGCTTTCATCAGTTCACGAACAGACATAGTTTCTTCAAGTCTTTCTGTTTTGGAAGAAGGTGAAACTGGAGCCTTCTTAGTGGTGGGTGAAACAAGTGGCTTCTTAGACGTGGGTGAAATAGGTGGTTTCTTAGCTGTTGGTGAAACAGCTTTCTTGGCAGCTGGAGAAGAGGAGAGTTTTGAGGGAGAAGAAGAAGATGGCGATTTTGAGGCAGAGGGAGAAGATGGTGATTTTGAGGCAGAGGGAGACGACGGTAGTCTTGAAGCGGCAGAAGAAGCTGGAGGCTTTGAGGCAGCAAGAGAAGGAGATTTTGTGGCAGCAGGAGAAGCTGGTGTTTTTGAGGCAGCAGGAGAAGTTGGGGGCTTTGTTTTGTAAATAATTTTTTTAACTTGTGTTGGCTTTGTAATAGGCTTTTCAGAGGCACCATCTTTTCCTGGGACCCTGACAGGTAACTTTGAACGTCCCTTCTGCTCATCCTCCACTCGCTTCTGAAGAGCTTTTACTTTATCTTTGATCGAGCCAATGGGAGTTTCTTCTATTACAGGAGACACCGCATTTACTTTGGAAGACTCTGCAGGGGCTAGCCCTTGCTCTTCATCTAAAGACTCCTCGGAGCTAAACTTTGCTGGCCCTGAAGGTTCTTCCTTTCCTTGGGCTTCCTTGCCCTTTGGCTTTTCCTTTTCTTTTAATTTTTTCCTTACTGGTTTTTTAATTTCCAAAGTAGGTTTGCGCTGATCTTGTTTCTCTTGGCTCTCAACAGATGTCGAGTCTTGCCCAACTTTGTCAGTACCTCTGCTTACAACAACTGCTTCAAACCTCTCAGCTATTATATCTTCTTGAAAAGTCTGTGGTTGCACTTGGTTAAGTGACACATACGCACTGAGATCCTTGCTGAGATAATTTACGATTCCTGCGATATCTTTCTTTTCTTCCTCTGTTTTTCTTTCGCCTATTCTGATTTCTACACAAATAGGCTCTGTGCCTTCCAAAGGAACATTTTGCTTGGCCTCTTCAATTTCTTCATCACT
Source organism: Eublepharis macularius (assembly GCF_028583425.1). Lineage (NCBI taxonomy): Eukaryota > Metazoa > Chordata > Lepidosauria > Squamata > Eublepharidae > Eublepharis > Eublepharis macularius. The sequence goes on along the minus strand of NC_072799.1, from coordinate 34,663,988 downwards.
TACTATAACCCATTCTTCTTCTACCAAATGTGCTCCAGAACTGGATCTTCTAACAGTTGGCTGTTCTCTAGGGCAGCTTCCACTTCTTAGAATTTCATTTACTTTTTCTAAATCCTCTTTAACTCTTTCCACAATTTCAAAAGGTTCTCCTGGTTCTTCATCAGCAACTTTCACAAGATCTTTCACCTTAATGGACCCTGACTTTTCAGAAGAGTCTGTTGTCAAGATGGCAGTCATTTTGATCAAGTCTTGCTTCATCTCAGAGACTTCAGAAAGCAAATCTGGACTGGCTAGGACAGGAACTTCATTGACAAGATGACTTTTCAGGATCGATGTTTCAGTTGATTCTGTTTCATCGTCATCTTTTATGCAAATGGGGGAAAAACATTGAAAATAAATGGAAATCAAAAATAGAGATTGAAAAACGTAATCAGGACTGAAATGACTGTCTTTGATTGCAGCAGTAGGAGAGTCAACAAAATTGTCTGGGTATGGTGGATCCACAAATCTGAGGGTGAAAAAAGCAAAGCAAAGCTAACAGGAAAAACTGAAAAGGAAAGTGGGCAGGAAATAACTTGCTTATTTTTTGCAGTATGGCACATCCACACATACAACACCAAAGCTTTTATAAACCAAGAACACTAGAAAAAGTAAGGATGAAAAAAAAGAACAGTGAATGTTTTACACATAGGCATCTCAAGATTGTTCAAGTATTACAGATCAATGTTCAAATAAAAATAGAGAAGAACAAAGGGGTAAAAAAACTGTAATTGATTGAAAGTGAATCTCCTCTAAGAGAAAGCCAGTGATAGCAAACTGTCAGAAGCAAAATTAAACACTTTTGCTTAATAATCAAGTCAAAAATTGTGTATTTACATTTAATTATGCAATACTCTGTCATAAATGAAATACGTTGATATCTGAGGCAGCTGCAAACCGGCATTTCATCTAAGGGGAATCTTACATCCAAATGGGGACACAGACACACAGACTTTTATTTCAAGAGGCATGGTCCTTTCCTTGGAACATCCTCATAGTTGAAAACGAATAATGAATAGATTGAAGGAAATAAATAAAAACAGAGGAAGAATAAGAGGGAAGGAAAACTTAAATAGTGACTAGCTCAACAGTGAATTCAAAGGTTAGAAAAAATGTAACACACAGCAACCAAAAACATCCACACAGAGCACATCCACGCAAACATACACACCCACACACAATATATATATGTAAGCCAAGTTATTTCCATGCAAAGCAAAGCTGTTGCATACATTGCAGGGTAAGTATCCTTACATTAAAAAAAACACAAACCTAAATGGTTATAAATGAAAAAGGCACAAAATTATATGAAACATACTGTGGTGAAGTATTTATTTACTTTCTAGGCTCAACATGTAAAGTATTTGATCTGGTGAAAACACAAAAGAGAGTTAGAAATGATTGAGTGGAGTCTCACATCAGGAAACATACAAATAATCTGTTCTATATACAATTCAGTTTTTCAGAGAACAAAATGTTTTAAAAACTCTTATAATATCTTTAGAACTGTGTGAAACAGATCACACTGTGAGACAGTGGGCCAGTCAGTGAACTTTTGGGATGGGAGGGGGCACCTAAGCAGTCCAATTAGGGAAGTGGCAAAAAATGAGGAATCTCATCAAAGAGAAACCACAGTCCAGCCACCAAGTGAGCAGAGAGCAGGGTGCAACACGGTCACCCCAAGGCTCCAGTTTGACTTCCCCTCCCTGACCTATATAGCCACCACTGGGCTTGATATGTCAGTGCTGCAGTGGGAAACCTCCGTCTCTTTATGTTTTTTATCTGTCAACTGAAGTGCTTTAGGACTTCATCCTTTGGACTTGCTTCAGGATAAGAGCTGCCTGGTCTAGGACCAATAAGGAACAATCCTTCTGGTAATGGGGTTCCTTTCTGAAAGGACTGGCAGCTGTCTATTTCAAAGTATTGTCATAAACTGGGAAGGAATTTGGTGACTGCAGCGGTGGGTTTTCCATTTTAAAGATGGTCACAGAGTTTGGACTCTTTCTAGGATATGTGCAGGGTACTGGGGAACAAAAAGTATTGTTAGCCAAAGTTAAACGCTTTAGCCCTTAATTGAAATCAATGGGCTCTAAAAGTTTTAACGATGCCTGGACCATATTCGCTAAATGTCACTGCTTAGTGGAGATGTGGTATACAGCTGCTGAGCCTCAAATCAAAGCGGTCTGCCTATACTTGAATTTTCACTATAAGAATTTTTTTCAAAACAATTCTTTGTTATAGTATATTTAGATATGAATGTCCACTTTTTTTTTTTAGTTCTAACTAGGAAGAGTGTTCCACCATTCCATGCCATAAATGCCAGAAAACAAACTTCACCACAGTAATGGGGAGGGGGAGGGGATGGAGTCAGGTTACTGAGAACAGTATCACTTTTATATGCATATATTTGATGTAAACAGTTCGAATGAAGTGATTTAAATAGTCTGTAAAAGATTTTATTTTTTTAAAAGCGATACTGTAATTTATTTTAAAAATGCAACAACAATATGTCAAACACAATTTTTTTTTAAAAAAAATCATAAAATGGGCATTTAAACAAATCTAACAGCAATAGCAGGGTCACCAGGGGATGTCAAAAGGAAAGAGAATGCTTAGATGAACTGTCTCATTACTTTAATATTTAATTATTAGTAACAAGTTAAATAACATTTCGTCTGCAAGCTTAATATATTTTATTGTTCTGCTTAGAAAATTAATGTCATCAGTGGTAATTAGAATTTGCAATCTCTCTCATGCTTAACTTCATTAGTAGACAATTTTTGTGCTTGTCATTGCTTTTTTAATTAAAATCTTACGTTTTTCTGATGTCATATCAATCTGAAAGAGAACACAGACAGAGTGAAATGGTTTGTCTACAAAGTTCTAGTGGATAAAACCTGAACATCAGCTAAAATGAGATGGATGTAATATAAGAAGTAAGGCTTGATTCTAAACACACTTCCAAGGTAGAAATTTCCACTGAAATTAATGAAGTTTACATTCAAAAAAGTAAGCTTAGCATTGCAGCTTCATTGTTTATCCGGCCAACTGAATTTCAAAGGAATTTGTCATGCTTTATGATAGTGGTAAACCTGAATTCAGCAAGGAGAAATGATGAACCCGTAACTTAATTTAACAGGGAGAAATGATGAACCCAGTGGAAGGGACAAACAGGTTGGTCTTATTCTGCACTACAGCACTAGAACAGTATCTTAAGAAATCATTTAGCAGCAAGAGAGGGCAGACAGACATAGTTCAGAGAAAATCTAAAAAAAACCCTAGATACCCAGCATAAGCATGCAATAGTTGGTATCCAATTACTACCAGAATTCTGATCTACAATCAATATCTATGTAAATGCTCCATCGCTTTGCCGTTAGGAGACCCTTTCAGGCCCTTCAGAGTGAAAATCACATGTTCTAGCTATGTAAATGCTTGTATTCTCATAATATTAAGTTCTGATACAGAAACTGGATAGATGCTACTAATCTATTATTAATATAGTCTCTCCAATCTTTCTCTAACACATGAACTCAAGGTGTATTTTTTAAAAAAAGTGAAATAAAGATAGACTTGCATGTATAGACATTTTGGAATGCCTAAGACCCATATCTGGAATTAATATTAGTTTTATACTGAACACTATTAAAAGTTTTATGATCTGAATCTTTACATTGGTTAATAACAACAACAACAACAACAATATTCTCTTTGTATATTGCCCTTCAGGACAACTTAATGCCCACTCAGAGCTATTTACAAAGTATGCCATTATTATCCCCACAACAAAACACCCTATAAGGTGGTGGGGCTGAGAGAGCTTCAGAGCGCCGTGACTAGCCCAAGGTCACCCAGCTGGCTTCAAGTGGAGGAGTGGGGAATCAAACCCAGCTCTCTAGATTAGAGTCCCGCGCTCTTAACCACTACACCAAACTGGCTCTCATCATTTGGCCCTGACCTAAACATCATTTGGCCCTGACCTGGATAACCAGGCTAGCCTGATCTTATCAGATCTCAGAAGCTTAAGCAGGGTCTTGGCCTTTGTTAATAATTGGATGAGGGATCTCCAAAAAAGACCAGGGTTTCCTATGCAGAGGCAGACAACTGCACACCATCTCTGTTAGACTCCTGCCTTGGAAAGTCAGCTACCACTTGATAGCACTTTCCACCTCCAACAATCACCATTAGATTGCCTAGGATTCGGTGCAAGAAACTTCATGCAATGTCGCAACAAACGTGATTTCTCTGGGAACCAGAGCTGATTCCCAATCTGGGTCATTTCCAACAGAACAAGACTCTTGCATTATGCCGTAGATAGGCATTTGTATACCAGATCAGGGTTAGGGAAAGAAACAGAACACAGTGGCCCAGGGAGTCCAACTATTCATCATATTATGGGTGCAGCCATTCTATGAAAGTGGGGTTCAAGTGTTAGTATAGGTAAACAGGGTGCAGACGTTACTGCTCACATCAAAGTAGTAAAATTCTGCTTAGCTATGGCAACACAAACTGCTTGTTATCTATCATCAAAAGCAGCTTGACAGGAATAGAGTATTATGGTCAGTAAAATGACTGCAAATTCCCAGCAAAAATTTTCTCTGGATTATTTTAGGCAACAATTGAGAAACAGAGCAGCAATTAATGGTAAATCACAGAGGCACTTTTCACATTCAAAGTGCTCCAAAATGTTTCCAATTGCATACTTCTCTATACAGTTTTTCTTTTGCTAGAGATATTGAATACATGTATATCACATATAATCTGGGGCAGGGAAATAGATAATTAATGAACTCCGTATACAGAGTCCTTTAGATCCCGGCCGCAGTTATATTGTAGAATATATAGAGTGATTTTCTATTATAAAAGTTACCTCTTCCTCCAGTTCTTGATCTGATTCTGATTCCTTTCAGTTCAATATGTCATGCAAGGGGAAAAAACACAGCAGGGAAAGACAGAATTATAGTTAAAGGAAAAGAATGATTTTTAGGCACATTCAACTGACAAGAAAATCAAACAAGCACAATTTTATGCAGTCCTAACTGGTGGGTGAGGGGGAGACAATAGGGTCAGATAAAAAGCTGGGAAATCAAGGACATTAAATATAGGAAAGCTGTCTACAAATGTCTACAAATAAACAATCATGCATAATTTATACTGCCTATTAAAATTATTTAGATAATTTCTTCTCAGTACTGGACCTAAACAGCTTCCTAAAGGTCCCTGAGACAAAGAAAGCATATTTTGCATTTACTCGTTGGCTATCTGTTTATCTTTGACATGTCAAACTTAATGTAGTAATCTTTAAATTCTAACAAAATTGAGTGAACGGGCGGGGGGGGCAAGCACCATATGGAAGATGGCGGATGTTCCTCTCTGTCCCACTCCCAGATTGCGCAACCCCCCCCCCCCCCGCTTCTTTTAAAAGATGGGAAAGAAAGGGATGGGCAAGGCAAAGCCCCCCCCCCAAACTATGTTCTGCCACCGTAAAAGCCGTTTTTTCACCAGAGGATGCTAAAAATGGCAAGGAACCACCCACAAGTAAGAGCTCTAAAACGGCGGATCAAGAACGCAGCTCTGTTTGTTTAACAAGGCAGGAATTCTCTGATACAATTCCAGCCTTAGAGAGCAATATCATTTCTACAATCTCTGAGAGGACAGCAGATAAAATGAATAGCTGTTTGGAGCCAATTAATAAGCTGAAACAGCTGAAACAGCCCTAGAATTAGGGCTTACTTTGCAAGAAGAAATAAAACAGACTCAATCTGTGGAAAAGGCCCTATATGCTAAAATGATAGAACTGGAGATAAAACTTAAATCTAAAAATTTAAATTGTAGGGGCCACCCAGAGAAAGAGGAAGGAATGATGGATCTTTCTATCTTTATTTCATCATGGCTGGCAGAAATACTTCAACTTGAGAATGGGGTTGCAGCCAGCATTGAGTTAGCTTATAGACTGGGCCCCACTGTGCCAAACAAACCCTGCTTCTCAAGGGACATACTGGTGATCTTTAGAGACTTCAAATCAAAGAAAAAAATCCTAGAAGAAGCTTGCAAACAAGGTCATCTATTATATAAGAACAAAGAAATCCAAGTGTACCAGGACCCTCCTTCTGAAACACTAAGAATGCATCGGGATCTAAAGCAAATAACAAATACTCTCTCAATAGCTAATATAAAATATAGATGGGTTGGCTCCTCAGCTAAACTCTCTGTTCTTCAGAATGGGACTTTGATTTACGCCAGACACATAGAAGAAAGACAAGCCTTATTGAACACACTGAACCTTAGCACTACACCAGGATAACCCATGCAGCCCTCCTTTTATGACTCAAAAATTCCCAGAATAATAGACAAATGGAGAAGAATCAATCCCAACCCACAGCACAAGCGCTGACAACAAAACTCTTATAGCTTGATAGCACAAAAGTGCCTTTGATGTTACTTGATTAGTTAATCTGTCAATGTAGGGGCAGGAGCTGAGAATCTGCAGCTTCAATGAAGAATACCCCCCATATTTTTTTTACCCCCCAGGAGTAGAGTCTAGATGCTCTAATACATCGACTTTATTGTAAAGACGAAACCAGGGTAGTACATGTTTTCTTGGATGTTTTGTATTTGTTTTTTTATTTCTCTTCTTTTTTCTCGCACAAAATAACTCTTGTAAATAGTTGTGTTGGGGACACGGGAAGGGGGGGAGTAAGGGTCAGTGGGAATCTTTATACGCAATGCCCTTAGGACACCCCAATGAGAGTGCAAGCAAATGATGTTATAGCCAAGAAACTAATTACACTCTTTCTTTTTTGGTTAACCTGGTTTGTATACAATACCCTTGAGGACATGGGTATAAAAGTTATCTCTGCAAAAAACATCTCTGTAGGGAGGGAAAGAGGGTGGGTAGGGGTGAATGGGAGTTGTTTTTTTCAAGTTATGTTTTTCTTTTGGTTGATATGCTTACAAGTTGGTAACATTACGTTTAAGTTAGAGGTGACCTACTTTACTCTGATGTTATTTAATCCTGCAAAAAATTTATTAGGAAGGAGGAAAAAGACAGGCTATGGAAAGAAGATCTGTGTTAGAGGGGAATCGGCATTTTTGGCTGACCCAACTATTCTTGTTGCAACTGGGTATTTTTCATTATCTCAATTATAAGTGGGCTAAAGTAATCTTATTAGTTAAGAATTGTTATTTATATTTCAACCCTTAACACTTAATTGTAATGACATATTCTAGTAAAAACCAAAGTTATAAAATTGTCTCGGTTAACTGTCAGGGGCTAAATAACAAAATTAATGCCAAGAGGGTAACGTCAGCCCTAACCAAGCTGTGGCCCCTGATCCTGTTTCTTCAAGAAACGCATTTGAAGAAACCAGCCCTATCAGTATTACAATCAAAACAGTTTGGCCAGCAATACCAATCTCCTCCTAAATTTAGAGGAGTGGCAATTTTATTTTCAAGAGATGTGCATTTTACTTGAATAGACTCTCTAAGGGATCCTAAGGGTAGATTTCTATCTATGAAAGGCCACTTAGATCAAGAGGCTGTCACACTCGTACTTATTTATGCTCCTAACCAAAACCATTAACAATTTATTGAGAATACTTTATTTAAGTTCTTTTGCAGAAGGGAAACTAATTGTTCATTGTCAGTTGTGTTTAATTTTGACTTAAAAACAAAAACAATAAAAAATAAAGAGTTTTTAAAAAAGAGTCAACTTATACATTGCCTCAGACAGGTTTCTCCTGCATTTAATTATTTAGGTGAGTGACCCACACTCATGAACCCTATAATATCAGAATTCACAGAAGAACACTTTATGTGAAGGGGTGGGGGAGGCTCTGAAATCAGAAACCTACTTAATGAAGCTAATTTGATTTTTAAAAATGTGTTCTCTCCTCCAAAATGTCATTGTTTACCAAGCTACTTACATTAAGACGGATAAACTATGTGAGCAGACACTTTCAATGTTTGCTGCTGGGATATACAAGGGTTTTGTTTTAAATCATTCCACATTTTGATGTATAATCCAGCAAACTGAGGTTAGCAACATACGATGTGTAAATACAGCTGTGGCATATACTCTCCTAACTCCCCAGAGTCACTGATCTAGAAAATGTTAAAAGTTTATCTATAATTTATCAGCCTCTATTGTGTATTGTCAAACTAACTTAGACATTCATCAACAACTTCGCCCAAAAGACAGAATACTGTAAGTTGTTCATGAAACATGTCGCTGTAAATAAGATGTCTCAAAAGTTAGGACAACCGTTCAATCAGAGAGCAAAATTCTCACAAATTGTACTGGGAAATACCTTTGTGTAAACTGGTAACGTGATATTCAGATTGCAGATGGCTTGATGCACTAAGCCTCTTGAAGATTTAGGTTCTTTCATAAATGACAGGCGTCCACAGGGTTCTTGAGTTGTGTCCCGAACCTAATGAGAAGATGCAAGAGCTCAGAGTCACAGTATATTTTTATTTTTAATATGCCCTTGTTCTAAACCTCAGTGTAGATGACAAGAAATGAAAATTTGTAGCAATATAAATCATATTAAATATGCCAGATAAAATATGCCCCACCCCCAGCTCTGAAGATTTACAAAAATTGGGAAGCCCCTCACACTGTCTGTAGCTCAGCCCTATTGGGGCTTGGATAAAAATTATTATTTATCTACGTTCTTTATAGCCCACTGTTCTCACTGAGACACAAGGCAGAATAACAAATATAGAAACAATACGATCAGACAGTAAGAAACATCCAATAAACAATGCAATAGTAGTAGGATTACAGAATTAGAAAAGAATGTAGGAATTTAAAAAAACTGTCTCCGAGAATTACAAAGGCAGAAGATAAAGCAGTTAAAGCAAGGTGATACAAACACTGCAAGAGACTGCAATCCTATTCCTTCAAAAAGTATCTTCTTGTGCTGTCAGTTGTCATAGAATAAAACCCCAAAACAACTATAAACATTACCTTGACAAACAACGGAAGCCTATTTTCTTTGAAGGCATAAAAACTGAATATATGATGCTGGCCACTCTTTGTTAATGGTACTAGATTTCCAAAGCAGTCCACATAGATGGGCTTTCCTTCTAACACCTACATAAATAAAGAACGAAACAATAAGATTATCGTGGATTTTATTCTAATTCTGTTTTCTCGGTGGTGGAAAGTGTCATCAAGTCATAGCTGGTTTATAGTAACCCTTGCTAGGCAAGATACTAACAGAAGTGGTTTGCCATCACCTACATCTGCATAGCGACCCTCGTTTTCTCTGAAAGTCTCCCATCCAATTACTAACCAAGACAGACCCGGCTTAGATTCTGAGATCTGACAATATCAAACTTGCCTGAGGTATCCAAATCATGGCAATTCTATTTTACCAAAGCATAATGAATTTTTCATTTAGTTTACAAAATGATGTTTAAAAAGGTATTTAAGAAAAAGCAATTTTCTGAAATGCACAGCCCAACCCCCCAACCCCCCACAACCCACACTGTAAACTATCTCCATATGGCATTGCTGCTTTCAATTTTTATATCTGTATTTAACTGTGATTGCTTAAAAACAATTCTATGGATTTTATCATGAACAAAAATGGTGTCTTCTCTGAATCCATGCAGCACTACAGTTGGTGGGGAAGGGAAAGATGAGTAGATGCACATTCAGATATCACATTCATATAGTCAAACCCAGCTTGGATTGATTTTTAACTCTGAGCCCCTATTTTGTAGTATGGATGTGACAATCAGCTTTACACATTTCTCATTACACACTATAGCTTTTATGCAGAACCTGATAAATAGTGGGGAGGGGGGTGAGATGCTTTTTTAGCATCTCCTTGAAGTTTTGAAGCAGCTTGAATAGCCCAGTTTAGCTTGGCCTCCGGAGACCTTAGCAGTGTTGGCCACTGTCAGTACTTGGATGGGAGACCACTAAAAAAGACTGGAGTTGATATGTGGAGGAAGGCAACGGCAAACCACTTCTGCTCTTCTCTTGCTTGGAAGGCCCTGTTTACGGGTTCCCCATGAGTTGGTTGTGACTCGACGGCATGTTCTTCCTCTTCATGGTTTTGAAGGGAAAAGGTAATAATTCTCCAATGTATTACTTGTTTCTGCACCCCAAAGTATAGAGAAGCTATGAGAAAGATCCATAGCTGCTTCTGTGAGTGGAAGGCACTTTCACTTATACAAAGAGGGCTCTTGATTTTTCTGCTTCTGCGTAAAGCTATAGGGACCTTGGCCATATCTCTTATTATTCCCAAGGGTCCTCTGACCCTCATGGACTGCTAGAAAGAGGGTACAAGGGAGGAGGCAAGAAAGAATCATTCTGCAAATGGAACTATACTCATAGTTTCTAGGCTCCAAGCCTATTGTTTTAGAAATACAAATATTTTGAACCTACTAATTGATTTTGTAAGATCCTGAACCATACCTCTACATCCCTGCTTCGAGCAACTTCAGCAAAGTTTTCTTGTTGTTCTAGTGTTTTATCCACTTTATCATCTGTCATGCAGAAACATCTTAACCGTGCTTCTATGGGATCGTGAGATTTGGCAAACACTACAAATTTGGCCATGTAGGGCACACAGATAATCTCTCTGTACACTTGGGAAGCAAATGTAACAGATTCTTGTATCTGTCTACAGTCTATCAACCAAAACCTGCAAACAAACAGAGCAAACTGTTGTAAGGTCAATCAAGAAAGAAAAAAGCAGTTCAGCTCTGATTCAGAATTAGTGAACATACTTCAAATATCACATGACTACTACTGAGTTCAAATATTAGATATAACAGCTTAAACAAATTATTAAATAATCAATTAACTCAGCAACTGGATTGCATCTGGATCGTTCACCTATGTCTGGCATGGAATCCAGGTGGAATTATAGAATGATGGGTTCCTAGCATCTGCAGATGTATCACACTTGTGGAGCAGCATTCAGAATAATCTTTGGGCTACAAATCCCTCAATCAATTTGAAAACTTTTTGAAGTGGGGAGGAAAGCGATGGACCAAGCCGAATTTGTACCTTGGAACTGCAGTGGACTCTCAATCTTCAGGTCGTGATGCAGAGAGATTCTGTCCCAGGTACAGAGGATATTATGGGAGCTCCAGTATGGATCCATTTCAGACATGACATATTATTTATTCAAAATCAGTTCTCCCTCCCCACCCCCCTTCTAGACTTTACCATGTTGGCATTTTATTGGTATTTCATCAACTTTTCTCCTGAGTAAGAGCAATTTTACTGAGTTAGCAAAACAGCCTATTTAACGTGTTAGTTAGGAAACAGGAGGAAATTAGAATTCTTCTAACCGGACAGAACAGTAAAGGATGTTCATTACTTCTTCTGCAGCAGTTGGCATAAAATATTCTTTTACAATAGAACTATTCTATTGTTTTTATTAGCAGTAATGGTAATGCCTCTTATTGTATCCTTTAATAAACTCATTAAGAAAAAAAAGATTAATGACATTTACACATAACAACTGATATTTCAAAGTTAATTGTCTCTACCTTAAATCAAACAAAGGAGGTTAGCCATGCTCCATGAAATGAATGTGCTGTTAGTGTTCCAAAGATAAGGAATATGAAGAAGCCCTGGACCCAGACTTGCCTGGGGCCTCAGTCTGTGGCATGCGGGGCGGAGAATGGTGCAGAGCATGGCAGCCACCATTAATTGGGTGTCAGCGGCCCCCCAGCAGACTCCAGGTGGGTGGCATGACAATCTGTGGTTCAAAATGCCCGGCCAGTCAATTGGCAGTGGGACTCACTGGGCTTCTATTGATGAGGGCTTCCTGGCCTGTGGACTTGGAAGACAGTCTTCTCTCTCATCAGCCAAAAGGGACGAAAACCTGCAGAGTGGCTGGGCTTCCAGCACTCTGCTTCTGAACTGGCTTTCCACCCATTGCACCCTCATTCTAGGGATTGTTGAGTGTTTATAATGGCCCTGGGGCTCAACAATTTCCATTTGATGGTTGCCTTTGGGATCTGTAATGTCTTGGTGTCAATGTGGTTTTATGCTCTAGGCTGTCACAAATTTGGAGAGGCAGTTTTGGCATTGCTCACGAATCCTTTGGGGGGAAACCCAGTTTCCCCATATTCGGGGATCCTCTTAAGGCATCTTGGGATGAAGCATTGCAGGGACAAGCCCAATCAGGAGCTGTCAGGGTATGCTCTTTCCCAGGTGGCCAGGGGATCCATGTAGTAGTTTACACCCACGTGGAATCGCATGTCATTCTGCAGTTTCCCCCTTCAGTAGACAGGCTGAAGGGGGGCGGGGGTCATCGGCCAGCAGGCAAGTTGGCCAATGCTAGGATCTGTGCCCTACGCAGCTCCGTAAGCTGTAATCCAATAAAGTTGTGGCATTTTTATTTCCAACAAGTTGTCTGCATCTTTTGTTGCCTGGCCCTCATCCCCCACCCCCCTTGACACAGGGCCCGCAACCCTGTGATTATTTGGAATAGCAATATCTTATTACTGCAAGAGTGTAGCTGGAATATCATTTGACGTGTCTGGTATCTATCCATTTATTTCTCCAACCAGTGTTCCAGAGAGATCCAAGTTAATATGGCTAGTCTATACCAGGCCTTGCATTGGAATGGCATGACAGAGGAATTCTATGATACTGACTAGGATTAAGAAGTCGACCAGTTACAACAATACTAGTGCCATGCTAAGCAGAGTTAAACTTTTTTAATTCAATTGAATTCAAGGGGATTAAAAGGGTGCAACTGCTCTTACGATAATTTCAAGTAGGTTACCATGTATTTGATGAAGGGAACTTTGACTCTTGAAAGCTCATATCCTGGAAATCTAGTTGGTCTTTGAGGTGCTACTGGACCCAAATCTTGATCTGCTTATGATGGCACTGTACATTATCAAAATTTTTACATTGGGGGTTTAGCAAAGCTATAAATGTACTTATACAGCAGAGTAAATGAACATAGAACTGATAAGCAGCAACGCTGAATTTACAATGTTTAGTGCAGTTTCAAATATTGATGTAATATTCTTGTTCCGTGGTACCTGGCAGATACATTTGTGGTGAAGGAAACACATTCATTGACAAATGTTAACGGCGTTGTTCCTGTAATGTCTTCCCATTGAGCGGGAGTTGTTCCACCTAAAATGAAAGAGGACAAGCAGCAATAAGGAGTTCTTGTAATAAAGTTAGAGATACTCACACACACAAACACATCTGAGTGAACACACGCTGGATTGGAGCCAGCCATCTTTTGTTCAATTACCTTACTCTTCTCCTTAATACTATTCCTTTTCTACATGGTTTTTAACTATGTATGTTCCATAACATATCGTAGCCTTTTTGCTGGTCAATAGGGACATCATATTCTCTTTTTCAACACAAAAAAGCTGGTTGGATCCAATCCACAACATTAATCATCACATAAGTTAACCCTACAAACATTACTAAGACAGGCTAGCATTAAAACTAACATGTGTGTCTGCCCAAATAAAATCTCAAATGACTACTGATTAAGAACTTATATGGACATCAGCTTTTCAAGCCAGAGGACTAAGTGTTTTTGTGTTAGGGGCTTGTCTAGTGTCCTCAGGCGAGGCCATGGCCAATCAATTTGAAATCCCTGGCCAGCCTACCAGAGGGTGGCCGGGGTGAGCAGGTGGGGCGGGGGCAGAGCCTGGCTCTGGACCTCAGGGAAGCAGCTCTCCCTCTGGTCTGGCAGCTGGGTACTTAAGCAGCCACAGGCCCCACTCCACAGTGTGGCGGCAGTGGACGAAGCAGGCAAAGAGCTGGGAGCGGAGAGGACTGCACTGAGCCTCTCCCCCCGGTAGTAGGGAGCAGTGGAGCATCACTGCGGCCGGGGAAGCAGCCAGAGTGAGACACAGCCCCCTGAAATGTAGCAAGGAGCTGCCAGGAGCTGGGAGCAGAGAGGTTAAGCCTCCCCTCCCCTGAGCCTCTTCAAGCAGCACTTCGGCCCGAAACACATCGGCAGTGGCTTGAAGCCACTGCAACCCAGCAAGAAGCAGACTGAGACAAATGAGGCAGCAACACTTGAGCACTTGGCAAGAAGACGTGCAGATGGTAGGGGGCATACGCAGCATGGTCCCATCAAAGTGGGTGGCAGTACCACCGGGAAGGTCCTCTCAGGAGCTGGAGCATTGGGTGGTTGCTCTGCCTCCCACAGCAGGCTCGGAAATCACCCCCCTTCCTCTGAAAAGGGAAGTGGGGGCAGGAGGACACTACAGCCTCTCAGGAGACCCACTCATGGGGGCGAGCCTTCTCTGGCATGGCCAGCTTCCAAAGGCTCAGGGAAGGCTGGTTGGGCCAGCGCAGCTGCAAAGCAGGGGGGGCTTCTAATACTGCTGTGGCTCCTGTGGACAGGGGGCTGAAGGGATCGGGTGGGTCTCAGACTTCCTCGCGGGGGGGCAAATGGCAGGGTAAGGGGTCACAAAACTTCACCCATCCTGGAGCCTGTTGAAGTCCCCCAATGGAGAGCGAGCAAGCAAGCAAGGGGAAGGAGGCCAGCAGTTACCCCAGGCAATTGTCCAGCTCAAGTTCTGAGGGCTCCAGCAGCCAGGAATGAGGATGCCCTCCGAAACAAATTAAGACTTCCAGGAAGAGGACACAGCAAAGCAGGCAGCGCAGTGAGGAATCAGACAGTGAAGGAATGTCAGGTGAGTCCTCATCCTCTGAGGAAGGGGTCCCTTGAGAAGACTACTGGGAAACAGCAGCCAGGGTTCCTGGTCTGCCTGCCTGGGCTCGTTGGCACAAGGCAGATTGCCAAAAAGGGGACGGTAACCCACGGGAGATATGGGAGGCTGGTCAGGCTGGTACATCTTGCTTTCAAGATGCGGGAAAAAATTCTGGATGGCTACTATGTAGACATCTTTTCCCTGATTAGGCTGGAGATTGAGGATGGTAGGAGTTCCCCCCCTTCCAAGCGAAATAAAAAAGGGGCCAAGAGGGAGGTGGTAGAGTGCACCTTCAACAATTGGTTGGAGGGGTTCACGGTGTATGTGGGGGTGGTGCAGGCAGCCTACCCTGAGCAGGGCTGGCACCTCACCAATCATCAGGAGAATGTCCTCCAGGCCCGGACATTGGCTGGGGATAATGCTGCAATGGAATATGATAGGGCTTTCCATAAGAGAGCATCACACAATCCCAGGGCAAGGTGGGACCTCATTAGCCAGAAGCTGTGGCTCTGGCTGGTGGGGTCTCACATGAGGGGGAGAGGTGATGGTTCCCATGGGGGGCGGTGGTTGGGTCAGAGGGACAGACCCAAGGGTTCTGTTAGGAGTACAACCAGGGTAGGTGCTAGTGGCCAAAATGTCACTTTGAGCACAACTGTAATGTCTGTGGAGGCCCCCATTCCCACCCTTCATGCCCCTATAGTTCTTTGCCCTACCAGCCCTTTTGGGCTGGCTGATCCTCCAACAGTGGTTCCCGTAAGGATAGAGGGTCTGGATCCACTGCTGCCCAGGCTGCCGGTGGCAATAATTAGCCCTGGCTCTAGGGCCCTGTGCCTGGCCTACACTTCTGTGTGGTTGCAGGCTCTCCACCCCCTCCTCTCATGTTACCATAACAGGAAGGCCACGTGCTATCTGCTGGAGGGATGTACTGCTGGGTTCTGCATCCCGTTCGCTGGCCCTCGCATAGCTACCTTAAATCTGCCAGGGAGTTGCCGGAGGTTATGGCTGCCAAAATAGCTAAGGAGGTGGCCACAGGCTGCATTGCAGAGCCTTTTGCCCACCCTCCCCCACCTAATCTCAGGGTCTCTCCACTGGGCATCATTCCTAATCTCTGTTGCTGTGTAATGTAAATATGTTATTGGACATTTCTGAATCTTCACATCTGCCCAGTCTTGATAATCTATCTCTTTTGAGCAAAAGCACCACGAGGAACAAACCAGCAATATTTAGAGTTCTTTTGAGTAGCAAAGTTAATAGTGAATGAAACTGTTATACAGTTTAGTCACAATTGTCAATTACAGTTCCCGATAACCAAACTGAATTGCACTTAAAGCCAGGTATCAGATTCATATTTAATGAAATTTCGGTTAACTCTAACCATAGTTATCATTGGTGCTGGCGATGGCCAAAGAAGACATTTGCTTCCAGAAGGAGAGCAGATATAGGGATGAAGCATACATCCTCAAGAATAGCTTCTGATTCACTAACCCTGGTAAGCAGGAAGTCCGTGTTCAACTTGAAGTGGTGCCATATACAGAAACTTAAAACATCAGGCTTAGTTTTCTCCAGTTCTGAAAAGTTTTTTTTCTTGTAAAAGTAATGCATATGCCCATAATAGGACCTGGTGGCACCCTTTAATGTCTAAGGACAAATTTCTTCACTTCGCACTTACACTATATTAATAAATTTGAATGATATGATCACATTTTTATTTATATTTCCCAAACTACTTATTCTGGTTTTAGATATTGAGCATATAGTTAATGTAAACCATCTTTCTCTTTGACACATGCAAACACAGAGTTTGCTTTACACAGTAAATTGACATTCCTGCTATGGTGCCAATTTATTTCATTTTGTAGTATGACCTAAGCAAGAGTTTCAATGAACAATTAGCAGTAACAAAACACCTGCATAATATCATTCTGCATAGAACCAGGGCTTTTTTTCAGCCAGAACACGGCGGAACTAAGTTCTGGCACCTCTTGAAAATGGTCACATGGCTGGTGGCCCCACCCCCTGATCTTCAAACAGAGGGAAGTTTAGATCACCCTCCATATCACTGGAGCAGTGCAGAGGGTGATCCCCTCTGTCTGGAGATCAGGGGGTGGGGCCACCAGCCATGTGACCATTTTCACTGAGGGTGATTTAAACTTTAAACCACCCCCCCCCCGTTCCAGCTGACCTAAAGTGACGTCATTGCATGGTCCTGGGAACGTGCGTACACTTTGCGCGTGCACATGTGGTAACAGGTGCACCCCCTCCCGCCAGGAGTTGCCCCCTGTGCTGGCAACCCACTGAGTTCCACCACCTCTTTTCCCAGAAAAAAGCCCTGCATAGAACCATAAGATATTTCACAAGCTTACCTGTTATACTGCACAGTAATCTTAGCGTGGGTGTTTCGCCTCCATATCCATTAATCATAACATCACTGGAAGCTTTAGGGACCGGAATAGTCATTGTTATTGGCTTATGGAATTTTCTTCTCCTGGGTTCCAATGTAACTATAGGGCTGAATGTGGCTTTGTTGCCTAAAATCTTCCTTATAAGTTCATTGTGCATAGGTTGGGCCTATCCAAAGACATGGACAAAGGGAAAATATATATTAATGATAAATGAATTGATCGACAATTACCAACAGCACTTGCCAATAGGACAGCTTCATTTTTACTTTCAGGTGTTTGTTTTCTGCTCCTTGTCACTTGTCTTCTTCCTCTGGTTGCTCATCTGTTCCCTCAGGTGCTTTTCCTGACCCTTACACATTGGGACTGGTAGCTGCTGGCCTATCACCCACTCTGCTGTTTCTAACTGTTGGCATTATTGTTGCACTCCGTTTCTTATCCAGAAGCAGCAGGATGGAGTAACACCCCAAATGCCAGTCTCAGCTTAAAACAGTAGCAAGAAAGGGAATGAATGGATGAACAGAACTACAAAAAAAGGGTGACACGATGTACAGCTCTACATTTATACATCATTAATTACAGAACATAACATGCTTTATAAGTAAGTTAACTAACTAATCCTTTAATTGCACTTTCAAAGCATTTTACTAGCACAAGTTCAGACTATCTACCTTTCAGATTTCCACGTGAGTTAGGCTGGAGGTATGATGCACTAATTGCCATTTTTTGAAAGAGATTAATTTGTGTAAATAAAAGACAAACTCAGATATTATAAAAGTCAATATGGATTTTTTTGGTACAGGAAAATACGTATATTTCACAATTTTGCTCTGCTGCCTTTAACTTAATTTGCTGTAGGTAATGCTAGATACAATATTGCAAGCACTACAGCAATACAGTAATTTATAGAGAAAATACGGAGGGAGGGCAGCATGGTACAGCCCGATCTCGGTAGATCTCAGAAGCTAAGCAGGGTCAGTATTTGGACGGGCAACCACCAAGGAAGACTCTGCAGAGGAAGGCAATGACTAACTACCTCTGCTTCTCGCTTGCCTTAAAAGCCCCTTGCTGGTGTCAGTGTAAGTTTGTTGTGACTTGATGGCCCATATGCACGCACACATAGAGAAAATATACTCCTTGCCACAATTGCCTGACCTGAAATGCCCCCAGTGAAGAAGTACGTACTTGCAGACCCACACGGATTCGCTTAGTTAGTGCTCCCTCTGGAAAGACAGCCTGGACTTGAGGCACTACTGTACTGCTTAGCACACCTCCTTCAGGTCCAATGAGGTTACTGTCTTGTTTGATACGGGATACTACTGCAAAGTATTGTGGGAAGTCCCGAGTGATGATACGGCAAATGCGTTTCTTCTCCAGCTCTTCAGGAGTGTCAAGGACTGAGTAAAAAGAGAACACTGTTAAATAATAATCATTTAATATTGTAAACACTGACATTTCTAGAAAGAAAATATTACAAAGAAATTTAATGAAATCTGAAAATAAATGAAAGGTGAATAGAAGATTTTCAAAAGGGTCTAAAACAGCGTTCTTAAACCTTTTCAGACCTGAGACCCAACTTGAACCCCCAGCCAGCAGCATGGGACCCGCTTTGTGGCAAGCATGTGATAAGAAGTCATGAACATCACAGTCACATGACTTTAAGTTATAAGACATTGTAATCACATGATATCACAGTCAGCAACTGGAAGAGGAGGAGACAGGGTTGTTAGTTCACAAGCATTAAGTTCAAGAAGACTATAGGCTGCAGACCAAAAGATAGGAACAGGAAACACAAGCTATGCACTGGGTGGTATATTAAAATAAGGACATATATCCAGCACAAGAAACTTCAAAGATGCTCTTTGTGGGGAAAATTCTCTTTTTGCCTTTTCTCTTTCCTTGCCTGGCACAGTCTGGCCCAGCCTTCCCTCGCTCCAGCCAGTCATCTATATTTGTGGCAGGAAGCACTTCTCCACCATACAAAAGATCTGTGTCCTCTACACTACAAACACACGTATGAAGCACTGGAGGTGACCCACCTAAGAGTTCCCAGTCCACAGTCCGAAGACCTCTGGTCTAAAGGAAATGGCCTTAAAATCACATACTTATGGATAATGCTGAATGAAATTAGGGAGAGGAGGTAAGGGATAAAAACAAAGTGTGTTTCTTTCTGATTATAAAAATATCAGAGCTCGGTTCTAGTCTTCCCAACACTTCAAATCAGTTGATTTGGCGCTCTACTTCAATCCTGTGGGTACAATCCACTGCTGGCTTCTCCACAAAGTCACTTCCATTTAAAAACAAATGTATGGCAACATAATCTGCCTATAAGAGCCCTGTGGCGCAGAGCGGTAAGCAGCAGTACTGCAGCTCAAACTCTGCCTGCGACCTGAGTTTGATCCTGGCAGAAGCCAGGTTCAGGTAGCCGGCTCAAGGTTGACTCGGCCTTCCATCCTTCCGAGGTCAGTAAAATGAGTACTCAGTTTCCTGGGGGTAAAGTGTAGATGACTGGGTAAGTCAATGGCAAACCACCCCGTAAAAAGTCTGCCAAGAAAACGTCATGATGCGACATCCCCCCATGGGTCAGTAATGACTCGGTGCTTGCACAGGGGACTACCTTTACCTAGGTCGAATCCACATTCACCCATTACCCGCATGTTTATCGGATATCTTCCGTTTGCCTCCAATCCGTGATTTTTTCCTCTTCGTTCACATCCCTGCTTCCAATCCGCCTTTCTCACGCACCCCTCCGGTCACACGGCTGCTCGAAAACTGCTTTTTTGGGCGGGACCTTTTTTCCCCGCCCATTTTTTAAAAAATTTTTTGAGCTCACTTTTCCATTATTTCGATCTTGTGTTATAAAGAAACATCATTGAAGATAATGATGCCTCTCTTTCCCCCACTGACAGCACTGATGGCTCTTCCGTTTCTTTTTTGGAAATTTTGAAGCATGCGGGAAGCTTTCGTGGGCATTTCCTATGCAGGACAGTTCAGTGCTCAAATTTTACTGAAGTTTCACAAAGCCAAGCTTTGGGCGGGTTCAGGCCGGTCAGTCACTTTGGATGAAGAGGCTGGTTTGAAAGGTGGTTTGAAAGGTGCAGTTTGAAAGGCTTGTTTGAAAGGTGCGGGTTGCATGTCTGTGCGAGTGGAGCATGCCGAGACGCCACCGAGCCGTCCGCTCCCCCTTCCCCCCTCTCCAAGACTGGAGCGGCAGCGCCTGCGGGGTCAAGCCGGCTTGGTGGCCAGAGGGCCGTTTACCCCAAGGGGGGAAGGCTGCACCCTCTCCCCTCCCGCGGACCGCCGCACTGATGGGCGACCTCGCAGGGGCAGGCGCCCCGCGAGCTGGGCCTTTGCGTGGCGAGCGCCTGAGCCGGAGCGCCCACAGTGGAGAGGGCGCCTCACAGCGCAGCGCATCCTCGCCCCCCGGCAGTGCAGCACTGGCTCACTGCAGAGAGAGGCTTGGAGGGACGCGGCTGTCTCCTCGGCCGGCATCCCCGCCCGCCGCCGGGGCAGCAGTTTTTAAAATCCCTGTTCGTCTTCAGCCCCCCTCCGCGGATGTGCCAGCCCACGGGCCAAGCCACCTTTGCTGTCCCGGCAGCCCCCGCAAGCCCCGCCGTTCGGCTCAGCTGGGGATGCCTTGGCCAGTCCCTTCTCCGCTCTGAGCCGGGAGCCTCCAGCTGTGCCTGGGCTTCGACTCGGTCTGCTGGGCACCTTCTTGACCCCGGCGGGAGAGGAGGCGAGTGATGAGCCCGCCGGCTTCCCAGCGCCTCCAGCCCCGCCGCTGGGGCGGCCCTCAGCAGCGACTGTTTTCTTTATTTTGAATGATTGATTCACTGTAATTTCGATATTACAGTAATATAAAATAAAAAAATAAAAAACAGTTAAAAAGGAAGTTTTGCGAGTCCGTTCTGAGGATGGATTCACCCCAAAATGATTTTTCAAACTACCAGATTTGATTCAGAAACAGCATAATCAATAAATCCAATGCTATGAAGTCAAAAACAGTCTTTTGCAGATTACGGAGCACTTGCAAGTTGAATCAGCCAATAGGAACTCTCGGAACGGCCGGAGAGACAGGAAGGGGGGTGGTTTTTAAAAAAACCGCGTAAATTGCGCATTGGACCGTTCACGGCCACCGTGAAACTCCCGTTGAAAAACTGTGACCACATATTCGGGAGAAATGCGAATGAAATGCGTCTGTTTAATGAGGTAATGTGACCAGCACTCGGGATTGCGGGGAGAATGCGGGGAAAACGCGGAAAAAAAGAAGTAATGTGGATTTGGCCCTAATCTGCCTATAGTTTGTTCACATCAGCTATAAGTAGAGAAAATTCTGTACTCCCAAAGATTTCATGTAATTTTGATTTCAAATAGAGAAACTGAACTTGGTACAGGGAAATTTGAGTATCATTTAATAAAATGGGGAAAACCTAAAGGGGAAACCTCCCATTTAAAATTGCAGGGAAATTTGATTATTTTTCCCATAAGCTATGGCAAACTACATATGCCCGTTAATGTTTTACTTGTCTTTAACTACTGATGCCATAAATGAATGGACAGACACTATAGAATTTGGATCCTACGACTCCATTTCACTCAGGTGGATCCTTTGGCTCTCTTCTGCTCATCCTTCCTTTAATTGAGAAAGACTTGGCAGAAGACAGTCCAAGAAGACAACTAAGCAGAACGAACTTCTGGGCTTCAACATCATAACCAGCCAGTCTGAAAACGTGATTGGACTTGGGACCTGGGTATGGTCATCTTTGTATCCATTGAACTACATGGCACCACATGCTTACAGGAGAGTTTGCTTACAGGAGAGTTACCAGTATGAGAACCAGGGCTTTTTTTCTGGGAAAAGAGGTGGTGGAACTCAGTGGGTTGCCCTCGGAGAAAATGGCCACATGGCTGGTGGCCCCGCCCCCTGATCTCCAGACAGAGGGCAGTTTAGATTGCCCTCTGTGCCGCTCAGCGGCGCGGACGGCAATCTCAACTCCCCTCTGTCTGGAGATCAGGGGGCGGGGCCACCAGCCATGTGACCATTTTCAAGAGGTTCCGGAACTCCGTTCCACTGCGTTCCAGCTGAAAAAAAGCCCTGATGAGATCTGATCAGAAAATACATACAGCATGTTATTTGTGGTTGCAGAACAGCTGTAAAACAAAAAGTCTGCTTTTATTTCATTTCTGTGGGTTTCAAATTTTCCTTGCTTCTAGCCTATCAAAATGGGTACCTTCATCCATCCCATTCAGGATTTCATTCAGCTCATCTTCTGTATATTCACAGAAGTGTTCCTTCCAGTTGTCTCCATTCTCACTGCGCAGGATCACCAGTTCCCTTTCTTTCCCACGTAGAGCCGCAAAGTGAGGGATCTCGACAATCACAGGCCTATTACAGCAACACAGCATGTTAATAAAAGACAACAACAAGGAAGCAACTAGATATGGATTTGTTCAGTCTGTTACAAAGTGACCTGGAATTCTACCTGCTTCTTTGCCATTCCTGAATGCAATCCTGAAAAATGCACACTAGTAACACTTTGGCATTGTCGCTTGTAGTAGAACCAATGAATCCTTCCCATTTCTTTTGACACAGTAACGGTAGAACTTGCTAAAATGACAGGGGCGTGTATGAAGTCTGCAGATTTTTTTAAAAAATAAGGTCCTCACAATTGAAGTTTTGTTTTGATGCATGGAAGCCTGTACAATCAACATTGTCAAGCAGAATCTACTGCTGCCAGTATATATCTATATATATAATCTATATGGACACCTTAAAGAAAAGTTATGATCTTATACTAGTGGAAAAAACAGATGTATTCAAGCAGTTGTCATTAATTTGCATTGATTTTAAATTAGCATTCTGTTTCATTATTCCAGGAAAAGGCCCAACATACAAAGGCTCTGCATTTCTACTAGTGCAAAGATCAAAATTTTGCTCATTGTGAACATACAGAAAGTGTATATACATAAGATATATATGGTTATACTATCCAGTTTGATAGAAAGTATGACTATATTGTATTCAATAGTCTTAACTAAACAAATCACATCAGCCATTCTGTATGCAGATGTCATCATGCTAGGTACTATGTTATATTCAACATATAACATATTGTTGCTCCTGTTTTGGTGGCAATGGAGGCAAAAAAAAAGTTTACAGTAGATTCCTTCAGTTCCAATCCAGGTTGCTTTGCTACAGACATTGAATACGTAACAGCTATAACAACATTTTACAACTAAGAAGTTCTCATGCTAAAACAAAAATGAAGGTCAAGGAACTTTAAGAAAAGGTACAAACATATCACCAAAACAAAAACAACATATCACAGGGGCTGGAAAATGATCTACTAAAGGTTGGGTATACAAATTTAAAATCATAGAAAGGGGACAATGTCATGTGCACAATGACATAATAAATAATATTGCAGAAGGAGAAGAATGGGGAGGCCAGCATCCATCAATTTGTTTTAAGTCTCTCCTACCCAAGAAATTTGGTCCCAGGAGGCCCCAGCTGAAGGATTCGGCTGACCAAACTTTCTCCCTCATTAAGTGGGGGAGGAGCCGTAGGCAGGTGAAGTTTACTGAGTACATCCAAAGCAGCAGTGAAAAAAAGAAAATAAATAAACTTTATGTTTTTTTCCAGAACCCGTTACCACTGTCTGCTCAGAGTGGAATTAGGCTGTACACTGAACAAGTTTCTGCCTTGATTTGTTTAGAATTAATAAAATAAGCCACCATGGATTAGAATCTGATCTTGTCCTTGTTAGGTTCACTGATATGTTAACCTTGCTTCTGATATTAATGGGAGCAAGATCCAGTTATATTGATGCATTACAGTAAGGCTTGGCTTGGCAGGAAGTGTTCAGTGACTCTAATTTCACTGCCAGGACGCCACCCAGAAAAGTGCCCAGCAGTACAAGATAAACCCTTGAGAAACAGTATGAAAACTCCTATCACATATAGAGTTTTCCTTAATATTCCTTGACTGAAAAGGAAATAATGTTGAACGTACTGTGACTCTATTTGGAAACAGATGCAGCAGTTTAATAGAACAAGGGTAAATTCAATTTGGGTTTGAAGTTTTGTTTTTAAGATCTAGTTCTGAAGATAATGTCAAAAGAAGGGAGTTTCATGTAAATATCGAGATGCAATCCTTCCATTATAGATGTACGAGTAGGAACCTGCAAAGACTTGATGGGAGCATCTCATTTCTCCCTGTCCAACTATTTCCTCTTTCCCTTCCTCGAAAGTCCCCACTGTCTCTTCCTTTTTCTTTTTTCCTTTTCTCTTTCCACCCACTGGCCAACCTATACATGTATTAAGTTCTCCCTCCTTCCCTACCCCTGGCAGTTTCTGCTGGGGAAAACTGTAACCCAGTTGGGAGGAGGAGACCCAAAGCAGTTTACATCATTCTCCTCTCTTTCATTTTATCATCAAAACCACCTTGTGAGCAGACAGATTGGGAATGAAAAACCTAGGAAAAGGGCCCGTCCTCTAGTCCCCCTGGCCTCACCCTCAAAGGAGGGAGAGCTAGAGGAAGAGTCAGTTTGCTTGTCCCTGTACCACTCTTCTAAAGTGGGGAGGGAGGGAGGAAGAAGCAGCCTAACCAATTGGCTGGGCACCTCTTTCCACACCTCACATGGGCCTCAGGTGGGCTGGGTGCCATTTACTGTGCCTTGGCTAGGCACAGGTGCTGAGTCCAAGGATTTGCAGGGGGGAGCAGGCTGGGAGCTGCCTCCCTCACCTCATGCAGGGCTCAAGCAGGCCAAGGTGGGAGCTGCCACTAGCTGAGCAGGGCACCACCTCCTTCCTTCCCTTGCATCATTTTGTGTGGACCAAGCCAAGCACCACCCAACTTCCTCACGTCACCTTCTATATGCCAAGCCAGGCACTGCTACCTCCCTCACCTTACCTTGCATAGACCAAGCCAGGTGTCATCACTTCCTTCCCCTTGCCTCATGAGGGCCGAGCCACAGGCCACCAATTCTTTTGCACAGGATGAGCCAGGAGCCACTACTTAGCTTCATGTGAGGTATGAGAGGGCAAGGCACTACCTTCCCTAAGTTGCCTCACACAAAGGGGGCACAGTTGGGCCTTGTTGGCTGGGCTGAGGGGGAGACGAGTGGTCCACCAGGAAGTGTCCTGGTGCTCTTAATGGCCAATCTGTCCCAGGTAAAATAGGCAGAGAATGTGTAAATGGCCCATGGTTGCCCAGTGAGTTTCCACAGCAGAATGGATATTCAAGAAGATCCTAGTCTGAAATCCCAACCGCTACACACACGAGCTATCATGAGGTAGCTCCTGTGAGCCTAGGTGAGTCATCAATCAAGTCACATGGTATCAAGTTGCTCAGCAGTTGCTATCAGGCCTGGCTCTGATGAGTCCTCCCTCAGTATCTAAAACTGTCCTGGAAAGGGCTCTGCATCCTCCCCCTGCTTCTCTAGCAATGGCTACCGAGGGCATCACTTCTTAAAGCTACAAGTTTTCCTTTTATCATTTTGGGTTTTTAAAAACTCCCCAATGTTTTTTTTAAAAGATTTTCAGATTTTCTGTAAACCTGGGGCATTTTCAGGTTTTCAAATTTGTCCTGATTGTTCATGGCTCCAGTCTCCAGCTTTAAGATTCCTCAAATTCAGCCAGGTTGAAAATTTGATATATTGATATCTGCTTATACTTTTAGGTTCAGGAATCTTCTGGTTCCTCTAATGAAATACAGCAAGAACAAAAATTATGGGGGGAAATAACTGATGTTCACCCCACTCACCCTTCCTGGCTAAGTCACATCCTGTTCCTTCTCTAATCTCATCCTCCAGAGCTAATGTCAGTTAAGAAAAAAATATCTGAATAACTGGGTCTGGTTGGCCTTTAGCATATTTGCTTTGCTTCATAGCAGATTTAAGCTGTTCCCCTTTTGCATCTTCATCCTTTTGTCTGTTCGCAGCAGAAGCCATTCACTTTAAGCAGAAGGGTATCTTTTGATCATCCATTTTTGGATGCCACCATTGGTAAGGGGGGTGGGGGTGGGGATTGCTGATAAAATAAAAGTGTTAAACTGCTAATTTCAGCAGGAAAAATTTAAAAACAAGTGCAGGTCTGATCTTTTCAATGGGTTACTGCAATACACAGATGACAGAAAATTTCCAAGTTAGGCTATTGCCACAGCCCCAGAAAAATCACGGGTTTGTGCTTCCTAGGCAGTCTGAAACAATGACAAAATTACCTACAGAGAGAACCTCTTGAAAATAGCTTCAGGTTGCATTGTAGCTCTCAACAGGAATTCATTCACTTCTACAACACAACTGTGATTTGTTATCCAAACTTAAAAGTGAAGTATCTAATTAATTGCTTTATGGTTGTAAAGTGATTCTGCTTTAACAACTCTGTACAGATTAAACAGACTTGCTCCAGGATGCACACCACACCTTGAGCTGTAGTTGTCACTCAGCACTTTAAATAAAAAGGCATTCAAGGTATCTAAATTACTGCTGGCCTAACCGTGTTTCGCCTTGCACTGCAGAGCCATCACATTATAACAAATTTGCTTTTTCACTTCTAGAGCTGAACTGCTAAACTACCCTAGGTTGTATCATAAATAAAAGAAATAATTTCATGTCAATTTTGGTTTTATTTTTCAGCAATCAAAAAGTCTTACCCAAGGAACTGAGCGCCTGAGGGTCCAACTTCAATCAGACGGCTAGCTAGACCTTCTCCTTCCACCATGGGGGGCATTGTGGCCAGTCTGTGGCGCTTGACCAGCCTGCAGGTGACTCGTGTTGGAGCAGTGCATTTCCGAGGGGGAATAATAATTCGAAGTCCATTGTGTCTGCAACCCCGCATAGCTCCACCTCGAGCGTCTACCATGAAACTGACCAGGAAACTGAAAATTGGGAAGGAGCATTAGGTATGATTGGGAGGTAAACCTTAATGTATGCTATACATATTTTTTCCTTCCGTTTAATAAACTACGTATATACATACTGGCCATTTCTAATGGTCAAAGGTAACAATACTGAGGTATATATATATCCGTTCCGTTCTGCCTAATCCCCTAGCTTGAAAAAAATCTTATTAATTGCACCAAT
Organism: Eublepharis macularius; assembly: GCF_028583425.1. Lineage (NCBI taxonomy): Eukaryota > Metazoa > Chordata > Lepidosauria > Squamata > Eublepharidae > Eublepharis > Eublepharis macularius. The sequence goes on along the minus strand of NC_072799.1, from coordinate 34,636,792 downwards.
ATTTCGTATATCTTTTTTTTTTTTTGGAAAAGCAAAATTAGAAGTAAGTGTGCAAGGAAGAAATATATATATATATAGAGTATGGCAATGGAAGATAATGACGATACATGTAGATATCAGTATCTGCTATACCTACAGTATTGTAGGGTCTGCAAATAACTAGTTGCAGTAGATGGCACTATAGAATCACCACACCCATCATTAGAATTGTCCTTGGGTATATGATCCTCGGCTATTTGACATATTTCTGCCATCTGTATAATTAAATAAGCTAGATATTCATATTAATTTGAATATAAAAAGCATTTAGTAAACCAGAAATAAAGTGCAGCATAGTGTATGTAGGAAGAAATTTAGCCAGCAATTTTAGTTGCTTTTTGTTAGCTAAGAATCATGCTGCTCATACACTATTCAATGCTGTATTCAATTACTTCCTTCTGCTTCTCCATTTCAGCGGAGAAAGTCTCCTTTGGAGATAGACACGGACTCCAATTTGTTGGAAGAACTCTGAACAGCAAAGATTCTAGGAGGCTCCATTAAAGCTCTGTAGGCCTTTTAAAAAGTTGTACCTGAATTGTAAACCTCTATTGTTTTTTATTGTGGCCATAGGATAGGTGGATGGACAAACGCCACCCCATTTCCCTATCTCAGCTGGTTTAGTTCCTTTTTTCTTTCCTTGCTTACTCAGCACCAATAAAACTTTATATAAATATCTTTTGTAAGCACCTTATATCAAAAAACAAATGCAATTTGTCATTTTTACACCAGCCTTCAGCTTTTCCCAGTCAGCTCCACATACAAATTACACCCAGCAGTCCAACTAAATCACAAATGAGACTGCTGATCAGGAGCCTGCAATCGGCTACCCTGCCGTGCCTTTTGGATGCCGTATGAAGATTTTTTTGCTGCCCTCCTCTAGGACTTTTCCCTAGTAGATCTCTTGCCCATTAATATTTGCATGAAAGAACAAGCCTGGGGAGAAAAAAAACCTCCACTGCAACTGCTCTTCAGAAAGTAAGGGGAATCTCACGTTTGAAGATAATCAACTAAAGCAAAAAGTCCTACATCTTAACTCAATATGTACAATAGGAAGGACCATACAAGATTTTTCCAAAAGTGTTTTATTTCATAGCTGCAGAACTGCTTTTTTACTTATAATCTGCTGCAGTTACAATAAAACAGACACTGTGTAAAATATCACAGTATGTATACATATTTGTATGTAGACACACAGAGACAAATGTACGCGCGCACACACAGACACCAAGGAGCTGGCCCAGCATTAACTAAATAAGCACAACTCTCCCATGGCAGAAGGGTTGTTGACGGCAGCAGGTAATTCCTATATATGAAGTAGGGCACACAGAAGGATAAACACAGAGTGTGACATCTAGTGATAAATATAAGCTAGATGCTTTCTAGGACTCTCAGCTGCACAGCCATGCAAATGCAATCCCACTAGAACAAAGGAAAACTTGCTTATGCCCTTCTTACATCTCAAGTGGAAGCACAAACATGATTACCCCCCCCCGCCCCACTACACACAGATGCAAACTGTTCAGACAGGATGGTGCATTCAAGTTAGTTTGGGCGGGCAGGCATGCTTGTTGCCATGTAGTTGAAGAAAGCAGTCCTCATTGAACTATATCGACCACAGCCCTACATGAAAGATCTTCCAATTAATCACAGTTACTATTTGATGCAGGAAAACAAGGAAATAGCAGCAGTCAGAGTTAGTAACAGAGGGAAATATTAGCTACAAAACAGTTTGATCAGATTGGTTCAACACTTCTTGAGTGTACAAATAGTGGGACAGAATTTTAGATAGGCAGCAAAAACAAAGAGACCATTCAAATGCTTACTTATACTTAATGGGAGTCGAAACTTTGATAAAGGCTGTAGAAAGTAACCCAATCTGATCTATGTGCTATTAAGGACAAGCCATATTGTCTGCAAAACGTACAGTCTGATGCTTAGTTATGCACAATTATGTCTCTAATGCATGTCTAACTAAGCAAAGGCTTGGAAACAACAATTTAATAGTTTGAGCAATTTGCAAAGTGGCTACAACTTATTACTTGATGGACATAAGAAGTTTCTGATGAAAAGCAGAAAAAAGACTGCTAGTTTACAATGCACACCCTTTGAAATGCTATTTTATAGCCTATTTCATTGCAGAGCGAATTTTGTTTCCCTAGAACACATAAATGTAAAATATAAAGTAAATTTCCAATTAAATTAAGTAACCAAGTAAATTCAGATACCAAATGTCTTTCAAACTTTTTTTAGAGTGGTTTATGAAAAGGATTGCATTTGAGAAGATCCTGGGGGCTTCTTATGGGCTTGTACTGTACTTTCCTTCTAGTCTACAAAGGGAGTTCTTAAATAGTATCAGTAATAATGCCAATAGACAGGCAGAAATCTTTCTCCTACACTAAACAATGAATGGTATCAGTGTACCAGAGCATCCTGAAGTGGATGAACAAAGAAGAAAAGGAAGAGTGAAAGAAAATATTAAAAATGAAATTATATATATATATATATAAGTTCACCTGCTGTTGTCATGGTCAAAACATGGAGAGGAGTGGCTGCAACAGAAGAGATAATTTAGCAGAACGAAAAAAGAATGGATAATGAAATAAAAGGAGGAAGAAAAGATGCTTTTACCTACTAACAGAAAGATGTAAAATGACTATGTTAACATAGATTATAGAGAGTATACACAGCAGAGTTTGCCTGAAACAGATGTCCCTCTCTGTATAAACTTGAACTCTCCACTGAATGCGACGAGTACTCAGGAATATGGAATAGATCTAAATGTTATTCCATCCCCATCTGATTGATGTCACCCTGTGTTTGATTGCATGCCTAATTTCATTTCCATTCCTCATTCCAGATTCATATATTTGAAACTCTGAAGCATGGGTGTGTGTATCTTGCATCTTTTTATCGTTACAAGTTGCTCACATTGACCTTGAGTATTTTTCAGGTATTTGAAACTGATGATTGTTATTTGTTACAAGCTTCTCTTCCATGATCAGATTTTCTCACAAAGTCTTCCTTAAATTCCTTCCTCCCATGTTACATTGATCTCTCATGAATGAGACTTCCCATGTGAGCATTTATTGCTTCATATAAACACAGTAAAATCAGCAGGTGGTTTTTCAAAAGACGAGAAACATTTTATTTAAAATTGTTGCTAATAACTTTTAGTTGGTAGCTGCTAGGTCCTGTTTTCGCTGCCATTTGTAGGGGGAATGGGAAACACCATGTTGGGGAAAAACAAGAAATAATGTTTACCTTGTTAGCAATGATCCAATCTCCTTTTTTGAAGACAGGCAGCTAAGAATGATAACTCTAATTATTTGTCAATTTCAATACTTGTTCTTCACTATCGCTCCTCTCTCCCTTTCCCCCCCATGACAAAATCGGGCAAATTTTGAAAATCCTAGGATTCTAAATAATAAACTGTACTGAGACAACTTTTCACAATTAAAACGCTTGAAATTAAGTATTATGTATTTGGTACCAGCTATTTTAAAATTCTAAACCCAGTGTAACCTGGTAGATCAGTAGAGAATGGAAGATTTTTTCACTTACCGTGAAGCTTCCTTTCTCGGTGGTCCAGGAGTGGGGCAGTCAAGACCTCTGGGTAGCTCCTCCTCCGTCTCTTACGCAGGGCCGGACAGATCTGCGATCCTAGGGGGAGGGGCTCCCAGGCAGCTCAGTTCCTTTTCAAGCCCTTGTTGACTCCCCATACAGTTCGTTCCCAGGCTGCCACCAACCTGCTTCAAAACACTATAACAGCAACTGATGAACTATCCAATAACGTAACAGTGTAAACCACACACTCACAACAAGTAACCTAGACCAAGTTGACAACTTGCTCCGTCTGCTCTTGTGTCCTATATGACTGCTTCAACTAACCCCTTTCCTGATTGGGTGGGATTGTGACTGCCCCACTCCTGGACCACCGAGAAAGGAAGCTTCACGGTAAGTGAAAAAATCTTCCATTCTCCAGTGGTCCGGAGTGGGGCAGTCAAGACCTCTGGGATGTATGCTTAGCAGTGTTCCATTTGGGCGGGTAACTTAGGAGTCTAGTACGTGCTGTAGCACCCTCCTGCCGAAGGCTGCGTCGGAAGACGCAATCTGATCTATTCTATAGTGCCTAGTGAAAGTGTGAACTGACTTCCAGGTTGCAGCCTTACATATCTTCTCCAAGGATGGAAAGGATCTATACGCCGCTGAGGCGGCCGTCCCTCTAAGGGAATGAGCCGTGATGCCTTCCGGGGGCGAAAGGTTCCTGGCTTTGTACGCTAACCCTATGCACTCCCTGATCCACCTACTGAGTGTCGAAGTTGTGACTTTTCCGCCCATGGAGTTCCGCCTATATGAAACAAACATGCTCTCCCCTTTACGAAATTGCTTAGTCCTGTCTATATAGAAGCTCAGAGCCCTTCTCACGTCTAGCCTGTGCCACTCCTTTTCCTTATCATGCTTGGGATTAGTACAAAAGGAGGGCAAAACGATGTCCTCCCCTCTATGGAAGGAGGAGTTTACCTTAGGAATAAAGGCAGGATCCGTTCTCAACACTACCTTATCCTGGTGGAAAATACATAGATCCCTGTTTACAGAAAGCGCCCCTATCTCTGATACCCTTCTAGCTGAGGTCAGACCCACCAGAAAGACTGTCTTAAGAGTCAGATTCTTCAGAGAACAAGTTGCCATTGGTTCAAAGGGCTCTCTAGTGAGTGCGTTCAACACTAAGTTCAAGTTCCATGTAGGAAAACGATGCACTTGAGGTGGATTCAGCAAAGTAGTCCCTCTCAGGAACCTCTTGACGTGGGGGTGTGTAGTCAGAGATGTCCCGGACTTGGTTCCCCTAATGGCCGAGATCGCTGCCACCTGCCGCTTCAGCGTGCTTGTACTGAGTCCTTTGTCCAAACCATCTTGCAGGAACAGGAGGACCTGCTTCACTGTAGCTGACATGGGGTCTTTGTCATTCTTAATGCACCATTCATTGAAAATTTTCCATGTTTTATTATAGCTCTTGTTAGTAGATACTTTCCTTGAAGCTAACATCGTGGAAATCACCCTTTCTGAATATCCTAAATCCCGAAGTTGACCATGTTCAATCTCCAAGCCGTCAGCCTTAGAGATGCAGGATCTGGGTGCCGGATCTTCCCTTGTGTCAGAAGATCTTCCCTGCACGGCAGAGACCACGGTTGCCCCCGAGCCATCCTCTTGAGGTCCTGGAACCATGGCCTCCGTGGCCAGAACGGCGTAATCAGAATGACGTCCGCCTTCTGATCGAGGATCTTCTGAAGCACCCTGTGTATTATCTTCGGAGGGGGAAAGGCGTAAAGAAGGCATTTCGGCCACTCCTGAGTCAGCGCATCGACTCCCATTGCCTCTGGCTCGCTGTACCTCGAGAAGAACTGAGGCACCTGCCTGTTCCCCACAGAAGCGAAGAGGTCCACTCCCGGGGTGCCGAACCTCTGGCAAATCAGTGCAAATACTTGTTTGTTCAGAGCCCATTCTGATTGGTCGAGTCTGTTCCGACTCAGCCAGTCCGCCGTGGTGTTCTGTTGTCCTGCGATATGACTGGCTCTTATTGACTGCACTCTGCTTTCCGCCCAGGAGAAGATCCTCTCTGCCTCCTGGTTCAGAAGCTTGGACTTGGTGCCTCCCTGCCGGTTTATGTAGGCCTTTGCTGTCATATTGTCGGTGAGTACCATCACGTGACTGTCCTGTAGGGCGTTTTCGAACTCCAGTAGCCCGTTCCTTATGGCTTTGAGCTCCAGAAAATTTATACTTGCTTCTTTCTCCTCGGGAAGCCACTCTCCTTGAGCCACTCTGCCCTTTATGTGGGCTCCCCAGCCTAACAGACTTGCGTCTGTAGTCATGGGTATCCTGCTCGGTTCCCTGAGCGGAGATCCTTCCGCAAATCTGCTTGCATCCAGCCACCAGTCCAATGCCCTGGACAACGACTGAGGGATCCGCACCAGCCTGTGCTGTTTGTGGCAAATCACGCGTTGGTATGGACGTAGAAACCGTTGCAGTGGCCTGGTGTGGAATCTGGCCCATTGCAGTGTGTCCTGGCAGGACACCAACATGCCTTGCAGCTTTGCCAGTTGCATTATCTCCACTGGTTTGCCCGCTTGCACTTCCTTGATTAAGGACAGAATTTTTTGTTGTCTCTCCGGTGATACAAAGGCTTTGTCCAATACTGTGTCCACTGTAACTCCCAAGTGGACGATCCTCTGAGTAGGGAGCAAGATGCTCTTTTGCCGGTTCACAATAAAGCCGTGATCCTCCAGGCAATCCAAGGTCCTTGTGACCGCTGTCTGTGCTGCTTGTAGGGACGGCGCCTTTATCAGGATGTCGTCGAGGTACGGGGACAGGGCAATGCCCTGGACTCTGAGGAAGGCCACCAGCGTTACCAGCACCTTGGTGAACACTCTTGGTGCAGATTTCAGGCCAAAGGGGAGAGCCCTGTACTGGAAATGCTCCCCGTCGTAGGCGAAACGTAAGTACCTCCTGTGAGATGGTCGCATAGGGATGTGCAAATAGGCCTCTGACAAATCGATGGATGCCAGGAAGTCCCCCTGCTGTATGGCTCCGGTGGTGGACTTCATCGTTTCCATTTTGAACTTTCTGTCCTTTATGTGAAGGTTCAGCCACTTGAGGTCCAGAATGGCCCTGATCTCCCCGTTCTTCTTCGGGACGATGAAGAAAATAGAATACACCCCTTGTCTCTTGAATTGTGTGGGTACTGGTTCTATCGCCTCGATCTGCAACAGGTGCTTGATAGCCTGTTTCATTTTCTGATGTTTGTGTTGCGACCGGCTGCGAAACACTTGAATGAAGCGTCTGGTTGGCACCTCCTCGAATTCCAAGGAATAGCCCTTGGATACCGTCTCCAGTACCCACCTGTTGGATACTGTTCGTCTCCATTGGGGTGCAAAGGCTTGAAGACGACCTCCAATCTGGTTTGACTTCCCCTGACACGGATAGTCATGCTTGATTGTTCTTTTTCTGTCCTTTGGATTGGGTGACTGATTTCCTGAAGGCAAATGGTCTGGCATCCGATCTCGGCTTGGTTTGCCACCTGTTCCTGAAAGGTCTTTCGGAGTTCTGTCTGGATGTTCTTCTGAAGTCTCGAAAGGAATGCCTTCCTTTATACCTCGTGTCCCTTCTCTTGGATGGCAGCACCTTCTTCTTTTCAGCGTTTTCCACTAAATATTTGTCCAAGGCTTCACCGAAAAGTTTGGAACCCGTGTACGGAATCGCTGCCACCCTGCTACGAGCTTGTTGGTCCACATCCCAGCTCCTCAGCCACGTGTTCCTACGGGCTGCCACGTTGAAGCCCATGGCTCTAGAAGACATTTGGAATGAGTCCAAGGTGGCGTCCGCTGCGAATGCTGCTGCCAGGGCTATTTTCTTCACTTCATTTTTAATTTCCTTAGGGACTTCTCTGCCTGCCGCTGCCAGATCTGAGGCCCAGGTATAGGCCGCCCTAGCAAACAAGGACCCAGTTGCTGAGGATCTTAGAGACGCTGCTGATGCCTCGAAGTCCCTGCGCAGGGCCTGTTCGATCTTCTTGTCTGATGGGTCCTTAGGCATGCCCTCAGTATCCATGGGCAGAACCGAGGTGGTAGCTAGACTGGTAACTGGGTCATCCACGATCGGCAGCTTGATCTTTCTAGCATCCTCTGGGTTCCAGGAGTAGAATTTGTGAAAAACTGATTGATACAGTTTAGGTTTTGCTGGATTATCCCATTCCATTTTCAAGACGTCGTGGAAAATAGCAGGTAAGGGCACCCCTGAGTGTTTAGGCCCCATCTTAGGTAAGGCTCTCTCCAGACCTTGGGGGTAGGAGGATTCCGTCTCCTCTTTACCTGCAATAGACTGTGATATCTCCAGAGTTCTTAATACCTTTGAAAGCAACTTAGAATACATATCAGGAGGGAAAAGCCTAGATTGCATTTGGCTAGTATCCACCTCCTCCTCCTCAGATAGCTCCCCTTCTTCACTCCCTGAGGACTTGTGGGATGATTCTGAATCTTCCAGGGGGACATCTGAGTCACTGGAGTCTTCATCCTCCCACTCCCTTAGTTTTCTCTTTTTGGTTTTAACTAGGGTAGTGGGTTCTGCACGCCTTTTCCCTTTGGAGGTACTTGGCTGTTTGCCTTTCTTATGGGAAACTGGCTTCAGATTCTTGACTGCATCGTCTATTCCTTTCTTAATCTCAGCTTGCAGCCAGGCTAAGATATTTGCCTTTGCATCTGGGCCTGCAAGATCCGGGTCACTGCCCCCCAGGCTTTCCCCTTGAGAAGGGTGTAGCTGCCTTGTTAACTTTGGGGACTCCATGCTGCTTAAAGCGGATTCAGCCACTTGTTGCTCTGCTGTACTGGCCTGTGACGTCATTCCCGCCAAATCTTCCCGCCTAAATGGAAGAGAAGCGTAGGCGGGCATTACAATGCAGCCAGAGCCTAATAACCCCACATCCCTCAATCCGCAGGAATTAGGGGACAAATAAGCAAGCATTGACCCTCCTCAGCTTCCAAAGGCTACAAAATGATCAGTTTGCACCATTCAGGCCAAAGGCAATCAGGCTGCCATTAACTGGACTGGGCCTAAGAAGGGGGAACTCAAGGGAAAGAAACCTCCGGTTTTCTCTTTTTTATATAGCCGTTTCTGTCCCCGTGCCGTTTAAGGGCTTACAAGTAGATTCCCCCTCCCCCCTCCCCCGCTTCCTCGAGGTTCCGAGGCCTCTCCACGGGGTCCATCGGAATACTCACGAGCAAGACGCTAAATACGAGGCCGCCGCCGCTCAGAAACCGCGCCGGGCGTCCTTCTCTTCCCGCGGCTTTTCTTCGGCGTTTCCAGCCGTTTGCAAAGTGGCGCCTCCGCAGAAGCCGGGTCCTAGCTTCCTAGGATCGTCGGCTCTGCTGCTCGCTCCCGAGGCCTTCCAGCCTTGCACTCGGAACAGGAGGGGGGGGGAGGGGTTGGAGGAATACTTCCTTCCTTTCCCCAGCGAGCCTGCGTCTCTTTTCTTCTTCCTAGGATCGCTGCTCCCACGGAGCAAAGAAAACTATGTCTGCCTGCAGAGCAGGGCCGGAAAAAACTGAGCTGCCTGGGAGCCCCTCCCCCTAGGATCGCAGATCTGTCCGGCCCTGCGTAAGAGACGGAGGAGGAGCTACCCAGAGGTCTTGACTGCCCCACTCCGGACCACTGGAGAAACTCTGTTTAATCTAGACCAATAGTTTAATCCAGTGTTCCAGAGATGAGCTTTAACATACACACGTAGCTTGCCTGCCTGGAATCCCTTTTGCGTTCATTTCAATGGAAGGAACTGTGTCTGCATTTCACCCCCTTGAGGAGGAGGAAGAAGGTGCCCATGCAACTACTTGTTTGGGACAATTGTATGTAATGTCTCTGCATACAGAATCTCTTATATATCAAACACTTATTTTAAGAGGTAAAATTAACTGAATTCTATTTAATTTTGGTTTACTTTGGTGGTTCAATTTTGTTTAAAAAAATCGAGCTAATGTCAGATGTGGTGTCTAATACCAAAAACATGCAGCTGTCAACTGATAACATTTCCACATGCCAGAATACGTCAGTACTGATGTAAAGACCATCTGTTATTTTAGTCTTTTTCCTCCCCCAACCGCCAGCGTTACACTTTCTAAATCAGATACATATCCAAATCCTTTATAGCTGCTAGTCTGTTACAAATTAAATTTAAGGTATTTAAATCATAATCTAGGGCCTAAAAATGAAAAAAGAAACTCTCAGCTATTCAAGTGGTATAGCATTCATTATATTTGGTTATGAAACCATGTTGATGTGAATAAAGTATCTGTAAAAATGTTTAAATATGTAGTCTTTTAAATGAAAATGCAGACTGCAAGAATCATATTAATAAATTGCACCTTCCAAGGATTGCTAATCAAGTTTCAGGTGGGTAGCTGGTCTGCAGTAGAAGAGTCAAAGTAGAGTCCAATAGCATATTAAAGACCAACAAGATTTCTAGGGGATACGCTTTCGAGAGTGAAGGGAGCTTATACCTTGGAATCTTGTTTGTCTTTACAATGCTACTAAACTCGAATTCTGCTAATCAAGTGGAATTCTCTATTACTCTATAACTGGTCATGAAACAATTCTGCCAGTGATCCAGGATCACATTACTAGTTTATTTTATTAATGTTTTCACACACAGGCCTGATTATGAGCTCACTGGATGCTCTATTGCACATACTGAACTCCTATAAGATTGGGTTTCCCTACTCACCTCAGTGGAAGAGCATATTCACATGTGCAGTGGCATAGGCTATGAACGTGCTTTCTCTATGAAGTTGAGTAGAAAGGCCCATTTAGTTGTAGGACTTTGTGTGTTCTTTAGAGGAAAAGCCTTTTTTAAGCCTTGCACTGTTTTTCTTGTTCACTCTTTTCAATCCTATACCTGTTAACTAGTGAAGATCTCAAAACTGCTAAACACCTGAAATACTACTTCTATCAAATAGTACCAAGACAAAGCCTGTAAACCTCAATTTTCTGAAGCTATTGGCATCTTTCCAGTAAACACTTGCATACAGGTTGAGAGACTGGTATTTGATATATTTGAACTAGTTGAAGACACATCCACACTAACAATTTTAACCAGCTTCAACCATATTTAACTACTGAGGTATCAAAGAAACTCAGGGCAATTTGGTTTTGTGAAAGCATTGAGGATCTCCAACACAGAATCTCCAGTCATTAGGACACCACAATTCCCAGAGTTCTGTGGGAAATACACAGTGGTTATACCTGTTTGAAACTGGTTTAAACTTGGTGTGTGGGTGAACTCTTTAATCAGAATGGTTAGAACTTTTGTATTCAGACAGTAACAGGGTAATACTTGCATCCAAACTAAGCATTAGTACAGACTTTTGAGATTTCAGTGATTGTTTACTTTGGATTCCTTACCCAGAATGAATAGGGCTAGCGGAAATAGTAACATTATCCAGGTTGTCAGGACTCCAGCTTAAGCGATATGAGGTTCTCTCACCTTCTTTGGCCAGTGTGGACACCTGGATATGCAAAACAATGTAAGATTAGAAAGTATCAAATTTCAATTCCAGGGAAAGGCTTGGTTCACTAACAGTTATGAGAAGCTATGAAATTTATGTACTGGGAAAAATCCCTATATTAATTAATTGCCAGTTCTTAAATCCTGCTGGGTCAAGTATACAGGTCTATAAAAAGGGATAAATAAAAAATAAAGTGCATTAACACTAATACATTGTATGACTGCTACATAGGTGAAAATCTATTTAAGTACATAAAAAATATAGTATTTTACAGGACATTTTGTATCACTATATTGCAACCTTGTTTTACAGTAATGTCCTTTCAAAGAAAGTCCCAATCCAACAAAATGATCAGAGACATGGAAAGAAGTATACAAAATAGAACATAAAGATTTCCTCATAGAGAATGTGAATGGTGATTAACCATTGTACTGGAATTCTGTTATTTTAATTTCTAATTTCTACTGAAAGCTGGCTGTTAATATTTTGAAAGATACAGTACATTGATAGATAAATAGATGAAACTGGACAAGCCCCAATAAAATAAATACCTGTGGAATACACACAGAACTGAGAGGGTTGCAGTGCAGTCCTATGCAGAATTATTCCAGCTGTTCGGATTAGATTGTAGTATAGGATTGCACTGCTGGTAGAGTCCAGACAGAGAAAATGCAAAATGACAAATTAAGGGCTACAGTGGTAAAATTACCAGTATGATAGGTCTGTAGAAAGACCATAAAAATCTCACCTGGTGGCTGGGGATGACGATTGTGTCATCAATCATGGTACTGTCCCTCATGTAGGAGGTGTGGCTCAGCGTATGGGACCTGTCTGAACTGAAGGATCGCAGGCTGGTGGGTTGGCAACGTTATCAGCAGTTATCAGATGGTGTTGTGAAGATGGGATTGTGGGCAAAGCAAGGGAGTGAAAAAAGCGTGCCATTAGCAAATATGGTGTAACTTCCAGGGGGGTGGTTTTAGACATCCAGAAAAAACCTTTCACTTTTCCATTTCCACTCTATTGGCTCCTCAGCCATGCCTCTCACTCCCTTTTTTATTAAATCTGATGGAATCCAACCGAATCACATATTGTTCACAGACCAGAGTAGAAATACTTGTACAACTACAACAATACCCTTATACTTAAAAGTAAAAACAACATTGGAATGCCTACTTTACCCTGTTGAAGAAATTATTGTTAATCATAATTTTAAAGAATTATTTAGGAGGGGGATAGCTGAAATTAGTTTGGTGAATATGAATGGTAAATTATATTTTGTCCCCTGGAAGGTACACAGAATAATGATTAATGGCCAGCCATCTGCTTTCTGCGTAATGCAACTGTCTTCCTTTTTACACAAAACAGCATTGGCAAATAAGCAATAAAAACAAGAGCACTGTCACTTTCATATGTACACACACCACTACAGAAAACCATTTACAGGAGCAAAGTGAGGTGCAAAGCAAAAATAAGCTACTTCCACACAACAACTCAAAATCTAATCAGTTGAAGTTTTGCCATCTCGAAAAACACTGACCCCACAAAGCCATATGGGGTTCCTACTACACAATTAGATTCTTCTAAATTTTGTTGGAAAGCTGAAATTTATTACTAGAATAGCATTTATATGTGTGAAGGATTGTGAACAATATTCCTAGAAATATATAATATTGGGAATAGGCCAAGAATATAGTTATAGCTGAGCGGCGTAACTTATCCGGCCAGCGTTAATTTATGAACTCAGCATTAATTGTCAACTGATGCCTAATAGGAATAGATGGATGAATTATGCAAAAGATATTGTGAACTAAAATTTTATAGACTAAAAATAATGCCACAAAGAATGCAATAAAAGAGCTGGTTACATAATAAGAAACGTTCAGCATCATATCACTCAGTAAGCTTTACTCGCAATGGATTGGATCCTATAGTACTGTGAACAGAGCACATTCATGTAAGGAATTTCTGCCACCACCACCTTCTTTCCACTGCAGCTCCCTGTGCCCCAGGAAAAAAACTGCCCCCCTGGATCCAAAGAACTGCATGGGATGTTTGGTGTAGTGGTTAAGAGCGGCAGGTCTCTAATCTGGAGAACCAGGTTTGATTCCCCACTCCTCCTCTTGAAGCCAGCTGGGTGACCTTGGGTCAGTCACAGCTTTCTCAGAGCTCTCTCAGCCCCACCCATCTCACAGGGTGATTGTTGTGAAGATAACAATAACACACTTTGTAAACCGCTCTAAGTGTGGCCTTAAGTTGTCTTGAAGTGCGGTATATAAATCTGTTGTTGTTGTTGTTGTTGTTGTTGTTGTGGAAGCCTGAAGCCAAAAGGGGAATTGCCACCTTACTTCTTGCATGAGGGAGACCCTCAAGAGAAGTTGTGGAGAGGGGCCCAAGGGCCTGTACTGAGAAGGTGAAAGCAGCAAATATTTCTTCTGTGAACTCATTCTATAAAGGATATAGGTCCAATCCACTGCAAGGGAAGTGTGGTGCATAATATTGTCCTTAACATTTATCATTACATGACCTGTGATTACATTTCTACATGGAGTGATGTGTAGTACAGAAGTTCTGAGAATTTGGATGTGATTTTAACATGTGACTCTGAATGCTAGATTTATTCATTATCACCAATATCTTCAAGCCAGGGCATTTTATATAGATGTCGCTATAAATTGAATGATTCTATCGTATCTGAGGTACATGACCTAAATTAGTTGGAGATGACATCTGTAGACTAACCATTTTCATGTCTGGTTTTTTTCATTAAAGAAGTTCTATAAAAAGTCTTTTCCAGAGACATGTGAAGGTGAAAATTACAAGCTTAGCACATGAGACTGAAAAGGTGTTATGGCCCCAGTCCAGCTAAAGGCCATCATAACTGAGGACTACTGAAAGAAATGAGACTGAAGATAGCTCTTTCTAGATTCTTCCATTCATTTGAATGTGTTTCATTCAGAACTAATTTTAGATGAATTTGAGCATATGTGGGTTGAAACCTGCCATGGTATATTAAGCAAAGATATCTTTACTCTTTGTAAAAGAATAAAACAGTAGAACATTTTCTTTACTACACAGAAATTCATAAGAATAATTTTAAATTATGTGGCCCACTTAGCATTGCAAAATATAGACAAACATGAGGCCGCTGATCACTTGCAATGTAATAACTGTGTTCTTTAATTTATATAATGAGTCTTTACAGCACAGGTTTTTATCCTTAAAATGTAACTCCACAGAAACAGACCACATTCTTTATAAATCCTTGCAGCATCATGAGCAGAGCCATGCAAGATTGGCATAGGACTGGACATCCAAAGTGTAGGCCCTGCTGCTCTCTTAATGGATTGTCTTAATAAGTTACAGTAAGTCATTTAATGAAAAGAGATGCTAGGTTGAAATCACTGCACAATATCATCTGCTTTTCTCTCTAGCGCCTATAAGATGACTTTATAATTCATTCAGTGCCTGTTTGAATCAAGAAGCATATACATGTTCAATGTATGCAAAATGTGAACTTTAAGCCATGGATGGTGACTCAGAAGTTCTATCAAATTAGAAGTCAAACCATTCCATTAAGTTTCAGGTCAATACTATAACAACACTTTTTCCCCTAGTTACCATTGTAAGAAATTTAACATAACAAAGAGTGTACTGCAGGTATCTTAGGTAAAGTTAATGTAATGAAAAATCAGCATGGTTGCTCCAGTAGTATCTTGCTATTTTTAAAAAACGTTATGCTAACAGTTTGCTTGACCACTTCTTGACTTTTTCTTCTCTAACACCTTTGCACTGTCCACCCTGTTTATGGCTTAAAACTTAGCACTTTGCAGTTGCTTTCTATGTATAGTGGCAGTTATGCAATAAATGAAATCAGGCAGCAAGATGAATTTTTCAGTAGTGTATCCACTGCATACAAGATATCCACATGATGACTTTTTCTGAAGGCAGCTTTTAACTGGCAGATCTATGCATGCCGTATCTGAGAAGTTAGTTCTTGGTTCAGATCATTAATATTAACTGGCATGTTCCACATGCTGATTGTTGAAAAACCTACTCAATATTTTAGCAGGCCCGCAATATGGATGTCGCTATACAATGACAGATGTCATGAGAGAGCACTGAAGATAGTATCTTTTTATGCCACGTCATACCTACCTGGGCATAGTACTAATGAAAGCATATAGAGAATGGAAGGAAAAGAGAAATGATACAGATGGAAACATGATTACAAATTAAAGGGGGGGAAAGTCAGATATTCTAATGCCAATGCAAATCAGTTCAAGAAATATGATTTCTTAATAGACTAGAGTAACAACATGTCCTGAATTGCTCCGCATGGCGACTTTTGCTGCAGTAACAATCTATTTCATTAAAAAGGTTGTTAGATGGATGGTGTTTACTGTTAAAAAAGGTTACTGTTTACTGTTTAAAAAGTAAGAAAACTATTCTTAAAACTCAAGAAAATTACAGTTCAACAATTCATAAAATGTCTTCCCTACAGCACGTATTAGGACTCTGCATTGATGGCAGGAGCCTAGAAACTGAGGGATATCTCATCTCTGAAGTGTTGGCACTGAAAGGGGTCTTAGAGATCATCAAGTCCAACCGACTGCTCAAAACAAGTCCCCCTCCCCAGTGAAATACTGACCAGTCCTGAATCTGCTTGGCTTCAACAAGTTTGCTGTTGTCACGTCTCAATTCTGACCTCCCTTTCAGCTTCTCGCCAACATATCACCCACTTGATGGGAAATTGGGACAGATAAATGTGTAGATAAATCCTTCAACCTCATATGTCTGAACCAGAAAAGTTAAGTCATGTTCAAGCATACAACTGGAGGAGGGCACAAACAAGGCTAATGACCTCTTTCATTTCAAACCAAATTCCTGTAACCTGGGAAGTCCTAACATTGAAACAAAACTGTGCATCACTGTTCAGAAAAAGATATATAAAGATAGTGTACATATTCTTGGTAAAGAAGTACCTGTCAGAACGACCTCCTTCCAGGCTGTATCTCAGATAGTTCATACCATCTAAGAACTGGCTGCTGGGCAAAGAGTCGTCACCTAGTTCTTTCAGGTCTTCTGGCCTAAGGTATTCTCCCCCATCTCCTGTCATAGTGTCATCACCTTGAATCAAAACACACACAAAAGCAAGAGATCAATTAACTTAAGTAGACCTATAGAATCTGAAAAGTAAAGAACATATTAGGTGAATCACTCACACCTCCACTAAAAAACTTTCAGAAAGTTATTGGTCACATCAAGCACAAGCTGCCAGTGCACATAGACAAAGCATATTAACTACGATCACATTTGCACAAGTTAAAGTATTTACATTGAATTAGTCTGTTGATTTATACCATTCTGCATATTACTAGTAGGAATAGTTTAATTTTTTGTTCTTTTTCCCGCTTAGCCTCTTGGACCTACTTGGTCTCTGACAGAAATCTTGAGACAGTTTTCATATGAGAGATTTAAATGTACCTTTGAGCTTTTATGGTACTGTCTGTGCAACTCTGTCAAATTATGCTTTCATTCCTCAGCCCTATGATTTTGGGATTCTGACTGATACAGAGTGGTTCACTTTTCCTTTCTAATACACTACAAATGAAGCTTAATGCCTAGTAACATTAATGAAAAGTAAAACTATGGATATGATATGCAGAGACAAAACAAAAGGCATGGTTCTGATGAAGTGAGCATTGTAATAATCCCCCCACAGCCCCTCCCAGGATTCTCTCTCTCTCGCCACACCTGCAAGTAGCCAGTGAACAGATGCGACCCCACCCAGGGGCTGGAGCAAGGGGGAATCTGTTTTGTTCAAGGCAAACCCAAGCTTCCCTGTGGGAGTCTCTCACTGCTCCACACAACTCTCTTAAAAGCTGGAGCAGGGGGAGGCTTCTTCAAATGCTTGCTAAAGTTTAGCTAAAAAACTAGAAGTACAGCAACCCAGAATCATATTAAAAATGTCTGGTTTTGTCTCAAAAGCCTACAAGGTCAAAAGTTCTTTTAGGATACGTTTTATCAAGATGTATTGAATGCTGGCTCAAATAAATAAATGGTTGTTCATTTGTGTTTCTATGAAAATCACAACTAGAGATGGGCATGATCCAAAAAAAATTAACGATCCAGCTGATCGTGGATTGGCGCCGGCGACGATCCCAAATTAACAATCCACACTGAGCATTCTCGATCCGTGGATCGTGGAGGCAAAAGCGGAGGGGCGCCCCGCTGTTCCCAGGGATACAGGAACGATGGGCGATGCCGGCGGCATCTGTGTTTGTGTTTGGCCGTCAGAGCTGCCTATCAGGGTTTGCAGGGATGAGATTGGAGTGTCTTTTTTTTTAAATTTTTTTAAAATTTTTAATATCTAACATAAAAAACTACAAAGAACTACAAAAATATAAAAGGGAAGAGAGGGGAAAAAAAGGGAAGGGGGGGACTGGGAAAAGGGAAAGGGCAACACATAAACAACAAACGCTACACTACATGTCTTGTATTCCCTTCATGCTGTAATTTTTCTTAAAAGTTAACTTTCTAATATGCTATCAGATTGGTAGATTTTATACAATACAAACTATATTCAGGATCAGACTTTCTCCCCCCCCCCCCCCGCATCTCGGTCTCAGCTCTCTCTGCGCGGCTGGAGCAGCTGCGCCCGTTCTCTCCTCCCCCCCCCACTTTCCCCTTCAGATTTTGAACTTTCTTCCTGCTGAAACTCCTGATGGTTGAGCAAAAAGTCTGTCAGCTGTGCTTCTGATGTAATCTTGTAAGTTTGATCCTTATATCTAAACCAAACGCCTTCTGGAAACAACCATTTATACTTTACATCACATTTCCTCAAGGAAGCCGCAAGTCCTTTATACTTGAATCTTCTTTTACGAGCCAAAAATGGAACATCTTTCAATATTTTAACCTTGTTGCCCAAATAATCCAAGTCCACATTATACAAATTATATAAAATGGTGTCCCGAGTCTTCTTAGATGAAAAGTCAATAATAATCTCGCGGGGCAGCTGACGCTTCATTACATACTTTGAAGATGTCCGCCGGACTTCCAAAATATCGCTTTTTAACTCTTATTTAGTTGCCTTTGCGAATGGCGCCAAAAGTTCAGACACCAGATCTTTCAGATTTTCACCTTTCTCCTCTTTTACACTCTGAAGACGCAGTACCGTTTGGGCACGGTCCACTTGCAATCCTATTATTTGATTCTCCAAAAACTTCACTTCCTTACTTGCTGCTTTCATGAGTACTTTCTCGTGCGCAGACTGCTCTGCTCCAGTCGCTGTTTCTTTAATGGTTTTCACTTAGCTTTCCACTGAATCAACCTTTTGCCCCATTTCATTTAATTTCGCCACAAAGGGCTGCACAGCATCAAAGACTGCTCTCCTCACCATCTCTTCCAAGGTTTCCCCCTTCCCCTGTAACGTCGCCATCACCGATTTACTTATTGCTGGGCTCTGCTTTCTCGTCGCCATCTTAGGGGGGGGTGCCAACTAAGTTCCAAAACTCCGTGAAGGGGAAGAAATCCACTCCTTCTTAGCTTCAACTCCCACCAATCCTTTGCATACACTTAGAAGTCAGAAGGGATTCGCTTACTTACAGGTTTTCACCTTAAATCTGCTTATTACCGTTCTCCATGGCCCGGCAGCACGCGAGGCGCTGCGCAAGTCTGCCGGCCTCCATTGGAGCAAACGGGCAATTTACCCCCTGCATTGCTTTCAGGGGGTTCTTCCCGCCGCGCTCCGGACCCCGTCTCCCTCACTGGGAGTCCTGGGGGTTAACCCTCGCGGGTCAACCGCCCGGTCAGGCTGCTCGGACGTTTCCTCCCGGACCTGCGGAGAGGAGCGTCCGACATGGCCGGGAAAATGAAACCGAATCGATGAGATTGGAGTGTCCATGGCTACAGAACACCCCCTTCCCCCTCCCTCCCCTGGGTGTCTTCTCCCAACTTGTGACTGCTTTGCTGCTCCGTGGTTGGAAGGAAGCCCTGCTGATCAAGGAAAGCTGGGCTTCCATTCGGGTTTCCAGGGTGACAGAAGGAGGGCAAACAGAGCTCAGGCATTCCCCTGGCTCCGTTGCCAGGGGAATAGATTGCTGGCACCTGGGTGTCTGGATCCCTGATCCGAGCCCGGATGCCCCGATCCAGGCCCCTCCCGATCGCTGGATTGTTGGCTGTGGACGATCATGATTGCGCGATCGCCATTATCGTGGTTTTTTTTCCGATCATAATGTCGATCGTGCCCATCTCTAGTCACAACGAGGGCCCAAACAAATTTTGGGGGAAATATTTATAAGCAGATTAATGTAATTCAAATTTGCTTTCAATGAGAGCTGATGTGGCATAGCGGATGGAGTGTCAAACTAGGACATTGAAGACAGGGTACAAATCTCTGTTGTGCCACTGAAGCTTGCTGGGAGACCTTGGGTCCATCACACTCTCTCTGCCTAACCTTCCTCACGGGGTTGTTGATATAAGGATAATGTGTATAGTTCATATTTTGTTGGTGTTTGTATGGCTTATGGCTTCGGCCGGAAAAGCAATAAACATATTACTATTGATATAAGGATAATGGGGAACAATGTGATAAGCCACTAAGCCACTCTGAGTCCCCATTGGGGAGAAAAGTTGGATATATTTTTTAAAGAAATCAAATTATATACAAATAACTTTTTAAACATTTCATATTACAAGAATTGTTGGGATTATAGGTTCGTGTAGAAGAGTAACTTATAGAAGTGATTCCTAATGTTTCTCCTTAAAATCAGCTTTACTCTCAGAATAAATAAAAATAACCATTTCAACTACTCTAATACAAACAAACTCCTTCATATTCATTTATGGAGCTGATTCTGTGTTTGTGATTAGCCTTCAATTAGTATCACTTGATGAAGTCCGTTGACTTAACATCCTTGCAGGGAGTTTGTGTGCTAGAGGTCCTTCTCCTGGGAGAGAAAGCAAACATTCTCCTGGGTGAAAACCTATGCATGCTCATCTGGTGTACAAATCACTGAATCGTGATACATATTTCTGAGTAAACATGTCCAGAGTTGTACCGAGAGTTATCTCAAGGAGGGGTCTCTACTCCAAAACTGTTGACATTGACAAGTTGTTTCTGAATAAATTGCCAATGTTATTCAGAAAGAGGAATATGTTCTCCTCTTGTAATAGAGTCTGAAGTCTTCCTACTTCCTCTAACAAGACACTCAATTACAACCAACCAAGAGAAACTTTGCAACCACCGCTACCACTCTGCCCAGTATATTAGAGCAGATTGCATTGCTTCTTTGCCTGGCCATGTGGTCTGGCTTACGTTCCAAATAACTGGCAGTTAAGTGATTACAGATGAACGTGACACTGTGTCAGCCACACACAGCACTGAGTGGCACATTTGGGATGCTAAGAAATCAAACCACTAAAATTGAAACACTGAACATCTGCCCCTGCTGCCTGCTGAGAGAGGAGGCTGCCAAGGTCACGAGCATAAAGAAACTGTCTCCAAGCAATTCTCTGAAGAGACAAAATTACAGGAATAATATCCCCTCCTAATATCCCCTCTATTGAGAACAAAGAAAGGCACTGAGCAAGACACAGCACAATTCATATATATGGTGGGGTGAATTCAGTGGCTCCCTTCTAAATAAGGAACTTTGCTCCAGTAGAAGGGACCTTGTTCTGCTAAAGAAAGAATTCTTCTGGTAGAGACTTTTCACTTAACAGAAGAGTGTTGGTTGGGCTCAGCCCAAGATATATATAGCAAAAGGTAACGATGTATTGGGACTAAAAGTAGCATTTGTGTCCTCAGCCACAAACTTCCCAGGAGACCTTAGGTAAGACAGTATTATCTGAGCGTCAGGCCTTTTTTCCTACCCACCTTTGGAAATATGAGGATAATTACTGGCCTGACTTTAAGACTGTTGTACAATTTACTGAGATATTGAATGTGAACCTTTTCCATCACTTGAAATACTTTATAACATACTATGCTTTTGTAGACTGAGGACGTGAAAATGGAATGCTCCCTAATGTTTGGAGATTATGCACATTCATAGATTATGGCCTAAAATAATTAATAGCATTAGTAATACTAATAAACTTTCCTTACTTTTGTTAGGATTGTGGGGTGCAGGGAAACTGAAAACATGCAGACACACATTCCAATTCACAGATCAGTGTTAGACATTCCATAAGCATGTACAGATTATTTCAGAAAAAGAAGAGTAGAGAAAGTTTTGTGCCTCACATTAGTACCTGCATCACTAAAGGCCTCCTCATCAGTGAAATGGTCATAGTCAGAGTGCTTAAAAGCTGAATAACATATAAGTCAAGTTCAGAAAAGGGGCTACAAAAACCCAGCTAGCTCCCACAGAACATAGTAGGAAGGCATGACTTATGCATTGCTGCCAAGAACGGTCAAATATTTTTTAAAAGAATACAGAAAGGTTTAGGCTGCAAGATACATCATCAACTTTAACAAAGCCCTGTTCACATGCTACAGTGAATGTACAGACATCCTGGATGTACATACTTAATCTGTTTGTAAGAAAGAGCCAAAGCGTCTTTACAAATGAAACCAGTGACCAGAACACGGTTACATGTGAGGTTTAAATCACACATTCTGCTGCACAGGTATTGAATGTAACATGAGAATTACTTCAATTCATGTATAAAGAAAAACCATGTACAAAGATTACATGCATGCTCACTGTAACTTAAGAACAGGCTACATTCCTAGATTTTATATATATAGGTTTTTTTAGGGTTTTCTAATTATCTTGAAAAGATTTGTTATTTGTAATGGCTGGATTAATAAAAACGTAACATAATAATGTTCGATTTATATACCGCCCTTCAGGACAACTTAATGCCACACGCAGAGCAGTTTACAAAGTGTGTTATTATTGTCCTCACGACAATCACCTTGTGTGGTGGGTGGGGCTTAGAGAGCGCTGAGAAGCTGTGACTGACCCAAAGACATCCAGTTGGCTACAAGGGGAGGAGTGGGGAATCAAAACTGGTTCTCCAGATGAGAGTCCTGCTGTTCTTAGCCACTGCACCAAACTGGCTTATAATGTTGTTCTTAATGACATAGTTTTAATTGTTTTAGTTGTAAGCCACATAATTGGTTGACTAGAGAGGAGATATAACTAAACAAACAAAATTTTCAGTAAAAATGTAGGGCTTGAAAGCCCTAAATTGTCATGCCTATGATATTTATAGGGCCACTTAATCTCTTATGAACCTAATCACATATTAAACTCTTCTCTGTGCCCTCACTATTAGAAGTGAAAGTAGTGGTCACGTGGGAATGGGCCTTTCACAAGACTATGGATGCTGCTCCCAAGGAAAACTCACATTACCTCACCATGATGGTGTTGAGACATCCGTCGGGGACATCTGGCTAGAATTACAGGCTGTTTCTATTGCTGCCCTCTTTTACCAGACTGATTGCTTTTGAAGATTTCTCTCTAATGCTTATGTTTGTTGGTTTTATTCATATTACAAATTTCAGTCGCCAAGAACTTTAATTTGATTTGTTACCTGACTTTACCAGTCAGATATACATATTGTAAAAAAAAAAGTTAAAACAATCCCTACTTGTCTGAGTTTAGATTTTTACTTTGGTTTTTTTAGCACTTCTGATCAAATCTTCTGTATAAAGACAAGTGTCCTGACTGACTCATAAATGTCCAGTCCAAACCCCTGGATCCAGAAATAAGAAATTTGGACAGAACATACCTTTCATGATGTGAATACTCACTAAGAAGGTATTTTAAGAAATTTG
This sequence comes from Eublepharis macularius, assembly GCF_028583425.1. Lineage (NCBI taxonomy): Eukaryota > Metazoa > Chordata > Lepidosauria > Squamata > Eublepharidae > Eublepharis > Eublepharis macularius. The sequence continues at coordinate 34,613,920 of NC_072799.1, read as the reverse complement.
CCCCCCTAAGGGGGTAAAAAGAGGTCCCTAAGGGGGTAACAAGAGGTAAAATGTGTTTTCCCAAAGGAATACAGCTTCCCTGTGGGGCTGGTAGGCTGTTGCCTGCTTGCACCCCCGTTTGCACCCCCGCCCACGGCTGATTGGGCCAGCCTTTCAAGGTCATTTGCATATGTGGGCTGATTGGGCCTCACAACATTCCACACTTCATTCCCACCCCCACCTCCCCAAGAAAGTTGGAACACAGAGGTCATATGCGTATGCGGCCTGATTGGTCCCTTCCCCCATTCTAAACAGTATGCAGTTGCTATTGGGAGTCATTGAATGTGTCCTGAGGTAAAATGCACCTCCCAGTCTTTCCCTAAAAGTTCACTAGGGTTGCCAGTCTCCCTGTGTGGCCTGGCTTTCCAGTGTGGCTGGCAGGCTCCTGCTTGTTTGCACCCTGCCCCCTTCTCTGATTAGTCAGCTGTGGAACTCTGTGTTCTGAGGTAAAAATCAGGTAAAGGAAACTGCACAGAGTTGAAGAAAGACGGTACAAAACTCCTGAATAGGGATAATATGCTTCACTTTATTTAAACACCTTTGTGAAGTTCGGATACTATGCTATTATACTACAAAACCAACTCAAAAAAACCTCCGCAAACCAAAAAATGTTACATACCCTACCCATAAGTGTTATAACTCGATTTTAAATAGTTAAACACCACCATAGCGAAGCACTGGTATCAAGCAACTTTACAATAAAAACAAAAAAGCAGTATTTTAGAAGTGCCACTGCTGAAGACGCTGGTTTGACTTTAGCAGCTGTAACAAGCAAGACCCATAGTAGGCTCACCTTCTTCATCAGAAACATCCAAAACTTCGGTCATAGTTTCAGGTACATTGAGCTTGTGTTTCTCAGTTATTGTCTGAGGAGGAAGACAAAGAGAAATCAACAGGTTAGCAGTTCAAGGAAACCAAGCCCCAAGCCAATGCATGTTTCTCAGGTTATTTTTAAAGGCTCTGATTTCAAGTCTGTCACGGCATCTTAACCATGATTCTTTCCCCTCTGTAGTTTTCTGTTTTTATCCCCCATCTACCCATCCAGAACACACAGTTTCCTATTACTGAGCTGTGGTCAGCAGCAGTTTACTCAAGCCACTGATAAAATATTTTTTAATATCTTCAGCACACTTTGTTGATTGATACTACATGTCAAAATGTCTCCCGATTTTTGGTGGCAGTTGAGGTTTTAAAAAGAATTAGGTAATGTCTACAGAGAAGCTCTAAGAGGTTGAAGGAAGTGTATGGAGCTTAATAGTGAGATAAAATAGATGTAAAATGAAGCTTTGAACAATGCAAAATATTGAAATAGAAAAGAGCTGTGGGCTGTTTTAGATCATCTGATGAATTTGCACCTAAAATAAAATAATGGTGTTCCACTTTTACATATAGGGTTAGAGCCAGCTAGCTTGGTCACTCAATTTCACTCCCTTTCTTACTACACACTCTTTCCCACATGGTTTTGTCCAGGCAGTTCCAATGAGCACCAACATAACCCTTCCTCCCCTTTTCACCAGTGGAAAGCCTGGATGGATCCAACCCATATTTCTTTTTAACATTTTATTAATATAACAATACTTAAAACATATACATTATAAGTTACTAACATTTGTAAATAACTTGGAATCAGTATAGATTATGATTGAAACATGCAGATTTTGAGACATTTCCTGCAATACAGTCCAGTCAAGACAAGATATATTGGACAAAATAGGGCACAGTAAGATATAATAAATGGAGGGAGGAGAGGGAGATATGTTATTGGGAGAAGGTTTTAAAAGAATGGATGGTCTTCTTGTGTACACTACCCTCAAGTAATCAGGTGGGGGTGTTATTTAAATTAATATATTAACTATAAAGACTGAAATTAAGAATAAATAGAATGGAGAGTTAACAAGAAGAGAGGGACAAAATATAACTTGTAAGGAGATAGAGAGTGTAGATCAGGGCTTTTTTTCAGCTGGAACGCAGTGGAATGGAGTTCCGGAACCTCTTGAAAATGGTCACATGGCTGGTGGCCCCACCCCCTGATCTCCAGCCAGAGGGGAGTTTAGACTGCCCTCCGCGCCGCTTAGTGCGGAGGACAATCTAAACTCCCCTCTGGCTGGAGATCAGGGGGTGGGGCCACCAGCCACATGACCATTTTTTCCGAGGGCAACCCACTGAGTTCCGCCACCTCTTTTCCCAGAAAAAAGGCCCTGGTGTAGATGAGTAACTCTTTAACACAATGCCCTCAATCCAGGTATAAGAAATATACACACAGAAGCAAGCTTTCAGGTGTGTGTATTAATTGGAAAAGGAATCCTGCATATAAAAAGATGCACAGTTTTTCAGCCTCATCCCACATCTGGAGTTTTGTGGATGTAGACCTTTTTAACTCTGTTGATTAACTGTTCAGGAAACAAAGCAGAGGGCTAGATTTAGTCCCCTCTGCTGACTGTTCGGATTTCAGCTTTTAAAAAAACATTATCGTATATATAAGAACCACAGTTACTTCACATGTACTCTGATCATAGCCAAACAGATACCCCCAAAGCTGTGAATTTGCTTAACTGGCTACTCATGTAGCAGTCCTCTAAAAGACTTTGCATCTGTATGGGCAATGGTGAGGATGGTGCTCTGGGCTAATAGTAAAATTTGACACACAACATTGTTGGATGCAATGGGCCATATCTTTACTGATTGCAGCCACTGGAGCACTGGCAAGGCATAGGGCAACAGATCCCCTGCATCAAATTGCCTGCCACCGTTCGATGGTTGCTTCCTCAGTATACCCGCTTGGCACCATGGGATGGTAGGTGATGTACTACTGTCCCAACACAGCCAGTTGGCTCCTGCCACTCAGGGCAAAGCCTGCAATGGCCAGCCCAGGCGCGTACCCTTCAGCTTCACCTCAGATCCCTTAAGGGGACCCCAAAAAAGGTGGGGTGAGCTGCCCAGTCTGCCCCACTTACCCCAGTGGATCCAGCCCAATGCCTCAAAACTGCCTAGAATTGTGACAAGACCCCACCCCTGTGCCACGGGCACCCCAGGAGAGGGAGGGTAAATCACTCCTTCTTCCCCACTGCCACCTAAAGAATGGCAGTGACCATGCAGGCTGCTGGAGAGAAGCCCGACCACACCTGCACTCCTCCCCTTGTGCCTCCAACCACAGCTCTTTCCCTCTGCCCCCCAGCCTTGCCTCTGGATGCAACACTGCCTGGCAGTAAGTTGGTGAGCCCTTTTCGCCTAAATGGTAACATATCACATGAAGTTGTTCAAACACCCTGATGTTTTAAAAAAACATCTTGCAGAGGGACTTGCAATTTGTAAAGTGTTTTTAGAAAACATCATTACATACATCCACAGGAAGGAGTCTAATTAATATGTATACCCGCCCCCATTCCCCAACATTAAACACCTTTGGAATACTGTCATGGAGCTTAAATTATTATGCTCAGAATAGACTTTTCCCTCTTTTATGGCCTTATGCTTTTCTATAAATATCAACATTCTCAACACTGCCAAACGTTTGAATCATGTCAGCTTCCAGTCAAAAAGAAGAATAGTTCTAGCTTGGGAAATTAGTTCGCTGTGTATAGCAGGCTTCAGTGTGCTCTCTTTTAAAACAGCCATGTGGGAGGAAAGCACAAATTGATTATTTAATTTTAATTGTATTATAAAATATTAAATCTCAATTACAATCAATGGGACTTTTAACATTGATTCTTATGCTTCCCAGTTATAGGGATTATATGCGCTTAACATTTGCACAGCTTTTCTTTGTATCACCAGAGAGTTTTTCTTCATCGTAAAGGTCAGACAGCAGCAGGGAATGAAGCCCATGGAGACAAATTAAATGCACACTGTTGGACATATGTTTCCAACCTCTTTCTTTTCAGTGACAAAGGAATGAGTTAAAAACTACATTCAAACCATGAGAAACAGAGATACTGCATGAGCATAGAAAGAAGCTAAAGCAGTTTCTCCCCAAATGTGAGCACAGGAGAGGAGAAACACTATGTCGTATAACAAATAGAGCTATACTGTCTTTGAATTTCCATCAACCTCAACATTCACCTGATGACCTCAAATGACAGCCTACCTCATGAGGCTGTTGTGAGGACAGAAGCCAACCCTAGCTATATTCTTGGCCCTGCCCTCTGAGAGGAGGAAGAACAAGGAATCTGGGGGGAAGAGTAACAAAAACACTGCCTTGTTCACTCGCCAGGTTGAGAGGCAGGGGAATATATTTATTTAAATACATCTCACATTGCCTTTCTATGAGGATCCAAGGTGATTTACTCAATATCACCAGGTTTCAAAAAGAAACTGTACAACTACAAAATTCTAGCAGTCAGTATCATCCACCATCCCCTAAAACCTCTGCCAACACCTTTAAAATAGCTCTGAACTCAGCCCAGAAGCAAGCATGTAACCAATGCAGACATCAGAGCACGAATATTATATGTTCCCAGGAGATAACAGTAGACACCAACCTGGCTGCAGCATTTTGTACCATCTGGAGCTGTATAAGGCTGCTATAAACTGCTGTATGCAGGCATTCCAACTGCAAAAACAGAGGGACGTGCAGAATGCACGGGGCCTTTGAAGGCAGCAATCTCTAGCACGGGTGGTGTCAGCAGTCAAAGTTGTCATAATCAGTGGTGGAGCTGTCAAGAAGCATTGCTGGTGCATGGGATATACATGAAATATCCAGCTTCTGTAGTAACTTAACGCATCTTATCCCATTTGAGTTTTCCTTCCCGAGGCTGCAGCAGGAAGCAGTTGTCTCAACTTAAGTGCCCTCCCCCTGCTTAATGGTAGCATAGTTGGGTGGCATTACTGGGTGCCATCAGGCCTAGCATGAGACGTTCAGGTGCAAGCTTAACTCCAGCCATACAGAGAAAGTGTGAATGGGGTTGGCAAGGAGTATCATTGGGGCTTTCTGGGGTGGGATGATTTCCCGGTAACTGATAAAGCCGCCTGAGGGTTTTATTCCTCCTGCTGGAGTTTGAGAGGGAAATTTGCAGACACACTAAGGGAGATAAAGCATAAAAAGAAAAGTATGATAGCAAGTGACTCAGAGACAGAAAGAGCAACAGGGACAGAAATGGTGAGGGAGACACAAGCACAGTAAGGAGAGAGAGAAATGGAGCAAAGACGTGTGACAGAGACCATCTCACTTTAATAATGGCACCCATAACACTAAAGAGAAGAGAGAGAATAGGATAAGCATGTCTTGGTCCGGATTTCTTCATCCTTAGATAAGGGCTGAGCATCTGAGATAGGATGGCCAGAATGGAAACCATGGAAAAGGCAAGAGGCTAGAAAAGAGAGGCTGTTTCTCCGAAGTCTGCAAACGTGTGTTTCTCTGTCAAGTCACTAGGGGCAGTCCCAAAGCCTAAAATATATGGAATTTATCTGATAAGTTGACTAATTTGGAGCAAGAGCTCAAGGAAGAACAACCAAGTCCAGGGACGCCTCAGACCAAGGCACATGAGCAATTGGTCAGGAAAGTAGCAGTCTGGACACAGCGCCAGGTGAGATAGGAGGCTCCAAAACCTCTACTGACCAAAGAGTCTAATAGACTGCATGGGGTTTGGTTTTCCAAGTCCAGACAGCAGGGAAGGATAGGGTCAGTGTGGCCTAGGAGCAATTCTTACTCAGGTGCAGCCCCTGGCCAATGGTCTAGTGAGTAAGTACGATGTGAACAGTGAGGAGTTGAAGTGCAAGGTCAGTGGCAGCAAGGGGAAGGTGGGATTTTCTCCTCTCCCCTGCCTCTCTGATGCAGCACTACTGTTATGCTGAGTTACCTCTCCCCTTGAGCAATTCTCTTTTGCCAGCTATCAAAGATGTGAAGAGGAGAATATTCTGAAATTTTCTCACTTCCGTTTATGGAGTCAGAGGAGAAAGCACCAAAAGAACAGAAGTATGTAGACTGGACTGGAATTGGACCAGCAATCTTTCCATATGAACGTAGTGATGCAGCAGCAGTTGGATCAAGACCTTGGTAAATTATCAAGATACTGTATAGTAAGTGTGTACAAGGCTGGTGAAGCTGAGGTACTGTCACAGTCTTTAAGGTTGCTTAAAATGTTTAGAATCTGTTTTAGTGTCTGCCTCCGATTCTCAGGCTTACTGATGTTAAAACATTATAAGCAAAGTTTCCTATTAACCTTATAGTTTATGACAGTACAAGAAAATGTTTAGAAGAATGCCCTTGGATTATGCAGTGCTATGGAACAAGGAGAGTTACCACATACGGATACAGTGTATGGACCTGCAAGATCCATGTCTCGTGGGAATTCTGATAACAGCACTTCATGGTGCTATACCCAATGGGTTTAGACCCATCTCATCTACTGGAATTTTAATGGGGTGGGGGACAGTGCTCTCATAGTATGATTGCTTTCTTTGCTGTGCCTCTTATTCAGGTTTCATCTGCAACAGATTTAGAAGTGGATAGCTGAAGGGAGAAGGCAAAAGGAAGGAGGGGGTGGGGTGGGCCTAGGAAAGGCTCACTGTCCAATATGACTTGAGCAATTGTTGGATCTGTTGAGGATTTATCCCAGGTGGAGAATGTGGACTACCTTGGCCAAGAATTTCAAAGAAAGTTTTTGTAGCCCTTTTGGGGGTCCTGTAGGCACTGTACCATGAATAATTTTAAGTCTGTAAAGTGGTTAAAAAATTAGATTTGCTAAAAGACCTGAGGGACAATTCTGAGCAGAATTATATCAATGGACATAAAATGGCATGACTATGCTTAGGATTTGCCCTGTTATTTCTATTTCCCCAAAGGTGAGCCAGTTAATTATGGTACCCCATCAATGCACTGCAAGCTGTATATATCTTTTGTTAGTATACTGGTGACAGTGAGTTGTTGATGGCGGGGAGTGCCCTTAGGTAAATACACTGTTTTTTCTATGGGCATGAGGATATCCTCCTGCAGAGTATGACTCTGTTGCTTTCCCCCTCCTGTGACAGACTGAAACCCTATTCCTGGGGTGGGGGGGAGGCAATCCGCTAGTAACAGCATTTCAAGCAGTCACAGGAGGAGGGAGGTGACAAAGTCACACTCCACACATGGAAATACTTGTGCTCGTGGAAAAACTCAAGTGGATCAAAGCTAATGAAAAAAAACCCCACCATTTAGGCATCTGGCAGATTCTAATCTAATGGTTGAAGGAGTGTATTATATAGACAAGGCGAACAGTGCATACTATTTGGATGATTTCAAGTGTTCCAGGAAAGCAGGAACTAACAATTGGCGGGAGCTGATGGGTTTCATGTGTTGGCTACTGGCTTGGGTGTTCCAGTAGTTAATGAAAAAAATGAAGAGTCAGTATCATTTTAGGCATTGGGATTGATGCCAGACAAGAGCTTTGCTGATTGCTAGCTATCGAGCTACATATCTAGAAGAAACTGGTTAGCAGAAAGTGCAGAGGCACTTAATTGTAGATGCTAACAGGACATGTGAAGTTTGCTTGTAGAGCCTGGCAAGTCCTTTTTGCATCACCTTTGTGCTCCCCATCATCACATTGTGCCTTCTGGGTCTGCAAAGCAGACTTGCACACCTGGCTGGACTTTGTTGCTCAATACAGCACACCCTCTTTATACAGGTAGGAGCAGTTAATGGAAGCAGAATTCTAAGTGCAATCAGATGCTGCAGGTGCTTCTGGTCTTTCTACAAGGCAGATGGTATGACGGTCATAGCTAAAGGAATAGTGAGGAATGGATCTCAGGTGAACTTCCTCAGCTTTCATTTTAGTATAACTAACAAGAATTATAACGTAGTTTCAAGGTGGGCAGCGTGTTGGTCTGCAGTAGAAGAGCAAGATCTGAAGAATTATAAGGGAAGAGCTCTTTTATGGCGGCCTGCGTTTACCATATTTCAGTGTCATTGTTTATATGCATCATGCTTCATGAAGAGGGTGGCCCATGCATTTACAGAACCATACTCTTCTGATACTCCCACTGCTTACTTCTTGGATCACCCTGCATTAACCTCCACTGGAGACTGTTCCACTGCTTGCAACACTGGGTTGTTGTAGAACGACATTCCACAAAAAAAATTTCATGGGGTTCCAGAACAGTAATTTGCAATACTACTACTTGCTATTATATTAGTATGCAGTGTACGGAATATTTTTTTGCGAGTAAGAAGTGATTTCATTGCTTATATGTATTGTTCTGGAGTTACTTTGTCTAACAAAAATTGATCTATTTCCTGCAGCTCATTAATAAAGCATAGCTCACTCTATAACTTCATAACAAGACATTTTGGGTTCTATCTTTCTCAGCACATTCCATCTCAGACTCACTATCATCACGGGATGTGAAAGCAAAATCAATCTGTGCTTGATTCTGTCCCTTAAGACTAGTGGTCCCTTATGAGAAGCCCAATGCACACTTGTGGTAGGGAAGGTTATAGCCCAATCTTGTTAGATCTTGGAAGCTAAGCAGAGTCAGTACTTGGATGGGAGACCACCAAGGAAGACTCTGCAGAGGAAGGAAATGTCAAACCACTCTGCTTCTCACATGTCTTGAAATCCCCTTGCTGGGGGTCACCATAGGTCAGTTGTGACTTGATGGCACTTCATACACACACACATAATGCATACTTGTAATCACAATATGACATATGTAAGTCTACAAACCAAAACATCATGAATTTATGCAAAAAGTGCACAATTCTGTGAGCATATTCTGATAATACCTTGGTTAAAACAAGTAAACATTGTGAAAATAGAATAAAGATCTGGACATATGTGTTGTGTTGGAAAGTGAAAAAGAAATTGTGAATATCTGTCATTGCCGTGAAACTACAAACTGCATGTCACTTATATCGTCTAAGGAGACAGTCAATATTAATAGTATGGTCTTCTAAGGACCAGTGTGTCTTCTTACAAGAAAAGAGGAAACCAGATTGCATTCATACATGCCTTTGTTTTAATATAATCTCATTTTGAACCTGTGTTCATACTAACTTTCATACTTGAGTTATTTCCACCCTAGAGTTCCTCACAATGTGATCATTTTTGGTCTTCATTGATTCTTTCTTAATCTATCCTGTGCATTGAGAAAATATTTATTGCCCTATTAGAAAAGCAAAGGAATGCAGAAAAATAATTTAAGATACCTTTGGCATTCAGTTAGAGGAACAGGCATATATGAGCTCTCCAGAACTACAGCTTCTCAGTTTAAAAAGGTTACAAGCAGAAGTGCCTTGCAAACATTACCAGACTATGAAATCAACTAATTTGCTTTGCAACTAAAACTGCCCAGTCCCTGCTACAAGCAACACACACAAGCCTGTTGTGAGTTTTCCAGTTCTTATTAGAAAAGAACTGAAATGTTTTACATCAAGTCCCATGAAGCCCAATTCAGAAACCATTTATGCCCAAATTTAATTTATTAACAGAACAACAGCATTAGTGTTATTTTAAGCCTTACAGTATACCAAAGACCACAACATAAGAAAGGATAGAAAATAAGAAGGGGGATAATGGAACAAAAAATGAAGAACTGGTATGAACTCTCACTGGAAATGGCAGTGTTGTATCTGTGGCATGGAATAGTTACACTCCATACCTGAACATGTTTTATTGTAAGTTTGAACTAAGATATTTATACAACTGGTTGGTCACGGATATTTTCAAGAAAAACATTTACATTTGATGCTATTAAAGAAATCATTCAAAAATTATATCAAAAAAGATAAACAGGATCTAATGTACCTCAGAACAGAAACACCCTTTTGAGTAAGGAGTGAAAGAGAAGGTTGCTGGCACTCACCGTTGTGGTGGTAATCACTTCCTCAGTTACAACCTTTAGTGTATCGACCACTGAGATGTATCCCAGACGCCTAGCAATCGCTAAGGCAGTGTTGCCATTCTGAAAGAAGAAAAGATGGAGAGAAAAGAGAATGAGAGGGAGGATTGTGATATGAACCAATGAGATCACAACCAGCACTGAATGAGCCAACATTTCCATCCAAAATAAGGCACTCGCTTAGGGGGGGAAAATCAGTGTTTTTTTTTTTTTAACCGTTAAAATCTGACTGTCTTTACAACTTGCTCGAATTATAGACCCAATTGCCATGGTAACAATTCACACAAAACATCTGCCTGCTACACTTAATAAAACTCCACCACAGGTTTAACCCTCAAGTTTCCATAATGCACTATACAAAAATATGGCATTGCTGTAGGTGTTCCAGGCTAACTTGGTAAGTGAGCTTTTAATTGGGAGAAACTTCAATAATTATTAAAGAGATCCCATTTACACCTGGTAAAAGCCCCATTTTAAAAACAAAGATTATTTTTAGATGATTCATGCACATGGAGCGACAGGCATGAAACTCAGCCAAAATAAAACGTGTGACAGAAGTGGTTCTTTATATTTGCTTAACCACATTGGCTTGAATCCCAGGAAACTGTGAACAGAAGGGAGTTCGTGGAAGAGATCTTTGCCACCTCCTAATTTTGCAATGACTGCTGCCTCCTCTGTCCCACAAAAAAGCCACTTCAGAAGGTTGGGAGTGAGGGGGACCATTAGAAATAGCTTGAGATGTAGAGTAGGAATGTGCAAATGGAAGAGAGAACTGGCAGAAATCCCTTCCAGTTCTGCGACAGCTGCCACTCATAGCTTAGGATCCCAAACGTAGACAGCACTGTCAGCCCAAGGTAGGACTATTAAATGCATCTTCTTACAAGTAGCAGAAATGTTAAAAGTGCTAACTTTGATTCTCTTTTCCACATATGATAATTCGGTTTATCTAAAAGCAGCCTTGTTGATATTATCTAGGTTTAGGATTGTGCAGAATTTTTTTTTTGGCCTGAGTTTCTTGATTACTAGAAATTTTTTTGGCAAAAAGCAAATTCTAGTTAAGTTACGAAGTCAAGTCACCCACCTCAGTTAATTAACAGACCAATTTCCATATTATTATATGTGGCTGATATGGTCATTTTCTCTTTCTCTGAAGTAAGGCTCAGAAGAGCCTCAGGTGCTTACTGCAAAGAGGAGCAGTTAACAATAAATTTCCAAAAGACCAAATTTCTTGTCTTCACCAAACATCTTATCAAGCTCAGATGGCAGACCAACAGTCATGGGATTGAATATGTTACTGTGTTTAACTCTCTAGAGATAGTTTTTCAATCATCTGGCACATGGAAAGCTCAGCTTTCCCATGTTGTTGAGAATGTCCAAAGAGCAGTCTCAGCAACGTTAACATTATTCCTCTCGAAAGGGGGCTTACACATATACTATACAACCAAAGTTTTTCATGGTAGGGTGTTATTCCAACTTATGTACAATTCACAGTTATGCATATATAAAAATTATCTCAAATTAGAAGCAATCCAATCCAAAATCCTTAGATCAATATTAGGGTTCCATGCTGTGTGCCTAACACCCTTCTCAGAGTAGAGTCAGGGTTGGATCCACTTGAAGCACACAGCTGGTTTCAAGCAATATATTTTTCTGGCTTGTTTAACATTTTCTGGCTTGTTTAACATTCACCCCCCCCCCTGGATTAATGCAATTGATTCTCCTAGATAATTATTGCTCAGAGTGAGTGACAGCTGTTTTACCCTCTCAGCATTACAGCATCTTGGATGCTAAAGGAATAATTAAACAACAAATATGAGACATAGGCCTTCAAGCTGACAGAGCATGGGCCCAAACTGCTCCAGTGGCCAGGAACTGTGGCCAAAAAAAAATTGCCCCAGCAAACTACCTCTACACATTAGAATTCCTTAAATATAATTGAACTTTTACCCTGGTCCGCTTCAATGTGCTACAATCAGCCCTCCTTGAAAGAAGATACTTTTGTTTTCCATACTCCCAGCATATCTGCTCCTGTCGATTGGGCATGGTTGAAACAGTTGAATAAGTCCTTTTGCACTGCTCATTTTATAAGGACATTCAGAAAATATATATATTGCCTCAATCTTGTCAAAGTATCTGGGTAGATTTCATCATTCTTATACTTTTCTTCTGTTTGTTGATTGTTTTGATGAAACCACTCTTAAAGGTGGCAAAATCTTGTGCCTTGACATGCTCAACAAGGAAGCAGGTGGATTTGGATTTTAACAATTTCTCCATTTAACAGTAACCCGAAACTCTTATAGAATGTATTATTCTTCTATGTATTACTTTTTATGTACTACTGACTTTTTTGTAGCATATGGCTGATTGAGGATTGCAACAAATAAAACTGAACTGGTTACATATACAGAAATCAGATCCATTCAATGCAAATACACACACACTTGATCTTAGCCAAAAGGCTGAGAAGCGAATGCAAATAATTAGATATATAAAGTAATTATAAAGTAATTATAATTATAAAATATAAAGTAAAGTATATAAAGTAATTTATCTTCTTCACTTCCATCTGAGAATACTGTAACAATGTTTGCCTGAGCCAGCTAGGCATCCTAAAAGAACTTCAAGAAACAAATGTAAGAATGACTGGGTTTGCCACATATCTGTTTCATGTGATGTGCTTGCAATGGTCTGGCAGCTGGAGAGGCTCTGTGATCGCTCCTCTATTCACTATAGAAAGTTGTGATGACACACAGGCACAGTGAACTGACGCTCCTGTAAATGCTTATGAATGGCTTATCAACTGGAAGTGGTTCCTGACACCATTTAAAATAGCTGCCCAAAGCCAGAAGACGTTCTTACTCAGTGAGTATGCTCGACCTTTTATCTGTAAGCCACAACAACTGAATTTTAGAACCTTTCATTCAGGCCTCATTCAATCATTTAGGTGAATAAGGTGGTAAAGAGATAACACAATATGCAGCATCATTTCAGACAGTACATGGTGCACTGTTGGCTCCTTCATTCTAAGTTCCTATGCAAACAGAAAGCTACTGCAGCAGAGGAAACTGTTCCACCCTGCTCCTTGCTAGCTATTTTAGTTTTCTACTTGCTGGGAGTTTCTAACATCATTTTGGATAATTCCAAAATGTAATCCTCCACTGGCTATTGGAAATGGTGCAGTGCATTCCATTCTACTAGCTAACAGCTACCTGATTGCCCTGCAAGTATTAACCAATCTTCAAGGACTGCCAACAAGTTACTCTAGTTGATTGGGATGTAGACTGAAGAGCAAGCTAGACAAAATGGCATTCCTGAGTTTGCCTCAACGATGTGCCACCATTTTGTAGAGTGAGTTCCCTTTAAGCAGCACTCTGGAGGTCCACTTCTGGTCATGGGGGAAAGCAGAGCTCCTCCTCCTCCCATGCTGCAGTGGTCCTAACCAGAAATGTGCCCGAGGCTCTGTTAAAAAGAGTTCCATGGTGAAAACTCACACAGCAAACTGGTAGTGCATCCCTGGGGATGCTGCCTTGTTTAGTTTAGTGCTAAGATATAATTGTGAAGACCATTCATTAGTTAACTAGAGCAGAGAAAGTGGCATTAAGTATTCATAGCATGTTGTCTACTTGACAAGGTTCCAAAGGACCAGGAAACTAGTTTCATAAATCAAAATGGGTTTCATACTGGATTTTCCTGAAACAGCAAAACCCCCAAGTTGCATGGCGCTGATTTTAAAAATTCATGGAGTGCTCTTGCATGAAACTATATAGCTCTTTGGAGCTTGGACTGTTTATATTAATCGGAAATTTGAGAGCTAACAGGAATGATGTCAGAGTTTAAATATCTATAATACAATGTGAAACTTGGGCAGGGGGTAATCATGGAGTTTGACAGAAGAAGTGCTATAGGAATGTGGCAGTGACCATCAATTGGCCAGCATATTCTATGTTACAAGTATCAGTACTTGCCCAGCCTGTTCTAATAGTTTATGGGTAGGAGAACGATTTCTTCGGGAACCCATAAAGCTGCCTTGCAAACATAGGTTTGAATAGTAAACCATAGTTTGCAGTGTCCTCGTGCGTTGTGTAGGCAGTCACCTGCTGTGTTACACATTCTTCCAGCATTAGGCACTTCCACTCACCCAAGTCTAATGTCTTTCAGTGAGCCAAAAAGCACCTAGTGCCAAACAGTCCACCGTGGAGGACCACTTGTGCAACAGATGAAGAAGGGTTCAAATGGAAAGGAGTCTATCCAAGCAATTATGCTAGGCTGGAATTTAGACCCCAAAATGCTACTCCATCAACGCTCCTCTGAAGCACTCTGAGAGAAACTGACAGGTTTCAACCATCAAGTGACCAGCAAAAATTAGCATCCTTTTTTTAAAGATCATCTTCTCTTAAAGTCTTTATACAGCCCTATTGGGCCAGAGTCATCTCCTGCCATGTCCCACTTACTGTTTATCACCTCATCTTGTATCTGGTCTGCATCTTCTATTTTCCTTCTATTCGCTTCTATTGTGGGTTCTGTGGGCTTAGCAATGGGTATCGTAAAGTGTGTTTTCACTGGATAGTTTTTGATTCCATCCCAAGAAGTCTTCACAGATTTTTCTTCTTGCTAGATCTTGGTTGGAATTCAGATTCCATCTTCTTAGTTTCTTCTCTCCCAGATATCTCACGTTCTATGCTCCTCTCATCTTGAACGTCTCACTTTTTAATTAATTATAGAATGCTCTAAGAAAGAATTCCTCTTCCATTATTTTGGTCACATATTGTGAAAATGACACAGTTTCACCTAAATTCTTGGCGGGGAGCATTGGAAGAACACTGTCACCAATGCAATCCATACCCTAAACTTTAAGAAACTTGGACAGAAAAGCCATTACTATGATACAGCCAATCAGCAATACCACAGAAAAAGCGGGATATATATTTTTAAAACAAACAAACCAATCATAACACAACATGACTTCCAGACTTACTGCAGTGATGGCATTTGGTTTGGCCCCATGTTGGAGGAGAACGTTGATGATGTGAGTATGACCTTGTTGAGCGGCTTGATGCAGAGGAGTATATCCATTCTGTAAGAAGTGGAAATTGCCACATTTGGGAAAGGGGAGGGGAGAAAGATTAGGATACAACTCTCCAACACAACGTGGTATTAGTATGTTTGCAAAGCAGTAAAAAAAAGGGAATGATGAGCACACACTGCCAGGATGTCTCCTGTCAAGCTCTGCAACACCTCTGTGTATACTGTGTATTGCTTGCACTTTGCAAGGCCTGTTTGATTCTGTGTGATTCTGATGTAAGAAGCTGTTCGTTGCCTGGAATGCTGTTATCTCTTTCTCAGTTTGCAGTTCCTCTTTCACCTAGGAAGGCCTCATGGCCTTGAAGTTTCTCACACATCCTCTCTGCTGGGTTCTGCTGTTCATCTGTTAAAATTAGCTAACTGTTCTCTGAAAGGGCTGGGCTTAGAATCCTATATACCGTTATGTGCTTGTAGAGAAAGTCCATTCCTGCCAAGGAATGTAATCGTGTATGAACTAGTAGCTTATCACTAAAATGCTTTAACTCATGCAGTTCCTCGACTCATGCAGTGAAGTCTTTGAGAGTTGCTTGGCAGAACTTTGCACACACTGACCTTTGTCTTAGCATTGACATTAGCTCCCTGCTTCAGGAGAAAGTTCACCATCTTGATGTTCCCATAATGAGAAGCTACAATCAGTGGAGTATAACCTAGCTACAAAAAAGAAGAAAAAGAAACACAAGTACATAAGAAACATAAGACATTGGTTAGGAAATTTCTTTAATCTGTTTAGCGGTGTGATTTACCTTAGTCTGAGCATCTTTGTTTCCTCCATGCTTGATCAGCATATCTGCTACATTCACTTTATCTTCTTGAGCTGCCAAATGTAAAGATGTAAGTCCGCTCTGCAAATTAAATATAAAGAGCCTTTCAGTATGTTATATATGAAAGCCATTCCACAGAATTTGCATGAGCCAAAGCTCCTTACCAAAAGCAGCCCAGCATAAGCTACAAATAATAATACTTAGTATGTATACAATGCTTAAAGTGTTCCACAACAGACCTGTAAATTAGATCAGCGTTATTATCCCTGTATTGTTGATGGACAGGAGGAAAGAATAATACCATGACTAAGCCCACCAAGTAAATTTGAACTAGGAATTTCTTTGCTCATGTTCACTTAACCATTACGCTACACCACCATCTAACAGACTATTGCTTATTATTATAGTCCAGTCCCATAATTATGGCCAATTGGTGTGTATCTGTGTCTTCTCAACTGAGTGATGTTGGTTGAAAGGCCTCCTAATCTATGTCAGTATTTGAGTCTTTGAGCAATAATGAACACAATAAGGTACCGTTGCTGTGAACAGAATGACAGACTATCTGACTATGCCTCCAGATTGCAAAGCCTGTTGATCAGCATTACCACACTCTTGTCTGGATTTAATTTCGGCCATTTCATCTGTACCCAAACATGGCCACACATAGAAAGAGTGCCCAATCTGCAGACACTCTATAAAATGAAAAAGAGTAATATGGATGGACATCATTAGGGCACTGGTAGCTCTGGGCCCTATTTCCAGTGGCTTCATACACAAATTTAACTGAGGAGGGGGGATATAGAATCATAGGGTTGGAAGGGACCTCCAAGGTCATCTAGTCAAGCACACACACAGTGACCCCTGCTCCATGCCCAGAAGATGGCAAAACACCATCAGGATCCCTAGCTGAGAAAAAACATCTTGGGATGATGATGAGCAACTGTCTGTCACCCTTGAACCTCAATGACAAGAATGAGTGGAATGTTCAATCCATGAAAACCCAATGAGTCTCAGAATCATGTTATCAAAACCTTATTTCAACAGTAACTGCATTTTCTCCTTCTATGTAGTTTGGGACAACATATACAGCCTTAGCATCATAACCAAAACCAAAGTCAAAATGGGCAGAAAATTTAGAAACTTGATGTTATCCACAAGGGCTTTACATATTTACCTGCTTTGCTTCCCTATATTTAATATATCTTATTATGGTTTCTTAATTGTTTGTTAAGGAGCCCCATGGTGCAGAGTGGTAAGCTGCAGTACTGCAGTCCAAGCTCTGCTCACGACTAGGGGTGTGCAAGGTCTGCCTGTTTCGTTAAACCTGATTCGGTTTTAACTGAATCAGGAAACCGTTTTGGTATTCAGGGAATACCAAAACAGCAAGCCAATTCGGTATTCGTGTTTTGGCTTGATTCGGCCATTGTTTTCAATGAGAAAACCTTCTCCAGGCTTTCTGGGAGTCTGGGGGGGCTATTTTCTGTCCAAATCACACCAAACTTGGTGGAGACCTTCTCCTAACTCTCCTCTAACTACCCCCCAAGTTTCAGAAAGATTGGACTTTGGGGGGGCCAAGTTATGCCCCCGCAAATAAGTCACCCCCATCCTCCTACACTCTCCATGGTTCTCTATGGGGAAAAACAAGTCATCTTTCTAGGTGGCTGGGGTGGCATTTTGCAAGCAAAATGCAACCAACTTTCAGGGGACTTGCTCCCACCTGTCCTCCCACCCTCCACCAAGTTTCAGGCAGATTCCACTTTGGGGGGCCATTTTACGGCCTCCCAAAGACGGTGCCCCTATCCACCTCCACTCCACTATTCCCTATGGGGGAAATAAGAGAGGCTTGTCTGGCTAGAAGTTTGGGGGCATTTTGCATGCAAAATGCCACCCCAAGCCACCTAGAAAGATGACTTGTTTTTCCCCATAGAGAACCATGGAGAGTGTAGGAGGATGGGGCACCTTATTTGGGGGGGCATAACTTGGCCCCCCAAAGTCCAATCTTTCTGAAACTTGGGGGGTAGTTAGAGGAGAGTTAGGAGAAGGTCTCCACCAAGTTTGGTGAGATTTGGACAGAAAATGCCCCCCCCCAAACTCCCGGAAAGCCGGGAGAAGGTTTTCTCATTGAAAACAATGGCCGAATCGTTTCGGCAATCTCTGTTTCAGTATTACCGAAATTTTTCAGTATTCAGAAAAAGTTTTTGTAATACTGGAAAAAACCAAAACGGCCCTGATTCAGTATTTTTAACCTAATCAGAATACTGAATTGCACACCCCTACTCATGACCTGAGTTCGATCCTGGTGGAAGCCGAGTTTAAGTAGCCGGTTCAAGGTTGACTCAGCCTTCCATCCTTCCAAGGTTGGTAAAATGAGTACTCAGTTTCCTGGGGGTAAAGTGTAGGTGACTGGGGAAGGCAATGGCAAACCACCCTGTAAAAAGTCTGCCAAGAAAACGTCGTGACGTCCCCCATGGGTCAGTAATGACTCAGTTCTTGCACAGGGGACTACCTTTACCTAATTGTTTGGTGATATCTCTTCTTCCACTTAAGAGCATTAAACAAAATTCAGTTTAGTAAGAGCTTTACCTTTGTAGCCACATGAATGTTGGCTCCTTTTTCCAGAAGCAAGTTCACCATGTCAGCATGACCTTCTTGAGAGGCCAGGTGAAGTGGAGTCACTCCTTGTTTGGTCAAAATATTGGTCTCTGCTCCATAATCTAGTAGGGTTGTGGCTATCTGCATCTGATTCTTCTTAGCAGCGATGTGCAGAGGAGTATATCCATTCTAAAAATCAGTTGTCTTACATCAATACCTATTTGTAATATCTATTTTCTTTCATAATGAAGATTAGTTCCTTATCCTTATCAAACTTTATGCTTTAATCTAGGAGAAAGTATTTGGCAAGTAAGAAATTGGCCAAGGGTTCCTGTGTTGGATCAAAGCAGGAATCAATTTATAACGTATTTTATGACAACTGTCAATGCTGCGATATTCAAAGATCCACATATGATTACTGAATAGGACCTTTTTTAAAAAATAATTGTCAGTGTTTGGACTTTTGTCATAACATTTAGAGCTTTATTTCTACTAAGAGATCATACAAACTCAAAGCAGATAATTAATTCTAAACAAAAAATGCACTTTCTCAAATTCTCTAAACACCGTTTTCCCAGAACGCATTCTTGAATGGCAAGGGAAATCTCACCTTGGCAGTAGCATGAGGAGAAGAACCTTTCTCCAACAACAGTAGCGCCACCTTCTGGTTGTCATAATGAGCAGCAACATGGAGGGGGGTCAGGCCATTCTGGAAAGGGCGGGTTTACGTTACGGCATTAAGTGATTGTTAGCTATCTTGTAAGCTGCTGTTACATTGCAAAACAATGTAAATTAAATTAAAAGTGATCAACCAATAAAGGCACAAAGTAACATTGAACTCAAGTTGAATTATTTCATATTAGAATGTTACTTAACATTAAGCAAGTCATTAGATTCAATGGCTTTACTTTTAAAAGGGGATAAACAATTAAGTATTAATTTAAATGTCCTAATTTGCACCTTTTATTGCATTAACCATATATGATGACATCTGAGCTCATTAGACTCAAATATGATTTACATTTACAGTACGAAGGAAAAAACATTAGTTCTATCTTATTTATGGAATAATTTGGCAAGCCCGGAACAAGAACACAATGCATTTTTTTTCTAGTAGACACCCAGAGTAGACTAACATGGAAATGTTTATGATAGACTGACATGTTAGAAAGAAAGGGCTGCCACCAAAAATGGTAGCCTTGTTTTACATTCTGCCTTCATTATTGGATTATAATGTTTACTTCCGTGTCCTTTGCTCCACATCAACTGCGGTTGGCAGGAATAAGGAAACATGAGGCAAATTAGATGATATGGAAGGGGAAGGGTGGAACTTGATGCAAAATTGCCTATTTTGGCACCAGCCTTACGCTACTGCTGCTGCGTAGTTCTGCCATTATAGTAATCAACAATATTCTATCATATTCTAAGTTGATTCTCTGATATATGAATTATTTGTTACCTATCATTAGGGGAAACTTTTTAACAAGAAGTAAGCTCTCAATGGGAAGGGAAGCTTCCATGAAATAATCCTAATAATGCATAGAATCAGCGGTCTAAATATACTTTCATCTTCCCCTTATAAGAGGCTAAATTGTATAAACACAATATATAGCTGCTACGTCAAGATTGCCAGTCCTAACTGTAATAAACAGATTTCCATAATAAACAGATTTCCAGATAAGGGAATGTACAGAAATGAAAAAAAACCCTATTTTTACTGCTTTATGTAGATAAATGCTCCCTAGTACAAAATTATTCTCATGTTTGAATGTGTTGTTAAACTATAAGGTAGTCATGTATACAATTTCCAGTATTTCCAGCTATCCCAACTTCCTTGATTACCGCTGATTTTAGGTTTAAATGCTTCATCTAATTTGTACCTTTCCAGATGAATCAGGAGATGCACGGCGCTGCAACAAGAGTTTTGCTACATCCAGGCTTCCATATTTAGCTGCCACATGCAGTGGTGTGAAGCCCTTCTGTAAAATGTCAAAGTGAAAAAATCAGGGTATTTATATATTCTGAATGCTTATTTGCTTTAAAGAAAATCCACGTACTCCCCAGTGTATAACTGGTTAGCTCTTAAATTAAAAGCCAAACTTATCAACAAAGAGGGAAAATAACAAAACTAGAACCACACAAAGGATCTTATCACATTTTCCCACTTGTCTAGCATTCTGGAAATCAAATATCCAAACATGATGGAACTTCAGTATAAAGCTAACATCTGGAAGTACAGAAATGTACTTTCTGTACATGCATTCAGATTTTTCTTAGAGATACTTCTTCAACAGTTGCATTCACAGAACCTTTGACTGTCTCCTATTAAGAGCAGTGTGTGGATTTGGTGAGAAAATGTTTAAAGGAAAGATCATGAACACATGCCTTATTGTGAGCCAGATCATTAGTCTATCAAGGTCGCTACTGTCTCCTCTGACTGGCAGCAAGTCTCTAGCATCTCAGGCAAAATCATCTACTACCCTGATCCTTTTAACTGGAAATGCTAGGGGTTGAAACTTGCGCCTTCTCACAGGCAGAACAGATGCTTTATCACTGATTCATGATCCTTCCCTGAGAAAAGCACCATGCATGCATGATCCTTCCCTGAGAAAAGCACCATGCATGCATGAGGAGCAATTCCCTTTAAACTGCTGTAAGGTAACATCTTAAAGCTTGCTTGGTGTTGGGAGATATTTCAGATTCTACCTTGGTAGCCAAAGAGTGTGCAGCACCCGCCTCTAAGAGAACTGATGCTACATCCAGTTGACCTTCTCGGGCAGAGATGTGCAGGGGTGTATATCCATTAGTAGTGGCAGCATCTGGGTGTGCCATATGTTGCAACAATAGCTGTACAATTTCTGTTTTACCCAGACGAGAGGCAATATGCAGCGGAGTCTGTTCCTCCTACAACTCAAAGTAGGGAAGATGTTAAAACAGGTTTTTTAAAAAATGAGTATTTCTTTCTCTCCCATTTCAAATAACTGATCTACATGTGTTTAAATGGAAGACGCATTTGTAGTACATCTGCATTCTCTCTCTCTCTGCATTCCCTCTCCCTCTCTTCTTCATCATCTTAATCAATAATGATAAATCTTAGCATATCTAGACACCCTTTTGTGGCATAGTGTAAACACCACGAAAGATAGAGTTTAGTACATTTAAACACCTACCCTTGCACGGGCATCAACCAGAGCACCGTTTCTTAGGAGACAGCGGACCACTTCCACTTGTCCTGCACGAGCTGCCATGTGCAATGCAGTCTCCCCCCGCTGCACAAAAAAAAAAAAAAAGATTTCCTTAATTTTTTACAATCAATGAAATGAAAACTGTATTGGTTTGTTTGTATTTCTCAGAGTCTAAAAGAACATAATCATAATATCTGCCCTAAATCTTGAATAATACCCTTTGTTATAAGATTGAAATTAAATGAACACATTCCTCTGAAGGCCACTGCTGAGTGTTTTCCAGAGAGTTGTATATCAAGAATTAAAACGTTAGACCAGTCGATTGAGATGATAGCTGAGATTACTGCATGAATTCTCAACTTTACCATGCTACTAACATTGTTTATGAACATTATTATGGTGCCCAAGAGGAATGCTATTTCTGTTTGTTTGTTTATTAAATTAAAATGCAATCTGAAACGCGTTCCATGTTTAGACTTTCAGAAAATACTCTCTGTTTGAAACTGATTGAGCTTATTTTAAATCAGCTACTATTTTGACCTGTAAATAATAGCTGGAAGCTCTCTGCCCATTTCGAGATCTAGATGCACCATTGGGTGTCTACAAACCTTATTATAATCCAAATAATGTTTTCATTTCAATTATTCCACTTACCGTCAGAAAGAATATGTTTCGTTTTTCTAACTATTCTGGTTGAATTTACACTTAGAAGGTAATCAGTGATTCAACTGCCAGTTTTAAGTGTTACTAAAAGCTCTATTTCACACAAACAACAGCACAGTGTTAACAGTTCTACTTGCCCATATTTAGTACTGTCTTATTACTTCCTTCACACTTGTTTCATTATTTTCTCCTCAAATTTCTTCAAACAAATACTAGAAAACTACTTACATTTTCTTGTATCTTTCTTGCATAGAGATTCCAAACTATTCCTACCCAATATGTTAGGGGACACTGTCAAGGTATTTCAAATCAATGACTTTGTTGTAGATGGTTAATGGAGAAAAAAATTACAAACTCCATTATGAGATTTATATTGAACCCAGAGGAGACTTAATAGGAGACTTATCCACCTTTGGATAAGCTATTTGATTGTGATGACATAGTTAAAATAATGTACATTCTGTCTAACCAACTGAAACATGTTATGTTCAAGATTTCAGGATTTGCCACAGCCACACATCAACTGAAGACAAAAGTTATGTAACCAATGCCGTTAATTGTAAAAATATGCAATTTGTATCAAAATTTGCTTTTAAACAGAGATTGTACATGCATGTACTTTGCATGCAGTTTTACTTGGTTCTTGTTATGTTTCCTTGTCATGTTGCTGAAGTCTTGTAGAAACCTAACCAGTTGAACAATAAATCTTTTACTGCCTAAGGTTATAATTTTTATTTGTTATTTATCCAGCTATAACATTGTTGGTTTAATTTGCCAGAATAGCGAATTACTGACGGGTAGCTGTGTTAGTCTTTTGGAGTAAAAACAGATCTTATGGCAATTTAAAGACTAATAACATTTTATTTCTGCATGTATTTTTGTGGACTAGTATCCATGTTCTCAAATGCTTGAGGATACATGTTTGCTCCCTGAATTGATTTACTTCATTTATACCCCATCTTTTTCCTCAATGGGGACCCAAAGCAGCTTAGACTGTTCTCCTCTCCTCCATTTTATCTTCATAACAACCTGATGAGGTAGGTTAGACTGAAAATGTGTGACTGACCCATGGCAGAGGATGGATTCAAATCTGCATCTCCTAGATCCCCATCCTAAACGCTACTGATATATAAATATTATATATCCAATAAAATGTTGTCATATATAGTTAAACTTACTGGTTAAAAGAAACATCTAAATTGCAGAATTTAGTATTTCTCTTTAAACTTGGCTGATTTAACTTCCTTCCACAGATGTAGGCTATAATCCTACAACCTTACTAAGAAGTAAGTTCCACTGAAATCAACAGGATTTTCTTTTCAGTAAATATGTCTAAAAGTAGGCTGTAAAAATTATTGAGCCAGTACAACGCCTCATGTTAGATACAGTGTGGGGAGACCCAGGTTCATCAGGTTACTAAGCTGTGAAGACCACTGGGAACATTGGCTCAATCACACTCTCTGAACAAACAACGGCACAGGTTGTAGTCGCCATATAATGGGAAGACATATGCACTGCCCTGAGTACCATGGAGTAAGGGCAGAATAAAAATACGACAGACTGCTTACTGTTCTTTTAAATGTCAACCAATTTTCCAATAGACACTTTATTTAAAAACTGTTTATGGTAACTATATCTCATAATACTGAGGCAAAGAAGAACTTATTTCCATGAAAACTTAGGCATGTCAGTACCTCACAAAGATCTTTTTAAAAATTAGTTCAAAGAACCATAAACTACTTAAGATTTTTAAATATTTAAAATGTGCTTCCCTTTAAAAAAGGCAAACATTTTATTTTTATTTATACCTATCTATACAGTCAGAAGACTGATATAAAGGCAAGTTCATAAAACAATGCTATAAAATGTGACTTTTCGTTAAGACGGATGGCAACCCAGCAACACAACAATGACTCAGATTCAAGCAGTACTCACAATGTTAGTGACATCTGGAGAGGCTCCATTCTGCAGCAGAAGGAGAACTATGTTCAAATGGCCCATAAATGCAGCCACATGTATTGGTGTGAGGCCAGACTGTGAAATAAAGCGACAGCAATTTTACTCCTCTGCAGAGCGCTTTGGGGGTCTTTCTCATGTATATAAAAGGAGAGTGGGAAATTAAGAGAAGGAGGAAATAGTGGGAGAGAGATGCTTCTTGAGGAAATGTCTCTACCTCTGTTATAGCTTGGATTGAAGCCCCATATTTCACCAGCAGTTCCATGACTTTAATGCGATTTTTCTTGCAAGCAATGTGCAGTGGAGTAAAACCATTCTGTGCAAAAGACAATCATGTTAGTTAAAACATGCAACCTCAGTGGTCATACAGTGTTAGATTAACCAGATTTCTTCATTAACAGGAGGTTCTGACATACTGAAAAACAGCACGCTCTTGGGCTATTTGACTACCATCTTAGTCCAACACAGAACATGAGCTGCTGCACAAGCAGACACAATATTTTCCAGAGACGTTTTGTGTGTGTGTGTGTGTGTGTGTGTGTGTGTGTGTGTGTGTGTGTGTGTGTGTGAGACACCCATCATGCCCATGAAAATAGCAGTGTATCATGTAACTCAGCATCCAAAACTCTTCAGTGTGGTGAAATCCTACACTACATGGGTTTGAGTACCTTTCCACTCTCTTTCTTGATAGGAAATGTAAATTTTCTTTATATAAAGCCAATTTTTAATTGAAACTTCTAAAAAACACAGTAGGGACAACATCACTACTAATCTATACTTCACCCTAATGATTTCTGTCTTGAGATGTCAGTAGGCCACTCTGAATATCAAGAGAGAACTAATATTATAGCACACTGCATATGAAGATGCTATTGTTCAGTTCAATATTAATAGATTTCATTTATTAATAAAGACTTGTTGAAGGACCAAACAATGTAAAACAAACACATTTTAGAAATCCAAAATACTACTTGTTAGAATAGTAAGCAGAGGAATTCCAAAGTGTCTGTAAA
Organism: Eublepharis macularius; assembly: GCF_028583425.1. Lineage (NCBI taxonomy): Eukaryota > Metazoa > Chordata > Lepidosauria > Squamata > Eublepharidae > Eublepharis > Eublepharis macularius. Next base: position 34,588,816 of record NC_072799.1, on the reverse strand, counting down.
TATATTGCCATTGATTTTGGGTAATTTTATTTTTAAAAAATACTGTAGATGTTATCTAACAACAGTTCACAAACTGATTCAGGAATAGATGAAATCAGCAAGCCATCATAAAACATCACAGAAATAGCTAACATTCACATAAACTAATTCTACAAAACATTCAAAACATTAATAACTTAGCTATCTGGGAAAGAAAATGCATTTTCCTCGGAATAAGATATTGTGATTTTCTAGGAAAATGCAGTATTTTGGCAACATACTATCATTTCCTATTAAACTGATTGCATGGAAGGCTCTTAGAAGTAAATATATATAGAAATAGCTTGTATCTCACACTGGAAAATAAAACTGCATATTAATTAGTTCAGAGTCAGACCTAGCTTCAATGAAGTCATATTTATTTATTTTATTGATGTCTTGACTTCTTTATCCCAATAAATAATATATGTTTGAAAATTTTAGCATGGCTCAAGTTGATTTCTCTAATCACCCACCTTTGGTCCTGACTGCCAGGAAAAAAAAGGCAGGGACATAATATTATAAATTAAATAAACACTCAGTATCTAAAAAGCTTCTGAATGTGAACTTTCACATGGTAATTCAATGAATTGGTAAATTTCAAATATTTCTGCTCATTGTCCTTTATGTGGAGGATAGGAGAATGAGGCAAATCAGAATAAGAGACTCTGGAAGCTGCATTATATAAAAGTCTTTCCACCATGCTGTAAGAGAAAATATACATGTATGCATGTGTCATCAAGTGACAGCCACCTTAAGGCGATCCCATCAAGGGGTTGTCAAGGCAAGTGAGGAGCAGAGGTGGTTTGCAATTTCCTTCCTCTGCAGAGTCTGCCTTGGTAGTTGCCCATCCAAGTACCGACCCAGTTTAGCTTCCAAGATTTGATGAGACCAGGTTATACCATGCTGACTTCCCACTCAAGAACAATATGCTTTGCAGAAATACAGGCCAACTACTTGAAGACAGTGTGGATTTGTTGACTTCTGAAAGTACTTTCCCAATCCTCAGGAATGATTATCAACTCTGACTTTGGAAACTCCAGGAAATATGGGGGCAGTAACCAGGAGGCAGCTTAGCAAGCAAGATATGCCATACATTCTGCCCTCTGAAGCAGCCATTTTCTCCAAGGGAACTGATCTCTGTAGTCTACTCTGGAGATCAGCAGTAATTCCAGGGGAACTGTAGCCTCAGTTTGAGGTTAGTATGTAACTCTACTCTGAGGCAGCTTATGGGATGGATCACAGGGCATACTCCGGCCCTCATCACTTAGGGCTACTGAAGGAGAAGGGGTGCTCCACCAATGGGTGTTGGCACATGTAGCACCAACAGTTGCGAAGCTACTGAGTGGCTAGTAGAACCTGGTACAGGCATGGGGTGATGACACCACTTGTTGGTCCCAGGTTCTCAAAGCCACAATGTTGCATCTGTGGCCACCACCCAACACCTGTTTGTCCCTCCTTCCCCACTAGTGATACTCATGAACCACTGCTGTTGCAACTCAAGTCCTAACAATGGCCGATTCCAGATGGCCCTCCCCATCGTGAAACGTCGCGCGTCGTCGCGCAGAAAACGCGAAATATCGCGTTTTTCTCGCGCGAGTTTTGCGCGACATCGCACAAAACTCATGCGAGAAAATGCGATATTTTGCGTTTTCTGCGCGACGACGCGCGACGGGGAGGGCCATCTGGAATCGGCCAATGTTGCCTGTTCAATTATATAGTCAAACGCCATAGCTATCATCACTTGTATTACCTTTGAATCTTGGACCTGAGAAATATAAAGCTACATGAGTTGTCTGCAACATCTCCCCCCCCCCCGATATCAGCCTTTGGGGGGGGATCTATGAATTTTATATTCCCCCCAGCCCCGGCCCTTCACATCTCTACTTACAACTTTTATCTCCGTTGTCTTTCTCTACATTTCTAACAAATGTCTAATCTGTGTGAATGTGCATACATTCATACACATATATGCATGCATATGTACCTAATGGCATTATGCAATTATTTGGCACCCTTCTAATCCCATTGTCTACAGCGTGTGACTGTTTAAGATAGCACTGTAAGAAAGGAGAAAATTTCTACTGCACAAAAGGCAGGAGGAAAAGTTATGACCCTATGCACCTCTTTGAAATAAATGTTGACAACAAGTTTAGGTGTACCACTGGTAACTAATCACTAACGAGTCATTCACAGTTTGAAACCCAGCTCTTCCACACCAGTTCAATCAGAGATTATGTAAAAGGGCCATCAAACCAAGGAGTAATTATAGCTAAAAAAAATTACCACGTGATTATGAAACATAGCAATGTCTCTCTTTTCTGATATTACATGTTGTAGCCCCCAAGATCTCATGTGTCCACGCAAACACCTTGAGTTTTTCACAGTAGTAGTGGAGAAAGTCTTGCTGATTCCATGTCAGCACAGAACAGTTTCAGCCTATGGCACGGTGAATATGTGCATTTGCAACTGCATTTATGATTAATCTTTTCACATGTCGGAAGTAATAATTGACGTGAAATGTCACAAAGTGAACACCACACAGAGAGGAGAACGCACATAATCATCTTACAATGAACTGAAATGGCTAGAAACCAATTTGAGCAGGATTCTCCCCTGAAGAGGTATTGTGAATAGGCCCAAAGCTGTTAATTCTGTATTGCAACAAGGTCTGGTTTTGTTAACACTTGCTACCGAGCCTATTATTTCCTGCCATTGGGAGGCCAATGTACTTCAGAAGAATTATCTGTAGTTCAAAGTGTTAGTACTCATAAAACCTCTAGGCTTTAGTGAAAATTAGAGTGTTATTTTGTTTTAATAAAACACCATTTTTAATATTAACTGTGAAACAGCTTAAAAATTAAATGAACATTTTTTTTTAATCAGAAGCAAAACTAGTTTTGGGTAATTAGAAGACAACTAAGCAATGTTAGTATTAGTAGCATTCATTAACCAAAATGTATCATGGCATTAAAAAAAAAGATTCCCTTATTCTTAACATAGTTTCAAAACTGTTTTTAGTCAATGAAGTTATCTTGCTGATTAACTAAAATAAAGCATAGAAATCAAGTTGTCAGAATAACCAGGATCATAATACTTTCACTATTATACAGTATAAATGATTATTTATAAAAACTTTATAATATGATAATTATTATAAACTTAGAAAATGTTTTCCTGGAGCCAGAGACATGAGTCAATTATATTAGCAACCCATAGCCTGAAAATTCTATAAGCCCCCAGCCCAAGACTGAGGGTGGGGCCTCCTTTGCAGGGGGTGTGGGGGTGCAGTGCACGACAGCTGCCATCATCCCAGGTTCCAGCAGCTTCTAAAACCCCCTGCAGTAGCTGCACAAGCAGCCTAGATTCAAAATGCCCAGCCAGCCAACCAGCATCAGGCTGGCCCGGCCTGTGGGGTGGGTCCCAGCCGGCAGACCTAGAGAGCTTCCCTCAATCTGCCAGCTGGGTATATGTTGGAGACCCAGCCGGGACCCCACCATACTTCTTTTGCTCTGACTTCCCGCCCACCCCATGGTTCTACAGGACTGTTGGGTTGTTTGTAAATGCTCAGCTGGGTTGGTGGGGTTTGTTCTTTGTTGGTTGTTTTTGAGTTCTGTAACTCGTTTTTAAGGTATTGTGGGCTGATGCTTTTGGCTGTTCAGTCTCTGTCACAACATTGGGGGATGGTGGTTTTGGTATTGACCCAGATCCTTTTGGGGGAAACAGGGCTCCAAGACCAGCTGCTCCATACTTGAGGATCCCCAAGAGGCATTGCAGGGATAACCCAGCTCAGGGGTTGTCAGGGCATGCTCACTCCCAGGTGGCAGGGGGATTCACACAGACATTTGCACCCATGTGGAATCTCATGTCCTGTCAAGCTGTGATTCTCCCTCTCAGTAGGAGGGCTGGGGGTAAAGATGGGGATAAAAGTGGGTTGGCCAATGCTTGGGTCCATGCCCTATGCTGTGTCAAGGCTCCATAAGCTGTAAACCAATAAAGCTGTAGCCTTTTTATTTCCAAGAAGGTGTCATTGTGTCTTGTTTGTCACCTTGCCTTCACCCCCTCACCTCTTTTGGCACTAGACCCACAATAGAAGACAATTGTAATTCAAGTTTACTTTTAAAAATTAGTATGTTATCAATCAATTCAATGATACATGCTGCATTGGCTATCAGGTTTCTCCTTTAACAGTTCTTGAGCCATTCACCTAAGTTTAATTGTTTTAACTCAGGAATTTCAAATATTCATTTTAAAGATGCAAAGAGGCTGTTTCTTCTCAGTACCTTCAAGATTACACTAGTGTGAATTCTAGACATTAACCACAGGTTTGTTAAAACACAGCAGGTAATTTGGCCAGGATGTAAAGAGCTGATTGGATTCAAGAAAGAGGCTTGTGCTGCTGACCCCGTGGAATGTTTGGCTTCCTTCACTGAAATAGGTGACCACCCACGTGATATCACAAGCTGCTTTTTAAAACTGAGCAGGGTTAAAAAAGCAGTTTGCAGCACAAAAACTGATGTTTTAGATACCAAGTATGAAGCCAGATTGGGATTGCAGCATTTATTCCACACTTCTTTTGATCTTGGCTATAAACAAATGTGAATTTAAACGAAAAACACCTTTAATCTTCCCATATCAAAATAATAGCTAAAACACTGTAAATATAGAATTAATAGACAGTGACAATATATTATTAGACAAAGTGGCAACACACTGGGTTGAATCCAGTGCAAAATTTGCACTAGAGCTCTTGCATAAGCCAGAAACACAAGAAAAAGTCTATGGTAACCGCTTGCAACAAGTTAAACATATTGTGTCTCCACTGGCATTTAGGTTACAGAAGATCTTCGGAAAACAATTTCGGGGCACTAAAATAAGCAGGGAGAAACACTGATGTAAAGATCTTTCACATGCAGAACTGTGCCAAGTCCATTTATGTTTCCACTTGCACTTGCACACTGCTGCATCCAAACCAATGTCTGCTTGCTTTGTCCATCTCTACACACTGCTATGATGTATAGTTACCCCAGAGCTGAATAGAAAACGCTACGATCACAGAGTCTTCCTCCCAGCTGGCAGACTCCTGGGGTTGGGTGGCAGTGGGTGCCAAAGGGATCCTGGTAGCGGGGGGGGGGGGGGATGGTGATGGACATAATCACCACAACATACACGTTGGAACTGCCACTTTCACAAGGAATAGCAGAATTGAGGAGACTATGTTCCCACAGAGACACAGTGAATGCTTACCAGAGCACGAGCATTTGGATTAGCTCTCTTGTCCAGCAGGAGTTTGGTGACACGGTAGTGGCCACAGTGTGCAGCAACATGGAGGGCAGTCAGGTAATCTAATGTCACATCATCAACAGGAGCTTTGTGCTGGAGCAAATGTTTGACGCATTCCACGTGATCACCTTGGGCAGCCATGTGAAGTGGAGAAAGCCCATTCTATACCAAAAACAAATACAGACCTGTTAGAATCTTGATAGAAACTGCTACTTTTAAAGAAGCAGATCTGCTTATTGCTGCAAAGGAATCATTTAAAATCATTCAGAGGTCTGTATAGGAACACTGCAAGACTGGCTGAAGGAGATAATCTAAACTGTAATATAAATAAGGCCATTTTCTAGCAAAGAGTTGACATAGTTCATACAATCTCACTCAAATCTGGAAAGGTGACTGGTTGGATCTAGACCATATCTTCTGCTAATGTAAAGGGTGGAGTAATTTCCACCAATCCTCCCTTCCTACTGCAGACCTCTGATTTGCCTCTAGTACTGTTCCTGAGGATCTCCTGCCCTCCCGGAGCTGCATTTTAGGCAGATCAAAGGGATGCAGCAGGAGGCAGGAAAGTTCTGTTCCTTTGACAGAAGTGCATTGAATGAGCAGAAAATTTAATCTGGGTCCAACTCAGCACACACAACTGGGAAAGCATGGCCTTGGGCATGGCTCTTCAGTCTATAGGATACAAAACAGATGTGAGCATACTTACATGATTAATCCCCTTTAAGAGTATGTATGACTCTCTAACCACACAAAAGGGATGGCGATCATGAATACAGAAGTACAATGAGAGTAGGGATTTAGGCTCAAATTAGATGTTGCATCATAATCATAAGGAGTTGGGGGTAGCACATTCTTTTGCTGCAAATATAGGACTGAGTGGGAAAGCCAGCTGTATTCAATCTCAGTCTCTCCCCCCTTACCACCCCCTTGAATAAAATATCAAGTCCCATGATAAATTTTTGGGAGGTCCTTTTTCACTAGCTGAAAAGCTGGCTGGATCTATCCCACAGTATTTTCAGTTTTCACAAAAGGACAAAGTTAGAAATAATTGAGCAGAATTACGTACTTCTCTTTACAGAGTGTAACTCACAGGATGCTACACTCTGGAAGCACGTGGACGTGCTTCCATGTCCTCTTCAAAGCACAGCTTTCAAATAATAGACCCTTTACAGCATCATCACAGCTCCCACAGCAAGGAAAAGACAACAAGCCATTTCTGGCAATCCCAGCCATAGTATATACATTGTGCTGCAAGGGGTTATACATTGTATAACATCTACACAAAACCCCTTGGAAAGTTCATCCATGGATTTGGGGTGAGCTGTCACCAGTATGTGTATGGCACTCAATGGATGAGCTTAACTTGTGTCTAAGGGTTGTGTAAGGGATTGCCTTTGGAAACCATGCCCGTTTACATTGCAAACAGTTCGGACTATGAATGGTTATCTCATTATCACAGGTAACTGATTTCCTTTACAGAAGCGGGATCGGGGGGAGTCCAGTGGCACCTGGTGTGGGCTTTCGGGGATCACAGTTCTCTTCGTCAGATGCATCTGGCGGGGAGGACTGTGATTCTCGAAGGCTTATGCTGCAGTGGAATTGGTTGGTCTTGGAGATGCTGCTGGACTCTTTTTGATTTTGCTACTACAGACTAACACGGCTAACTCCTCTGAAACTTTACAGAAGAAAACTGATCTCCGTATCAGAAGGAGCTGTTTGCATCTCCATATCAGAAGGAGTGTTTGCATCTACTTCGCCCTCCCCTCTCCTCCTCTATATCTGACCAGTTTCTTTTGGCCCGCCATGCATCTGACGAAGAGAACTGTGATTCTCGAAAGCTTATGCTACAATAAAATTGGTTAGTCTTAAAGGTGCTACTGGACTCTTTTTGATTTTGCTACTGCAGACTAACACAGCTAATTCCTCTGGATCTAGTTCCACTGAAAACTTTTTTATTCCAGAAGGCCTGTTTTAGCCTGCAGTTCTTGCAGGCTTTTAATGGCTACTAGCTATTTTTAACTGTTTTTAATATTGCAAGCCACCTTGAGTATTTCTAAATAGAAAGGTGGAGTATAAATGTTAAATAAATAAAAACTATATTCTGGAACTTTTATTTCTGTTGTTTGCAAAGAGCAGTTTCCCAAAATTGTAAACCTTATCAAAGATTAATTGGTCCTAGGAGAGGGACCCAATTTGATATATTTGAGACGAACCATCATGTTACACTGCTATAAGAAGAACAGAGAAGAATTCAACCACAGATGACTGCGTATTTGCCACTGAAAAGGTAGAGGAGCTTACACTTCCTCTGGTCTGCCAATAAGGCAGTCTGTGCTTTGTACACAGACTAAAGACAATTCTTTGTAAGCAAGAGAATAAAGGGACACAACCTCTTGGCATTCAAACAATCAAAGGAAGAGCAATCATGTTTTCCTGTCACCTTTAATGAAACCCAACACTGAACCAATCTCTGCCTTGATCAACTTAATCTGTAATATACCTTCTTATCCCCTTTAAACTACTGCAAACTGCAGTCTTTGGCCACCCATACCAAGGAACATTTGCTTTTCTATTCTACTCATTTTTATTTTTCTTTAATTTCCAGCTTAACATCCAAAAACATGAACATTTGTGATAAAAGCTTGCTCATTTCTTTGTATTTTTAATCGCTGATCTTAATATAGATACTTTACTGTTACTTCTGGATTTTTGTAATGGACCATCTCCTTCAACTGCCAATTTTGTTTCTATCTCCAACATTTATGGTATTATATTAACCTGGTCCATTGGTTGCTTTGCATGGACCATTACCTGATCTGAACCTTTCAAAATCAGGCAAACTGAAAATTAATTTAACTAAAACACTGGTCTGAAATTAAAAATCATTGCAACAAATTGCAAATTGCACACCTTTGTCCTTGCAAGCAGCGGTGCGCCTCGTTCCAGGAGGAGCTCAACAACCTGATCATGTCCACTTCGTGCAGCGCAATGCAGTGGAGTCAGACCATCCTTAAAGCAAAAAAACGGGGAAATGTTAAGGATGGATAGCTTTCTTCCACCCACAGGACATTTCTCTCATTAAACTACATGTGCCCACCAGTAACCGTAACTATAAAGAGAACAGACTTTCCATCAGTAATGTACAAATCTGCAGAAAAATTACCCTTTTATCGAACAGAGGTGTTCCATCATCTCTTAATCATGTGGAGTTTCTCCACCCATGAACACATTCAGTCAGGAAGAAGAAAATATGGCAAGCAATTCAGGGAACCAGCAAGGTAAACTTTTGTACACACTGCACCCCTCCCATGAAACTGCTCCTGGGTAAAATGTTTCCCAGTGGCTTTCACACAGCTGGGGTAATGTACAAAAAAAAAAGCTGTAACTCATTAGCAATGAAGCAAAGAAACAAGCACCAACTCTCCATTTCCCTTTATACATTCTGGAATCTGCTTCTGTGTTCTATCATGCTAAAATGATACATAGCAAATCCTTGCAGTATTTCAGATTGTTTTTGAAATAGAGTGTAGATCAACCCCATGCCAAGAGAGTTCCTATTGGAGGAAAAAATACCCAAAAAGGGAGAATTGAAAAAAGTATAAAAAAAATCCACAAATGGAAAAGCCCTAATTTTCTAAGGCTGAACAGCTAGCAACCATTTGGAAAACTTACTGTGACAGCAGCATCCCTCTGCAATGTTCTTATCACTGCAGAAGAACACCCTGTCCCAAAGCACTTACGCAGGCTCCACAGCCACTGAACACGACAGTTAGCTACAGTCAAGTCAATGAAAGGCTTAAGAAGAAGACAGAGTGCGTTCGAGGTAAGTATAGACCTGGGCTCCTGATATGGTTAGGGAAGGAAAGCAAAGTATTTCAGCAGCTTAAAAAAGGAGGAAAAAACACTATCAAACGAAAGTGCAGAAGGAAAAGATCAGATAGAGAAACAAATGTACCAGAATTATACTGAACATTATTCCGTGCTTCATCATGGTAACATTTTCCTTCTACACATTCAGAGTGACGAAGAGTCAAAGACAATCCAGTACTGGATTACCAGGTTTTCTGGTGCTCAGTGTGGCTGCAGAGTTCCCGTCCTTTCTCTGTGTATGAGGCATAGATTTTCTCTCCAGATACTGCTCATTGAATAGTACAGTTTAAAGCTTATATGGCTCCCTTTCCTTCTTCAAAACTTGTACAGGAGATGACAAAGACCTAAAATAAGTCATGCCAGGTGGCCAGCCAGTCCTCACCGTTCTCTCTCAAAGCACATGCTTTTAATGCTTAGGAATGAGACACAGATACTATGAAAACAGATGACAGAGCCAGAGCTGGATTAAAGTCTCAGTGAAGGGAGTGAAAGAATATGGCTTAGAGCCAACGGAGCGTTTTGTGGACGGAAAGGTTTCTGCCCACAGAATGCAACTTTTTTTTTGCTGCTTCCTCCCACTGCAGCCCAAAGATGGCCCCTGAAAAGCTGCTCCTGGGGAACAGGGAATCCCCAGGAATAGCCCTAGGGGCATTTTGGGCTGCAGTGGGAGGAGGGAGGTGAAGTAGTCATGCTTTAGGGACAGAAATCTTTCTTTCCACAGAAACGTTCTGTTGGATCCAAGCTATTATGAGTATGGGAATCTCTTCAAACCGCTGTACGTGGCTCTAACTTCTCCCAGTGATTTGTGGCTAGTGAGGTGCTCTACAGCTCCAAGCTACTATGTCAGCTGTAGGCCCAAACTGACAGATTCTACCCCTGCCAAGATTCCAGGCAGTTCTACGACCGGGTCCTATTTTCTGTCTTCATCCAAAAGGCAGAGCAATAAAAGTACTATGACAAATCCCTGAGTCCCAGAAGGCTTTATGTACAGCAGGTTGCTCTGTTGAACATATGCCAACTGTTCTGAACATTTTGAGACCTAGGAGGGGAGAGCCCAGAGAAATCCAGACACTGCTCCAATTTGTACTCAGGAAACACGCTATCAAAAGCCAACTCAGAGAGACTAGCAGTTGTTTCTCTTCTGGATTATTAGTAAAATTCAGGGCTTTTACGTTTCATTGTAATCACAAAGAAGTACTGAATTTGAATTCATTAATGTGGTTTGTCAATAACAATATTTTACTGTCTTTCCAGAAAACTAAACTTTGCTTTGGCTAGCTTTCCCTTCTTTCTTAGTTATTATTTTCAGATGTCTGCTGCTTTTCCTTAACACCAGGTTATATATGGCTACAGATCAGCCCACAGTAATTGAGAAACACATGTTCTATATTGCAAAGAAATATAACAATATCATGCACATGTTTGCAGGCTCCATTTCCTGTCAAAGTACACATTCCGTGCATCTGAAACTCCAATGGGAGGAGGGGTGTTGATTGGAAGTGGGGAAACCATGGACAGTAAAAACTATAAGTATCTCTTCTGCATTTACAATTCTTTGCTCCAGGAACAGTTTCCATCTTCAAAGAGTGGGGTCAGATTATAGTTATGCACATATTTGCATGGATTTTGGCCTCCAGAGTAGGAAGCGGTGTTGCATTCAAAAGAGCAGGAGGCAGTTTTCCTGCTGCCAAGACAGCATATGGGGTTGCCAAATCATTGGAAAATAAAGGAGTTAAGTCCTTTTCCAATTGTCAAATGCTGCAATAAGACACACTTGGGACAATCCTGGTACTGCATACTAATGTAACTTAACTGAGACAGCAGAATTTTCTTTGAAAATCGGTTACTTTATTGCCCTTTATACTAGTAGCCATAGCATAACAGAAGGCATATGGACAAACCAAAGGTAAAATAAAAAGGACACTGAAACCAAATAAAAGCCTGATATGGGGACATCACATAATTGCATGACAGTGACAAACAAAACCAAAGCTCTGGAATCTCCCCCACTGTAAACTGCACACAGATGCCACCAACATAACCTTGAGACAGCAAAAGGAAGGAAGCAATGATGACGTCAAGCCTGTGCAAAATAGAATGCCAGAGCTTTGGGATGCTTTCCGAATTGTGTGGGTGTCTCTGTGCTGGCATTTTTGAGTAATGCTACCAGCTGACTAGGATGATAAGCCAAACAATGAAAAGCCTTTTAAAATTTGATTTTTGTGCAAGAAACCGAGGTGTTCCTGTGCAGATCATTTCGTCCACGAGTGAACTACATCTATCTAGCTAAGGCCATTTCCCCACGTCTTAAAAAAAGTGCCCCACTCATGGAATGCTTTTCCATGCGATTTCTGACCTCACCATTTCCAAAATGGATGCAGGCAGCTACGATTCCATTTTTGTGATGCCACAGAAATGGACTCATAACTGCCTGCATCCATTTTGGAAATGGTGCCATCAAAAATCACAGGGAAAAGCTGCCAGCATTCCGTGAGTGGGGCAGTATTTTTAAGATGTGGGGAAATGGCCTACGTAATGTGAGTTCAGAAAATATAAAATATGTTTATTAAAAATATGACTTGAACCATTACAACAGGCATTCAAGCTTGGATGGCATGGATGCCTGAACTGAGATTATGAAATAAGTTAGGTCTGTAACCACATCTTAGAGCTGTAGCTGCATGAGTCAAAAAGGGCATTTGCTTGCGATCGCCCACCTTCTATGTATAAATGAGTCGAGGGTTTTGCAGTTTTTGGTTGATTTTCTATACTAGATGCAAAAATCTGGCTTCTGCCATGTAGCATCCAGTTCTGCAAATAAGCAACATACTGAACTTATGAAGCTGCCTAATACTGAGACAGACTAGAACCAGTGGGGTTGAACCTATGAGGGATTTCCATCCAGACAATAATAATATTTGATTTATATACTGCCCTTCAGGACAACTTAATGTCCACTCAGAGTGATTTACAAAGTGCATTATTATTATCCCCACAACAATCACCCTGTGAGGTGGGTGGGGCTAAGAGAGCTCCCAGAAGCTGTGATTGACCCAAGGTCATCCAGCTGGCTTCAAATGGAGGAGTGGGGGATCAAACCGATTCTCCAGATTAGAGTCCTGCACTCTACCGCTACACCAATGTGACATTCTCCCCTCCCCCTCCCACTGCAGGCTGAAATGTTCCCTAATGTGCTACTCCCGAGGAGCCCTCCCAGCAACAGCACTATGGCCAGGGGGTGGGGGGCTGGAGATCTGCAGCAGGAAGAGGAAGTTATTGAAAATCACTGCCTCCTTCCCCCAGAAATCTGTGTGGGATTCAAACCACCACTATCTGCTCAGACTGGCAATGACTTGCTTCTGCCTTAGACAGAGATATTTTGGGGGCAAGCTACATTCAATAACAGTGGAAACTGCCTCTGAAAGACAGGTCTGGGCATATTCCAGGACAAAGTGAGATTCAATATGCCTGACCAGGGCCGCACAGAAACCAAGCATTGCTGTGGAATACTCTTAAGAATCCTCTGCAGTACCCAGAGGTTCTTTGATGGCCCAATCAGCAAGGAATGGATTTTTGGCATACCTTGGTGCTGAATAAATGTTTGAGATGTCTTTGAAAAAAAGAGTGACCGTTATGAGGAATGTTATGAAGTTATGAAGAAAGTCCAAGTTAAATTGTGACTTCCTGGTCAGAACTCACTGCAGTAAAGACTCCAGATATCTCAATAAGTGAATTTCTGGGCCCTATTGAAACAAACGAAGAGAGAAGAAAGAGGATACATGATAACACATTCAGGGAAAAGAAACACTCACCCTGGTTTTAGCATCGATCTGCCCTCCACGATCCAACAAGAGCTTCACCATGTTTGTGTTGCCCCTTTTGGAAGCCACATGCAGTGGGGTGATTCCATTCTACACCATGAAAAGAACAAACAAAGAGCGTGATGGGCTTGAAGAGGTTCAATGGGAATGGCTTTGCGTTTGGACATGATACAGTATAAGAGATAAGCACAGATGTATCACAGCATACAGAAAACAGTGAGCACTGCCCTATCTGGAGAAAGGTTTATATTGCTATGGTTGGTAAATGCTGCAAACTGGAATTTCAATAGATGCATTTATATGGTAGTGGAAAATTAAAATCTGATTTGTGTCATATTTAATTTTTTTGTTTGACTTAGAATTTTAACATTATAGGTTAAATTCATAAGCGGTGGTACATTTCACCAAGGTTAATTACATTTCTAAGAAATACCAGCACCTAGTCACTGGAATTAATTATTTTAGTGCAATAATACATGGTCAAGTATCTGCAGATGTATGCAAATAAACCTCATGAGAGCAATGTGTGCATACATAATGTGAAGTATGCAACTTTTTAGGACTCTGGGGAAGAAGATCCTCACTGATTTGTAAAGCAACAAGGAAGAAACAATCACCAGAACACCAAACATCACAATCGCACTATATGCAAGACAAAACGCACACATTCATAGCACTTTAGTTCAGACACAATGGAGCCTATTAGCATAACTACAATGAGCATTAAAATGCCCTGATTAGGTAAGAAGATCTTGTCTCATCTTGCATTTTTCAACAAGTATTTTGGATGGAGATTAGTTCTCATGGTAGGAATCAGGAAGATAAAAGCAGCTGAAATATAAATGTCAGCAGGGATATAAAAAAAATTAGAACACTGCAAAGCAATTTAATATGATGTGGCTATTTACCTACTTACAAATAAGATGTAGCTATTTAAAAGAAACCCACACTCTAGTCCTTTCAGACAACAGGTAATTGTGTTCAGCTTTTTGGCAGGAAGATGAAACTAAATCCAGTTCCCTGTTAATCATCCCCACCAACAGACCGGTGTTATTAACCATTTCCTAACAGGTTTTTGGTGTACCACACCAGCAACAGAAAACTTGTACACAGTGCCCATTTTGCATATTGTTCCTCTTCCAACTAAGGATCCACATGCAGAAACATACTAATGTGTACATCTGCCCCTGGTTGAACTGGGGCATAAATCTGTATTTGGCTGATGCTTTGGGGTACAGATATTAAAAATATAAAGCCTGTTATGTACATAAGTATATAATTCATGTACAAAATAATATATATAAGAAATCATCTGCTGAAAAAGAGTTTGGGGATTTTTTTTTGCCAAAAATGATGTTACTCAATTTATTTTTCTATCACTGTACTCTAGAAAGATGAAATAAATGTATTACTATCGGTCACTCTCTTTCTGACTTATTTGTTACTCATCTCCAGCAGAATTAGAAGGCCACTGGGTTTATTCAACTTGACAAAGCAAGGTTGTAAATAGAATTCTCTTGGCATTTCCATTCTGTTCCATAATTTGCAGATTTAAAAGAACAAGCCAACCTGTTCAGTTCATTGTCCATTCATCTATGAAAATAAAACTCTTCATACCCTTGCTGTGAAATCCACAACAGCTCCTCGATTGAGCAGAAGTGTTGCGACATTAACATTTCCATAGTGTGCTGCTATGTGCAAAGGTGTGAAGCCACTCTGTAAAAATTAAAACAGCCTTATCAGGATCACTAACTTTTAATGTTCAACTTTAAAAAAACTGATGCCACATTAAAGCATTAATTTTTCTCAAGTCAGCTTACTAATAGAACTGAAGAATGAATTACATGTTTTTTCCTCAAGAGATAGATAAAAACACTATTCTTCCAGTTTAATATATTGTTTTTCTTTTCACAGCAGCCAGAAGATTAAGATAAAAATTCCCAAATGTATTTGTTCTTGGCTTTACCATTGAGACGAACCACACAGACATTTATGTTGCTGCTCTCTTGATATTGTGCTTTTGATCAGTAACAACAACTTGCTTTTGTAAATCTTCCATAGCAGGTTTTAAGAGCTGCTCTGGCTAGGACACCCATGTCTTTTCCATACCTTATTCCAAGTACAATCAAACATATTAAAATTAGAGGGACAGCACAATGACCACAATATAAGATATGTAGCTGCCTTCAAATGGTTCCCATGTTCTCCATAAACCATACACAAATGGAATTAAAACAGCTTCCATTTTTTACTGTGTTTTTGGCAGACCATTCAAAACTTTTACTTTTCTGCCAAGACTTGTAGAACCCTTTTTAAATGCTTCAGAAAGCTGTGCAGTCTCTAAGCAAGCTCACAGAATAGAGCTATTCACTCCTTGAACCCAGTCATCAGCTTAAGGGAAACCGCCTGATCCAATTTAGCAAAGATTCCTTATTTATTATTTAATTCATTTATACCCTATTTTTCTCCCCAAATAGGAAAGCAAAGGAACTTGCATTATCATTCTAGCTTTCTCCATTTTATCCTCTCAATAACCTTGTTGTGAGGTGAGGTTGAGAAAGAGTGACTGGCCCAGGGTCACTCAACAAGTTTCCATGGCAGAGTAGCAATTCAAACCTGGTTTTCCCAGATCTCAGTCCATAGTTATAACTACTACACCAACTTGGCACAAAACCATGTGTAAAGCCTTCCCCAGCCCTTGTGCATATGAAACATAATTTGCATACCTCTTTGACAAAAAAATCTGTTGAACATGGAGATTTTTGACATGAAAACAGAAATGCCTGAAAACCTCAAACGTTTGTGCAGTGTTTTATGCTAATTTATTGGGTCCAATAGAAGGTATTACATGGTTTTGTTCTGAGAGTTCAGTTGAGCCCTAATGGTAAAAATTCAACATGCACATTACAGTAATATACAATGCAGGTGGTAACTGTGATAATGTGTGAACAAATTATGTACACGGGGATGTACAGTAGAAACAGTTGCAACATCTACAGCAGCTATGCAAATAATTGTCATCTCTCTGAATGCTCCAACATGGAACTGTCACACTTAAACTGCCCTGGGGTCCACTAATTCAAGCTGAAAATATTGCCAAATTTGCCATAGAAGTTGAAATTCCACATAAATGTGAAGAATGCTGGTGGGGAGGGGATGAAGAAGCTTCTCCAACTAGCAATTCACTGCAAACTCTGTACTTCCACAGCACCTGCAAACACCTGGAAGGGGCCATTGCAGTAATTCCTAAAGCAGTCCAGAAAACATGACTCTTTAAAGCGCTCAAAGGTCTGGAAAGCTGTATATAGTTTAAAGGACACAAGAGGTACTGATAATCATCTGACAAATAAGACACATTACAATAAGCTGAGATCTGGAATGCCCTCTCCTATTCTGATCTCTATATTTCTTACTGTACTTTAGATGTGTTAACAAATCATAGTTAACAATCCACAGCTTGCTCAAACGAGACAAGTAATTAAACCATAGTTAGAGAGCAGGTGCCAAAATAGAAACTCCGTCAGCATTAGGTTGAAGATGGTTTAACAAACCACCATTTGGACAAACTTCAGTTTATTATTACATACAAATCATCAAACCATGGTTTGAGTTGTGCTCCTCCCTTTTGGAGATAGCATCTTGGGACTGTGGTAGGAGGCAGCTAACGAGCATAAATGACAGCTTATGCGCATACGCAGACAAACACCTGAGTGTTTTTCCTTGGCTGATACTGGGTGCTGCTGTTCCTGGCTTCTGCTTATCTGTCAGGCATGATGTTATCTAGAAATAGACAACACAGAGCAGTTTCCCTAACAGCTTCTTTGAAAATTCCCACTCTGCCAACTGGGATTCTTTAGGTTTTTGTTATTATTGGATATTGGTTAGGAGCCAACACTCAGCTGCCAACATTCTAACTTGCTTCCTTATTCATTCTTTTACCTTGGAACTCTCTCCCTTTGTTCCAAATAGATAAAAATTCTCATTTTCATAAACTGAAGCCAGAGCGGTAATAACTATTTTCCCTCTGGAAATTGCCTTTATTCAACATTTCCTTGCACATTTACATGATGTATAATTTAAGTTTTAAACTAAGGTTGTGAATCCCTATTAACTGCCTTTATATGACAGATACATACTACCTGATATAATTAGACACAAGATGCCAACCCAAACTCCAGCAATTTCTGAAGATACCTGGAATTGTTACTGTTAGTGCTGTACAGACGGGAGTTAGTTATTTGGTCTTGTCTAATGGTCAGTAAGTGTGTCTGCACCTAAAATTATGTTACTAGCATCACAATATGAAACATTCTGTGAGAGAATAAAATTGTTTCAAGAAATCATGGACAGCACAGAGTTAAGATTGCTTCTTACAAACTGTATTGATAAATTCTGAGATTGCATCATTTTGCAGCACAGTTCTGTGAGCAACTACCTTATAAACACCATGCTTCAGATCTGCATTTGTGAATACAGGATAATATTACATTAATTTGTGCTGTATTCCTCCATATATCTATTACAGTCCCCAGTTCCTTTAATTAAAACATTTTGGGACCATCTCAAGCAAAAGCATGTATCTTCCACTGGTTCATATTTACAAAGGACATATGATTCAGCTGGAATTGCACACTGCCCAAAGAACCAACCAATCATCCTTCAGAAGAATACAGGGTGTGGGCAGGGGGAGGGGGGATAGGTAAAAAAAATATTGTTCTTGGTACCTCAGTAGTCCTATTCACCATCATCTGTTGCAGCATGTTTTGGAAAAAAGAGGAAAGATATTACAGATTGGCCAGAGGACAGAGAAGTATGTTGTTCACTGGAATGAATTATTTTGTTGTTATGGAAAAAGCCTAATAAGCATAAGTTAGTTTTAAATTGAATGTACGCAACTCACATTCCCATGGGCCACAAACCAGTATCCTACTTCACAGCAATTCTCCTTCAGCTCTTGTTTTACACCGGTAGATGATCAAATTAACAAAGCCTGACTCTGATAATTTAAAGATTAAACTGTTTTTGTTGGAGTAGATTTTCCAAGACCAAGAGTGCCCCATTCTTACTGACTCCTAGTGAAAGAAAAACTTAAAATGGAAACATGATTTGTGCCTTTGAAAATCAACTCTATTTCCTCTTGCAATTCCACCATGAGGAAAAAAAGCCAGTATTGCAGGTACTGGTTTCAGCAACCATTATTATAGGAGGAGCAAGCAATATTATTTGCATGAATCTTTTTTAAAGTAATGAAATGGACATGTGTGTCTTAGTGCGTTACACTTTGTAGGCATACATACAAGATGTTTTGTATGTACACTTGAAATGTAAATCATAATGTGATTAAAATTATGTAGGTACACCCTCAGGAAGCTAGCTGCAGCTCCTTGCCAAGTATACACTGAGTGACAAACCTGTATAACATATGAAACCACCCCCAGTGGCACCCACCTTGGCTACACAGATCCCAGCAGCATCAAGAAAAATGAATTTTTACCTTGGACTGAACATCAGCATTGTGGTCATTCTGAAGCAGAAGTGCAGCTGATTTGGTATCATCTTTCCTGGCAGCAATGTGCAATGCGGGCAACCGTACTTTACCCTTGGTGTCGTTCTCCAGAAGGATAGCCACTGCCTGATTGTGCCCTTGCTGCAGCGCAACTGCTAGGGGAGTGAAACCATCCTGTGGGAGAAGAAAGATAATGCTCTGCATGTAGCCAGAACTGAAACAAAGCCTTCCAAAAACCTGGAGTGCCCACAAAAGTATAGCATCCTTCAATGCATCCATTCTTATTAGCCTTGGAGTGAGAAACTGAACTTTTGACACCCCTATCGAGACTCTGCTTATTGTACTACATTGAACCTTATCTCCAAATACATTTTGTGCCTCATTTCATATCTGACTTACTGGCATCTTCAAATATTAAACTATGAATTTTAAGAAGAATATATTTCCAGGCTGGTAATATATTAGGCCAAGAAAAGGCTAAGCATACAACTATATAGAATATATCACAAATATATTGAAGATGCTGAATTTCTCTACCAGGAAAAAAATGGCATTCCTTTACCATTTAGATTAGGGGAAATAATTTCAGAAGAATTGTAGAGCAATTCGGGGAAGACATATTTAAAAATAGCTAAAGTTTAAGGAGTTTCAAAGATTTTCTGTGGCCACAATCCAAAGAATGATGTTAGAAATGTGTATGTGAGATTCCTCCCAAGAGGGATTCTAAGTAGACCTGCTTAGAATTGTTTGAGAGGGGAAGCTGATCTAGGAGCACAGAGGAGAACAAAGTTCAGAGTCCAGGAATGGCTGGCAAGTCAAGAGAAGAGCCTAATGGACAAGGATAGAGAATCTCATAAGTAGAGGTGGGCACGATCCAGAACAAAAATACTGATCAAGCTGATCGTAGATCGGCGCTGTTGATGATCCCAAATTAACGATCCACACCTATCATCTCCCGTTTCCGATCCGTGGATCATGCAGGCCAAAGCAGAGGGGCGCCCCGCTGTTCCCAGCGATACAGGAATGGTGGCTGATGCCGGTGGCATCTGTGTTTGGCTGTCTGTGTTTGGCCGTCAGAGCTGCCTATCAGGGTTTGCAGGGATGAGATTGGAGTGCCCGTGGCTACAGAACACCCCCTTCCCCCTTCCTCCCTTGGGTGTCTTCTCCCAGCTGGTGACTGCTTTGCTGCTCCGTGGTTGGAAGGAAGCCCTGCTGATCAAGGCAAGCTGGGCTTCCATTCGGGTTTCCAGGGTGACAGAAGGAGGGCAAACACAGCTCAGGCATTCCCCTGGCTCCGTTGCCAGGGGAATAGATTGCTGGCACCTGAGTGTCTGGCTTCCCGATCTGAGCACCATCGCCCCGATCCAGCCCCCCTCCCAACCGCTGGATTGTTGGCCGTGCCCGAGCACGATCCACCGGGTCCCGATCACGCGATTGCCATTATCGTGGGTTTTTTTCGATCATAATGCGGATCGTGCCCATCTCTACTCATAAGAACTCAAATCTGGGTGCATTATGTACCCTCATTCTTTAGCAAATGTACAGATGAACTTCTATGGAAATAGCCTTTCCCAATGCATTTGGCTTCTTAACCTGAGGTTTTAACTATTTTTTAGCTGTAGACCTTAGACTTTTTCAAATGTTATATCTGGGGGGATCCAGCCACAAGTACCAAGGGTGTATTTTCTGCTTCATTACATGCTGCACTAAAGCCATGGTAGCTTTCAGAGAAGCAGAAAATACACATGGTGTATACTGCCCTTATTGCCCTTATTGGGAGAATCATGAGTAGCATGTGCTCCTGGTATGTGTGGTTGGATAACCTCAAACGTAACATCTGAAAAAGTCTCCTAAATGTCAGGTCAAGCCCTAAGACCTGGAAATCCTAATACGAGGCCCCATGTGTGTCCAAGTTTCAAAAGCATTCTGGAAGAGTGAAAAATTGAGGGGAAAGACCTCTGAAAGAGAAATTACACACTTCTTGGACTGTGGTGATTATTGTTGGTACTTTTTGCACTGAAGTGTCAAATAACCACTTTAAGGTACAATAACTCTTAGACTTGATATGGAAGCAAATATGACTAGAATATTATTCTCAAATATCATGTTAGTTACGTGACCCTATTCTGGAGTGAAACCAAGACCTTAGTTGAAATAAGACAACACCTTCATATTAACGCATAACAGATAAAGACAGAACTGTGGGTTTCACGATTCTCCAGTGATTCATTTGCAAATGCTGTTTCTCCCAGGTTGCTTAGCAACCACACAGGATTTCATAGTCCAGCAACGCTGCAATGGTAACATGATCTCAGTGCATCCCAGCAACAGAAAGGATTATTTTAGGAAGCATCATCAAATGCAAAAGTATCCACTGAATGAAAGGGTAGCGAAACAGCTGTTAACAAAAGGCGAGCTTGGATCAAGTGCAACTAAATAAATGCCATACCATTTTGAATACCCTGTGGAGGGTTAACTCAATACCGAGGAAGGTGTCAAATGCAAGCAGTGACCAGAGACCACTTCTCATTACACAACTGACAAAAATGGAAGGGCATTATGGAAGGTTACCAAATGTTTCCATGAATAAATACTTATCCATTTTTATTAATGGACTTTAGAATGCTTTATAGTAGCAAAATAGTAACTTGGGAAATAATTGGGCATGTAAAGTTAATTTGGTTCCATAGATCATAAAGTATATATTGAATTTGGCCTGAACAGCAACTGGATCCAATGCCAATAATGAAGGATTCACTATTAGCTGTTATAACTAGGTGAACTCTCTATGTACAGAGGCAGGCCTTGCTTGAAGCATCTTGCTAGCCACTTTTGTAGAATAGATGGACTTCTAGCCTGATCTAGCATGATGCTTCTTATATATTTATACTGATGAAGGCTTTCTTAAGCACATCATTATTTGACAACAGCTGAAGCTGCAAGAGTTGTCTTCAAGATGTGTTCCAGGTATTAAGGCCCTCAGCAAAATGCCTTCTGGTACCTCCCCCATAATCAGTACCCCACATCTCATTCTACAGCTAGCTTCTCAGCTGCTTGCTCACTGTTCTCTAGGCCCCATTGCCTCCTTGGAGTCTCCATTACACTCATCGCCACAAGCAAAGGAGTGACCATAGGGAATAGGCAAGATGGCAAATAAATGGTTGAGGATAATGGCTGCTGCACTATCAAATTGCCAGGGACTCTAGACATCAACGAAAAAGAAGAGACACTAGGTGCCCAGAAGGGCAAATCAGAAGCCAGCTGCAGCTGCTGCTATTCCTCTTGTTCCCTGTTCAGGAAATGATAGCAAAGGGCAGTACAGTGACTAAGCTGATAACCATCCTACTAGCCTCTCCGCTCTCCATTGATGGCAGCTACAAGGGAAGAGAGATCCCAAAATGAGAGAGGCTCCTCCCTGGGCCAAGTCCTTGTTAAAGGACACTTTGTCAGGGGTCAAAGATGAATCCATTAATTAAAAACTTCAGTAAACAGAAACATTTTGCCCTGGTATCTAAAAGAAAATAATGCAAGCGACAGGAGAGCCTCAAAGGAAAGGGCATTCCACAAGCAAGGTTAGAGGTGGGAAATCTGGATCTGGGATTCAGGAATCCCCAAAAAATTCAGGATTCCCAAAATACAGGAAAGATTCTTTGATCTGGTTCAGACAGAGCAGAGAAATCTGGGTTAATTCGGCCATTATTTCCTAGACGGAAACATTCGGAGCCTATCTAAGGAGTTGGGAGTTTATTTTTCACCAGATTTGCAGGGAACCTACTCCTGAGTGTTCTCTAAAGACTGACCAAGTTTCAGGAGATTGGACCTGCAGTCCAATTCTATGGGCCCCTGGACAAGGTGCCCCCAGACATTGTTTTCTATGGGAAAAACTATATGGGGGCTATCCAGGAGGCTGTGGGTGGCATTTTCTAAGCAAACTCCACTAAAATTGCAGGGAACCCACTACTGACTGTCCTCTAAAAATACACACACACACACACACGCACGCACAAAAATTTCGGGATGTTTGGGTCCAATTCTGTGCTGTACCATTTTTTTCTATGAGGAAAAGTCAGCGCTGACTTCCACTGCAGAAACGCATCGGGGCAAGGCTGCCAAGGCCAAGGCACACTCCCAAATGCAAGTGTATCCCAGAGAAAGCCCAACAGATACAAACTGAAACAAGGGAATGGTATTCGACTGAATTAAAGCGAATCAAGGAGACCAACATCAAAACAGAGAATCATGTCAAAACTGAGAATTTCACCCAAATCAAAATGAAACAAGGGACACTGTTGCAACTTAGCCTACACTCACAGAAGCCAGGCAGAAAAGAAGAACTCCTGTATGGACAGCCCACTAACTTCCCGCTCACTGCCTCTCTCCCCCTCCCTCTTGTCTCTCTCCCTTCTATCCTCCCCCTCCCCTCTATCACAAAAAGGCAGAAAATGCTGCTTCTTTGCAAGGATGAGCAAGGGTAACAGCTAAGCAGCATCCCCCAAATCAACCTGGATTTACATAAATTTACTTGGGGGTCTAAGAGCAAAACTACACGAGACGAGTTACACGAGGCTATGCAAGTGTCTAGAATCATGCCTGCTCCTACCTGCCTGTGTCCATTTTATCCCAAGAGAACACATGTCCTGCACATGTCGGGGAACTGGCGTAGTCGCAGTTGCAAGTGTCCATGGTCATAATCAGCGAGTTGTAATTGCAGAGTGTCAATTTTGGATGGCTTCCACTTCCCTCTCCCTACTTTTTGCCCTTAGATCCAGCTTACGTCCAAACTGCTTTGCTTTTAATATGGAATGTTTTAAATTCTCCCGTTTTTTAGTTGATGCTGCCACCTCCCTACTCCTCCTTCCTGCACCCTCTTCCTCCTGTAACTTCCTCCTCTTCCTCTCCATGCAGCATCTTCAGTCAGGATAAGGAGGAGGTGGGAAGAAAGATCGTGGCAACATGATTGAGCATCTGAACAAAAATTCAGAAACATGCCTGGTACATGAACCTGAAAAGAACTGGGCGGGGGGGGGGGGTACTTGTTCTCCAGTTTGGCTTGGCAATAAAGAGCAAATTGGGTAAAATCTGGCCATTACTTCCAATGGGAAATGCTATTCAGGGCTTTCCGAGGATCTGGGGGGATTTTAGGACCAAATTTTACCAAATTTGCTGGGGACCTATTTCTAGCTGTGCTCTAAAGATTCCTCATAAAGATTGGACTTTGGGGGGGGGCACTTTATGGGCCCTGAAAGAAGATACCCCCAGCCACCTCAAATCTCTATTATTATCTGTGGGGAAAACTAGGGAAGTTATCTTGTTGGCTAGGGTGGCATTTTGCAAGCAAAAGCCACCAAATTTGTAGGAAACCTACTCCTCATTGGTCTTCTAAAGACCCCCCCCCCCAAGTTTCAGGGAGTCTGAACCCTGGGAAAGGCATGATCGATGGGTTTCCCAGTTGCGGTCATTTTCTCTCCACAATAGTAAAAATGGGCTGGCTGATGGCACCTTTTGGGGGGGGGGGAGCTAAAATGGCTCCCCAAGGTCCAATCTCCCTGAAACTTGGAGGTCTTTAGAGGACAGTTAACAGTAGGTCCCCTGAAAATTTTGTAGGTTTATTTGGCAAAATGCCACCTCCATCTCCCTGGATACCCCCCAGTTTCCCCCATAGATAATAATGGAGATCTGAGGTGGCTGGGGACAAATAGACAGGAAAGAGTTGATTCTGGCTGACAGCGAGAAATGCTGTTGTGGCTTCCAAAGTGGGGATTGCCCACCCCCTTCCTGGTGGGCCGAGCTGCAAGATCTCAGCAGAGGTGTGGAACCCCTGTTTACAGCTCCCCTCACAGGAAACCCGCTGGGTTTGTTCCCCAATACATCCAATTGAGTAAACAAGACTCAGAAAAGCTGCAAAGGAAGGTATGAGCATGTGCAAAGAGAAGGTGCATCATGGGTTACCATCTCTCATCTGGGAGGAATGGAGAAGAAACACGTGCCAATCCGAGCACGGGATCGAGTGCGGTGTGGCCACGGTATGCGAGTGACCAGGAAAGCAATGGGGAAACTCGTGTAAGTGCATTCTCGTGTCAT
This sequence comes from Eublepharis macularius, assembly GCF_028583425.1. Classification (NCBI taxonomy): domain Eukaryota; kingdom Metazoa; phylum Chordata; class Lepidosauria; order Squamata; family Eublepharidae; genus Eublepharis; species Eublepharis macularius. Next base: position 34,564,237 of record NC_072799.1, on the reverse strand, counting down.
ACGTGTGTAGTTTGGCTCTAAATTCAGGTAAACGAATCGGATCCACGATTCTCTAATGTGATTCAGGAAAGCCAGGTTTTGCCAAATCAGCAAAAATCTAGCTTTTCTCACAAATCTTGGACCTGGATTGTATACCCCTAGACCAGGATTCACTATTGAAAAAGTCCTACCTTAATTAATGAGTGTTGGTGAAACATTCCAGTTTGCTGCCCTGGCCTCCTTGGTATCCCAACAATTTTGTCTTACTATGATTATACTATGTTCCTTTAATAAATCTGTGACCTTTTCTTTATTCCTTTGCCTCATTTCACCAAATCTGAGTATTGTACCTCAGTAGCAGTGCTCTGGTTGGCTCCATTTTCCAGAAGGTATTTCACCACCTCAATGTGGTTTTCTTGAGCTGCCATGTATAAAGGAGTGAAGCCATTCTGGAGAAAAACATGAGGAAAAATGTTATACTAGGTTTACATTACGTATATCAAAAGGTAAATATGCCAAAACAAACTTGAGCTGTCATTAAAAGAAATACCATTTACCAAAACATAAACACACAAATAGAAGGTAAAAAGGAAACAACTGTTGTACTGAAAATGTCAATGCTGATAAATACAGTTCTACTATTTAAATTCATGTACTAAGTCCTAAATTTTAAAACTGCTGCATCAGTACCAGCCATTGACTTGAAACTTGCTTCAGCATAAGTACTAAATATTCCACCTCTTAAACAATTATGTTGCAAACTGTCCTGTGCATGAGACAAGGAAGGAAGGAAGGAAGGAAGGAAGGAAGGAAGGAAGGAAGGAAGGAAGGAAGGAAGGAAGGAAGGAAGGAAGGAAGGAAATGCAGTGGGTGATGAAATGTCATGTGTTTCTTTGAAAAAATATTAGTTTTTGGTAGCTTGATTATTGCATGACCATGCTTATAACTTGGAAACAGAAATGTACACACAATGCAGCATTCCCGATTGCAGCAATAATAGCTTGGTTGGGGGCTGGAATTTGCCTCCTCGTAGGAGGGAGAGGCAGTGGGATTTTCCTGGGCATCTGGGAATCACTGGAGGAGCGGAGCCAGAGGCCTTATAAGGCTGCTCAGCTCCTCAGGGCGGAGGTCCAAGAGCGACCCCAGGGCCTGACCCGTATCACTAGTTAGACCCTTGCTGTGTTGACAGTTATGTTGTTGTTATTTACTAAAGTGGCCCTTCAGTTCCCAACTCTTGTATTTGTCTCTATTCTAACTGGGGGGCAAACACACACTACTTTTAAACACCTTACAGTTTATAAAGTTATTAGGTAAGAATTCCAAGCAACCTACAGGGCTTTTATGTTAATCATGAACAAAATCCATGGATCTGATTTTAAAAAGGCTCCTTTTTTGTTTCATATCTCACTACCCAACCACACATTACACAGTCCTCAAGTTCCCAGCGTGTCTGCCCTGGCCCTGTGGGCCAGGAGTAATCTGGAAGTTCTGTGTTCAGGGAACACAGAAAGAAGGAGACTTAAGACTGTTAAGGGCTAATCCCTTTCAGAATCAGAGTTTTGAGTGGCAGGCTACTCCAAGCTTTGGATTGGGTAGCCTGGCCTGGAAAGAGAAGGATTTTTTTTCAGTCCTAGCAGAGAGAGATCCCGTGTGAAGGAGTTGAGAGATGGAGTCCTTCTGAAGAGCAGTTTCAACACTGGCAGGAGAACTGGGAAAGTTGGCAAGGAAGTTTGGGAAGTAGGTGCAGATTTCCAAATGGACCAAAGGAAGGGTAGATCTTCTAAGGAGAGATTTTCCCTACCCAGTCAAACAGGGCGGTAGCTCTGAAAAGTGGAGAGATCCTTGGTTGGGTGTGGTTCAAAACTTTCTGTAGAGACCTTTAGATTCAGTTAACGACTGAAGGAAAGCACTGGTATGTGAAGAGGGGGGGCTTGGGGTACTAGAAAGTGGGTACCAGCCTTCCTAACCCCAGAAGAGAAAGAGAATACTGAAATCTATATATATAAAGACAAGTGTCCTGACTGCCTCATCATCACCCAGCCCAAACCCCTAGACCTAGAAACATGAAATTTGAGGAGAACATTCTTTTCATGATGTAAACACCCACTAAGAAGGAATTTAAAGAAATTTGCCCCCTAAGGCAGGGGTGGGCAAATTGCGGCCTGCGGGCCACATGCGGCCCACTACAGAGTTTTTTGTGGTCCACCAAGACAGTCAGAAAAATCTACCTTGAACCGAGATTTCCTTCATTTCCTTCATTCCTACATTTGTCTCATTAAACTGATTCTAAAATTAAATGTGCTTGCAGCTATAGATGATATGAAATTAGCAGAATAAATAAATTGAATAAAACTACCACTATTATATTTAATTTATATTTATTGATTTTTATGATACAATTTATACCTTTTCTGAAATGCAAAGTTAACTAATGAATGCAATCATTTTAAAAGGTGCGGCCCTCCGCTAACCTCCACTCCCACAAAGTGGCCCCCGAGCCAAAACAATCGCCCACACCTGCCCTAAGGGGGAAAAAAGGGATCAAATGTGTTTTCCCAAAGGGAGACAGCTTCCCTGTGTGGCTGGCAGGCTGCTGCCTGCTTGCAACCCTGCCCACTGCCAGCTCAGCCACTCTTCCCTGATTGGGCTAGCCTTTCAAGGTCATTTGCATATGCAGGCTGATTTGGCCTCATAACATTCCACACCTCATCGCTCCCAGAGAAAGTTCGAACACAGAGTCATTTGCATATGCACCCCACCCCCTTCTAAACAGTATGAAGTTGCTATTGGGAGTCATAGAATGTGTCCTGAGGTAAAATGCACCTCCCAGTCTTCCCCTCAAAGTTCACTAGGGTTGCCAATCTCCCTGTGGGCCCTGGCTTTCCTGTGTGGCTGGCAGGCTTCTGCCTGCTTGCACTCCCTCTCTCTGACTGGTCAGCTGTGCAACTCTATGTTCTGAAGTAAAAATCAGGTAAAGGAAACTGCAGACAGTTGAAGAAAGACGGTACAAGACTCCTGAATAGAGATGGGCACAAACAGAAAAAAAAGCAAACATGATGTTCGTTGTTTGTTGCCATCTACGAACAGGGACTCACAAACAACCACAAACACGGCCCTGTTCATGAACACGTTCTTGGTTGGCTGTTCGTGGGGGCCAGCAGGCTCTCCTCCAGCCATCATCCAAGTCAAGATCCCTACTGCACCACTCCCAGAAACCTGACCTGAGCAGGCACCAGGAAAGGTACCAATAATAAATAATAGCTTGGTCCCAGAGCCTGGCAACAGCCCTGGAACTTGAAGGGGTAGATCCCTATCCCACCACACAAAATTCAAGCTCCAATGCACTCTATCAAAATGCCAATAGCAGCTGTCTCTCCCTCTCCAAAGCCAGAGCTTGGAGCCCTTTCCCCCCTGGTCTTTGTTCCCTTGTAACAAATTTGGAGCTCCACACTTGAAAGGAAGACCTACCTACCAAGCTAAATTGGGCTTAGATTGGGGTTTCCAGGGCAACAGCAGCAGTTCAGACAGAGTTCACACAATCCTTGACTAAGTTGCCAAAGGAATTGAATGCAGGTGCAAGACTGTCTGGCTTGACGAACAGCAATGAACAGCAACGAACGGGGCTCGCAAGGACCACCTGTTTGTTTAAAATGGGACCTCACAAACAGCTTTTTCGCGACAGCAGATTGGGCTGTTTGTGGCTTTTTTTTGTTCGTATTACTGTTCGTGCCCATCTCTACTTCTCAATAGGGATAACATGCTTCCGTTTATTCAAACATCTTTGTGAAACTGGGTACTATGCTATTATATTACAAAACCAACTAAAAAAACCACACACACACACACGAAAAAATGTTACATACTCATAAGTATTATAATTGGATTTAAAGTAGTTAAATACTGTAGTGAAGCATGGGTATCAAGCTAGTAAAGTATGTTAGAGTGCTTGGGAGAAAAACAGGGGAACCAAAGTCTCAAAACAGAAGCCTTAAGTAACAGTGAATAGCAGCAGAATGGAAGCCTGTGCATGTTCTGAATTTTACGCGAGAAATTTTCAACCCCTGACTTCACCTGACCTTTCCCTGCTAATGTAAATAAACTATTTAGATTTTTTTGGAATTTTAAAAATGCCTCTGGAACCATTTCTGTGGTTTAAGGACAAGAGAACGTCATAGCATGTTATACAGAAAACTTGCTGGCCCTAAGCAGGTCTGACTGGTAGCTAAATAGGAGACATACTTAGAACTTTAGGTATGCAGCCTAGAGTTTCACAGATGAGATATAAATATCATAAATAAGTAAACATTTTAAGATAAGTAAATGACTTTGATAGTTATGAGAAAAGGTAGGCACAAATGCTTGCTAGGCCCTTTTTGCTGCCAAATTTAATTTATTTAAGAACATCCATATGTCACCTTTCCATTCAATTTAGGGTCTCAAACTTCTGGAGTTTGGACATGATGACTGAGAAGGCCCTTTCTCAAGGCGCTGATCATCTAACCTCAGGTGGCAAGGGCAACCAGAGCAAGGACTCTGACCAATGTGATCAGGTAGGCTTACATAGGAATAGGTGGTCCTTAGGGTATATTGGTCCCCAGCCATATGAACCATACTAATACCAGCTTCCAGCCACACAAGGTTTTGTATGATATGAATTGCATCAGTATATTTTAAGACCTGTGCATGCATTTTTTTAAAAATGGTCAGTGGCCAAGATACTATGCACTGGAATGTGTTTTAATTATGTCAAAAATCCCCTTTGGTTCACAAAACAGGTGAGTCCATTAGAATCTCCTTGGAAGAAGGAAGATTTCTTGTAACATACTAATTAAAAACAAAAACAAATAGTGTTGGTGACAGATATCCTAAAGAATCTGGCCTGCAGACATAGTCTTGATGGTTTTACTAGTAACAGCTGACTAAAGTCCCCCCCCCCCTAGTTCTTCTATAAAGCTGCCTTGGTATCAAGAAAGATGGAATTGAGGATAGAATTAAATCTAGCAAGTGGAAATAGGCAGGCATGCCTCAACTGTCAGGACAAGAGCAAAGGATGGAAAATAAATAATTTTGAGGGATTAGCTTAATACGTTCTTTCAGGGGACCCTAAAGAAATTGCTAGGTGACCTTTTGATCTGACTTTTAAATGCATTTCTTTCTGCCAGTTTTCCTTGTAGTGTGTGCATTGTACGTAACATACCACTTAGAAAAGATGGGCCATTACACAGCTCACACCAATGTTACCTAGATAGTGTGCCAATCAATTTCCTTCTTCTTGATTATAATGATAGGCTTCTGATCCCCAAAATGCTACAAACTGGAAGTTCCTGATGTTGCTGGAGAGAGCTATTCATCTACTTACAGAACTATATCAAACATCATTTTGTAAGTGGAAAACACCTCAGTTAATAAAACAAACAGAAAATGAGAAATGAGAATCCTCCTTATTTAAAGCATTTAAATTCTTATATAACAGATTTCTAACCCACATTTCAACCATAGCTTCATAGTATGCAACATACAACATATGTAGTTTGCAATACAATTAAAACATCAATTTTGCAACCAATACAACATTAATTAAAAATTAATTTGCATTAGTAGTCCAGCAGGATAAAAAATGATCACAATGTTCAGGATCATAGGAGAAGGAGAAGAGAGAGGGTGAACACTCTCAAACATAATAACATAATAAACAATTGAATTAAAGGCCTGGATTAAAGATATGTTTTCACCTACAAGCATAGAAGTAAGGTGCTAGGCAAGCAGAGAGCTGGGAGGGAAATAGAGAGCTGAGTGACAGGTTGTTCCCTCCTCTCTGATTGGCCAGTGAGAACCAGCCTTCAGGCTGATGGTTATTGACAGAATTGTTCAGAGAGAGTTTGTGAATGAGTCTGACAAAGAAGGTCAAACAGGTTCCCCTTTGGAGTGACGGATAAGGAAATTTCTGCCTTAACTGTAACATCACTACCCTGAAGAAGAATTCTATTTAGTATTCTACCCTGAATAAGAATTGTTTCTTAGTATAAGAGTCAGCAGAAGATGAAGCCTGCTTGGCACAGACACCATAGAACTGGGACTCTGTTTTGGCAAGAGTGATTGGATAGTAGGTTAGACTCCCTTTCAAGCCAAAAGAAGAAGGGTTATATCTTCTTAGAAGATTAATTCCTGCCCAGATTCTAAAGGGAGTTTGGCTCTGATGAGAACTCCCACATCTCCTGTGAAGGGAAAACAGTTGTAAACTAATTTCAGGAAACCTGAGCTGTCATAGGAAACTCTGTGAAGAAACATTGTTGCTGTAACTTAAGTATTAAGTAAAATACCTCTTACTGCTAAAAACTAAGAAAATAAGAAACTAAGAGCCAAACCTCACAAGACGAGTTACACGAGGCTGTGTGAGTATCTAGAATCATGTCTGCTACCTGCCCATGTCCATTTTACCCAGGGTGAACACGTGTCCTCTAGCTCTAGTTCATGCGTCAGGGAACTGGTGTAGTCACGGTTACGAGTATCCATAGTCATAATCAGTGAGTTGTCATTGCAGAGCATTGATTTTGGGCGGCTTCCACTTCTCTCTTTTTGCCCTTTGATCTGGCTTATGTCCAAACTATTTTGCTTTTACTATGGCATGTTTTAAATTCTCCCATTTTCTAGTTGACAACGATGCCTCATACTCCTCCTTCCTGCACACTCTGCCTCCCGTAACTTCCTCCTCCTCCTCTCCATGCAGCGTATTTGGTCAGGATAAGGAGGAGGTGGGAAGAAAGATGGTGGCAACATTATTTGAGCATATGAGCAAAAGTTCAGAAACATGCCTGATACATGAATCTGAAAAGAATGGGGCGGGGGGTACTTGTTCTCCGGTTTGGCTCAGCAATAAAGAGCAAATTAGGTAAAATTTGGCCATTATTTCCAATGGGAAATGTGTTTCAGGGCTTTCCGAGCTTCAGGGCTTGGGACCTACTTCTCTAAAAATTCCCCATGTTTCATGAAGATTGGACTTCGGGGTGGGGGACTTTATGGGCCCTGAAAGAAGGTGCCCCCAGCCACCTCCAATCTCCATTATTCTCCATGGGGAAAACTAGAGAAGCTATCTCAGAGTTTGGGGTGGCATTTTGCAAGCAAAATCTACCAAATTTGCAGGAGACCTACTCACTGTCCTCTAAAGATTCCCCAAGTTTCAGGGAGACTGAACCCTGGGAAAGGCATGATCGATGGGTTTCCCTAGTTGCTGTCATTTTCTCTCCACAAAAGTAAAATAGGGGGTGGCTGATGGCACCTACTTGGGGAGGGGCTCTAAAATAACCTCCTCAAGGTCCAAAATCCACCAAATTTGCAAGAGACCTACTCCTCATTGTCCTCTAAAGACTCCCCAAGTTTCAGGGAGATTGAACCCTGGGAAAGGCATGATTGATGGGTTTCCCCAGTTGCTGTCATTTTCTCTCCACAATAGTAAAAAATGGGGTGGCTCCACAATAGTAAAAAATGGCACCTACTTTGGGGAGTCCAAAAATGGCTCCCCAAGGTCCAATCTCCCTGAAACTTGGAAGATCTTTAAAGGACGGTTAGTAGTAAGTCCCCTGAAAATTGTGTAGGTTCATTTGGCAAAATGCCACCTCCATCTCCCTGGATACCCCCCAGCTTCCCCCATAGATAATAATGGAGATCTGAGGTGGCTGGGGACAAACAGGCAGGAAAGAGCTGATTCTGGCTGACAGCAAGAAATGCTGCTGTGGCTTCCAAAGTGGGGATTGCCCACCCCCTGGCGGGCCGAGCTGCAAGATCTAAGCAGAGATGTGGAACCCCCATTTCCTGGCGGGGGGGAACCCAATGGTTTTTTTCCCCAATATGTCCAATTAAATAAAAAAAGTCTCCCTTTCAGAAAAGCTGCAGAGGAAGATTTGAGCATCCGTGAAAAGAAGGTGTGTCATGGGATGCCATATCTCATCTGGGAGGAATGGCAAGAAACACGTGCCAATCCAAGTACAGGACTGAGTGCAGTGTGGCTGTGGTGTGAGAGTGAACAGGAAAGCAACAGGGAAACTAGTGTAAGTGCATTCACGTGTCATACACGTGTAATTTGTCTTGTGTAGTTTGGCTCTAAGCTTCAAGGAAACTATTTTGCCTGTCACTTAAAGTGTATTCTGTATTACCGACAAAATATTACCTCAACACTGTCACTCCCTGACTACACTTACTCAATCCCTGCCTCTTAAATAATTTTTTTATTTCCTTTTGAATGTTATATAGTCTGCCGCACAGTGGAATAATGATGCGAGTATTCCACAATTTGACTGAAGGCCTTGTCTCTAACTTTGTCTGAACAGGGCCTCTGTGAAAGATCTTCACTGCTGGGAGCAAACAATCCTTCATGTTCTCCAGACTCAGACCATTTGGAGCTTGAAAGGTTATAGCCAGCACTTTGAATTGGGCCCAGAAAGAAATGAGCAGCTAGTGCAGTTGTTTTAAGACTGAGGCAATATCTTTCTTGGAACCACTGCCAGTCAACAACTTTGTTGCATTTTTCTTTTTGCCAACTTAACTTTCCATAACAATTTCAGAAGCACTCTTCCTTTAGAGTAGATCCACCATAATGAATGAGAACACACAAAACTGCATAGTCTCATGACTTCAGCAAACAATCAGTAGATTCCATTACTTTGTTTACCTTCTTTGCCTGCCCTCCATCTTCAAAGGCAACAGTACAGCATATCCAGTGAACTGGAGAATCAGAATATGGATAATCATGGTTTTGATCCTACTGTAACTCTTGTTTAAGGTTGTGAAGCTCTAGTACAAGTTTCCATTGGTGAAATAGAGAGGAAAGTATCTACCTTAACCAGCTGCAGTCTATCATTACACATCAATCCAGAGGACCACTTGTCCTTCAAGAACAAGCTTTTGCGAGGAGGCACAGGGTGCAACAGGAAACAGGAGGCAGAACTGTATGCAGTGGTGGTTGTAAGGCTCCTAGTCAATATCTATCACTTTAATTTAACAGCCAGGTTATTTGACAGCATTTAGCTGAATATTTACTTTCAATTGAGTTATTCAATCTTGAGAGGCATTGCTTCTGATATTGTGTTACAATCTATTTTAGAAGCAGGTGTGGGAACTGAGTAGCAGTTTGAACTTCAAGCAAAGAATTATGTCTTGAATGTACATACCAAATTTCATTCTGACAACTCAATGCTCAAGGAAGCTATAATGTTTAGTGTGTTTTCCATATTCCTCGATCTCTTGAAAATGTGAAAATCAAATCTGTTTCAAACTTGAAGCAGAATGGCATTCTGAATCAGAACACCAATTATATTTCTTTCCAGATGGCTTTGAAAAGGAGGTAGAAACACCCTTATACTGAATCAGACCATTTGTCAGTTTAGCTCAGAACTGTCTGTCAGAGAATAATGTCCTAAATGTTTGCATACAGTTTGATTCCTATATCTCAGTCTTTAAAACATATCCTGCACTTCTTTCTATTTTTCACTTTACAAACAGGAGTGGGAGCCCAGTTGGTACTGAAATGTCAGGCAGCATGTCCCAAATTACAGACTGATATCTCAAATGTTGTATGGAGTTATCAAACAACAAAGGCGTCATTTCACTTGGTTGATAAAGCATATGATCAGGACTCTAAAAAACTCCTACATGTCATGAAAAAGCTTTTTGTGCATGCCCTGGGATATCTCAGTGCTTTGTTGTCAAAGGTTGCTGCCAATGATCTCAAGATATGGGAATGGATTGGCAGGATATATGACTCCCACATGGTAAAATGTGGTATTTATAGTAAGATGGGGGAACCAAAAAAAACCCAACAATCTGGCAACTAATAAGTCCTCTTGTTTCACAGAATCATAGAATCATAGGGTTGGAAGAGACTTCTAGGGTCATCTAGGTCCAATCACCTGCCCGATGCAGGAAATTCACAACTACGCCCCCCCCTTGACTGCCCCAGTGACCCATGCTCCAAGACCAGATGGCAAAACACCTCCAGGATCCCTAGCCAAGCTGGCCTGGGGAAAATTGCTACCTGGCCCCAAGGTGGCGATCGGCATTACCCTGGGCATGTAAGAAGGCCACAAGAACTAAGCACTGATATAACCCATTCTGCCCTCCCCCTCATGATTTGCCCAGGTTCACAGAATCAGCATTGCTGTCAGATGGCTATCTAGCCTCTGCTTTAAAACCTCCAAAGAAAGAGAGCTCACCACTTCCTGAGGAAGCCTGTTCCACTGAGGGACTGCTCTGTCAGGAAGTTCTTCCTAATGTTTAGCCGAAAACTCTTTTGATTTAATTTCAAGCTGTTGGTTCAGGTCTGACCTTCTAGGGCAGCAGAAAACAACTCTGTGCCATCCTCTATATGACAGTTCTTCAAGTACTTGAAGATGGTTATCATATCACCTCTCAGTTGTCTCCTCTCCAGGCTAATTATTCCGAGCTCCTTCAGCCTTTCCTCATAGGACTCCAGATCCCTCAGTTTATCAGCCCATTCTTGTCCATTGTTTGGAATATGGACAAAGGCTGCTGATAGATTCAATATTAGCAGAGATGACTTTTCTCTGTTCACCTTTAAACAAAGGTTGTCCACCAGTGCAACTAAAGCCATCTCAGTTTCAAACCCAGGCCTGAAACTGGATTGAAGTGGGTCAAAGGCAGATATGCCTCCAGGAACACCTGGTATTGTTGAGCCTATCAATTCCACTGCCACTGATGAGATGGGATCTTTGTGTACTGCATCAACAAGAAACAGATTGGCTCCTTGTATTATATATGAAAGTTGCATGATGCATGCCGAAAATTTCACAGAATACCATGTTTGCCAAAGGGAACACAAAGACTGGATTGTTTGGATAATGAAAACAGTGTGCTTCTATTATTACTGAAGCAATTCCCAAAGTATCATACAATGTACAAGAACAAGAATGGTGCTCTAAAGGACGGAGCACTGGTTATAAAACAGCGAACTGGCTCACTGGCAAGATTAGAAACATCAACATCTACTTCAAAATGGGCTCAGCCGCCCTGAGCCCATTTGTTGGGAGGGCGGGGTATAAATCGAATAAAATAAATAAATAAATAAATAAATAAATAAATAAATAAATAAATAAATAAATAAATAAATAAATAAATAAATAAATAAATAAAACTGACCATCCTGGAATATCTTGATGTGAAAAAAATGGTCTCTTGTGCAATGTGGGGAAAGGAAGCATTGGTATCAGCATGGTTTCATTAGATTCACCACTCACAATCCTGCAGCACAACTACAAGAGCATATGCTGCTTAAAAACTTGTCTCAGTTGATTTGGTGGTGTTATAGCACAAATACTATTAAAAGTATTACGTAAGTTTTCTCACATGTGAAAGAAGTGCCAAATATAAAAATACCAAGGAAGAAAACCAATCAACACTGAACACATGCAATGTCATTGTGTACGACAGTGGCTGTTTCCACACGCCCTTAATGGGACAGCATACAAATGGAACCCTGGAGATCTCTCCATTTGGCTTCCATTTTTTTGATGCCTTTTCTGGGACTGCCGAAAGTTCATTCCCAAAAAAGGTGCCAAAAAAATGGAAGCCAAACAGCCTGCAATCATTTAGCAAACAGACATCTGGATCACTGAGGAAAAGCTGCCAGCATTCAGTGAGTGGGCTGTCCCTTTAAGAGCATGTGGAAATAGCCGGTGTTATGGCAAAATTGCACACTACCTGCAGAAGAGCTGATCAGTGTGCATTACTGAACAGGAATAAAGACTGAAGAAAAAGGGGTCAACAGGCCACGTCTGAAAGTGCATCTAATTTCTTTTGTCCCTGGACTCCATAAGAAAAAAAAATAAGATCATGATTTTGTGCTTAGAAGATGACACTGGTGATACATTAAAGATGTCTGTGGTCTTGTATTTTTTATGTTTATTGTGTTATGTATATTCTATAAAACCAATTTTTTTTAAAAAAGATGTCTGTGGTCTTCAGTGCTTTGTCTTAATCATCATTATAGCTTATTTTACTATTATATCTGATGCAATTTTGCCACATCTAATGGGAACTGCTAGCTTTACATTTATACCTCTGTATCTACCAGCAATTAAACATTTCACTTTCTGGTGAGTGGAACAGAAATTAATTCTTGATTTTATGTACTTTGAATACACTAGAAGATGGAGAGAGTTTTTTTAAAATATCTTTTTATTTCTAAACTTTTAACAATAATAACACAACAATAACAAGAGTCCAAACATGAATACCAATTCATAGATTAAATAATTAACAGAAGGGAGAGAGTTTAGTAAGAATTATTTATTTATTTACTTATTTATTTATTCCCTGCCTTTCTCACCAATGGGACCCACAGCTGTTTAAAACGTTCTCCTCTGCTCCATTTTATCCTCACAATGACCCTGTGAGATGGGTTAGTCTGAGAGAGAGTGACTGTACCAAGGTCACCCAGCAAGCTTCCATGACTGATTGAAGATTCACACCTGGGTCTCCCTGACCTTTGTCTGACATAGTTGCTACTACACTTAGTTTGGAACGCATCCCACATCTAGCTATACTGATGTCAGTTCAAGTTTTTGTGAACATTTCATAGTTTGCATATGCATAAGATTTCTGAGGGCAGGCTATAATAATATGACAGAATGCCTCTCATTAAAATTTGTCCCTGGCTGTCTTTATTCTCTGAGTCAATTCTGTTTGGATAAGAATTTAAGGACCAAACATCTGTTAGCATGACCACAGATAGTCACTGGAACATTCAGTGCTACAATAAACGTTTTTTAAAAATGAAACAATCATGTACTCTCTGTGAAGATTGTATTCAGGGTTTTTTTTTCTGGACAAAGAAGTGGTGGAACTCTCAAGAGGGAAATGAGGAAGAAATACACGGGATTCTTTGAAATAATATTATTTTCAAGCACTATTACCAAGTATTTTCAAGGGGTTCCGGAACTCCGTTCCACCGCATTCTCCCTGACAAAAAGCCCTGATTGTATTTTATTTTAGGCATTTTTCATTGAAACAGGTGCTGCGATTCTTCTTAAAAGTATGACAAAGTCATATGGTTTCATTTTTATATTGGTATTGTTGTATTAAACTATTGGCATACACAACAAACACAATTATATGATGAAAATAGCATGGCCACTTTTTAAAAACTAGGAAAAGTGAAAAACAATTTGCTAATTTCTTTTGCTAAAGGAACACAGCTAAAGAGTTCCTCAACAGTCAATTAAATGGAGGACAGAGGTAGAAAATAAAACAATTTGGTCACTGTTTGCTAACATGGGCCTTTTTCACACGCACCCATAAGATCACGTGAAACTCACAGAACGAAGAATCTTCCTAGTGAGATTTCCCAGCATGATCCCCTTTAATGGCGCGATGACATCAGAAATCACGCCATTAAATGGGATCGTGCCAGGAAATCACGCTAGCAAGATTTTTCATTCCATGAGTTTCGCGCAATCTTCTGGAGGCTTTGGCCATGTGGAAACAGCCATGGTCTTTTGGATATGCCCAAAATTTCAGATAAGAAGACCAGCAAGGAAAAAGCAACATGCACAGAACTCCTTGCAAATCTTTACAACTTAAAACGAAGAAGTAAGGTTTGAGTTCATCTAACCTACTCCCAGCTCTGTCCTGTATAGTCTAGGCAAGCTGGATCTCATTAGGGCCGTTTCCACATGTACTGGCATAGTGCTAACCTCTTGCCACGAGGGCGTCAGAAATCGCGCCAGGAAGACGCCCTTGCTGTGAGAGGTTAGCAGTATGCCGGTACATATGGAAATGGCCTGGATCTCAGAAGCTAAGCGTAGTTGGCCTTGATTAGTAATTGGACGGGAGACCTCCAAGCAAGACCAGGGTTGCTATGCAGAGGCAGGCAATGGCAAATCACCTCTGTTAGTCTCTTGCCTTGAAAACCACAGCAGGGGTTGCCATAAGTCAGCTATGACTTGATGGCACTTTTCTCCATTTTCAAACCTACTCCCAGAACCTAAACTCATTGCCTGGGGCTCAGTTATGAAGCAAAGTTATGTGCAAATAAGGGCATTCATCATCCTTGCTGAATAACTACCATTATCTCCTGCACGTTTAGGATTAGGGAGAAAACCTTCGAGCACAAAGCATGCATGAAAAAGATTTAAAGTCCAACCCCTCCAGTTATAAAAATAAATCCTATACACATACATTCTCTCTTCATAATATATATCTGTGACACTAACATATTCAGTAACATATAAGATAAAGCATTTGGTATGGAGTTAAGCTTTGGGTACAGCAAAGGACATGGGAAGTAGCTAAACTGCCAATTTTAAGATGACACTTTGAAATAGGTTTACTGAGGGCACCTAAACCCAATCTCTGATCCTTCAGTGCCTCCTTCATGATTTGCTTTTCACTAACAACTAGCTGACAGGGGAGAATCAGAGCATATCTTTGGTGAGATCTGAAATAGCTAGGGAAAGTTGAATGGATGTTGCATTCAAACTGTTCTGTTTTACACTTTGTTCCCCTTTTGGTTTATCCCAATATCTTTGTCTAAATGGGTGTCATAAACCTTCAGTTCAATAAACTTTTTTAAATATTATGTAATACAATTGACTAATCTGGGGTTAATATGGGATATATAGCTAAATAACTTCCAACTTTAGTCTTGTGAAAACTAGGCTGAGTTATACATGTCAGTCAATCCTGTTTTCAAAAAGTGATTTTTCTAAATTCCAGCTATTTTAAAAAACACTACCTATGCTATTTACAGGGCAAACATAAACAGATTTAATCAAAAGTAAGTGCCATTGATTTCTGTGGGATTTACCACTTAGTAAAAGTTAACAGGTTTGCAACTTTAAACTTTCAGAGAGCCATGAACCTGGGGCAATGAGTAAGTTTAGTTCCACCACAGCATGCAGTCTCCTTTTACAATGTAACAAGAAGATATATACCAGCCACTTGCGCTCAGTGACAACATTTTTACAGAATTCCTTTGGTTTTGGGAACATTACTTGTCCTGTCACTAGCTTACATTTATAATAATAATATCATATAAATGGTAGGGGTTGCAGTTATGTGTGTGCAAACTTGGACATTTGCAAATAGCTGGAGGGCCTATAGTGTCATGAACTCTAGGGATGCCACACACAGACTAAATATTCTGAAGACTTTTCTGTTTGTTGGTGTGAATCAGCAACCACCAAAATAGATCAAAGACTGATGCCTGAGATAATGTAGTGTTTCTCCTTACCTAAAAAATAAAAGAGCACTATCCCAGATATTGCTTTGCAGTCATGGCATATGAATAGCCATTGTTCATTAATACTTAATTCTTCTTTAGAAGCTGAAATTCACAATAACAGTCAAATCCATGGCATAAAAATTGCATCAAGAATCCATAAACTTAGTATGTTCGCTAATGATATGCTACTATACATTACTAGGCCAAAAGAATCTTTACCACAATTGCAGGAAATACTGGATCTATTTGCTCAAATATCCAGGTTAGCAATCAACCCCTCCAAATCAACAATACTTCTCATCAATATTTCACAACTAACCAAAGAAAAAATACGCTTAAAATATCATTATCAATGGGTAAACTACTACCTACCATATCTAGGAATTAATATTCCTCCTAACTTGAACCATCTTATCAAATATAACCACACACAAAAAATCAAAGAAATAAAAACTGATATACTCAAACGGAACAAACAACAAAACACATGGTATGACAGGTATCATTTAATTAAAGCATTTATTCTTCCAAAAATAATTTTTCTTTTTCATGCTATTCCTATTTCATTACCCCCTGACACAATGAAACAGTGGCAAGCTATACTAAACAACTTCCTTTGAAACTACAAAAACCCAAGAATGTCCTTTCAGATACTACAACAGAAGACCAACAACGGAGGCCTTAATTATCCTGATATAGCATCATATGCAAATTCTATTCATCTTACTTGATACAAGAGCTATTGTGGTGCAAATGGAGCTCACGTCCAACCCAAATGAACAGAAACACATCTTTGATGGAAATAAGGTTTGGGACATGCATAGATCAAAAATAATTCCAAATATTTCATAGTACTCCACATTTTTATCACAAGACTGATTTCCTCCTGGAAAAGATCAAGCATTCAGTAATTTTTGGAGACAACTCAATATCACTAAATTAATAGACATAGCGACAAACAAAGGACTATTAACAAAAGACAAAATAGAAAAGAAAGTAAATAAAACTATCCCTGGGTTCACATATCTTCAACTATCACACATGGCAACAGAAATCCGACTAAGAAATACAACACATGCCTAAAACAGAGTTTAAAAATATTTTAGATCACCCAAACCCAACTAGAAAAGGTTTCATCTCAAAAATCTGTAAAATCATCATCTACTCTAATAAACCCAAAACCACAAACCTCCAGAACAAATGGCCACAGGACTGCAACCTATCATTAGCAAAAGACCATTGGAAAGAAATCTGGTCTTCAAGAATACTTAATTCACAAATAATCAACACAAAGCTCCAAACATACAAAATCATAATACATTGATACTATACTCCAAAAAAGTTATTGCAATTTCATCATCCCACTCATCTCTATGCTGGAGGAAATGTGGAGAAACTGGATCATATGCTCATTGATGGTGGCAATGTCCAATACTTAACAAATTTTGCAGGGATGTATTACAACACATTGAGAAAATAACAAATTACAAGATACCTCGGAAGCCTCAAATAATTTTTCTAGATCTATGGCAAAACAACATAACTATAAGGCGTGACCTCATAACCAGCCTGCTGGTAGTTGCGAAAATGCAAATGCCCCCCTCAATAAGCCAATGATATTCAAAAATATGGGATCATTTTATTATCAAAAAGATAACAGATAATCTTCAACAATTCAATGTATTCCACAAAACAACGCAATTTCATGACAAATGGATACCCTTTTTTGAATGAACAGTAAAAAAGATTTACAAATAGAAATGGGCACGAACCAGAAAAAAATGAACCATGCAGTTCGTGGTTTGTTACGTTTCACGAACCACGAATTTTCATGAACCCGCCCCAGTTCACAAATTGGTTTGTTTTGGTTTGTGAAAATGTCACTTCCAGGCCAGCAAATCACCACACAGAAGGTCACTTCCGGGTCAGCAGAAGGTCTGCAGAAAGTACATCTCCTATTGCCTAGGAAACTGATTGATCAGCATCAGGCTGTCTGCAGTGATGAACTAAAAAATGAATCAAACGAACCAGCCTAAAAGTTTGTGGCAGTTCGTCAGAAATGGGCTCTGACGAACCTCCGGTTCATGAACCACGAACTCGCCTGGTTCGTCATGAATTTTGGTTCATATTTCGGTCCATGCCCATCTCTATTTACAAACACCAACTATATCATGTTCTTAACTCATAAAAATAATACAAATATGTAAATACCACACTGTCAAAGCTATTAAAACCTGGAATAATGAAAACAAAAAGGGAAACATATGTATCATAAAACAGAATATTCAGGCTTATTGTATATAGTTATCTTAGTAAAGTTTACTTAAATGAATGTATTTCATACTATGTACTCTTATATTTAATGTATGTGACTGTGAATGATTTATCCAATAAAATAATTATTTTAAAAAATTAATACTTAATTCTGATTCAGAGCAGCCTGGACTATATTTCACATTGACAAATAAAAAAGCAAGAGCACAGTCCAAAGGAAGTTCCCTGAATAGCCCCTACTGGAATGATTTTTTTCACAGCTTGTAATCTTGACTTGAACAGGAGAATTTCTCAGTAGATTGTACCTCAAGGCCATAACAATCCATTGAACCCCTTTCTGCGCATGAAAACTCCTCCCAGGATTCAAAACCAACTTCCGGAGCAACACAGTATTTAGTTCTTTAGGGAATTGTTAAGTACTACCTGCCAGGAGAAAAGTCTTAATTTCATACTCTGGAGACTGATTACAATGAACATGATTTAAAAATATGTAATACAGCAACGGTTTTCCAGTTTCCAATTTGTCCCACAGGGCTAAGTAAATTCAGTGTTTCATCCATGGCTTGGTTTGCCAAAATGAGGCCTCGTCCACTTTATATAACATTGTAAGAGGATAAAAATGTCAACATACCTGAGATTGTGCATTAATATTGGCTTTTTCCTTAACCAGAACCTTGACCACTTCAGTCTGTCCAGCCAAAGATGCAATGTGTAGTGCAGTATTGCCTTTCTGTTTAGTAAAAAGACAGAAATCCTGATTTATTTTTAAAATTATAACCCATTTCAAAGCAGCTTACAATAAACAGCATCTCAAAACCTCACTGATTAAAACTTCGAATTAAGTTAAGAATGTAAAGACTTTCTAGAACAGAAATCTTTGGTCATTAAAAACAAATCTGTAATAAGAGACTGAGGTAAGCCTCCCTCAGGAATCTGAAATCCACTTATTTAAATGTGACTGCATATTGTAACCTTTTTTGTACTACGATATAAGGATGTCCTTGACACACACCATACTTCATTAATATGCCATAATTCTAATAGATCTAGAATCTTCACAGAGGTGAAGACCAGCAAGGCAATTACACCAAATCTGAATACTCTGAACTGGATCCTTTAAATGTCATTAACCACCTCAACAACATGAAGTGCAGCTGGCTGCATCTGCAATTCAGTTCCCGCTCCATTTCCCTTCACTAAGCCCGAAGAACATTACATAGGAAAAGCCTGCTTGATCAGACCAGTGGCCCATCTTGTTTAGCATCCTGTTTCACTTAGCAGCCAACCAGTTACTTTGGAGGGCAAACAGGACATAGAGGCTGCAAGGAAGATGCCTGTCAGATACTCCCAGTATATCTGCCATGATTGTCTTGTTTCTGGACCTCTGAGAATGTGCAAAGGGGACACAGTCGCTGCTTGGCTGTTAACTGCTTATCTTGCAGGTGTTTTGCTTTCGCTTTCCCGGCCGGCTGGAAAATGTGGCCTTGGAGTCCCAGCCAGGTCTGTCTCGTCCTCCGTGAGAACTAGGATGAGTTCATCCCTCCTTTCTTTCCCTCCTCTTCCTTCTCCTGGACACTTTGCGCCAAAACCCTCACGGTCTTCTCTTCCCAGGGGTGGGAACGTTCCCCCTATAATTAACATTACTTGCCCACCTTGCATCACTTCTGCCAATGCTTCTGTCCAAACAGCTTGGTACTGGTATATCTCATCAATAAAGTAACATTAACTCATACACAAGAGTGATGCAGTGAAGTGCTTGGGGATTTTCCTGACAAGACCTGACAATGCCCAATCAAGCCCTAAACTTGTTAAGAGTGACTGAACTTTGGTTCAGGCTGTAAGTTCTTGCAGGCCTGGTTCCAGCCTAGCTAAAAAATGTGCTGATTTGTTAATTCTAAACACCTGCACACCAGTTCCAGTACCCTGGAGATTCAGCCTTGAGAGACTGGCTCTTACAGTTCATATCTCACTCCCCAATTTTACATGTCTAGCAATGCCAATTAAGTGAGTGAGCCCTGATTGGCTCTTAGGGTGATGTTGGCAGTCCTAAAAGATGGCTTCCTAGATCATTCTTGGCTCCCTCTCTAACCATCATTCTTTATCATCATAAAGAATTGTTTTTGTATCTATTGCCTGAATTAGAGTGCTCTATGCTCAGCAACACTCTTTGTAACTTTGTAATCAATAAATTAAAGATATTTTATTCAAGCCTGTGTCTGGAGTCACAAGTTGCATCTGGGTACAACCTTAAGGAACCTGAAGACTGGAAAGTCTCACAAAAACAAGTGCCTTCCTTCCGTCTAAGAGGTCAGGTGTGACTGTTTTCAGTGCCTGGAAATAGGAGTTTGGGGGTGCCAAGGCACCCACAACTGCTGCCTCCCTGCAGTGGTATCCAGACATTTGCTGCTTCCGGATATGGAAGCTCCCTTCAGTCACCATGGCTAGTAACCATTGATGGACCTCTCCTCCATGAATCTGTCTATCCCCCTTTTGAAGCTCTCTATGCTTGTGGCCATCACTACCTTCTCTGGCAGTGAATTTCAAAGTTTAATTACTCATGGAGTAAAGAAGTATTTCCTTTTGTCTGTACTTATTTCCCAGCAATTTCATTGGGCACCTTCAAATTCTAGCATTATGGGAGAGTGAGAAAAAACTCCCTCCATCCACTCTCTCCAACCTATGCATAGCCCTCAGGAAAAGCAATGGGTGTAAGCTTTGGAAGGTGCGAAACTGGTGCAGCTGGTGCAAATGAATCAAAAACTGGTCTTTAATCATGGTTAAAAAAACAGAACAGAAATGCAAAATCTAATGCTTTCCCCCCAGCCCCTTCCTTCTGGAACACAAAGTCCCATCAGTATTACCCTACCTATCGGGGATTCAGCAGCACAGGAAACGATCCCAACCAGCTGCATTCCTTACTTTGAAACTCATGGATCCGCCATGGGAAAGTTGATGTGAAATTAATGGGGCTTACAGAGATCCACAAAGCCTGTACAATTCTATTCTTCGAGGATGCAGAGTTAATGATTCATGAGAATAAAAAACAGTATAGCATGCTATGGCATATGGAAGATGTATAAGAAACATACTAAGATGTGGCATACTTCAGATGCACTAACTTATGTGGTTTAATGCTTAGATTATACAGTCAAGAGAAGGGCGACATTCACAAATATCTGTTCTAGCCCTCATTCAAGGAAGGAAAATTGTTCCCACCATCAAAATATTGAATATATTACCTTTGTAGCAGAGTCCACTGCAGAGCCTCTTTCCAGCAATTCTTGAACCAAGCCCACGTGGCCTTCTTTGGCAGCCAGGTGTAGAGCATTGAGTCCATTCTATAAGCAAAGAAACCACATGAGTCATTAACCCTCCATACCTGCCCTCAGCTAATTATTACAACCCTGTGAGTGAGTGAGTCTGAATATGTTCACCAAAGCTAGCAAAAACAATTATGTCCTAAATTTAAAAGTAGTTACTGGATGAAAGATACTCCTGTGACCTAATCTGGTGTTAATAAACAGCCATTAAAATTACTGTTTGATTTTACAGTAACTCACCTAATGCATCTGACGAAGAGAGCTGCGGCTCTCGAAAGCTTATGCTACAACAAAGTTGGTTAGTCTTAAAGATGCTAGTGGACTTTTTGCTATTTTGCTACTGCAGACTAATATAGCTAACTCCTCTGGATCTAAACATTTCAGAAAGCATACATTTCAGAAAGCATCTTCAGTCAGGGTGTCTGGGAAGGGGAATATAGGAAGACAAAATTCTCGTAGGTCCTAAAGTTAGTCATCCAATTGGCTTTCATATTATATATGGCTTGTGTTTAGGTAATGTGAAAGGGACAGAGGGAATCTTGATCAAGGGGCCCAGGAGGGGGAGGAGGCCACAAGCCAGCAGGGCTGCTGGAGCCCTAAATCAAGGTAAGTGTGGGGCTGGGGCTGGGGTTTGTGGGCCATTTAAAGGGCTCTGCAGCTTGCAAGCGGCAGGTCTCTTTAAACTATCAGCTGGCAGGCAGTGTGTGTGTGTGGGGGGTCCCCCTGCTGCTTACAAGCCGTAGGAAAGGGCCCTTTAAGAAATCAAAGGCTCCTTTCCCTGCTGCTAAGCAGCCAGAAAGTGGCATTTAAACCCCATGACCACAAACTGGTTTGCAAACTTGCCCCAGTTTGTGGGAGTTCGTGGTTCCTGGTTCGTGGAAACCCACGAACCGCATGGTTCAATTTTTTTTTGTGGTCCGTGCCCATCTCTAGTTAAGATCAGCAGGACTCTAATCTGGAGAACCAGGTTGATTCACCACTTCTCCACTTGAAGCCAGCTGGGTGACCTTGGGTCAGTCACAGCTTCTCAGAGCTCTCTCAGCCTCACCCACCTTACAGGGTGATTGTTGTGTGAATAACACACTTTGTAAACCACTCTGAGTGGGTATTAAGTTGTCCTGAAGGGCAGTAAATATATCAAATGTTATTATTATGTTATTATTATTTTCCAAACTGGTATATCCTGGGCTAGTTTTTCCAAGTAGTGTTAATACGGTTCCTTTCTGTGACTACTTCTTATGCTAGAAAAACTTCATTTCAACTAGAAATATTGTTTTGCTTATTTAGAATTCCCCTACTTGTTTTTTTTTTTAAAAAGCATTTCCAGAATTGAACCTGTAAACTATGGCTATGATCCAAAGCACTAGGTTTCAGTGGAATTCTTGACATATTCTTTGAACAGTACACACAAATACATATCCAGCCATACCAGAAACTACTTTTTAAAAAACACCCTTCCATTTAAAAATGGTTTGCCCAGGATCATGAACAGTAGCTGTTCAAGAACAAAAGTGAGCATACACGCGTGCACACACTGGACATGCAGAACAAATCATGCAGTTTTTTGGATCCTAGTCTACCACACAAATTGTATCACCTTCTAGGAATGAATACACCAAATGGTGAAAAAAGTGATTCATGGAACATTACAAAGACTAAACCAGATATTCACAAACAAAAATAAACACTAACAATATACCTCTATAAGAACAAAAAAGTTGTATATGTTATATTTGACATTAAGAAAATTTATATTTGTTGTTAAGAAAATAAAAAACAATCTAAAGAAGTTCACAATAAGATACAGATTCAGAAGTACTCATGAAAGAAACGCTAGCTCACATTAGTCACTGGAGTCACATTACTGGACCCTTCCCATTCTATACTGTCATACTAACATTCTGTTATTTTTTGATGCATATACAATACATTATTGTGAGGGGGGGTTAACAGAGAAACAACTTCATCAAGAGCCATTTGTCTTCCAGTTTCTGAAGTGAATGCATGAATGTGTATGCACACAAACACCAGTATTCAAATGGTAGAACTGGTATGAGCAAATGGTTTCATGTATGCACTGAGGCCTTCCCAACTTCCCTTTCTTAACAGCAGTTCCTTGCACCATAATGGCGGCCACTCCAAATGGTCCATCAAGTTTTATTATAGCATGGATTCACAAAAAGGGGAAGTCTGGCTGCCATCCTGCTGTGTTTAGCGTAGAATGGCAGTTAAAAAAAAACTTCACTCACTTCTTCATACATATACATACACTGCTTACCTTGTTATTCTCCCTCCCTCTTTCTCTCTCTCACATACACTATTATATACTTCAAATCAAATGCATAATCCTTCCCCATTCCCACACAGCCGGCAGCTTCATATCCCACTAATATGTATCTGATACACACAAAGCAAAGCACCTATTACCTAAATCATGCAAGTACCCACACACCTGTTGCAACATTTGCACATACATTTACAAAGATTTAATTAGTCATTCTTCACCTGTCAGTGACACACAGTATCATACCACCTTTTGAAGTTGGTGGATTTGCCTACCCACTTTTCAGAGATTTTGAGGAGGAATATACTTTGATATACATGAGATATGGTGTTAGGAAGTTTTCTACATATCTACAGTTTTCATGTTTCAATTCTAAACATTTCAGCAAGGGCTAGGCAGGCTTCAGAAAACTGCACACAGTGCCATTAATTCATCTCAAATCTGCCTGCCTTCCACTTTTGAATGTTAGATTGCAGCCTAAATGGGGCTTCTGCCATCACTACTGCTTCTTCAGGAGTTGAAGGACCTTCTCATCCCTCCCTGTGGATCTGGCTCGATCATTTCATACTGTAGCTACCTACAGTTGCTGGATACTTTCATTAATTCTTTCTAAGGAGGTATTAGGAAGTCTGCATTTGGAGGAGCAACGAAGTATTTTTTTACACAAAAGGTGTTTTTTAATGTATATATTGGTAAGAATGTAGCCTTCTACTTTTTATAGATTTCTTTAAAAACTTTATATGAGGGTTTCTTTAAGCTTTAGTGCAAAAACAGAACACATATTTATGAAGTGGAAATCAGCTCTAAAGCTGGCCTTGGGGCTGTACCATGCAATGTACATCAATATTCAGTGCTGCTGAATATATCCAGGACAACAGAGTGTTCAGCATTCCACTAGGAAGCCTTCTGCACAGCTATTTCTTCATCCCCATGGAGAGCGTTATTGCGGCAATTCCCTACTGGAATTAACGGAGCTCACTAACAAGACGAGGGTCAGATTTGAAAAGGAAAAAACGGAACATGCCAAATAAACACACAGCATAATTCTGCTGATTTCAGAACTAACAGTTTATAAGTAAGCCGGCCAATGCCTGCAACCCCAGTCAATACATTCCTAGCAACAAATTACAATTACAGTCAATTACATTTACTCAGTACACTTTACATTATTTTACATACCAGAATTGTTTAATTGCAAGAACGGGTGCAGCAGCCAATGTGTCAGAAAATATCACCACTGGAAACTGGTGTACAGATAGAAAACAGCCTTCATTGCCCTTTGGTATATTCTGGATTCCATGTTTCCCACATGCAGTATGATCTTATACAAGTTTCTTTGGAAGTCAGCTGTACATGTGCTTAAAACATATCTTACCAGAGATTGATCATGGCAAAGCAAGCCAGTACAACTTAAAGCCGTCATAAGCTATGTGATGTGTGTATGATTTAGCAAGGAGATGGAATGTTGTGCATTGACATTTCCAAAAAGTCGCTCACTAGTCTAAAAATATCAGTGATTTATGATTTTCACAACTTGATATGACACTCCTGTTCACATTAAATGAAGTAATGGTATGTCATAAAAAGTGGCTAAAGCTAAGATACAAGCACAAGAACCATTACTAAATAAATTATTTGGCAGAGTTGGGGGAAGAAAGTGGGTCCATATTCAGACAATTAATGCTGATCGAACTGACCGCACTTTCTCTAGAGCTGGGCTCTTTCCTTAATCCTGCAGTAGTGCCATTCCTTCTCATAACACTAGGGTAATTTGAAAGACCAGGGCCATAAGGAAAAACCTTCTACCCATTTCACTGTCAACATCCCTGATACTGGATAACTTAATGGTGGAATGGGGACAAGCCAGGTGTGAATTCTTCTTGTGTGGTCCTGCATTTCTCACATTACCCAGCTGGTTAGAAAGGACAGGCACTGCCATAACTCAGATGCCTCCACGAGTAATGTAGGTACCTAGTTTTGGGTACTGGGGAACGTACCTAGTAAGAACCACAGTGGGCAAAGCTTCAAGTGCATCAGCAATTTTTAAATCTCATTAAGTTGTTTTATACCAAGGCAGATTATCAATCCATTTTGCCAAAAATATTTATAGCTTCTACTGCATGGCAATGCATTAAATATTTATTTAATCTATTTATAGTCCGCCTTTCTCACAGAGGCACAATGTAAGTCAATGCAATCAATAAGATAAATCCTCTAATAGCAATGCAATAGGATAGGATTATAGAAAAGAAACAAAGCACAAGAATAATTGTTGAGTAGATAACAGAGTTGGAGGAAGAAACAAGGAGGTCTGTATTCAGACAACTGGCATGCAAATTATCCACGTTGGCTGGCTCAGACCACTTAACTTCTGATATACATTTTTTTTCTCTGAACCTCTCTGGAAAACTTAGACACCACAACAGGGCACAACAACCTCTTGATTCAGTGCAATACAGAAGAGTATTGCATCTTCAGGAGAGTATAGATATTGGATTTTAATGTCTGCTCTGTTTAAAATGATCTTTTAATCATGTACATTGTCCTCTGTTCAAAGTTAGCCTAAATATGACCATCTTGTGAGTTCAAATCAATAAGCACTGCAGTTAATATAGGCACAAACAAGGTGCAGACATAAATCCCAAAATAAATTACATATGAATAGTCACTTGGGACTATATATTTATATAAAATATATTTAAATAACACTCTAACAGTTAATGAGCTCCACTAGATAAGAACCTTTTAAAGCTCTTAAGGGGGGGGGGAGCAACTTTCTCATTCTTAGGGTCATAAAAATGACAGATGTGGTTAAACAGACTTTTGTTTTAAAAGAACATTTAATAATTTCAGAAGTAAAGATTGTATTAGGAATTATCACATATTTGTAATTATAAAAATGAGGTGTAACTGAAACTGGTGAAAGATGGTCCCTTCATTTTCTGTTACCTCACACTGTAATTGAACTGAACTACAGACTAGTCCGCTTGCAAGTTACCATGCCAAGTGGGCAAAATGGGATGGAAAATGTGAAAAAGGAGGTAGCAGGCTCTACTTCACAGCAATATGTCAGGTTAAATGACCGTTAGGGTCATTCAGCAATTAAATTATAATGAAAGAAAACCGCTTGGACACAATTAAATGTTCCCACTAGTGGAAAGGTTTGTATACTGTACAGTTCAGCTTTTCAGGGTACTAACAAGTAGACCACTAATTTTTACTTCAAAAATTATTTATTCACAAATATTTAAGATTAAGAAAGGACAAGAAAACACTGAGTTAGAAGAGAAACTTAATCTGTTCATTTCTTGTGGCACACTGTGAAGCATATACGTTTGAAAAAGGGAAGCTTGTTATCTGTCAAAAATCAGTAAGAAAGGTAGTTAAAAAAAAACAGCTGCGAAGTCACATAGCTTAATGCTAATGCACATCAGATTAGTCAGCCAAACTTTTCCTCCCTCATGGATAGCAGCAATGTGCAAGGGTTGCCAATTTTTCAATTAAAGAATGAGGGGGGAAGGCAAAATTTACAGGCACACAAGGAATTATTTATAAATTGGTTATCAGATTTCTAATGTGTTTTAGCAATCTCTCTTCTTCAGGGAAAAAGTGCACTTATTTACTTAATCAACTAGAGTCAAAAAAACTGTTCTTTCTATACATCGATCCTCTTGTTTCACTTATTGGTTTCACTTTTTTTCTTCTTATTTGCGGCACGGTTCTCTGTCCGTCCAGTGTATGGTTTCTTTTCAACAGGACACAAGCTGAATCCTTAAAAAAGCTTCTCTCTCTCTCTCTCTCTCTCTCTCTCTCTCTCTCTCTCTCTCTCTCTCTCTCTCTCTCTCTCAAACACTCATGCCCAGGTGGCAAGCCCTGGTGGTGGAAAATTCCATTCTGGCAGCTGACTTCTGGTGATCCATTATGGTTTTCAAGGCAAGAGACATTCAGAGGTGGCTTGCCATTGCCTACCTCAGCACAGTGACCCTGGACTTCCTCGGTGGTCCCTCGTTCAAGTATTAACCAGGGCCAACTCTGCTTAGCTTCCATGATCTGATGACAGCCACCCAGGTCAAGGCCAGCCCTAGGCAGTGAAAAATAGTCTGGTGATCAAGTTACAGTAAAGGTACAACCACATACAGATCAGGCAAGTTTTTTTCTGGCCAATTAATCCTATTTAATGCATGTTTCTACTAATACAGCAACAAGACCTGCCTACAGCTCTGTGCTTGCATGGATTCCAAATGAGGCACAGCTAGACGAGGATCTAAAAGTAATGATATTCTCTAGTGTTTTTTAATCCATGAATCCAGGATCAAAATCCTAGCTTGTATCATAACAACAACAACAATATTCGATTTATATACTGCCCTTCAGGACGACTTAACACCCACTCAGAACGGTTTACAAAGTGCGTTTTTATCCTCAAGACAATCACCCTGTGAGATGGGTGGGGCTAAGAGAGCTCTGAGAGAGCTGTGACTGACCCAAGTTCACCCAGCTGGCTTCAAGCGGAGCTGTGAGGAATCAAACCCAGTTCTCCAGATTACAGTCCTGCCACTCTTAACCACTAGACCAAAATGGCTATCCCAATGCTTGGCTGATCACCAGAAATGTAATTCTTCATTCAATACACAATGTTAAATACTATAAACATGCTTATTTTCAGAGGACAGACCAGTCAGACTCTGCTCTCAGGTTCAAATAGGATTCCCAGGCAGAGACAAATTATGTATAATCATGATGGTATTTATTAAAGATTACTTGCGTATTATGGGCAAGGCAATGGTTACAAAATAGAGCAAAAGCAAAGAAAAGCCTTACAACATCCCATCAGCTCTGTGGAGACTCCTGACCAAGGCAAATGAGCTCTAAAAGCACGTGCCATGGTTTCCCCAGCACAGTGGGGAGGGAAAGGATTTTATAGAGGCCAATAGCAGTGCTCTAGGAACAAACAAGGGGTCAAGCACCTGTCCAAGGGAGATGTCTTTTCCCAAGCAGTCCGCCTGTTTACACGACTCCTTATCTATGGTCAACTATGAACTACGATGCTACACACAGCCGGCTAGAAACTGGCTTTGGCAAGCTGCAGCCCTGCCAGAGTGAAAGAGGGCAAATAAAGGGCAAACACGGCATCAGTGAAAATGTACAGTTGGCTCCTCACCAAGCAGTAGTCTTCTGTGTGAACGATACAAAACAAAGAAAGCTAACTGGTGAGGTGCAGAAAGCACAAGAGAAAAAGAAGCAAAACAAAGCTACCCCTGTAAATGGACACTATACAGAGTGACAGACTGTAGAAGACTGGAAGTTAGGATACCAACTGGGTATAAAAGCACAGCATCAGCAATCCTTAGTGAATCATAGAATTAGTACTCTTATACAAGCATGAATTGTCTCAACCAGGCTAAGCAATGAATTATGGATGTTATTTTGTTGTAAATGAAATGTTACTTTGTTGTAAATGTTATTTTGTTGTAAATGAAATGGTAAAATGGTAAAATAAATGGTAAAATAATGGTAAAATAATAATGGTAAAATAATGGTAAAATAATAGTAATAATAGTAATAGTAATAAAAAGTAGTAATAAAAAGACCAGTTATCCAGCTAGCCTGGTATCAAGTTTTCAACAGTGGTCAGACAGATGCTACAGGAAAAGCCAAAGCAAGGCCCCAGGCAACTGACTGCTTCCTGCCATCTGACACTTCAAAGGCATTGTGCTTCTGAACCTGAAGGTCCCATTCAGCTCCCATGACTAATAGCCAGCAATAAAACCTGTTGTTCAGAAAGTTGTTCAGAAAGTTGTTCAGAAAGTTCAAAGTTGTTCAGAAAGTTGTCCAATGCCCCCACA
This sequence comes from Eublepharis macularius, assembly GCF_028583425.1. Classification (NCBI taxonomy): domain Eukaryota; kingdom Metazoa; phylum Chordata; class Lepidosauria; order Squamata; family Eublepharidae; genus Eublepharis; species Eublepharis macularius. The sequence goes on along the minus strand of NC_072799.1, from coordinate 34,535,302 downwards.
TCTCATAGCAGTGAGTTCCACAAGACAGTTACCCACACTAGACCTTTTGTCTGTCTGGAATCTATTGATAGTAACAACAAGTAATACAAGTTCTAGTATTATTTGGTTGCCAACAAACTTGGAGAAAAATGTCCCTTTAATAGTGTCTTAATGTGTGGAAATGGTCGATTGAATCTTTTCATGACATGGAGGTAAATTATGTAAATAACATTCCATTATGCCTCTGTCAAAGGAACGGAACATTATTTTCTCCAGGCTGTTGGCAAGGGAGAAAAGTTTCTCCTTTTCTCCACACCATGCATAATTTTGTATTCTCCATCATGTCACCACTTGGTCAGCTTTTTTCTAACTTTAAAAGCCTAGATATTTGAGCCTTGAGTCACAGGGCCAGGGCCAGGAACGGCATCAAAGACTGGAGCTATCAAATACTGAAACAGCTGACTGAATCAATCGAATGAAAAACAGCCTGACTGTGAAAACATTTATTTTAAAGAGATAATTAATTTCAGAGCCTACTTCCAAGAAAGTGTAAGTAGGATCACAACAAAAGGCTCACCTTAATAAAAACAGTAAGTTTGGAGGACAAACTACAGACTGCGCAACTCAGCATTAAATGAATTGAGACAATGCTGCACAGATAACATTAAAGGATCTATTCAGTTTTAATGATCAGTGGAAACACCAAAAGGTCAGCTGGGCACAATCCAACCTATTTAGAAGAGAGGCTGGCTGGAAACCAAATGCTGTTTTATCTGATTAAATGGATCAAGGCAGCTGAAAACCACAGAGGGAAAGTCTCATGTTGATTTTCCTTGTTATCCACAGGTCTATTTTGGAGGTCTAGATACAATAAAAAAAGAATCCTTTTCAGTAACTGAACACAAGACCCAATGTTTTTTGAACCTTTTAATAAAAAGTCTACTCTAGATTCTATAGAAATAGAGCTGTGAACCTACAGAAAGAAGAGAAAATGGTGAAAGGACAAGAAAAGAGCTCAGCCGGATTAACTGCGGACTTCTTTGCATGTTCCTTTATAATTCTTGGCATGTTCCTTTAACTAATATTATGCAGTCCTGCATAAGGAAAGAATCACAGGTTCGCAGCAACTCCTTTCTTGTCCATACATTAGCATGGAGTAATTACATATGTTATCATAGTCAGTTCTTCAGGTAAGCATATCTCAAAAGAGTTGACAAATCATTCACAAGAACACACTGCCCTGTGAGTGACATAGTAGAGAAAGATCAGTATGTTGCTGAAATGACCAGAGATTTTGTTGCCCATATAAGAAAATGCAATGCAAAATAAGGTTACTGATTCAGATAATAAGCATTACATCACATCAAACATTTCATTTTTAGCATCTCAAATTTTGCAACAAATGTATGGGTCTGTCAAAGGAGGAAGTTGGGATGATCTGAAATATACACTGCCATCTTAAGCAGAGTTGCCCTCATCTAAGTCCAAAGAAAATTAAGAATACACCGATCGCTTAATCAAAACAAGCATTAACAAATTCCAGCTATCTTTTAGGGCTAGAAAAGACAAAGTTGTCTGGATAGTGAGGAGCTGAAGCCCTGTCCCTTGCTGTTATTTTGTTTTTGAAAAATATTTTCAATCAAAAATGGGGCATGAAATGTAAGTGGGCTCTGGAGAATTCTGGGGGAAACAACGCATAGTGAAGTCAAAGGTTATGTAATTACGCCAGAATAAAATACATGTCAAAAGATCAGGATTAGACATTAAAGATGGCAAAGAATGTATTTTTTAATCCTTTTTGACTATCAAAGGCTTTGCTTGGCAAAATTGTATAGTGGTACGATCCTCCATTTCTAGTTCCAATGAGTCTTTTTAAAAAAGATTGCTACAATCACTAACCTGCATATACAAAGAGAATTTTGTGACTTAGAAAATTATGGATGTTTATTTTTGAAGATAAAGCAGTGTGAGCAACACCTGTTACCAAACTGTAACTATCAGGAGGGTAAACAATGTTGCTGTGTTCTCTCTAATCAGAAGCGGTTTAGAGACAACAAGGATGTACATTTCTAAGACATGAAAAGGCTGGAAACAACTCCAGCATGTAACTTCTGTAGAAGCTGGAAGGTCTTATAAATATGTGGCTGATGCAAACAAAGATTGTTACTACCTGCAGAGCTCCCACTGGAACTCAAGTTTTACCGTTTTTATCTGATTTCTCAGCTGGAACCACTGCTGTTCTGAAGTGGACATTTTTCCTCTAAAAACTCTCTACTGACAGGAAATCACTTACAAGAGAAGAGTGCTGGACCTCCTAAGACCACGGATGGATTTTTGTAGATTTTTAAAGATGTGAAACTGTATCTACAGAAGCCTGCCTGTAACCACCTGCTGGGCCTAATTTATAGAAATATTCACAAACTACAGAGAAGAGTGTAGGACATCAACCAATGCACTGTATCCAGGGAATAGCTGTGAGTAGAATCCTGAGAAGGGCTGCCTGCTCTGGGAAATTTCTGGAGATATGGGGGCAGTGACTGTGTAGGGTAGAATTTGGGAGGGATTTCATGTAGAATCTATTATATTTGATACAGTTTGCCTTGTGAACATGGCATTTTCTCCAGAGGAACGGATCTCTGCAATCTGTGAAACAGTGACCTGTAAGCTGCTTGTTAAGGAAAGTACATGCAGCTTGATTCATGCATATAAAATTGAACATGTCTGTCCTTTTGAATATAGTCTTTAATTTCATAAACCAAGTATAATACTGTTGCACTTACGTCTAACTATTGTTCACTGAGTGCAGTCTAGAGGTGGGCACGAACTGGGAAAAAAACAAACTGTGCAGTTCATGGTTCATTATGTTACACAAACCCCAAATGTTCGGTTCATGGTTCATCAATTCCTTGGGCCCTAGAACGGCCCCCTTCAAACTCAGAGATGCCAAACTCGCAGGAACTCTTCGACAGGCTCTCCTCCAGCCCCCCTCCAAGATTGGAGAAGATTGCATTTCAGATCTCCAAGTTATAGACCCCTCAAAGCAGGTGCCCCCAGGAAAGTACCATTAGATATAATTGGAGCCACAAACGGCAATTGAATTACATAGGCTCCATTGGAATACATTGCAGGCAACACCAAAAAGTTATGGGATGGAGTTAGAGAATCTTCCTCTGAGAATGGAATGACAGCCCCCAGACATGGGTTATGATGGTGGCCACCCACTCCTCGCGGGCCCAAGTTAAAGGAGTTACTGAGAGAGGGATTTGAAACCGCTAGAGATTTGCAGCAAAGAAATAGCTGATACACAGTAATATTCCCTGTTTAACCACAATATATCTATATGTTTTAAAACTGTTCACTTCAGTGGCCTATGTTGTAAATAACACTTATTCTAACCCTGCATAGGTACCACAACAATAAACTACAGGAACAGAGACATTCACAATTGCAAATGACAATATGTCCTAAACAGATATTCAGTACAAGCCACTTGAACATATTTCACTATTTGTATTTATAATTCTTGCCAACCAATCTTTTTCAAACAAAGAAAACACTCTCTTCATATGCTCAAAGACACTTGCAATGCTCTGTATATTCTGGAACAGGGCTAAGACCTGACAAATTATCATTCTATTTTTAGTTTTGTTTGGAGGTAGGTTTTGTAGGAAGATGCAGCAGGAGACTGTTAAAGAGGAGAGAAGATTGATCCTATATTTCCAATGAAGAATTAAAAGAGGACAGAGGTTCACTAAACATAATTTTTCAGAACCCAAGGGAAGAATGTACAGCTGAACATGTTATTTATTTTATATTGACTATACTGACTCTTGAAGGAGGAAGAGAAGAGGTGACACAGAAAAGGCACCCAACTGTAGTAATTTTCAAAACGCTATGAATACTATTTTTGAAACCTTCTTTGAGTCCAAGTTCAGATTAGGTATGTGGGATATATGACTAAAGAATAAACAAACAAATGTATGAAATGTTGGAGGATATATGCTGGATTGAGCACTGGATTATGGGATGCAATTTAATTTTCAGCTATGGTGTCTGTGTCAAGCAGGCTTCAGCTTCTGCTGACACTTATACTGAGAATTCTTATATAGAATTTTTCTTCAGGACAGTGATGTTGCAGTTAAGGCAAAAGTTTCCTCTTCCCTCACTTCAGAGGGGACCCTGTCTGACCTTTCCTGTCAGACTCTCAAACTCTCTCTGAACAGTACTGTCAGAAACCAATTGCCAGCCAGATTCTAACTGACCAATCAGAGAGGAGTGAGCAGTCTGTCACTCAAGCTCTCCATTCCAAGCAAGAGTTAACTCTTTCCCTCCCAGCCCTCTGACTGCTGCATTTAGGAAACTTGCTTCCAAGTGCAGTTTGTCACAGTCCTTAATGAAAGGTGAAGGTGGTCTACAATTTCTGGAACTTCCTCTTCACCTTTTGAAATGATACCCATCAGAGTCTGGGCCATGAAAAAACTGGGCCCAATTCTTGGTAATGGCAGGTGAATCAGACAGAAGCCCAGTTCAAATACTACATTCTCAGTCTTCCAAATCATGATTTGGAGGTTGGGCTTATGTGTTCCTATTTACTTGCTCCCTTTCTTGTGTGAGCAAACAAAGAGAGACTGTAGTTAGAAACTGATGAGTTGGGATTCATATGCACATATGATACCAGCAGACTGGGACTCAGAAGGAAGTTGGGATACTTAGGACACTACAGAATATATTTTTACTTCTTACTGATTTACATACACTTGTCAAATTTACCCAATTTTGCCAATTCATCAGCTCTGGGGAGTAGTCCATGTAGGGTTGCCACGTCCCCTTACCCTCCCAATGAGAGGGGGCCTGGCACTTACCTTTGTCGATCTCCAGTTGGGGCCACTGTGAAGTACGGGAGCATGCTTGCCAACGGGCACAATTATGTCACTTAAGGAAGTGACGTCACAGCCAGTGGGAAGCAGGCCCACTGTGCACCGGCCTGGGATGTATTTTGCCTTCTAGATCCATTCCCTTGACTCCCCCGCCACCCGCCGGCCAGGTGAATGTCGGCAGGGGACAGAGGCTGGTAGCAAGGGATCCCCTGCCCCCAGCCAGGACCTGGCATGCCTAGATCCACACACGCTCTCATACTCATTTGGCTGGATCTTATTTTCATTGGTGCTCTGCAATATGTTACACATCTTATCCAGAGAAACTGGGCCTTCTGATCTCTTTATGTAATAACTCTCCCCCAATGTCTTTACCAGCTGAATGTAATATATGTATCTGGCCAAGTAAGCTCCGATTCACAAATACTCTTTAAAAGTTTTCAATGATTCTTCAAGGTGACCCAATATTCTTTACTTTGGCTTCAGTAGATTAAAATGGCTATGGAATTTGTCTAAAGGTTGCCATGCCATCTGAATCAATCTATGGTTTACATGAACCGCAGTTTGCCTCCAAACTGAAAATATTGTTTAAAGTTGGTTTTAGACTCTGGGCTGGAGGCAAACGAAGAGCCAAACTAGACATTCATTTTTGTAAAGAGGTGGGTCCAGGACTAATTCAGATTCACTCCAGACACACAGCAGCTGTGGGAATGGCTATTAAAAAACAAAGCAGAGTCCATTTGGGCTTGGAATGCCACCAAGGGGGTAGCTCCTGCCTCTCTTCCTCAACTATTTTCCACACCGAGTGAAGAGGGTTATTTTGTTGTTTTTGATGCTCCACGTGCACAGAATATTCCATGTGGAGCAGAAAAAACAGAGAAATAACACCCCCCCCCCAGCACTGTTTTGGTGTGGGAAAACGGCAATTGATTTCCAAACCTAAACAGGTTCTATTTTATTTTGTAATAGCCATTTCCTCCCACTGCTATGTGGCTGACTGTGGGGAATCTGGACTCCTTTACAAAACTGAATGTCTAGTTTGGCCCTAAGGCTTGCACTAATTTGGAAGTCACCACAAACCACAGTTTCTTTAAAAAAGGAATGGAGGCAAGAAATTGGAGCATGAACAGGAAGGCAGAGGAAGTGTGCAAGCCTGTGGCACTAACCTGATCCTACAAAATGATGAAGTTTGGAACTGTGAGTTGGCTGAGGAGTGTTACCTTAGGAAGTCAATGGATGCTTCACACCTACTGACTGTCACTAACATGAAATGAACTAACTGCTACTGAACTAGTTCTGCAGACGACTGTAAGCTACTTGATTCTATCTGCTCAAACACAGATTAAGCCTTCCTCTAAAAATACTCTACAGAGTGTTTACTTACTGCCTGATGTTACACATAAATAGCAAGGGAAACTTCAGACTTCCGCAGCTGGGATCACTGAACACCAGGTGCGTTGTGGGGGAAGGTGCACTTGATTTGCTGAAGGCAAAAGGTTGCTGGCCACTCTCCCTCTTACCATTCCCCAAAACAAAAATTCAGATTTAAAAAAAAATCAATAAAATATTCCCTGTCCCGAAATTTAAATTGGAACTGAGTACTTTTATATCCATTGAGGGAATTAAATTCTGAAACAATCTCACTAGAGTATTTTTTTTCGGTAAAAACTTCAAGAATGGTTAAAAATATTACATGGTAAAATTGGTCACATCCATATTGCCATATTGGGACTCGACGATCACCGTGTCACTTTGGGCTTTTTCCCTTCCTCAGCAGTATCACAGATTTTCATGGTTTGAAATTGGATGAAAAGTGCTAAATTGCTTAAGAATTCTTTCTAATGGAAAGAGAATCAAGATATTTAATTTTCAGCATGGCCAAATCTGTGGATGTGGAGACAGGAGCCATGAACAGTCAAGACAGATCTTTCTACAAACTTGAAAAATTCCCCAAGCTTGCAGAAAATTTGGAAGATATATATATATATATATCATACGAACAATCTGGAATATATACACGCATACATGGGGGTAACCCTCCCCCCGTTAATAGAAACAACACCTGAAGCTTTAAGAAACAAATGGCCTCTGGATGTTGCTAGTCAATCACAACAGTATAGCCAGCCTTTAAAGGAAAGGCTCGACAGTAACCATAGGGTAATTTGCTGGCACACAACGTGCATGACTTACTCAGAATTGGTTGCCTACTAGTTTTCAACAGCAGGCACCCTATGAAAATCAGTGTTGTTTAGTGGTTAGAGTTTCAGATTAGGATCTGGGAGACCCAGGTCTGATTTCCTCTATACCATGGAAACTTATAGAGTAACCTTGGGCCAGTTACATACTGTTGGCCTAACTTATTTCACAGGGTTGTGGAGGAGAGAAAACTGACCTAAGCTCCTTTGGATCCCCTTTGGGGAGAAAGACAGGGTATAAATGAAGTAAATAAATTATAAAATAGCTAAAAAAGCAGGGGAGGTACTGATGAAAGGTAGATTGGTAGGTGGGAGGGAAGGAAGAAGGAAACGGGAAAAGGTGAAGATATGGGGGTTACCAGAAGAACGGGACGAGGAAATAGTGTGGGGAAGGGGATGTTCCCCTATAAGCCCTTTTGGGTTCCCCACTATCCAACAGGGCCCAGTCCAATGGCTAATACTGTGTAACTGGGCCCAGCCTGGCAGTCAGCACTGCACAAGTGGGCCGTAGTTTTCTTGAAGAGAGGCTGCTAGGCAGAGGGAAAGCTAAAGACAGGGAACATCTACAGATGGTCTGGATGGGTGTGGGAAGGAGAGAAGGAAGCAGGAGAAGGGGATGGGGGCTTTCAAGGAAGGGAGAGAGGAAATAGTGGGAAGGGGGAAATGAGATGCTTCCCGCAAATCCTTGTAGATCCTTGCTTGTTCCTTCCAATTCCAAGACTGACTGGTATCCAGTGAGATCAGCATGTGAAGAAGCAATTTCCTGCTGCAGACCACTGAGCCCCCAACCTTTTATTCGTGGACCCTCAGAAACAGCACGGGTCTGGAGGAGGATTTAGGGAAAAGAGTCTTTTCATCTGTTAGTTGTTTATCTGTGGCTCACAGAACATCTAAACTGAGGAGACCATTCCGTAAGAATTCCCATTTTACAAACTGAACATTGAGTCTGAAGGACAATGACCTATGCGAGGCCATCTGTCAACACTGTACCTTGATTTAAACCTTGGTCCAAGTCCAAAACTGTCAACTGAACTTTAGTGCTGATGCTCTTTTAAACTAGTATGATTAATATTTACAACATTCATGCACCAACATTCTCCCATCAGGAAAAATGTAGCTAACAATGTAATCCTATGCAGAGTTATTCCAGTTTAAGACCATGGAAATCAATGGGCTTAGACTGGAGTAGCTCTGCACAGGATTGCACTGTAAAGAGAATTTAATTTAACCTCTGCAGAAAGTCCAAAGGTACAATAAAAATAAAGAAGTTCCCTGCAGAGATTAGAAGTGTTTAGGGCTATGGCATTTCCTGCATCAACAGCAATCACAAATATAGTTTTGTTTTTGGATACTCCAGTCAGTTTCCACAGCCATATATAATACAGCTATCGAGCTCAAAAAAAAGTTTACACTCAAAAATGTACATGGTTTAGATTATGCAGCACAACTTTTCCCAAGCACAGAACGCCACCTCTTCCCATGACTCCAAACACCACTGGTGGGAAAGTATAAGGAAAGCTGTTCATAACAAGCCTCTTTATTAATCCTACAATCGCAGTGGCTTTGATCTCTGCAGGAACTATTAAGCAATGTCCTCTTTGTCACTCAATAACTGTTTTTTTTACATATCTGATATTATGTAAGATTGCACAAGGCAACATAATGATATTTTCCCTCTAGAGTTATTGGAAGGGGGGGCTTAAATTTACTTGCATTGGCTCCGGCTTTTTCAGGGCAATAATCTAAACATAATTATGCACAAATCAACTAGTCATGTCCTCAAAATGGTATTTTAAATATCATAATTAAAACTGCCTGATCTAAAACTCTTTTGACTCAAAGGAAAAAAATTAAGGCATGAATAGTTCTACATAAGAAGCTCACATATTTATTAATAAAAATATTTCCTATTTATTCAACATTTGTAGTGATCACAGCCCTGTATATATATCTTATTTGGCAATCTTCACAACAACCCTGTAAGGTAGATAACTATTATTTCCATACTGAAGATAGAGGAAATGGTTTGCCTAAAACCAACTAAAGAACCTGTGGCAAAGATGAAATTTAGCCTCCAGACTAAATTTCTCTTAGCTACTATATCTTATCAGTTCCCCATGAGCCACATCATTATTTTCTGTACTCTGGAAATGAATGAAAAAGGTATATGCAGTATATCACTATAAGCAGGGGCAAAAGTACACTTGTACAAGACAACTCAGGTAAAAAAGTAGACAAAGTGGCAAAGTGGCAAAGTGGCACCTCCCATATTCAGTTTCAAGCTCTATCAGTTTCTGATAGAGAGTCCTGTTAAGAAATTTACATTACTTTATGCCTGACTATAAGCAGGGATTATTTATGTCTGTATATATTTTTATTAACAAAGTGTAATTATGTTTAGGATAGTGGGTTTGAATAACAAGTAAGCAAAAAAATGGTTTTTCCTTGTAATGTAGGGAACACAGGATTCTTCAGTATAAATACTATGCTAAATATTTTTAACTGTCTCGTTTGAAAACTAGGTGGCGGCCTGTGGAATCTGAGGGTACCAAACTCTGTGAAAGGGCAATGAAGGGTTGTAACATGCCCCACCTCCCTTGTCCCTCCGCAACCCCGCAAAAGCTACATACAGGGATTATGCACACATGATTTTCTCAGGCTGCTGTGCTTCACTTTCATCTGCTGGACAGGTAAATGATCACAGGGCAATGAAGAGAGGCCTAACTCTCCATTTGGCATGGAAGTAATTAACACATGGGGAGAACTGGGCTAGGTGAGACTGTGCCCTTTGTCTGAGCTCATTTCTCTTCCTCCCTCCACCACCAAAAGCAACAGTCACACCAGAGGCAAAGGGAACTAAGTCTTCCCTTCACTAGGGAACAGTATTGAGTAGTGATGGGAAAGAACCCAAGTACATTCTTGAGCAATTGATGAATTGAAGGGAAGAAGGAATGGGACAATGGCATAAAAACACCTCAGTCGCATGCCTCTAACTCCATAACAGCGAGCTTGTGCATGATCACTTACCTGATTACATGTATTGATGTCTATCCCTCCCTTTAGGTATTCCACCACTTTGTCCAAATTGCCAGCTCGGGCAGCTCTAAGGAAGCTTGCATTGCTGTCAGACTGTGAAAAGAAGAGGCAAAATGGAAACTATTTAATGTCTGCCTTGAAGGTAAGTATGACCAAAATAAAATCCTACATACTTATATTACAGATGCTCAAAACAACTGACATAATTGATCAGATACTTCTCACATAAAGGCAGTACAGAAACACAAGCAGTCCTTTACCATGTGTGCATGTAATTTCTTGTGAAAGCGACCATCAAACATTCCTCCAAGGTATGAGAAGAATTCCACGGCACATCAACATCTATTCATCACCCAAATAAGCGTGGGAATGTCATAGAAGTAGACACACACACACCTTACAAATAGTTGCATACCCACCATAGTAAATTACTGTATACAAAACTTTTTAAAAATTAGTTTCAGGTGGGCAGGCATGTTGGTCTATAGTAGCAGAGCAAGATTTGGATCCAGTAGCACCTTAAAGATCAACTAGATTTCCAGAGTATGAACTTTCAAGAGTCAAGGCTCCCTAATCTGACAAAAAGAGCCTTGATCTCAAAAGTTCATATCCTGGAAATTTAGTTGGTCTTTAAGGCGCTACTGGACCCAAATCTTTTTCTTAAATTAATCGCTTCAAACATAAAGGAAGCAAAACTTTCAGCTCACATATCAGAGACATATGGATGAAGATCTGGCTGGTAATTACAAATGGATACACTGAATTCCTAGTTTTCTTTGCTTTGTTCCCTTAAACAATGCAGTCCCGTGCATAGTCCAGACTAAGTTCATTCAGTTCAGTAGGCTGGAGGAACTCTACAGAAGATTGCATGGTAAACCTGCTTGGATTGCTGTCCTCTCACATTTTCATTAACTTACCCCAGAGTGAGTCAACAGTACACATCCCCTCTTTGAGATTTTAGCTAGGCTTCCTGCCTTATTGATCCCCTCAGTGTCCTGCCCCTATCAGCGCTCTCTTGCTCAGATCTCCGTTTCCTGTCCTTCACATCCCCCAGTTCCAAGTACCACAGACAGCTCCCTACCTACTCTCTCTGTTTCCTTTCAGCCATTTTGATGTCCCCTGTGCCTTTAGCATTCTTCTGTCCTTAGCCTCCTTGTACTCTCCTCACATGTTCCTTAGCTCCCTCACTTTCTGCCTACGCCCCTCCCACAGTTTCTCAGAGTTTATTTGCAATCTGACCTGTCACATCTTTAACAGAGCTGTGCATTGTAGGGTGGTCCTTTCTTCCTCACCCATTACAATATCCATCTATTCCTCTTAGCCAACAGCTCACAACATTTCAAAGTGGTTATTACTAAAAAAAAATAGCTGTTTGATGGATCATGTACGCATTTGGTTATGTACGTAGCCTCTTTGAATGACGATTCTTCAGAAGACTGACTTGGTATGGCACTCATCAAAGAGAATCTCCATTACTGTGACCTAATCTCTGCATATTTATGGTTCAGCAAAACACATCGATATGCGAGCCCTCAGCTTAGGTATCTTGCCAATTAACACTTTTCTGCAGGAATGGAAACAGGAACGCCCCAGTTAATGAAGTTAAGTAGTGTGGTTATATAAGAACTGTTGAACATAGTAACTGAGAAACAGTGATATATAGTGGTTAGAGATCCAGAGGAATTAGCCATGTTAGTCTGTAGTAGCAAAATCAAAAAGAGTCCAGTAGCACCTTTAAGACTAACCAACTTTATTGTAGCATAAGCTTTCGAGAATCACAGTTCTCTTCGTCAGATGCATGGAGGGCAAGAAGAAACTGGTCAGATATAGAGGAGGAGAGGGGAGGGCGGAGTAGATGCAAACAGCTCCTTCTGATATGGAGATCAGTTTGCTTCTGTAAAGGAAATCAGTTACTTTTGATAATGAGATAACCATTCATAGTCCCTATTCAGTCCCAGCTTGACAGAGTCAAATTTACATATGAATTCCAATTCAGCAGCTTCCCGTTGGATTTTGTTTTTGAAAGGTTTCTGTTGAACTACAGTGACCTTTAAGTCTTTGATGGAATGTCCTGGTAGATTGAAGTGTTCTTCCACTGGTTTCTGGATCTTGCCATTTCTAATGTCAGATTTGTGTCCATTTATTCTTTTGCGTAGGGGTTGGCTGGTTTGTCCAATGTACAGAGCAGATGGACATTGTTGGCACATGAGGGCATATATCACATTGGAGGATGAGCAGCTGTAAGAGCCAGAGACAGTGTAGTTGATGCCACTGGGTCCTGTAATTGTATTCCCTGGGTAGATATAAGGGCAGAGCTGGCATCCTGTAATTGTATTCCTTGGGCATCCTGTAATTGTATTCCCTGGGTAGATATAAGGGCAGAGCTGGCATCTGGGTCTGTTGCAGAGCCTGGTACCTGTGCTGGTGACTCTGCTAGGCGATTCATGATTGTAAGTGAGAAGTCGTTTAAGGTTGGGGGGCTACAGACAGCTGTAAAAGCCAGAGACAGTGTAGTTGATGCCACTGGGTCCTGTAATTGTATTCCCTGGGTAGATATAAGGGCAGAGCTGGCATCCTGTAATTGTATTCCTTGGGCATCCTGTAATTGTATTCCCTGGGTAGATATAAGGGCAGAACTGGCATCTGGGTCTGTTGCAGAGCCTGGTACCTGTGCTGGTGACTCTGCTAGCCGATTCATGATTGTAAGTGAGAAGTCGTTTAAGGTTGGGGGGCTACAGACAGCTGTAAGAGCCAGAGACAGTGTAGTTGATGCCATTGGGTCCTGTAATTGTATTCCCTGGGTAGATATAGGGGCAGAGCTGGCATCTGGGTCTGTTGCAGGGCCTGGTACCTGTGCTGGTGACTCTGCTAGCCGATTCATGATTGTAAGTGAGAAGTCGTTTAAGGTTGGGGGGCTGTCTGTAGCCCCCCAACCTTAAACGACTTCTCACTTAAAATCATGAGTGTCTTAAACGACTTCTCACTTACAATCATTGGTGTCTGATTAGGATCTAGGTGAGCCAGGTTTAGAACCAGACCTGCCATGGAAGCTTGCTGGGTGATCTTGGGCCAGTGACACATTTTCAGTCTAACTTACCTCACAGGACAGAATGTAAGTTACTTTGGGTCCCCATTGGGAAGAAAGGTAGGGTCTAAGTAAAGTAAAATGAATCAATAAAATAATACTTTTTTCTTGTTTGCCCCTTTGGTAAGAGAGCACAAAAGGCACATAGAAAATGTTTCATGATCCACTTGCACTGGGCTTAATGCCACAGACACCAAAGAAAAGCCTTCGTGAATCTGGCCCAGACACACTAATGCTGATAAGAAACCAGATCTCCAAGTCTACTTTATTATAGCAACTACACCCTCTAGATATCCCTTTCTCCTAACAATAATAATGCCATGACAGCTAGTTTTTATTAACATATTTAGTGCATGAATCATCATTGCCTGTTGTTAATCTAGGGTCCTATTTTGCCCCAGTGTGCCAAACTGTGGGTCAAGCTAGGTGTGTGGGTTTTTAAAGAATTGGGTCTGGGTTTCCCTGCAGCCACACACAAGCTGGGAGAATGGCTGTTAAAAAATAAAGGAGAGTCCAAACAGCCTCAGAATGTCACCACGAGGGAAGGGAGAGCTTCTGGCTTCCCCCACGACTGTTCCCCCCATGTCAAACAGCAGAGGAGGAAGATTTCCCTCCTGTTTTTACTGCTCTGCATGCACAGAATACTCCATGTGGAGAAGCAAAAACATAACCCTCCTGCTCACTATTTTGGAAAATGGCTTGAGGAGGGGAGAAAGTCCTTCCTTCCCCTCATGGTGGCATTCTAAGGCCGTTTGGGCTCTCCTTTATTTTTTTAACAGCCATTTAATAGCACTTGGTGTTAACTGGGCCATATTAATACTTTCCATATGATGAGCTTTCAAAATAGCAGTTATCCACATTTTACTCTGCTCTAGAAGGATGCCATTGGATCTGTGCCTTTACAACAAAAATTATGTTCTGAATCCTAATATCCTTATGAATCAATTTAATGAAAACTACAGTATGCATTATAAACTCTTTAACGTTAAGAAAACAGACCATCCGACGGGGTACACTGCAGGGTAGAAAAAAGGCAACACAGAAAATTGCCTTTTTTCTAGCCTTCATCTCCAGCCAGTGAAGCACTGTAACCATGACACAGCAGCAGCGTCGCTGGAAAGGGATATGTTATACTGCCAAAGGAGAGTTTGTGCAATGCAGCAGAATCTGTATTACAAGTGCAGGCACTGAAGGCAGAAGTCTCTGCTACAACCTAAAATCATTCTAATTTGTTGAGTATTTTGGGCTACGCTATAGTCTAGAGCATGCCTTTTTACTGGTTCCAGGCATGAAAAAGTTGCTTGTAAAATAATGCATTACATTATCTCCCAGTTCTTCTTTGTGTTTGATGTTGGCTGCCTTGAGTTGTACACCATATAATTTTTACTCAAATGGGACGGCTGTATTGTAGGGTGGTGGTCTCAAAGGGATGTTTCACTAGATAGGGACCACAGACTTCACCACCATGTTGCCTTACACACCATCTGTTGTTTTAAGTATGTGTGCCTATATACTACTTGTTACTTTAAGTATGACCTTATTGAGTAGTTCTATGTTGTCTAATGACAGTCCTAGAATAGCTTATGCTTACCCTATGGCATTGTTTATTGAAATGCCCTTGATACTTACTCTGCTAATATCAAACTATGTAATCCACCTTGAGTCTCAGTGAGAAAGGCGGACTATAAATGATATAAACAAACAAATAAATAAATATTATATTGAGCACTGTGTTTCACATATATCTTCATAAGCTGTTATTTCTCCAGAATCCAACCCCTGAATAGTCCATGCAAATGCCTGCTGTTTTCCTTTTGCCAAGGATTGTACTAAAATGTATGATATTTTTCAACTCCAAGCACATGACATACTTCACCTTTACCATTTTGTCAACAGAATGTCAACCTTCTCTATTTACTGCGTACGACTGACCAAGAAGGTGCTATATTTTTCCAATTGTTGTCCCAATTTATATATTTTTAGAGCAGAAATTAACAAACCATTATCAACCAAACATACCAACAGATTCACGGTAAGTAAACTTGTAGGCAGGGCTGTTGCCAGCATCTCCTGATGTGGGGCAGCTGCCATTGCCTAGGGCTTCCAGTGAGGCCCACTGCCATCAACTCTCTGCTGACGTGCACCCTTTGCTCACTTGCAAGAACTCTATCACCAGAACTTCCAGCTGCAGGCAGTAAGAGTAGCTGTTGAGTGCAGGTGGTGGTGGGTGGATGCACAGGCAAGTTGGGGTACATGGGAGAAAGGGAGGTGTGAGTTAAGGGCTGATGGGGGGCACACAAGGAAGGGGGCCCTGGGCACTTTCCATCCAGTGCCCCCCTCCCCCAAACCTGGAACTTGCCCTGCTCGTACATTTCAGATATAATGCAAACCTATGGCTTATTTTAACTGGATCTCTGGATCTATGGCTTATTTTAACTGTCTAGCTGAAACCAGGATTCAGTCTGCACACAATTATTGAATCCTGGCTTGTCTTAACAAATGGTGGCCTTCAGTGTCGTTGCTCTTTCCTTTCCCCCCCTGCCAGAGGCTCAACTGTTATCTCAGCCTGCCTCAAGTCAACATGAGAGGAGAGCATCATTGGCAACATGAGAGGAGGGAAGGTTCTTTCAGAAATCGGGAACAGCAATCCGAAGCCAAGCCACATCTCCCTTTCTTGGAACTGGTAATGTTGACCAATCCCCCAAGAAAATAAACTTCGGCTTTCAATTTCAATGTATCCCCCCAGCACACACAACTGCAGCCAAAATCTCTTCCCCAAGCATCCCATCTGCACTCCAACACATCCCCCCACAGAGATTTACTGGTATGGCCTGCATATCCATTCAATACCACATACCTGCAACATACCTACAAGGTACAGTCCCAGTCCTCAATCCTCCCAAAGTCCCTTGAAAAGCCTGTGTGCCTCACACCAGTTTCCCTTGTCTCAGTATCATAAATGTCAACAGGGTGTTTTTGTAAATGATTTTGTTGCTGAGATATAGAAAATTAGGGTTGCCAGGGCTCCACTGTCATTGCTTGCTCCCCTTAGGGATGATGCATGGGCGTGAGCTTGCCACATTAATTGGTCTTTGTGGAGGCAGAGGTGGAGAGAAGAGTGTGTTGCAAGGCCAGGTCAGAGGTGAAAGCAGGAAGAAGCTTAGTACTAGTAGGAGTTGGCTGAAGGCAGGAGCAGATTTGTTCATACAAGCAGGAAGCAAGCCAGGAATAAACTAGGATTTAGCCAGGCTACTGAGGCTACTCAAAACCATGTTCTAGACTAACTGAAGTTAATAAACAGCTTCAGATCCTGGGCCATTTTCACACATCCTTAATTTCCTGCTTTTTTTTTTGGTGCGATGAGGCCATTCGTTGCAGTCCCACTATCATGATGCACTATTCACATTGCCTTGACTTGTGCAGCTGTGTCACGCTTCCAGAAGTTTAATGCTGCAGAAAAAGAGCTATTCTGGGTGGTGGATGAGCTCATGTCACAGGTGACAAAAACACCTTCCCGTCCATTTTGCCTTTATAAGCAGGAACCCAGATTTGCACTATATCGCTGTTTCTATATGCAAGATTGAACCTCCCTTCCCCAATGGTAGTCTGTGATAGGCTGTTTTTTTGCCCGCCAATTTACTTTAAAAGACATTGGTGGATCAAGGGTCATTGGTGGGGAGAATCTTGGGAGTCAGTGATCTCAAAATGGTGCATGCACATGCTCAGAAAACCGCTGCCAGCCGTTATGTTCCTGCTCAAAACCCAGTTTGTATTTTTTTCAATGGATTTGCGTGATTGTGCTGTCACTATAAAAAAAATTAAAAATCCAACAGTCTAGGAGTATTCCGTTATTTGCAAAGTGTAACTTTAACATTAAACATTTAATGTCCTTGGTTTTTAAAAATTGTCTGTTAGTGTGGTCGGTTCCTTTTAAACAAGACATCGCAATAGCACAACAAAGGTGTTCTTTTAAGAAAAATTAGCCATAACTGTCACCAGGAGTTCACAGAGGCTTGCGGGGCTCCTGGTTATGGGTAGGAAAATCTCTTCCTAGGGAGCAGAAACCAAGAAAGGAGGAGAGGTTGGGTGGGTGGTCTCTGGAGAAGTGTTTCCAAGTGTTCTTACACATGTGAAAAAAGCGCTAAAAATGCATTACATAGAGGAATAAATGGGAAATCAGCATTCTCAGAGAAAACGCAATGATGATGGAAGGAGGACAGGTTTTTCTGGGGTGGATTATGAGGATGTGTGTACAGCTGTGAGCATAGCAGAATAATTGCGATACTGTGGTGCTAAATAAGGATGTGTGAAAACGGCCCTTGTCTGAGATGCCCTAACTAACCATGGTTTATATTGTGGTGCTGCTTCGATGATCAGTTAATTAATCAAACTTATGTGTTATGCCTGAACCCACCCATAGCATTATACTAAGTAGAAGCTTCCCAAAACCTTGACTCATAAGTATAATTTACTGTCGCCAACCTATATATAGTCTTGCACAATGCACACACTGCCTGACATGATGTACACTGCTACCCACATGATCAGCTACCACAACTGAATATGCATCTGGAGTCATTTAGCCAATGAGGTCCATCATTACCTTCAAAATATACTCTAACAGGGATGAAGATAAAAAGGCTGACCTTATTCAGAAGGCTTCCTGCTGAGACAAGTCAACGCTGTCTCTACATATCCCTTTTTCATGTCTTGTTCACCGAAGAACTATTGCTTTCTACACGTTATTTAATTATTTTATTATTTTAGTTTTTAAAATGCATTTGTGCAGCCATAGCCTTGATCTTACCAAACCTTTATGTGCCCCTTATGTTCAAACTACCATTAGGGCACGTCTTCTTTAGTCACAAAGCAGTACCCACAGATAAAAGAAAAAAATCTGTCCTTAATCCACCTTAAGTTGTTTATCTCTTGCTGTGTATATGATGCTGGGGCCAGCCAAGACATAAGGATCCCTGGAATGTCTTACATGCAGACTGGATTTGGCACTGGAGATACAACCATATTATAACTAAGCCCCATTAATTTTCAGGTTCTACATTAAGAACTCAGATCACATTATCCACATCATCTTCTCACTTGTACAAAGCTAGAAGAAAAAATATTATATAGTAAAAATGGTAAATTGATAGATAATTTTAAATGGTATAATATCTCCTCTCACCTTCAAAATAAATTTAAATATTAGGCTGCACTTAAAGCTGTCACTGGGATGAAACAGAACAGGGCACGATCATTTACTTGTTACTTTGAAAACTGTGGGTTGGATCCCAATGAACTATCTGCTGACAAAAGAGAAAGGGCTCCTTTTAATTACTGAAAAAGTTATGCTGGGAACACTTGGGGGGGGGGAAGCCATGCAGAACAGGGTCTGCAGTAAGGATGGAAATTGGGTGACGGCAAATTGAAAAGCTGATAGGCAATTTCAACCCTATATATATATATATATTAAATTAAATATATATATATATATTAAATATATCAATTTCAACCCTATATATATATATATTAAATGCAAAGCTTAGCAACCTCAAAAATACTTGGCCATTACAATTGAATTCAGTCTCAGCAAATGTAAAGGGAAATACATTATTTAAAGACAATAAAATCAATTATTCTTCTGAGTGAACAGGCACAATTTACAGTTAAGATATTTAAGTTCATATATTTAAATGCCTGCTTTAGATCTGGCAAATCCCCTCATTTGAATAATTTTATTTGGGAGAGGGGGTGACTGATAAAAAAGTATTGAAACTGGCTGTAACATTTTGCACCAATGAAATGGAGATGTTAAGATTCCTCGGCCTGTCTTGCAACCTAGTGCTTTTGCGCTTACAAGCTTAAAAAGACAAGCCAGGAGAGGAGCTACAGACTCTAGATTCTACACACTCTCTTATTAGCTTGGAGTTCACAGACAGCATGGCTAAGCAGCCAAAGTTTACAAGGCCAAATGGGCAGGGCCGCCAGGAACCATCCAATCCTCAGCAGTCAGATGGATCGGGACCACGGAATTCACAATCCAGGGCTAGGAGTGTATTTGGCAGTGCAACTATAGAGAAGAGGGGAAATGTACGTCAAAGAGTCAGTTGCTAGGTACCCTTTTGGGAATCCAGTGAGAGTTGGCAAGGGACAGTCACAGTACGATGACAGCAAGGTTCAAGTGAATTGGATGCAGCTCTGCGTAGCTGAATGGACAGTGACTTCTGACTGACAGATGCATCACAGATGAAGAGACTTCTATCAGCTGACTTCTATGGCAGTCACATGAAAGCAAGTTGTAAAAATGTTCTACATTAAACCTGAAACTCCTGCTACTTACTATCCTGTTACTCTTCAGGAAGATAGAATTTCTCATAGGTTAGACATGCAGGTTTTATTTGACTGTATTACAACCACTATTACAGTTTTTATAATGTGCAAAGCTACATTAGAAGAAAACTTATATTCAGAATAAGCCCTAGGTGGTTAACTGTTCCATGTGAAACGCTATCAAGAAAATAAAAAACTTGCTAATCTTGACAACCTATTCAAATCATATGTAGAATCCATCCTATATTACAATATTTTTGGTCACACTGTATGGTATACCATAGGGGTTGACTCCTTTAAATGGTACAAAATGACCATGATGGATTAATAATAACATAGGGGTTTAGCTCCTTAAGATAGTATAAAATGACCATGATAGATGCACCATACATGCATACACACACACAAAAGAACTCATTGACACAAAGGGTACATTCTTCCAGTATGTTACTATTTCTTTCTACAGCATTAGTTTAATATCAGAACCCTTACAGACAACCACAACAGTTCTATGTCTATTGCTTACTGGCTGATTTCAAAGACTGTTCAAAACTTGGCATCGCTTCATGTGGCCTAAATCTGCAAAGTTGTGCACATTTTGTCATCATTATACCTCTGGTTTTATAAGGATCAATACTTTGGGTAAAAAGATAGCTTGATCTATGTTACAGTGCAATATACTGAAAAGAAGATATTCTGTGGAAACAATAAACATAAAAGCATTTGTGGGTACAATGGAGGTACTTTGTTGTCCAGGGAGGAAGCTCTGTTACAGGAGAGCAACAACTGTATATTTTTGGCATCTTAATAAGCCTCTGCAGCTTTGAGAAATGTGATTTTATTCAAAGGGCACAAGCCCAGCCCCCCAGACTATGGTGATAACTCAGTTTAAATCTGGCTTTCACAACCAATCTCCAGGTCATGTAATTATGACTACATTTTGTTTTTTTTGCTACCTTTCAAGGAACATATGCCTTGCATCAGACTCCTGTACAAAAGCAGCACATGTTCTTTCATTGTTTTGTTCCAAGGGGGCTTGGTACAGCTTCATTAAACTCCCTATTGTTTTATTTAGGATTGAGATGACTTTTCATGGGGTTTATTTTTTTCACAGTGAAAGTTTTCTCCGCAACACAAGAACTACTGTATTGTCGAAGGCTTTCACGGCCGGAGAACGATGGTTGTTGTGGGTTTTCCGGGCTGTATTGCCGTGGTCTTGGCATTGTAGTTCCTGACGTTTCGCCAGCAGCTGTGGCTGGCATCTTCAGAGGTGTAGCACCAAAAGACAGAGATCCATCTTTTGGTGCTACACCTCTGAAGATGCCAGCCACAGCTGCTGGCGAAACGTCAGGAACTACAATGCCAAGACCACGGCAATACAGCCCGGAAAACCCACAACAACCATCACAAGAACTATTCTTAAAAAAAAACACAACGGCCACTTGCTGTGGAACTGTGACACATACGCACATATACATCCCGCCCCCACAAGGGATGAATTGTGCTTGCAGCAGCAGTCTGTAGAATACAGTCCTCCTCCTCTTGCCTAGAGGAGAATCACAGCATGTAGACTTGCAGGTGAATATTTTTAGAATATTTATGGACCCATACTACCACCCTCCAAGTAGATCATAATGATCTCCAGACTACAGATATCAGTTCCCCTGGAGAAAATGGCAGCTTTGGTGAATCAGCTCTATGGTATTATACTCTGCTGAGCTCCCTTCCCAAACTCTGCCCTTCCAAGGCATTTCCCAACCCAGAGCTGGCGACCCTAGCTCCTGACCAAAAAAGCTCACCAAAATCGAAAGCCTAATAATTTTGTACAAAGATCAAGTCATTTCATGTTACAGTTTGGATCTGTTCCCATTTCATCACTCCATGTGAAGACTGAAAAGTTTGCACAACAGGTAAGTGACACGTCTACACACTTACCTTCCTGATTTCTTTGTTTCATTCTCTAGAACATTTAGACCAAGAAAGAGTTCTGTGTGATTCAGACAGTTGCATGCTATATTCTGAGCACTGTATAACC
Organism: Eublepharis macularius; assembly: GCF_028583425.1. NCBI lineage: Eukaryota > Metazoa > Chordata > Lepidosauria > Squamata > Eublepharidae > Eublepharis > Eublepharis macularius. The sequence continues at coordinate 34,513,771 of NC_072799.1, read as the reverse complement.
CCAGCCATAAGTATTTTCTCTTGCTCTCTGATTTTAAAAAGTTCTTTACTATTCATTTATTTATTATTATTATTATTATGGAGTATTTACTAAAATACTCCAAAAAAAGTTAGTTCAAAAAATTCCCAAAAAGAAATCCCTTACTGTACTATTATCTAGTCTAATATTTCTGATCATCTGCCTTTCCATCCAGTTCAAAATATCTTTCATTTGAAGAAAGTGGATGACAGCCCAATCACAGCAAGACCTGTGCAAACAGTGAACAAAGTCCTGTTTCTGAAACGTGGATACAATTAAAACAACTTGAAATCATTGCAAGGTCATATCCACACCATTACGAGCTACTTGCCTGAAGTTACCTCACAAGCTATGTAAGTCTTAAATTTTGGTATCCAGAATTTAATTTTTAAAGTAACATCTCTATGGTCTTGGCTGTTGGATCTATTTGTTTCACAAATATTGAGTAATTATTAATATTAATTGTTGGAATTATCTCTTTATTGGTACAATGGTGATAGTTACTTTCAACCTCAGAATCTAACCCATTTAAAATGGAATACCTATTTGTCCACATACTATTAGATTCCTCTTTGTTTAGATATATATATACAGATTTCCCCCCTGCTTCATTTGAATACCTAACTCTTCATTATCACAACAAGCACCTGAATTTGATCGGGCTCATTTACATCCTATTATATAAAACTGAAAATTAAAATGAACTATAACAATCAGTAAATAACAATAAATCAAATTAATACTTTTTTAAAAAAAATAAAAACACCCAATAAAAACCCTAAAATGCAAAGTGATCCCAGATCTTCAGCATGGGCACCAAATTATATAAATAGTGAGGAATATATAAAAACTTGTCAGAAGCCATAAAAGGATCTTTTATTGGCAGTCTTAAACTGTGTGTTTTAAACTTTGTTTTCATTCATTTTTTTATTGTTAATTTATATTGGAAACTGCCTTGAGTTCCTGCAAGGTAGGCAGGCAGCAGAGTCAGCAGTAGACATTACATCAGCACTGAATAATCACATTTACAGACTCCAGAGTCCTCTTTCAGCAACTCCTCCAAAATCACACCTACTTTTTTCACAATTCATCTTTTCTTTGCACTTTCCACTTTCCCTTTAATAGTTTCTCTCCATCAATGAATGTCCATCTGCCACAGCAACAGCCCAGACTGGGTCTCTGATGCAATCGACTCAGCAGAGCAATTAGCTTGCCTCCCCTTCTTCATTTTCTTTGTTTTTTTTCATTTTTCCATTGTTTTGGCCGTGTTCAAGAAAAAGTAACAAGTAACACATAAAGGCAGCCCTTCCTCTCTTACAATCCAAGACGTCACTTCTGTCTTGGGGCCAGCAAGGAGTTATCTTCACCAGTCCAAAGTTGGAGGAGTGAATCAGCAAAATCCAGCAGCAGGAGATGAAACCTCCTCTTAGCCATGCAATATTAAGACAACTATGCAATTTCAACCAAAAATGGTTCAGCATGTACCTTCCACCAGCCAATCTGCAAAGCTCAGTATTTATTTTCTCACAAGCCAATAGGGTCCAGTCAGATATCTTCTAACTGGAGACACCCAGACCTTCATAATGTTCAATTAAAATTCCACTGAAACTCCAGTGATATGAATAGGTAATGGTAATGAACAAATCATGATTTCCAGACTCTCTCTCACTGCTCAGGGAAGGGAACATACAACTCAACCAAATTTTAAAAAGTGAGATTTCAAGATGATTGCAATGGTTGTCATCTTAGATCCTAAAGTCCTGTTTGCTACAATGTCCTAGTACATTATTTTGCTGACATGCATTGTATTCATGATCTTATCTTCGTTTTCACATTTTACCAGTAAACACTGATGAAATAATATTGTAAATGCTTTTGTATATAGATACAGGAAGCTTACTTTCTCCCTTCCCCCCTTCACCTGAATGGTGAGAATGGGGGTGTCACTTTGAGCTCATGAACTTTTTCTCTGCCACACCTGTGATTTGCTTACTACATGCATGCGAGATCCCTTATTCTCTTAATGCAAATTTACCTCGAGCCCTGGATACTATCAATGGGGGGGGGGAGAATTCCATATTCAAATATCCCTGTGTGGTCTCTTCTATGAGGGAAGAAGGAGTAAGTATTTGAGCCCATAGTATATTCCTGAGAGAAGAAGATAGGAACAATGACCAAACATGCACTTAGACCCAACTATATAAGAGAAATCTAATGAAAGATTTTTGTTAACAATTGAAAGCTACAAAGGCCATTTTACAAAAGTGGAAGCACTGGAATCAGCCTGGCACAAAGCACACACAAGCTCCTGCCCCCACACGTGACAATGTCACCTCTGGAAGTGATGTTGTCATGATAGGGTGCAGAGGCACGTATGTGGGGGAAAATCAGTAAGTGATGCAACACCCGCATAACCCCTGCCCTCCTGATCTCCTGACGATTGCCAGGGCGACCTCACAGCCCTATTTGTCAGATACAATTAAGAACAGATTGAAAAGAAACATTTCTGATGTTATAAGAAATATTGGGGTGGATCGAGTCACTTAAGCTGGAGAAAGTCTCAGAGGAAGGCTGGAAGAAGACTGGAGACTTCAAACTGGAGGAAAGCTTCAAACTTTGCTCAGTGGAGTGGTAGGACATTTAGGATCTACCTCACTGAAAGTTCAAATATATTACTCCCATTCCTTTGTATGATACAAACTTTGTATGATACAAACTTCTAGCTTTGCTGCCTGATGCTTGGGACAAAAATAATCCTTCTAAGTTTGATGAAGGCTAGAATTTCTAAAAATATTTAAAGGCAGATATCAAGTTTGTTTGCAGTGGTGATTCCCCACTCCCAATATTAAGTGGAGTCTGGAGACCTGGAGTCTGGAGATCAGGGGGCGGGGCCACCAGCCATGTGATCATTTTCTCTGAGGGCAACCCACTGAGTTCCACCTCCTCTTTTCCCAGAAAAAAAGCCCTGCTGTACATTATTTAAATTAAAATAATTTCTAAGCTATATTTTAGAATATCTATCTTTAAATTAGTAGCATTGACATTTGTACTTGTATTGGTTTTTAACTGTTGTAATTGTTGTGAATGGCTTCAAGATCTTAATAGAAGAATAGCGGTATAAAAATCAAATAAATACCTGAAGACTTTTGTGTGTGTATAAAACTTATTAAATTCTCTGAACTGGTTCTTAGGGATATCCACTGATGGAAGTAGATCTTTGCTTTCCTTTTCCCAAAGAGGTATAGCCAGGTAATCAGGAAACCTTTGGGATAAAAAGGCCTCACTCACATGACAAGGACTGAGGAAAGAGTGGAATTGGACAACATCCTCCCAATTTCTTGTTTTATTAGCAAAACATCCATAGGATCCAACCATTTCAAATAACTTTTAAAAATGTATAGCCTGATTTTCAGGAAAAATTACAAACGATCTACGAAAGTTAAATACAAATAATTTAGTTTTTTCTAAAAAGCTCTAAAAGGCTATCAGATTAACTAGAAATAAATGTTTCAGAACAAATTGCCAATAACTCTCAAAATCAGTGAGCAAAATAAAAACAGCAAGGGCCTGACAAAAAAGGACAACTTTTAAAAAATTAACTGTACTGTAATTTACATTCTGTAAGAGGTATAGGGTCAAACCACACGAGGCAAAATACACTTGAATTACACTTAAATTACACTCGAAATAGAAAATACACTCAAATTAGCCATGTAATTCAAGTGTATTTTGTCTCGTGTGGTGAGACTCAGAGTCAGCAGCACCTCCACTGACACGGCCTAGTCACATGACACCCCCCCCCCCCCCAATGCTTTGATAGCAGTGGAGCACAAAGCAGTTCAGATTTCCTCAATGTATGGGTAGGAATATATTGGATGTATTTTTTCAGTTTATTGCTTTTGATAAACCTGATTAAGTCAGGGGATGAAGTCACACTGTATGCATGGACCAGCCTCAAAAGGTTAATGTTTTTCATTCTTTTCTTCTTCCATAAAAAATTCTCCATTGCTGTTCTTGAACTGAATTGCAGAGATTATCCTGAAGGTTCACTTAATTTTCAAGATTAAAACTACTGCTCAATGAATCAATTCTCAATACATGTAATTATTTTTCACTATTAACACATCCAAACAAAGTATTTTTAAAAAACAGTTCAGTAGTTTTTTATTATGAAAGAAAAAAAATAATGAGCATTATGCCTTTTAAACAATCATTATGTAACAGATAAAAGACCTGTATTAACCAGGTTCCCCCGCCCCCCCCCCGCCCCAGATTTATCAGATGTTACTGGTCCAGAAACAGAGGTAATGGGAACATCAAAATGTCTGTGTCCTAACAAACACTCTTTGGGGACCAGAGAATGAGGTTAAAGTGAAGATGCTACTGACAGCTGTGTATTGCAAGGGAGCGTTAGTTTTGATGCTAAGGAACCTGTTTTGCAAATTTCAGCATCTGATAAAACGTGCAAGGTTTGGCCACTCGATTATTCTGCTATTTATTTTGTAGGATTTTCCTCAGATTCTGCCTGATGCAGACACACAAACCATCATTCAATGTCCCTTTCACTATTTCTAGATTTAATTTCTGTGGTTCGCATGAGACCACTTTCCTAGTCAACATGGGTTTAATTGGAAGGATCTCTAGACCTTAATCAAAGAGCCAATACAATTATGCAATATGCATACAAGAAAATTAATTCAATCTGTGATACTTCTACTAGAAGTGATGATTATATTTTTATCTTATATTCTTCATATTTGTAAATCTGTGATTTAGTCCTTGTACACAGGAGCCACATGAGTTATCACACTGATCTGTGTAAAAAACTTCTCTGTCATTGAGCCTTTTGCTTTAAATCATAGAAAATTATTTACTGAACAGCGCAGTCTATCAAAAGCAATTTATTAGCCTGAGGGTTTCTCCACAGACTATACTCTCTCTTTCTTCAGAATATTTAGTTACAAAACGATGATAAAAAGACAGTTACAAAGGCCTTCTGTCTGCTGTTTGCAATCTTACCTCTTTAGATGCACAAAGGTACCACTTTGCTCAGTATCAGAGCTCTCTACATCCAGTTTGTGCTAATTTAGAGCAATTTAAAGATACAGATGCTCCTATTGCTCAGAGTTGCCAACCCAATCTAACTAACAAATGAAAAAAGAGGCATCTTCACACTTGTGTTTACAATCACATGGTTCTCTTTTTTAAAAATACCTGTACTTTCGTTAAACTTACCACTGCCTCAGGATCTTTACTATCTTCATTGTTACAGCCATAGTAGTCAGTAAATTTCTCCACATCTTGTATATTCCCTTGCACTCTCACACCCTTCTCTGTGTGACAAGCCTGGCAGAGGGGTGCATTGCCCATATTAGTCCTCCAGTTAACTCCTGCAAGGGGGTTTGACTTTGCAGTTAACGATCACACCAAATGGGCAGGTGATTACACAATCCAGAAGGATAATTACTGCTTCAATATTTTGCTCCCCTTGTTAGAGTTTTCTTTCGGCTGGCTGTCCCAAGTCAAAAAGAAACTTCAGCAACTGCAAAGAGCACTCAGTGACCATTTCCAATTCAGGCGTAGCCTGTCTATTTTTACACCTACCAGGCCAGCTATGCATGTAAATTGACTGGGAGGGGGAAGCTGTTTTCTAGCACACCGCATGCCTGACCAGCTTACACAGTTAAAAATCCTACTGTGTGAAATGCCTCCACATGCGAGGGTTATTGAATTACCCAGCTGCATGACTTTGAATGTTTTGATTTTCCTCCCTCCTCTACTGCAGTTATTATCCCTGGTGATTACACAAAACACTACATTTAAGAATGTTGCAAGCTAATACTTTGGTGCTTTCCATATAGAATGATTAAAAATCACCTATTTAGTATTTATCATGCTACCAAGATATTTCAATGTACTTCTTATAGCCTTCAATAAAAATCCTTAAATACGGCATTTAATATGCAATGCTAGTATACATGTGTGTGTCAAATCTGAGTTAGGTTTATGAGTCATATTGAGGGGGAGCTGTTTCCTATCATTTAAACAAATTATGGTATTTGAATGTCACACATCTACGCTGTCTTTTTCCAAAAAGAGTGTCTCTTTTATAGTCCAGCCTCCCCCCACTATTGTGCATTCACATTCAGAAATCTAAGGAAAACAAGAGCCATGTTTTCAAAGCAACACTGCAAATATTAGAAACAGGCAGCTTGCATAGTATACATACTTATATTATTACTAAAAAATAATGTAGCAGATACCAAATACATATTAAAATATTGTATTTTGAACAGGTAATTTTTCCGTTATTTTGATGAACATTTTGAGCACATGCTACTTTTGTGCAAAAGTCGCTCTCAGGCACCTTTCATTTTGAAGATTCAACTGATATTCAGGAGGACTCGACTATCATCAGTCCAACATTTCTGTTGCTCTATTGATTTCTACCATTCACTCTTCACATCAGACAGAGTTTATGACCAGATCGTTGTGTTTTTCACCCATTAGGATTACCAACCCATGCAGAATTCGCACATGTCAATTATGTCAAGTTGATCTTAAATGACACCGTGCTTCACCTCCACCCCAACTGCGAAAAGTTTTGCATGTAGACGTTTCATTATTTAAAAGTTAATTTATCCTTGCTTTCAATTTCCAATTGGCAGTGTTCATAGCCAGGTATATTAACATGCCTCAGCAAATCTAACCAGGGCGCAACAGAAATTTGTGATATGCAAGGTTAACAAAGGACTTGTTTTCTACAGTTTCCAAGCTCTGATTTATTCCCCACTGCCTCTGTGGTGATTTGAGGACACAAACCAGAAAAAAACCTAAGCCTAGATCTGTCATATTCAAGGAAGTAGATCTTGAAGACAAGCAAGACACCCCATTTTTTCACCCAATAAAGAGTCATACCACATTCAATGCCGAGGGTATAGGCATCTAACCAAATCCCACATCTTCATAAATTTCCAGTATTTACAATTTCTTTACCTTTACTGGAGTAACTCTTCTTAGGATTGTGCTGTTTGTTTATCTTTTAAAGGGTACATTCTACACAGAATATCTCTTTGCGAGAATTCCTACAATTTAGTATAATTCTACTGGATGAAGAACTTGGGTAGAATACATAACACACTTTTAATAATCTTAAAAAAAACAGGAAAGAATGCCCACAGAATCAATTATAAGGGGAGCAAATACTAACCCACGTACATTCTTTTCAAAAACGACTTGCGGATGGCTAGGATCTATATAGATATCTAACACAAAGAAAGGGATAAGCTTTCTGCCAGGGGCCCTTAGAACAGAATTAGCTTTGTCAAAGTGGTTCTAAGTCATTAAGGACAAATTATTCAGAAAGCAAATATTTTCATCTTCTGCCAAATCTAGTCAAGGCACACCATTCAAACTAAGTGTATATTTAGAGACTTAGATTTCAAAGTCTTATGCAGGAGTGGAAAGTTCCCATGCTCTTGTTATTAATGCAGTTATTTGTCTCTCAGATAGATCCTATCAGATGGCAATTGGGGAAGCAAACACAGAACCTGCTTCTTACAGTACTCTGTTCTGTAAGGTATTCTAACATATAATTTTAAAAAAACCAAATCAATAGAACAGATATGGTTGCCACTTACTGTATGGACAGTTATTCAGAGATGCCAAAAGGGCATTGACCAAAAACTGCTGACCACTTTGGTTTATTCTACCATTAGCAAATTGGTTTATTGTGCCGGGAACAACTTCATCTCAGACTTTCTTAGGAGAATTTCTATAGCCAACTAGTATAGCCTCTGCTCCTGGCTTACCTAGAATCCAGTCCTGAGTTGGGCCTCTTCAATGCCAGAACTTAATAAAGTCCTGCATGATTTGAAACCCACATTCTAGGTTTCATACACCCTGTATGAAGCCATGCACCATTTATGCACCCCTAATCAGCTTCTTCTCATGATGTTCTCTCTCCTGTTCTTTCTTCCCCTGGTCAACCTTTTTCAGCCTAACAGAATTGGCTCACCGAAGAGGTTTACAGGACACCTTTAGGAAAAAACATATAAGGCCAAAAGGATTTTATGTAAAGGTTTCCAGAGAGGTTTCAGATGAGTGAAAATAAATGGGAATCTTGTGCTCTCCTTAATTTTATACCCACTTCTGAAGATGCATCTTCTCCACGAGAGCTTATGCTGGAATAAATGTTCGGTAATCTTTAACATGCCACAGCACTCCTTTCTTAGTAATATATTTGATTCAGGTCATGTGGCTACATGATCTTAAAATCTTTTTCACTCGGCTTGCTAATTCACGTTGCTATTTAGCAAGGAATTTTAAGATTTTTTTTACCAAGCTATTTTAAGCATAGAAAACTCTTACTATATTTATTTGATTTTGACCCATGCACACTCTTAACACTGACATTTATTTGACTTATATTCATCCTGAACCGGATGCATATTGATTTTGTACAACACAAAGGACAGACCAAAGGGTCAAAATGCTCAGAAGCGCACACTTCAACACAGCAGGTGCAGAACATCTCTCAGGATGTGGGAGATGAAGAGCAGCTATAAATCCACCAGAGCACTGTTTTGTCATCCAAGCCACGGAATTCATAGATGCCATAACAGGATTTATCCTTCTTAAAGGGAATAAAATTGTGTGTCCCCCTCCTCTCATGCCATTTTATCAGCTGTCTTTTATAAATTAAGTTTTAAATTGCAAATAAACATGCACTGTTGGAGAAACATCAACCAAAGTTATACAACAGGACAAATATGTAGGATGATTTTTATATTATTTTCCGCTGGCACTTATACTACATCCTACACTGCTAAACATATCCAACAGCAAGATATATAAATAGCTCTACTTCTGATAGCTGGGCAAATAATAATATGCTTTTTTACAGAACATTAAAAGGATCCAAACTGATTTACACAAATAGTCAGTACATTGGCCTTCATCAACATTGCTATAATGTAAGGAGGTAGTGAGGCGGGATGGGGGTGGGGAGGTAAGAGCTGGACTGCAGTTCAGGAAACTCTTCAGCCTAGCAACTGCACTAGGTAGAAGAGCAAGATTTGGGTCCAGTAACACCTTAGAGACCAACTAGATTTCTAGGGGGTGAGCTTCCAAGAGTCAAAGCTCTTGAAAAGGGAGATCAACTAGAATCTAGTTGAGCTCCAAGGGAGACCAACTAGAATCTTGCTCTTCTAGTAGTAGAATCTTGCTCTTCTACTACAGACTAACACAACTACCCACCTGCACTAGGTAGGTATATTTCAAAATACAAAGGAAAGTAATGTTTTGGGAAGCAGCAACAAGATGAGTCCATGCTGAAATTAAGAACAAAAAAAACCCACCTAGATTTTATTTATATTGAGACACAAACCTTTAATTGAAGATGGTTATATGTCAGATCTTATTAAGGCTGAAATTTATTTTATAGTGTATCCCAAATGAAGAGACTAGTTGTTTGAAACTGTCAAAACCAGAATTTGGTTTCCTCTTTCGGTGATTTCTTAAACCAGAGGCTTCATTTGTAGGTTTCAGGGAAACATCTGGCATACGGGCTTTAACTAGGGTTGCCAACCTCCATGTAGTATAACCGAACCAGAGAGCATCACGAAGAATAGCAATAACCAAAGAAATATCGTGAAAACTAACAACGCCAATAAAGAATACTTAAACAATTCATTTGCTACAAAGTCTCAATGTGTAATTCATCAATAATACTCAACAGAACCAGTTACAACGCACACACAACAAACCACACCCTGGACGCTTCAATTAGCAGTACAATGCAGTTAATCAGTACAAGGAGGTCACATAAAGTGCTACGTGCAAATATCTATATTCATACAATGACAATTATATAATTAAAGTGCAAATGCAATTGCTGAGGTATGAAAAATGTTCACTCAAGCACAATGTGCCTCCCAAGACACGTAAAAGTCCAGTAATAGTCTCCAACCAAGTAGCCCGTGGGTGTCTCCAAAGGAGAAACGGTCCGGTCAAGCCTCCATGTAGTGGCCGGAGATCTCCCAGAATTACAACTGATCTCCAGGTGACAGAGATAAGTTCACCTGGAGAAAATGGCTGCTTTGGAGGGTAGACTCTATGGCATTATACCATTCTGGAGCTCCTCCCCTTCCCAAACTCCACCCTCTCCAGGCTCCACCCCCCCCCCCAAATCTCCAGGAATTTCCCAGCCTGGACCTGGCAGCCGCAATCCATGTTGAATGCACTACTCACAACTCACTTTGCTATTCCAACTTTTCTCCCAATGATAGTCCATCTTTTCTCTGGTAACTAAAGCTATTTGGTAATATACTAGTCCACTGCATTTTAAAGTAAGATCTGTAAATGAAGATGATTGTAAAATGTCCTGAAAATCTAATGCATAATGAGACAACATTTTAAAAGTGAAAAAAAAATCTAATGCATAATATTTTGCTACCCACTAAAGACCCAAATTGTTTAAAAAACAATCTCCAAAATGCCCTTTGTATACTCTAAATTGCTCAATACATTAATAATAACCTTCTCTTGCCAGTACTAGATAAGATTTTTCAATCCAAGATTTTTCAATCCAAAAAAATACCATGTATTTCCCTAGCCAGAATAAAAATACAGAAATTGCTCAAATAATTATTGCATAGTACTTTTAAAACATAAGAGGGAGAAGAATTTCTTTTGAACAGGAACATATCATTCACATAATGAAATTATATCACAATCACATAATGAAATTATATCACAATCTATAATCTCTGTTTTACATGTAAAGATCTAGTTGGTAATCACAGGTCCAGCTGAACTCCAAAATAAATGGTCTGTCAGAAAAAAGAGTTACATAAAGAACTCCCAAGTGTACGCACAGTACATTGGCATTTTATGAGCCTCAGATGGAGAAGCAAAAAAAGACATAACGCTTCCAAGTGGGAAGAGGCTTTCATTTGAACTTTTGTTCATTCAAAGGTATAACACATGTGATGATTCATCTTAAGAAGTACCAGTTAAAATGCAAGGATTATCAAGTTTACATTTTAATGCACTGAAATTCATTATTATCTTATTATATCATTATTATTATAATTTAATTATAATTATTATTCTTAGCTTATTCTATTATCTTATCTTATTCTATTATCTAATTATCTTAGCAAAATGGGAAACACTTGTCTGTGATCCTTTTGAATGTTTATGGTTTAAGAAGCATCTCTAGTTGAATGTGAAAGTAGCTGGACATTTATCTGGTGCCCTCTGTAATATCCAAAACAGTTCTTACAGAAACAATAAACACTCACATTCTCATATTGCTCTAAAACTGGATGACACAGGAGGCTGGCTGAATTCTGCCACATGTGCCAACTCATGTCCCAGAAGTCCACACAAGGCCTGAACTGAGACACTCTACGAAGGTATAATAAGATATAATGTCTCTTTTCTTTAGACCAGGTAATGTTTTGTATGTAATTAAGTATGAGTATTTTATTTCTGCTGGTTAATCTGGTATTTTTTAAAATATTTGTTATTGTGGGTTTAAATGCAAGCTTCTGCATCTGTACAATAACCCTGTGAGTTAGGCTAGGCTCAGACTGTGTGACTGGCCCAAGGTCACCCAGCACGTTTCCATGGCAGAGTGGTGGATTTGAACCTGAGTGTCCCAGATTCTAGTCTGACACTCTAAAAACTAGATCATACTGGCCACCAGCTATATATTGATGACACAAATGAACATTCCTCCTCCCACCCCGAAGATCAAGGCAGGCAACTTTGTTATTCAACAACTTCAGTACTGTAAGTTGTCCAAACATCTGGGCAATCCCACAGTGATATGCCTTACTCAGCACTCCTGCACTTCCAACGACATGCCAAGAGGGGACCAGCAACATGCCCATTTGTTCAGTTCCAGAGGGCTGCCAGGGTACCTTCTCACCAATTCCCCTTGGGCAAAGGAGCCATAAAGAGAAGACTTAGGTAAACTTCCCCTTTCCACTTAGAGGCCTAAGGGCTTTACCAGTAAACATTCACTATCACCCACAATCCATGCTGTACCTGTTGACTATGATACACAGGCTGTTTCCGCAGCCTATGTATGTTCCCACCCTTTCCCCACTTTAAGTGTGTGGTTTGCTGAGTCACTCTGTCAACTCATCCTCCACACACACTCCCCACATGGGCTTACCTTGAGCTGTGAGGTTGCAGGACAGCCTCCAAACAGTCCCTAACAAAAGCGATTTTGGAGGGGAAGTCGGGCACTTTCATCATCATAGTTTGAAATCGCCCACCTCCCTTTCAGGTTTTTTTTGTTTTACGGATTACATGTGCAATTGCATTCAGCTCATTTTGCAAGGAGGCTTCCGCAGCTGAACTGAAAGGGAAAGAGCTTCAGGGGAGGGACTGGGGGGAGATAGGAGGATTCTTCGGAGCGCTTTAAGCATTCCTATGCCAAAGAATGGAAAAAAGCCGCTCTGTCAACCCGCAACAGAAGAAAACATGTGGGAAAGGTGGTAATGAAACAGTATGCATACATTTTGCAAATGTAGATGTGAGGAAGCATGAGTTCTGTGAGTAGGCCATAAGGACATGTGGAAACAGCCCTAGTTAGGGTCTAACCTGTCAGATGCAAGACCAGGCCATCTGGATTACTCCTCTCCCAAATCAAGACAGAGAAAGGGCGGCGGGGGGGGGCAATTAAGGAGAAGTGTCTCCAAAAACTATGTTTGGCTGCCCGCTAGTTTCACACTGCTTTGAAAAGAATTGGAGGGTGGATTGCAGTGACAAAAAACATAGTGTGAAAACTGAGTACTAATTTATAGGGCACTACACTACCTTCCTCAACCCTCTTGGCTAGTATTCCAAGGTTCTACTCTCCATTCTCATATTCCATCTTCCTATAAAGGCACAGACAAAGCTGCTCCCATCTACAGATATGGGCAGAGAAAAAAACAGTCTTTTGAAGGATAGTAGGTGGGTAGCCACGTTGGTCTGCAGCAGAACAGCAGGATTTAAGTCCAGTGGCACATTAGAGAACAACAAGATTTTCAGAGTGTAAGATTTTGAGAGTCAGAGAGTCTGGACTGGAATTGCTCCTGAAGGGCACTAAATAAAATATGTTCTTTCATAAGCAATTCTACAGGAAATAGGGCACGTATAAAGACTGTTTTTAAACCGGTGACAGTCATGTAAAATCTAAACATGGATTTTGAGTGGAACAACTGTGCACCAATATTCTTAGATATACTAAGTCAATTGCCCCAAATGCAGAAAATCCTTTGTTGACAGCTCTGTGAAGAAGTGGGCTTATATTAGTATAGAAACCACATTTGCATGACCCTTTTCAAGTGGGCTGGCATTAGGGTTACCAGCCTCCAGGTGGTGGCTGGAGATCTCCTGGAATTACAACTGATCTCCAGGCCACAGGGATCAGTTCCCCTAAAGAAAATGGCTGCTCTGGAAGGTAGACTCTATGGCATTATACCCCATTGAGGCCCCTCCCCTCCACACACTCCACTCTTTCCAGGCTCCACCCTCCAAATCTCCAGGAATTTCTCAACCTGGACCTGGCACCACTAGCTAGCATTGGGGCCCAAGGTAGAGAGAAGGCAGAAAACTATAATGATGTGGATGAATATAGACTTTAGAGAGTTCAGAGTATTAACTTCCCCAGGTTAGAAAGCCTCACTCTATTATGAGGTAGGCCTAGGGTTGCCAAATCTTGGGACGCATAGTCCTGAAAAGGGGTGGATCTTACCCAGATCTGGAGACTGATCCAGTTAGTATCCATCCACTCAGGGGAAAGTCTACTGAGGTGGAAGAACCTAGTAGGATCAAGGGGTAGAGAGATCATGTGCCTAGGGGCAAAGCTAAGCAACAAAAAGGAAGAAACAAGAGAAGGTGCTCTATTTTTTCTGAGCTATGAAGTTATTCCATGTATTTACAAGTCTCAAAAACATACGTAAATTGTATTAAAATGGTAAATTTTAAATCCATAATAATATACTTCATATATTTGTGCTGTCTACACAAAAACATACTTGGAAAAATGGTAGAAACTGGCTGCTGCAAAGGTCTTAAAGACAAGTGTAGCAAATTTCTTTTCCTTAAAAGATATTAGACAGTTAAAAACCATCCTCTTCCCTACTCCTTCCATTTTACGAAGAAAAGCTCATTTGGCACCTGACCACATGGGGGGGGGGATGGTTATGCCAGTGGAAAACTGGTAATTAAGGCTCAGTCCCCTCTGAATTTGGGAGCTGGTGCATCTGTCAATAAACCTTCCCCCATCCCCCCTGGAAAACGTACTTGCCCACTCTCTTTTTCAAAGATAAGCAGGAGCACACAGAACTTCATTTTTAAAAGGAAGTGACATTGTTCCGTATACTCAGGAGTGTCTTTTCCTGCCTAGAAACATGGGATTTTTAGGTTCATCTGCTTCCTGATTCAATCTGGTTTAATTTCTCTCAAGAGGAAAATTTTTATTGCTTTTCACTCTGCGTATTTTGATATTAAACTAGTAATTGATCCAGAAATCTCAAATATCACTCTTCATTCTCTGCTCCAGCATATAATTGACCAACATCAATACCAAGAATGCTAACACAATCTAACCTTATAAAATAAAATACTGGCCTATAACGAAGCTCCCAAAAGGACGTAGAATTAACCAGCCATTTATCATACTGTGAAAAGACTCTAGTGCTTTTACCAACTTCAGAAATGTCAAGCAGTGACAACTCATTACACAACTTAGCATGGAACAAGCCAGAGATTAAATAATTAAAGGAAGATTTGCATTATTAAACCTGGAACATCATAAGATGTTCATCTGCAACAATAATAATTTATTAGAACATAAAGAGGACCAAAGCTCTGCAGTGCTTTAAAAAAAACTGCAGTAAAATGCAGTACCGACCCCGGGTGCTGCTTCTACCTTCTCAGAGAGCAGTTCTTACCCAGTGCGGCTCCACAAATATCTAAGCCCCTAGTTTTGTTTTGTTTTTTTGGAAGACAGGCCCATCAACAGGTATTAGGCATAACGGAACTTCCTAACAAAGGAGTCCCATAGGTTTCTACCTACAGGAAGTCCCTGATTGTGTCTATAAAAACTAGATGAAGGTAGATGTGAGACACAAGAACTCTGCTGAATCAGACTAAAGGTGCATCTCCACATTTAGCTCCCCATCTCTATTCATTTCTGTTTGCA
Organism: Eublepharis macularius; assembly: GCF_028583425.1. NCBI lineage: Eukaryota > Metazoa > Chordata > Lepidosauria > Squamata > Eublepharidae > Eublepharis > Eublepharis macularius. The sequence continues at coordinate 34,498,545 of NC_072799.1, read as the reverse complement.
GTAAGTATAAATTGTATCTTGCAATAAAAAAGTTTGCCAGAGTAGAACACCATGTTTCAACATCCCATATTGATAGACCTTCACTGGGAAAAAATCTTATAAGTACGCAGTAAAATTCTGTCTCAGTGAAGTGTTTCAGGATTAATCTTGAAAAATCTCAGGGCAGCTGGAGCAAACAACATATTTCCTAATTAAATAAATACATTTTTCCTGTAACTATTGACCATCATCGCAATACACTGCATCTTCTAAGTTGCGAAACAATCTATATGTTCTGCAAAGGGATTTCTGAACTACCGTTTCCCAAAATCAAGGACCAAAAGAATTACATTATTTTCATTACTTTTTTTATACCCTGCCTTTCTCCCCAGTGGGGAGCCAAAGCAGCTTACATCATTCTCCTCTCCTCCATTTTATCCTCACAACAACCCTGTGAGGTACATTAGGCTGAGAGGCTGTGATTGGCCCAGGGTCACTCAGTGAGCTTCCATAGCAGAGTGAGGGTTTGAACCTGGGCTTCCCAGATCCTAGATTGATACTCTAACTACTACACCATGCCGGCGTAGCATTAGGCCAAAGATCCATCTAGTCTAGCATTCTGTTTTCAGTAGCAGTAGAACAGAAGGGTTTTGAAAGCTCATAATCATAATATGAAGGTGTTGCCCATCACCTGATCCCAGCACATGCTACTTCCAAAATATACTGCCTATACACATAGAGGGTCCCTTTATTATAATGGAAGATGCAAACAGACAGTCCTATATTATATCAGATAATATATCAGATAATCTAAAGCCATCTAAAGTAGTGGCTGCCACCACATTTCATTGTACTGAACTCCCGAATTCATTACGCATTTTAAACTTTCTTTTGACATTCCTGAACCTCCTCATGCCACTCAGCTTCACTGAATGACCCACTCGCCTCATTCTGCTTATAGTCTGATAAACCTCTAATTGTAGACACTTTTCCTGTCCTGCAAGCTTTTCATTCTAGAAGAAAAAGAAAAAGCCACTTGATTTATTATATACCTAAACGACACATATAGGTTGTTGCCCAGTCAAAGCACTCTTCTCATGCACCCTGCAGGATTCAAGTATTTCATTACAGTCTTAGTGCATTATGATTGACAATAAGTATGACCTTGATTTCTGTTATTTCTGGCAAGAAATCTTTTGATTCTTCTTATGTTTTCAGTGGCGTCTACATTTCTCATCAGATATTTCTTATTTTTGAACACTTTTCCCAGTTCTCCCTTTCAGTTTTCTTCTCCACATGACAAGTTAACTGATACTGATAAAATCATTTTGTCCATTGTTCAAAATGCTGGAAAAGGCACTGCTTCCCAAGCGTCCTATGTGAGCCTGTTCCAGAGAGTGGAAGAAATGGTACAAAATGCTCTTGAGCATTCATGGAGACGAGTCCAGCCAGTAGTGAAGGCACCTCTAGAGGAGCGAATAAGATGAAGAGTATTGGTGTGGGCTTATATATGGAGGGACAGTCCTTGAAGAACGTGAAGAGTAACAAGTTGGCAGTGAACCAAGAAACAACAAGGAAGCCAGCATAGCTGTTTCTGTACAGGCATGATCTGAACACCCATAGCTGGTCTCAACAACAGGCAGACTGCTATGTTTTGCAACATCTGAAGCTTCTGGAATATCTTCATTGGTAGCCCCATGTACAGCACATTACTATAATCCAGAGCAGAGTTATGGAGGAATAGATCAATGAAGCCAGGTCTGCTGAGTTAAGAAAGTAGGACCACCCACAAATAAAAGAAGTCCCACCCACCACAGCAGTACTGTAACCTACTTATCCATTGGCAGGGCTGCTTCTAGCAGCATCCTCAAATCCTTTCCTCTTTTCTAGTTCTTGTCTCCCCTACACTATTTAAATGTCTATTGTAAGCTCCTCAAGGCTGGGATGTCTCTGCTTTGCTTCTGTTACTCTGTAGAGCACCATCAAGTACATTGGTGGGATAATGGATTAATTTAACAATAAATTATGAAAGCAAATGCTTGCATGAAATATATAAAGGGAGACCACAATAACTTCTCACGCTTATTTGAACAAACGAAGATTTCTGAGGAATTGCCTCAGTAGAGAATACAGGCCCCCATTTGTAACATACATTTAACATTCCTTCTGTAGTAAGCAAATAGTGGCAGATGGTAAATCTATTCAGGGCTGGAGGGGGGAGAAATCGCAGGGGCTGAACGCACTGAAATCCCCTGCAGCTGGACAAGTCATGGGATTGCTTTCATATGATGTCTGAGTTGGGTCAGGGTGATGTGAGGGTGGGAAGAGGGAATGCTTGCCTGCGGACCATGGTGAGCCTAGAAGGAGGGTTCCCAACCTCAAGGTGAGACCTGGAGTTCTCCTGGAATGACAACAGATCTCCAGAGTATGGGGATAAGCTCCTCTGGATGAAATGGCAGTTCTGGAGGGTGGGCTCTGTGGCATCACATCCCTGCTAAGCTCTCTCCCCAAGCCCAGGCACCATCCTCTAAACTGCCATGAATTTCCCAAGTGAGAGTTTGGCAACCCTCCTAGACAGCCCTGGCATCACTGCATTAAGGGATTAAAAGACATTTACAATGTGCTACACTAAAACTTGTACAGTCACATTTTTGTTTCTGTAAGAAACAGAAACATGTCAACTAGGATCCAAAAAACTATAGCAGAGTTTATCATGTAGAGCATGGATTTCCCATCTTCCTTTCCAGCTGCAGCCCTCTGGCCCACTCAAAACCCTGCTCCCTGAAGATGAAGAAACCTCTTGAGAGGCAAGTTATAAATACAGAAAGTAGAAAGGCACTGGGGTGGGGGTGGGGTGGGGCTATAGCAGAAAGGAAGAATGAGTGGAAATTGGCCATAAACAGAAAGGCTTTTCAATAAGAAGTCATCAGTTTTTAAAATGTCCTTGGCTTCCAATATCTATCGTGGTGCAAACTATGCCGCCTGAGATGGTGGGCACTAATGCTCATTTAGGCTCCCATCTGCCAACTTAGAATACCTTCCTAAAGAGCCAAAGTAACAAAACAAAAAAGGCCTTAAAAAGGCATTAAACAAACTAAGCCCTTGGACCTGAAAAACAGATGTTTTGAAGATGTGGGTCATAAACATGTTTGTCATGGGATTATACATTAGCAGCAAACATTTAAGCTGCTCTGGGGGTTGTTGTGTCCAGAAGACCAAGCATAAGTCTCATGATGTAGCACAGATTTAAAAAGATGGAGAGCTAAATAAAAAGGTTCCTTTGCTGTACAAGTTATAGCAACAACCGACAACTGTTCCTTATCACCCACTATGAATTCTGGAATGAATCTGCCTGTAACACAGGGCAGTCTAAACTGGTGGCCTGGATGAAGAAATTGAGTTGTTATGAACAATGCAGAAGACAGCTTTCTCAGTTTAATCTGAATTTTTTTTCTGGAATTTGTTTCAACAGGAAATAGGAAAATTATGGTAAGTAGAACTCTCTGTTATCCATATCCATGACACGGCCACCAAAGGGAAGGAGGAAAATTCTGTTCCATTGATGGAAAATTTACTTGGGATCTAATCTTTAAACTGCATAAATTGCAGACATTAATTTGAAACCAGTCATCCATAAAGCAGTATTATCTCAATCCTTCAAAAATTAAAATTTTCCTGCTGAGATCAACAGTTTGTTTATTAGGCATCAGAACAGCATAATAATTAATGGCCCACTTGGTGGGAAAAGAAAATAGGGTGCAGAATCATTATAATGTATTTTCACAAAATATTCTTACTTGAAAAGAACTGAGAAAGTGGTTGAGTTTTTTCCTTACAAGACAAAATAACTGTGATGCAAGTGTCTCTTTTATAGTTGAAAGTAAGTTTAACTACAAAAATACATCTATTTTAAAAGGTATTTTTATATTTATTTTGGCTCATACATGCCATTATTATGGTTGTCAGCCATCTGCCAGCAAATATCCTGGAGATTTGGGGAGGGGGAGGTGCCTGGGAGGGTGGTATTTGGGGGATGTGATATCACATCCTCCATAACACTGTTGGAAAAACTCCTAAAGCATCACAAAAGATATGTCACATCTGGATAGCGGTTTGAAGGATGTGACATCACTTCAAGTAATGTACTAGGGATCTTTCCAATCTCTATAATCATTAATAATAATAATAATAATAATAATAATAATAATAATAGATTTATATACCACCCTTTAGGACAACTTAACACCCACTCAGAGCAGTTTACGTTATCCCTACAACAAACACACTGTGAGGTGGGTGGGGCTGAGGGAGCTTCTAGAAGCTGTGACTCACCCAAGATCACCCAGCTGGCTTCAAGAGGAGGAGTGGGGAATTAAACCTGGTTCTCCAGATTAGAGTCCTGCACTCTTAACCACTACACCAAACTGGTGAAAATAATTCCTACAGCATCGCTATTGATGCTCCCCTGCCCATTTTATCCCACTTCTCAAATCACTGAAGGTGGGAGACTGAAGGTGGGAGAAGGAGATTGCCACTGTGTGCAACCAAATAGCAAGCATAGTTTTTACATAACACTACTTTTAAAATTTTGAACTCTAAAATAGAATAAAATGAAATATAAGAAGTTATTATGAGTCTACATGTACATTTTCTCCTCAAAACCTATATACAATTCTTTCACAACAAGAAGTATTTAACTTCTAATGTGAGTCACAGTCATTGGCTTACCAGAAATCTATACTGGTATAATCTAATTGATTACAATTTATTTATACAACAATAGAAAAACATATGCCCTGACTTGGACAGCCCAGGTGAGCCTGATCTCATCAGATCTCAGAAGCTAAGCAGGGTTGGCCTTGTTTAGTAATTGGATGGGAGACCTCCAACAAAGACCAGGGTTGCAGAGGCAGGCAATGGCAAACCACTTCTGCTAGTCTCTTGCCATGAAAACCCCACCAGATGTCACCATAAGTCAACTCTGACTTGCAGGTTCTCTTCACCACCAGAAAAACATATATTTCTAAAGAGAAACAACTACCTAGCACGACTGAAAAGGAGAACAAGAGCTAGCAGATGCAATACGGCAGTCATAAAAATGGTTCTGGATTGATAGCAAAGTCCATTCTATTCTCGTCAGAAAAAAGATCACTTTCCTACATGCTACAGAAGGCTTGTAGCAGTATGTGGAAAATCCCTTGATCCTGAAAAGAGAGGCTCAGCCAGAGCTGAATCTCATGGCAAAGGAAGCACTCAATTGTTCTAAGACATCTAGTGAAAATGTAAGAGAAAAATCAAATGCCATAGCAACCTGGCAGCTACTTTGCACAGAGTGCAATTTTATAAATATATAAAACGTGTTCTTTATGTACTTCAAAATCTTCCAAGCATAAAATAATGCAAGAAGATTGTTGTCAACAACTTGTATGATTGTTTCAAATTAATATGTAACCATTTGCCTTTTTCATCTCTGTAGCCTCTTGTCTCTCTGCCATCTCCCAGTTCTTCTTCCCCCCTAGTTTTTAATTCGATGGTAAAAAACACTGTCAGGATTGTACAACTTCAGACAACAACAACGTAGTTTATTATTCGCCCAGCAGCCTTTTCAGCAATACAGTTGATAAAACGGTTGTATATGTTTGATTAACAGCGTTCTTTCAAAATCCAAAATCTAGTCTCCATGGCTGTATTTTAAAAGATCATTCCAGGTGGATAGCCATATTGGTCTGTAGTCAAAGAGCAAGATCCAGATCCAATAGCACCTTAAAGACCGAGTAGATTGCCAAGGTATAAGCTTTTCAGAGTCAAAGTTCCCTTTGTCAGATAGCTGATGAAGATATGTGTAAAGTGTTACTGGACCTGGATTTTAAAAGATATCCACTTTTTCAGTAATATGTACCATCTCCCGAGCAAGAAAAAAGATAACTAGCTGTGGCTGAATGGCCATAGCTAAGAGTAGAGAAAGCAACTAACTGGTAGAGGGTCACTCACAACTGAATGCTAACCATACAAAAAGATTCCCTGCTCATAGAAAACTATCACATCAAGGAAAAGTCTAGTTAGAATTTTTCTCCCTAATATCTACTTAGCTATGTAGTGGAATTTTTTGTTATAAGAAGGAGAATCAGTTATATGATCCCCACCTATAGTCTTAAGTGATAGGCAATTTACAATATTGTCCTCCAATTTATCCTCATTACAACAATCCTGTGAGGTAGGTTAGTCTGAAAGACTGGCCCAAGGGCATCTAGTGAGTTTTGGTGGCAGAATGGGGGTTTGAGACTGGATCTCCCAGATCCTAATCTGACACTCTTAACCACACTGGTTTCTCAACTGCCGTTGATTATTTTGGACTACTCCATATTCCAGTTCTCCTCTCCTAAGCCATGTTTCTCTTGGTCAGCTGCTTTCTCTAGGCTATGACTTTCTGCCTGCACCACACCCTCTTTAGGATCTGAGCAACTTGGCCAACGATACACAGACTCTTTGGATGACAGCAGCTCAACCAATGGCAAGTGACACACCTCAAAATTGGAATCACTCAACTAGTGCCTACCAGAGGCACTTGAAAATGCACAGCGGTAAGCCAACCTACAAGGCTTTTAATGCCACCACTAAAAAATCTCTTTGTACAGTTTCTCAAAATGCATGGGACAGCACCCTGCCCTAAAACTACCAGATGTTTTTGCCCATCCCATCCTAAAACTTGGGTAATACTACAATACCCACCTATCTCTTACACTCCATGACAAATTCCTCCTCGTCTGTTTGATTCATACACATGCATCTTTTCATGGATCCATTCCACTGCACAGATTCTTCTCTTCTAATATCCCCTTTCTCCACTCCACTTCAGAATTAATATACTGGACTCACAGCAGTCAGGGGGTTACAACCTCATTTATATGTTCAATAATCATGGTGATTCTGTGGGAATTCATGAGAGCGTTTTCTGTGAGAAGCCTACAAGACATGCCAAAATTGTGTGCATTTTGCCACCCACAGAAGATCTCAAAATCCTCCTGGAAACAGATTTCCCCCTTTCCCATGTGAGGTATCACCGTTCCCTAAAGGACTACAGTGGATGCAAACAACAAAACTGCATTGATTTTTGTCTACCTTTGTCACCCAACCCTGCAGACTTTAGTTTGTTATGAAATTTTACAGAACTGAAAGAAGGGACCTCAATAGCTTTCAGAAGAGCTCGTCACATCAGAGCATAAAACATTCCATTACTTCATGCTTTATCATGCACACAAGTTATATGCTTCCATTCTGATAGACTTCTGCAAGCAATAAACCTGTAACCACACCCAACCTGCTCGAAAGCAAGTTTGCTGTGCAACAGACACCGTTATTTATGTAACAGTGAATGTGCAGCTGCAGTAAAAGGCAGACACGGTGAGGCAGGTGGCTGAATATTAAGTGGAACCAAGCAAACAGAAGCATAGTAATTCCCCCTGTATATTCTGAGCACTAACCTACTACAGCTTCTTAGACAAGAACATCCTGATCCCTCCACCCTCTGCTGCCAACACATTGGTAACATGTACAGCTCTAAGTCTGCCTGACTCTAATCAAGACCATGCAGCAGTTTCAGTTAAGAGAGATGCCAGGAGGGACTAGCTTAATTATATGCATGTTTAATTAAAGAGTTCCAGCACCTCTGTTGAAAATAGATATACACAAACAGAGAGAGGTCTCCAAAACCAGTGCACACCACCCTTCTTTTGGGCATGAATGAATATAGTGAGCAACAGTAAATTGTATATACCATCTACCACAGTAAAATACATCATGTGTACCAAGGACAAAAATGATCAAATATATAATCAAAAGGTCTGGTTTATACTGTTCTGTCCCAGTTAGGGGATTAGGGTAGTAATCTCAAACTGCCTGCAGCAACTGTAGAAGAGGCATCCAAGCACTGTCTGTATTAAATTGCAACTGAATGAATGCAGCAAAGTTTTTGAGAAGTATGGAAATAAGACGGATTTCAGAACTACTCTGAGCAACAGCCTTCTGGAGGTAAATTAAAATGTAGCATGACTAGGCCCTGTGTGCCATTTACACTCAGGCATAGAACATATGGAAGAGTGCGTGTGTTAGAAAAGGGAGTGAAAGTCACCATCATGAGCATGTTAAGGAAGACAATTTGTAAAAGGACAAAAGATAGGGCAATAAGCAAGCATTTACCAAATATGCTAACAGTCACTTCATGTGATGTTTTTCATACATGAGTTTACCCAAAGTGTAGGAAATAAACATATATAGCCATATGCACCATTTAGTAGGAAAGCTGCACTCTATGCCAGCATTTTTGGAAAAGTTGATTGGCAGCAGGTTCCCAGTTTGAGTAACAGCAATAGAGCACTCATATATGATCTTCACAAATGAAGCCAGACGTTTTTTTTTTACACCCATGAAGGAACATATCAGGTCTGAAGAAAATGAGTGACTATGAGCTACTCACTAAAGATATCCCTTCTCAATGCCAGTATGTACCCCAACGAGAGAATCCATGCATATGACTTTTTATATTTTACTAATGATGTTTCTTGTCGTTTGCCTTTCTCACTGAGACTCAAGATGAATTACACAGTGTAAGTCATACAGCCAGCAGCTGGGACATTCATTTTGCTATTATGTTCTTCTGTTCTCATACAAGATCTTCCACCATTGCAATTATAGGTTCCTTAGCAAATCAGCAGCTGGCCAGCACTTCTGGGGTGGAAAGCTGAACTTTTCGAAACACACTGGCGCTAGTTTCTTAGCAGTATTCTATAAACATTTCAAAAACAGAAAGAATTATTAGAGAACTGTGGTCAGTATTGGAGGAGGGAGAGAAAAACTACAGAATTTTATTGTCAAGTTTAAAACCAAACTAGACACCTGCAGAATAAAGTGAAATACACAGGAATGCTGCAATGGAGATCTAGGAACACGCAGAACGCTGCAGTAAAGTATCCTACCTCAGTACCAGCAATGCAAGCAATAGAAAGAGTGGTTTACAGAATTTGAATTTGATATGAAGCTGCATACTGATGATTTCAAAGCAGGGGGAAAGGGAGTAACAGTGCCTCAAACTTCAAAAACTGTCTTGATGAAGCACAGCACCATCGCTGTTCTCCCTACCAATAAACATCTTCAAAACAACTGGAGACATAAAAAAACTGGCTGCTGAGTGACTGAAACAGAGCCTACTTTCTTTGAGGAAAAAAGGAAGATATGCAGTATTAGTGCCATTGGTCATCTTCGTAAGTTTCCCTCCATGGGGCTAGGGACTACTTATTTCCTCTCTTTGCAGCAAGACAAGGAGAATGATGCAAATGGGAGTCGTGGAAAAAGAACGGAAGGACGGAGTTGCAGGGAACATCTGGATTCATGTTCCATATCAAGAGGGAGGAAGTGATGATGGGGATATGCTTGCTCCTACCTTGCGTTTCCGATTTTCCCTGGAGATTTTCCTCTGTCTTTTCCTCTCCTTCTCTTTCTCCTTCTCCCTTTCATCAATTTCGGCCTCCCGAACTTTCTTGATGGAAGCAGCAGCGTGAGCCATTTTGGGGAGGGGGACACCTGCTCCGAAGAATCAGTTCCCACCACAGAGATATACAGGTGATTTGTTGATTTCCCCAGGGGCGCTGGCTGCTGGCCAGAAATTCCCAGAACAATCCTCTTCTTCCTTCTCCAGCACAGACTCCAACAGAGTCACAGCTTTGCTCCAGCCTCTGCAGGATCCATAATTCAGCACAGCACTGGCAGATTTCAAATCCAGAGTCCCTTAGATACAACACACACACACAAGCACATATACAAATAGCTGGGGTGCAGAAAAAGCCTTTGAGCAGGAAGCACTTCAGTTTTGCTGTGGCAGGTGGGAAAAAATTCCGTATCACTAAACAAATCTCACCCAATTAAAAAAAGGTCTATTGGGATTCCTCCAGGTGGGCTGTGTCTTCTGGAGAGACAGCCAGGATGGAGCCACCTCTGTACAGCTGTTGAAAGGAGGTAGGTGGGGGGTGGACAGCTCCTTGCAGCTTCAAGCTTCACCTCCATACAGGGTGAGAAGAAAATGGTGCAGTCTGACTTAATGACTTGCTGCTGCAACTGCCTCTGCTACAGCACATGATACGTTCTGCTCTGCTCAGCTCGCATCTCCCTCATTCCTTTCCTTTCTCCTCTTGCTTTTAATGGAGATACCCCTCCTCCAGAATGACATAAAACCAAAAAAATAAAGTCTAAACAGGATCCAATCTGCTGTGTTCAGAGCAGATTGGCTGCAGCCTGCTCCCCCGTCAGGTAGCGAATCCCCTCATAAATACGTGGTCGGTCGAGCTTGGGAAGGGCAGGGGGTGGGAGGGCTGGGAACATTCAGGTCCTCATTGTTTCGTTTCAACGTCCACGTGAGGCTGCATTAGGAAAGCTGCATTAAGCAGTCGAGCGGATGGTGCTTTGAAGGGTGGGGAGACACGCAGCGTAATCTGGGCTCAGCCTGCCCCAGCCAGCTGAACTCTGGGGGGAGGGTTAAAAACAAAACAAAATATAGAGCATCTGAGTCTGCATTATACCTCACTAAACGCTGCCGTCAGCCATTTGGGAAGTGCTTACATTGGGGATAAAAATAATCAGATGAGTATGTAGTAAAAGAGATGAGAACTGAGAGGAAGAACGCTGTTTTAAATTAAAATAATAATGATTTCTCCCTCTTCAAATCATTTTATCATCCTTTATACGAGGGACAGATGGGGGCTACCATTCCCGGATGCTGCCTTTACAGCTAAAAATGATCCTTTCCTGATAGAATTTTTAATAACACTATGCCTTTTGGAAAGCAGCAAGGCTAGCCCTTTCTGGACATACATAAACAGATTGTCTGGTAGACATTTAATCACATTGCAGAACAGTAACAGGACTGGCAAAGCCTAATTGGCATGGTCTCATTAAAGGAGCAAAAAGAGAAAGTGCTCTGCACTGAGAGACACATGAAGCAATGCAGGCACATCATTCTTTCCATATTCCAAGTCAGTGTCCTTCACTCTGCAGGCTGGCTGAGTCTGGGCTCCTCCGAACTAGGGCTGCCAGGTTGACCAGCCAGACTTGGGAGCATAGACAGAGAGTGGAGCTGCAGACAGGAAGCTGGGGCACATGGCTTGCGCCTGATGGACTGGTTGATCCAGCAATGCAGCCTTCTCAAGCCTCAGCCTCAACAGGCTGAAAGGTAATCTGGCTCACTGCATCTGCTGGCAAGTCCTGAGGCTTCTGAGACTGAGCTGTTCCTTGGCCAGGATCCTGCGAAGCAGCACTACTCTTAGAGCCCTGTTCTGGGTCCAGTCTGGGATTGCATGCTGCCAGTCCAGTGTTTCACCTCCTTTGTTCTATCCCAGCCCGGCCCTTCTGCCAACAGCACTCTGGAGGACTGGAAGTGGTCTTGAGGGAATATAGGTTATGGCTGGTTATCTCCCAGGCCTATAGTAAGGTCTCCCTGACAGGCTGTGTCTTGGTGACCTCTGGTGCTGCTACAGCATGGTCAGCAGGTGCCTCTGCAGCATCAGGCCTTCTGTGATCCCACTGGCCTTCCTGGTTCCCTGGCCTTGGCCCCTCCAGTGCTTCCTCTGAGCCCTCCAAGTCAAAGTCACTGGGCTGGTCAGAGGGGGTCATGTTGTCCAGGAATCATGCATTAACTTCTCAAAACTCTTGTTTAAAAGATGTTGTGGTAACCTGGAGCTGGCTAGTGCACCACAATTAATGCAGCAATAGATAGATCTTCCCAGTAACCCTCACTGCTGTTTAGGATCCACAAAAGCAAGAAAACATGCTCCTTGCTACATTGGTACATAGAAGAACTAGGAAAGGTGTCCTATCAATAATGGATTTAGATGGGTAGAAATCCCACTAAGCCTAGCAAGGAGTCACAGAGACATGAGGAGGGAAAGCAGCAGCTCTCACTGGGAATGGACCAGGCAAGACAGATTTCACATCAAGATACAGCTTGCAGAATGATGGGAGAAAGGAAGGCGAAGGGGGCCCTTTGAGACTGCATGAGTTGCTGTGCCAGACAGGACGTTGATTTTCTGGTAGATCTGGAAGTTGCATGGTCAGAAATGATACTGTGTAAGGAAAAACATCTTAACTAAGTGGTAATTTTTATGGCCACATTCAAGCAATTCTTTCAAGTTGTGTCATAAATTGCTTTCTCAGTGCATCATTATTTTTAAAAAAATTAGTGGTGATATAGGTTTCCCTTGTCATTAGGCTTCCCTTCTCAGATGAAGAAGGGAGCTTTGATCCACAAAAGCTTACACCCTGAAAATCTTGTTGGTCTCTAAGGGCCACTGGACTCAAATCCTGCTGTTCTATGGCAGACCAACCCAGCTACCCACCTAAAACCTGTGCCTTAGAAAACATTATCTTGCATTATTTTCCTGTTCTCCCTTACCATATAAGAAATGTAATCACATCTGCCCCTTCTAGGTGGTAGATAACCAACTACACCCAATTTAAAATAGCTTCTCACCTGCAACCGGTATTATTTTGCAGAAATCCATATGGAGAACAAATCCACTAGTGCCAACTCTGTCCTCGTATCTCCTCAGATTATCCCATGAGAGGACCAAATAACATTAGCCATTCCATCAAGGACTCATCCACATGCCATGTTCTGACATGATGCACATCATCACTTGCCAGTAGTAAGCTAAAACAGGTCAGTGTATTCCCGACACAAGACTCACAAATCAAACCTTTAAGATGATAATACTCTGAAATCAGAAAAGGGAGTGTTCAACATGTCAGGACATTCTGTAGCAGACCTTAAAGTCACCATGCTCCAAAATTAAATTTCAAAAGGCAGTCTCTAGCAACAAAGCTGCCAAATTGAAATTAACTAACAAACTTGGCACTGTGAAACAAATTCTGGAAGTTTCTAGCTTACTGCAGAATGTAATTGTTCATCTTTATACATTTATTTACATTGCTGTTTCGCCGTGCCGATTCACCACCCATGATGACAGTCATAACTGAATGATAGTCATGTGCTTGGATTCTGTAATCATTTTTGTTTCACACAGTACTATTACTGTGACATACCTACTACTGTTTCTTTTACTGCTCGACCTTTTTGGCTTTACTTTGTAGCAAAACAATAAATATTATTTTCTTCTCCATATATGTATGCCTATACATACAATTATATACGCACATTCATAAACCTTCTCATTTTGCATAGTTTTAGGTGGGTAAATGTGTTGGTCTTCAGTAGAACAGCAGGATTAGAGTCCACTGGCTCATTAGAGAACAACAAGATTTCCAGGGTGTAAGCTTTCTAGAGTCTCGTGTCTGAAGGAGGGCTCTCAAAAGCTTACACTCTGAAAATCTTGTTGGTCTCTAAGGTGCTACCCATTTTGGTTACTGCTTCAAGCATCTCACAGTGTGGGCTCTGGCCTGTAAAAGCTAATGCTACTATAAATGTGTTGGTCATTAAGGTACCACAATATTTTTTTACTCTTTGCCTGTCACAAAAATATGAATTTTCCCAAGGATACCTTTTTGCTACAGTATCCACTGCTGTTACTTCTCTCCGAAATTATGGTGTATAATACTTCATAGCCTACCAAAAGAAGAATAACAGCATTAAAATAAAGCCACTGTTTCCAGCTAGTAGGAACTGGGGTCTGCTAATAATGGTGTCTGCAGCAAACTGGGAAACCTTTGATTTCATGATTTTTTTACAGCTGTTCATTTATTAGTTTAAATCTATTACAAGGTTTATGGTATGTATTATCTGCTCTTACTGCATTTTCGACTTTTGTAATTCCATTTCCTGCATTGTTTATCATATATCACATCTGATACCTTTTTTCATTGTTCTTCTAACCTTTGTAACCCTAGTTGTATTGTATTAATTATTGGGCGTCATGCTTTCTGACTACATTGTTTCGTATTGTGTGAGCTGTCTTTTTTTTTTTAAATTTATTTTTTTTAAACCAAACAAACAAACAAAAACAATGTACAATGTGTGAGCTGTCTTGAGCTTTAGTGAGAAAGGTAGAGTATAAATAAATTAGATCCCACCTCTTAGTAATATGATCCCAAGGGAGCTTTGTGAAAAAAATAGTAAAAAAAACAAGATTCAAGTCCAGTAGCACCTTTAAATACGATCTACATTTTCCAGGTCTAAGCCTTCCAGAGTCAAAGCTGGAAATCTGATTGCCCCGGGCATCTAGTTGGTCTTTAAGGAGCTAATGCACTCAAATCTTGCTCTTCTGCAGACCGACACAGCTACCCTCCTGAAACTATCTTTAAAAATCAAAACGACCAAAAGCAACCATTAATGATAAAGATTAATAAACCATCAATACAACCAAGATCAACACAAACCACTCATAAAGACTATTCAACAATATAAAAATGATCAGGACAAAGCTGACATACCGATCAGCATTAAAAAGACAAAATGAAGGGAAAGAAAAACATACAAACATACACACAACAGAAAACCAAACGCTCATAAATCTACAAAAAAACCCTCAGAAAATTAAAATGTTTACACCTGGCTTCTAAGAGAAATTATGCTAAGCTTAGGCAAGTTTTTTATTTACAATCTTCCTTTCAAGTGTGGAGCTCCAAATTTGTTACAAGGGAACAAAGACCAGGGGGGACGGGGCTCCAAGCTCTGGCTTTGGAGAGGGAGAGACAGCTGCTATTGGCATTTCGATAGAGTGCATTGGAGCTTGAATTTTGTGTGGTGGGATAGGGATCTACCCCTTCAAGTTCCAGGGCTGCTGGCAGGCTCTGGGGCCAAGCTATTATTTATTATTGGTACCTTTCCTTAGAAGCTAAAATGACAAGACTAAAGCTATCGTACTTTGGTCACATCATGAGAAGACAAGATTCTCTAGAAAAGTCAATAATGCTAGGAAAAGTAGAAGGCAGCAGGAAAAGAGGACGTCCAAAAACAAGATGGCTTGACTCAATAAAAGAAGCCACGTCCTCCAGTTTGCAGGATCTGAGTAGGTCTGTTAGAGATAGAACGTTTTGGAGGTCTTTCATTCACAGGGTCGCCATAGGTCGGAGATGACTTGATGGCACATAACACACACACACCTTTCCTGGTGCCTGCTCAGGTCAGGTTTCTGGGGGTGCTGCAGTAGGGATCCTGACCAAACTTGGAAGATACAGCAAACCTGTTCATGAACAGGGCCATGTTTGTGGTTGTTCGTGAGTCCCTGTTCATGGATGGCAATGAACAACGAATATCATCTCTAGCTATGACAGGTGAGTTCAATGACCAGATGTTTCCCTCATGTTTTTCTTTCCTTCTGCTATCCACACACTATTTTCCAGGCACTGATGCTGCTATACAGATCATAATATAAACTGTAATATACAAATCTGTGACTTGCAATTTCTTCTCAGTTTCCATGCTGTGACCAACACTGTAAATCATACATGGTCATAACCAGTGGAAACCAACTGGTGCTACTTCATGCTTCTGTTCCTCAATGCTGGTGCTACTTCATGCTTCTGTTCCTCAATGCTACCAGATTTTAAAAAATTGTCTTCCTTTTGCAATGTAATGGCATGGCCACTCTCAACATATCGTCAGTTGCACAATTCATTTTATGTTGATTATTCTTTTCCACATTAATAAAGGTACTAAGTATCACTGTTCTCAGTGTATCTTTCCAGGATGAAACACCCTACCTAATCACATGCTCAGGGGTTCATTATTTCCCTGTCTTAATCCTTCTTCCACAATAAGCCAATTTAACTAAACTGCAGGCGACTTTCACTGTTTTCAATCAATAGACCTGATGCTAACTACATTAATGCCTTTTAGACTAGACAATGGTTAAATATAAACCCCTTTCCTGTATTTTTGACCTGGAGTTACCTTGAATTTTTGTATCATTCTTTTTTAAAACAAACATTTAAGGACATGCATAGGAATGGTTTTTGGTAAAATTTGCAATGTACTGTCTCAGAATTTCTAGTTACTTCAAGCTACACAGCCACTGAAAATTATAGGAGCGTTCTAGGAATCATGGCATGATAGCTACAAATGTTCGGATTTACAGGCAGTATACTTATGATTACTACATGAGGGATACTAATGTTAATGCTTCTAAGGGTACCTAAGACCATTTTGCTGGGTGAGACCAAAGGCCTGTTTAGTCCAACACACTGGGCCAGTTCATATTCACAGGTGAAACCAGGAAGTAGGTACTGGAAGTAGGGTTGCCAGCTCCAAGTTGGGAAATTCCTGGAGATCTGGGGGGTGAAACATGGAGAAACCTGGAGAAAGTGAGGTTTGGGGAGGGAAAGGACCTTGGCATGGCATAATTCCGTAGAGTCCACCCCCCCTCCCCAAAGTAGCTATTTTCTCCAGGTGAACTGATCTCTGTGGCCTGGAGACCAGTTGTAATTCCGGGAGATCTCCAGCCACTACCTGGAGGCTGGCAATCCTAACTGGAAGAAGTCATGGATTGCAGGCCACCCCACCCATCTCCTCTTGTGTACTCCCTTCCAACTAGTTCCAGTTATGTTTTACCAGCTTTCATTTTAACCTAGACATGTTCCTAAACAAAACTAAAGTCCAAGAGAACCTTAAAGACAAACAATATTTATTTCAGTATGACCTCACTTCTTAACATATGTAAAGGAAAGAACATAGTGGAAATTCTTCTTATGTTCCCTACACATGTCAGACAAAGTGATCTGTGACTCTCAAAAGTTCATATTGAAATAAACATTGTTGGTCTTTAAGGTGCCACTGGACTTTTGTTTTCTTTTGCTCCAACAGATTTAGACAGCTACACCTTTGCAATGTTTCTAAACTCGCTTTGTAAAACCATGCTTCCAATGTGAGTTTATTAAAAGAAAAGTTTAGGGCAATCCTACCTTGGATTCCCAACCCATTCCATGGTTTGAAATGTTGCATAATATGAACATTGTTTGGGGCGTTGTGCTGGCACAGACCTTTAAGCAAAGAAATCTGGAATAACCTACAGCAAACATGGGGAAAATGAAAAGGCCAACAACATCACATCAACAACAAAGGAATTATTTATACATCCCTGTTCTTCAGGCTTGCAAATGAGGCAAAATACCATACATCTCTCTCTTCTAATTACATTTATGTTACACACTATGCCTAATACCTCGCTTCAACTGAGTAAACACAAGAGTCAGCAAGAAAGGGCAAGCCCTTCACCGTATCGATCTTTAAGCAGCCTATGGAAAATAAATATTTTGGTAAGCAATAGAATGGTCCAATCTAAATATAGCAGAAAAGAGCCAGTCACTGTCCAATGTAACCAGTATTTTATTGATCCTAAGGAGAAAAAGTCTCTCTGGACCCATCAATAAAAAATTGGATGTTCAACATCCTGTTCAATAAAAACTGACTTAGCTCTCTGTCACAGGTTTTTCTTTGCTGACTATTTTTTCTTTGGAGTGTGCATACCGTGCAGCTCAAGCTCTGCTACAACTGGTATGTAGGTGGTGAGTGGGAGAGGAAGCAGATGTACAATAAGCCCAAAAGAACAGAACACTGGTGGGAAACATGTCTCTTCTGAAATAAGTTTACTGCAACTGAAAATGGAAACAAAATTTCAAGTCTAACAGGCTTCCACTGGCTATAGCTGATTCCAGATTCACGCTGCATAATATCCTCTATGTGTACAGCTGATGAGGTTCAAGCTGATCTGCAGAGGGCATACTATGTTACATTATGTACTGGATGCCTAATTGCTAACATTTCACAACTGTCCACATTTCCAGATTTCTGAGAAGGGTGTTCTCGGCTTGGGGTTGTAATGTTCAAATGGAGAGGCAACTAGTATTTGGCTGCATCTGCAATCTCATGAGTAAGATATCTGATCACTGAAAAAAGCAACAATGACATTTTAAATCATCAGCTACATCTTCATGTGTTAAGTGCATGAAATCAATGGGCTTAGACAGTGCTTTTCTTGTAAAAAAAAGTGTCTGTATTCATATATGTAGTTGTACTGATTTCCACCAATTCCCCCCTCAGGACTTGGGACACACCCCCACAAAAAAAAAAAGTGCCAGTACTCAGTACCAGTGAGTTCCACCATTAAAAAAGCCCTGGGCTTCAACAGGAATAATTTTCCATAAGAATGAATTGTAAGACACCTTTCCACGGTGCCTGGGACATCTTGGGAGTGGAAGCACCATCTCTTTCCCTGTTGGGTGCCATAATGCTTCTTATCATGGAAGCCTCTCCAAGCCCTCTAAAGCTGAGAAATACAACTGATATATTGCCCTTGGACTCTTCAGCTGCATTTGTGTTGATAAATACACCCAAAAGGAGTATAAGATAACTGTAACTAAAATACATTTTTAGTGTAATAGTACTTCAAAACTTAATACATTTGAAGTAGAATGCAAAAATTATATTGCAAAATTAATCCTGGTGGAAAGAAAGGAACATTTGCAACCCCTTTAGACAAGCAGCCAGAGAATAAGGAAAGGGAAGGACCACTGGGTGTTCAGAAGGGGTAATAATAACACAGGCCTTACATTCTGGAGTTTAGCAAATAGTTTTTCGAGTTAGAGGAGGGGGGAAATATAACATGACATTGCATCATGATGTCAGTATCCCATCGGTATTATTGAAATCAATAGCTAGTAAATCAGCCACATGAAACCTCAGTCCTGCTTGTTCAAGTCAGCTGACTGTGTGGAAGGAATAAAATCTTTCTCTGAACCAATTTACACAAATATCTGTCTCATCCCGCCTCAAAAATATTATATGAAAATGTAATATGAAGCATTGGTATAGCCAGGGGTCATTTCGTAGAAAAAGAGCCGGAGGAACTTATTAGCATAACTCATTAGAATATACCACGCCCCAGGACATCACCAGAAGTGTATCATTAGCATAACTGATTTGCATATGCCACACCCCCTGTCATCACCTATCCTGGCTGTTTGGGATCCAATCCTGACCATTCAGGGCCAAAATTGGGCTCAAAATGGCAAAAAGGGGCCCTAAACGATTGAAAGTGGCCATTTTGGGCCTGGTTTGGGGCCGAAATGGCCCAGATCGGGTCAGTGATGGGCAGGCCCTGCCCAGCACCATTCCAATTCAGGCGGTTTCGGCTGAAATGGCTGAAAGTCAGATGGGTGGGGCCACCTGACATGTGACCTCTTTGGAGAACTGCCGGAACTGTGTTCCTGCACGTTCCCCCTCAAAATGAGCCCTTAGCACTTCAGAATGTTCAAAGTGCTTCATATACATCAGAGTGATTCTTTCAACAACCTTTTAAACAAGGTCACGTGATTCGTTCCAGTTTTCCAGACTGCAGATGAGAGTGGAGCTGAGGCTAAGAATAAGTGGTTTATCAAATGACACCTAGTGAGTTCACAGCATGGACAAGATTTGCCAGTGTGGTGTAGTAGTTAAAGTGTCGGACTAGGATCTGGGAGAACCAGGTTTGAATCCCCACTCTGCCATGGATGCTTACTGGGCGACCTTGGGTTAGTCCCACACAGCCTGTGAAAATAAAATGGAGAACAGAAGAATGATGTAAGCTGCTTTTGGGACCTCACTGAGGAGAAAGGCAGGGTATAAATGAAGTAAATAATAATTATTTGAGTCAAATACTTCTGTTTACTTCTTAGCCTTTTAGACAAATATCAGATCTGGAGGGATCAAATTTTCATTTAAATATCACTGTAAGTACTCAAACAAACCACACATTTTCAGGAAGTGCTGGTAACATGAGGCTCCTTCCTAGTGATCTCGGTGACTGCCAGAATGTTGATAGTGCTGGTACCAAGGGGAACTTGCCAGAGAGTCAATTCCTCATTTGGCCATTCAATATCAATGAGACATAGAATCTTAAATATGTACAGTATTTACCCAAATGCAAGACTAGTTTTTCACCCCAGGGTATGCCATCAAATTAAAAAAAGATGAGGTCATATACATTTGCATACTCGTTACATTTATGTCCAATAATAAATGTGTGCATTCACACGCATAACACTTTTTAGAGGGTCTTCTTATATTCAGGTTTGTCTTCCTTTTGAGTAACTATCATAAATGTGTGTGAGAGAATGCACGCCATGTTTGAAAACATTCAGCTATTTTACCCAAATGAGATATCTGATTTGCATTAGCCATTCCACCAGAAATACAATAGTATGGGTGTCCTAAATGACTGAATATGTTTTAAAAAGTCTATCAAAATTGCTTCATTGACTTTTTGCACATGGCAAATCAAATCAATAGTTCACCAAGATCTTGTCGTCATATTCAGGAAGTGAAAAGTTGGCTAGAATTGCAATCATCTTGTCACATACCACAATGGGTAGCATGAAGTGGCTCGTTAGACCACTGGTATTGGTTATGTTTCAATTTTAATGGTTAGAAAAGTTTGCAAAACTCCAGTTACTAGCTTGGACTCAGTACTTTGTCTTTTTGAGCTTCCTGGAGCATCTACAAGAATCACTTATCTTTAGTACTAAGAAATTAATTTTATTTTTCTTTCCAAAAGACAGATGGTATACACTGTTTCCTGGATGAGCTAGCCTGGAACAGTCAATATGTAATTTTAAGTTTGTGCCCACCAAATTCTAATCTACTATTAATTTCACACAGTGGGTTGAATCCAGTGAGTTCTTCCTCAACCTCGCCAATTCCACTCTTTACTACTATCCCCATCCCACATGGATTTTTGTCCATGAAGGTCCCATGATCCTCAGCATAACCGTTTAGGTAGTCAAAGAGGACCAACTCCTCTCTTTTTCACTAGAAAAAATGCTAATTGGATCCAGTCTGTTAATTATCATATTCCGATCAAATTGTATTGGTCACTACCCTAGTGAGATGAATTGTTAGTTACTATCCCACTTTGAACTGAAACAAGCTATGCAGCAGCAATATTCATACTCCTCTGCCTTTACAGTTAAAAATATATACAGGGGCCTGATTGCTTTTTGTAGAGGCCATGCCTGTCAGGGCTTGTCGCTGCCGCCACTGGGTGGGGTGCCGGCTGGGCCGGCCCTGATGTCAGAGGGGCACCAGGGATGCTGCAGGACCCTGCTCTGTGGAAGGAGGGGCGGTATACATCACCCAGACTCCCTCTCAGTCCACTCGCTGGCCTGCTCAACCCGGCCTGCCCACCCCATGTGTCCTCCATCATCTCCTCCTCCCAGAACTCTCCTCCAAGCCTCCACTCTCGCACTGTTCTGCTCTCACTCCACACCATCACTCCTTACTCACACCCACCACCTCAGAGCTCTTCCTAGCCACCCTTTATAGGGTTTCCTTTCCCCACCTCGCCCTCCTTCCAGGCTTGTTCCCTTTCCTCCTGACTTGGCCCAGCTGTGCCTTCCCTCAGGTGTTTCCCTCCTATCACTAACCCCTTCTAGGCTTCCTTGCCTTGCTGGCAGGGTGGGGTTGAATGTGAGCCATCCCCAGCTGAGGTCTCCTTGGCCTTGCTCACGAGGAGCTGCCCCAGCCGGCTTCTGTGCTGCTGAGCTTCCCTGGCCTTGCTCACAAGGAGCTGCCCTGGCCAGCTTCTGGGCTGCCTGCTCATTGATGCTGGGCAGGGCTACCCATCTCCTCCCCCAGAATGCCTGTGGCAGCTCCACCTGGAGGGGCTTGGCTCCTAGCACCTCCTGAGCCAGGCTACTGTCCTCTAGCCAGGGTGTGGCTCTGGGCTGTAGTGGTTAATTCTCCTCCTTGACTGGTAAGGGCTCTGTTTGGGCTGCTGCTGGGTCCCTATTCCCCCTGCCTTGGCCCTTTTCCTCTGGCCTGTTTAGCCCCCTCTCCTCCCCCTGGAGGGTGGGATTGGTGGTCTCTCCCTGCTTCCTTCAGCCCTCTGAGGCTTTGGCCTTTCGCCCCTTCCCCCTGGAGTAGGCAGGTTCTGGACCTAGTTGCTAGCTGGGGTGGCAGGGCCGCTGCCTCCTGATTGCCTCCCACTGTTCCCTCCTGGCAAGTCTGGGGGCTGGGACTCAGACGCCGGACAATGCCTATGTCAATGTAAGATGTATATCTATATATTTTTTAAAAGAACATTCCTCGTAGGAGACATGCAACAGACTGTATCTTTATGGCAGACCTTTTAATTTTGGAGAAAAATGGACAGCTACATCAAAGATGTCAGAAAACTCCACCTCATAAATTGGAATGCCTCCGAAAACTCCCATAGCTTTTTCAAGCATTGCCTTACTGAAAGTTTTAGTGAATAGAAAGTCTGAGGAAGCCAGCACCATGGACAGAGCTCAGGCTCTCTGGCAGGCTCTACTACATGAGAATTAAAAGTGTTATCTGTGTCCTTCAACAAGAGTTCGACATAACTGAAGGGTGGCAATACAGCACAACAGGAAGAGACAGAGAGACGCTATTGTTTTCCACAAAACCTGTCATTGTTATATACAAACATATTCAAATACTATGAAACTGAGTCTTAAAGAAGGAAATGTCTCTGACAATTTTAATAAGAGGGAAAGATGTTTGAAATCAAGCATTATTCTGAACTTCAAATACTCGAGAGTTTGGGACTTGGGTATTAAGCTACCTCTATCAGAAAGGTTGCTTCAGATAGACCCAGAAATGTACTTCCCTCGGTCTGATCTCTGTTCTAGAACATGGTGGTGTGTGGCCCTCTGGTGGGGAAGTGCTGTTAAATCAGAAATAAGAAGAGCTTGTTCAGAACTGGGGCAGAAGGGACATTTTTTCTGTTATATTTACTGTTATTTTTTCTGGAAGCCAAGCTGTATGCAGCAGATTAAAATCAAATTACAACAATTTAAAAATAATGTATATAGGATCCAACAATTACATTCAGACTACAATAGCCTTTAAGCTATTGACTCTGGAGTCATTCTACTGATATTACTGGGACTGCTCCATAGTTACTTTCATGAATGTGGACTATCAGCAAAAATACTTTAATATTTTGGCTTTATCAGACATCATAGCTCATTTAATTAATTAAATAGAGATAATAAATGCCTAAGTACAGGTAGGTTTTCTTTAATTAACACAATTTTGAGCAATAATATTGACAGAACAAATGCTGCAATCACTTCACTGAAAACAGGCTGAAGCATCCTGTCAAATTAGATAGGCTATGGTAATATTAATTTTCATATTGCATTTTAGTCTCTCAATGACATTTTATACATTAATTTTACAGGACTGGGGATGTGGTGTGGTTTAGCCTACTCTAAGACTTGATTCAGATGTACTACCAAACCATGGGAATGACTTGAGGTATTTTAAGCTTTCTTGCCAATACTTCCCACAGATCACAAAATCAGAGTAACCGTCTGGCCCTTTGTAAATGAACCATGGAAGAGTTTCAGGCAAAATATGACTGATGTACTAGAGAGGGGTCCTGAATAATTTCATCCCACTCTTGGAGCACCACAGGGTCACTTGCCTGCTTAGTCCTCGTAACTATGGTTGATCTTACAGGAATTGAAAGGAGCTGGAATATTCATCTATACAGTAGCCTGCCCAAAAGGTCTCTACATAGGATGAATTAAGACTAAACAAATAAAGGTTCATAAGGGAAAGGATTTATTTAGAACCATATCAAATATATGCATACAAAAGTATCTACTTTTTTACTGTATTTATAGCCCACTTTTCTCACTGAGACTCAAGTTGGATTACAAAATACAGAACAATGCAGTCAGGCAGCATAAAACATCCAATAAACACGGCAACTACGACTGCAATATTAGAAATACAAGCAAAAACCAGCATAAGATAATACCATCAACACTGCAGAAAACGGAATTACAAAAGTATTACAAAAATATTTTAAGCTGTTTTGACATAAAAGCACACATTCCGTTCTTAGAAAGTGAAACTAAGATAGTTTTGAAGAATCCTGACCAACAAATAAGCTGGTTTTTTGGCAAAACATGTCTATTTCACAGTAGCACAAACAATGTGGAGCTTCAGTAATATATCAAAGCAACGTAGAGAAGAGCCTTACTGCGTGGGTATGCTGTATGCTGATAGTCGTTGCTGCTCATGGACAGAATTACTCCAAGACATTCTTTCCTTCTTAGTAGAATCTGACTTGCTCCTCGCTTTACTGATGTTCTTAGCACAATAAAATGAAGTGGACAATGGTTCGGCAACAGCGGCAAAAACGCAGAGGATGAGCCTGACTGGACAGAGGCTACCACTCACCTTAGAGGAGAATTTATGGCACTGATGGTGATGAAGACCTTATTTCCACCACCATGGCATGCTCTGTTTGAGTTTTTCAAGCAGTTTAGAAGACTCCTCCGTTCTAGAGTGTCTGGCAGCCTGTCACAGAACTCCAGAGATATCTGGATCATGCTGATTATTTAGTTTTTTCTCCAATGTAATTTTCACCTGAACTGTGAAATAGAAACTACTCTGGCCACCCTGATGTACAATTTTTGCTGGAAAAAGATGGGAGGGGTTTATTGCTTTTAAATCTTCTGGTTCTTTCAGTGCTATTCAATAAACCATAACATCTTTCTGGACTGCCTGGCCAGCTTAGGGCTGGGGGGTGTCTTTTTTGTGTGTGGATTGAGCCCTTCATGGAAAATATGTCCAGATGAGAGGTTCCCAACCCTTTTGAGTATTAGTTTGCGTATCAAACAATTGCGGCCCTGCACTACACAATAGTAGTTGTCTGTCTCTGTCTGTCTGTCTGTCTGTCTGTCTGCCTGGTACTGCTCCTACAGCTATTGCCTTAAGCAGAAATTAAAATGGGAAGAACCTTACTTGGTATCATGTCTCTGATGTTTAATTATTGCCACTATATATTTTGCCACAGAAAGAGTAATGGAATCATTTGTATCTGATATTAACCATGTCACCTGTGCTCTCATATTAGGTAGTTCCATATTTTTAAGTAGAGGGATGATTCAGCTAGCCCTCAACTCATTAAATATGGGACACTACAATCATACGTTCAATGGTTTCAATTTTATCATATGGGCATCTGCACATTCTATTAGTATATGGTACTTTCTTGTATTTACCCTCCAAAACTGCTGAGTAAAGGGCATTCATTCTTGTCAGAGTAAAAGCTCTTCTGAGCTTTGGTATTGTCAAATGATAAAAATACTTCAGCAGTTGCATCAGAAGAAAATACCTAAATAAAGAGTCGAACATACCTTCCATGCCCTAACAGACACACTATTAATTCCAACTTCCTGAGATGCATTTTTATTTGTCTAATTATATCTTTGGTCTCCATAGTCTTGATCAAATTGTTTGTTATTCCTAAGCATTTCATTTTCTTTCCCAATAGTTGATCCCTTTGACTATTATATTTATCTTCCTGGATGGAGCCCAACTAAAGTGGGCCCCTCCCTCGGATTTTAAAACCGTTACTTTAAAAAGAAATGCTTTTATCCATGCCTTGGCTTCCATTGATATCTCACCCAATTCAGATCTCAGAGCTATTCTGAAACACATCCGGGAGTAGTCAATAAGCATTAGAAAAAATCTTACTGGATGTAATCCATTCTCTCAGAAGCAGCCTGAATCCAGATTTCGGCACCACACAAAAATTGATTTAGAACCTTGGCATTATATACCTTTAAGGCCGAGGGGAGAAATTCACCTCTTGCTGTATAAAAACATTTTACAATTGTCCTCCCTACTCTCAATGTAGTATTCCTTGCCAAGTCCAAATGTGTTTTCCATGCAAAGGATGCTTCAAAATGGATTCCCAGGTATTTAAATTGGTTCTGTTCCATAGATTGGCCTGCTATATACCATCTGAAGATCTTCCCCTTTTCCTTTTACTAAATATTGGATTTCACTACATTAATAGACAGGCCTTCCGGGTGATAGTAATACTCAAAGTTTTTAATCAATTTGTGGAGTCCCACAACTGATCTGGAAATGATCACTGCATCATCAGCATACAAGAGGATCGAAGTTTCACACTTAGTTATATACAGAAGATGGCAAGCATTCCTCAGAAAACAGGATCTAAGATCATTTATATATAAATTAAACAAGAATACGCCCCTGCTTGATGCCTTTATCAAAGGTAAAATGGCTTAAGATAGCTGTCCAAAATCTCCACATCTAACCCAGGCAGTAGGATAGCTGTATATTTGTTGTATTAGGTAAAGGAGGATAGTAGTTGTCCTATTAGTCTCCATTGATTGAGAAATACATATTGACAAAAAGAACAAAATGACAATGCTTAGTGCATATATAGATTTGTGGACCACTTGCAATAACTCTGTGGCCACATGGGGTCCCTGGTCCCCACACTGGGAACCACTGTACTTGATGACTATTATACTGCCCTATGATGTTTAGTCTATGATTCCATTCTATCCCCTGCATTGTTTAATATGTATAATAAAACACTGTGGGAGAGCTCTGAAGATCTGGGTTGAACTGTCATCTGTATGCAGCACTCTTGCGTTCCCCCTGCACCCAACAATCTAATCCTCAGGGTATTCTGAAACTCTGCTTTAAGTCAATAAACTAGAGGAGGGTAAACAAGATGCAACTTAATCCAAAAAATTACTCTTGACTGAGAAAGTGGGTTTTGCAGCTTTATTGGATGAGTCTGAACTTTGTTTGAAAATCCAGGCCCAGAGCTTAGATCCTCTGATGTTCTTGGATGGCCAGGTGCCAAATATGGCCAAGGATACTTCATCCAGCTTCCATGGGTTCACCAGCTGAATTCCTTCCTGGACAGAAGCAATCTAGTTGTGGTTACTCATGGCCTAGCAAAATCCAGACTAGACTACTCTAAAGCAGTTTAGGTGGGCTCAATTTGACGAGTGTTCAAAAACTTCAATGAGTAAAAAATGGAGCTGCCACAGCATCAGCGGGACAAATTATATGGGAATATTAGTATATTTGTGCAATATATACTCATCAGTTTCTGGCCCAGATTATAAATTACCTGGGCCAATGAACTGATTATAAATTACCTGAACCAAAGTTATCTCAAGTTATCTCCTTTACAGGCCTGCCCAGGCACTATGTGTAAGTCCTTCTCCCATGGCTGGAGAAACAGTGGGCAGCTACAAGAGTAAGGGCCTTACCTAGCAGCACAACAGATCTAGAATTCCCACCCAAGGGAGGTCTACCTCAGCCCAGTCTTGTGAGCATTCCACT
The DNA here is from genome assembly GCF_028583425.1 of Eublepharis macularius. Taxonomy (NCBI): domain Eukaryota; kingdom Metazoa; phylum Chordata; class Lepidosauria; order Squamata; family Eublepharidae; genus Eublepharis; species Eublepharis macularius. Next base: position 34,471,439 of record NC_072799.1, on the reverse strand, counting down.
GCATAATTAAGATGGCGTTTTTAACAAAGCTTCACTGTCCTTTAGAAACCACTAAGATGGATTTTATGCTAGTTTTCAGTGCTACTGTTTTTAATGTTGTTAAGATGACAACTACAGGGTACTTTGTTTTTATTGTAATCTTGCAACCTGAACACATAAACAGACATGAAGCTGTCTTACAATGGACCAGACCATGGGTCTATCAAGATCAATATTTTCTACTTCGATTTGCACTGAGTCTCCAAGGTCTCAGACAGAGGTTTTTCACACCACCACCTATCTGAACCTGTTAATGGGAAATACCAAGGATTGAGTCTGTGACCTTCCACATACAACACAGGTGCTCTGCTACTGATTCATGGCCCTTCCTTGATGTGTGTGATTGTTTAAAAAGTCATAGTAGGCCCTGAGGGTTCCTTTTTTAATAGAAGGGCAGACTATGCGTGTTTAGTTTTTTTAAAATGAAGCACGTAGATAAATATCATCAGTGATAAAACATCCTTAAATAGAGCATCTCTTCCACCCCAAAAATGAAATGTGGATTCAACTCAGCTGCTTTTTAGGATCCTCCATCCCAGGACCCAAAGAAAATTATCCCTATAACATCCACTGCCCAAGGTGTCCACAGTAGACATGGGCACAAATGGGAAAAAAACAACAAACAAGCTGTTCGTTGTTCATTGCCATCCACAGACAACGAACAGTAATGAACATGACCCTGTTCACAAACATGTTTGTTGTTCGTTGTTCATGGCCCCTTAAAGATCCCTTTAAACTATCAGCTGGCAGGTGGCAAGGGGAATTTAAACACCCCACAAACTGACCTTCCCAATGTCCAATGCCCACCAAATTTGCCGGAAACATAGTCCTCACTGTCCTCCGAAGACCCCCCAAGTTTCAGAGAGATTGCACCCCGGAAAAGGCATGATCCATGTGCCCCCCCTTTGCTATCATTTTCTCTTCACAGTGGCAAAAACAGAACTGCCTGTTGGAAGGCAGCTACTTTGAGGGGTTATAAACTGACCTTCACAATGTCCAATACCCACCAAATTTGCAGGGGACATAGTCCTCACTGTCCTCCAAAGACCCCCCAAGTTTCAGAGAGATTGCACCCAAGGAAAGGCATGATGCATGGGTCTCCCCCTTTGTTGTCATTTTCTCTTCACAGTGGCAAAAATGGGACTCTCTGCTGGAAGTACTTTGAAGGGTTAAAGCCAGAAGGAAAGCCAGAAGGAGTTCAGACAGAGTTCAGTCCCTGCCATTGCCAGGGGAATTGATTGAAAGGCCCCAGACTGTATGGCTTGACGAACGGCTGATGAAGGCAACGAACAAGGCTTGCAATGACCACTTGTTCGTTTAGAATGGAGCCACACGAATGGCTTGTTCATGAACACACGAATGGGCTGTTTGTGGGTTTTTTCCGTTTGTAATGCTGTTCATGCCCATGTCTAGTCCACAGTATATCCCTTCTCCCAGGATCTCAAAATGAATAAAATTGCCAACTGCTTGTTAGAAGGTAAAGAAAACCATTTGTGTCAACCCTGCAATGTGCTGTGCACCATTAATTTCCATTTACTTGAGAGATAGCTGACAGTGCATAATGTCTGCCAGCTGACCCAAGTTACAAACATAACGTTGTCGCCATTCCAGGGAAAAGAGTGAGGAATGACCTCCATCCATTACATCTGCTGTGACTTGTTTCTGGGGCAGCAAGAGGCAATATCACATTTAGCACAATTATAGGCCCTTTTCACACTTAACAGTTTAAACAGCCATTTATGAGCATTCACCCCTATCATAGTGGCTCTGGCATTGCACTCATTGACTTTATACTGTCCACTGCAGTTTTAATTTGGTGTCTGTCCTTCATTTCAATTCACGCCACACTTAAAAAAAAAAAACTTTGAGCATGCGTAATTACATTGCATTGTTGGAACCCATCACCTCCGCTCTTTTGCTGATTGGCCTGTCCCCTGCCCACTGGAGAGGTAATTGGTGGCAGAGTTCTCGGGGAAAACGTACCAATCTCATTTTTTAAAAAAAAGCTAAGCCAAGAAAGGGTTAAAATGCTGCTGCTGCTTTGATTTGCAAACAGCTGTGCAAAACGCTTTTTTTCCTGACATTGGCAGAAGACTTGGAGGCAGGGAAAAGCAACCATTTAACCCTTACCTGGCTTTTAAAGCTGGGAGAGAATAAGCAGTAATGTTTCAACATTACAACACTTTCCTAGCTTTGGAGGGAAAAAAAGAGTGTGCTCATACCACTGAGGGAGGAAGGGGAAAGCAGCCATTTAACCCTTTCCTGGCTTTTAAAGGGGGGAGAAGAGACGCAGAACACGCCAGCTGCACAGTGGCTTCAAAATAACATCGCGGTATGTCCACAGTGGGAAAAATCGGGGATACCATGGACAAACATCAATTCTGCATGATTACCTTGCAAGTGTGAAAGTCTCACAAACATGGGAAGTGGGAAAGGTGCTGAAACACGTTAAAGTCCCAGTGTGAAAAGGATCATATTGTCCAAAAACACATGAAAACTATCCAGTCAGCCATAACAAAAATGCTGGTGAAGCAAAGTGTTTCAGCTTCAACCCTCCCAAACCAAGTGGATCTACCATAGGAAGGACATGGATAAAAGAACAGTGCCGCTGAGGCATGAATTACCACCCTAAAATCAAAGCCATGTTAATAGGAATAACTTTATGTATTAAATCACAGAATAACAACTCTCAATAGAGAAAGGTACATTCTCTGAAAAGCATCTTTTACAATCTTTCTTTGGAATGTGGGTTTTGAAACTACGTGACAAAAATCAATTGCAAAGAGATGTGCTGTTCTTTGAGAGGATATTGTATGTGACATGCCTGGAATATCTGAGAACACTGCTGTGATGTGGCCAAGTGCACAGTATTCCTTCTTGACTGTCACTATATGTTCAGCGACTTCACAATTTAGCTGGTCAGGAAAGCAAGATGGAGTGGAAGGGAGGGGCACAAATACACGAACAATGCTTTCATCTCCTTAGCCTCAGTTACAAATCTGCTCCATTTTAAGGTCCCTTTTTAATTGGACACAAAATCTTTTGTAAAATCAATAGATGAACTAATTACAGACCACTTACAGCCAATGCAAGTTATTTCTTTTTAAAACACACACCATACACACAATTTCCTTTCATTCCAGTGTTCATCTTGATGCCTTATTCAGTTGACTAAAATTAATGGCCATTTAATAAATATGCCTGAAAAACATTGACAGTTCCACAGCAATATACAGTAATTTCGGGTACTGTTAGTTTTACTGCTTAAGTAGCAGTGTGACCTTTATCTAATCCTATACTCCCAGTCCAATAAATGTATTACTAGAAGACTAGTGAAAACGTGACTCAAGCATTTCGATGTGTCCTTGAAAGGAAATTGGTAAACTGTGAACTGAAGTATCCTTCAAATCAAAGAGCCAAGCTGCTATAAAGCGTGCACTCTGGAGCCATAATCTTAGCTGTAAATTTGAAGAGGCACAAAAGGGAGCTTCGAGAACAGTGATTTACAGAAATCAGTTTAGTAGTTAAATTCTGAAAACAAAATTTAAGAGGTGGCTTCAAAAAGAATAAGCACTCTTCTGCCAGAGTGAGCATGGAATCGCTTGCGCACATGTGCAAGACTAGCAAGTAGGCAACCCCCACTCACAGCAAACGCATTCTGAAAGCTAACACACAAGCCTGGTCCTATGTGGGTTTACTGTGAATTCTATGGATTTTATATCAAAGGAAAGGTTTACAGAACTGTATCTCCGAGCATGCATTCTTGATACTGTTTTGATTAGTTCGGCAACAGAATGGTGGGGAACAGAAGGGAAAGGATCGGTTCACAGGCTGTACTTATGAATAAGCATCTAAGACAGAGGATGGAGAAATAATCCCAAGAGGTTACTCTCTTGTTCAAGAAGAACTTTTTAAAAAATTCCCATTGTCTGTCTACTTCTCCAACAGCCGGATCCAAAGATGACAAAAGAATTTGAAAACTTGCACACTATTTTTGTGCTATTTCGGTTGGCATTACATGGCTTTTAATTTTGGTTCTGCTGTTGGGACAACATGGCTACTTGCAACTTCAGCCTGTTCTTTAAATGCTGGATTTACCTGCTAAATAAACAGATTCTTCAGCTGGAGAAAGATGATCTGGGGAAATACAGTGTTTATGGTCACTAGGTAATAGCACCAAATTTGGCTTCTGTTGATTCCTGCATTGATATGATAATTCTATGGTTTCTTCTGTTTTTAATCTTTTACGGGTTGCATGTGTTTCATTTGGCTCTACGAAGACATTTAATGAACTACTTTTTAAAAACATTTTCAAGAGGATACTGCCATTTTTACTTCTTCCCAAAAAACTAGAGGTAACACTTGATATTGCCTCAATCCAGCACTACCTTAGTTTGCCTGGTTTTCTACAGTGGAAGCACACAAAGGGCTTGAAATCTTGTTTTTCCTTCCCCTTTTTGATTCCCAGCCAGGTAAAGAATTCTGGCAGAATTCAAAAATTGCACACTGTTTTATGTCATTTTGCTGGTCAAATGAAAGATATTCCTGGGTTTCTGTTGCTGGATTTTTATTTGGATCAACACAGCTACCTACCATCTAGCACTAAAAAGTATTTACTTACAAAAATAATATTTTTCTACTTTGTTGATAACAAAGTAGGGTTTCAACAACAATATAGGATAGAGTTTTTAAATACAGACATCTCAGATGTCATACTTGATCTTACAATCCTGTTTTCCCTCTGGCCATATCAATCTCCTTCACGGAGCAGCAAAGAATCTATCAAGCTGGGACAGGTTTTTCTTAGCTACAAACAGGGCCATATTATTCCTAAGGCTGACTAGGCTGAAGCCTAGGGGCCTCGCAGGGACTAGGGGCTCATCAGGTAGTTGTTTTTTTTTTTGGTGAAGCACTGTTACCTGTGCCCTAGGGTTCCACTGGTTAAAGGCACTTTACACTCTGCACCATAGCAATATGTGTAAATATATATCCATATATACACTCTCATAAGTATGTATGAATAGAATTCTTCATGAGACCCTCAAAATGGATATAGGGCTATGTACTGTGGTCTAGTATGTGCTGGACGAGGGTCAGGCTGTTAGCTGTAGTGGGGTGAAAGATTGACATGCCGGAGGCCTAGGGGCCCAGCCATGGGTTAATACAGCCCTGGCTACAAAGACTCAACATCTTTCTTTCTTCAAAGTGGTGGTTCTCTATCCCTGTGACCATTTAAGTTGCCAGTGTTCTAACCTTATCCAGCTCTGTAAGATTTTTTTTAAGTTTGTGCAACCAGAACAGAATTCTTCGAAATGCAAGTACAGATCTATCAAATACCTGCCTTATTTTCAATACCATTCTTAACAATTCTGAAGAAGGAATTGGCCTTCTTTCTCTGCCCCACAGCGTGAGTGGATATTTTCAGAGAGCCCTGAACACAGCTCTGTTTCCCAGAGTGTCAAAATTTAAATTATATCAAACCAATGGTTGTTGTGGGTTTTCCGGGCTGTATTCAAACCAACTTTGATTCCCGCATTATATATATGAATTCAGAATTGGTTTTAAAAGATACCAGTGTGCATCACTGAACACTTATTTATGCTGAATCTCATTTCTCATCCTGCTGCCCAGTCAACTTTCTAGTCCTCTGTTATGGTTGGTGATTTAGTGATATTTTATAAATTTTCACAACTTAAGAAATTTCATATCTGAGTTCTGAAGAACTCTTGGGGAATGCCAAGCAACCCTGATGACTTGTTCTCCTTTACTTGTCAGTTAATTCTTGCTCAATTTTCGAGACCGTTCTCCAGAGGATAGTTTGGTTCAGAATATTCTCCAACAATTTTTGCTGTATGGAAAATAAATTCTGTAAGCTTCCCCCTCTTCCTTTGGCATTTCTCTTACACCATCTTTGTCGCCTGGTATTTGTACTGACTACCATATCTAATTGTACTGTCTTAGCACAAAGATTTCAGGAGTGAGAGCAAGCATTTTCACTTGCGACAATTTTGTAAACATTCCTGAAAAATAATCTATTTTTTTATAGATTAATATGTTCCTTCATTTCATTTCTTTGAGAAACAAAGCCTATCTTACATTGGCCTAAGGAACTTCATCCAAAGCATCGTCCCTGTGGCTAATATTCCATCTCTACATTTAGAAGCATTTACCTTGTGGAGTGCAGCTATCACATCATAGTCAGCCTCCAACCCTTCTCTTCCTCCCACACCAAAACTACTACTGGATTTGGATGAATGTAACTGGAATTTGTGTGGGTTATTCATTGTTAATAATTTTTGTGTTTGTATAGCTTGTAGGCTGCAATAAAAATTGTACTGTGCTGTTCCAGAAATGTGGGGAGAGAGCATGGAGACTCCAACATGTTGATTGCTTCTAAATGTTACAGCGGTCTGTGTGAGGATGTGTTGCCAGTAGCATCTCCATGGCCAATGGAGTACATGTTCTGACCTCTGGTGGTACAACTGAGCATCTCCATAGAGCCTTAAGGGGTTGGTCATATTAGACTTACTGTGTTTGTCATACTAACACAGTGCATGCATGGCAACACAGTGGACTCCGCAGCAACTTCCACACTGTGACACTGAGAGATCTCTGTCTTTTGGTGCTACACCTCTGAAGATGCCAGCCACAGCTGCTGGCGAAACGTCAGGAACTACAATGCCAAGACCACGGCAATACAGCCCGGAAAACCCACAACAACCATCCGCAGCAACTATTCATAAGTTCCAAGGCAGAAAGGCAAGACTTCTGAGGGCAGAGATGCTTATCATTTGCACATGACACATAAAAATAGGAGAGGGAGGAAACTGTATTTCACATCGCAACAGAACGCTGGATATGGTAAAGTTCTTTCCCTTTCTAAGGGAAAAGAACTTTACCTGGCGAAGAGAACTGTGATTCTCGAAAGCTTATGCTACAATAAAGTTGGTTAGTCTTAAAGGTGCTACTGGACTCTTTTTGTTTTTGCTACTACAGACTAACACGGCTAACTCCTCTGCATCCCTTTCTAAGATCACTCTGTCAAGTATGCTACACTTCTCAGGCTACCTATGAAGGAAAAGAACAGGACTTGGGAGTGATCTAATTATGTGGATTATCCTGAGAGAAACCAAGAGTTTTAGTATACTGTTTTCATATTACAGCTGCATTGCTAAGTCTTGTCTAACTTATGATTAGGAAAATACTATCGCCATGTAGCTCTGCTTGCAACTATAACAATCGAATAGAGAGTAATCTTTGAGAATACATGCTACTCATCATGTAATTTTAATCCAGTCTTAAAAACGCACACAGTGTTATTGTTCCTCCCAGTCCCTGCTTCTTCAGGATTTAAAAACAATTCTCCAAGACACCACTAAAAAAATTTAAACACAAGACCTGGGTACCTGAACATCCATTCAGGTTGTAACACAGGCAGGGCAAATTTTCAAAGGAACACTTTTTAAAAAATAGGCACATCTCAAACCTTTGCAGCTTGGCAGAGAGCGGCCAGAATTTACTTCCTCCTGTCTTTTTAAAAGAGGCTGTCAGCTAGGATTTGAAGAGAAAGGAAGAGCTTCCAACAAAATCTAAGGAATGTTCTGGATAACAGAATCTTGCCCTTTGCTCTGCTTCAACCAATCTAATCCATGGTAATTTACATATTTCTATGGCCATGCCATTTATTAGCCATTCTTATGGCTACGTACCATGAGCAGAGGTGAAAAACTGCCCAGATGGTAGTAGCTTCTGTCCGGGGTCTGGGTCCCAGCCCCCAGACTTGGTAGGAGGGAACAGCAGGTCAACTGGGCGGATAGGCATACAGAGGGGGCAGCCAGCAGCCAGCAGGTCAACTGGTCAGCCAGCAGACAGCAGGTCAACCGGTCTGACTGGCAGGCAGAGGGGGCAGCTGGGGGACAGCAGGCCAACCCCTCCCATGGGCAAATGGGGCCAGAACTTGCCAGTGCCAGGGGCAAGGGGCAAAGGCCCAGGGCCTCAGGAGGCAGGGGGAGACAGAGAGAGGCCAGCGAGTCCCACTCCCCTAGGAAAAGAAAGGGGACTAAGCAAGGCGGAAGGGGGCAAGGGCAGAGAGATTGGGGGCCCAGCAGTCACCCACCCAAAGGCCTTACCTGAGGAGGAGAAGCAGCAGCAGCCCCAACAACCCAAAGCCACGCCCCAGCTAGAAAATAGTAGCCTGGCCCAGGAGTTGCCAAAAGCCAAGCCACTCCAGGTGGGGCTAGTGGAGGCACTCGGCATGAAGCCCTGGGCAACCAGCCAAGGAGCCGCAGCTGGACCCACCTTCAGCCATCAGCTCAGCCAGGGAGGCCGGGCTGCTAGCCAGGGAACTGCAGCTGGACAGGCCTTCAGCAATCAGCCAAGGCAGGGAGGCTGGGCAGCCAGGGAACAAGGCACAGCTGGTGCTGGTCAGTGGGGCCAGATCAGCTACCCCAGCTGCAACTGCTTGGTGCAGCCCAAGACCAGGCTGGAAGAGGGGTGGGACAGTAGAAGGAAGCCCTATAAAAGCTGGCTGGGAAGAGCCCTGTGGTGGTGGGTGTGAATGAGGAGTGATGATGTGGAGTGAGAACGGTGCAATGCAAGAGTGGAGGTTTGGAGGAGAGTTCTGGAAGGAGGGGATGAAGAAGGACACAGGGGGCAAGCAGGCCAGGTTGAGCAGGCCAGCGAGTGGACTGAGAGGGAGTCTGGGTGAGGTATACCGCCCCTCCTTCCACAGAGCAGGGTCCTGCAGCATCCCTGGCCCCCCTATGATGTCAGGAGCAGACCGCCCAGGGCCACACCCAGCGGCAGCGGCGGCACGCCCTGACAGCTTCTACTGCTAGCAAACTAGCAGGATCTTCCTAACTTCCTCTTCTGCTGGTAATCAATTGCAATCTGACTGCAAATGATTACTATAGTTCAACAATAATGCAAAAGCCAGTTTGGTGTAGTGGTTAAGAGCACGGGACTCTAATCTGGAGAGCCGGGTTTGATTCCCCACTCCTTCACGAAGCCAGCTGGGTGACCTTGGGCGAGTCACAGTTCTCTGGAACTCTCTCAGCCCCACCCACCTCACAGGGTGATTGTTGTGGGGTAATAATAACACTTTGTAAACCGCTCTGAGTGGGCATTAAGTTGTCCTGAAGGGCGGTATATAAATCGAATGTTGTTGTTGTTGTTGTTGTTGTTGTTGTTATTATTATAAAAGTCAACATGGTGTAAATGCAGCCTCTGTCTCAGATACCTGATTTACACATATAAGAGAATGAGGAGGCAATAACAGGGCAGATCATTGAGGTGGGAGAACTGGTTTGCATATCCTAGTCTGAAACTCTTACAGACACTACACTGGTTTTCATGGAGTGGTTGTTATTGAACTTAGACATGGGCACTGTGACGGATCCCCCCAGCCTTATCTGGCTGACACCCTTCGATGCCACCCCTTGTGAATGATTCTGCTAGCTTAGGACGGTTCTGATTTGGGATCTCACAGCTCCTGTCACCACTTGTGAAGTATTCACTGGTCGAGGGACCCTTCTGACAGGGAACAGAAATATGGACCACTTACACTCCGGCTCAGTAGGTGTGTTGTAGACCTCTCCTCATGAGGCTAGAACTCAGGCTGGAAGCGGGTTCACTCTCTGGACAGAATGGAATCCTCCTCAGCTCTCACAGACACAGACTGGAACTAGAATGTCACTTCGTTGCACCAGCACCTCCTCAAACTCTGCCACTTAGTCTGACAGGCTGAGAGCTGGTTCTCCTCAAGGCGTATAAGATAGGCAGGAATTATCAAACCAGACTCAGATGGTTAACAGAACAAATTAACTTTACTGAAGCACATTTTATCTTCCTCCTGCACAGCCTTAAACGGTTAAACGTTCCAGATACCTCATTAACTAGTCCTCCTCAGAGAACTCTCTAAACACATCTGCCTTCTCTGGTTGCTAGCCCTCCACTTTCTTTTCCAGAGTCTCCCTTAACTGCCAAAACTCCCAACTAACTATTCTAAACGGTCTTAACTGCTCTTCACTGCCCCCCTCTCTCAACATTCTATTCAGGACCTGTCACTCAAACAGGGCCTGTCCGTCGAATAGAAAAAACGAACTATGTGATTCGTGGTTCGTCGCATTCAATGAACCATGAACTTCCATGAACTTGCCCTAGTTCACGAATTGGTTCATGGTTCGTGGCATTTCAACACCCGGCACCGGCTGCTGAAGTCAGCATGGGGTGTTTGAAGCTGACAGCCCCCTTCTCGTCGCCCAGAAGTGGCAGGAGAAGGCTGTCAGTTTCAAAACACCCCACGCTGGCTTCATCTGATCAGGTGAAGCCAGCGCGGGGTGTTGGAAAGTCGTAGCCTTCCCCTGTTGCTTGCAACTGGCAGGGGACGGCTGTCAGTTTCAAAACACCCCACACAGGTTTCACCCGATCAGGTGAAGCCAGTGTGGGGCATTTGAAACAGACAGCCCCCTTCTCCTGCCACTTGCAGGTGGCAGGAGAAAGGGGCTGTCACTTTCACACACCTCGCACCAGCTTCAGCCGGTCAGCTGAACCAAGTGTGCTGTGTGTGAAAGTGATAACCCTGTTCTCCTGACGTCCATGCACAACAGGAGAAGGGGGCTATCTGTTTCAAAGGCCCCGTGCCAGGTTCAGCTGATCGGCTGAAGGTGGCGCGGGGTGTGTGAAAGTGACAGCCCTGTTCTCCTGCTGCCCGCAAGTGGCAGGAGAAGGGGGCTGTCTGTTTCAAACACCCTGTGCCGCCTTCAGCTGATTGGCTGAACCTGGCGCAGAGTGTTTGAAACAGACAGCCCCCTTCTCCTGCTGCTTGGAGACGGCAGGAGAACGGGACTGTCACTTTCACACACCCCATGTGGGAATTAATGGATTGGTGGCACCAGCCTGTCTGGCTTCACAAACCGCTCATGACTCTCACGAACCGAGCAAAAAAGTCATGGAGTTTGTGGTCAATGTGACCCCACGAACCATGTTTTCACGAACCAGCCCAGTTTGTGCAGAATTTTAATTCATATTACGATTCGTACTCACCTCTAGTGAACTGCAGCAAGCAGCCAGCCTTCAGTCTTGCAAATCATGTGGTAGCAAGTCATTTAGTGGCTGTTGCTAGGCCTGGTCACCAATCCTCTCTCAAAGGCCAACAGCCTTTGAGAGAGGACTAGTGACCCCCACCCCCATCTTCTACAGACAGAAACCAAGGCTTGAAGCATGGGAATACTGCTGTGATTACCTAGCAATGGCTACTGAGGGCATCTGTTTCTTACAGCTACGGATACTCATCACTGGAGGGTGTTTTAACCTCCCCACCCCTCAATTTTTTAAAAAGATTTTATAGTTTTCTGGAAACTTGGGACTTTTCTCAGGTTTGTAGAAAGATGTCTTTGGTTCATCTATGATGCCATCTCTGGATTTAAGTATCCACAGATGGGGCCACATTGAGAATTATATATATTTATACAGTACAGCCTGAGAAGCCATATGATCATCGCCTGAGTGAATTTGTGTGACCCCAAATTTTTTTTAAGCTTCCATCTTGAGGAAGAGTTGGAAAACTCAAAGCTTGCATATGGCATTGTTTTATTTTTGTTGGTCTTAATAAAAGAGATTACAGGGCTTTTATTTTTGGATCCATACAAACAGAAAACAAGCACAATATAAAAAAGGGAGGTGTAAGATGCTTTCTCCATTACATTTCTAATTCTATGGAGGATTTTTTTAAAGGTTAAGGAACATTTAAGCTCTGGCATCTTCAGTCTAAAGTTAAGTACTCCATTCTACCACCAAATTCCCTGGCATGCACAAACAAAAATTATAAGAAATATTGCAAAGTTTACTTTGTTGCTGCCTTTCAATTAGGGTCAGAATTTCCAGCCATTCTAATTTTATCATAAAATGACTTTTTTTTTTAGTTTTACAGGAGCCATATTGAAACAACACTTTCTATATCCCACAAGTAACAAATTTTATTCAAAATTTTAAGTTGTCTCTTCTGATAGTTCTAATCAGAAACTATTATGAGTTTTTTCATTCTGTGGGAATATTTCATTTCAGTATCCCCTGGGTATTTATTCATGTTTATTTTGCCCTTCCTCCAAAAGAATTCAGAATAGCAAAGATAGCTTTCTTCTCCTCCTCACAAAAATACCTGTACAATAGTCCTTGAGATAAATCAGACCAAGGTAGTAAAATTTTATAAGTCCATTCAACATTGTTTACATACCGTGCCTTTTGCAATTTGTTGTTCACATTGTTTTCTAATTTGGTAAGCCCAGTCCTATGGCATTGTCCACTGGTTGTCTTAGGATATATGACTGCACTGTGTTTTATTCTGCACTACTAACTGAGTGAGAAATGTGGGCTACAAATAAAGTAAACAAACTAGTCCACGGACTAGCCCAAGGAGTGGTAATTTGCACCCACATCTCCCTAGAATTAGTCTAACCACTACACCATACTGATTATTTCTTGCCAATTACATTCTGTGAAGTGCAGCTACATAAATACATAAGCATGTCAGTTTGACAGTATAACATTTTGCAGTAATATTGATGGTACACAGAGAAATACAAAGGAATTGTTCTTATCAGTCACCACTAGATGTCACTGTGTCCACAGGGATGACTTCTGACCACACCTACATAGTCTGGTGCAAAAATGAAAACGGGTATAAATTATGCAGTGAAGGAGAGATGCAGCAATATCATGGCTAGTCGCCATTAATGAACCTCTCCTCCATGAACCTGTCTTATCCTATAAGAACACAATTTTCCTTGTGCTGAATCGCTTCTGCTTCAGCTACAATGCGTATGGATTGGGACCACCGTGTTGTGTCTCTCCCCCACTTTTCCACTCAAAGTGAGGACAATACTCAGACTATGATGGCCCCAACCCATCATGAAAACTACCAGTAACCACTGTAGTCACAGAGTAGCAGACAATTGACTTTAGCAGCATCCTTCATGTGGAACAAACACAGTAATGATAAAATTATGGTGCTGATCTGTAGGAATTGTATGTATGTAAATCTCCAAGGTCGAATCTAGGCTGATTCTCTGAGCAGAAAACATGTTTGAAACATGCACACTCTCACACCCATGTTTGTTTACAACAGTATTCTATATACAGAGGGGGACAGATGCTCGAACAAAAAAGAAACTAGTAGGAGTTGGAAGACACAACATAAGCTAACCAAAGTGATTAACAATAAACAGATCCTATCAGGGTTTAATTTGATCCTGCATTGAGCCGTAGAACTTGTTTAGAAATCACATGTCATTCAATCTCTATGCAAGTCTTTAAGGGAAATCATTTGTGGTTTTAGAGTTGGCTGTCACCAATATGCTGAAGACACTCAGCTTTATACGTCTCTATCCAAATCAGTTGTGATTATTATTATTATTATTATTATTATTATTATTAATGTCATGTATAGTTTGCCTTTCTCACTGAGACTCAAAGCAGAGTATATAGTGTGAGATTAATACAGTCAATATCAAGAAACAATGCCATAAGGTAAATAAATGGAAGTTTACAAAGACATAACATTAGCAAAAGTCCAATACAGTTGAAGAAATGCTGAAACAGAGCATAAGCAATTCTAGAACTGACATTAGACAACATAGAACTACCCACCCAGTAGGATCATACTTAAAGCACATGTAGTACATAGGAGCACATACTTAGAGCAACAGATAGTATGTAACGTAACATAGCGGTGAAGTCTGTGGTCCCTAACTCATTAATGAAGCATCTTTTTGTGACCACCACCCTACAATACACCCCTCCTAGGTGAGTAAAAAGCTCTTTTGAATAATTCAGTTTTGCATCATTTGCAGAAAATCAGGCAGGCTGTTCCATAAGGCAGGGGCCACCACAGAGAATGTATGTGTACGGGCAGCTGTTGATTTTGCCCATGTGCAGGGTGGCACCTGCAGGATACCCTGTTCAGATTTCTAGGGTCTCTGCCTGACAGCTATGGTTTAGTGGCTAAAAACTGACAAGTTGAAACTGAAATCTGACAACAGACGTAATCCTGGGCCGTCGTCACACAGGCATCTCTTCCGTTAAATTTACAGCATATAGCGTCCTACCTGTTATCGGCACAGTAACGTTTCACCTAACAGCTCTTCGCGCCACCAGCTGTCCACACCGAAGCACTCTGTTCTGTTCTCTCTAACCGCGCAGAAGCAGCTCCTCCCCCCCTTTTTTATTATTCTGGCGTTTAATTCCGCTATAACGGAATAACAGCATATAAACATTCCGTTAGAGCAAAACATGATGACCCTTTTGTTTTTCCAACTTTGAAATTATATAAATAGCCCTTTGCCCGCAGAAAATTCCCTGTCTGACGTGATCCCCATCGCTGAAGACTCTGCCATGGCGATTGAGTCATTTTTACTTCAGCAGAAAGTTTGCATTGTGTTATGTCGTTATGGTGTTATAAGGATATAATAAAATAAAAAAGGGGGAGTCGCAGGAAGAAATGGATTCTGGGATTGAAGGGAGGGCATAGGACGTTGCGAGGCTAAATACATCGATGTGAGGCATTCACACTGAGGCACAAAATAGCGTGACTATCAAACACAAAGCAGAAGAGAGAAAATCGCTACAGTGTTGGAATAAGGTGGGTGTTTGCTGGGAAATAGCGCCATTTTAGCGCTAAATAAAAGCCCGTTTGACAACGGCCCTGGTTGGAAAGGGTTATTTTGAAGGGAAATAGTGCTTTCCATATTGATGGGGTCCAACTGGGGTCATTCTGCAGTCACTCCAGTATTTATTGATCAGTTACTCAGGTACCAGAAGATATAACAAAAATAGGGATGTATGGGAAACTATAAACATAATCTGAACTCATAATATGAAAAAATGTGACAAGCATACAACTGTAAACAATATTGAATGTACAAACAATAAGTGTTCAAATACAGACAAAAAACAGGGAGTATAAATGTAAAGATAAATAATACATCAAAAAGGAGTTACATGACAAACTACGGATCTCTAGCCAAAGTCAGTTTCAAGTAGATCTTCATCAGACCATTCCTGTCTTACCCTGTTTGTTCATTTAAGTACCTGGGCTCTTAGTTCTTGCATTCTGTAAAAGTGTTCCTTTCCGTTTTCTATATTTTGTAGTCTAACTTGAATATCGGCTAGAAAGCCTGACTGTAGAGGAAGTAAATAAATAAATAATTTTAACAAGAGCATCGTAGAGAATACATTACTCCCCCTGCCCTAGTAACTAGACTATGTTCAGTATATGTAATACTGTATGTATTTTCCCCCACCACTGCTGCAACAGGCAGTTTCACTGGAGTACAGGTGATATGGGAAGAGTAATCTAGTTTCTGCCATTCACTAGAAGGCCAAGGGTCTTGTTTGTTTATTCTGCATTAAGGTGGCGTAAATTTCCTTGGAGATCACTTCCTTGAAAGGCACAGTACAAATTATTAACATAAAAAATGTAAAGATTATTTGCCTATACTGGACAAATACATGGACATTAATAAGAATTTGTGTGTGTGTGTGTGTCTGTGTGTGTGTGTCTGTCTGTCTGTCTGTGTGACTTTGTTTTCCCTTTCATCTCATTGTTTTTTTATGCTGATCAGAAAAGGAGAAAAAACTGAAATGAAAAATGATATGTGCGAGTATGTAAGTAGACTGCATATGTCTGTCTTCTGCAAAAGATAAAGAAAAGGAAAAAGAATCACTGCATCAGGAAATTTACAAAAGACGGAAGTTTAAGTGTTAGCATAAGGGGATCATTTCACAGTAGGGGATATAGGCTAGAAGAGGGCTGAAGGTACTAAAGGAAATGAAATCATGCTGTCATTAAAAACACATTTTCAAAGTGGCAGGTCTTAAAACTGTTATTTTCACCATTTTTAGCCAGCATTCTACCAGTAAAACCTTCCAGCAGAAAACAGAAGCAGGCAGAGATCAAGACATTGTTTAAGTGGCAGGCTAGATCAATGAACTTCCATGACAAGGTATCGACTGATTTGTCCTTTTGTACCTCTTCTTAAAAGCATTTTATGCAAATGTTAACAGCCAGAAATTTACAGTTCTGTATTGCAGAGCCAGACAACATCTATATTCTTCGTCTTGCAAAGAGTGCTAGTAACTTCGAACACCTTGTGCTAATAAACACATTTTTATCCCTCCTTATCCCCTCCTCAAATGATCCTCACAACAACCTCAGTGTGATCCTAAGAATACTTTCCTAAGAGTAAACCCTATTGCACAGACCTGAGTTAGGACCTGCTTAGGACTGCTCTCCTGGTGAAGGAAGTTGGGCCAACAGAGAAAGGGGCTAGGCCTACCTCAGGGTAACTCAGCAAGCTTTCATGACAGGGTGGGGAGGACCATGAATACTTTTGTTTTTTTACAAACAAAAGAATGTAAATTGGAATACGTTTTTTTTCCATAGAAGCCATACAGAACCATTTATCAACACAGTAAACATGCCACCTACACCAGCTCTCAATTTGCTTCTGGGCTTGATTCACAGCGCTGGCAATGACCTTTAAAGCCCTATGTGGCCTGGGGCCAGCATATCTCAAGGACTCAGTGCCTACTTCCATATAAATAAACCTGACTGCTGCAGTTATCTTCAGAGGCCCTGCTTTGGGCACTTCCGACATCTCAGGCAAAACAAGTGGCAATGTGTAAAAGGGCCTAAAACTATGGAATTCCCTCCCCCAAGGACATCTATCAATCATTGTCTTCGGTAAGTTTGACATTCACACACTGACTTTCCATCCTGTTTATGTGTTTTATTTAATTGCTATTTTTAATTATTTTATAGAAATGTATTTAAAAGCTGCTTTTAATGGTTTTGATTGTTCAACACCTTGGGGGCCCTAAGTTGGATGGAAAGGTGACATTAAAATGTTTTAAATAAACAAATAAAATGGAAACTACAATTTCCACCAACTCCAAAATGAATTTGTGCTAGGACGGATAGGTTGTTTAAAGAACCATTTCCCATAGCAGGTGGCATCCCCCTCCCTTCAGAAAATGCATTTTCTACTAAAAGCAACGGAAATGAAGAAGAGAATTAAAAATCTTCACCCTTAAAATAGACTGGGTTTTATCCATCAGGTATTAATTGGTGATGGTGACTGAATATTACTTCTAACCTCATCCCGCCAGCTTCTAGAGTGTCCAAAGACAAAAATTATTCCCTGGGATATCAGTCTGGCTATCTTACCACACATCCAAGTGTTGCTCATTCTTAGAATAACATCTGTATACCCAATGGTTGTGCCATGCTCCCTACATAACCTCATCTTCGATGAACTAAAATGCCAAGTTGCCTGATTGTATCCCAGGAGACAATGTACCAGGGCACTGTGATTCAAAACACATAAGATTTCCAGTCAGAACCACTTGGGAGTAGTAGAAGTGCAGGTGTCAGATTCCACAAATAAAACATACTGGCAAACGTGAGCCACAAGGAATGCATATATTACATATTTCTATTGATTTAGCCAGATGGGTTTGATTCACATCAGTGACTATTTAGAGATTTGGACCCATTTGCTGTGCCTGCTGATAAAAATGTGTTCACCATTGGCTCTTACTACTAATTATCCTTGCAGTAGGCCACAGTTTCCATAGCAACTGGGTGTTTGATCTTCTAATCAGCAGGCTACTCTCCAGTGTTTCCACAATTGTAATCCACATTATACAAGCAAAACAAATACTATGAGGTGTAAAAAGTATCTTCTTTTTTTAACTACATGGTAATAATAGGATTTGCTGTTGTTGAAGCACAGTGTCATGAAAGCTTTGAATGTTATCAGTTGGTACCATTTGACAGGGAGCGCAATAAATAAATAATATTTAGCATTTATATAGCAACCTTGTCAGGCAGGTTGCTGACAAGGTTGCTATATAAATTCATTGTAAATCCCCTGGCTTCCAAAGTTGGGAAGCTGGCTATAGGAGGGTCTCACAGCCTTCTCCATAAGGAGCCTCCCCAAGGAGATTCATTGCTGCTTGGCTAACTTTCCTTTTTCCTCCCTTAAAGCAGAAAAAAGTTTTAAGTAATTGCATTGGCCCACACAAAACCCAGGCAAATCCATGTAATTCTTTTTATTAGTTCAATCAAGATGACACAAAAACATGGCACAGTTTTTGTGTTATGTCAGTTGGCTTATTACGTAGATTTTTTTCTCTTTTATTCTCCTTTAACAACAATCATTGTCTTTTTTGATAGGTCTTTCTCAGGGACCAGCTTACAGACTCCCCTCCCCCACCAGGGGACCTGGATCCCTAACTGCTCTCTTTGGCTCCTCCTGACTCCTAGGCCTCAGCCTTGAACAGGACAGTCTTTTGTTTATGCTGCTGCTTGTTCTCTTGCATTTTGCCTCATTAGTTTAGTACTCTTTTGTTAAATGTTATCATTTGAATAGCTTTGAGGACGTCCTTTTAAGTGGAAGAATATTAACACATTATCTTCTAAAAATAGGCAAGCAAGGTTTACCTCCCCCCCCCCGCCCGCCCCATCCTGCAGTGAGGGAAGGAGATTTAGAGGTTGTGGCTCTGGCTCCTTCACTCCACTCAATGAGCTCAGGGCAGAGATAAACTTAGAACTAGGAACTTATCTCCACACACTAATGGGACCCAAGCAGCACACATCGTCCTTCCCTCCTGCACTTTATCCTAACCTAACCTCGTGGTGTAGGTTAGAGAGTGTGAAAGGCCCAGGGTCACCCAGTGAGCTGCCATGGCTGAGTGGAATTTCAAAACTGGTTGTCCCAGATCGTAGCCCACCACTCTAACCACTACACAATGCTGGCTCTCAGAGAAGAAATAAGCTTGGAACGGGGAACTTTCCAGCTCATAGTTGACATTCTTAGTCACAATGCTGCCCCAGCCCCTGACCAAAGTTGGTTAAATGATTACTAGGTTCTAGTGTTCATCCTACCTCTAATTTTCATTCCCAGAAAACTGACTTGGGCTTTTGGGTCCAACAATAAAAGCTAGAAAAGAACTGCCATTGATGTCTTACCTCAGTGATTTCTTAAATCTCAAATAATGATTCATTTGGATCATGGTGATCTCATGATTATCACAGTTTATGACTAGGAATGAACAAAAATGTCCTCTTTGCATGCCTTTACTCCGTCCTTCCTGCAGGGATTTAAGAATAGAATACAAGCTTTTCCCTGCTTCCACTATATCCTTAGAATCCTGTGGGGAATTTAGGCTGTGAGGATTATATTGACTGGCCCAAGGTCACCCTGCAAACTTCATGGCCGAGAAGGGATGAGAACCTGCCTCTCTAGTCCTAGTCCAGAACTCTAACCACAAATTGGAAACTCCAGCAATAGAAATGGGCTAAACTTGTTAGTTTAGCTGACCTTAAAACAATGTTTTCCATTACATAAAATTTAACATGAGAAAATAAACAGAAAATGACATGGAAATACAGACTCATTAATTCACACAAATATAGTGACTGCCACAGATAAGACTCAATATTAGGGCTGCCAACCTCCAGGTGGTGGCTGGATTTCTCCCGGAATTACAACTGGTCTCCAGGCAACAGAGATCAGTTTCCCTGGAAAAAATAGCTGCTTTCAAAGGTTAACTCTATGGCATTATACACCATGGAGGCCCCTCCTCTCCCCAAACCCCACCCTCTCCAGGCTCTACCCCTCAAATCTCCAGGAATTTCCCAACCTGGAGCTGGCAACCCTATTCAACATTCATTCCTACTTGATTTTTGCACTGGTCAAAACAGAATTAAAACAAGTCTTGGCCTGTGAGAGAAGCTCAATCTAGAATCATGATTGATGGCAGACAACTAAGAGGAAGGGTTATAAACACCTTTACAAATATAATATACACTCCAGAACGCTGACTGGAGTCAACCATATCATAGGAACTGTATCATTCCCATCTTGTTCCATCTATGCTGGCTCCCAATTTGATTCCTAGCCCGATTCAGGGTACTGGGTATTGACTTTAAAGCCCTATATAGCTTGGGCCAGCATACCTTAAAGACTGCCTTAGGGTTGCCAACTGCTGGTTGGGAAATTCTTGGAGATTTGGGGGGGTAGGACCTAGGGAGGGAGGGATTTAGGGTGGGGAGGGGTTTAATGCCATAGACTCTAAAACAGCCATTTTTTAACAGGAGAACTGATCTCTGTAGCAGTTATAATTCCAGGAGATCTTGAGACCCCAACTGGAAGTTGGCAATTCTAGACTGCCTTCTTCCATCTGAACCTACCCATCCACTCTAGTCATCTTTTGAGGCATTTCTTTGGATATGTCCATTATCTGAGGCTAGATAGGTGGCAACTCCAAAAGGGCCTTCTCTATCATGGCATCAAAACTTTGGAACTCCCTCCCCAGGAAGGTTCTTCTGTCTCCCCTTCTATCATTGTCTTCCACCAGCAGGTGAAGGCTTTTTTGTTTTGTTTTGTTTTGATCAGCACATTCCCAATAACTGTTATTGGCCCTTCTCCTTGTTTATGGTGATGTGTGTGTTTTGTGTTTACAATTTTCATTTAAATATTTTATATATTATTTTAAATGCCATTTTAATGATTAAATGTTTTAAAGTGTTGATATTTGCCACCTTGGAAACCCTATTTGGTGGAAAGGTGGCAACAAGTCTTTAAGTGCACAAACAAATTATCAGAGTGGCTGCTATCATTGCTAGCAGGCTATTCTACCATTTGAACCATGTAAAACAAAAGGCTGGCTACAGAGAAATGATCTAAGAAACGTGTACATTAAACATTTATTTTTAATTAAAAATTAAACACCTGAGCATTCCCTTTCCCCCAGCAGCAACTGGAATACATCATTTATGGTTTGTCTGATGTTTTGGGAGACCTTAAATCATTTCAATATTCCCTATAAACAATAATAAAGGAGCTCAGAAATAATTTGCAAGATACAGGGTGACATGGACTGGTTATACTCCATCTGTTTCTGTCCGCTACCATCATCTTCTAACCAAGACCATCTATTTTGAAATCCTAATTTAGATCCTAACCAAAGCAACTGAAATTTATGTTTGCGACAGGCGGAATAATAGATGCTTCACACAACACTTACCTTAACATTACATGTCATGGACTACATGAAAACTTCTTATTCCACATGGAAGTACATTTAATGGAGCAGACCCATGAAAGAGTCATACAAACAATGATAGTACAGGTGACATTGCCTGTGGTTTGGTCAAAACAAAGCATTTCACACTTCAAACACTCAGAAGCATCCAAGAAGCTATTTCAGAAACAGCATTTTAATAAAACAGCCCACTAACGTATCTGTAAAACTTCTACTAAGGCTGTAATACTATCCATACTTATAATATTTAAAGATTAATTATATTACCCAATAATAATAATTCAGTGATCAGTGCTGAATGAAAGCTACTCTCTAGAATTGTTACGGGCTGATAATTAAAACAAGGATATTAATCTAATATTGAGGATATAATAGGATTCTCTCTGCCCATTATATTCTGGATTACTGTAGATATATGATTTGGTTGATTATATGATGCAGTTATACTCGCTCTGTATATGTTTGAATTTATAATATGAAATAAATGAAAAGCTTTTTTAAAGGATATAATGGGTTTGTGTTTATATAAATTTGACCTGTTTCCAGCAATTTATCATTGCCTTATGAGAAACTATGGCATAGTCAATATTTAAAATTCAAACACAGCTCTATACATTAGAATGTTATTGATCTTGTGAAATAGACAGAGAAATATCCACAAATGAAATGAATTAAACTCTTTGCTACTGAGAAATTTATAAGATAACATTGAGAGACTCTCTACACAAGACATCTTACACAAGTGGGATCAAGTGAAAGTTCTTACACTTGTTCTCTCATTGTGGATACACATGTACCACTAGGGAGACAGAGTACACTTTAATAAAGACAGCACATTCACTTGAGCATCCCCTGGCTGGGAGGCTGCCCATGCTGTTCGCCTTGCCCCAGGACAAGGGGTGCGCGGCAAGCCGGCCCTTGTCCTGCGGGAAAGGCAAAAGGCAGCGCAGGTGGCTGGGAGGCCAACCACGCCATTCGCCTTTCCCCAGGTGCGCTCCCAGGGCTGGCAGCGCACTCCCGGGGCTGGCAGCTGCACCCGGCGCCCCCTCCTTGGCAGCGCCAGGGGCAGACTACCCCCCCTGCCCCCCCATCGATCCAGCCCTGGTCACCACATAAGGAACAGCTAGATTTGGGTCCAGTGGCTCCTTAGAGACTAACAAGATTTTCAGTGTAAGCTTTTGAGAGTCAGGGCTCCCTTTCTCTGTTCTACTGCACACCAACATGGTTACCCACCTAAACAATCCACATAAAGAATGTGATGGTTACAATGGAACCAGTAGTGGCTTCACAGGGCAGTTTGCAGAGCGGGGAGGAAAAGTTAAAGTGCCTTCTCCCTGCCTGCTTGGGTCACAACCATAAAAGAAGCAGTGTGCATCTGGGAGGCACAAAACACCCCTTGCACATGTGATGCAAAGGACAAATACGAGGACTTTGTAATATGTAGATGGAGCATTAGCTAGGAGCTGGCTGGTCCTATGGAGCAAGGAGCCAACCTCTCAGGAATGCTGAAGGAAGAATCTCTTGCATCAGAGAAAGGGAGGATGCAACCCAAACTCTCCACACAATGTCTGCTTTCCAACTCAATGTCATCCTTATGACTAAGCTCTTTTCAAATGTTAAGTAGAAGTTCCCCAAGGGTTCTTTAACTGTGCAGTTCTGTACAAGTACTCCAGTCTAAACCCCCTGAAATCGATGCGCTTATATTGCGCTAATTGTACATAGGATTTCATTGTGTAATCCAACAAAGTTATACCCTTCTAATCCCACTGACACTGATGGATGTAGAAAAATGTAACTGTTTTGGATTATTATAATTGCAATCCTAAAACACTTTGCTGGAACTAAGCCCCATTGGATCAAATAGGACTTAATTTGGAGTAAAGTTGCTTAGGATTGTTCCCAACTTTAGGGATTTTTATTTTTTGTCTTTCCATAACTCAGTTTAAAAAGTTCAAACTGAAAGCAATGGAACCACTGCTTAGATTGTCAGCGTTTAAAAAAAACCCCATTGCACCATTGTACAATTTGCCACTTCCTTCAAACAGACAAAGATTCACCTGTGGTCAATAATACTAGTCAGTAGTTACTAGCAGCATAACACCTAGATATTGATCTGGAATGGAACCATATCAGAGCAAAAATAATCTGGAGAGCAATTTGAATGGGGGGGAACCTGACAGAGGAAAGGTTAAGTGCTCCTCCTTCGCACAGATACCCCCCTCCTCTCAAAATCACTGCTTCTTGAAACTACTCATGCAGTTATTGGATCCCCCCCACCCCCCCACACACACATCTGTTATCACAGGATAATTACTCATGCATCTGACAGAGTGGGCTTTAGTCTGTGAAGGAGTATGTCAAAATAAACATGTTAGTCTTCAATGTGTCAGAAGTTTTTTTTTTTACTGGCACCAGCTAACATGGCAACCCGTCTGCTGCTGTTTCACATTTAACGTGGCCTAGCTTTGCAGTCACTGTTTAACCAGTTGCTGCTAAAATTAATTGTATCTTTTCCTACACTAAAACATCATATATGTAATCAATGTTTTCACTATTAGCAGTTCTGAAAAGCCTGTGAAAAGAGATTATTTATCTTTTAAAATAAAAAATATGTATGGTTAGTTTTAGGGAAGCCATTCCTGCTTAGCCTTCAACAGTACCACTGAAGTCCTCAAAGTTCCAGTGTCAGCGTAACACTCCTGTAAAGACAGACATGCGGGGGGGGGGGGGAACATTTGGGTAGGAGTTTCTCTTTAAACTTCACTGCAGTATGTATCAGGAGATTACCAAGGGTAATCTCCAATACACCAAGCACTTGGTGTATGTTAGAATAAACCCCAGGTAAAAGCTTGTAGAAATCCTGATCCTACAAAAATCTGATGGCAGCCTGTATGGAAGACCTCTGGGAACCCTACATAAACTGTGAGTTTCACAATGAAAGAAAGGTAGGATATGAATACAATCCATCACTTGCTTGCTAGCTAGTTATACTGGTTTTCAAAAGGCCATGATGACTTATCCATGCTGAAAATCTGGATTTTTCTATTCACTCTTAGGACTGCAAAAGCCATCTCTATAGTGAAGAACTCACTTATATAATAGCAAATATTGGTAAAATATTTGGAATACCCATAATCCAAGTCACCATGATTAAATCTGCAGATGGATCATTTGTTCATCAATAACAAGGCCTTATAGTGTACTCTCTTCCCAGTCACAAAGAAAGTTGAAATTTAAAAATAGTTCACAGATAACCAAGAAAGAATAAGTGCTGGAAAAATCTGACCATGAGATCATTATACTTAATTGTCACGGCATGAAGAGAGGCTAGCTTGCAGCACTGAATATGAGGGAGAAGCAGTTCTGTTGTCCCTTTATATGGTTCCAGTAACATGCACCTAATTGGGAGAATGCAAATTCAATTACCTATCATACATAATCAAGCTTCATTCAGCTATTGCGGTAACTGGAAATGTGTCCTTTTCAACCAAATTAAAAGACACCAGGACCGGGGGGGGGGGGTCTCTTCCACAGCATTTAGGTATCAGGGTTTCAGAAAGTTGCTTACCCTTCCCTGATGTCCAGCTGAGCTGAGCTGGGGGCGGCAGGTGGGGGTGGGGGATTCTGGCAGCCCTACCATGACACCACCATACCACACATACACCATGTTTCTACCCCAACCCTCCAACTGACAACTCAACATCAAGTAGAAGTCACAAAAACTATCAAGGGGCTACCTTGCATGCCTTCCAGAGGTGACATCATTGTACTGATGCTGGGATCATCCGGTGAGTACTGGATTCCCCCACCTCCTGCCAGGAGGGTATGGAGATCTGGCAGCCCACAATTTACATCACTTTAAGGTATCCAAAGGGAGCTCAGATTCTTGAAAGCTCATACCGTGAAAATCTTGTTGGTCTCTCAGGTGCCACTGGACTCAAATCCCACTGTTCTACTGTAGACCAACACTGCTATCCGTGATGAACATCATACTGAGTCATGAACAATTATTCACTAAAGTAGATGCTGAAGTCTACTATTCCTTAAGCTTCCTTTTCAAAAGAATGTTTTTGTGGAACTGTCCTTTAAACTAGCTAAAATATGTAAGGAATGACTTTTAAAATTTTCTTTTAAAAATATTTGCGTTGCTTTACTAATAGCTGTATATTTGTATTTATTTTTTATAAATCTCATACGTCCAGAGGTTGGTTTGTGGTCATCCACCAACTCTGCCCCCCCATAGGAAAAAAGGCAATGCACAGTTACTTTGTAAATTACACTACTGAGTAAATCAGACACCAAGGGTTTGACCCCAAGAAATTCTATAACAAATATCAATGTACGCACATTATTAGAGATTATATATCTGCCGCCATTGACACACACACCCTCTCCCAAATTCTAAACATTCTATAAATAATGGCAAACAGATATCTACATTTCCATACATGCCAAGGTTCACATAGGAAAGCAAAGATACCTCAAATTTCAGGCAGTGATAATGTGTGTCCTGATTAACTAAAATGCAAGGTAAAGCATAATGAAATGACACTTCTCCACAAACACAAACCCTCATAGTGAGTAAGCTACAAAAGGAAACAGATTTGTCTTTTAAGTACCAAATAGTTGACTGCACTTCACAATACTGCCCAGCATTTAAGAGCTGACAGCAAATCATCTGACAGCTAGTCATCTGCTCAATGAAAGCTATCTATTAATGGCCTGACATTCTAGTCTTTTATTCCATGGTTCACCTTTGCATCCCTGATTACACACCCATTTCCAAGGTGACAAGATGAATTGCACTGCAAACACAGCACTTATTGTACAAATATGTTTTCAGCCCATTTGGAATACTTACAATGGCAACTCAAAAGTGCTTCCATTTAAGGGCAAATAATTTTGAATACACAACCTTGAGGAGCTGCCAGTACTGCTGGGTTTCTGCTGGGGGGTGGGGAGTAGTCATTTAGGCCACACCTCTTCTGCTGTTATTCCATTTTTGGTAATTAATGAAGACTTACATTTTGAAGATCACTGAAAGGAAACAGTAGAAAATAGCTTTATTGGTTTTGTTGGATGCCAATTGGGGCTGAGCAGGAATTTTGCAGGGTTCCCTCAGACTGACAGTGGAGGGGGACTGTTTATTGCCTGCTCTATGACGTATGTGGTGGGAGGGGTTAAACAGGCCTGATAAAAAGTTGGTTAGACCACGATTAGTTGGCAGGAATAGGGTAGGTTGCACAGGATAGGTAGGGTAGCCTGTAAAGAGTCATATACTTGTCCGTAAAAAATGTAGATTATATGTATTTGCATAAACTTACTCTGGTATTGGAAGAATTGGTTCATTGATTGAATTTGTGTACAGGGGGCTTTGGTTAGTTTCTAGGTGGGGTTAATAGACAAACACCCTGAGGCATCTCAGTGATGCGGTGTGTGTCCAGATCAGGCCATCACATACCGGGCGGTTGGGTAGTGCTGTGAAGGAGCGCTCCAGGTGCTGAGCAGCATTTCCTGAACCTGGTCGGTCCCATGCAGCCCATCAGGAGAGGTGGATGAAGCTGGGCCCTCTTGGAACAGGAGGCTGTGTAGGCTGTGATAAACAAGGCAGGTGAAAACCGCCAGCCATGTTTTGGAGCCAGGGTGGACTTGCCAGGTGGCCAGCCAAGGAGGATGCCTAGGGCAGCCTGCCCTCACAAGAGTCAGCTTATGGTATAAGCGTTTGACAGAGATCAGTAATTGAAAGTTAAAGGTTAATAAAGACACTAGTTGAACTCACATAAACTAGTCTATCTTTATTGCCTCGTGTCATATTTGGGGTGCTGAGGCAAATAGCTTGATTGGTTTCGCTACCTCTGTGCCTCTGTCTATACAAATCAATGTGTGAACTTTCAGATATCTATTTAAATATTGTACTGAGCAATGTAGTTCAGACATGTAGTTGAACTAATTTAAAAATCTTTATGCAATTGTTTGAACCTAATAAAGCCTTTTAATTAAGCCATCATATTATTGTGGATATTGTGCTTTCAACCAACAAATTGGCAGGGCTGTTGAGAGTCAGTAAGATTCTCTCTGCCTCCCTGCAGACTTAAAAAACATTTATTGAAACACAAAATTAAGAACAGAAAGACAGAGGTAGAGGAGAGTGTAAACAGCAAGAACAGTAAAACAAGTCCCACTGAACTCAATAGACTTTTGCATTTCTCCCTCTTAGCATAGTAAACAAACACACACACCTCTTGAAAAAAAGATCTCACCAGGACTAAAGGGAGTTGAGCAAGAAAAGGGCTTTCAGATTCTCTCCAGATTCTTTCAGATTCTCTCCAAAGGACTCCAGATTCTCTCACTTTAATGCTTTGTTTAATTGAAAAACTCAGAACAAGAGTCATCATCACCAACCATTTCTTTAAGGTTGATACTTCTGATGAAAAATATCCTGAGCTACTAACGCTAACACACACACACACTCCTGTTAATATATTATATTTGCATTCTTCTCTTCTCCCCTATTAAAGGCAGGATTGGTTCCTTCACAAAGAGAAACACAGTAGGTCAGGTGAAGGAGCCTTCCCAGTTTTTGAGTCTTGCAAGAGCCTTCTCTCTTTTAATCTTTTCCTAGGACATCTAGGGGCTTCATGTGGTACTCTTCAGCAGCGGTTGTGCTGCTTGTTGGAAACTTCTGACGTAGGAAGTGCTCTTCTGCTGCAGGACAGCACTAGCTATAATTCCAAGTCAACCAAAAATTAAAGTGAGCAACTTTATTATTTATCTCATTTATACTCTCCCTTTGTCCCAGTGGGAGCTCAAAGCAACTTAATCATTCTCCTCTCCGCCATTTTATTCTCGTGCAAAGCCTGTGAGGTAGGGTAGGCTAAGAGTGTATGACTGGTCCAAGGTCACTCAGCAAGATTCCATGGCACAGTAAGGATCTGAACCTGGATTTCCCAGATCCTATTCTTAGCCACTACACCACAGTGGCAACTTAAGAGAAGCTTTCTTTTCCTTCCACCCTTAGCAATGCAGGCCTTCAGAATTTAGTACCTCTAGTCCTTCTTTCTCAGTATCCCTGCAAAAAAAAAACCAACCAGAATTGTTCTCCTGATAAGAAATATATGCATTCAAGTTCCCCTCCAATAGCTCTGGAATCCAACAGAGGTATATGAACTCCCACTGGTAGTATAGGAAGAGAAGGCCAGAGGAGCTTCTTGGATTGACTCGCCCTCTTTCACCAAATTCCAGAAGAATGACAAACTGTGATGACTTGGTGGGAAAATAAAGTGGTGGTGGGACTATTTGGCATCAGTAGTCTACAAGGCTCCTACAATTGGTTGTTGCTTTTACTAGCAATACTTCAGTAAAGAAATGGCTGATATAATAAGAAGGGAATAGTGCTTTTGCTCGACTATTGGAGGGACACAGATCTTCTCTAATGTGTTCCACATTTTCCTGTTGAAGGAAAAAGCTTGTGCACGTATTTATGTAAGCACACATAGTAAATTATATATTGCCTATTCCAGTGTAGCCTCCTCCTCCATTTATAAAACTGGCTAGCTCTTCCAAAGCATGAAGAAACAATGCAGACCTGGCTGGCACCATGGTGACTGTTTTGCCTGATACTCAAATGCTGTACTTTGCAGGCAAATGAAATAAAACAATACCAACAGCAAGGAGGACTGAACACTGCTGTCAGAGCAGTCACTGAAATATGTATCTGCTAACAAACTCGGCATCAGTCCTTTATTTGCAGAGGGAAAGGCACTGAGTAACAAAAACTCTCATGCTGTTATATATTTCAGGACTGTCAGTATTATTGGTATAATCAGTAGGATGGTTTCATGCCTGTTTCATGTGAGTGTCTCTCGATGCAGTCTTGTCAAGAGTCACAACTGATGCATTAATCACACAAATGGCACAGTGTATTTCTATTAATGCTATGCTGCTATTCCTTTTTCATACTATTAAAAATAGCACAGAAAGAATACAGAGGCTAACATTCATTATTCCAGGATTATGATGAAATCTTACACCCTGCACTTTGTGTATGTGATACCTAATTATGGAGGTCACATGTTTAGAAAATAGAATACCTCAGTCCTTTTAGCACAACTGCAAATACGCGAAGGAACCGTTCATCCTATACATGGGTGTGTGCTTTCACATGCTAGGCTTGTGAAGGGGAGGGAAATTCTATCACAGAGAATACAAAAGGTAAATGGGATGCTGTTGTCAGCTGGCTGGCCCCCTGCTCATTAATCTGAGAAGGCTGGCTGTCAAAGTCCAGACGGCCATTGCCTGCTGTTCCGAGCATTCTCAGGAAGCGCTGTGCTTGCAGTAGAGAAGCGTGATTGATAGCAGTATTTGAAATTCTTCATGGAACTGAATGAGGTTTGAGAATATTGGCTTATCTAAAAAAAAATAGTTAAAGACATTGGACATAGAGAATGTTGCTTTCAAAACACATACAAATTACAATTGACTAGTATTACCTGTATAACTCTAAAGGCAACGTGATCTTTTATGTGTATTGACTGTATTCCATTGACCATACATCAGATCCAGTTACACAATCAAAGATAGGAAAGGGTATCTAGAGACTGGTTCTCAACGTTCTTTTTCCATGCACCAATTCTGAAAGGACCGTTACCACCTTGTTTCAGTTTGCTTTTGACAGTAGCAGTATTTGATACTATATTTTAATGAGCATTGGACTGGTTTTGTTAGTTTGCTTTGATTGTTCTTGAGGGGCAAAGCACCCCAGTTATCTTTGGATTTGACGCAATAGGAATCTAAGTAAGGTTCAAGAAAATTTAAAATAATCATATCCCGGTTTTGCAATGGAAATGCACAGCATGTGACTGCATCTGTTCACTGGATGTGGGGTGGGGGTTGCCCCCAGCTAGGCAACCTCCTGGACCCCCTGTTCTATTTCCACAGACTCTCCTTATGTCTCATTAGCTCAGCCCCAAGTTTCAGTCAATTCAGCAAAGGGGTGACCTTTTATTTTTGTCAGTTACTTCTCTGCAAAATTAAATGGCTTGCTCCCATAACCTTGTCCTAAGCTTACAAGTACATTTAGAGAGCAATCCTATCTATTCATCGAAATGAATGGGCTAGACTGAAGTAATTCTGTATACGACTGTGCTGTTAGACATAAAGGGTGGGGGACTTATCTAGAGAGTAAAATTAAAATTGTTAGTTCCAGCCTGAGTGAGAATACTGGATTTTGATGGGCAATGTCCTTAAAATATTCCTTAGCCAGTTATTCTACCACAATGTTCCTTGCTCTTTGTCCACAGTTTCCTGTCCTCCACAGCAGAGGCAGATCTCAAACCTGGCCTTGGGATGAGTTAAGGTGAGGTGGTGGTAATGTCACAAATAGGCATTTAAAAACAATGTCTTAGATCCTATAACATGTCTTAGATCCTAAGACATGATCCTCCTTGATGATCTCTCTGGCATTCGTTTCCTCTTCCATTAGCACATCTGCGTGAGTAAAGGCTCCTTGAGAAAACACTGATCTTGTATATCTGCAGGGTACAAGCAGAAGTGCTCGCTGCAGAGGAGGCCAGAGAGAAATGCAAGAGGAATAAAGTTATAGGATGCAAGCCATGAAGTTGGGGCAAAACATGTACTTAGGAAAAGGAAAACCAACTGCTCTGGAATGCTGTCATGCAGATTGCATCACAACTGATGGCCTCCTGGATTCTATGGCAGATAATAAAATGCTATGCCTTCAAATCACTTTCATTTCTGACCCACCAACAATATGCCATTAAAAAACTATGTTCAATAAAATATAGCACTGGAGAGAAAAAACTAGATGCACCTCTTAATCATGGTACTGCACTTAAGGAAGTTCTTTGTTACTTTGAAAGAGAGTCTGTAATGATAAATGATCCCGTTTCAAAAGCTTTGAGCAATTAAGGCAGGTTGGATTGGATTTTTCCCAACATGACTCAAGGAGAAAGTTGTTGTGCACTTTAGGCTTATGTCAGCCTTGGGAGACATCTCCTTTGATGTCTCCTTCATCTTTGTAATTCCACTATAGAATCATTTGACATGTGATGGCCAATATCTGCCAAACAGACTAATTTTATTGTGAGAAAACATTATTTGACAAGCAGCCCTCATTTTACAATTTTCTTTGCGTATATTTATTCATTTATTTCGATTTCTATTCCACCCTCCCCACGAAGGGCTCAGTTGGTATACATCACCAACTGTGGAAACAACTGCACGATTTTAAATTCTATGCTATGAAGAGAATATTTTAAGTCGCCAAACAAAAGAGGTACTAAGGAATGCTAAAATATCTACTGCTAAATATCTGCTTCTAAAGTATCTGCCAGATGCATGAGAGTGACTTAAAGTGAAATACCAAAGAAACTTTACACGGTAGCTTCAGCAGCTGAAAGAAATCAATTAAAAGAATCAATCAGTCCTTGCCAAAAGAATCTGACTTAATGGTGTTTGGCATTAATTATGCATCCCCTTCACTTTCAGAAGGCATGAGAGGCAATACTTCTGCCCTTAACACTTTGATAGTTAATTGTGGCACAAACCTTGTTCAGATGAACATTTAAATGAGGCTGTTAATTCCTAATTGCCTCTTGATGACAGATAGTAAAACTGAGGTAATTCTAAGAGGAGAGTTCAATTTAGATTTGTTATATAAATTAACAAAGAAGACCAA
Organism: Eublepharis macularius; assembly: GCF_028583425.1. Lineage (NCBI taxonomy): Eukaryota > Metazoa > Chordata > Lepidosauria > Squamata > Eublepharidae > Eublepharis > Eublepharis macularius. The sequence continues at coordinate 34,439,599 of NC_072799.1, read as the reverse complement.
GTCAAACTCTCCTCTAAGAATCATCTCAATTTCTTAAAATACTGCAAAGTATAGTATTGCACAATCTAAGGCATCCCTTATTAATAGTTACTTTTGCTAACAGCTATTTCACAAAAGAATTGATGAACAGCAGGGCTCAGGGGCCACATTTCCATGACAACCACTGCCCAGAATCTGGTATTTCTATGCTGGTAATAGCAAACCTTTGGGTGCTTCTACAAACTCAGAATGAAAATTCCAATGCAATGCATGGCTTCAGTTCCAACAATAAATAATAGCGCCTGATATGAATTCATGGAGACAAATTTACATAGACAAATGTATATCTTGCAAGCGTCACAATTTTGTTCCAGTTGTAAGGAATCACACACACACACCTTCCCCAGTATCAGATGAATATTGTTCCTTAGCTTTCCTAAAGCAAATAGGCCAACAGAGTTGGTAGGTATCATCAGATACTGGGAAGGAAGTTTCACCTTCTGTCCTATGATATTTCCCTATCTCCCCCCCCCTTGGCTATTTGACAGTGTTAGTTTTTGTTGTTCAGTTTATTTAAATTATATTTTTGCCTCTTTAGTGCCATCCTAAGCAATGTATATAGCCTTCTAAGTCCACTAAAGTCAATGGACTTAGAAGGGTGTAACTCTGTTTAAGATGACACTGAAAACTGCCTATTCCTTTAAAATGTATCTTGGTGATTTTGTGAGCTGCTGTAGGTCCTCCTCACTAGGAAGAAAGGTGGATAAAATGCCTAATTAAATAAATATTTGCACTTCTCTCACACAAGCTAACTGACAGCTCAATGGACAGAATGATTTGTCTCCGGAACGTGGTATGGGGAAAGGGTTAACTCCTCCCCCCCCCGCTTGCCCCGCACTAACACCCTGGTCAAATCTGGGTTCACCACTGAGGCTCTTGGGATTTTTTTTAAAGGAAGATCCAAATGTTCCCATTCAACATATTCATAATCTCCTGGATCAGCCCAGCTAATACCTAAAATATAACTCTACCTGCTGATTGGAATGGAAGCAATTTTAGAAGTAAACCATGAACCACAAGGGGTTGGTGGGTGAGTTCCATGTCATTCCTACATATAACCAGGAGTATCAGGCACAGTATTGGATGCATACTAGTCAACAATATGCTTGAATAACTGGTTATATTGCCTGTTGAGGACCATGCTGCCTTATCAGGTGTCCTGTTTTAACATTACCTGCTTTCTAGAGCTCTCAGACAAAATGGAGGGGGGGGGGGGAACTCCGTAAAGAATGGTCAGTAGGGTTTTGCAACTTGATACTTTCCACCCATGGACTGCCAGGAATGCAAATATTCCTTTACTCTGAAAAAGGTGTAGTGCCCCAACACGGATCCCATTTTTTTTTACAGTTAGCTAACTGAGGCACTAGCAAGAAGCAATTCCATCAAACCACTGCCCTGGTAAATGATGAAATGCCCACAAATTTGCGATTTCTAAGGCAGGAACCTATCCAACCATGGAAGTGGCCAGCAAATTGACATTTATGCTATCTACTGACCTTCTTTGCATGGGAAAGTCTTTCTTCCACAATGCCAGAACTGCACTCAAATTCCTATATCAGTTCCAAGTGCAATCCAGCCCTGTACTGAAGAAGCGGACATTACATTTCCCATCAAGTATCCTGATGCTCTTGAACTCATGATGCTGAATGGGAAGTCTGTCTTCTCTAAGTGGAGCATTTTGTGCCTCTGATGAAGCAGTGACATTTAGAGTAGGAACAGAATGTGTTTCTTATCATTGCTTGTATTCTCGCTCAGTTTGGGGAGGCGGCAGTCACCACAGTGTCATCAACCGGAGTAAACAGTTTCAAACTTAATGGAAATGCCAGCTCAGAGAGCATCTCCTCCCCCTTGTTTCAAACTTAATTAAAATGAATTGCAGCTGTACTGAAGGCCATTGTAATATTTCTGGTTCTAATCTCATTTTAGAACATGACAATGTATCTGCTGTTGTCATAATAGGGGTGTGTCTTCTCTGGTTTTACTGACCTACCTCTATAGTTATTTAAACTATAGGATTGAGGCTTCTGAATTAGCTATATAACATGCACACACATACAAAAGTGTGCAGATTTTTTTTTGAAAAACCCTGACATTTCTACATCTAGACAGTTGAGGACGACTGTCATACACCGTAACTGCATTCAGACATGCAATAAGGGTGATATTTGGAACAAATATAACTAACAAATCCCAAATTGTGTGCAAAGCCTAGTTTGTTTGCTTCTTGGGGTTTTCCCACCTCCCATAAACAGCCACAAGAAACAGTATTACTGAACCAACAGGGCCTTTTTGGATCAGACCCAGTCACAACAAACTGTAATTTGTTCAAATTGTGGTTTGTAAACCAACTGCAAGCTCCAGTTTTTAAACTCTGTTTTATGACAACCAACAACCAATATTCAGATGTCACAATGAATTATGGGATTGATCAAACTGCAGATCATTAATCACAGCTTATTGTAATGTCTGAATGCAACCAGTGATTCCAAAACACAAAACAAAATACAGGAGATATAATGCATGACCCACCACAGCATATGGTCTCAGGGGCACTTAACTCACACAAATAGCATCCTAGCTCTTTTGACGCATTATTGTGCCTTCTGTATGATAGCACTACCTATCTATGCTTTTGCACCAGCCAGTCTTACAAATGGTGTGAAATATATCCAAAGGTCAGTTCTGCCAGTCTTGTTTTCTACATGTCATTTCTGTTCTATCATTATCTTATACCTGAGCTACTGATTTATCAGTTGAAAGCCCCCGAATAAGCACACAAGTCAGATGAAAAGTTAAGCTGTTGCCATGTTATCCATTGATTTAATTACCACAGTTCATAACTCTACTGAAAACAGGTCCCAAGCAGAGATGCTTGATCAACTGACGGTCTGATTCTTGGGCCGCTTCCACACATCCTTAATGTGACGGCCTGCCAACAGAACGCTGGCAGGTTATCTCACTCATTACATACCTCATTTCCCATGCGTGAGCGGGTCAGGATGATCCCGGTTTTTAAGATTTTTTTGTGAGACCTGTTTTGGTCCATGTTTATTTTTGATGTAGATTTTCTGCATATTATCCTACCGTTTCAATGCATGTGGAGGCTTTTTTGCGCTTCAGAAGAGCCCTCCCACAAATCTTCAACCCCTCTTCTTGCCACTACCCCTCCTTTAAATATCACACATGCATCCGGCTCACATGTGTGATTGTATAATCCCCCCCCCTTTTAACTTTTTTAATGGTCCTTGCACTATTACTACATATACAAAGGGAATCATACTGCAGTGCTTGCTATATTCGATCACTCAGCAATTGGACTAGCAGTCTAGGAAAAACATTGAGAACAGAATGTCATTTCTGATTTTATTTTAAATATGAAATCATGTGATTGCACTACTCTACTGTTTGCATATTTATTAAACACTTTTGCATCTAAAACTTTGAGTGGAAAATCAACAGGAGAGAACACAGTACTACACATGTGCAGTTTTTATAGAAGCTGAAAGACAGGACAATGGAATAGCGCAATCTTGTGCTAAAAAAAGGAAAGTCGGGCAGGAATACGCCAACGTCATTCGCAATGAGGCACAGATAATTAGCGCATTTTTTGTTTTGAGACTTCTTTTTCATGGCAAACACCTACAAAACACGCATGAGGATGATGCATGTGAAAGGTGAGTTCTCGGAGCAGATTGGGAAGACGTGACTTTGGGACAGGGAAAACCTTAAAAAATTAGAACATGTGGAAGTAGTTTTGGTCTGTTTGCCAGTGGTGAACAGCAGTTGAACATTCAGTGAACTTTTCTCCTGTGTTTGAACAGTTCGCAAACAGTGCAAAACTCAGCTCTTCCACACGCTGCTGCCTCCCTGTCTGTTTACCATATTATTTAAAAGTACGAAACACTAATATTTCTCAGTGAGTGACTTGCAGTTTTGAGATGCCTCCTTGCTGCTGCCTACCTCAGTGATCATTAATGGCACAGACAGACAGATGAACTATACCCAGATCTGGACCAATTATGTTGTGCATGTTCTCACACAGCCTCACAGGAAGCATACTCCTTTGTTTTAACACCCCACTCTGCCAGGAAGTGGGACTCTTACTCTGCAAGAAAAAGCTCACATGAATTTTGAACAATACAGTTCACAAGAAAGACATCGGTCGTTTCCACATGTCCTGGCATAGCGCTAAACAAGTGCAATCAGGGCATCTTCCTGGTGTGATTTCTGACGTCATCGCGCCATGATCCCATTTTCGTGGGGCACGATGATGTCAGAAATCACACCAGGAAGACACTCTCGTAACTGCAAGATTTGTTTGTTGTATAACAGTCATGATTAAATTAGTTTATAAAAACATACACAAATGATTTCTGAAATGATATAAATTGTTTGGTTAAAAGCAACATCTGCCTCAATTCTCTCTTTGAATTCCTGAATTAACCTGCAGTTGGAAAAGGTTACGAGAACACAATTCAGTAAGTGAGCTGAGAAATTACCAAGGTATGTCTGACAGTCACCAGATTTTATTTTCTCTCTACTCTGAACTAATTAGTTGCTTTTCACTATCTTTCCAGGTATGGAAGTCAAACTAACATTATTGCCTTATTTGTTTTTCTTCTCAGGGATTATCAACCCGGATAAGTTTTTTCTGTCTTTTTAAAAAGATAGGCATCTTGTTAGCGCTTTCCACAGCCTTCTGGGACCAAAGCAGCTTTCCACAAGTTTTTTTTAATGATTCCAGAAATGTAGTTTTCAGTATGTACATGTACACGTACACAAACACACTAAAACAAAAGCAACACTACTACTTTGCTGGTTCACTTGCTGTCACAACTTGTTGTCACACAACTATATTGCCTCCTCCAAGTACAGTTCTATATGGCCCTAAATATAGAATACAAAATACCCACTCCAGGAATTAAACTCCCAAATAGGACATCCCCTTTCATACAGAGTTCTATTATACATCGTTCAATTGCTCCTCTTTTGAAACAAAAATATTTTGGTATTGGGAGGGCTCATTAACGGCAAAATACTTTTCAGATAATTTGATGAAAGACATCACTGAAGCCAAAGGTAATCATTCTTAACACTCTGTCATTGTTTGATTTTCACTTAAACAAAGATTCACAAAGCAGATGATTTCAGCAGATATTCTTCTTTTCTTTCATGCGGACAATCCCCCACAGACCAAACTAGGGAGCCTGAATCCTTTGCTGAGATAACCTGCATGTGTCAAAAGGAAAGGACATCTTGTCATGTCTCCATTGCTACCATTTCAGTTGGGGGGTGGGGGAGTAAAAGCCATCAGTAGATACTTGTTTTTATTAAGATTTAAATGTACCACATTGATTTCAATGCAATGTTGTTGTCTTTGTTGTCTGTTAGTAAACAGCTTGAAAGCCTGGGTACTGCTGTCTCAGTATCATATTTCTTTTAAAGTGCGTATGCATACACAGATTGCTAAGGTATAATGACCATTCATACACATCTGCATTCATATCTAAGAATGGGAGCCACTCAGAATTACGGTTATAGCCAAGAGGTCTGGGGACATTTGGAAGTGTGGAAGAAACAAATCTTCCAGAAGCTGACTCAGGCATTTAGACTCACTGAGCTACCTGAGCTATTTCATACCTTTCCTAGAGTAGCATGCAGGATCCTATTTAAAAAATGTATCAGTGTATCTGTCTATAACTGATTCACTGTGAACAAGCGGATGAGCACACTGTTAACCTTAGGCACCTGCAGCATCAGTTCTTTCAAAGACTTGGGGATAATGTCAAAAAAGTAAGCCACTTCTATCCACATTAACTCATTTGAAAGGCAAACAGAAAAGGCAAACAGTTGGGGGTTACTGCATCTGATTTTAAAAATGAATATATTCTATTATGAATTCATAATGCAGTATGTTGCCTAAAGAAAATAATAAATGCCTGTAGTGACCAAATATTTTTGTAACTGTTCCTTTGGCAAATCGTTTCATTCAACACAACTTCCCAGCTCTGCGGAAGCCTGCATAACAGAACCATCTTGGAAGACCCTCCGCTCCTGTGTAGTTCCCCCTCCCCAGTCTGGCTACTGGGCCTGGGATTGCCAACCTCCAGGTGGATCCTGGAGATCTCCTGGAATCACAAGATCTCCTGACTACAAAAATCAGTTCTCCTGGAGACAGTTGCTACTTTGGAGGGTGGACTGTATGGTACTATATCCCATTGAGGTCCCTCCCTGGGCTCCACCCCCAAATCTGCAAGAATTTCCCAAGCTGGAGTTAGCAACCTTAACTGGGCCACAGGCCACTATTGTCTAGCCAGCTCCCCAACTGTACCTCCCTCACTGGGGCTGAAAGCTGAAGCAGACGCTTTCTCATTTACTCGTTTGATTCTCCAGAACTGATTTTTGGGCAGAGTATTTTCTGCTGGTTTGGTGATCTAGAGATCACCCAGCCAAGCCATGCCCAAAGGAATGTTTGTGAAACATAAAATAAAATACAAAATACTGCCTGCGGGGTTGCAGAAATTATTCCCAAGTCCTGAATCAGCTATCCAATTGTTTCCTTTGAGATAAGTTTTACAGCAGCCCTCTGCTGCTAAAGAGGGGGAAACGCCAGTGAATGGGTGATATGCCAGTGAAGAAAATAAGCCAATGGGAGGTAGAAGCAATGAGGAGGAAAGCAGTGGTCCAATATGGTTCTGAGATTTTAAAAAGTTATAAAACCAAGATCCATTCTTTGTTTTCTCGTGGGCAGTTCAGTTCAATCACTGAAGGAGGGAAGAGGACACTGGACTGAAATTCTGCAGAAATTCTGCAGAATCAGATTAGAGTTAAGAACATAACTAATTAGACAACTCTTTTAAGCCTTATTTCAGGAAGATTTTTTATAATCATTACAATGTTCCTCAATTAGAATGGTCTAATCCAATCCCCAGACCATTTCTTAACTTTCAGCACCTAAATAAACTTTACTTTTTTTACTGAACCTAGCTTAGCCACAGGGTTTTTATTTTTCCGCACTCTGTGCAAACTCTGAAACCATTCAGCACAGTTACTCTCAAGACAAAGGGCTGGATCCAGATCAAATTTCCTAGTAACAGAAATGTCCCCCAGTTCCTTCTTTCTAAGAGCAAGAATTGGTTTTTTCTTTCAACACAGACATCTTTTAGAGACCCCAGTGCAGCTTATTATCCTCTAAAGGCTACAAATTAGATCTACGTCCAATCTGTGTGTTTAAAAGTCTGACATGGATGGTGACAGCATACTGAGACTCTATTTTTCCCTTCCCCATGTTCTTGGGACACCCTCTCCTCAATTATCACACTGAATAACACAAACAGAAAGGTACAAAACGAGCAGATTCAGCTTGAGGGTAATTTTAGTCCTGAGTGCCAGTTGCAGAATTATGAATGTCTATAGTCCAAAACCATTATAAAATGCTTACTTCTTCATTGGTATGTCTTTTGCAGACCAGTGGCTCCCAAGGAAGACCAATTAATTTAATTTCATTCTTATAGTTAGATTTATAGAGTATTCTGTCCTTGGCTGCTCTTTATTATGTGTCTTCTACACCTTTGCTCTGCAGGATATTGTCCCACTTATAAAGCCTGCTGACAAACCCCTTACAAATGAACACTGGAGTCCCAGCTATGTGGAGACTGTAAGTGTGACCTAGGAAGCTAGTCAAGCGACAAAGAGCGTTAATAGATACTGTCTGTTCTGAAGAAGACTAATGTTGTGGGAAAAAATATCTAAGGAACAGTGGTGGGTACAATTAAAACAAAATGAAGGTAGAGAGGCTACAAAAGCTAAACGCAGCAGATGGGAGATCAAACTTTGAAGCTTAGCACTGATTTTATAAGCAAATGGGCAACTTGTCTATGACAAGATGCTAAAAAAATTACACAAACAATCAAAAGTCATGTTTGTTTGTTGTTAAAAATGCATATGGACAAACTAGTCCTGGAAATGGTTGTATGTAAAATGAGTCTAAACCATTAGAGTTTTAAACTCTTGCCGCTATACTGTTCTTAGAGTGAAAAATTAATGAACTGTTCCATTACTATCCAATCAAAACCATTCTTTGACAGATTATTTGACATACTGGGACATAGAATCATAGGGTAAAAAGGGATCTGAAGGGTCATCTAGTCCAACCCCCTGCACAATGCAGGAAATTCACAACTACCCCCCGCCCAACTGCCCCAGTGACTCCTGCTCCATGCCCAGAAGATGGCAAAACAGGATCCCTAGCCAAACTGGCCTGTGGAAAATTGCTACCTGACCCCGGCCATTTTCACATGCCAATAAGCCTCCAGAAAATCGTACAAAACTCATGACGCAATGGCATCTTCATAGCACGATTTCCCATTATGATCCCATTTAATGGCGCAATGACGTCAGAAATCATGCAATTAAACGTGATCATGATGGGAAATCGCACTATGAAGAATTAATCATGCCGTGGGTTTTGTGCAATTTTCCAGGGGCTTACTGGTGAGTGAAAACAGCCCCCAAGGTAATGATCAGCATTACCCTGGACATGTAAGAAGGCCACGAGAACTAAGCACTGATTTACAAATATAAATACAACATAAAATATGATGTTGCTGCATTAACCATAGGTTTATCTAATTTTGAAAAAATATCAGGCCAAGTGGAAATCATTTGTTTCCATGTAAACTTCTGAATTTAGGAACACCAGTAATTTTTGGGTATTCATAATAAGCTTCACTACACCATCTGACAACATCTGAGGATAAAGGAGCTGATTATGCTGGTGTAGTATATTCAGATGATAAAATTACCTTTTGCTACAGCTAAAGAAACTACAAAATAGTTTTTTTCCCAGTAAAATTGAGTCATTCCATTGCTTCATTTTAGTTCATTTATACATTATGTATGCCATGACAGCTAACAGTACTGGGGGATGCAAAGGTGTGAATATATTCCTGGAAACTGTGTAACCCTTCCCCCATACATTAAAGAAACTTAAGGCTTCCAAAACACTTCAGAAGCAGTAAGAGAGTTTTTTCTAGAATGATAACATACTCATCATTTTATGCTCTAGATAAAGATTTAAATAGAACATTCATTTTATTAAATTATTTCCATTTTAGGAATCTTAACAGTTATTCTTTTATGGTAGTAGTAGAGAGTCAGTGAATATATATTTAGTATGCATGCTCAACATGTTATATCAATTCCTTTTTTATAGTGAATAGCCAGCAGCTGGCTTAAACATTTGAGGCATATGGACTTCTGTAGATATAATGACTGACTAGCCGCAGTTTACGTTTGGGAAACTGGATCATATACCACATACATGTCCCTATCAGTTATATGTTTGTTTTTCCATTCCTTGAAGGAGCTCGGAGAAACACATATAGTTCTCCCGCCTCCATTTTATCCTCACAACTAGGTAGGTAAGACTGAGAGAAAAGGACTAGGCTGAGGGAATTTGAAGATGGGTCAGTCCCAGTCCAACATTTTGTCAATGGGTCATCGCCACCAAACAGGTGCAGAATTTCCTCCTCCCCTTTCTCTGGGGCTAGGCAAACGAACAATATGGTCCTAAACAGATTTACATCCTTCTACATCCTTCGGTGTGCTTAAAAGGGTTTAATTTTGTTTAGGATCGTACTGTAATATCATTTTCTCATCTGGCCAGCTAATGGTAGGGGAAATGCACATGATGAGGTCAAACCACAGCTAAGACTGCCTTTACTTTACAAGAAAAGCAGCAAACTTCACATGGAGCTGTTACTTTCAACAGGGCTTTTTTCTGGGGAAAGAGGTGGTGGAACTCAGTGAGTTGCCCTCGGAGAAAATGGTCACATGGCCGGTGGCCCCACCCCCTGATCTCCAGACAGAGGGGAGTTTAGATTGCTTAAACTCCCCTCTGTCTGGAGATCAGGGGGCGGGGCCACTGGCCATGTGACCATTTTCAAGAGGTTCCGGAACTCTGTTTCCCCACGTTCCCCCTGAAAAAAAGCCCTGACTTTCAGTGTTGGCCCCAAGTCAAGCATTCAATCTCCTTGAGCGCTTCCAGAAGCATATTGCTTGGATTGTACACTTTCTATGCTCGGTAATTCAGCTGTATCACTGAAATTAACGGGCTCTACTTCTGCCTGTGTTCAGATCAAGATGTCAGGGTTTTTTTTCCTGCATCCATGAAGTCAGCAATTCACACATATATTTATTCTTGGTTGCCTTATCTATTGCACCCCTGAACTTCCACAATCTCACTTTTCTAGCTCAAGCTCTTTCCAATGCATGTTCGGGATCCTAAGTAATAAATGTAAGATATCATTGAGGTGTCACTATGACAACCTACTTGGCTACAACTTTAATTACTCTTCAAGGCATTCATTTTGATGATGAAAAATTGATATATTAGCACACAGGGAAAGCAGAGTTTGAACTGAATATTATCTATCAAGCCTAAAAATACTCAGCAGCCAAAATGAAAAAGATCACATATTCAAAATAAATGTATAACCCTTCCTTACAATTAAAGACCATTTTCAGTATCTTGTCTAATTAATGATGTGTTTGTGATAAAAAGGAACCTGGTATCTACAAACATAGGATATTTTGTAAATACGTAATTACAGACATCGTTCATATATGTGTAGTACGATAGTGTTGAGGTAATCCAAAGCAAAAGCCAGTTCTTCTATTCTCTTATGCGCAGGAATGCAACTCATAGTGCCTTCCTAAACAGATACAAACTCTGAGCCCATTGAGTTCAATCAGCTTTGAATGGTGTAAATCTGTTTAGGACTTGTACTGTCAGCGTTCTAAATTAAACATTGCCCACTGTGTAGCATTCTAAGGAAATATTCTGGGCACAGCGGGGTGGAGTCAGACAATATTTTAACCTTTTGTTAGTATTTTCACTATGGCTGATTAGGGTACATCCTTAAATTTATTAAAATGCAGGTGTCTTTCTGTATTGGAAATATACATATTATCTGCAAGCAATGATAGATTATCTTCCACATTTCAAAGATCTGTCTTTACTCTTGTAAGATGATACATAATGAGTTTCTAAAAATACGTGGCTTATCTTTTAGAAAGCTTTGTTACAGAATTGTGTTAATTCTACATGAGTTTACTACAGATGACTGCAAAAGGCATCTCTAGGGAAAACTAGCAGCATTTCCCCCCTTGGGCAATATTCTCTTCACAAAGCAGAGCGTCTTACTGAGACACTCCAACACCTTTTTTATGGAAACTACTCTTGTAGTAAGATATTAAAAAGTGATCATGGCAGCTGATGATGTTCTTTGCAGTTCTGCAAACATAATTTCCAAAATATATTTTAAAGGAGCCAGTATACAAAATATATAAAATGTGTTAAATTTCAAATAAATTATTAAGAAGAAATTACTTGAAGCGTGGAGATGAATTTTTAGGATACTGGAGAACTAGCACATGAATCTTTCTTTGGAAAAACTGGGTGTGGTTGTACATTTTATAGTTCCCGTAGTCACTTTCACATTATCATCACCCATATCAGAAACATATGGTTACCAGAGACATCCAAGAAATCAAGTAGCCTTGTATTTTTGGCAGCTTTACCATTTTGGTTGGATTAATGTGAGAAAACTCTCAAGACACACTAAAGATAAGCAGATTCCAATTGTCAAATCTACTAGAAATCAAGTCACTGCCATGCCAGACACTATTCTTATCTGCCAACAACAACAAATTGGTTTGTCTTTTTAAAAGCGGTATACCATACAATGAAACTGATACTGCAAGGCATAATAAAGTCAATAGTAATTCAACAACACAGCCAGCTGTGTGCTTTTTAAAAAAGCCTTCAGTCCACTGTCCATTCAAACTGGCGTAGTGAATTAACATAGTATCGCCTAATGCTTAAAGGTACTAAAATAAAAACACCCTAGGATTTCTTTATCACCAGATTAGCTATTTATCAGCAGTGACAACATATTCCTACTACACATACTAACACTCATCTTCTACGCGCCATAGTTCCAAAGCTACTAAGCCGTTACAACCTCTTAATTAAAGAAAAAATCACACAATACCATTAACAAAAGGCAACACGGCGCTGTCTTCCTCTGTTATCCATAGCATGAAATGGACCATAGCCATAAACAAATACATGTTAAAGGGTCTCCATGCACCTTCATTCTCCAACTCCAGACCACTCCTCCTGTCTCACTGTTTCATGCACACATTTTGCTTGCGTCCGTTTACATTACCTTCTTGGGTCTTTTTTTCCTCTGATTACTGCCATTATACTTCTCCCCACCATCACTCTTCTGGGCTGCTTCCTCATTCATCATTTTGAATAGTTTTCAAAGCAAAGAGCTCTGCCATTAAACCCTCTCAAACATACAGACCATTAGCAAATGTGTCACTTGCTGGAGAGGAGGAGGGGTGTGTATGCAGTGAGAGAGAGAAGAAGGGAGGGAAGGAGACGCACACACGGGAGAGGGAGAGCATGATGGCGTTGCTATGGCAGCAGCTACCACAACTGTTTATCTGGCTGCATTGTTAAATCTGATTTAACCAATTATCACAGGATCCTGGTTCTTTCACCGCTGAAAAAAAACCTTGATTTGAACGTCCAAAGTCCAGGACACAACTTAAGAATAAGTGCAAGGAATTCTTTGTGTACTTTGTAAATACAAACAAACATATAAAATTAGTTCACGTGTTCCTTCATCTGTCACCATGTTAATGATAATCCTTCCTACACAGTATGTTATACTTAAGCAGTTGTCATATCCTACTCAGAGTCACTGACTGATAAAATTCCTTCTCAAAGTATTGCTTCACCTTTACTGCAATGTGTAAGTTTTAATATAACAAACTTAGTACATAACTAGAATAATTCTTAAGTTCTGGGTATTTAAATCCTTTAAAATCTGACACTGCATAATTGCAAACTCGCTATCATTAATTAATGATAGAAAAGGATCTTCCCGGGATCCACTGGAACATTTTGGCAAATGAAACTATCTCCATCCATGGAGTACAATTTTCTGGCCTCCTGCTGCAACCCCAAATACTACCTGAAATTCTTCTTCTGAAGGACAGGGGATCCCACCCCTGCAAGCAGCATTGGGGGGCATTTGGAGTTGCAATGGGAGAGAAGAAAGTTTTGCTCCACAGATTGGAACAATTCTATCCATAGAAGCATTCCAATTGATCCAAGACAACATATTGTCTTTCTTTTATTTCAACTAACCGACGGTGATACACTTTTGGACTATAGTAACTGAGATGTCAAATTAAGGCAGCCTTTTGACAAAGAAAACCACTAAAGCAACTATCTTGAGCAGCAAATCAGGGTAAATCAACTTCCAAGACTACTGTCTGACCCAGTGCATACAGGAAGGGCAACCAATCATGTTATCTGTGCAGCCTGATCCAGGAACTCTTTGTATACAACAGATATGTTGGGCAAGGCTGGGGGAACAGACTTCCTGGGTACACTGCCGGGGCAGCACAACAATGCCACTTGCTTTGCACTCAGATGAAAAAGAAGAGTAAGGTGAGTGCCAGATTCCCCCCCCCTTCCTACTGGGAATGTATGGGGACCTGGCAACCCAATATAAGGAAATTCCACATTTGCAAAAGCTTACAAACTACTATCAGGTATTGATGCCCACATGTAAGAAGGTACATTGGCCAGTCAGACAATAGGAAGTAGGCAAATGGTGGGTCACAGTCAAGTCAAACACTAGTATCTGACAGTGAAGACACAGGCAGCAGCCACTTCCTCGTGTTGCTCTAAACAGAGAAAGTAGCAAATCTGAGAGGTGATATCAATTAATTCTCTTCTGCAACATGGCTCCCAGGCCAAGAGGAATAGTGACTAACATGAGTGACTAACTAGCTGGTTTATGGAATTTATATTCCACCTATCTATAGGCTTGTTCAGTCGAGACTAGAGATGGGCACAAACAGCAATATGAACAAATAAAAGCCACAAACAGCCCAATCCGCTGTTCAAGAGCAAGCTGTTCATGAGGCCCTGTTTCCTGGAGAACATGTGTTCATTCCAAGCCCTCTTCGTGACGTTCGTCAGCCATTCATCAAGCCAGACAGTCTGGCGCCTTTCAATCAATTCCCCTGGCAACATAGGCATGGACTGTCTGAACTCTGTCTGAACTCCTTCTGGCTTTCGATCTAGCTTGTAACCCCTCAAAGAAGCTTCCAGCAGACAGTCCAGTTTTTGCCACTGTGAAAAGAAAATGACAGGAAAGGGAGGGACCCATGGATCATGGCTTTCCCAAGGTCCAATCTCTCTGAAACTTGGGGGGTCTTCGGAGGACAGTGAGAAATATGTCCCCTGCAAATTTGGTGGGTATTGGACATTGGGAAGGTCAGTTTGTAACCCCTCAAAGTAGCTTCCAGCAGACAGTCCAGTTTTTGCCACTGTAAACAGAAAATGACAACAAAGTGGGAGACCCATGGACTCTCCTTTCCCTGGCTCAAGTTCAGCTAAGTCCCAAGGGGGCCATTCTGGCTCTCATGAACCTCCAACTATGAACATGTTCATGAACATGTCATGTCCGTCAATGTTCGTGAATCCCTGTTCGTGGACAGCAACAAACAACATTGTGTTCAGTTTTTTTCCTGTTCGTGCCCATCTCAAGACAGCTTACAAATAAAAACAATATCATGACCATAAAACAACATAAATTATCAATATTAAAAACAAGTAAGCAATATAAAGCAACCAATGAACACCTAAAAATGCCCACAAAACAAGCTAGAAGCAGATCATAAAAATAACTTAAGCAGATGGAGCCCATCAATTAAAAGCTTAAAAGAACTGTTTGGGGCCTGGTACTTACAGTATGACGGGTGTCAGGCAAGCCTCAAGGGGGAGGGCATTCCATTGGCATGGTGCCCCCACTGAATGTGCCCTGTCTTTAATAGCCACCCACCTCACATTTGCAAATCTCAGAGACAGATATCTTTGTGAAAGAATGGGATTGTATTAATCAGTTTTGGAATTTTGACTGTTATTGGTTTCAATTTTAAATCCCTACTGTAGCAACCAGGAAAATAGGTACACTGAGATTTATTGTTTTTTACATTTTTTTTTGTCAACAAAAAATACCCTGGGTCCCACTCCCCTCCATTTGTTGCCTATTGTTGCCTAATTCCATCTCTTACCTGGCAGCAAGAGTTCATCCAGTTATAGTTTGTGACATTATTTAGGACATGACCAGCTATAACTGGCTTTTCACAAACTCCACCACTTACAATTATATTGTAATAAATGCAAATGCCAGTCAATCAAGAAAAGCTTTCACTAGTAAAAGGCTTTGCATGTGGCATTACATCACTTCTGGTAAAAACCCAAAAGTGACATATGGTAACTCTAAGAATTGCCAGAAACTCAACGTAAAGCTATATATTTATATATGGTAAAACTACATATCATCTACATCAAAGACAGCAGACAGGTCCAACACACCCTATAATCAGGCATTTCCATTATCAAGATGTAACTGGAAATCATCCACCAGAGCTACCATGTCCACCTCTCTCCTAAAGCCAGGCCTGAAGCACACTGAAATGGGAAGATGTATCTTCCAGATGTGTGAGATAACCAGAGGATTTATCTCTCAGAACTGATGGTCAACAAGAAATTATGCTTGTTAGCAGGGGTTCCCCCCCCCATTGTCAATGCTTTTCCATTTTAGTTTGCTTTTTTAAAAAAAATAATTAAAAAATAAATTAAATATAAAATCTTGGAAGTTATTAGTATGCTGCTAGCAAAAAAATTGAGCAGAAACATCTGGCTTCAAAGGATCCATTTATGCCCACAATATGCATAGTAGATTGTTGCACTAATCATATAGATAAGTGTAAACTTTATAGATTCATGAAGATTATCTATGAAGATAACATTGTTCAGAGAAACCATAAAAATAAATGCACTAGAAATCCACCAGTCTACTCAGCTACCCAGTCTACTCAGCGAAGTGCAGAGTTTCCATCACAAGGAGGTTTCTTCTGCTGAAATAACACTTACTTATAACCCAATATATTTTTATTTCAAGGTGGCTATAATAATACAACAGTATTGTACTTGTAAACCAGGAAACTTTCTCATATTTCTGAACTAAGAGGAATCTTGAGATAGCAGTAGAAAGAAATTGGAGAGTATCTTAGAAACTGAAAAATGATGAGTGAATAGGCTTACCAGTCCCTTACAACAACAACAACAACAACAGATTTATATACCACCCTTCAGGATGACTTAACACCCACTCAGAGTGGTTTACAAAGTATGTTATTATTCCCACAACAAAACACCCTGTGAGATGCGTGGGGCTGAGAGAGTTCCTAGAAGCTGTGACTGATCCAAGGTCACACAACTGGCTTCAAGTGGAGGAGTAGGGAATCAAACCCGGGTCTCCAGATTAGAGTCCTATGCTCTTCTTAACCACTACACCTTGATGGAGGCAGGGAATCTCCTGCTCTCAGCCTCTGCCCCGCTCCCGCCCCCTGGCTGGAATGGGGGGAGGCACGGGGAATGAACCCAGGAGCTCCGCAGCATGCTCCTGCACACTCTGGAGAACTCTGACATAGTGCTGGGAGTGATGTCAATCCCAGCACGACAAGGAAATGAAGGCCCCTGTGTCTCCCTCACTCCCCCATCCCTTGGTTTGGGCTCCAGGGGACCTGGCAACCCTAGGGAATTGACATATATAGTTTAGAAAGCAGTGGATCCTGGTGATAGTTACAGAGCCAAAACCAATTTTAATCCAATAAACATCTGCTGAGCAGCTGCAACAGCCTTTGAACTAAAGACAACCATGACACTGAATGTCAAGGTAATTCGTAGGTATCCTGTTAAATGCCTATCAGTAGACTCCTTAATATTGCAGAACAATGCTAATATGGCTGTTCCCATTAAGGTATATATATTGTGAACATCCATTATTTATTGAGATTATGTAGTTTTCTTCTGTAAGCATATTATTAAGCATGAAGAACTCTTGATATACAGGGAGAAAAAAATGATCCAACCACTTTGCATGCAATTGAGTATCTGGTAGTGCAATTCTAAACAGAGTTACACCCTTCTAAATCAATTGAAGTCAATGGTCTTAGAATAATAATAATATAATTATAACATTTGATTTATATACTGCCTTTCAGGACAACTTAACGGCCACTCAATGCAGTTTACAAAGTATGTTATTTTGTTCCCACAACTATCACTCTGTGAGGTGGGTGGAGCTGAGAGAGCTCCTAGAAGCTGTGACGGGCCCAAGGTCACCCAGCTGGCTTTAAGTGGAGGAGTGAGGAATCAGACCTGGTTCTCCAGATTAGAGTTCCGCCGCTCTTAACCACTATAGCAAACTGGCTCTCTAGAAGAGAGTTACCTTGTTTAAGACTGAACAGTAAGACTACAACTACCACACCTAACCTCTCACCACACATAGTTGTAAGAGTGAAGTACCATCTCACTGCCTGGTGGAATTTTTTCTAAGCAGTTCATAAAATGTTCCAGGGATAATCCACAAATAAGAGATTTTATAGGATCCTGTTCAGAGTATCATCCCTAGAAATTTTCCAGCATACATACATTTCAGATTAACCCCCCAAATTACTGTATGAGCATGAAACTTTATACACAAATCAGTACCCAATTTCATATGGCATAAAAAAGTGCTCAATATGCATTGAGTAGCCCAGACAAAATTAGCATTATCTCACACACGCAAACTTACTGAAGGGCAACGTCTTCATTAACCTTACCTTCTGTTTCCCAGTTTTGCCAAACCCATGTATTTATCTTTGGAAGCAGCCATCTAATAAAGTGCTTTATTTTTAATACCATGTAGAACAGCAAAACTGTGGTATCAAGGCAAATTGAAAAACAGGCTGTCTTCTACCTGCAGAATGACAACAATGGCTAAATTTTGCACCATTATTCACCCCAGGTGACTGAAAGTAAAAGTGCCTGATGAATGTCTCAATTAACTCTCATTTGCCTTGAGCTACCACTTTGCCTGATATGATTACAGGTAACAGATGGCTCTGAGGCCCCAAGTGGGAAAGATTTAGTGGTCTCGGTGTATTGTTTGTTAAAGAGGAATGGGCTTTAAAAGAATATTAATACAATTAAATCATGGGTTTCAGTTTGTGGACTACTGTCCATGTCACTGAGCACAAAGCATTTTCTGGCAAATTGCTGTGCAAGCTGTCTCACTTCATGCACCAGAGGCCCATGGAAGCCACAGGGTACAGAGATCAAGCTGTTAACTTACAAATAGCACAATTCTCTATTCCTTTTACTCATCAGGCTCCCATTATCATGTCTGTTCACAGAACAATGGTGGTATGGGAGATCAACATGTTTTTGTCAAGGAAAAAGGAGCAAAAGCTCTCGTACTTAATCTTCATCATCTGCTTTTGGACTTTTTTTTCCAGCTTTTTCTGATGAAATAAAGAGAAGCCAAGTTTCCACCTAGGGTTACCAGCTCCAAGTTGGGAAATTCCTGGAGATCTGGGGTGGGGGCGTGAAACCTGGAGAAAGTGGGGTTTGGGGAGGGAAAGGACCATGGCATGGCATAATTCCATAGAGTCCACCCCCAAAAGTAGCCATTTTCTCCAGGTGAACTGATCTCTGTGGCCTGGAGACCAGTTGTAATTCCAGATCTCCAGCCACTACCTGGAGGCTGGCAACCCTATTTCCACCCCTAGCTATCTATAACACTGATCTCAAAAATTGTTTAAGATCCATTGTCTTTTCTAATACCTTGTTTCATTAAAGTTGGGTTGAAGCAGGTGTGGAAAACAGCTGCCGTGACAGCATGCCAACTATTCAAAGTTTAAGCAATAGTAAATTGCTTTACTGATTTAATAACAACAACGACTGCTCTTACCACTGACTTTGTTTACTGCTCTGAGTGGGACACTAATCTAGACAGATGATTATTATTATCCCCACAATACAGCTAGGGAGCTGAGGCTGAGAGGAGTGGCTTATTCAAGGCCACCTAATGAGCTCATGCAATAGGGGGATATGCACCAGCAGAATGCTCATTTGCAACCCAACCACTTAACTATTATGCTGCTCTATGCCTCTTCGATGGACATACACACAACCCTCTGGTCCCACTTGTAACTGTGGCCCAAGAAATTGTGAATATTTGGAATGTGCTTTGTTTCTAAGTCCATAACAGCCCAAACAGGCCAAAGCCTTTCCCCATGACTCCATGTCATAATCATTTATAGATGCTAACCTCCAAGTGGGGCCAGGAATTCTTCTGAAATCTCAACTGCTCTCCAGATCAATTCCCCTGGAGGAAATGGCAGTTTTGGAAAATGAACGCTGACATCACATCCCTGCTGAGTTCTCTCCCATCCCCAAACACCACCCTTCCAAGCACTTACCCCCACCTCACATCTCCAGGAATTTCCCAAGCCAAAATTGGCAACCTTTAATATTACTTATAGTGTTTTACAGACTGGGTCCACAACTTAAGAAGTTTCCATTTCAAAAGATGCCCATTACAGCTTAGTTAAAACTCACAACATTTAAACAGCTCAGGCATTAAAAGCAGTAAAATAATTTTTAGTTTCTATTTAATTAACACTCCCCACCCCCCGCAAATTAACTTTGTTGCATTTATAATGATTATGTAAAGTATTTGCTGTTGGGATGTATTAGGATAAAAAAATAAGCTACCATAAGGTTGAATCAACTTTTCAACCGGCCTTCCATTGCTTGCCTTCAGGTCAAATCTATTCCTTCAGTCATCAGTGAAAATTATCTACTGATTTTGACTTTGTAATTAAATAGGCTCACAGACACATGGATAATACTGCAGGGTGTTTCATCTTGCAATTGGTACTCTGTGCAAACCTAGTTTGTTTTGCATTTTATTCCATTTTTATTTGTTCATCTTTTGGACTAAACCACTTCCTATATTTTGAAAGTATCAGGCTTCTAATCATGGTTCCCCATAAACCCAGACTACAAAGCTGACTTAAAGTTTATGATTGTTTATTTAAATGGATGCTATCACAAAAAGAACAGTCTTATGAAAAATGTAAATTTCTTCTCTTCAGAATTCTCATGCTATTATTTTCTCAATCACTTTGCTCTTGATATTGCAAAGAATAATCACACATGAACTAATCCTCTTCCACTTAGTTTACTGCTATGGTCATTTGGGATTTCTATGACCTTCTTCATAAAAGGGTTATGCTGCTCACTTTAAACCCTGAGGTTGCTTCTGTCCCATTCTGATAAGAAAACAACTGAATAGTGCAAATCACTGAAGGTCAGAGACCAAGTGCAGGATTCCAGTTTATCAAAAAATTAATATAATTATCAGACAAAGACAGAAGAGGCAAACAGGATAAAGCATTTTTAAATTGTATCTTGAAATGTGGAAGAACTGACATTTTAGATTACTGCTGATTGAAGCCAAAGTCCAAGCGTAAAATCCAGGAATCGATGCTTCTTGATGCTATTTTGTAAGAATTGCTGAAGCAATGCTTAGTATTTCAAAGATACATTATAAAAACAGTAACAGGGATACAGATAGGTAGAAAGAAACAGGAACAAATGCACAGTCACTACTCACTGATCCTGTGAAAAATCCACAGAAAATAAGACTTGAGAAAATGTGTGCCACCTGCTCTTTTTTAAACCAGATGGTCTGTTTGCTTTTGGGGGAGGAGGGGCAAATCTCGAACGTGCATCCTGGATCAGCAACAAATTTTGCGCAAGAGAAAGAGGTTAAGGTGACAGGCTAAAGGCCCCAAGCCCCTACTCAGTAATCTTTTGAGATAACAACTAATGCATCCTTTTCACTCCTAGGATGGCAACTGCAGGAGAGATAAAAGCTCTTGCCCTAACAGATTCTAATTCCTCAGTCATTCCACCTCTCAGTTGCCCTAAATGTCACATTAATCCTCTGTTGTACCAAATGTCACAAGCCTGAAAAAATCTCAAGCTGGACCTTCCTTATACTGAAATGATACTTTGGCACTGACTTCAGTGTGGCATACTTTGTTCAGCATGACCCAAATGGAGCCTACCAAGTACATTTTTAATTGAGAACATATTGCTGATGCATCTAAATCCTAGATATTCACAGGGAATAAAAGCACCTATATTGCTTTGGATCCTCTCAAACTCGCACAAAGGAAGTGCTATGCCAAGCTCTTTACTGGCATTTGTTTAAGCTTTCGATTTCCCCCTCCATTTATCTTTTCTGTTTTAACACATTCCACCAGCTGAAAATATGTTCTGCTCTGGCAACCACACAAGAATTCTTCAAGAATAAAGAAACCTGAATTTCTTATAGATTTTAAGATGGGTAGCCATGTTAGTCTGTCTGTAGCAATAGAAAAGAGCAAGAATCCAGTAGCACCTATAAATCTAACAAAATTTGTGGTAGGGTGTGAGCTTTTGTGAGGTACTCACGAAAGCTCACACACCCTACCACAAATTTTGTTAGTCTGCCACACTGCCACACCCCTCCATCTAGGACTGGTCTTGGGACTCCAGATCTTCCCCACATCTCACCCAAACCAAACTCCTGTCTGGCACTTGTGCAGTAATAACCTGATATTTCAGTCTACTCAGTGAATGGCCAGAATAATGCATAAGTGGCATATAAAGCAATAAAAAATTCAGTCACTGAAAATAAACTACTACCAACAGCACCCCCAACGAAGTAAATCAAGGGAGCACAACCCTGTTCCTGCCACTGGCAGGAAAGGGCTTGAATTTGGGGGGTTAAAGTACTTGCTTTAGCCCGCCATTTTAGGTTCAACGTGGCCCTGGCCCTGGGAACCAACATGACTCTTCACAATGCTCATGCTTCAGGATTAGACAACATATGAATCTCTCTCTCTAGTCCCGCTCTACAGCTCCGGGCCATCAATGCTGCCCCCCATTTTTGCCTTTTCACTCATGCCTTTGTCCCATGCCACCTTTCTCTCACTCTCTCTCTTGTATTCCCTTCCTTCCAGCACAGTCCTACAAGTCCACCTGCCAACAGCCCCTTGCCTGTTTTATTCACATTCCTAATCCCAGCATCATTCCTCTTCCCTCTTGATCAGCCTTTATCCCTTCTCTTCATCTAGTAATAACCCTTTCTTTCCCCTGCTCCCTTCCTCTCTCTCGTTTTCCTTGGGGACACTGTGAACACATTCCCAGGAGGATTCCAAATGCACTATCTGGCGTCAGCCCATTTGAACGAAACAACTTCCTGCACTAGGAATTTTTCAATTACTCTGCACTGCATTGCATCTTCAGAACTGTCTAGTGCCTAGCAATTTCTCTGCATTTCACTTTGAAATTTATCCCCCTTCTTTACCCTTTCTGTCTAGTGTTACAACTAAATATTCTTTCAGTTAATTAACTCACTTTCTAATTTCTCCTAAATATTGCCCCAAGTAAGCCTTTGTGTATAACACACTTAGGATCGCTCACTAGGGTCAGAGTAGTCTATGTGGAGGTGGGGGTTGTGCGGGAACTCATACATCTGTGGGGGATGCACTTGCTGGCTGACAGCATTTGAGTGAAAAAATGTAATTTAAAAATGCACAAATACATTATCTTAGGGAATCATCCCATTCAATGTAGCTGATATATTCAAAGTAGATTGTTATATAGTAAACCAGAATCCCCAACATGTTACCAATGGGTACCAGGGTGCCTGCCAACACCCTTCCTAACACCCACCAGATGCTTGAAGAAAGTGGGTAGGGCCAGGTGGGCTTTTTATCCAGCATCAATTCTAATTTGCCACTGGGCATCTGATTGGCTATGCGATTTTTTTAAAAAATTGATTCAACAGCAGCTGTCATCACAGTGTAAAGATCTTCACTGTGTGACTAAAGGTAAGCTGTGTGTATGCAAGAAAATAACAATATGTTCATTTTAAAAGGCACTCTGTTAAACAGAGCCTGAAATATAAAAAAATTATTATTAGAGTTACACATGATCTCACTCCATGACCTTTTGGAGTTGGTTTTGCCTCTTGTGGCAGATGTTTTGTGCTTGACTTAGCCTTCAGTGCCAGACATTTTGTAGCTGGCCCATCACCCTGTGTGTGCATTTCAAAGATGTCCACTGGTTCAAAAAGGTTAGGGACCCCTGTAATAAACAATGACAAAGTAATCCACATTCTTTGTATATTAATTTGCTTGAATCTTGCAGTGAACCTTCACTAACAGAACATGTTCTCATCAGCAGAATGGGATTTCCTCCCTTTCCCCCTCCTGCTGCACACCAGAATGTTCCCTAAAATGCTGCTCCTGTTATATTGTTACAAGACAGAATGATGGAAAATTTGGAGGGCTGCAGTGTTAAGGTGGGACTCAGCCAAAATCCTTTATTTCAAATAATCCAATGACCCAATAGTCTTGGACAACATCAGCCCAAATCATCTTCCCTTCTGTTTGCAAAAATTTACCATGAGATCAAAGATTTTGCCTCTATTCAGTACATGTGAGCTTATTAAAATACCTATCATCTTTGCAGTTTTCCTTATTTACATATCAGCAATGTGACACTGGACAGCACTACAAACATAACTCTTTTTCTGTACATTTTTTCTGCTAGACCCACTAATTGCAAACTAATTAGACCAAAAAGCAGATGAGTTGGTTTACAAGCATACCAACATTAACCCCAGGGACAAATTTGACCGTCTGCATGAGAACAACTTTTTGTGGACAAAAATCTTCCATTTCAAAATAAGGAAAATTTTGGGGAGCCAGGAGCCATATGGTAGCTGCTTAAAAATCTCTTTCATGTAACCATGTGGGAATATGATCTTTTGCTGTCAGTGGCCACCTTTCTGCATTCATATCCATGTAGCTCTTGAATTCCTTGACGATATATTAAATGAACTGTTAATTAAATTCATCTGAATTTTGGGGCCTCTCTAAAGATGTTTGGTTTCTTGGGAAAGGTAAACAAATAGTGAAACTTGTGTACATGTGAACACACACACGCAAAAACTTCTTTAACACATTAAGAAGCATAGTCACCTTACTCAGAAAGGAAAGCTGAAAAGAGTAGTAGAACAACTATATACACAACCTAATCTTGTAAAACTTCCTAGTCACATGGAAGAGGAGAATTTTAAGAATTAGCTTTATTCAAATTGCTTGCCAAATGGTTCTGATGTGTACATTATGTGCATTGCTACTAATATCGAGCATTATTTCCATGGAAGAGGAGAGAGAAAATTCCCTGTGGCTCAGCTAACAATCAAATGCAAATGGAAAGAACAAACATGATGAAATGAATACATTTGGAAAAGATGCTTGCAGGGCTTAAAGTGTTAAAATAAATTGCATACACCATTTCCATATTATTTAGAGGCATAGTTTTTATCACGTATCAATTTATGTACATTCCTTTCAGTAACTGTCGTTGAATTTACATTTCCCATTGTCACAGCGGGCTGGCAGAGGCCCAGGGAAGCTCTCTCTGGGCTGCCGTCACTTTGGTACAGGTTTCCTCAGAAGGGCCCAGAGCACCCATCCGAACTCTTCTGTTTACTCTTTCCCAGTAGGTTTGATTTATTATGTGACCAAATGAGGCATGAGGACCCAGTTTCAAACTTTGTAAAATAAAGAGATTAGTAAAGGTTGGTGAATAAACAAACTTAACATACCCTAACCCGTCTAACTAGACTGTTCTTAACTGTCTCCTAGCGACTGGCTTCCAACTGTCTCACCCCTTCTGGATGAGGGATCCCTCCATCTGCAGCACCCTCTCCACAGCTCTGCTTCCTAGAAGGGACCACCCTCCCACTGTGGTGAGGCCTTTTATCCCTTCTCTCCGGCATCTTCCCCCTACTTTCCTATTGGTGCAATTTTCCCTCAGACTCCCCTCTTACCCAATCATAGGGGCCAAGGGGAACTGGTAAATGTAGGCCCTGCAGTCACATTAGAGTAAACTTCCCAAGACCCACTAGGCCTAGGCTCTTAACACCCATCATTCACCAAAAACATAAAACTTGTTCTCATCTTCTTTCAAACATACTGCTCCCACTCACCTCAAGGGTAAGGGGGCCTGGTAACCCTATTGACATCACTTCCAGCTAAAATCCAGACGTGGTGTCATCAACACTCTAGGATTTTTAGTTGGAAGTGATATCAACATGTACACAACATCTCTCCCCCCCAATTCTCCCCCTCACACACACACACACGTTCATTCCAGGAGTGGTAGGGGCTGGGAGGCAGCAGCAGGATAGTAGGTGAATTTCATTATTGTAATACGGTTTTGCACTATTACCTGCTTGTTTATGTGTTTAAACTGTATGGATTTAAGCACTACAATTGTGCTTAAATTAAATACAATTTAATTTGTATAAACTGACAGAGATCCGTGGTATTTTGGCCCTTGATAACTGGAGACAAGTCACTCTTCCTCAGTCTCAGCATCGTTTATCCATCCTATGAGGTAAATGAGACTGAGAGTTACTTCTCAATATCATTTAATGAACTTTAAGACTGATAGGCATAAACTCTTGCAGACTACAGCTAGCTACATGAGATACAAAATCGGATGAAGGTCAAATGTTTATATGTATTATATTCTTTATTATTGTAAGCCATTTTGGGCCTCTTCAGGGAGAAAAATGGGATACAATTTTTTCTCCTCAGAAAGCTATTCTTCACCGCCCCCTGATCTAATTAGCGAGACAGGCGGGATGAGGTGAGTAAAGCAGATAGAACACTGTTATTTACCCTGCCATTCAATTACTAAAAACAGCCAAACCGGTCAATAAATCAACTCCAACACCAAACAATAAGGTAAAATCAAGCACAGAGTGGAGCCCTCAACTGACTTTCACCAAATAGTAATTAAAAACATTAAAATAACTTACATGAGCCACTCTACAAAATAATTTAAAACAATAGTTAAACAAGTTAAAAGAATCTCAACTGTTTCAAATTAACACAAACAAAACATGAAGGAAAAGCCCTCCCCTAACAGACTAAACAAACTAAAAAATAATAAATAAGCTAACAATTAAAATCCCCTCTACTTTTCATTCCTTCCAAGACTTTTCATCTACTCAGCTTTCACACCGCTCCAACTCCATCCAACTCAAGGATGGAGAGGAGATTTTGACACTCAGTTTGTAGAACAAAAGAGGGGGGAGAAAAGTAAAGGCTAACAATTAAGCAGGCTAAATTAAACAAAGAACAAAAAAACCAAAAGACAAAAACTTGTATAAAACAGAGTAAAATGAAGATGCCCTGAAGACGGAGCACAGCCTCATAGCGTCCTATCATGTTAAAGCTGTAACTGGAATTCCAAAATGGAATACAAATATTTCAATCAATCAATTCTGAAAGAGCCCAGAAGTCATTCAAGGTTCCCTTTCAGTTTCATTCTCTGCAGCTAGGATTGCCAGCACTCTGCTCAGGGCAGGGAATCCCCCGTCCCCCCTGCCACATCCTGTCCCCACTCACCTGGCCAGCGGGGAAGGGAGTGTCGGGAGGCTGGCTGGAGCCTCCGGAATGCATGACAAAATGGTGCATGCACACTCTGGGGGAGTAACCTTCTACTGATGTCATTTTTGGTTTAAAACAGAATTGATGGTGGTTCAGTAGGACCAGATCAGCCCCAAATATAGCAAAATTGTTAAGGAGGAGGACCAGCACCGCCTACCTGGACAGCAGCCCCCTCTCCCCCCCCCCGCCCCGTTTGTAGGTAAGTGGGGTGGCAACACTATCTGCAGCAAAGCATAAAAACCTTGAACATTCCTTTTATTCTGACAAGGAACAACAACTTGGTGAGTAAATTGCTTTCAACAGCCCAGGACTACAAAGAAGGTTTTAAAGGAAGTTTTGTAAAATGTTATACAGCTTACATCATAACAAGCAATTTGCAACATCCCATCAAAATGAATGAACCCCCCCCCAAAAAAGTTGTATAAAAAGTAGATGAGTAGGTGCTTACTCCCCATAAACAGAGGCCCTTCTTGCATGGAATCATTCCAACTACCAGTGTTGGCCTGATGGTGGCAGTGTGGTTAGGGTTGCCAACTGCAGATTGGGAAATTTCTAGATATTTGAGAGTAGAGTCTGGGCAGGGTGGGGTTTGGGGAGGGTATAATGCCATAGAGCCCACCCTGCAAACCAGCTATTATCTCCCGGGGGACTGGTCTCAGTAGTCTGCGGACTGGTTGCAATTCCAAGCAATTTCTAGGCTCCTCCTGGAGGTTGGCAATCATAAGTGTGGTAGACGGTGAACTGTAGAAGCCAGAGATAGGCAATATCCCACCACACCTAGGAAGGCCACTGCTTGCCTGATACCTCCAGGGAAAGAGGTAAAGGCTTTGTGCTGGTTTCATGAACAAAATAAGCCAAAACACACACAATTCCAGCATGGTCCTCTGCAGGCCTCTATCTATGCCAACTGCTAATCATAGAATTATTTAAAGGTATTTCCTTATATAATTTCATACAGAAATATTTTAACAGAACAGATATCATTCCAACAAATCCTAATTATGTTCCTAATAAGGAGGCTTTCTCTTTTATATGAAAATATTCCTACCAATAGAAAATATACCCCACCCTCCAAATTTGAGTAGAACTATAGCAGCAATAGAACTGAGGAAAAACTAAAAACTCTCTGCTGGTTTTGGCGCAAACAATACCAGTCAAGGGAAAGAATGATCTGTTCTCGGACACTGTAGGACATTCTGAATGCTCTCTTCACTAACAAAAGCTTTCTTTTATTAAGAAATGTGGGGGGAAGAAGCCTTTTATTCTCTAGACTTTGATGGAATCACAGCAGGGCAAGGGCACTGAGAAAGCAAGTACTTCCTACCCTGGTCAAATGGCTGTGAACTTAAGAGTTACTAGAACTGTTTTATCTGCATTCACTCATTATTAAATGGTATTGTGGAACCTTCTAATAAGGGTCTCGTTTGAGGAAAAGAACGAACAGCAAAGGCCCTTGTGTTAAAAGTGATGTGAGATTCCTCCTCAAGTGAGTTACTGTCAGAGTGAGGAGATTGTCCAGCACCAAACACTAGAACATTCATTCAAAGTAGAATAAAATGCATGTTTTATTTGTGAACAATGTGTGCAGGCCATGCACATAAATGCACCAACATTGAACAAGTCTAGCTTTAAAAACATTATAAGGCTTGCTAACCATTTAAGTGTTGGGCCAATTGCAATTTCGTTCACATGAGTTACTTTTCAATCTTTGTTTGTTCCATATATACACTTTGCCTATGGAATGGCAAAATTTCTCAACTACAAGAGGAATTGTCTTTTCTAGCTGACAACAGAGAGGTCCAAGGAATAAATGGACCGTGGCCCCTTTCATGCTGAATTTTCTGAAAGCAAGGCCTGGGACATTTAAGCTGACATCGTCAGCAACTTAGATTCGGACAAAAAACATGTACGGACTTTCACAGCATGAATGTTTTGACACCAGAAGACAGCAGTTCATCAGCTCCTTGGATCCTTTTTAAGGTCATGTATTAAGTAAAATATTCCAGAAGAATGGTCATGTTAGTTTGTTGTAGCAAAGGTAACAGGGTCTGAGGGTACTTGAAAGACCCACACTTTTAATGTAGTAAAAACTTCCAAGGGCTCCTTTGTCAGTAGAAGAGTAAGATTCGGGTCCAGTAGCACTTTAAAGACCAACTAGATTTCCAGGGTATGAGCTTTCAAGTGTCAAATCTCCCTTATTCAGATACGTTCAAAAGTGGAAGCATGTAGAGTTTTATCCTAGTAGAAGGTGGAGTGGTATTTAAATAAGGTTTTATGGTATAATAATACTGTAATTAGTTTGATAGTGTTGGGGTGTGAAAAGCAGAAAATCAGTATCTGTAGTGCAAGAAAAATCCAATGTCCCTGTTAAGGTGAGGTACGTTGTCCCTGTTAAGGAGAGGTACGGTGTACTGAATTTGCAAATAAACACAGTTTCAGCAATCTTGCATCGTAATTTTCCTATGAAGTTTCTCTGCTTGAGAACTGCTACTCTCCGGTCATCAATGGAATGTCCTGGAAAATTAATGTTTTGGATGTTGTGATTCTTGATATCAGATTTATGTCCATTTATCCTGCTGTGAAGGGACTGACCTCCAATACAGAGAGTTGAAGGGCATTGCTGACGCTTGATGACACGATTATCATTGGAAGATGAACAAGTGATTGAGCCCGAGATGCTATAGCTGGTGTTGTTAGGTGCAGTGATTAGGAACGCCAGGTGCACTGAAACCAGTTCAGAGGACAGGGGAGAGCAGGAGTGCACATGCACCATGCACACACATGGAAGTTAAGTATCTCACTGTCCCCGCCCCCTGCACCCTCGCTTCGGCCCCTGTGGTCCAGTTGCATGGTGCTTACTGAGCTGGGCCTATTTAAATGGTGGGGAACTCCTTCAAACCCACTAAACAACTTGCCTTTTATCTCCCCCATCTTCACCTATATATTTTTAATTTATTTCATTTATATACTACCTTTCTTCTCAATAGGGACCCAACGCAGCTTACATCATTCTCCTTGCCTATATATTATCCTCACAATAATCCTGAAAATAAAGTTAGACTGAGAGCGTGTGACTGGATCAAAATCACCCAGTGACCTTCCACAGGAGTGTGGTGAATTGAGCCTGGGTCTCTCAGATCCTACTCCGAAATTCTAACAACTATATCACACTGGCTTGGAGGAATGGTGGCTGCTGTTGAACAGTAGCAAGCAGCCAGACCTGGATGAGTCATGCAAGTCATGTGGTATCATCCCAAACAATCCTGAAAAGGACCCTGCCCCCTCTGCCTTTTCCCAACAGAAACCAACCCTGGAATATTGGCTAAAATCTTATAGTTGCCTAGCAACGGCATCTGGTTAAAGCTACATGTGCTCCTTTTATCACTGGGTTTTTAAAAAAAAACATTTTTTTTTTTAGATTTCATATTTTTCTACAAACCTTGGGCATTTTTCAGATAGATCTCCAGATTTAGGTATTCACAAATCAATGCCACTTGGCTATTAGTATGTAAGATGGACGTGGAATGTTTGTGATATACTGTACCATTTGAGATTATTAAACCAACTGAAAAAGTAACATAATAGTTGCATTGCCACATAAAGTTAGACAAGGCCTGGGCAGAGACAGGTTCAAATTCCTTCTCGCAATTAAATTCACTGCAGAAAATGGCCTTTTCTTTCAGCCTAGCCTACCTCTTAGGGCTGTTGTGAGAAAAATGGAGGGGTGACCCATGTTTAACATCATGAGCTCCTTGGAGGAAGAGTGGGATATAAATGCTCTAAATAAAATAAGACATCCAATACTTTTCAATTTAGTTGTATGATAATAACGAGTACTATTTTGCCGAAACAAATAAAGCCTGTCACTAGAGAATTTCAATTGACTAGATTGAACATTTTGGTCATAGCAACATTGTTGCTATAGTAATAAAATCTGATCCAGTAACTCTTAGCAACCCAACACAACTTGCCAGTTCCTACATTCTGAAGCTCATTCAAAACAGAATACAATACACAGACGTTTGCTTTAAAAAATACAACATGATTATGAGCTACATCCGTCTGATTTCTATGAACTACAATCCCTGTTGATTTCAATAGTTCATTATGCCAATAATAATGTACCATAGTACAGTATATGATGCCAATGGTAATTATTTGAGCTTGCTGTGGTATCTGTCCAGTGATGTCCTGTTCCCATTTCCTGCCACTGAATACTAGGTCCCGCTTGTGCAACTGAAATCTCTGTGATTGACAGTGGTTTAAACTGTCAGTTAATAATGATGCAAAGTTATTGTGACGTTTTGGTATGGACAGGATTCATAGGTAGAAACTTGTCAATTGTAACTGTAATGGCAAGCAATGCAATCTCACTACATTTCCAGGTACTCTACATATGTCCATACATACATACGTGCCTTCAAGCTGCAACTGACTTAGAGCAATTCAGGGGCTTTCAAGGCAAGTGAGAAGCAGAGGTAGTTGGCCATTGCCTTCCTCTGCAGAGTTTTCCTTGGCGGTCCTCCATCAAGTACCAACCATTCTTAGCTTCCCAGATCTGATGAGATCAGGCTATACTGTGCCACCTTCCCTCCAGGTACTCTAGAGGGTGGGTGAATATAATTATTTGTTTTACTCTCTGCTGCCTCAAAGGCAAATGAAAAGATAAAACTTCCCTCTCAAGAAAACACAATAGAGGTAATCAGCTAAACTGCTTCATCTGAAGTGTTTCAACACTTGGGAGCAGATCACAGATACAAATTCTCATGTAATTTACACAAGTGCAGTGATGAAATTCAATGCCACATAAAGAAAAATTGGCACAAACCATGTCTGTGATTTTGAACTTTTTACATTCAGCATGATCAAAATAGCAACAACACCAGATTTATACTTATTAATTCATACACAGATTCATATTAATTTACACACAGATTCATATTAATTTTTTTCCACATGGTCAAGTAACCATGTGAATTGTTGCGTGTGGAAAAAATGGAATCATCCACAGGACTTAGAGTTCTTTTAAAAAACCCAGATATGAGACACATAATTTTAATTCTTCAGGTGAGTTACTAGTTTCATTTATTTTATGTACCCTTCAACACATTCTCCCACATCAGTAATAATTATAGGCATCTGCATTGCAGTTATATCATAACTAGAACTAAATAAGATTTTATAGTACGTTGCATGGTGTCAAAACTATCATACTTTTAGTTTCCAACTACAGAAATGAGATCCGGGGAACCTTAAAAGCTGATGCCTCTTTAAGGTTGCAGCTACACCAAATGCCAAATTTTTGCCAGCCTGTATATTTATGTATATTATTTATTTTTATTTTACTTCATTTATACCCTGCCTTTCTCCTCAGTTGGGGATGCAAACCAGCTTACATTCTCCTCTCCTCCACTTTATCCTCACAAAAACCCTGTGAAGTAGGTTAGTCTGGCCCCAGGTCACCCAGCAAACTTCCATGGCACCTGGGTCTCTCAAATCCTAGTGTAATACTCCAACCACTATACCACACTGGCTCTCTAGTGTACAAAATCAGGCAGAAAACCAAAATGCTCTTATATTTGCTTTACAGCAGGATCTTTCTGAATAGTGATGATGTTCCCACATGGGTAACCTTGTCCGGCGATGCCGGCCTTTTGTCCACCCTCGCCACCAGCCCTGCAGCAGCAGGCACCCCCTTTAGGCCCTGCAGCACAGCCTCTGGCAGTACCTCAGTTGCAGGAGCCCCCACAGGCCTCCAGGCCTCTCTCACCCTTAGGCCAGTTGCACAACTCTGGGGAACAGCCTGCAGCCACTCAGAAGACTCACCTGTCTCCTGCAGTTGCCCAGATGGCTCCACTTCATCCAGGCTCACAGGAGGTTGCCATCAGCACAAGCCAGGCAGGCGCAGGCCCCAAGATGCCAAGGGAGCCACTGGGGAGCGTTCAGAAGCAGCAGGGGCGAGCCAGGCAGAGAGCAGACCAAATGCCCCACCCTAGGTGGTGATGGAGTGGGTCGGGCCAGGAGACTGCAGAGTCTACCCAGCCCTCCTATCAGATAGGCTGGGAGCAGGGCCAGTCAGGGAGACGGGGTGGCGACTGGGGGCAGAGCCAGGGAGGTGGGGCCAGGGGAGGCCTTTAAATTCAGCTTCCTGTGAAGCCCGAGGAGGATTTTGCAGGGAGAGACAGCTGGAGTGTGCTGCTACTCCCAGGGCAGGAGAAGGAACAAGGTGGTGCAACCCCCTTCCCTGCCCATCTGAGGCCGGAGGACACCTGCCTGGAGACCTGGTAGGATGGCAAGCCGTCAGGAGAGGGCACCAGTGAGGGAGGATCCTCACAAACCTCCACTATTGAAAAGTTTTTAAATCTTCATCTTTTCTTCCGAGAGCAGCACTAACTCAAGGTATTTTGCTGTTCCAGGCAGGGCAATGGGTGGAGTAGATGTGGGAGGCAATGCTCACACACCCCAGTCAGCCCCTCCTCAATGGCTGGCAGAAGTCAAGCCCTAGAAGTCATGCCAATGTGAGCACAACACGAGTACATGAAAAATAAGTTTCCTGGGATTTCAAGCAAGTCAGTGCCTGGGATCCCGCTTAGGTCCATTGGCTGGGGAGTTGGGGTAGATTTTCACCGATTCTTCCCTCCCAGGAGAGCCCCAAATGCTCTCCAAAATGCTACTCTGGGGGACATAGAACTTCCAGGTATAGCTTGGAGGGGTGATCAGAGGTCAGAGTCATTATACTGACACATGGTGGGGACGTCGCATCATAATGTTTTCTTGGCAGACTTTTGTTAAGGGTGGTTTGCCATTGCCTTCCCCAGTCATCTACGCTTTAGCCCCAGGAAACTGGGTACTCATTTTACTGATCTCCGAAGGATGGAAGGCTGAGTCAACTTTGAGCCAGCTACCTGAACCCGGCTTCCACCGAACTCAGGTCGTGAGCAGAGCTTAAATACAGTACACCAGTTAAAGAAACCTTCATTTTAAAAAACCCTTACACTTACACACACACAAGGTTCATTTTGAGGGGGAACGCGCAGGAACGCAGTTCTGGCAGTCCCCCAAAGAGGTCACGTCAGGTGTCCCCGCCCACCTGACTCTCGGCCATTTTGGACCCGTTTCAGCCTGGATTGGGGCTGAAATGGCCCAGATCAGGCCTCTGACGGGTGGTGGATCACACTCCCACTCAGCAGCAGCCTGATCCTGACCATTTTGGGCTCCTTTTCGGCCATTTTCAGCCCCTTTTTACCATTTTGCGCCCAATTTCGGCCCTGAATGGCCAGGATAGGGTCCAAAACAGCCAGGATAGGTGATGTCGGGGGGTGGGGGGTGGCATATGCAAATCAGTTATGCTAATGAGTTCCTCCAGCTCTTTTTCTATGAAATGACCCCTGGACACACACCATTTGATAGGCAAGCTCTACTGCTCCCTTCTGGTTTGTTTTGTGACCTCATCAGAACTTCATCTTGATGTCTTTTTTAATATTAGAGCTGATAAATGAAATATTTATGAGTATGTGCAGAGTGTTTTACTTCATTAGTAGATAACTTCAACCTCCCACCTTACCACATATATAGAATTCAGGAGCAGCTTGCCTCTGAGCACAAGACTGAACAGGATAAGGGCTGGACCTACAATCCTTTCCCACATCTATGCCCCAAACATACTCGCAGCTTCCCCTCTGTTTTCACAACAGTGCAGAAGACAATGCAAAGTGCAATCCAGAGGAAAGAATCACAATGAATTTGAGTAAATTACTTCACACCCGAATTCTCAATTCAATCAGTTTGTAGATTCATTGGGAGTTTTAACTATTCACACTAAGAATGCTTTTTAATGATATAACGTATCATACATGAACATTGCTAGTGTGGGACTGAAAGCAAAGACAATCTATTTTAAACCATATGTACATCCTAAGTCAATATTAAATTGTTCATTTAAACTGAAAGAATGGAAAATGCAAAAACTGGTTTTAAAACTTATTGCAAGGTCTCTGCTCAAAGTGAAAACAAGGATTTGAGCCCACTGGAAAATGAAGACACGGATTTTTTATGGCAAACAAAGGACGCTTCCACACGTCCTTAATGGGACGGCCTGCCAACGGAACTCTGGAAGGTTATCTCACTCATTATACATGTAATTGTTTCCCACGTGCAAGCAGGTCATGATGATCCCGGTTTTTAAGCGTTTTTTGAGACCTGTTTTAGTCCGTGTTTATTTTTGATGCAGGTTTTTTGTGCGCTTATCCTACCGTATCAATGTATGCGGAGGCTTTTTTGCACTTCAGAAGAGCCCTCCCACAAATCTCCAACCCCTCCTCTCACCATTACACCTCCTTTAAACATCACACATGCGTCTGGCTCGCATGCATGATTGTATAATTCCCCCTCCCTTTTAACTTTTTTTAACGATCCTTGCGCTATTACGATATCTACGTATACAAAGGGAAGCATACCGCAGTGCTTGCTATATTAGATCACTCAGCAATTGGACTATCAGTCTAGGAACTACATTGAGAACAGAATGCTATTTCTGATTTTATTTTAAATATGGAATCTCATGATCATGCTACTCTACTGTTTGCATATTTATTAAACACTTCTGCATTTAAAATTTTGAGTGGGAAATTAATGGTAGAGAACGAAGTACTACGCATGTGCAGTTCATACAGAAGCTGAAAGATAGGACAATGGTATAGTGCAATCCCACATGCGCTAAAGAAAGAAAAGTTGGGCGGGAATGCACCAACATCATTTGGGACGAGGCACAGATAAAGAACATGTTTTCTGTTTTCGGACTTTTTCACAACAAACACACATGAGGATGATGTATGTGAAAGGTGAGTTCTTGAAGTGGATCAGGAAGATGCGGCTTTGGGACAGGGAAAATCCAAAAAGATTGGAACATGCGAAAGTGGCCAAAGCTACCACACTTATCTTTGTACTGCAGCAGCCACAGGCAGAGTTTGCTACCAACTTCATTTGATTTCTGGTATACATAAGAATAAGTTTGGACAGGTGTGGAACAGGACAGCAAAAAAGATCATGTCACCCTGCTCCTGACATGTAATTCCTTTGAAGCCAGTTTGGTGTAGTGGTTAAGAGTGTGGGACTCTAATCTGGAGAACCGGGTTTGATTCCCCACTCCTCCACTTGAAGCCCGCTGGGTGACCTTGAGGCAGTCACAGCTTCTAGGAGCTTACTCAGTCCCACCCACCTCACAGGGTGTTTGTTGTGAAGACAATAATAACATACTTTGTAAACTGCTCTGAGTGGGTGTTAAGTTGTCCTCAAGGGTGGTATAGAAATCAAATGTTGTTGTTATTATTGAATGTAACAGGTTCAGATCACATCCTGTGCAGGCCTTAGAAACTGTTTCCATAGGAATCTTCCGCAAAAGTCATCCTCTTCCTCAACAGAGAAAAAAAAACGTTGATCAGAGTCCTTTGCTAGCTAGGTGAGCCATTTAAATCTAATTACGTTGGCAAGATCTGCTCTTGTTCACTCCCTTTCTCCCTAAAGGCTAGATTACACATTATTCTATTGGCAAAGGAAGAAGCTTAGTGACCTGCCAGCTACAAAAGTCAGATCACCCCACTAAGTGGAGTGTCAGGTGGGTAGCCGTATTGGTCTGCAGCAGAACAGCAGGCTTGGAGTGACATCTGTAACAAATTTTTCAGAGCTTTTGAGAGCCAGACTGCCCTTCTTCAGATACCATAACTCTCGAAAGTTATGGTATCCAGTCTCTGTATCAGGCATCTGACGAAGAGAACTTGATTCTCGAAAGCTTATGCTAAAATAAAATTGGTTAGTCTTAAAGGTGCTACTGGACTCTTTTTGATCTCGAAAGCTTGTTGGTCTCTAAGGTGCCACTAGACTTAAATCCCACTATATGACTGTTAATGGGCATCTCCCTTCTATGGACATTCATACGACAAGGATACAGCTCTCATTATTGGAGGGGGTGGTATTTAATAATAATAGTAACATTCTGTTTATGTATCACCCTTCAGGACAACAACACTCAGAGTGGTTTACAAAGTATGTTGTTGTTATGCTCATGACAATCACCCTGTGAAGTGGATAGGGCTGAGAGAGCTGTGACTGAATCAACTGGCTCCAAGTGAAGGAGTATCTGGTTTTCCAGATTAAGAGTCCCACCATTCTTAACCACTAGACCAAACTGGCTCTCTACATGACAAGCTGTGGTAGAAGATTCTCCTGGATACGAAGAGTTATCATGAAGGAGGAAAGCCACCCTGCACCACCAGGAGGCCAGATGAGTTTAAAAGCAGCTGGTGCAGGGGCGGAGCAGCGTCTGCTTCCTCAGGCTGGAACCTGATAAAAGGCAGTTCCGGCTGGGAGAGGAAAGGAACAGGCTGCCAAAACAGAAGGCTGCTAAGGGCAAGGCAAGGCAGTTCCTCAGGTAACTTGTTCAAGGGAAGAGCTGAGTCTGCTCTCAAGAAAGGGAAAGGCACTGGGATTGAAAACAGAGAGGGCAGTGCCAGACAGAGCTGCTCCTTGGGTGAGGCAGGGCTAGCAAGCAGAATCCAAACCTACAGAAGGTACTGTAGACTCTGTTTAAAGGAACAGCAATCTTTAGTTGTGTGTGGAAAGGAATAAATAAAGGGCTTGTAACAGCTGAGGATGAGGATAAGCAAAGGGGGAACTCTATGTGATGAGCACCTCGGCCTACTGAGGTGCTGTTGAACCAAAGTGTGAGACTGAGAAACTTCTCTCACATGCCGGGCTGGCAAGTCCATGGAGGTGGGTCCGGCAGCTGCCTCGAGCACTGAGGCGCCGGGGGCAGGGGCATGCGCTGTGGAATGGGCAGTGGCAGTGCTGGCGGCTGAACGGAAGAGCTGGGAAACCACCCGCCACCCCGGCAACAGCCCTGAACCTGTCCCTGGCCTCAGGCACCAGAAACTCTTGCACCGTCCCTTCCCACATGGATAAGGTAACACACAGACTGAAGCTGCATTCAGATGTAATGAAAAGATAGAGGCATTACATGATATTTGAACGGGGTGGTTTTGTTCTATGGTGTGTGAAGATTTTCTTAATTGGTTCTACACAAGGAATATGTGCTTGTATGAAGAATGTGGTGAAAGTGCTCTTACCTTATCATTGAGTGGCTGTATATTCATGTTCTGTTTCCAGTAAAATGAAATTACTACTCCTGTCTCTGCTGAATGCTAAGCTAAGAGTGAGTTACTCCACCCTGGAACCCACAAACAAAGAAAAAACATTATACACTTGTGTTAAACTATAACAGTTACATAATTTGACTGACAAAATAATGTGTACTCATAAAGTGAATTAAATTTAGACATTTTAAATTCTATATGTATCAGTATAGATGAGAAATATTTTGTGGTTTGTGCTATATTTATACCACAATGAAGCATAGTTTCAGGTAGATGCATTCACTTAATGTCTTTTTGTAAACCCCACTAGTTTCCAGCCCAAATGAAGTTTTGTCTATACAAATCCAGAATAATATACTAATCCAAAATAATATATACAAAGAACCAGTTACGTTATTTCCACAGACCCAAGTAATCTTTGAATTTGTGTTTTTCCAACAGCAGCTCCCAATACCTAATGGCAAACCTCATTTTGAAAATTGATTAGTTTTTCCACATAGCATTGGGGTCTGCTATTCAAAGAAACTATCTAAAAAACCCCATTGGGAATGCTCAAGATCTTGGGTGTGCCTGTTTATGTTCCTTGATTATAGTCTTACTTAGAATTTGAATAAAATACTGTATAATTGTCCAGCTTCTTGTCATTTTTCTTTCTTTTCTTAAATTATGCATGGTTAGTCCTTGTTATAAGAGCATTACTGCAGGCATTAATGTTTTGTAGTAGTTTAAGAAACTGTATCAGGAAGAGGATTCTGTCCCCTTTAGAATTACTGTTAGTTTTGTACCCTCAACAATTACTGTTTTATTAATACTCTGCATTCAGAATATTAATCCTTGAGAGGAAAGATATAAATCAGAAATGACAAGGCAGGTAGATGCATTTTCATTTTATTAAAAAAATCAATTTCTGCATTTAGAATTAATTATTATGTTTCAAACTCCTAATTTCCCTTTCCTTCTTTTTTTTTCTCATTGCATGGGGAGATTTTTAAAGGAAACCTACTGGGATATGTCCTACATTGTGACTAAAAGTAGAGGAAGATAAATTTAGCTTGGCCTAAAGCATTTCGGCAATTAAGGCAAAAATACAAAGGGAACTAAATATTTACCATCTTAAATTTTAAAAATTCACCATGCATCTTTGCATGTTCTTCAGCTCCCATGGGTTGCGATTCTGTCAGGTTCCTTATAATGATCATAAATGAGACTGAGCCAAATAGAGCTGCCAGTTCCTTACTTGAAAGGTTTCTTGTGACTTTAGCAATAGCAGGAATAAAGGGGAAAAAACTACCAGGTTTTGGCCAATACGATGACAGTGCAATCGTATGCACAGTCATTCCAATCCAAGGTCACTGCATCTGATCTAATGTTGCATAGGATTGCACTGTTAGGGTAAGATATTAAATACTGTTAATCTGAACAAAAATAAGAGACAGAAAAGTCCATTGATTTTCTCCAAATTCTTCAATCAGAAGTGACTTTCTGGGGTATTAATAGTGAAAGGGAAGGGCACACGTATTTGTAAAGCTGTCCAAATAGCAGTACAAAACAGCATGTGTGTAGCCCCCCTTACCCACCCAGCTTCCAAGTTGTAGTCTGAAAACTAAAGCCTTTTTTGTCCAAGATGGGCGCCTTACATTCAGACGACTTTCTAAAACAGAAGCACTGGAGAGAAAGGCAGGGTACACATGAAATAAATAAAATAAAAGCATGACTGCAACATTTAACCTCTGTATCACAGTGTCCATAAATGCTTAAACCTCAGATTTGATGTTTTACCTCTCTTTATCTTATTTATGTTGCTAATAGTATATATTCCTAAAGGCTCATTGTTATAGCCGATATGCCAAACAAACTGGATTGATAAATATACAAGTCATTTGTCTTTCTTTGTGTGTGGAAGCTGATGCTCACAGCCACTGAAAACACAATTAAAAATAAAATTGGCCATAAAGGCCATGTGTCTTGAGGTTATTTTATTATTGAATCTCCATTCTATCTTCTGCCCTGCAGACATTTCCTGCTGAGCTGCCACTACTGTAGCCATACTGCCTACGGTCAAAAAACCCAGAAGTAATGCAGAGTGACAGGTCTGAGGGATTGACTGAAGGATTCAGGGCAGTACGCTTTACTATTTCCCAATCAAGTCCCATACAACCACTGCTCATCAAAAACCTGCTACAATCTTATCTTCCTTCTTTCTTTTTTTTTTAAAGTAAATATATTTAACATACAGTGGCTGACAAGTCCCAACAGTGTTCAAGAGATGGCAGCCTGGTGCTCTCTAAACACCTGGGCGATGGGCCCAGTAATGTGACTATTAATTATCATGCATAGCCATCTTCCAGGCTTGTTCATTTCAGACCCTAGATGCTGGTTTTTACACATTCAAACTACCTACCAGTAAATAATCTGAATAAGCATTGTTGAGAGCCATGAAAAATAAACTACAGCAAAAGTTGACCTAAGATGAAAAACCACGAAGGTCAACTACAGTCAACTTGCACAATTTCCGTGATAGGTATAATGCTTGGCTCTGAAGGATGATTCAGGCTTTACAGCAGATAGCAAGTTACCTTATTTTCATTGTACTTCCTGCACTGATATCAGTCAAAATGGGGAGGAGAAAGTTCTGTACTTGTGTATGCAAAAAATCAGGAACACACAGTGGGCATGCACCTGTCCACCTGCGACCAGCCAAGCTCACCAGAATGCATGTCATAACCCTGTCTGGCAAGTCAGACTCTGGCTCAGAGGAGGCATGCAGCTCTGTTCTGCAGATGCTCCTAAAGCTAGTACACGTGCATTTTTCTATTCATGGGAAAGTATTTAAGCAGACAAAAAGAATACTGTTCTGTGAAGCCAGAAATTCTCTGCATTGGAAACTATACAGATTATCACTGTCAGGAAGTATAATTTTATCTAATGTTTCCCCCTTACTTTGTAGTCAATTATTTTTGCAGCTCTTCCAACATCTGGAAAATGAGATCGAACAAACTGATCACTTCATGATGCCATGGGCACACATCTCTCTAGTATTTGCCTTTCTAAGAAATACCTGCTGATGATAAAACATAGAAAAGTTTGAGCTGGTGGGAAACAGAAGAAAAAGACCCAAGGTCATACACTTCTTGTAAATAGGTATTATTTATTTATTTCTGTCACTGTCAAATTCTGAAATCGACACATAGCTAGCAATTACACAGTGTTGAACTCCTACACGGAAAGACACCTAGACAAACAGTACATTGAATGACATGGCAGAAAAACACATGAGTCACACAAGCTTCATAATTACACCTGTTCTGTCCAATAAAAATTCACTGTTCCTTGTGAAATATTCCAGACTGGAATTTTACATCAATTCTATGTCAAAATTAACAAATTAGTACATCAGATTTCTATGAGTGGGGAGCCATGTCTAGATATTGGCCTGGCCTTTTGTACGACACATCTGAACCCTAGTATTATATTCCTTCAAACAATTTGTACTGGTTCTTAGGAGAGCTAGCTGCTCACAAAGCTTTTCCAAGTTAATACATGCAGCCTAATGTCCCCAGAGAGTTTGTCAGGGCACAAAGGACAGTCCTGAAATGTTATTGGAAGGTCATTAAGACTAATGGATACCTTAGATGCTGGTCTGCAAAGAGGCAATCAACAAGGGCATTGCTTATTGTCCAGCTCTGCTGGGGCCTGGAGGAAGGGAAGACCCCAGCTGATCCAAATTAGTTTGCAAATGTTGGGAAATGTGCAGTTGGTGACTTCAGATACAACATAAAGAAGCAGCATTTGGATAACAAAGGACTCTGCTTTCCAATAAAGCAGAACATGCTGTTTCCAAATGCAAAGCTGTGTTTGGGATAGAAGCATTCAGTTCCTAAAGAACCATGCAGCTCCAGATGTAGAGTATGAGACAAAGAAATATACCACTTTGTATTTGAGTTATGATATTATACATTTCAATTCATAATGCTGCCTCCTCTTCAGGCAGAGATTCACACAGGAAAGTACTGTATCAAACAAGGTTGCTTTCTGATTTTCTTGGCACACAGTTCATCTGTGTACAGCAAGAGATCTATTAAGTAATATAGCTCTATCGCCTTTCCTATTGCAAGAAACCCTTTATCAAAAGATGCTCATTCCACAGCATATTGATAACTATAAAGGAAGAAGGCTTTCACTACCAAATTTTTCCAAAGGTTTATCCTCTAGCTATTATTGTCTAATATGTCTATTCCTTCCTGTCTATTCCTTACAAATAGCAGGATGGGTATGTAAACAATTCCAGGTTAAGTTTTTGGCATCCACAAGGTTGAAAAAGGCTTCTGCT
Source organism: Eublepharis macularius (assembly GCF_028583425.1). Lineage (NCBI taxonomy): Eukaryota > Metazoa > Chordata > Lepidosauria > Squamata > Eublepharidae > Eublepharis > Eublepharis macularius. The sequence goes on along the minus strand of NC_072799.1, from coordinate 34,397,566 downwards.
TTTTCACCAAAGAGACAATACTGGACAGTCTTGAGCAATAGCATACTGTATTAAAAAACAGTTCCTCATGACCTATACTTGCACTCGGTTTGTGCTAAGACCTCAGGTGCCGGAGGTTACCCCCAAATCTCATCGCTTTCAATGTCATGAGTGCTGGGAGACACACAGTTCTGTACTCCATGAATGCATGGCCATAGGAATTAGGAGAAAAGCATATTTTTTAGAAAGGTCTCTCAAAACAAGAATTAATAAAAAGTTCTCCTGGCAGGGAGTAGTTGAATTCCCCAGATACACCAAGGATGCACTTATCAAAGCTCTATTAAAATTCCAAAGTTCTTCATACCTTTCTGGCCATAAACTATGATCCAGGTTTGTAGGATAAATAATCAAAGCTATCGAAATTTTCTTTGCAAAGACAATTTCCAAATGGTACTATCATAAACCCAAGGACACTTTGTTCATCTCCTCACTTCTACCTGTGAATATTTAAGTGCTCCTTCTACCATAGGTTGATTACACTATCCTATCACAGAGCCTAGATCCTAAATTTGCACCAATGGATCCACATCTCCAAAGGGGTACCAATCACAGCACAACCCAAAGTTCACCTATGGGCAACTAGCTTCTAAAGTTTTGATCCAATGCCTGCAAAGGTACTACTTCTGCACCAAAACTGGCCAACAGCAAAGTTCCTCTACTGGCACTCAAGTAAATTCAGCCGTGTAAGAAAGGCATCATAAGCTCTCATTTTCGTAGATGGTTCCCCTCCAGAACCATCTTCCATCATCATGAGCATAAAATTACTGGATCCTTCTTCAATACCGGCAGAGTATGACTTCTCCTCTCCTATTGTGCTCCCCTTCTTGAGATTAATCCTCTATGTCCAGCTTACTCATTCAGCCCTTCTCTTAGCTGCCCCATTCCCTATTCAAGACTGCCTTTGCCTCACTGTTTCCCAGCTATTCCCCTTTGCATCATGGTTAGGGACCCCTTTCCTTCTTCCCTAAATCTTGTTCCCATTTATTCTGCTGCAACTTTTGATCCCATTTCAAACTGCTCATCTATCTCCTTTCTTTGAGTTAGTTTGTTCATACCTAGCCAAGTGAGAGGCACACAATTTGGAGTAAACAAAACTTGAACTGGGTATCTAGCTTAAAGTAACACAATTACACAATAGGTTTGTACAAAGTAACTGATTTTATTGGCGTTCAGGATATAACTTTTTTCCTTTATAGTCTTACCTGTTCTAAGCCCGTTGACTTCAATGGATTGCTCTGCTGGTGTCTTGTGTATTTCTTGTACTACACTTTAAAAACACCTTGAGTGACAGCACTACTGCCCATGTGTCACGTCTTAAGAGTCTTTTTTCATATTGCTAAATTTAGACTTAATCCTTACTTGGTGAACTTAACTGTCCCAAATTAAAACAAAACACTGAATCTACTTGACCTATTAACCATTCTCTTTTATACTTATACTTGGGATAGGGCTAAGGGTGATACATTAAAATGTACTAGACAGACAGACAGCAAAGTTATGGGGAAAGAACTTACAATTGGCAATATGGTAGGTAGACCTAATTCAGAGGTCAGATTATTTGGTGGATATCAATAGGCTATTTAACAAAAAGATCTAAGCACCTCAAATCATTTCTGGAGTGGACTGTGAGAAGGACTCCAAATCAATATAAGCAGGTGACTAGCAATAATACTAAAGATTAAAGTGCTAGCAAAGTAGTAGATGGAACTGCAACAGATTGGATTAGATCCAACCAGTTTTTCCACAGGTGAAAAAGGGAGGAGAAGGCCCCAAAGGGCTGTGCTGCGGGATCATGGGATCTGCATGAACAGAAGCCATTTTGGACAGGGACTAGACAGGACTACACATGGGCACGAACAGCATTACGAATGAAAAAAACCCACGAACAGACCATTTGTCTGTTCGCGAACAAGCCATTCATGAGGCTCCATTCTAAATGAACAAGTGGTCGTTGCAAGCCTCGTTTGTTGCCTTTGTCAGCCGTTCGTCAAGCCAGACAGTCTGGGGCCTTTCAATCAATTCTCCTGGCAATGGCAGGGACTGAACTCTGTTTGAACTCCTTCTGGCTTTAATCCTTCTGGCTTTAACCCTTCAAAGTACTTCCAGAAGAGAGTCCCGTTTTTGCCACTGTAAAGAGAAAATGACAACAAAGGGGGAGACCCATATATCATGCCTTTCCCTGGGTGCAATCTCTCTGAAACTTGGGGGGGGATCCTTTAGAGGACAGTGAGGACTATGTCCCCTGCAAATTTGGTGGGTATTGGACATCGGGAAGGGCAGTTTGTAACCCCTCAAAGTAGCCTCCACCAGAAATTCACGTTTTTACCACTGTGAAGAGAAAATGACAACAAAGGGAAGGACTCATGGATCATGCCTTTCCCGGGGCGCAATCTCTCTGAAGGGGGGGGTCGGAAGACAGTGAGGTCTATGACCCCTGCAAATTTGGTGGGTATTGGACATTGGGAAGGTCAGTTTGTGGGGTGTTTAAAGGGCCCTGCTCCTTGCATGTGGCAGGAAAGGGCCGTTTAAACTATTAGCTGGCAGGGGGGAATTCCCCCTGCCACCTGCCAGCTGATAGTTTAAAGGGATCTTTAAGGGGCCACGAACAACAAACAACAGACATGTTTGTGAACAGGGTCATGTTCATTACTGTTCGTTGTTCGTGGATGGCAACAAACAGCTTGTTCGGGGGGGGGGGGTTCCGTCCGTGCCCATGTCTAGACAGGACTCAGTGGAAGTGCTGTCTCAATCCAACCCATTTTCTATATGAATAGGGTAGAGATATAAAGATACACTTTGAATTCTGGATTACAATTTTCTACCTGGCTTAAGTCACTGCAGTTCACAATACTAAATGATTTTGCTGTGATTCAAGTAGCCTGTGAAGTGGGAAGAGATACATCAGTTACCATGGCAAACGTGCACTTACAAAGTAATTCAGCAATTGTTGTCAGCACCTCTCAAGCCCACCCCAAAAGGATTTGGATTTATAGTGTCTTCCATATCTGTGTTTTCAATAGATATACTGAGCGCTCCTGTCAGTTCCATTCTATCCACTGGTACATGGAATTACCAAGGCAACTGATGCTATCTACATAGACATTGAAAATGAGTCGCTAGTTCCATAAATATACACAAACCTGGAAAAACATTTTACATTCCTAAATATCACATTTTTTTAGAATGTCTGTGGTCAATAGGAACATAGAAAGAGGGTTGAGAGAATGAAGGGCAGAGTCTAATGGGTCAGATAGGCAAAGCAAGTGTTTCAAGAAGGCAAAACCGTGTCTGTGGCTGTGTTCCTCCAAGTAAACAGGAGCCCTCCTTAGGGAGGCATAGAGTGTAATAAAGGGAGCACCTCCTCCAACACACACTTCCCTCTGTTTTCCATCAACCCAAGACTAATAATAATTATTACAAACTGAATTCTTTTTCTATCCTAAACTTAAAGATGCATGCATGTTTACTATCCATGTTTACCATCCATGTTTACTAAAAACTACGGATCGCTAAATTAAATAGGACTTATCCCTTCATTTTAGGATTGCCACCTTTACTTAGAGAAATTCTAGGTCTGGAGCTTTCTTCCCTTATAGAAAATACATTATCTTAAATAAAACATGTTAGTAGTATAAGGATCATATTCTACTGCTCTGAGTATGGGGGCAGGCATGTGTGAAGTAGTCCTAGATCAACTCTAATGTACAAGAACATCATCTCCTGAGGACTAGGATAATACAGCCACAGACATCTGTGGCATAGCAGTTGGATTTAGACTTGGAAGACTGAGGTTCAAATCCTAATTATCCATAAAGTGCATTGGGTAACCTTAGGCCAATCTTTCAGAATAAGTCTATTGTGTAGATAAAATAGATAAGGGAAGAGCAATCTACACCGCCCTGAGCTTCTTGGAAGAAAGATGGAATAAAATGGAGCCGATAGAATAGACTGCTAGAAGCCTTCTACAGTCATTCTTAGCCAATCTCATTGCGAATTTATTTACCTCAAGGGTCCCAACACTGTGACATAGTGCAAGTAGCCCAAGGAAGCTTTTTATGTTGTTCTATATCTCCATCTTTACATATATTGTATTCATTAAGGAGAAAGCCTGTTCTGGGTTATACACAACCTCCGCCTCAGCTGCCTATGTAGGTTCCCAGCTTGCACATGGAGTCTTAACAAGGCAATCTTGAACAAAGCTACCTCTTTCTAAACCCACTGAAATTAATGGGATTAGAAGGGAGCAGCTCTGTTTAGGATTGCACTCTACCACTGAAGACTCTTCCAGAACTTCAACTAGTGGACAACAGCAACAGCAAAACTGCTAACTGATGTTGTCTAGATATGCCACTTTCCTGTAGTTTTGAAAGCATTCCACTGGCTTTGTATTTGGTACAATTCAGAGGGTTTAAATGCCCTCAGTGGCCTGGAGCCAGGGCACCTGAAGGACAACCTACTCCTGGGCGAACTGCTGCCAGTTAAGATTTCTATAGGAGACCTTGTTCTGCGTTCCCCTCCCCTCTAAAGCAAGATGGCAGGCAACTAGAAACAGGATCTTCACTTGGGTGGTGCCTCAGCTGTGAATCCCCTTCCCCATAACAGCTTTCCTAACACATAGCATATTACAGCTTAGGTGCAAAGGGAAAAGCTTTCAATTTGTCCAGTTTTTTAGTTAGTTGTGTCGTGGTTTGTTTTTTCCCCCCACCCTTGCTGTTACACTGAAATTAATTTTATTGCTTGCTGATTTAATTTCAACTTTCAACCCTCTGTTTAATTTTTTTCTGCTTTTCTTACTGATAATTTGTAATCGAATCTGTTTTCAGTTCTATAATGTTTTATTTGGTATTTCAAATATTAAAATTTTATGAACAGCTTCAAGTGCTTTATAGAAAATACAATAAATAAATATGAATAAATGGAATGCATTAGCAAATTTGACACTGGAAATTGTGTGATTAATTCGCTCATTACACAAAATAATGGCTATTGTTTAGGTGCTTTTAAAATAATATTTATCTTGCTATGCTTACTCATCCCCAGTAGCAGGTCACATTGTGTGTTCATTTGTGAGCTAGCTACATAAACATGTGCATCTATCACTTGCCTGGCTTGGCCAGAATTCTGCCGCAGAATTCTGCGCTTTGTCAGAAAAGGGTCTTTTCTGTTGTACCTTGTCTGACAAATCAGCCATCTGAGGTGTACCTAGAAGATGCAGGAAATTTGTAATTGGACCCCCCCCCCAATACATTTCATTTTATTTAAAAGCAGTTATAAGGAAGGGAGGATAAAACTGGATCAGGGTCATGGCACCTTCCCAATCTTAATTACCCTGCATCTTTTAACAAAGCTGGCCTTACAGGGCAAGAAAGAAGTACAGGAAGAGTGAAGAGACTAGGATAGCTTTCTGAGTGTATGGTTTAAGGATTGGCTCCATTAACAAAAAAATATTGTCAACTGCCATGAGACAGCTGAGGCTCCTTTCCAGTCAACTAAAAGCATATCTGGACTGGTCAGCCTGAGCACTGTAAGAGGCAAAATATTATCCATAACTTTGTAAACTCATGTGCCTTTTAACCCAATAAAACATGCTCCTGTGTTGTAACCCATTTGCTTTCTCAAAAATCAGCCGTACAGGGCAATTGTTTTTTGCATTTATTTTTGTAAAGTCTCTGCAAATATGAATAAGACATAAGCTTTGTGCAAAATGCTGGGGGGAAATGGTCTGCTGTTACTGCTCTTGTACAATATTTATGAGTGTTGGGAATTAGGGAGGTGACAATTATTCCAAATGCAGAGGTCACTAAGAATGAAGCTGATCCAATTTCTTCACATAGCACTTAGAAGGCAGCATTTGGGCTATGCTAGATGAGGGGAGTGTTTGAAAGCCTTTGTGAAAGCCTTTGGGATATTGACCAGTAGTACAATCTATGGAAGGTTTATATTACTCAGATCAGATGTGAATCATAATATTGAACTTTCATTAGGCCCAAAGCTAACTGTAATAGCATGAGGTACAAATATAATTAGGGGGAAAAACTTTTAACAATTTCAGTTTCTTCACTGTCAGTCTAAAACGGTGTAATTCCTCAGTAGTAATGATTGTTGTCCTCTTGAAGTTCAGCTGTAATCCTGCTTTAGCACTTTCTCCTTTAACCCTCATGAGTACTCTTAAGTCTTCATTGTTTTCTGCCAGCAATGTGGTGTCATCTGCATATCTCAAATTGTTAAGGTTCCTTTAAAAAATTCTCCTTCTACCGTCTTCTAAATCTAAATCCATCAGCTCTATCTGCTGATGGATGGCCAGTCGGATCTCGCTCTGGATTCCTTGGCCAAGGGTCTTGAGGCTGTGACGGTATGGTTACATCAGTCACCTGAAATTGAATCCCCTGAATACGGAGGTTCTGTGTTTGAGTCATGGGTCGATCGAGCTGGGAACCTGGCTCCCAGCCCTTGATGGGGTACAATTGAAACTTTTGCCAATGGTGAGGAGCCTGGGTGTGACCTTGGATGCCACACTTTCAATGGAGGCCCAGGTCACGACTGTTGCCAGGTCTGCCTTTTTTCATCTTTGACAGGCACCTCTAGGCTAGACTACTGCAACTCACTCTATGCTGGGCTATCCTTGGGCCTGACCCGGAAGTTACAGCTGGTCCAGAATGCAGCGGCACATGTCCTTACCGGAACGCCAATCCGAGTCCACATTCATCCTGTGCTGTGCCAGCTGCACTGGCTCCCAGTGGAGTTCCGGATCCAGTTCAAGGTGTTAACCTTGGTGTTTAAAGCCCTTCATGAACTGGGACCTGCATACCTGTGGAACCGCCTCTTCCACTATGTCCCCTGCAGGGTGTTGCGCTTTGCAGACAAGCAACTCCTGGTGGTCCCCAGCCCGAAGGACATCCGTCTGGCCTCAACCAGGGCCAGGGCTTTTTCTGCCCTGGCCCCGGCCTGGTGAAACGCTCTTCCGCTGGAGACCCGGGCCCTGTGGGTCCTGTTACAGTTCCGCAAGGCCTGTAAAATGGAGATGTTCCACTGGGCCTTTGGCTGAGTGCCAGCGGATGTCCTCCTCCTTCCATCTAAGACCACCACTTTTCTGGGGCTGCCCTCGGCCATCTGCTGTGCCCATATACGGACTCCCAATATTTGTTTAAACAGCCTGCTCCTGGACTATTTTAATGACTTCTTAAAAATTATTATTGATTTTATGGTTTTGTGACTTTTAATGTATTTTTTGAATGTTGTTAGCCACCCTGAGCCCATCTGTGGGGAGGGGAGGGTATAAATCAAATCAAATAAATAAATAAATAAATAAATAAATAAATAATACATTCTGTGTATAGATTGAACAGAGAGGGAGATAATATACATGTTTCTGACATCTTTGACAATTGAAAAACATTCAGTTCATCTTCGTTCTTCTGTGCCTCCACACATGGGGACTGCGCAGGCGCAGGCCAGCCGCCGGAGAATTTTCTAGAGCTTCCAAGGCTCCGAAGGGGCCGTTTGTCGCGCGCCTCAGCGACCGTCTTCCCGCCCAAACGGTCACGTGATCCTACAGCGACCAACGGCCCCTTCCCTCAGTTCTCTTCTTGCCGCCGCTTGGAGAGAACGTGAGCTTCGTTGCTCTGTGCTTTTTTGTGCTTCGTGCTTTATTCTGACTGATTGCTTGGCTTTTGACTTCGGACTTCGTGACCTCGACTATTCTTCGGATCTCGTTTTGGACTTTGTTGTGGACTCGGTAATTTGACTCGGACTGTTTTTGACCTTCCTTTCGCGTGCCCCTGAAGATGGCCTCAAAGGCTCTCTTCAAGCATTGCCTCCAATGCCACACGAAAATGGCCAAGACCGATGGCCATGAACTGTGCCTGTTCTGTTTGGGGGAGACCCATAATGTGACGGCCTGTAAAATTTGCCAGGGTTTCACCAGCAAGGCCCGGCAGGAGCGCAAGGCCCGACTGAACTCCTCCCTGTGGCAGAAGGTCATGTCCGGAGGCGCTCCGTTGCCCTCCTCCAAGGCCGGCCCAAGCCCCTCTGCCGAACGGCATTCCAGAGCTGGCTCAGTGGCCTCCGCGAGGTCGGGGTCGAAACCGCGTCCCCCGAGTACCTCGGCGTCGAGAGCGGCCTCTCCAGCGCAGGGACCGGTGCGGCCGCCCCGTAGCGCGTCATCTACCAGGTCGGATCCGAGACCTACGTCGGAACCGAGGGTCCTGGTACCGAGTCCCCGGTCGGAACCGACGTCCAGATCGGTTCCGATGAAGCCTAAGAGGTCGAAGCCGAGGTCCCCTTCGAAGGCGAGGAGCGCGTCGGTTCCGAGGTCTTCTTCGGAACCACCGAAGAAGAAGAAAAAGACCAAGCACCATCGGTCGCCGCGTCCCGCTCCTCAGGAGGAGGTCATCGTGCTTCCTCACACGCCTTCCCCTCATCTGGGCTCCCCGGAGCCAGAAGACATCTCCGTTCCGGTGCCGGATCCGATGGCCTTCGAGACGGTGCCCGCAGAATTCTCGTCGGGGCCGGAGCCGAGCCTGCACCGTCGGAGCCGACTATCGCTTCCCCTTCGGTCGCCGAGGCTGGAACCGAGCCCGTCTCCTCGTCGGAGCCGTCCGTCGCCTGCCCGTCCGTCTCCACCTCCGGCCGGTCGTGAGCGGCATGGTTCCGGGGACAGTGTCCGATCAGTCCGGTCCACTGCGTCCCGGCATCGGCAGGCTTCCTACCTCCCCTCGCCATACCGTTGCCAATGGGAGGGGGCACCTGCGGGCTTCTCCGTGTCGGAACCGAGGCCTTCGACATCGAGGTCGGCGTGGGCTCCCCCTCCGCTCCAGGTTCCGGAATCCCAGCTCGGTTCCGATGAGGAGGATGGGGAGAGCTTTGGCGGCTACCAGTCGGAGTCCTGGTCCGAACCATCGCCGGCTGAGGAGCTAGTGCCATCTGCGGACTCGCCATTCGAGGACCTCCGCATCTACGCCGACCAGATGGCAAGGATGGCCAAGGCTCTCGAGATGGACATCTCTTCGGCAGTCCCCCAGACCAAGGACAAGCTCCTCAAACGCATTTACGGGGACAACCCGGCGTACGTTGGCTTCCCCATGCTCGAGGGTATTGAGGAAATCGTGGAGAAGGTATGGCAGGTGCCCTGTGATCAGCCTCCAACATCCAAGAGGATTGAGCAGCTCTACAAAATCAAGCAGGGTACCTGGCCGGCGCTGGTGAAACACCCTCCACCTTCCTCCTTGGTCACAGAGGAGTTCAACCCCAGGCGATCGGGTCACTCCTCGGTGCCTGCCGATAAGGAGGGCAAGAAGCTGGATGCCATGGGCAGGCGCCAGTACATTGTTTCTTCCCTGGGTCTGAGGATTGCCAACTATCAGACCATCATGGCAGGGTACCAGCTGTACCTCTGGGGGAAGTTGGCATCCTATACACGAGACCTCCCTCCTGAGCAGAAGGCTGTGGTGTCCCTGCTGCAGACAGAGGCTGTGAGGCTGTCTAAGCAGCAGATGAACGCTGGGAGCCACGCTGCTGACACTGCTGCTAGAGGTATGGCGTCGGCGGTGGTCCTCAGGCGCCACTCCTGGTTGCGGTCTACGGCCCTGTCCCAAGAGGTACGTTCCAGGGTGGAGAGCATGCCATTTGAGGGGGACTCGCTGTTTTCCAAATCGACCGACGAGACCCTGAAGAAAAAGAAGGAGGACCGGCAGACGGCGCGGTCTTTGGGTCTGGCTCCAGCGGACAAGCCCTCCTCCAGGTCACGGTACGCTCCCAGGTCTGGTCCTTACCACTACCAGGGCAGATACCAACAGCAGCGGCCGGGCTACCATCAGTATCCTGCCTACCAGCAGCGGCCTTACCCTCCCGCACAACAGCAGAGGAGGCGTCGGCCCTTCAAGCCTCGTCAGGCACAGCAACCGGCCCAGCAGAAAGACCAGCAGGGCACCGGGAGGCAGTACTGACGGGTCGCGCCAGCCGTATCCCCGAACTTTTCGGACAGACTTAGTCCACTCCTCTCTGAGTGGGAGTCAATAACATCTGACTCATGGGTCTTAACTATTGTTGAACTGGGATACGGGCTGGAGTTCGTTGAGCTGCCTAGATGCAGTTCACCCCTGACAGCTGTCAATAACACTATGGCCGAGCTGGATGCGGAGATCGTGTCGCTCTTGGCCAAGGGTGCTGTGGAAGAATTGCCCTATGAGGACTCTGTGAAGGGTTTCTTCTCTAGGTTCTTCCTGGTCCCTAAGAAGGATGGGGGTTTACGTCCCATTTTAGATCTGAGGGGCCTTAATGCCTTCCTCAAGGTGACCAAGTTCAAAATGGTTACGTTGGCGGCGGTGATTGCCTTACTGAAGCAAGGGGATTGGTTTGCGGTTCTTGACTTAAAAGACGCATACTTTCACGTGGGCATACGGAAGGAGCACAGGAAGTACCTGAGTTTTGTTTACCGGCATAGGGTTTTCCGGTATAAGGTGCTCCCCTTTGGCCTGTCCACTGCCCCACGAGTGTTCACTAAATGTGTGGCCCCTGTGGTTTCCTTCCTACGGGAAGAAGGCTGTACCATCTTTCCGTACCTCGATGACTGGCTCATCGTGGCCGAATCGGAGTCTAGGCTGGTGCAGGACATTGGCTTGGTACTTAGCACTTGCCAACGCCTGGGGCTCCTGGTGAACTTGGAGAAATCCAAGCTGGTGCCCAGCTGCAAGGTGTCCTACATTGGTGCGCTTTTAGACTCTGTGGAGGGTAAGGCCCTGCTCCCCTTGGAGAGGGCTCGGTCCCTAAGGGGTCTAGTGTCCATGTTTAAAAGGAACCGGTTCCAGTCTGTGCGCACTATCCAGTGCTTACTAGGGCATATGGCAGCGGCCACCTCTGTGGTGCCTTTCGCTAGGCTGCGTATGCGCCCTCTCCAGAACTGGTTTGTGCGGAGGTATGATGCTCTACTGCACCCTCCGTCCCTCAAATTCTCTATCCCGAGGGTCATCCTCTCCTCCTTGGACTGGTGGCTGTCTGATGACAACTTGTTTAGAGGGACCCCTTTCGGGTATCAACACCATGACATCACGGTTACCACTGATGCCTCTCTGTTGGGATGGGGGGCTTACTGTGGTGATGTGTCGGTGCAAGATGTCTGGTCTGACAGGGAAAAGACCCTCCATATCAATGTGCTTGAACTAAGGGCCATTCGTTTCGCACTTGTGTCTCTTACAGCACTGCTGAGAAATCGTCATGTCTTGGTGCAGACGGACAACACGACTGCCATGTACTACGTGAATCAGCAGGGGGGCACAGTGTCCATGGCCCTGTGCCGGGAAGCCACACTCATTTGGCAGTGGGCTATCAAGAACGGCGTGTCGCTCCGTGCTATACACGTGGCTGGGTCAGACAATGCCCGGGCAGATGCCCTCAGCAGGGCCCCGTTACTAGACCACGAGTGGGAACTGAACGGAGAGTGCGTTGGGCCGATCTTCCGGATGTGGGGTCATCCAGTGATAGACGTGTTCGCCACTGCGGCGACCACCAAGGCCCACACGTTCTGTTCCAGGGCAGGGAGCGACCCCCTCTCTATTGGGGATGCCTTCCAGTTTACGTGGACGCAGGGCTTGCACTACATGTTTCCTCCGTTCCCCTTGATTCCCAGGGTCCTGTGCAAGATAGAGGAGGACGGGACGGACTGCATCCTGGTGGCCCCCTTCTGGCCACGGCAGGTTTGGTTCCCGAAGCTCCTGCGGATGTCCCAACGGACATATGTCAGTCTGCCCCCTCGGCAAGACCTTCTCCTAAGCGGGAGCCTGGTCCACCACGATCCCAGGAAGCTGCACCTAACGGCTTGGCGGATCGTTCCTCCCCAATAGGCTTTACTGACGAGGTACAGAGGGTCCTCCTGAATGCTCGTCGGCCATCCACTAGGCGCGCTTATGCGGCCAAGTGGCGCAGGTTTGAGCTCTGGGCACTTGCCAGAGGAGTGGTGCCTGACAACAGTCCCTTGGGGGTTGTGTTCGAGTATTTGTGCCACTTGCGTGGCCTGGGCTTGAAGGCTTCCTCCCTCAAGGTCCACCTGGCAGCGATATCAGCTGCTCACACCCGAGTTGAGGGTGCTACGGTGTTTTCTCACCCACAATCCCGCCAGTTCCTTAAGGGCATGTACAATCTTTACCCACCTGTGTCAGCGCCAGTGCCTCAGTGGTCGCTGTCCTTGGTGCTCTCACGTCTCATGTTGCCTCCATTTGAACCTATGGCTACCTGCCCCTTGGATCTGCTATCCTACAAGGTAGCATTCTTGGTGGCCGTCACATCGGCCAGAAGGGTCAGTGAGCTGTCTGCACTGCGGTCTGACCCTCCCTTTCTTGTGTTTCATCCCAACAAGGTGGTCCTGCGTCCCTGCCTCGGGTTCCTGCCCAAGGTGGTGTCCGCCTTCCACCTCTCGCAGGATATCTCACTGCCTGCATTCTTTCCTCAACCTTCCTCTAAGGGGGAAAAGGCCCTCCATTCCCTAGACTTGAAGAGGGCCCTAGCCTATTACCTTGATAGGACAAAGGAATTCCGCACCTGTCCTCACCTGTTTGTATGTTTTGGGGCCAAGGACAAGGGTAACAGGGCTTCCTCGCAGACCCTATCTAGGTGGATTGTGACGGCCATTAGCAAGGCCTATTCCCTGGCAGGGGTGGCTTGCCCGCTCCATGTCAGAGCCCACTCCACGCGGTCCCAAGCATCCTCTTCGGCACTCCTCAGGGGGGTGCCCCTGGTTAACATTTGTAAAGCAGCCACATGGTCCTCTGCAGACACCTTTGTCAGGCATTACGCCGTTGATGTCAATGCGGAGCAGGATGTATCTGTGGCCAAGGCTGTCTTACACTCCCTTTTTTCCTGAGGGAGTTTTGGAATGACTTTCTTGGCGTACCTGCTGGGTACCCTTGAGTGACAGTGTGTATATATGTACCTGGGGGTGTGTATATATGTAAATATTGAATATTTATGTGTCCTTACACAGTTTTTTACATAGATGTATATATGCATATCTATTTATTGTTGTTCTTGTTTGTTCAATAAAATTGTGTTGGACTTCACCCCCGCCTTCCTTATTGTGTGAAGCTTGGTACACTCCCATGTGTGGAGGCACAGAAGAACGAAGATGAAAACAGGGTTAACATACCTGTAACTTATGTTCATCGAGTTCTTCTGTGCTGACACACAACCCTCCCTCCTACCCCGCTGTGAACTCCAATGCACAATACTGTGATGGCTGTAACGGATATTGGTGTTTTTAAGGTGTTATGGCTGAAGTGTGTTGGTCAAGCGGCGGCAAAGGAGAACTGAGGGAAGGGGCCGTTGGTCGCTGTAGGATCACGTGACCGTTTGGGCGGGAAGACGGTCGCTGAGGCGCGCGACAAACGGCCCCTTCGGAGCCTTGGAAGCTCTAGAAAATTCTCCGGCGGCTGGCCTGCGCCTGCGCAGTCCCCATGTGTGTCAGCACAGAAGAACTCGATGAACATAAGTTACAGGTATGTTAACCCTGTTTTCTAACAGTGCCTTCCTGTCCAGAGTATAGGTTGTGCATCAACATAATCAGATGTTGTGGCACACCCATTTCTTTTAACACCATCCATAGCTTTTCATAAACCACACGTTAAAAGGTTTGCTATAATCTATAAAGCACGGGGTGATTTTCTACTGAAATCCTCTGGGGTAGAGGGAGGGAATGGAAGATATTATTCAGATAGATACAAAAGGTCTGTTGAAATGACTGTGTCTGCAGTGAGAAAACAACCCACAGAAAACACTTTTTAATATCTATTATCAGAATTAATTGGCTCAAATGTTCAATTAGAGTTAAAACATAAAAGAAAACAAGTACAAAAGGTCTTTTGCTAAAGAGACCTACACTCCCTTAAGAGAGAGAGAGAGAGATGATGGGAACATTTTAAAGGTAATTCCGGATGACATGCATAGTCACCTTTTATCCTTTCCTTTGAATTACACATGAATGACCCAATTTAACAGAAAACTCACAGTCTCTCTTGAGACTAGCCAAGAGTCATGAAAATATTCTGAGGGGAAAGGTGTGTCATTATCCCCAGGCTGTGCTCACTAGACTGTAATTAGAAAGACAATTCTCTCTTTCACAGATGGGGCTTCTGGCCTCTTTCCAATCTATAGGGTTTGGATTACCATTTTCAGCCATCAGACTAGAATACATCACAGAAGAAACATTTGGTCCAGGGTGAGACCTGGAATTCTCCCAGAATTGCAGGTACTCTTCAGACTACAGAGATCACTTCCTCTGGAAGAAATGGCAACTTCAGAAGGCAGATTATATGCTAAGACATCACATCCCCATTGGTTTCCCTCCTGAAATCCTGCTCTCCCTGGGCACCACCCTAATCTCAAGAAAATGGGATCACAACTGTCAAACTTTTTATCAGCCCACTGATGTTCGAAGTTAGCAGTGGAAAAAATGCAATAAAATGCGAGAACTTCTCATTTGACGTCTCTCACTGCTCTGAGGATAAACCTGAAAATATAATTTCTGAGTATTGCAAACAACATGACAAACAAAAATAACACAAATATTTATTTTGTTACATCAGATTTGTAAATCACTCTCCGTATTTTAGAAACCTAAAACTGGGGTGCTGCTTCTACCAATTTCAGCATATCAAGTTCCTATTAAAGACCCAAGAACAGATCAAACAATTTTCTAGTTAAATGTCATGTTGGAAATGTCTTCGCTGAACTCTCTCCAAGGCTCAGAGTACCAGCAAGGCTTTTCCAGCAGAATCAATACCAAGGCCTCATCAGCTGCTACCAGGGTCATCACTCCTGATTTTATGGAGCAATTATACAATCCCATCCACAGCCCATTATGAAATTGCACCATATTTGTCAAAGGTGAAATGTTTGCATGCCTCATTAGCCTGTCCATAGTGCCTTAAGGTGGCATTGTGTTTGTGATATATTAAGGGACCTCTTTCTTGAACATGATCAGAATCAGGGAGGTGCTTGAAAGAGTTAATTTAAATTCAAATTTCAAGGCCAGAATAATCTATTTATATAATTTCAAAGAGTGTTCTATGTCAGCGATGAACAATTGTTCCCCAATTGCCAACAGGCACTCTCTGCTTGCATAGTGTACACTGCAAGAGAAGACAGTTAAATTTAGCAGCAAAATATACTTCTTGTTGTATCTTCCTCTTCCCACCTCCTCCAGCAACACGTTTCCAAGAAAAAAGACTGTTGGTGTGGGGCTGGAAAGAAAAACACAGATCTTATCAAACAATATTAGCCTTCTGGAGAACTAAAACAGTGTACAAAATCAATGTGCATTAAACAAAACAATAAGACCGCTAACAATAGAAATGAAGTATTCTTGATAATCCAGTTGTGAGACAAAATAGTAAGGAGTCCAGTAGCACCTTTAAGACTAACCAACTTTACTGCGGCATAAGCTTTCGAGAACCACAGTTCTCTTTGTCAATGCATCTGATGAAGAGAACTGTTGTTCTCGAAAGCTTATGCCACAGTAAAGTTGGTTAGTCTTAAAGGTGCTACTAGACTCCTTACTATTTTGCTACTACAGACTAACACGGCTAACTCTTCTGGCGGTTGTGATACAATATTCAAGAGTGTCCTGTACCAAAGAAAGCCCCCAATTAAAATCTCAGCCCTGAAAATACAAGATGGACCACAATTATCTCATTATTGTCCTTCTCTACTTCATTATCCAACTGGGAATTACAACATTGACCTAACACAGGATTGTTGTAAGGGTATGACATTCCCTCTTCCTTAAACAACAGAAATGGCACCAGAGGTATTTTTAAAATTCCAAAAATAACTAACTAGTTTATTTACTCCAGAGGGGGAAAGCCAGGTGAAATCAGGAGTTGCGAATTTCTGAGATAAATTCAACACAGATATTTCTCTGAGGTAAAGTCAGAACATGCACAGGCTTTAGTTGTTATTCTCTTCACAAATACTTAAAGGCCTATTTTTTGAAGCTTTGGTTCCCTTGTTTACCCCCAAGCACTCTAGTATACTTTCAGTATTCTCTTTCTCTTCTGGAGTTAGGAATGCTGGCACCCACATTCTAGTATCCCAATCCCCTTCTCTCCAAACACTAGCACTTTCCTTGAGTTGTTAACTGAATCTGAAGGTCTACAGGCAGCTTCCAACCACAGCTGACCAGGGATCTCTTCACTCTCCAGAGCTACCTCCCTGTTTGACTGGGTAAGGAAAATCTCCTCTCCTTAGAAGATCTATCCCATTTCTTTAGTTCGTTTGAGTGTCTGCATCCACTTCTCAAACCTCCTTGCCAACTTTCCCCAGTTCTCCTGCTGGCGTTGAAACTGCTGTCCCTTCCGTCTCCTCACTCTTCACATTGGATTCCTCTCTGCTAGGACTGAAAAAAGACCTTCCCCTTTCCAGCTCTTGCTACCCAATCAGATCCCCTGGAGTAGCCTGTCACTCAAACCTCTCTGATTCTGTGAGGGATTAACCCTTAACAGTCCTGCAGCTGTGTGTACACAGCTCATCCGGGGATGTGATGTACAATCCACAGCCACAGTCACATATATTAAAAATCCAAGATTGTGGGTGTGCAAGTTGCAGCTTGCCCTTTTAGTTCACTGCAATATCATTTGTAAGCAAAGACAGGAGTCACAATTGATCACCCTGCAGCATACCTTACAATACAGCCACATTTCCCCTACTGGCTACCTACTATAGCTACAGGCATTTCTGGATAGATCTTTGGGTTTGAATAGAAGCTGTTGCTTTGCGTCATTTCTGTTTGTCTGTTATTTCTTCATTTTAAACATTATTACTATAGGCTGGGAGTTTCAAGGTAAATATTGAAGGGGAGAACTATTCAATCCACTGTGAAAGAGATTCCCTGATTGGCTATGCTGCAGGAGAATACGGCTGAACTCTATATACGTAGAAAAACTGTTGTCTGGGAGATATCTAGATTGAACCGACATGCTAATTTCCTAAATGCAGGGAGGTTGGTTGTTTGCTTGTTTGTCTGTGGGAGAGCATTCAAAAATAAAACACGCCTTCCGTTGTTGCAGCCAAGAGAAACAGTCAGGGTAAGTTCAGCCTCTTGAACGTATAAAGTAATCCTCTGACTCAAGAAAGTAGAGATCACTTTTGTAAGCTACTGTCCAGCCTAAGTAAGATGCATTTAAAAACTAGTTTGGAATATCGACATTCTCTAGCTCATGTTCCTGTAGGGGAGCCTTCCTTTTGCTTCGAGAATCACATATTTAAAAGAACTTTCCAAAAACTTCAGTTAAAGCACAAACATCTATAACTCTGCAACTTAGCTAGATAAGGGGAGGGGTATAAGAAATTAATGGTACACTCAAGACTGGAATTTGCTGCTGTATAATAAGAAAGGCCCTGCTGGATCAGACTAATGGTTCATTTAGTTCAGCATCCTGTTTTAGTATTCTCCAAGCCCTTAATCATCTTGGTCACCCCTTTTGTACTTTTTCCAGCTCTGAAATACCCTTTAGAGATACAGCAACCAGGACTGTATGCAGTAGTCCAAATAAGGCTGCATCAAAGATCTATACAAGGGCAATACAAGACTGGTGATTTTATTTTCAATCTCTTTCCTAATAATCCCCATTTTGGAGCCTGCCTTTTTCATTACTGTCATCCACTGTTAACATTTTTATCAAACTATCCACTACAATAACTCAGATCTCTTTTCCTCTCAGAGTTTCTCTACACGAGACATCTTACACGAGAACGTTCAAGCAGAGGGAAACGCAATGTTAGCCAGGAAACATAGTTTTAAAAGCCAGAGTCTGAAGAAGCGAAAAGTTTCGATTCTTTTCGAGCCTCTTCTGGAATTTAAAAGGCAACAGTTAAATCACCACCACCATCATCATTGCTTGAAACTAACATTTATTGCAAGAAACCTTGATGGGAGATCTGTGAGGGTAGAGGTGTTGATTCAGGCTGAATATTTTACGGTCCTTTTCAAAGCTCCGCTTCAGAAAACTTCTTACAAAAGGGGGGATGGGGGGCATTTCTTTACAAAAATGGTGGGCACCTGTGAAAGGAGATTTTCCTTCCCCATACTCGATGCCACTTTTCTCTTCTGCCCAACACTGAGGATGTTTGTAAAGAAACAGCCCCCCCCATCCCATGACAGCTGACGTATGAAGAACATAAAGGAGTCTCTCCACACCCTTCAGTCTCTACCTTTTCTTGACCAACCCAAATGACTCAAAACAGTATCAAAATTTCTGAGTCCACCAGAACTGTTTATCAGGCTGGATGTTTCATAAATAAAAAAGTGGAGTGGGAGGGATCAGAAGTTTTGAGTTTAAGACACAGTCTTATTAGCATCCTGTGCAAAATGCTAAAATGGTACTAGTGTTGAGTTGTGCTCCTATCCATGTCACTTGGGTGCATTTTATAAATACATTTATGTCTTGTGTTCAGATCTCTCTGATATAGTTGACTATGGCTCCTCCTGCTTCTGGCATTCTAAAATCTTCAAGTTTTGAAATAATGTATTGGTCCTAAAATGTTATGAAAAGACAATTCATTCACTGGAACAGCTTCAATAAAGAGTGCTGTTTGTTGTTGAAATAAGTCTTCTACCTATTTATAGTACAAGTGAGAAGAATAACAGGAGAGCCTGAAGAATCATGTCTCAATGTGAGCCACAAAGCATTATTAGAAATACCTTACTTACAGGTATCTTCTTTCACCTACCATAAGTATTCCAAAACACTTGTATGCTATAAAACTCTCTCTTTTGACAGTGTACTGGTTTTAAAGCACAAAAACATGAAAGAAGATCCAGGCTTCTACTAGCAGGAGTTCTGAAATCTATTTATAAGAATACAATGAGACTCCAAGTCAGCTGGAAAGATTCCTCACCACCATTTCTGACTGCAAGACACCAATTTCATTGGTTTTCCTGAGACAGTCTGACTGTTGGCAGCGATAGAGAGTTAATATAATATAAAGTCAATACCCTTCCTAGAAAAGAATGTCCTTGGCTTATGGAGCATAAGTCGTCACA
This sequence comes from Eublepharis macularius, assembly GCF_028583425.1. NCBI lineage: Eukaryota > Metazoa > Chordata > Lepidosauria > Squamata > Eublepharidae > Eublepharis > Eublepharis macularius. Next base: position 34,378,500 of record NC_072799.1, on the reverse strand, counting down.
GAAGAAACAATTTAAGGATTGTTAAAATTAAAGCCTGTGGAGCGATGAATCATTTTTAACATGCTTCCAACTATCAGGAAATTTTTTGGCTTTGAAGGGAAGAGGGAAAACTGACCTCAGGGGACTTGTGTCAGTTATACAGTCTGGGACTTACAGTGGCAGCTAAAGAGAATATCTGTGCCAAAAATGAGAAGAAGCCAGGCTGCTCTGTGCCAAGCTCCAACGAGTGCTAACAATGCCTTTTATTGCACATCTTGTTGAAATGTAAAATAAAGCCCAACTCAGAGGCCGTTTGTGCAAGTGGAAAGCACGCTCCAACTTCGCCACAGTCAAGCAATCAGTCTTAAAATTAATATTTCAGGAAGCACTGATATAATTCAACATCATTAATAGTGTCATCCTAAGTATAGTTACACCTTTCTATGCCTACTCTAGTCAACGGACTTAGAAAATTCTACAAAAAAATCCACAAGGGGAAAGGTCTTCAAGACCAACAAAAGGAAAGGACAAGCCAAATAGACCGTTGTACTGCAAAAATATGTTCCTTTTATAAGTTTAAAGCATTGAATCTCATGTACAGGCAAAAATCATCAAAACCGTAATCGTGAGCATGCTTGAATTAATCAAAACACCAGGAGGGCGTCCAATATGGTGGACAAAACTCCCGGCGGGAGGATGGCAACGGGTTTGCCAGCTACGTTTACGCCCCGTTTCGCTGCAACACGCTTCTTCAAAAGCCTTCACTGTTTGACTTAAGACAGATATAAAATGGATCCATTTATTCAAAACCTTCATAAACTTCCATTTCACAATGCATTCTTCTTTATCTGTGAAAGTAGAGTCCTCCCGCCGGGAGTTTTGTCCACCATATTGGACGCCTTCCTGGCAGTTTGATTAATTCAAGCATGCTCACGATTACAGTTTTGATGATTTTTGCCTGTACATGAGAATCAATACTTTAAACTTATAAAAGGAACATATTTTTGCAGTACAACGGTCTATTTGGCTTGTCCTTCCCTTTCGTTTAGAAAATTCTACAGCCAACTATCCCAGCCATGGGGTTGAAAAATATTTTGATTTTCCCATACAGCTTCGATTAAACTAGAACAATGACTTATTAATCATGCTTCTCTTAGTGAGAGGGCATGTTTATAAAGGTAAATTTTAGGATCATTACACAAAAAAAACAAATTATTTTGCATGTTTCAAATATCATATAGATCTGCTTATTTTTACATAGTAAGAACATATAAATACACAACCACATCAGAAAGATCCATGCAGAATACAAACATATGGTTCACTAACCACAATGCCAAAGAATGTATATGGCCTGGGTTGGACCCAACCAGCTTTTCCACTGGAGAAAAGGGGGTGAGAGAGGTTCCCTTTGACCACCAAAAAGGTCTATGGGGATCAAGGGATGCAAATGGACAAAAGCCATGTGAAACAGGGGCTATAGTTAAGGAGATGCTGGTTCCCTCTCTCCTCATTTTCTCCCATTGCTGGATGAAAGCCGGAAGGGTTGCAACTAAAATGGGAAAATACCCACTACCACCTGGAGTGGAGGATGGTAATCTTACCTAATAAAGAAGATTTTGGCCAAGACTGAGCAAAAGAGCTGGATGGATGGATCGAATCCTTTGTGTTTCATGATTATGTGCCTACAGAGTCAAATGATCCAAGCAAACAACCACGTGAAATCTGCTTGTTCTGTTTTCAGTAAGTGCCAATCTCTCAATTAACATCTCTAGTTTCAGGCTGGAAATAACAATTCTATTAAATGTCATTTGATCTTTAGTTGACTATTTCAAATGGATTAAATCCATTCATGGTAGGTGCAGAGTGGCCTGCTGCCACTCAGAGCAGTGGTGAGAAAAAATATATGTGAGAAGGGATCCCCCAGCATGCGGTTAGCAAACCTAGGGGACCAGCCTGCCTCCTGATACAGAATTTTATCCGTTAGGTCTACTGTTCAGTTACCATGGCCCTTTGTTTACTACGTTACAGTTGCTCTTTTCCATGTATATTTGTCCACTTTCTCCAATCAAAAACATTCCGATCAGATAGTGAACAGAACATTGTTATTAAACACATAAATCACAAAACTTTATCTTGACAGGAAGAAGTTGCCTTCCATTAAAAAAAGTACATTAGCTGCTGCTTCTTTTTCTCACTGTGGACTTCTTAAATTGTGAAATTCTGAACTCTCTATATGGGGGTATGATATTTCGCATTAAGGAAGTTTGCGGATTTTATTTCTGCTTGTTAATGTAGGGCTTTTAAAATATTTGTTACTGTGCGTTTAAATGCAGGCCTCTGAGGAAAGAAGGGGGCTGAAAAGGTTAATGGAGTGTGATATGATTGGATGGTACCCTATGGGGTGGAGTGAACTACAGTTTTTAGTCAGAGAGCTGAGGGAATAGGTTTTCAGTCAGTCTTTTGGTGTCTCAAAGAAAAGATTCTGGCTAAATCAGGCAAAGGGATTTCATTCTGGCAAACTGGGTGTGCGCCTGGATCAGTCTGTGTATATCTGAGAGAGAGATTGTTCTATCTAGGTCAGGCAAGCTGTGTGGAATCTGTCTGTGTGGAATGCTGGGCCAATCAGATCTGTGTGGAAAATTAGTCTTTGTGACTGAGTCTGTGAATGGATAGACAGGACTGGCTCCAGCACTCCTCTACTGAGAGTCAGCCAATGGGAGCGGGTAGAATGCTGGGCTAAGCAGAGTTAGAGTCTGTTGGAGGAAAAAGGAGATTCTGGGAGAGATTGAGGGGGAGAATAGTTTGAGACACTGCTAAGAGAGGCAGCAGAAAGGTAGCTGGCTGTTAATCTTAGGGTTGCCAGGCTGGCTGTTATTAGCTGGCTGTTAATCGTAGGGTTGCCAGGTTCCTATACCCAACTGCTGGGAGTGGGGGGACTTGGCACTTACCTTGTGCCAGCAGCAAGGTCCTGTTCATGAGCATGCTCCAGCGCCTGCATGATGACATCACTGCCAAAAGTAATGTCGTTGTGCCAGCCACGGGAGCACTCCCACGTTCTGTGTGGGGCCGATTCGGCCTGTTTGGAGCCCAAATCGGCCCTAAACAAAGCACAAAAACACTCCTGCAGGCGGTGCAATGACATCACTTCTGGAAGTGACACTGCTGTACCTGTTGGGAGCGCACGCACAGCACACGTTCCTGAGGTGACTGCCAGTGGCAGGATACCTCCAGGAGCTTGCCACCTTGCCTTGACCACTGGCAAGATAGCAAACCCCCTGGAGTTTGCCCGCCATCAGTGGGCACCTGGGAACCCTAGTTAATCTGTTCTCTTATATTGAAACCTGGTGTCATGAGTCAGCCTTGCCCTGTGTTCAGTGAAGAGTCATCAGGCGAAGAGCTGCCTGCAGTTCACACCCACACTGACCCAACTGCAGCTGACCATGAGTTTGATGAACAGCAATTGCCAGCTAATCAATCAGCAGAGCCTTCAGCTGTAACAGGCTCAGCTGCAGAAGGCCACTCCTCCCCTCCCTCTTTGCTGACACCCTTGCAGCACAGGCACTGTCAGAGAGGGGTAGAGCTGCAAGAATTCAGGAAGAGTGCAGGACTCATGAGTCAGTGGCAACAGTCAAACGACCAGGATGAGTGAGTGAGGTCAGAATGTCTATCTAGTAAGTGGCTGACAGTTTAGCTCATTAAGACTTTGCTATAAAAACGGCTGGAAGGAGCAGCAGTTTGTGGAAGCAACTAGTATACTATGGCTGTGCCAGTGGCCGGGCTGTTGCTCAAACTCTGACCTTGACCCTTTGCTTCTCTGGAACGCTGACCCTTGGACTGAACCTGACTTGTGGCTTCTTTGGAACTCTGACCCTGGCACTGGACCTGACTTGTGGCTTCTCTGGAACTCTGACCTTGGACTGGATTCTGTTTATTCTTTGCTCCCTGGTGGTGACTGGCCCCTGCACTCTGGCCCCTGGCGGACTATGCCAGTACACTTGCCCTATTTAACTCCAGTATGGTTTTTAGTTTAAAATCTGTTCACTCCTATGTTCCTTCTTGTAAATAAAGTTTATTTTTGTTTTGCTTAACCTGACTGGCCTGAAGTTGTTAGCTGAGGGGAAATAAGACACACACACACACACAAATGCTCTGGTCACATTAAATTAGCCTAGTCTAAAAGATGGCAGTGTATATATAAGAGAAATAACTTCTGAGTTCCCTTTACCCCAATAAACCTGGGCTATAGCTGGGTGAAGGGGGGATACACACAGGAAATAGGCTGCCTGTCTGGGGGAACCTCTGGAAGAGGAGAGAGGGGACCCTGGAGGATTTGGTCAAGGCTCTCTGCCTGCTGCAGTGGAGGCTAGACAGGTGGCCTGCGGCTATGGACTCCCAGCCTTTACTTGCATGGACGGTAAAGGGATGGAAAGGCTTGTGTGTCTGTGTGGTGGAGTTCACCCACCCACTTGTTCCGCCATAATACCTTTATGAAAATATAATTATTTTTGAAACTGCCAAGCTTAAGAACTATTCTGAAATCAACACACTTATCAAAACTCTGCAACTATCACGCTTATATTCTTATCCTATTATATAAAAGGCAAGCTGTACTCGTGACGACTCATTTTTTATCCTCACGCAGGCGCATTGCTAACAACTCTGGCCTCAGGGCTGCTGCAAAACGCATGCTTGCTGCCGGAAGGGGGCCTGCTGAATTAATGGCCTAAGCACACCTCCCTGTGCCTCCCCTCAGTGCCCTCCCGGTCTGGCCTCCAGGCTGTTACAAACCACCTGCTTGACTCTGGGAGGAGAGCAGAATACAAATATGAAAAAATAAAAAAATACCAACAATGGTTTTCTAGAGTCTATTGTATTTTTTTCACACAACAGGCTTTGTTGCTAGTAAATAATACTTGATTAAGAAAAAATCCGTTTTTTACCTCACAACCACGCTCTACAAGCTATTCTCTTCTAGCCTCCTGATTGTACCATGTGAATCAGTTCACAGATACGTAAATCGGAAGCATTCCTGTGTTGCTAAAAGCGAAGAAGAAATGTATTTATTTATTTAGATAGTTATACCTTGCTTTTCTCCCCAATTGGCAGCTTGCAACATCATTCTCCCCTCCTCCATTTTATCCTCATAACAACAACACTAGCTGACTATGGGCCAGTCATTCTCTTTCAGCCTAAGCTACACAGGACTGTTGACTGGTTGAGGTACAGTTGACTGGTTTACTGTACAAAGGCATGGGAACAGTAATGTGTAAAAGCTGCAACTGACAGTTCTGGTGACTATAGACTCATTAAGGGCTGCTGGAGAGAAACTGAGAAAAGGTGTGGTTACTTAGGTGTTCTTTCATTCAGCATGCGTCCACCTCACTCTGTCACTGTTAGTGCTGCCCCCCCCTCCAAATATCTACTATTGTAAATTTGCCAGCTGAGGAAGACAGCAACCTTGTTGAGATAGCAACTTGTATTAGGGACTTGCATTGAAACTCTGTTTCCAGTAGGATTGCCATTGCCTGGATATCTCCAGAATTACAGTTGATCTCCAGACAACAGAGATCAGTTCCCCTGGAGAAAATGGCTTCTTTGGAAGGTGAATTTCATGGCACTAAGATCCTTCCCCAGCCTCTGACCCAAATCTCCAATACTTTCTCAACCCAGAGTTGGCAACCTAGTTTCCAGTTACTGTTTGTTGCAGTCTTTGTACCCTGGCTCTTATTCCATACAGAAAAATACTCCCATGAATGGTTGGCCTGCAGTTGCAATAGGTAAAGTGGAGTGCTTAGAGTCCCAAAAATATGACACACATGCATGGTGGAACTTTAAGGATGTTGACCAACTAGACTTCCCCTAACACACAGAGCCACTTACCCTTACAGAGTGCATACTTACCTCTTCCGTGGGAAATATTGTGACACTAGTTGAGCAATACAATGTTGTTAAAACCAATACAGATTCCTCAAAAGTTTTCTTGGGTTGGTAAGTGGTGGGAGAATGGAGCATATGAAAGAGTCCTTCTTTGAATTTTAACTCCTCCCTTATTTACCTGTGTGTGATGTCTTGTCTTTGCAGTCCCAGCTGCTGGAATACAGTTGAAGTTATTGGGGGGCAGGGTGTTTGGATTCATGTGGCAGAGTACCTGAAAGAGTTCTGAGGAGATATATATTAACCAAGTAGAAAATGCATATTGTTGTTAGCCTTGGGGTTTTGCTCAAAAAGCTCCTTCCAATTTATGTGCCCCTAGTTTTAGATATGAGAACACAATGATGTAGCCCCATTCCACAAAGCATGATCAAGCACACTGAAACATGGGTTGATGGTTTAACATACTCCTGATGTGTGCCATGTAGCATCTGTGGTTGTGGGAGCAGAGAAGATGTGTGGCAAGTGGAGCGCTCTCTACTGACTTCCACATAGATATTTTTGTTGGTATAATGTTATGCTATTTCAGGAGGTGGGAACAAGCTCCTGAGGAACAGAGTTCCTCCTAAGCTCCTGCACCGTCAGTCTTCCCTCACTTTAAGTACTTTCCCCCTTTTGCTTAACAATGCACACATTCCACTAGCAAAAACTTCTTCCAGTACAAAGGTGTTGTTACTCTATATAAATGCACTACATATGTTATTTTCAGGCTCTCTCAGCACAAGAGTAAGGGAAGGGTAAGAGCAATCCTATCCCCATCTAACGCTTGTAACTCAGGGATAATAGCTGAGCAATTTCAAAATTATTCATGCATGACAGATCAGATTCTTGTGGCTAATCTTCCATCACTTCAGATAAAGAAATGACAGCTAGTAAAAATTCTTCTTTGTAAACAACCTACTGACAGGGTTCCCAAGAAAATGTTAATGCAGAATTAAATAAGTTTTACCTTTCCAATCCTGTATAACTGTGTTCTAGAAGAAAACAAGATTATCTATTACAAGTCAGTAGCAGAGTAAGTCCCCAAACCGTTGCTATATTGTTTTCTACTCAAAGGATTTCTTTTGGCTTGCAAGTGCTTGCTATTTCCCCAACTGCATGAATATTCATAGCTTCAACAGTGGCAAGAATTCACTTGCACTTCATTGCATGCATGCACAGTATTATCATTGCATGTATGCACAGTATTGGATGAAAAAAGAATAAAAGAATACATAAAGTAGTTTAAAAATAGCTCTCGAAATAATTTTAACAGAAACATTTAAAGTGGATTCAATTTGCCTATGGATATGTGGTACTTTATACGGATTTTGTCCTTCATTATGGCACTCAGGTGAGCATTTCTGGCATCATTTTTTGAGCAATGATCCCGTGAGAGATTTCCAATTCCTAGCGATAACCAAACAAGCAGAGGCAAACAATATCAAAACCAGAGATTTAGTATTTTTATCAAGCAGAGAATCAGCTCAGAAATCTAATAACAAACATTCCGGGGAATACGGCAATGAAAGACCCACCATGTTGGATATCTCCTTATGAACCGCCTTCCAAAAATCCTGAACCAGATGGCATTCCCACCACATATGCAGAGCCGTGCCTTCCTGCTTACAAGTTCTCCAACATAATGGGCTCAAAGACCTGTTCATCCGGCTCAATTTGTGTGGTGTTAAATACCAGTTGGACAACAACTTGTAAAATTGGAGTTTAATGTTCCAGCAATGGGATTTGTTGGAGGGGGAATTTCATTATCTGTTTCCAATCAGATTCCGAAAAGGCCAGTTTTAAGGAGTCAGACCACATTTTTTGGTATGGTAAAGGATCCTTATGTATTGCCATTAGTAAAAGTTTATAAAAGGTGGAAATCATGCCCCGTTTACCATAATTCCCATTCCAAATTATTTCCTCAAATGGGGTTAGTGGCTGAAGCAAATCCTTGGACCTGATCAGACTAGTGATCAGGTGTTTTAACTAAAGATATCTAAACCAGGAAATCTTATTTCCAAATCTTTCCTCCAGTGTGGATTTATTTAGGATTGCCCCATCTTTAATCCAATTAATAATCATCGACAAACCAGAGTATCTCCATTCCTTAAATTCATTTAAATCCTTTCCTGGTGGAAACCAGTCTTGATTAATGAAGGATGTTAAAGGAGAAATACCTGGAGCTAAGAATTTCCTATATTTGTCCCAGGTTTTAAGCATGTTGTCTAATAGGAGATTGGAAGAAATCAAAGCAGGCCTGTTTTTAGCAGGGGACCAGATGGTCACTGATAACGAAAATGGTGAGGAGAAAAAATTTTCTACAGAGATCCAGGCTTCCATTGTGTTTAATTTTAAAACTTGAATCAATGGAGCCTGACAGGTCTGGGACATTCAGACGACCTAAACTTGAGGGCTGATGTAGTGTCTGAAGCCCAACTCTCGGTTTGTGACGAGACCAACTAAACTCATTAAGAGCCCTTTGCCAAAGCTGTATTTTCTTTGGGGGTATGTTAACTGGGAGGGAACAGAACAGAAACATGAATTTAGGGAGAGGAAAAGATTTAACCAATGAGATCCTATCTAACCATGAATAACGTTGTTTTTTCCATTTAGAAAAAAGGATCAACACAGATTTTAAAAGTTCATCAAAATTTACCCAGATAACATCATTCATGTGTACAGGGATATATACTCCTGGGTATCTCATCATCTTAGTAACCCACTTGAATGCAAATCATGTTCGTAACTTGACTACTAAACTAGGGGTCAGGTTAATGGGAAACAGCTATGATTTCAATTGATTAACTGCTAAACCTGAAATTGAACTAAACAAATGTAAGATGTGTGAGATTACTTCTAAAGAGTCAACTGGTGAGGAAGTAAAAATCAGAATGTCGTTGGTGTAAAGCGAGACCTTATGTTCATAGTCCCCCACTTGAATGCAGTGGATCTGAGAATTCTGCCTAAAGGCTTCTACCACCGGCTCTACAGCAAAGAACAAAAATTAGAGAACAAATAGTTACTAACATCACTGAGTTAGAACAGGAACATAAATTAAAAGGAGGGAAGAAAATCTATCAAAAATTGTTAGCCTAATGTAAATTGCTTGATATCTTTGATTCACAATGGGTTCAAAAACAGCTCATTCTTACTAAACAAAAATACTAGAACCGTTCTCCAAAGTCTTTAAAGCTTTTGGACTGGAGAGCTAAGAAGGAGAAGGAATCCCGCCATATCCAGGGCTTGTTAGATTCAAAGAAAGAAATATTGGTTCGCTAGAAAAGAAAGACTTTACTGAATTTAACGCATCTGAATGACAAGTGGTATGCAGCCTCAAAGTAAAGAGCATTATGTTTAATTAGAAGTGATTTAAACATATCAAAGTTGCTATTAGGACAATGGTAGGTCCTCGGTGAACTACTGTCTGTGTCCAGGCCAGAGCTGTGGCATGGCACAGACAAAGCCGTCAGTAAGGCGACGCTGACCAGCCCCCTTTCATGGTACCCCTCTTCCCAACCAAGTTTCCCAGGGGATCTCACCAGGCCCCTGCAGATACGCAAGGGAGCCTGACACCCAGGAACACTCCAGAAGCCTTGAGGCCTTTGCTGAGATGAGTGGCAGCCAGGAGAGCTCCCGCAGCAGCAAAGTGCTGCCACCAGGGTAAGTGGTGGCCCGAAGAGCCACGCTTGCTGGCAGAAGAAGAGCAGGGCGTGGCAATGCCTGGGCACGACAACATCAACTGGCACCAAAAGGAAGGAGCAGCAGCATCCCACAGCAGATAGAGGGAGCTTATTCCTGCTGCCAGCAACAAGGTAGCTGTAGCCTCAGCTCTGGCTTCTGCTCTGACAGGCAGAGGCAGGGACAGTAGCCCTAACAAGGGGAGGGGCTGGGCCAGGTGGAAGACCATCCAGAGGGGACAAGGAAAGGGCTGGGACAAGGCTGTGGAGCAGCCTCTAGCCCAAGTGTTGTGCCTCACCCTTGGGGTGGGCATGTGGTGTGGGGCTTGGGTATTCCCCAGGCAGTGAGGGAGATAAAAGGACGGCTCAGGAGGAGAGCGGAGGACTGATGTGAAGCTAAGAGCAGCCTCCCGGGCAGGAAGGCAGGCTTTTCAGGAGAGAAGGAACCCCAACATCTCCCTAGCCCACATCTAAGGCCAAAAGGGGGGGCTCTTTGAGGATGACAGCAGCCGGCAGGCAGCCATACAGGTTGGGAAGTGCCCCAAGATGCAGCAAACCATAGTGCCACAGCGGAAAGTCAGGTAGCAGTGCCCCCAGGTGGGCTTCCCTACCTGATAAATACAACTCTCTGTTTTGCTGATTTTCATGTGAATGAACCTTCAAAAACGTTTCAGGCATGCTCATTTCCCCTATGCTCCCCCTAACCAGTTCCTGGCATGTTAATAAGCTAGCCCTACTTTTTTGTAGCAAACCAAAATTTGCCATTACAGCTGAAGCAAAAAAAGTGTGAATCCATTTGTCTTGCAAACCAAAATTCTAATCATTGGGAGAGGGGTAGTTTCCCTCAGTTTAAAATCCTAGTTTGTAGCACAGGTGCAAATCATAGCTCACCACAAAAAGAACAGCCAAATAATTACATAGCTTGCCTTGCACAAGAGCAGCAGGAAGGAGGGAGCAAGTAAGCCTGAAACTCCTTAAAAAGTCCGTTCATGTATCAACAATCTGAGAAGTGAGAACCGGTGTGCCTCTAGTGGTTAGATTACCACTGAAGTTCAAACTGGCACTCAGCCATGAAGATAACTGGGTGACTGTAGGTAAGTCACCCTCTGTCTACTTCACCTAGATATGCTTTTCTAAGTACCATAAATGAAGGCTGCGATAAAATGTGGCAGACAGATGAATCAAGCCTCAATTCCTTAGAGAAATACTTGATACTTTAAAGCCAGTTTTTCAAATATCAGCTGAAACAACATTGACTCAAGTTTAGAGATTCAGTGTTGTTTAGAAGTTAGAGTGGAGCCTCAGGCTCAAATCTCCACCATTACCACGGAAACTGAATGGGTGACCTTAGCAAAATCAGTCTCTCTTGGTTTAACAGGGTGGTTGTTGTGAAGATGAAATGGAGGAGGGGAGGATGATATCGTAAGCCACTCTGGGTCCCCCATGTTGAGAAAAGTGGCTTATAAATATCTGTATAAAGAAATGAATAATAAACATCTTCGGGTTTTTTTTTAAACAATCCAAATATGAATCACAGCAATCAGTGTTTTCATGCTTCCTGTGTCTTTTAAAAGCCTTTCCCTGATTAAACAAGATGGAAGACATGGATCCTGATCAGCACAATGAAGCTTAAAAATCGTTGTATAATTTTAAGATCTATCCACGTAACAGCTATGGCCCCAGTCCAGATGATCACACAGTGAGCTCCAGATATGAAGCCCCCTCTAAACACATCAGCATTAAAAGACCTTTTCCTGATCAATCCAAGAGTCAAAGCCATCCTGTTTCTCACAGTTGCCATCTAGATACTGCTGGGAAGCCCAGCCCACAACATAGCATGAAGACAATACTCTCCCTTCATCTTTTCCAATGCCTTTACACACACCATTTAGCCACAACATTTAATAACCACTGAAAGACCTAACATCTATTTAGTGAACCCACATTTCATATTTAAATCCATCTAAGCCAGTGGCATCCAACCAACTTTTAAAACGTATCCCACATATGAGCAGCTAGTATACAACAGCACAGAGCTCAACAAAATGTGAAATGATACATAAATGTCAAGACGAGGCAAAAACCCATCACATGAGCCATACAGCTTTCTATTCTTCTTCAAAGGCTTTTTAAAATATTCTAATTCTAAAAGCCACTAATGAGAGATTCCAACTAAAATTAACAACGTTCTCTTGAGGAATTTATAGTTTTAGCATTACGTTCACACAAATGAGAAATTAATGGCAAGAAACAGCAATGAACAATGGAGAAGAAAATTAAATTGAAACAGAAAAATCATGATTCACCAGGAGAAAAATATGAATATCCCATCCCTTGATTTAGTAGCTGCCCAACAGATAACTTTAAGAGATGACTGACTCTTTTCGTGGTAGTAGGGTTTACTATGGTGAAAAACCAAGGAGTATAAAAGGAAACTAAGCTACTGTAAACACACAATGAATACACACCAGTAACCATACACCCTTGATAAGCTAAAGAAATGTTTGCAGTTACACTTCATATCATTACAATCCATATTGCCTGCAGAATGACATGAGGTACACACAGGGTTACAGAAACATAATTGCAACAATTATGTTTTTATGCAACAATTATGCAACAGACCTTTTGTTTTCACCAGTTTGCTGTTGACCTTTGTTATTTTTCCAATTGAATACTGTTTACTTATGTTTTAGAACTGAATTTAAAGCTTCAGATCTCTGTTGTACATTTTTAGGATTTTTAGGATTGGTGCCCGCCCCCCACACAATATAGCACAGGAAAATCTGAGTGAAGCAGATTAATATAACAACCGTTAGCATAAGAAACATTCTGTTTGCATAAGAATTGCAATTCATACGGAGAATTCTCAATTGGGAAAAAAAATTTGAATATGAGAGGGCACCATGGCAGGGGTTCATCATCAAAAGTCAGAGAAAGAAGGTTGAGCAATGACCCCGCAGGCCAGTTTCTATGAGAAAACAGAGATTCTTCTTTTTATCTTATCATGAGGAGAAAAAACACCTACATTAAGCAGTGAAATCAGCTCAGGCCTAGTATTTGCTTTGGCAGAGCTACTGGGAATGACTTCTGTCAAACAAAATCAGTTGAACAAATCTTCCTGCTTTCTAAATTCACTGCTTATTTATTAGGCACATTTTCTTGCTTGTGAACCCTCTTGTTTGATAGCAGCTTCAGACTAAAAACATTTTTATGTAGCCTCAAATGATTGCTGCAACCATCATTTGCCAGCTCCCTTCTCCTACAACAGACCTCCAACCTCCTATCACATTGTTTCTGGATATCCCCAGCAGCTGCATTTGGGGGGAAATTTTGGAGTACAGCTGGAGGGTGGGTTGAGGAAGTCCTCTTCCACTGGAGGGTTGAGGAAGTCCTCTTCCACTGATGGGAACCTTTTCCCCTCAGTGGAAATTTAGTTAAAGATCCAAATCATAGTTTGAATAGTTTTAAACTCCCTTTAAATTGTTTTTGTGTCATAGATATGTTGAGGAACACCTTGAAGAAACCTAAATATGACTGAAAGGCAACACACAGATTAATTAACTGAATAAACAAGCCAGTAAATTTCTATTCAGTTATGCCATTTGGATAATTTACACAATAGATAATCGCAGTAAGAGGTGGACTGACCATTTATAGAGAACATTCCTGGTGAGCCACTGGAAGCCAGGCGTAAGTAGAGCCAAGCCCTAGAAGCCCTGGCAGCATCACAACGGTCATTTGGCTTGGATCCTTCAACAGCAATTACTGGTGCTAGCTCACCAGTTTTCTCCTCCTGTCCTGTCTCTGCCAATATCATGAGTGCTGATGGCTGGGTTCACTCCTGGGTCATTTTAACTTTCCAGTCCACCACTGATCACAACATTTGCAGAGTAGTTTCTTTATTCATATAATGTTGCCTGGAACCCCCTCCCAGAACTTGGACATGGACCTTATGTGGACTGTGCACAACTTGGCACTAAGGCCAATCCTATGCATGGAAAAGAAACTTTGTGGGACCGGCAGGGCACCCCCCTAGTCAGTGCCCACAACCAACCCTCCCTGGGACCACTCTGGAGAAGCTACTCTGCACCCAGATCAATGTGCCTGCTTGCCGAAATGCCAGCCACTGCTGAGATCCCTACTGGAACCAGGACCAGTAGTGGGCCAAGGAGAGGCCATGTTCCAGAAACAGTTTAAAAGGAAAACAAAAGGACAACTATTTTCCTGTTGGAGCCATAACACGCCAGCCCCCATCACAAACCACTCGCTAGGTGTGCCTCTCGGCATGTAGGTGTTATTGTCCATCCAAAGACAAAAGACATGAAGCAAGACACCCCTGGACTCCATTAATCTCGTATCAAGATAATTGCTCCAACCCATCAAGACATGGACTATCAGAAAATCCAATAATTCCCCACCTGTTCTTCCTCCTTGCACTTTTGTCCCTTCAGAGGTGTCACAAAAACAAACATTAGATTCCAAAGTGTGTACCCCGGAATCCTTATGTCCCGCTAAAACAGCACATCAATTACTTTTGTTAAATTGCCTGAGAACCACTTACAAGGCGTGAAACCCACCCCTGGTCTTGCCTCGGGATAGAAATTGGCTATTTAGGACAACCCTTTCTGGTCACTAGTCAGATGCTCAGACCCCTCGAGATCTCACTCCCACTCCGTCCCACCTCATGTAGTGTTGGTCACTCTACTAGGCATTCTGCTCCTCGCTGCCAAATCTCTGCGTCTCAATGAACAGGTAACGTATTGCCTACCAACGATCTTGTCTGCTAATGCAACTGTCCCTATACTCTTTCCACCCTTGGATTTCCTAGTTCTGTACTGAATGTGCGTGTGATTCTTAGACCCTGTATACTTGATAGTTCTTAAGTAAAAGCCTTGATTCATTTTGAAGTATTAGTCTCCTCCGTTTTGTGTGCTCCAGAAACTCTGATCCTGGTATACACAGGTTATGATCCCATAGTATATGCCCATTGCCCATTTAATCCCCCCATCTTTGAGGCAATTTGATTAACAATAATAGTAGTCTAATAACATATGTATTCATTAAATTAGAAGGGGTCATTGGCCAAACTTGTATGTCTCTGATCCATGTTGAAAATCTTGCTTCCCCCCTACTCTGTACAACCCTCCAGGGTCTAGGGTATTTCCTTGTCCTTCCGAAAAGCAAGGATCCTTGAGCTTACCTAATCCATTTTCCAGTGGTTTCTTGGATAGCTGCATTCTCTCTGATTGTGCGAAGACGTTTACAATCTTTTAAATGTGCGGGAGATTGCAGTTTCATATTTGGTGTGATTCTGTTGCTTTTATTTGGGGCGAGGGGATTGTATTCCAACCACTAGTGTTACTATATTGCCCTGATTCTAGGCCTACCTGCTGTTTTCCAATTATCTAAAAAGTAGTTGTCTAATTCTAAAAGATCCAGGGGAACTATAGAGGCAGTATTCTGCCCAAGCAAGTCTGCTATTGCCTTTCACATCTCTATTATGCATAATCTGTAATTGACGAATTAAAAAAAATATTAATATGCAAGAATATAATGAGCAAGAATATGAAGTGAGTTTACATTCCTCTACACTGGAAACATCTAGTCAATTACTTCATAATGATTACATAATACTTTCTGAAATCATTTCAAATTATTTTATTTGCAAGCCTTTTGTGGCACTGATTATTTATGCCATGCTGGTCTGAATTGTGAGACTTCGTCTGGGAAACTCACTTGTCAAGACTTTTGCATCGTAACTGGGGATCACAGATTTGTAACATTTTTCTTTTGTTGTTTTAAATTAATATTGACTCTAAAGAACTGGGGGTTTTTTCCTGACAAAACATCAGGGTTATGAAAGTTCAACCCTAAGATTCAAACGCTGTTAACTGGCATTGCAGGAGTGGAGATTGATAAAATTTTTGCATGTGATCACATTGCTCTCCAAGCAGCTTTTACTGTTTACAAACCAAGTTCCAAATTACATAAAGGCCTTTCTAAATACGTGCTTCTTGTAATACAGACATTACAAACATGAAGATGTGAAATGAGAACACTTTTGTTTACAAAAGTTGTATCACCTATGGCTGAATTCTCCCAAACATTTGCAGAAGGACTTTAATTTGAGAAGGGAACGCTTCTTCATGTAGGACTGCTATTTACCCAACCTGGCCAGGTAAATATCTGCATAAAGCCCCAACCTCCCAACTTAGAGAGATCGTGGAGTGGGAGAAATAATGTCTACCATGAGAAGGACACTCTATGAATTCCTCCCCCTAATCTCTACAAGATCACAGATATGGAAGGCAGGCTACAGCAGTACCCTTCAGCCATTCATCCTTAAAGACACGAGTACAGTGGGCCCACCAGGTCCAGAAGAGCTACAGAGAAGAGGAGCTGGAGGAGAAAAAGAGTCTCCTCTTGGTCCTTTTTAAGGCCTTCCCAATGGGTAGTGCACCTCCAGAGCAGCAGTGGTGAGGATGGACTGGGTGGACGGTTGCATATTCTGCCAGCTGCCCTGGGCATCTTGCAAGTTCTCAGCTTGCAACAGCCCTGAAGAGGAAGCTGCAATCTCTATGCTGGAGAGCCTGGAAAGGGTGAACTGTCCAGCAGAAGTGTTCAACAGGTAGATAGGGAAGGGGTACGTGCCCAGCATAGTATGCTGAAGGGGTCGTGCCTTGGTCTCAGGGATAAAAGCCACCTCTGCACTTCTGTTGCCATCCTTGTCTGGGGGAGTGGGGAGCCAGGCAGATAGCCCAAGAAGCAGGGCAGCCAAGCCTAGGGATGTGCACTTCAAAAAGGTTCGGAATGGTTTTGGATCCAGATTTCAGGCAGGGAACTGAATATATTAGAGCACTAATATAAATACAAAGAAAGTCAACATTGATGTTGTGCTTCCTAGAATTTGCAATTTAGAGTCAACATATGCTTCATAAATCCACTTCAGAGCCTCTCAAACCTACCTTCGCTGTCATCTATCAGTGCAACACAGCCAATATTCATTCTCCTTTGCTTCCACTGATTTTTTCCCCTGTGGAACATTATGAGATGTCCTCCTTGTAAAAATTATGAGTGTATCCAAAGGTACCATTCTACATTCTCAAGAAAGGACTGCTCTATATCTCGCACTTAAACACTGCATAAGGAAAGTAAAACTAAACCCAAAACTCTTACTCTACTTATGTAAATCTTTGAATTTACCTATGTGTTAATACTAGTTTCACTCATCAGTATCTTTACAGTGTTCACCATAGCAAGAAAACAGGAAGTGTACCTATGATGGGCGTGAAATTTTGATTAGAACTATGGCCACTTTCGTACTTGTAGTTTAAAGCGCTATTTGAGGGCATTGCAATAGCGTTGGCTTGGCACCTGCTCCTTTCACACTGTTCCCAACAGTTTAATTTGGTCTCTTATGATTCCTTTCAGACCTTCCTCAAAGCCTCTGTTCAGTTTTGGGCTTTCGGGCCTTGTAGTGCACATCACCCTTTTTTTTTTAAATGTGGAACATGCCTAGTAACGTTTCAACATTACTACATCTTCTGACCAACAAGCCCCCTCCCCATGCCCACCCTTATGTCAACTGAGCCCCAGCTCAGCTGAAACACACCAAGCCGGGGCTCAGGTGGGACAACCACTCTCCTGCTCCGGGATGGGGCTGGGTACGAGTCTGCTTGCTCACCACCCACTCTGCAAAGGGAAGTCCTGCCTTAGCCCTAGGAACAGTGGGGTAGGGGTAGGTGGATGAAGGGTGGACATGGGACGCCTTGTCAGTCAGAAGATGTTGAAATGTTACTATGTATGCTCAAAGTTTTAAAAAAAGGTGATGTGCAAACGAAAGTCCTGCCTTACTACTGGGAACAGTGGGGTGACGGTGGGTGGTTGACAGGAGGATTGCATTGGAGAGGGGCTCCCCCAGTTGAGCTGCGGCGAGCCTGCTCCGCCTGCCCATGAGGGCTGCAGAGTGGCCAAAAAAAACGGCGGAAAAGGAGTTCAGAGAGCTGACTTGGGTGGGTGTGGTTAATTCCACACAAACCAATCAGCTCCCAGGGAAAAGGAGAGGCAGGGAAGCACTGCAAAAGTGTTCACACTGGCATTAATCGGGCCAGCCTCAACTGGGCAGCTGATTAAAAATTAAATTGCAGTATGTCTGCAGGGAGAAAAATCGGGGTAATGTGGACAAAGAGCAGCACCACATCCCATGACTAGCTTGCAAGTGTGAAACCCCTGCAAACATGGGACATGGAACAGGTATGGACACGCTTTAAAATCTGAGTGTGAAAAGTATCTACGAGTAGTAAGTGTGAAGCTTTGGCTTATAAATTAGTAATCTGTTCTGATAGGCCAATCCTACAAGCTTTCATAGAAGAGACAAAATGAATTTACAAACCAATATGCTATAAATAGAGAAAACTGATGGCTATCCTGTTCCATTTAAAATGTACAAAAATAAAGAACAGCCACATAAAACGTAACTTTTGTGGAGGTGATAAAAATTTTAAGACATTTTGATTTAGAATGTTTTTCCTTCAATCAAGGCAGTGGCTCACTTTTAATTTTGCTTTTGGAAGCCAATACTATACCCACATCCTCATTTTAGAATACAACATTCCATGGCCAATACTCACTGGATTGTATGAAATGTTCTTTTTTATATCTTTGATGATAGATATATACACATACTTACAGTGCAATCATATGCAGAGTTATGCCAGTCTAAGCAAATGCTGCTGATCACAGAGAAGAGCGTACATTCAGACACTTCCTCTGCACATTCATGCTGTGCAGATGACCTGCCAATCACATGGAGGTGGGGTGTTTGTGCCCACCATTTTTCCTGTACATTCAGTCAATGTGCGGGGGAGGGAGGGGGTTATCTGTACAGAGCTTCTATCTCCATCTAATGTGAAACCTGCTTATGTGAAGCAGCTCTCCTGCTTTTCAAGTGGGGAAAGTTTTGCAGAGTATTGTGAGAACGAAGCTGCAAATTAATGTATCCTATCAGAAAGTTT
Organism: Eublepharis macularius; assembly: GCF_028583425.1. NCBI lineage: Eukaryota > Metazoa > Chordata > Lepidosauria > Squamata > Eublepharidae > Eublepharis > Eublepharis macularius. Next base: position 34,359,911 of record NC_072799.1, on the reverse strand, counting down.
TAGTCTATTTAAAAAAAAGAAGGAAGTTTTAGTCAGACACTCTCACTACGGTAGATACATATTAAAATCCTAGAAGAACGTTATTATTCTTGAGGCAGAGATTTTCTCATTAACATTTGGACTATAAATGTTGCATACAGACCAGTACGTAGATTGCTATGACACTTACTTTGTGCACACCTAGAAATCAATCATGTATAGCAGGCAGCAGGATAACAGTCATAGTCTAAAACAACAGTCACCGAAAAACACCATTGCTCTTAATTTCTGTAGAAAGTCATACATTTCAGCTATGCAATGTCATATTAAAGAGAAGCTGATAATCAGTATATGCAGGCAAAACAATAGGGTGTGGTATTTGCAGTCTCAGAACACCACAAAATAAGAGAGAAAACTCGTTGAATACCACCAATACAAGAAATAATACAAGTCCTTTATCCTTCCACAAGATGGCACCCTTTGCTTTTAAATTTGCAACAAACACTGCAAGTCAATCATGTGAGTTAGTTATTTGTTGGTTTTGAAGTATGAGCTACAAAATGTTGATTGAATCAAGAATGGTAAAGAAATAAATTCAGAAAGGTGAATTGCAAAGTAAAGTTTTCCATAAAAAAATCTTACATACATGGGGATAATAGTATGGGAGAGAAAAAATTAGTGTGATAAGTATGAAAGCTCTTGAACCAACACCTCAATAATTAAAATAGGCTAAAATATAGAATGTGCAAGGGGTTACATAATCTGTGAATTTACCCCATGGCAACTGTGCCAGATTTCAAGTTAATAGTATTCTCCAAGCTTGGGTGCTCTTCCGTTGTTTTCAGCATCTGAAGGGGAAAGCCACCCATTTTGTACCTCTAAAATCAATTAACAAAATGGCATCTTTGTGACAGTGCACAAGTCCACTGAAAACAAGAAAATAGCATACCAGCCCTGGATAAAGTTTCCGACTCAAGAATTCTGACTCAAGATACCTGGGAAAATGCATGTCTTCCAAAGAAACCATAATATTGCAACAAGGCCAAACAGAGACAATTAGGGTGATATTTATGGAATAATATGGCTGCTGACTACGGATCCCAGGTTCCCCAGTGGGGACAGGGGATCCCCCACTCCCACCCTCTGCCTCCTGCCATCACTCACCTGGGCGGCGGGGTAGGGGAGTGGGGGAACAAGCCTCCCGGGCGTTGCCCCAGGAGTGCTTCCATGCTCTGCAGTGGACCGAGTTGGACCACAAACATGCGGCCCACTGTGAAGCACAGGAGCATTTCCTGGGCCCTGTGCAATGATGTCACTTCCTGGAAGTGATGTAATCATGCCACCCCAGGCACGCGCATGCTTCACAGTGGGCCAATTTGGGCCCCAAACATGCCAAGAAAGGTAAGAGCCAGCTCCTCCTGCCAGGAGGGTAAGGAGACTTGGCAATCTTACTGTTGACACTGTATATGCTCCATGGTTGTTTATAGATATTCAGTATTTGCCAAATTCTGATTTATTTATTGACACAGAAAATCTAAAGTAAAAAAGAGAGACTTTCACAAATGATAAATACTTTTTATTCATCTGATATTTTCTGAGATGAAATCTAAGACTTGCCTAACTTAATTACATGTTCCAGAAACTATTTTATGGAGGTTAAAAATTCAGGCTACAATCATATTCCTTTAATTTGCTGGAAATAATATGATACAGAGTTGCAACTTTAACTTGGTGACATTGAGAAAAAGTCACTGTCATATGTTTCTATTCATCAAGAAATGACTAATTTCTTTATTCCAAATAAAGCTGGAATTAATCTGAAGAGCATTCTACAGCTAAAATTTCTTCTTGCTGATGGAGACAGATTTTCTTTTTTCCACTATCTTTCATGTAATTAAAACAATATTTTACAAAACAAAGATAAGCATATAGTCTATTAGAAAAAAAACAATTAGCAGTTCCTTTTATTAAAAAAACTGATCATGTCCATTGACAGTAATCTCCTCTGTTGTTGACTGGCAAAAAGACAACAAAGATGATGAAATTTCCTTTAATATGTGGAGGGGCTGATCACGAAAGAAGGCATATTTTAATATTACAGCTGAAGGTCAAACAACATCCTTTCAGCAGTCAACACCTGCCAATATCGCAATTAAGACTCCTTTTTAAATAACTTTTGATCAATGGCGTCAACAGGATTGTGGATGAAAGGAGGAACAGTTTCCTGCTTTACTTGTTTACTGGATTACTGGCAGGCTGCCAAATCCTTGTTTACGGAATGGAACAACTGCAATCACTGGGCCACCCCCCAAAATATGCTTAGCTGTCATCAGATTGACCTTGAGGCAGAATTTTAGGAAACAAAAAGAATGACCTACACTTGTTTCAAAGAGTCAGTATTTATATTTATACATTTATTTATATTTATAGTTCCATCTACTCCCACAGTGTAGTCTCCAGATGTTGTACAGGGATACAATCTCATCGAAAAACACAGGTGACACTGCATCTTTTGATACAGCTTCACCCACATCTGTAAATGCCAGTCCTGTGAATTAAGGCAGATTAAGACATTATCGTCTTAATCAGGGTGGTGCCAACAAACCTGCATTTTGGTTTATCTTTCCCTACTACCTCCATTATGAGGCTGGGGCCAGATGCTGTCCACAAACAATCCCCCTTTCCACTTGGAGACCTCCTCTTTGTTTCTTTATATGAAAATATTCTTAATACCCTGAAGCACTCCCTTCTCCCTTCTGTCCGGTCAGCTAACTCATCTGAACTCTTCGCCTCCCTCTTTCCCTTTTTGTTTTTGACTCAACCTTCTTGCTCTATTATGGATACTAGAATCTACCCCAAGGTATGTGCTTCATTCAATTGGACACATTTTGACTATTAATATGCAATGACGGAGGGCTGTTATAGATGGATACCAATCTGTGAGAGGGTCTGCCCCTGTGGAGAAGGCCTGGGTGGAGACAAAAGAGAATGTTTTGCTTCACTGTAAATTCTATGTGGATATCCGAACAAACCTTATTTTTCCTTTTCTAGGTAGGCTGTCAGGCTGTTCCAACTTGGAACTTATCAGGAAACTGCTTTTAGGTGTTCTTAACCCACTGATTACTGTTTCCTGTGCTAGATTTCCCACTGCAGCGTGTAAGATTCGTAAGGAAATACTAAGAAGGATAACTGATTTTTAACAAATATTATCTATTTCCAAAGAATTTTATTTGTAAATTATGTATAAGCCATGTTTTATGTGCTGTAATTTTGTGTGTTTTATTTAAAGGAACAGTTTTGGATGTTCTGTGCTGGTCCTAGACCATATTAATAAATATTGCTATTGTTGTTATTGTCTATTAACATGTCTCTCTGAACACACATGGTAGCAAGGAAGCATTTATACTGAAGGTCTCTGCCTAGGCAGTGTACATCTATTTGCATGCTTGCAAGAGAGCATTCGGAGGCAGAATGAACAGGGTTCTGCTGATAAATGGTGCTTCATTCTGTGTGGGTGTGTGTAGGAGGCACTTCACTTAGGAATGAGAACAGCATGAAAACATTAATGCACATGCAAGATAAACAAGAAATATCAGCATTGGGCAAAAAGTCTCTTTTGCAGATGTAACCGATGTTCTCAAATCACTATTTCCTTCACCTTGTGCAGAATTAATTGCATTTTTATAAAGGGATTCATTGTAAATGTAGAAACATAAATCAAAAGATAAAGATCTCCGAGCAGAATACAAAACTGCTTCTTAACCTTTTTGGGATATCTGGAATTAAAATATTTGTTCTTTTTGCTAAGAGCCCAGGATTTTAGCATTCCTTATGAAGAAAGAAAGGTATTGTGATACTAGTTGACTGGGGCACATGTGTTACCCGCCCTACCTTGATTAATGACATGGATAACTAATTTACTTTCCCTTCTTAGCCTAGTTCACTGCTGCCTCTAACTGGACCATCAATCACAGCAGAAGCCTGGCTTCAAGCTCACCTCCAGATCTTGCGCCACTGAAACTCTGAAAACAGGGTTGCACCTACCTGTAACTGTTGTTCGTCGAATATCTTCTGTGCAGACACACATTGGGGGACTGTACATGCAAAGGCTGGCTGCAGATTTTTGTAGCTTTTAAAATCACAAAGGGGTGACTAGGCTGAGCACCTCCGATATTCCCTCAGTTCTCCTGAGCCGCTGGAGACAGAACATCTTTAAATAACACAGTGGGGTCGGAGGGAGGGAATGTGTGTCTGCAAAGAAGATACTTGACAAACAACAGTTACAGGTAGGTGCAACTCTGTTTTTGTCGTAGTCCTTCTTTGCAGTCCCACATTGGGAGTATAACAAGCTACTCACCAATAGAGCCAGGTGTGAGTGGTTAATGAAAATGTGGCTGTAGAACAGCTGTTCCCACTGTTGACTCTCTTCTGGCATTTGTATCCATATAATAATGTCTCATGAATGTGTCAGCAGATGACCAGGTGGCAGCTTGACAGATGTTGTGCAGAGGAATTCCACGAAGAAAAGCAGCAAATGTCTGGTCAAATGTCTGGTCAAATGTGCCTTTATCAGCAAGGGACGCCTTAGTCCAGCGGTCTGATAACAGAGTTTGATGGCTGAGACAAACCGCTTAGATAAAGTTTGCAAAGAAGTTGACCAGCATAACAGACGAACAACCATTTAGTTCTACAAATTTAGTTCTGCGATTTAGTTCTGTGTAAATAATACAATAAAGCTTTTTTAACATCTAACATGTGTAGAGTACATTCTGCTTCAGAGGAAGGAGAAGAGAAAAATACAGGTAATGTAACTTTTTGTCGCAGATGAAATCTTGACACTATTTTTGGTAAGAACTCAATACTAGTGTGCAACACTACTTCTGTGAAAAACTGGAGAAATGGAGGGTCAACTCTAAATGGATTGACTTCTCCCACCCATCTAGCTGAAGTCATGGCTACTAAGAACACCACCTGCCAAGTACGTAGTGCTAATGAACAGGAAGCCATAGGCTCAAAAGGGGACAACATCGACTGGTTCAGGACCAATGGAAGACTCCACTGAGGGATTGGAGGAGTCTTAGGAGAAAATGTTTTCAATAAGCCCTTAAGGAATTGTTTAGCTAGATGGTGAGAAAACACCATCCTACCATCTATTCTATCATGGAACGCTGATATCGCAGCCATGTACGCCTTGATAGATGAGACCGATAGACCTTGCCTCTGTAAAGATAGCAAGTAGTCTAGGATGGTCACCAACGAGCAAGAAAAAAGGGAAACATTCCTTGGTTTGAACCAGATTGTAAAACGATGCCACGTGTGATTACAGGACATCCTAGTTGATGCTTTTTTAGCATTTAGGATGATTCGGACTACATCGTTTTGGTTTGGAGGATTCAATAACCACACTGTCAGGCGCAGGGTGGTGACACTGTGGTGCCATGCTCAGCCCTTGTGTAACAGGTCTGATGCCAAGGGGAGTTAAATGTATCTGCCCTGTGCTAAAGATACGAGAGTTGGGAACCAATCCTGACAAGGCCAGAAAGGGGTAATGAGAATACAGTGCATATTGAAAAAGCGAATTCTGCAAAGGACCCTGGTCAGCAATGGCATTGATGGGAATGCACAGAAAAGGCCTGACGTCCATGGAATTTGAAAGGCATCCCCTATTGATAAGGGGTCTCTGCCCGCCATGGAACAGAATTTCTTGGCCTTCGAATTGGCTTAAGTGGCAAACAGATCTACTGAAGGGAAGCCCCACTGTTCAAAAATTGGAACGAGGTATTTCATCTCTATGTACCATTCATGCTGTGACAGAAACACCCTGCTGAGTGTGTCTGCTTTGATATTCTTTGTTCCAGCTTTTTGGATGCTCTGTGGAAGTACATTGTTCTGGATGGACCATTCCCATATAGCTGTGGCTTTGGCTACAAACTTGAGCAATACTGTCCCCCCTTGCTTGTTTAAGTAGTATAACACTGCTGTATTGTCAGTCATAACTTGGGACTCTTCTGTTGCGCAAAATCCCTGCCAAAAAAGCAAAGGAGTGACAAATCGCTCTAAGCGATTGCCAAAGATTGTAATCTATGTATTCTCTCCTGGGGGGAGGAATGCTCTACCCTCTGAAGAATCCAATACATCTCCGATAAATTGAATGGTTTTGGAAGGGACTAGGATTGATTTTTCCGAACTGACTAACAGACCCAGGTTGGTCATGGTTGTCATTGTCATATGTACGTGTTCATGATGCAAATCTGGAGACACAAGAAGCCAGTCATCCAGATAAGGGTATATGGCACAGCCCTGTGATCTTAAAAATGCCATCACTACCGCCATACACTTAATAAAAACACGTGGAACTGATATGATAATACTGTGTATTCAAATACTTCATTGCCACATAGGAAGCATAAGTATTTCCTGTAACTTACATGGATAGAAATGTGGAAATATGCATCCTTTAGGTCAATAATGGCAAACCACACATCATTTTCCAGTAACTGGATAACAGCGCTTAAGTTCAACATACAAAACTTCTCAGGCTTAATGTACCTATTTAACTTCCTTAGGTCAAGAATGGGATGTGTGCCCCCATCTTTCTTCTTGTCTAAGAAGTACCTTGAATAAAACCCATAAGGGTTAGAAACAGAATCAACCTTCTTAACAGCTCCTTTATTTATTAACAAAGAAACATTTTGAACTAGAATAGGGGAACAACATGTGAAGGGGAAGGGTAAAGAAAGAAGTGGTTTGTTAGAGAAAAAGAGTTGATAACCCGACTTAACAATTGACAGAACCCATGGGTCTGTGGTGATGTTTTCCCAAGCAGGGAGGAATGGACTTAGTCTGTCCAGAAATGAGACAGTAGTGTTAGTTTCTTTCTGGACTAGCCAGAACAGTGGTTTCTGTCCTTGGGAGATGGTTTCAGGGAATGAGGCTGGCTCTGTTTTCCCCTGGACCTGGGCAATAGGAAGATGAGCAAGATTGCTGCCCATATGGTTGTTGATAATGATGATACTGGTACCTTCCAGAGCAGTGCTGGTAAGACTGTGAACCCTGGAACCAAGGTCTAGGCAGTTGAGGGTGCTGTAGGGCAATCACACCCAGTGATTTCGCCATCTGATGGTTCTTTCTCATCAGTCAGTTAGTGAGTCATCTGTTTTTTCTGCGAATAACAGAGCACCCTCAAACGGAAACTCCTCTACGTGGCTCTTCTTGTACAGAAGTAGATGCTATGGATCTTGCTGAGCAATCTACAGCATGATTTCCTGCAGTCATTTGTTGTTTCGTGAGCCTCATGGCTTCTTCTTGAACCAGTTTTCCTAAAGCTCTTTGATCATCTGGAAGGTCTTGCATAAAGTTAGAGTCTCTCCCACAGATAGAGATTGTATGGACCCGTTTTTCGGTTTCGTTTTCTCAGCCATGCCGGACGCTCCTCTCGGCTGGTCCGGGAGGAAACGACCGGGCACCCTGACCGGGCGGCTGATCCGCAAGGATTAGCCCCCAGGACTCCCAGGGAGGGAGCCAGGGTCCGGGACGCGGCGGGAAGAACTCCCCGAAATCAATGCGGGGGGGAATTGCCCGTTTGTCCCTATGGAGGCCGGCAGATGTGCGCGGCGCCTCGAGTGCCGCCGGGCAACGAGAAACGGCAAGTAAAAGAAACAGGCGGAAGCCTGTAAACAAGCGAATCCCTTCAGTTCTACAAGCGTTTGTGAAGGAGAGGTTGATCTGAAGAAGACTCGCTCTTCCCCTTCGTTGAGTTCCAGAATTTTGTTGGCGCCCCCCCCCCCCCCCAAATGGCAGCAAAGAAGCAAAGTCCCGCTCTCGGTAAGTCAATCTCGGCTACCTTGAAGGGGGAGTCGCTCGAAGAGTTGGTGCGCAGGGCGGTGGTGGAAGCCATAAAACCCTTTGTTGACAAGCTGAACGAAACTGATCAAAGGGTGGGCTTAATTGAAAGCGAGGTGAAAACCATTAAGGCAGCAGCGGGGGGGGGGGCAGAAAAGTCTGCTCTGGAAAGTGCGTCACTTGTGAAGGCTACAAAAAAGGAGCTGAAGTTGGTGGAGAACCAGCTGATCGGGCTACAGGTGGAACGAACGCAGACAATTTTGCGTCTCCAAAACGTGAAAGAGGAGGAAAATGAGGATCTGTGGGATTTGGTCTCGGAACTACTGGAGACACCCGCGAGGATGACTAAAGAAGAGGTTAAAAGCGCCATTTTGGAGGTCCGTGGGGCCTCTTCAAAATATGCAACAAAGCGACAGTTGCCTCGTGAGATCATTATTGACTTTTCATCTAAAAAGATTCGGGACACCATCCTATATAACTCATACAATGCGGATTTGGACTTTATGGGTTTGAAAGTCAAGATTTTGAAGGACGTTCCATTTCTAGTCCGGAAACGGCGTTTTAAATATAAAAAGTTTGCAGCTCTTCTGAGGGACCATGGAATAAAGTACAAATGGTTATTCCCGGAAGGAATATGGTTCAGATATAAAGATCAGGCCTATAAGATATTATCAGAAGATCAACTAAAGGATTTTGAGAATAAAAACCCAGAACTCTGCTGCACCAAGAAAGAAGAAAAGGAGGAGCCGGAGGGGGGGGAGGAGGAGGAGAGCATCGCAACAGCAGTTGCACAGAGAGAATTGCGTCCGGGACCTAGAAGGGGGAGGAAAGTTTAATCAGATTTTGAAATGTTTATTCTCTGTATGATTAACCACTCCATCATTATTCTATGGAGCTATTTTTGTATTATGACAGTATGAAGGGAAACATTGAAGTGTAGTGTTTAGTGTTTGTAGTTCATTCCCCCCCTTTTCTTTTTCCACCCCCCTTTGTCCCTTCCCTCTCCCCTTTCCTTGTGATAGTCTGTAGTGTTTTGTAGTTATGAAAAATAAAAAAATTTATTAAAAAAAAAGAGATTGTATGGACCCATTACGGTCTGATAATGAGCAATTCGAAACTTGAGAGCAGCTGATGAGTAGACTTTTCTTGCCACAGCATCTAATTTCCACCCCTCACAGTTTGCTATACTGTAAGAGAACCAGAGAACCATGATGGTACTGTACTTGTACTTCCTCTGCTACCAGTGAAGAAGGTCTTGGGTGGCTGAACAGGAATGGACAGCCCTGCTGATTCAGCTTGTAGTATTTCTCAATTTTTTCAGAAGTAGCTGGTGTAGAGGCTAGAGTTTGCCAGACAGCATGGGCAATATCTAAGAGGTCTTCAACTGGCGGGAAATCAAAGGATGCTGGTGCCTCATTATAAAGCACTTGTAAAATCTTGCTCTTAGGTTTTGATGTTGAGGATGATACATCTAGTTTTAACACCCTGGCCATGCACAACATTTGCTCTGCAAAGAGCTGATAATCTTCATTAGGTGAAGAAGATCTCAATTCTCCCACTGAATCCTCTGGTGAAGAATCTGATGCTAAATCCAATGCAATTTTGGAATGGGATTCAATGTCCTCCTCCTCTACCTCCGAGAAGTCCAGAATCGGCTGGTGCAAATGTGGTCTTGGAACCGATGCAGATGCTGAATGGGTAGACAGTGGACCCATCATGGTTGGCCCCAGAGGTGGAACCATCGGAACCAAGGAATACAGAACCAATCCTGCTGCTGGTGCCATCAGAACCAACTGAACCAGTGGGGTTGGTTATATCGGAGGGAGTGAAGGTGGAACTGGGGCTGATTGCAGCCAAGATAAAATCTCCTGCTAAGTGCCTGCTCCCCCCATTCCTGGAGCCAACTGTGGACCCAGAACTGATGGAGATGGCTGAGGAGATTGCTGTGCCCAGCTAGATAAAGTCTGTACCTGCAGTATCGTAAGCCTTCTAGGCAACGACGTCAGAGCCAGAACCAATGGTGGAGGTGGAATCAAAAACTCCTCTTGCAGTAAGTATTCATCTTCGAAAAAGAGCAGTGTAGGTGGTGGTGATGGCGTACGAGTCAGATCCATGCCCTCTTCTCATAACAAAAGGGGTGCAACTGACCTAAGCGAACAAGGCAAACCACCCCTTGAAGGTGACTTTTGTTTCTTTTGTGGTGGTTTTGAAGATACCCACTGTGTTCATTCGCCTGTTGATGAGTGTTTCTTATATTTCGAAGTTTGGGTAGGCAGGGGATCACTCGCGGTGGAACGCACCTCAGCCGAGGCGGACCCCGGAACTGATGAAGGTCCCTTTTTCAGATCTGATGATTCTTTGACCAGAACTGATGAAGGTTAGCTTGCAGTAGGCAGTGACCCTTTCGTGACAGATTGTGAACTGAGGGAATGACGGGGTGCTCAGCCTAGTCACCTGGTTTTGGCGAGAAAGCCTCTGTGTGTGCGCAGTAAAGGCTGAGCGCCCCCTTAGTGATTTTAAAAGCTACAAAAATCTCTCCACAGCCGCCCTGTGTGTGTGCAGTCCCCCAATGTGGGGCTGCACAGAAGGACGACAACAAACATGTGGATTCAACAAGGTATGAGCCAACAAGTTTATAAGATACAGGAAATCAGAAACAGAGAATGGGGTCAGCATGTCTGTAAACATATGCTGCACGTATATAGACTACAGCCCTGAGAAGCAAGTCACACATTAACATTGCAAAGCAAAAACAGGTCCACATTTATTAGGTTCTGGATGTGGGGAGCCTCTGAAAGCCACTACAAGCACCAGGACCTGGACAGTGATTTTTCACAAACACAGAAATCTTTCCAGATACTCTCCCCACCCCTCCTTGCCTCCGACGCTGGGTGCTTTCCCCATGACAAAATAGGAAGACTCTTCCCTGTCCCACAGCATACACCTCAATAGCCTGGAACAAACAGGGTTGCCAACTCTAGCACTGGGAATTCCTACAGATTGGGGAGGCACGTCTAGGGAGGGGGAGAGTTTGGGAAAGGAAAGGAACTCACCAGGGGCATTGAGTGCGTCCTCCGGGGGAACTGATCTCCATAGACTGTCGAACAACTTTTATTCCAGGAGATCCTCAGGCCTCTCCAGCAGGTTGGCAAGCCTAGCAACAGGTTGCCAGGCAGAACAGAAGAGCAAAGGGGGACAGAGGTTTATAAAAGTATGCATGGGGTAGAGAAAGTAGACAGAGAGAACGTCTCCCTCTCCAAAAGTACTAGAACTCAAAGGCATACAATGAAGCTGATGGGCAATGTGTATGCTCCCTTGTGCATGCACATACATGCTTTCTCTCTCTCTCTCTCTTGCACATAGGCACAAATTAGAGCTTCCCCATTCACTTCAACAAAGTGACCAAGATGCATCTCTTAAGCATATGCTTTGGACATGTCCAGTTATTCAGTCCTTTTGGGAGGAAGTTATTATTCATATTAATTTTGCATTAGCATACTCATTTATTTTTGAGGATGTTTACGTTCTTTTCAATTATTTGCCTATCTCATGGAACCTAACCAATGGTCAACAGTTGCATGAAGTACTTATTTTAATGAAATCTGAAGCAGAATTACTCACTCAGTAGAAAGAACTTCTTGATAGTTCTTCCACATATTTTTAGGCTTCAATTATAATCACAACTGGAATGATATAAATATCCAGAGAGCTCCATCATATTTATATGTATTTTTGTGACAAAACTTTCTTCCACACTGTCTGAGATCATTCTAACCTTGCAATACCCTTTATGCTTTGTGCCAAACACACTCTGAATATTATAAATATCTGTGGAACGGTAATGAACCACCTGATCAGCATTAGAAAATTTTCATCCTGATGCAAAATATGGATATGAATGACTTCTAAAGGACATAGCTTTAATAAGATTGATATTTTATTAAAGACAGACAATGAATGAGATGCACATAAATAAGAACTGGCGCTTGGAAACATCAAAGTATTTAAAGTGAATCTAAAACTTTGTAATAGAAATATTTCCCCAGCCTTTTATCCAGAAGAATATTCACATATAATGTCATTTTCTCCCCCACAAGCAACTTTCTACATTGTGTTCTGGCTTGATTTAGAATTTACTATTGCCATGCTGGCCTCAGAAGCTCAATATATGTATGATAATATAATTTATTTGAATCAGCTTCTGTTGTATGGTACAGAAGTTATGTGGCGTTGTGAGAAACTCAGTTTGCATATTCCATATCAATGCACATTTGTTCAAGAATATGTCACTTTATTTTTAAACTTTGCCATATTCCCAGGATGCAATCCTAAGAACACTTTTCTGGGAATAATATCCATTTATAACATGAGACTTACTTCTAAGTAGACCTGCTTAGGCTTGCCCCCTTATTAGTAGATTATAACTCTCCATTTCATATAAAACAGGTGCAGCTAGATGGATAAAAATAAACTACCATGAAAACTACACAGAAATGTGTAGTAAACAGACCTATTTAAATTCTCATAATTAATCAGACTTATAAAGTTTCCAAAGTTCAACTTAAGCTCTGGTAAGCATCAAGTCCTTAAAATTTCCTTTGTAAAAGACCACTAGCAGCAGCCAGATCTGGGAAGCAGAATGTAAGTAATTTCTCTCTTCCCTGAAGCACAATGCAAACCTATGTCCAAAACCAAATATTTGTTTGAATTATTCCAAGTTAGTACTTGAAACGCAGTTGATGAAACCATAACTTTTTTTAGTGATGGGAAACAGAGAAAGGATCAGTAGAATAAGATACACTTGGCTAAGTAGCACTTAATAACTAAATGTCAAGTGTGGTGTAGTAGTTAGCATTGTACTAGAATTTGGAAGACCCAGGTTCAAATCCCCAGTCTGCCATGGAAGTTTGCTTGGCAACACTGGGCCAGTCACATACACTCAGCCTAACCTACCTCACAGAGCTGTTGTGATGATAAAATGGAGGCAATTAGATGGAGAAGATTAGAATGATGTCAGCTGCTTTGGGTCCCCATTTGGGAGAACGATGGGATATAAATGACAGCACAGTTGAGATACAAATCCGTATTTTTCAGCCTAAATATATATGAAACCTGGGTTAGAATCATTGTTCAACCACGTATTCAATCAGAAATCATTGTAAGTCTCTATGCCAGTATTGTAGAGGAGGAGTCATGTACTGTACTATATTTTATTAGGATCACACAGAATAGTGTAAGCTTTTAATTTTTCCAGATATTAGGCTGGATGTTCAGTACAAAAAAGGAAGAAAGTAGAGAAACATATCAGGCCATGATGAAAGGGGCTTTGATCTACAGCCTGTATCATAAAACAGAAAATGTGTTGTAAATTTGATCACATTAGGTAGTCTGAGCGTGACAAAACTGGAAATGAAGATATCACATGGCCTTGGTTTTTAAATTTTTCTGCAGACCAACACAACTACCTGCAATCTCTCTCTCTTTTGGGAAATATGTAATTTAACCATCAAAGAAAGAGATTCTTGAAAAGGAAGTAGATTATTTGGGACACTGGGGGTTTGTGACCTCCAGACTTACTACTGCACATGAATCTCCATTTATGTTAATATAAAGACTACCATGTTTTTCCTCTACTGTCGCCTTTTAATAGATCTGTGTGTTCTGTTTGGCTGCAGTCCAGAGACACTCTGGAATCAGTGGTTTTCATATTCTCAAACGGAGGCTGCTCCTGTTTCCTCCCTTTTCATCCCAGAAGGCTTGGTTGGAACCTCAAACCAGTGAAATCAACTATTCAGTTAGCAACACACCCTGTATTCCATTCCACAAGCTGCAGAACAGAAGCCTTTCCATCACAGCCTTTTCTTTCTCTCCTCGCACACCTTTTTTGTATGAATATCCAGCATGTTGAAGATGTGGAGAACTCTAAAGCTTGCACACTATTCAATTATACTTGGAGGGGGTGGCTTTTTTCAGTAGACTAACATGGCTACTCTCAACCTCTATTTGTCTCAGCTTTGGTTTCCATTTCATGACTTGGAAATAGTGATGGCTCCTCTTAGACTGTAATAAGAATGAATGGAACTGTTGGGTATACTACTATAAATGGTTTCCACGCAGAGCCAGTCCAAGGATTTGAGGTGCCCTAGGCAAACTGTGACTCCCCACATTCAATGGAGAGAAAAATAAGAAATCTAAAAATAACATTAATTGTTTTAAACAATTAAAAAAATCACTTCCATCTAATTTCGGACACCTCTTAAAGCCTGGCGCCCTCAGCAACCACCCAGTTTGCCTATATTGTTGGGCTGGCCCTGTTTCCATGCCTTCCGGGAAGATGGAAAAATACAGAGGATAGTGCCAGAAGAAGAAATGCATTGTCTCTAACCCTCCAAAGATTAAATGTGACATTGATGGCAAAAAATATCTCTTCTCATACTCAGAAGAATATACATAGTGCTATTTTAGTTGCTATTTATTGCAGGAGTAGACTTTGTATGTGTTAGAACACAAAGGAAAATAATTTGCAAGTTAACATGTAACACTGAAGCTAAAATGTTATATTTAGACTATTACCTGGGGACTTGAAAGGACAGCTATGAACCATTTTAAAATCAGTCTGCTACACAGAAGAGATAACAAATGGATGTAAATTGATTCCACTAATTTAGGAGCTGACTCCATGGACTACAAGTGAAAAATGATGGAAGTATTTTTCAGTATTCAATGTCATGAATATGATGCATGAAGGACCAGTCACATTTAATGAACTGAAATATATATATATATATATATATATATATATATATATATATATATATATATATATATATATATATATATATATATATATATATATATAATCTTAACCAGGGGTCATTTCATAGAAAAAGAGCTGGAGGAACTCATTAGCATAACTCACTAGCATAACTCATTAGCATATGCCACGCCTCTTGCCATCACTGAAAGTGTGTCATTAGTATAACTGATTTGCATATGCCACACCCCCTGACATCACCTATTCTGGCTGTTTTGGATCCAATCCTGGTCATTCAGGGCCGAATTGGGCCCAAAATGGCAAAAGGGGGCTGAAAATGGCTGAAAAGGGGCCCAAAATGGTCAGGATCGGGCCGCTGATGAGCGGGAGAGCAGTCCACCACCCATCAGAGGCCCGATCCAGGCCATTTCAAATTCGGCCCCAATCCAGGCCGAAACGGGCCCAAAATGGCTGAGTCAGGTGGGCGGGGCCACCTGACATGTGACCTCTTTGGGAAACTGCCGGAACTGTGTTCCTGTGCGTTTCCCCTCAAAATGAGCCCTGATCTTAACAGAATTCTGAAAGAATGCTGCAATAACAAATTAACAAAGCTGACAACTCCTTTACTGAGCATTTTTCCTGCTCATGGAAAATAAACAGAAATTCTATATATTATATAGAAAGACCAAAACAAACAAGTTAAAGGATGAAACATGAGCAAGTTATAACACTCATGATGGGATTAGTGGCTCCCACTTGGTAACTTTGCTGCATTGGGGAACAGTGGTGGAGCACTGCCAGGGAAATACCAGGAAAATCGCCATCACTCCAATGGCACGATGTCACTTCTGGGCAGATCTGGAAGTCTACGTTTACAAACTGGGATTTGACAACAGGAGCCAGTTTGGTGTAGCGGTTAAGAGCAGCAGGACTCTAATCTGGAGAACTGGGTTTGATTCCCCGTTCCTCTGCTTGAAGCCAGTTGAGTGACCTTGGGTCAGTCACAGCTCTTCCAGAGCTCTCTCAGCCCTACCCACCTCACAGGGTGTTTTGTTGTGGGGATAATAATAACATACTTTGTGGGTGTTAAGTTGTCCTGAAGAGTGGTATATAAATTAAATATTGTTGTTGTTGCTGCTGCTGTTGCTGTTCTTGTTGTTGATCTAGGGTTCAGAAATTCCTGAATATTTGGGAATAGAGCCTGGGGAAGGTGGGATCAAGAGACGGAAGGACCTCAGGGGGTATAATGCCACAGAGCAGCCATTTTCTCTAGGAGAACTCCTTAGTCTGGAGATAAATTGTAATTCTGGGAGATCAGGCCCCACAAGGAGGCTGACAACTCTCGTTGAATGTCAGGTTAAAATGTCAGCTTGCAAGAGAAGTAAACCCCACCTGCTTACAGATGTTGCAAGCAACTGGAGTTTGTTTTCATGTGAAAATGAAAAGCAGAGATCAGGGGTTCACAGGAGGGGGCTGGGGGAACTAATCTCTGGAGCACTTCCTTGTCACACTGAGAATGACATTCCCGGCACGCCACCAAAGTGGAGGATCATGTGTGACACAGAAGTGGAGGGTCACTCACAAACTAGTGTTGGAGGCCGTTTTTTATCAAATCAGCCTTCACTTCCTTATTGCACCTAGAATGACATCGTTTCTGGCATGACAAGGTAGTGCTCCAGAGTGTGCAGGAGCATGCTGCCGGGCTCCCAGGCCTATTCCCCACATCTTTTCCCCCCACCAGCCAGGTAAGCAGTGGTGGGAGGCAGAGGCTGGGAGTAGGGATCCCCTGCCCCCAACGGGGGGAGGGGATCCCTAGAGTATGAAGACTTAATTGTAGTAAAGTGTTTGGTTTGGAAAGTGTTAACTAGGTAGACAATAATGGGAAGTACACACTTGTAACCAGAGCTGCTGACCCATACTGTTTGGAAGCCGCCTCTTGTTGCCTAATAAAGAGAATGCCTGTTATCATCACTTTAAGTACCTGTGGTTTCAGAAAGAATACTCCACGATCTCAGATACAAAACTGATAAACAAACTACCTCCATCATCAGTGCATCAAACTGGAATTTAACTATGGTTCTGTGTGATTTTATTTATTTATTTATTTTAAGTGTTTTAAATGTGGCCACTGATCCATTAGGAGAGAACAGAAACACAAGACAGGTTAAACAAATCAGCTCAGAGAACAGATGACTTCAAGCGCTCTGCAAAAGCATGACCTCCTCCCTGTCTTCTTAGTGGCATCATGCAAAAATTATGCTTCTGCTCATGGCAGGCAAATCAAACAATGCATATGCCGCAAGCAAGTAAAGGTCTCCAGCTAAGACCTACAGAACAGTCAACTGCTGCAAGTGAGGTCATTTCTGTATGGGACTTGAGCCAGGTGAATAAAGCAGCTGCTGACATAACAGGCTAAATCTTAGCCTTCTTCATGTCAACAGGGAACAACTACAAATCATCTACCACATACCAATGTTGCATCACCACCACCACCACCCCGCCCGCCGCCATGCTCAGAAACTGAGCCACCAACAAAGAGAGAACAGAATATCCATTTTAAAATTTGTCTTGGAAACTGTTATACTCCATAAAAACACTTTAGTATTATGTGCCTCCAGGGCCGATTCCACACAGCTTACCTGAAGCAGGGATTTTGCGGATCATGCCGGAAAAACCGTGGAAGATCGCGTTTTCTCGCGCGAGTTTTGCACAACATCGTGCAAAACTCGCGCGAGAAAACGTGATCTTCCGCGGTTTTTCCGGCATGATCCGCAATGTTCCGCAACGTCCCAGCTTCAGGTAAGCCGTGTGGAATCAGCCCAGGTTGAGTCTGGAGATCTCCCAGAGTAACAACTGATTCCCAGACTACATCAATCAGTTCCCCTACAGAAAATGTCTGCTGTGGAAGCTGGACTCCATGGCATTACATCCTGCTGAGGTCCCTCCCCACCCCACTCTCCGCTCCCCCCCCCCCCCCGTCTCCAGAAATGTCATAACCTGGACTTGGCAACCATAGGCATCAAGCACTGTCCAGGGTCATTTGAACTGGACTACAAAGGTTTGATCCAACCAGGTTTTCCATTGCTGAAAAAGGCAGGAAGGGGTCCATCACTAGGGAATCAACATGGACAAAAGCCATATGGGACAGGATGACATTGAAGAGAACTAATAATAATAATATTTGATATATATACCGCTCTTCAGGGCAACTTAATGCCCATTCAGAGCGGTTTACAAAGTATGTCATTATTATCCCCACAAAGGTCACCCTGTGAGGTGGGTGGGGCTGAAAGAGCTCCAGAGAACTGTGACTAGCTCAAGGTCACCCCGCTGGCTTCAAGTGGAGGAGTGGGGAATCAAACCCGGATCTCCAGATTAGAGTTCTGCACTCCTAACCACTATACCAAACAGGCCAAGATGGAGCAGAAAAACAGCTAGATCCAACTGCTAGCATGATAAGAGGCATGGTCCCTGGTCATCTGTAGCTACACTTCCCACTCTGTCAACACAGAGGTGCAGAAAACACATGGGAAAGGTGCAGAGAAAAATACACTAATTTTGCCCCTGAGCCAGCCTCTACTAGTTTCATGGTTCTTCCCACATGGTTCCGCCATTCACATTTCTATATTATAGGAATAGCATGCAGAGAGAGGAAGCTCCATACAGCTCCATTCCATCTCCAAGCCATAATGCAGGAAGCACACAAACAACAGGTGAGGGGCAGGGATGGGCACGCAAGAATCAGAGGTTGGACTGGAGCAGCAGCAATGTAATCCTGAGCAGAGTTAGACCCTTCTAAACCCATGGAAGTGTGTCACTCTGCTTTAGGATCACACTGCCACTGCATTCTTGCACCTTCCATGTGGATTTTCATTCGTATGCTACTAGGACAGCAACTTGACCACTTACATTACATAATAATTTTATTTATTTAAAATATTCATGTTTACCTTTTCCCCGAAGTGCTTGAGGCAGCTCACAAGGCATCAATAATACAATTAAAACACTGAAGAACATCCAAAATTTAAAGAATTAACAACTGGTTTGCCTTTAAAACCTCATCTGTATTAAGAACCTTCATCAACAGTAAAAGTCAATAAAGTATCCTCCCAATTTAATTTACTTCCTGAAAAAGTGAGAGATGGTTCTCGCCAGACTTCCTCAGACAAGTCATTCCACAATACCAGAGCCATAACTGAAAAGACCTTTGCTTTGCTCAACAGAGATGTTCTGCTGAGTGAATGATCTGTATAATTATTTAATGTATCTAGAACATTTCTATGCCACTTTTCCACTCAAATAGGGTCACTAAGGCAGCTTTCTGCTTCCTACTGAGTTGGTCAGGCTTGCTTTCAAAGAGATAATTGTAATACAAAATATATGTTCATTAGACTAAAGATATACTGTTGACTATACAGATTAGTAGCTTAGTCCTCTAGTTTATTTTATGAATTCAAATGTGACTCTCAATGCTGAACCAGTTTTCTATTCTTGCACTTTGCTTTTCAAGTACAAATGTATCACAAATTATATGAAACATCTGCTAACACTATAAGCCCACCTTTTTGATTTGTAAAGTAGTAGGCGTACTCAACAGAAGTATCCAACCATAATTTTGTCTATCTTGTTGTATTCAGTAATGAAGAAACTTTCACTTCTTTCATTAGCAGGCAGTATGGGTTAACTTTTGAAAGCAATATGTGCAGCTGCAGCAAGGCAGTAAAACGGACTTCCAATTATCACTGCAAAGCAACTGGAAAGAGAATACAAGATGTATTTCTAACAGGAAGCTTTTTAGATTTCAGAGGACTAACAGTCAGATGCAATAAACTAAATTGCCTGAAACAGATCACTATAATTTCATCTTTTTATCATTAGAGCTATTCTCTGCAGCCCTTCTCAATGAGCCAAGAACATAAATTCAAGATAAATGGTATATATACATGGATCATAAAAAATATTGCTCATGGAAAGTTGTTTTTATATTTATGAAGGAAAGCTAGAAAAGCGTATGAAAATAATAAGTAGAATAAGAATAATATGACTAATAATACTGTTGATATGCTTCCAGAGATGATGCAGAAACCTTACCGAAGCAAAAGAAGTCTAGACCTGAACAGTGCTTGGATGGGAGATCTCCCAGAAACCCTAAGAATGCTATCTTGAGTTCCATGGTGAGAGAAAAGTAGTATATAAACAAACAGACCTTTACAGTACAATTCTAAGCAGAGTTACTCCAGTCAATGGGCCAAGCTACACATGACGAATGACACTTGAACAGCAAGTGTATTTCTACCTGTTCACTTGCCCTCCACTCAATCCACTTGCCATTCAAGTGTCATTCGTCATGTGTAGCTTGGCCCTAAGACTACTGATTTCAATGGGCTTAAAGTGGGGTAACTCTATTTAGGATCACACTCTCGAAAATTTCTAAACCAACCTTCACAATTTTTAGATACCATCTCAATTCCCTGAAAGATACACCTCACCTCATTTCCAATCCCACAAGTACTAACAAAAGAAATCTCTCTACAGATCTGTTGGTAGCAGTTTTCAAAAGTAAATTTAGATATTCAGAAATGTTCCATGTTTACATATAAATCTTTTTCTGAAACTGGGTACACAAAAATACAAAACTTTATATTTAGTATTCTAGCCAAACAGAAAAAAAATCTTCATTAATAGTCTTAGTCCCAAAATGCATGTTACATTTTACATATAATGTTCCAAGGGACTTGCAGCCACATGGCAGCTGTGAGTTCCTCCTTGGCAAATTTAGAATCAGGAGCCTTCTATAAAGAGGTAAAATTGCAGGGGATACTACAAGAAACAATCGTAACTCATTCATTACTTTTTCTTTTTTATTAAAATTGTACTTTTTTCCAATAAACATATATACAGGATGTACAAGAAAGAGTGACCCCAACATCAAAATCTAGGTTGAATCCTGTTCTGTTCCGCTGGTGGAAGGAGACGTTGTTCCCCTTCTATTGCACCTCTTTGGCCCCAAAAATTGCACTACTGGGGGATGGGAAACAGAAGAAGTGCTATGTGGTGGGAAGCTACAGTGAGGAGAAGAATCAAGCAGAGCTGCCTACCCTTCTCCTTTCACCAGGGGAACAGCAGCAGGATACAACCCACCATAATGTAATACTGAAAGCATATTGGCATATGACGCCTCTCAACATACAAAAGGCTAGTTTATATCTCACAGCTAGCAACATGACATTTCACTCGCTGAGGACAGAGGCTGTCAAGTTGTCTGAACTTCCTTTGGATACTTCTGCAATGATTAAATTTTAGCACTCCTGCCTCTTGTATTGGAAGAATTCATTGCATGCAATCCATTCTATGTGAACATTAGCCATTTTGAGTGAACTTACAGATTTTCCAACTTCAATATGCATGAATGTGTACTGTCAAAAATCTAGGTTTCCAATCACATGTACTGAAGCTGGAATATAATATACATGTTGCCTTATTCATACAAAATTGTGAATACATATATCAGATTATCATGTGTAGCATCCTCTCCTGGTATGGAAAGAAGGACACCAAAACTGTAACAACTCATAAAGGGAAGGAAGATGAGGCTAAAAATTGAGAATTTCTGTTGAATTAAATCAAAACATGTACAAGAAGTATTTTAATGGATTTTCATTGGACAACATTCCACTGGATTATAAATGTATGTAATTATTGTTCTCCTTTTTGTGAACAATATATTAATTGCTAACACAATCATTCTGAACAAACATTCTTGCTATATAGTAATTATTTCAAATGAAGATCAATATATGGCTCTGATAACAAAAGTACAGTGGATATGGGTTTCTGAGCTGCAGGCTCTAATCTCATTATATTATATTATATTAACAGCTTCTCTTTCACTGTCTCCTTCCATCACACAGCAAGCACGTACATACTTAAGTAAACATCCGACTGGCAAGGACTATCTGTCTAGAGAGCAGCCAATGAACCATTTGGCTCTTCCAAGATTATGCAGTGATGTAATTTCTATATCAGACAAGATATTTAATGTGCCAAAGACAGACTGTCAAAGCAAGTAACAGTAAAGAAGAAGCAATACACCACAGGATCTCACACAACTCAGTTATGGAAGCAGATCATCTTCAGAATACCTCGAGTTGGATCCAGCCAGCTTTTCATTTCGTATTGCCGAATTCCTGTCCCTATCACAGCCCTTGTCCTAAATGGCTTTTGTACATGCAGCTTCCATGATCCCCAGCACAACATATTTGGGGGCCAAAGGGATCCTTTCTTTCCTTTTCAACAAGCACTCCTAGATAAGGTCCTTTATCTAAAGAGAGCCAGTTTGGTATAGTGGTTATGAGCAGTGGGACTCTAATGTGGAGAACCAGGTTTGATTCCCCACTCCTCCTCTTGAAGTCAGCTAGGTGACTGACCTTGGGTGAGTAAAAGCTCTTCCAGAACTCTCTCAGCCCCACCCACCTCACAGGGTGATTGTTATGGGGCTAATAATAACATACTTTGTAAACCACTCTGAATGGGCGTTAAGTTGTCCTGAAGGGCAGTATATAAATTGAATGTTTATCATCATCATCATCATCATCATCATCATCATCATTATTAGTTAACGCCATCTACTTCTGACTAGAAATCTGTCATTCCCAGGGGCACTTCACTTTCATTTAAAAGGATCAGATTCAGTTTGAGGAGATCAGCTGCATCTTCTAATGCACAGAGCCAAAATTAGAAGAGGTCTGAATTTAGACTGGTTTTTTCATCTATAAATGGAAGATCAAACATGAAATTGTAATCCCAATTGTACAGGAAATGGTAACAACAAAACATTATCTGTGAATGGCATTTAAACTTCAAAGACACACGAGTGACCTTGATTTTATTTGTTTTATATGAAGTTTGCTCAGAGGACAGAGTAATATAAGCAGCTGTTAGCAACACTGTCAGCTATATATGAACTTTGTTGAATTTCTCATGCTCCTTTGTGCTTTGGTTAAATAAATAAGGGTACCTTTTGTAACATGGTGGTCATTTGCAAAGTTAGTTCTTCATATCCCCATTCCAGTACTTACCTAGAAAGAAAGGAAAAGCTCACATCAGACCTTCAGAACAGCCTTAAAATATGTTCAGTTTTGATGCATATTTATCAGCTATCTTCAACAGAGGTTTTACTACGTATCTGAAGAGGAGTTATTTTGTTTTCCCCCTAGGCAACTGCAGCACAGTGGTTAAGTGGTTGGGTTGAAAATCAACACTTTGCTGGTTCGCATCCCACTACCACCACGAGGTCAGTAGGTAGCCTTGGGAAAGCCTCTCTTCTCAGCCCTAGCTCCTTGGTTGTATTGCCAGGATAACAGTAACACTGACTTTGTTCACTGCTCTGAATGGGACACTAATCTGTCCAGAAGAGTGGAATATAAGCACAGTATTACTATTATTATATAAGTCCACGTTATTTGTTAGGACTGGGAGACACAGTCCTATGGTGGGTTCTGTCCTACCTAAGTGGTAGGTTTCACACAGTCATGGGGGGGGCATGCTATTTGGTTCCTTGCCCCCTGTCCTATGGGGTCCCAACAAGGTTCAATTTTATCATTTTTTTTTTATCATCTACATGAAACCACTGTGGAAGGTCATCCAGAGTTTTGGGCTGGGTTGTCACCAATATGCAGACTGTTCTATCTCATACTTCCAGCAGATCCCAGTGAAGTAGTAGACACGGGCTGAATCCACACATCCCAGTATAGCACTAAACTGTCAGAACAATAGTGTCTTCCTGGTGCGATTTCAGACATTATCGTGCCACGAGAGCAGAATCATGGCGTGATGACATCAGAAATCGTGCCAGGAAGACTCTGTCGTTCTGACAGTTTAGTGCTATGTCGGGACGTGTGGATTCAGCCACTGTGAACCCATTCCTGGAGGCAGTTTTGGGATAAATGAGGGCTAATAAACTGAAACTGAATCCTGAAAAAATGCAAGTGATACTAGTGGAAGAATTGACCCAGGAATTGATGCATCTCCTGCTCTGGATTGGGTTACACTCCCCCTAAAGGAGCAGGTTACTTACTTAAGTAAGTTACTTACTTGTAGTTTGGGGGTGCGGCTACACCCCCGTTTGCTGCTGGATAAGCAGGTGTCAGCGGAGGCTAGAGGTGTCAACTTTAGCAAGTGAACCAGGTGCAGCCATTCCTGGGCAAAAAAGTTCCTGCCACTGTGGTAAATCCCTACATAAGACTACTGCAATAAACTGAGCATGTGGCTGCTCTGGTTTACAAGCTACCGTTGGAACAGAATGCCGACTAGAGTGGGTCACACTCTAGGCTAGTTGCACCTACAGTGGCTACCAATTAGCTTCTGGGCCCAATTCACCGTACTGGTATTGACCTTTAAAGGCCTATATGGCTTGAGACCAGCACAGTTAATGACCACCTATCGTCATCTAAGGCTAGATGGATGGCAATCCACGAAAGGGCCTCCTTGGTTCTGTCACTAAAATTATGGAATTCCCCTACCAGAAAGATCTATCTGCCCTCTCTATCACTGGTCTTCTGCCAGTAGGTAAAGACTTACCTATTTTGTCAGGAGCTCCCTCACTAACCCTCCTTCCTGTTCATGTGTTTTAACTGTGTACATAGTCTGATTAATTGTTGCTTTTAGTTGTTTTTATACTATGTATTTTAAAAGTTTGTTTTAATGTGTTTGTTTGCCACTTTGGGGACCCTATGCTGGATGGAAAGGTAGCATAAAAATGTTTTAAATAACAATGATATAATATAATGCTCTGCTTCCTTAAACCTCACTCAGGCCAATGCAACCATCAATGAAAGGCCCTCATTTGTTTCATTGGGGCTTGCATAACATTCCTATGCAAGCCACTTTGAAATGCCAACCTTTTAATGAAGTGCTTCTTAAATGGTGTGAGCTCATCAGAGGAACTGTGAGGCACCTGAAATGAGATGCAAAGTTCCAGGGAGAAACAAGACTTTAACAGTGCTAACAATCCTAGGACCCTTGTTCCTGGGAGAAAGCACCATTGAACAGACCTGAGTAAGACTGCTCAGGATTGCTCTCTAAAAGGAAGTGGTCCTTCCTCCAAAACCAGTCAGGGAATAGATGGGTTGAAAGCAGGTAATCTTCTTATGATCCTTTTGCATGGCTTTGGAGGGGATCAAAGTTTACAGCTGCTCACTGCTCTTCTATGGGCTTAGTACCTTGGGCTGCACACATACAACAGTGTCAAGATTGCTACATACTGACCACTGAACATTGATTTGATGCTGGGATGAGAATGGGGGCAGAAGGCGGAGTAAAACTGCAAAATGAGCGTGCATTCAAAAAAGCTTGAGAAATATTGTCTTAATGTAGCTAGCCATCTAATTTCTTTTAAAGAAACGCTCCGGTACGGCCATCTTTTCTTTGGATATGCAACTTTAGGAAGCCTGCAAAGCAACAGAAAGAGGAGTTCTACCACCAGGTGTCATGCAATGGAAAAGAAATTAGAAACGTCTTCTTCAGTCTGGGATAGGGTTGCCAGCCTCCAGGTAGTGGCTGGAGATCTCCCAGAATTACAACTGGTCTCCAGGCCACAGAGATCAGTTCACCTGGAGAAAATGGCTACTTTTGGGGGGGTGGACTCTATGGAATTATGCCATGCCAAGGTCTTTTGGCCCCCCAAAACCCGACTTTCTCCAGGTTTCACCTTCTAGATCTCCAGGAATTTCCCACCTTGGAGCTGGCAACCCTAGTCTGGGAAGCAAAATTTATAGAATGAAATATAAAACTGCCACCATTCAAGACGTCTTACTTTACAACAGGTTTCAAAACAATGCCAGCGGAGCTACTTCTATTCCCTAGAAGACTCTCCTGTGCGACCCTAGAGTGAGCCAAACTCATATTGTTCCTTCTGAAAAAAGATATATTAAAACTTCAGCTGCTTAGATTCTATGAATCATTCAGGCCTTTCCAAACAAACAGAGGCTGCCCAGCATTGTTCGCAAATTCCCCTAATGCCTAGGTCAATTTTAAAACTTTTTAGAAGGGTTTTTTTTTTATGTGTATGCATTAGCAGTGAAACAGCACTTAGAAGGAATTAAAATGTAATGTTTTGTGCTTCCTCTTCAAAACTAACCACACAATGCTCTCTCGGCATTGGACTTGTGCCATCTAATGACAAAAATGCATTTTCATTTTAAGGTGGTTGTGCTTTAAAACTGCTTGCTTTAAAATTTTTCAGTATGACCCTCAATGTTTGATAGCCATGAATTTCTCACAATTACATAAAAATGAATGTTGTTAATTTTTTGTAATATGAAGAAACTGTTTATTACCATTGTTTAGCAGACAGTTTATAGATAAGTTGAACCTGAAATAATGGTTTCTGAAGAGCACAAGTAGTGGCCATTCCTTTAGCCCTAAAAGGCATCAGAAGTTTCTGTGTCAGCCAGTATGCATGTGAGCAAAAGAGAGAGCACATAATTGACTAGGGGAGTGCTGAGGGGGGGGGGTTGATAGAGAAGCCCTGGTGCTGGCCTATTAGCTTCTGCAAGAATGCTGCAGGGGAACCGACTTCCAAGAATGCTGCAGGGGCACCATCAACTCATCTTAGCAGCTTCCACCTCAGCACAACCACGAATGGTCTGGCAGGATTCCAGTGCTGGGCTAGAAGTGATGTCATGTGAAGAGGGCAAGAAGGGCCTTTTTCCAGGGTCGTTTTAATTTCCGCAATCTGCCCCAGACAGGAAGGAAGAATCTAAAGGAAAATTGTGTGAGTTTACTATACTTGAATCAGCACAAGGTTGTGAAAATATAGAGAAAGGGCACAGGGCCAACTGAGTAGCTGTTGTTTATTAAATGTCTCTGTGGGTATGCTTATCCTACCATTACCAGATGTTCAATATTCTGTGGGCAACTTTTATTTCTAAACACTCCAGAAACAGCAATTTTATCATAACAGTATCTCTCATTTTTTAGTGGCCAGTGACATTAGACTATCTTGTTTTTCTAGGGTTTTAGCAATGTTGCTTCTCCCTATAACCCCAAGCAGAATTCACAGAGAAGAAAAAAGGCTTTTATTTTCCCATGTTAATAGTCTGGAAGACATAATCATAGACACATGTTTGCCAGTTTGAATTTGAAGAATCCTGCTCAATGTAAAGTTCCAAGCGTATCAGTTCCAGGCTTCTATATCCATACAGGAATGGGTTGGTAAGGAAAGAGCCATGCAGATGGTAATAAGAATTATTTAACAAAAAGACCTGTAGAACAGCCCTCCTATTTGTTACCAGGGTAAAGGTAGACCAGCTTTTTAAAAACCAGCATATGTAGTGTTAATGGTCCTTAAAAGTGGCATTTTTAAAACCAATGCTGTATTTGGTTTTAGAGCTGCTGTAGCACAGGGGTTAAGTGGTTCATCTCCGAATCAGCACTCTACTGGTTCGAATCCTACTACTGTCATGATTTCAGTAGGTGTCCTTGGGTAAGCCACTCCTCTCAGTCCCAGCTCCCTAGCTATATTGTGGGAATAATGGTAACAGTAACTTGTTCACCACTCTGAGTGAGGCTCTAATCTGTCTAGAAAAGTGGTATATAAGTGTAGTTATTATTATTATTTTATTATTTAGCAAAGAAGCCAGAGTTTATTGAGGAACAGAGTCCAAACATCTGAATGCCAGCAAACAGGAAGGTCTTGCTTCTGGTAATGACTCAGTATATCTTTGATAGGTGGGACAGATGGAAAGAAGGTGGGACAGATGGAAAGAAGACTTGAATGACTGGGCAACAGGTATGGACAAGAGAAGGCAATCCTTGAGTTAACTGGGCTCCTGGCCATTTACAGGAGCAACCTGTTAACAGCATACTCAACACCTCAGTGCAAGAAATTACGTCATTTTCAAAGGCTCCCTGGAATAACCATGTATTTAAGTTATGATTGAAGGCAAGAAATGATGGGGCAGAGAATTTGAGGGCTCTATTGCAAGTACGTATCAGTCTTACAGCTGATAATGAAGGATCATGCCACAGGGCATTACTGGCAAATCTCAGGTCCTGGGCAGGTTCATTCATATGAGTAGTTAAAGCAGTTGCTGCCACATTCTGCACGAGCTGTAGTTCCCAAGCACCTCTCAAAGGCAGTCCCATCTAAGAACAGTGCAATAGCATCATCTGGAAATTACCAGGAAATGAATTACGATGGCCAGACCTTTCCTATGCATGGAATAACATGGTTAATATTCCAGCTCAAGGAGATAAAGGAGGTTCTTTGCCAGAGCCACTAACTAGGAATACAATAGCAGGAACAGATCCAAAAGCATGTTCAGGATGCACAGCTGAGTCCTTAAGGGAGCGCAAAACCATATCCAGAACAGGTCAACAAAACCATCCAATCCATCAATATCTCTGTCTTGTCCCAATTAAATTTCAGTCAGTTCACCCGCATTCAGTCTATTACTGATCCCAGATACCAAAACCTCAATCACCATATCTTCTGCAGATGAAAAGGAGAAACAGGCCGTTTTCACACACATGCGCAACCTTCTGGAAAATCGCACAAAACTCACAACATGAAGCGTCTTCCTAGTGCGAGTTCCCAGCTCAATCCCCTTTAATGGTGCAATGACATCAGAAAACACGCCATTAAATGGGATCATGCTGGGAAATCGTGCTAGGAAGACACTTCATGCCGTGAGTTTTGAGTGATTTTCTGGAGGGTGAGGGCATGTGAAAATGGCCCCAGAACCAGAGATCACCAACACACTGATGAAATGGATCCCAGATCATATCACCCAGTAACATAATGCTTAAAAAGCATGACAAGACCAATTCTGTTGTATCTCAATAGCAACATCACTGCCTTCTGAGATCTACCTGGTAGGAAGGACCAAAATTGCTACAATATGGTGGCTTCCTACACACATTCCAGCAAGGAAATCCAAAACAATACTATGGTCGATGCTATGAAAGTCGCAAAGTGATTCTGGAGAATCAACAAGATGATGTTTCTCCCCTCAACTGTCAGCACAGATTATTCACCAGGGAAATCCAAGTAATTTCAGTCCCAAAACTCGGCAGGAAAAAAAAACCCAGACTGGTGAGGATCTAGATCACCAAGTCATCCAGAAATGGTGCCTGTAGCTGGGCAGCCAGCACCTGCTCAAGCTCTTGCACAAAAATGGCACACTGGAGACTTGCCAACAGTTAGCTGAGCACCTTCAGTCTTTCTTCAGACTGCTTTTTCAGAAGCAGCCTACCCATCATCTCTTTCATAGCATGAAGGACTCTTTTTCTTAATAATGCTTTCATCATCTCTTCTATCTGCCACTCCCTCACTCCCTGATTGCTTTAGTTAGCCACAAAGCATTCAAGGCTGAGGGTGCAGATCGGAATAGTTTGAGCAACCAAAGCAGCATGCAAATCAGAGCAGATATGAGCATTTTTATTTGCAGTCGCAAACCTGTGAGCGACTGAAGGTCATTCTTCCTCTTGATGTGGACTATAATTTAATAGGTTGTTCGTAACTTCATATCCCAGTATATTCATTGAACAGTAGAGTGTGAACACAATGGTGGTAAAAGAATAATGGTTTCTTCAGCACTGTCATGGCCACACAGTAGGCTCTAAATGAACTACCCAGAGTTCTATACTACTCACCTGAGTTGCATTTGAGCAATTATCACTGCAGCTTCCTCATCATGATCTCCTTTGTATACTAGAGAGCTGACAAAGTTCTAGTGAATGAGAGTGAATGCCTGGAGGGATCATGTAAATCACTCAGGACATTTCCCTATTCCAGAGAACAGCCAGGGCTTCAGGCCCACCAGCTCTGTCAACAGAACAGTTTTAACTAGCTCCCTGTAAGGCTGAACCTCACAAGGCGGTGATCTCATGACAAGGAAACGATAAGAAGATCCCTGCCCAGAGATCACCAGCTTCCCACTCAGTTCAGAACTCTGATTCAGGCATATGACCTGATACATGTGTAAGGAGAGAGACAATCTGAGACAGATACATGGTTGTCCTAAAGTCCTGAACTGAACCTGGTAACGGTATGAACAGTATGAGCACGCGCACAAGGATTTCAATACCATTTCCAAGACTACTTCCACCAGTTCAGGCTAGATTTTTCTTTCATTTTTCTCCTGACCTTCTTCCAAGAAACACTAGTTGTTCTCCTCCTTTTAACCTCAAAATAAACCTGCTCAACTGATAGATTACATAACTGGATCAAAGTCTCTAGTTAGCTGTGGGTTAAGTGAGGATGGGCAATGGGGAGCATGGCACACCAGGAAAATTTTAAACTCCAAGCTGAAATTAGGACACCAGGAGATACCCAGACAGTAGTAACTTTGTGATGACAACAGCTGTCACGTTTTCCCTTGGCTTCTCCAAGAGGCAGCTAACCATCCCTACACAGAAATGCTGTGATCAATTATCACCTAGTTTCTAACCTGCTTTTTCTAGGCAAAGCAAGAGCAGAGCAGCAGCACACCAACTCCAGGTCTTCTTGAACAACCCAGGTACAGACCCTTTTCAGTCTGGTTTCAGGCCAGACTATGAGAGGACAGAGAGGGCTTGGTGGCTTCAGCTGATTACCTCCATCTGAACATAGACAAAGGTCATGATTATTTGTTGCTCCTTCTAGATCTCTGATACAGTAAATCAGCCTTTCATACAGTATACCATGCCATCCTCTTTAAGGCATTTGGAGGCAGAAGTAGGTATTAGGGGATGTGCCTTGGATTGGTTTAAATCAGTCCTCATGGATTGGACTCAAAGGGTTGCTGTTACGGAGCAACTATCTTCGGTATGGGAGTTATCTTATAGGATTACACAGGGTATGATCTTATCAACTTCTTTGTAAAGCCATTAGGAGAAAATTTTAATAGCTTTGGAACTGGATGTCATCAATATGCAGATGACCCTCAGCTCTATATCTCTGCATCCAAAACCCATGATCATGCACCAATGGTCTTCTTGACCCCTTGCCTGGCTGCTGTAGTCAAATGAGTGAAAACAACCAAATTGAAAGTAAACCCTGATTAGACAGAAGTGAGGCTGGCTGGGAAGGCAGAGATCTTGAAAGGACGTTGTGCTCCCTACTTATGTTGAGGTTCAGTTGACCTTTAAAACTCAGTTAAGAGCCAAGTGTTTATACTAAATCCATCGCTGCTGCTGAAGAAGCAAGTTAATACAGCTGCAAAAAACACCTTCTTCCAACTCAGCCTAGCCTGGAAGATGGCCCCCTACATTGACACAGCCATGGAAACATCGAAACTAGACTACTGTAAAAGGACTCCTCTCAAAGTTAACTCAGAGACTCCAGTTGGTGTAGAATGCCACAGTTTACTTATTATCAGGAGCTAGGCGGAGTGTGCATATCACTCCTATTCCGCAGTCTCTCCATTAGCTACCCATTAGTTACTGGGCTCAATTCAAGTGTTTGCTATCACATACAAAGCCCTTCATGGCCTTGATTTCTCATAGCTGAAGGACTGCCTCTATCCCTTATGCTCCATCACAACAGCTTTGCTCATCTGAGCAAGTTCTTCTGCAAATGCCACCTTGCAAATGGGCAAGATCAACAACTGCTTATAAACGTGCATTCTCTGCTGTGACCCCCACCTCAGGGAGTGGCCTGACTGATGAAGTTAGGAAGGCTCCCACTTGCCTGGTTTTTCACAAACTCTGCAAAACTGAATTATTCAGGAGGGCATTTTGACACAGGTAGGAGGACTGTACTGTAAGGAAATTATTCAGAAAGATGCTTCGATAAAGGGAGAGGAGGACTATTGTGTACTGTATTTTGTTGTAAATATGTTCCTGCTATATAATTTCTGCATTGTTTAATGTATTGTGCTTAAATGCTTACGTATTGTTTCAGCTCTGTTTTTGATATCTGCAATCCAAATCTTATTGCATTGTTTAATGAATGTCCCCTTCTGTTGATCATATTGATTTACACCATCTAATCTTGGTTTAAAAGGCAGACTATAAATAACACAAATAAGTAAAATAATAAAATATTCCTTCCTTTGTCACCTTTCACGTTCCTCCCTTCCTATTTCTCTTTTGTGTCTCTCTGTTCTACAAAATGTGCTAAAGGTGATGGCCCCTTTCAAAGACTGAACTCTTCCATTTTCCCTGTGAACTTTTTATTGAATTGAAACTTTATTTTAAAAACTAGAAAATCATGCAAGCCAGCTGATCTGGCTATTCCTCATTAAACATCTCTTTTAAACCTAACCTCCTTTTTCCATGTCAGATAGCTTCAGTGAAGTTGCCTGGAACTGAACGTGTTGGATTCTCACACAAAGAAGAACAAATGCTGTCTTTGTGCAGATTTCCTGGAACAGAGTGAAAGTTTGACTCATAAACCACAATACACTTCTAGACAGTGTAAATTATACACTATGTCCAATATTAAAATACTGACAGCCTAAATGTTTTCATGTTGACAAATGCTTTCAAAATCTAAAACCTTTTTAAAGCAGAGTGGGCTTTTAATTCAAATACAACATTTCAAATATGGGAAGCTTTATTTTTCTTTGAATTTAGAGCAGCTAAGACTGCCAGAGAATCATTTGTTCATTTATAGAAAAATGCATACTCCACCTATCAACATTGGTACAATAATTTGTTTATCGTAGTTAAGCCAAAATAAGTTACTTATAAACCAATAAACCGTAAAACTAAAAGGTAACTCTGTAAAACAACGGATACAAGGCAACAGTCAAAATCAAGGAGCAGCTGAAGCCAAATTTTAAAACCAGCCAAGACTTGGATAAAAAAATGTTTTCCCTTATTAATTAAACCTCAGCATCATACAAAGCTTTCCAAACAATTGTTTACAGAACCAAATGGATGGAAGCAGCACAAGAAAAGTTGTATGTGGCCTTGTATCCATACCCCTACCATCCAAGGTTTCTACAGCCCATTTGGACCCAAACTGGGTAGCAGAGATGAGGGGGCAGGCATGCCTTATTCCATCCTGCCTGCTGGAAGCAGTTAGGCCTTTGCAGCCTACCTTGGACTTAAGTTGGGTGACAGAATTATGAGAGGGAACGTATGTCCTTCAGTGGCACAAAATAGCTGGACCTGAGCAAGGCAGTATAGTTGAGGGACAAGCCTTTTGTGCCACCTCAGCAGACTGGGCTGCTTCTGCAGATGCCTTAGACTCAAGCTGGGCAGCAATAGGGTACGACTTTCCAATTCTGTCTTGCAAGATGTATTGGTAACTGCTTCTGCGGCCCAACTTTCATTCTGCAGGGTCACATGGACGAAGCGTGCTAGGCAGGCAGAATGTAAACATAGTATCACGACAGCGGTCCATTGCTGGTATCCAGTCACTTGG
Organism: Eublepharis macularius; assembly: GCF_028583425.1. NCBI lineage: Eukaryota > Metazoa > Chordata > Lepidosauria > Squamata > Eublepharidae > Eublepharis > Eublepharis macularius. The sequence goes on along the minus strand of NC_072799.1, from coordinate 34,326,981 downwards.
CCTCAGAAATTGAGAAATATCCTGATTTTCTGAGGCAAAGTGACTGTATACCAGAAATGGAGCGCTGTCGTGATACTATGTTTACATTCTGCCTGCCTAGCACACTTCATCCATGTGACCCTATAGAATGAAAGTTGAGCCGCAGAAGCAGTTACCAATGCATCCTGCAAGACAGATGTAATTTGGTGCCGTAGTCCTTGGGCTGGATCCTATCAATCTTTTCTATTAACTGTGATGCCTTCCTCTGATGCAACAGGCTCTTCTGTTGAACAGCTTCTAGCATCAATGGAAGGCTCCTTCCAGCTGAGAAAAACATCTCCAATGATGGAAGAGATCTGTGGGATCCTGAAAAAAGGAAATTTCAAAATCCTAATTTCAGAAATGTCAAACTGACTATTCACAATATTAGATCAAAAACTGACACTATAATTTTGCAAATATTGTTATCAATTCCCTCTGTATTGTTTATTTTCTTCAGTGTCATTTTTCCATTTTCAAGCAAAAAGCATTAACAGCGTTTCCTTCATATTCAAAGGAAGGGAAAAGAGTAGGAAACAAAGAAAGGAACCATGACTATCCAAAGCAAAAAAGAAGGGGAGGGAAAAGCAGGAGGGAAAGAGTGAGGGAAACACAATAGTCAGAGTTGTTAGTAAAAGGTCATGCCTCTTCCTGCAGGCTGTAGCATCTGAACATAGGGCAGGATACTGCCTATTATGTAACTGTCAAGCTCTTAAGTATATGGCATATCAGACAGGACAGAAGAGACTAAACCTAAGCCAGGGATAAGGCGTCAGAGGGTCATAGGTAAATAATGAATTCACAGTGTGCAACAGAAACACCACAGTATGGCCAAACGTCAGGACCCATGGAGGGGAAGACCAAAGCTAAATAGAAATGGGGTCAAGGTCAGGCAAGAGGCACACAGCAGTTTGGCAGACAAAGGCAGAAGGTCAACACAGACGGACAGCCAGTGTAGCTTAACAGTTAGAGTATGAGACTAGGATCTGGGAGATTCAGGTTCAAATTCCTACACTGCTTGCTGGGTGACCTTGAACCAGTCACCACCTCTCAGCCTATCTCAGAGGATGGTTGGGATAAACAAAGGAATAAAGAGCTATGTATACTAATCTGGGATCCCTGGAGGAAGGGTGGGATGAAAATGTACTTCACCGACAGTTGTCAAGAACCAGGATCAGCAGCAGCCAGTATTCACACCACAATTTGCTCAAACAGAATGACCCAGCTTGAAGGCAGCAACTTTAACAGTTCTATGCTAGATCTTATCAGACCCTTCTGCAGGGCTCATTTCGAGCGGAAATGCACAGGAACGCAGTTCTGGTAGTTCCCCAAAGAGGTCACGTCCTGACTCTCGGCCATTTTGGGCCTGTTTTGGCCTGGATTGGGGCCGAAATGGCCTGGATCGGGCCTCTGATGTGTGGTGGATCACTCTCCCACTCTGCAGCAGCCCAATCCTGACCATTTTGGACCCCTTTTTGGCCATTTTCAGCCCCTTTTTGCCATTTTGGGCCCAATTTCAGCCCTGAATGGCCAGGATTGGGTTCAAAACAGCCAGGATAGGTGATGTCAGGGGTATGTGGCATATGCAAATCAGTTATGCTAATGACACATTTCCAGTGATGTCAAGGGGTGTGGCATATGCTAATGAGTTGTGCTAATGAGCTATGTTAATGAGTTCCTCCAGCTCTTTTTCTACAAAATGACCCCTGCCCTTCTGTAAGCTGTTCTCTACAGATCTTTTCAGGGAGTTTGTACTTTGTTCTACTGCCCTGCTTGACGGAGGGGTGTGCTGTGATGCAGAGACTGAGCCAAGAGCTGTCCCTGAAAGTAGGCAACAGAGCAGGACCAAGGGTGCCTGTCAGTAACAGGAGCATTTTGAATCGGAATTCACTTGTTCAGTACAGAGATGAAGGTGTTCCTCAGCATCCAGTGTCGCATAGGGTTGTGTAAGGCCACAAGAGACTACTTCCTCTGCTGGGTTTTAAACACTGTGTGGTCACAGACTGTGAGGGTACCAATTTTCACGATCTATCATTCAATTGGCCAAAGCAGTTGTAATTTCCAGTTCTGAAATATCAGCTACTTTGCTACCAGTGTTGCCCATTGTATTTCATTAAGCTTGTATAATAACAATGAGGGAAAGTGGTCCCCAATACACACTAAACAAACGAGGAAATTCCTAAGAGACCACTAAGCTTGACCTGTCTTGATTGCCATGGGTGGGCCCGTCACTGTCTCAAAGCATCCACTGATTAGAGTGAGATTCGATACAAGAATGCTGTTCTTCTTTTAATGGCTGTGGATGGTTCTCTAACAGGCAATTCAACAACAGGTAGCACTGGGGACAGACAGCTGTGAGTTGGCTGAAGACCTTGTGGGCAGGATCTCGAGGGATCACCCGAGGAAGGATAAACCATCTGGCGCCTTGCAGAAGTGACTCTTCGCTTCTACTTATGCCACTGTCTATTTGTAAATATTCCAATGACATCACAGTTCTCTAGTGCTCTTTCTTTCTCCCTGTCTTATCCAACGAAAATTAAAACTGGTAGCACTACCTCTGGAATTTCTCACCAACACAGGAAATGGAGAACACATTATCATATAAACAATTTATCTGTACTTGCAGTGATTTCTTCTCCTTGTTTCACTGAAATCCTATCCTTTCATTGACTAGTCAACAGAGGCCCACAGCTATTAAAGCATTCCAAAATGCATTTGTGAAGAGCTTTTCTGGAAAAGCCAAACTGAACCCTATCCCTTCTATAACATTATATATAATGTTATACCCACCCCCCCAAAAAGCTGGCTTAGGATACTAAATGTTCATTTTTCAAAATCTTATTTTCTTTAAAATGGTTTTCATTATGAAGGCAAATTCTCACAGGAAGAAGGCAGACAGGATTATTCCATTCTCTTCATTAGCATGAGGCCAGCAGGGATACGGCAAACTACCATACAAAAAGAGGCACAGGCCATCAAGTGGGCTGTGGGGCCATACAATATTATCTGATAAACAATCACTTCTCTGTTGTCATGGACCAATGCCCCTCTGATGTGCCTACACAGAATGAAGGAACACAACCCCAGAGTCTGATGCCAGTAACTCTTCCTTCTCCTCTTTAGGTTCACCATATTGCACTATCCAGGCACTCATCATTTCAATGCTGGCTACCAATATAAGACTATGGAACCATAGTCTTATAGTGGTAGTGCAGGATCCACTGGGGAGAGGTAGATTGGGGGGTGGTCATAACAAATCCCACACATACACAGAGGCAGCTGCTCTGGGCCAGGGGCGGCCATAGCCAACACCCTGGAAGCTGGGAACGGATCAGCATCATAAGGGTCCCATCAGTGACTCTCCCAAGACCCAGTACACATGGCAAAGGGAGAACTGGCCAGCACAGCCGAAACATCTGACAGAGGCTGAGCCATGGCACAGAGCCATGACAAGATGCTGAGCCCTTTAACTTCTGTCCCACCTTACAGCTGATCAGCAGGGCAGAAGCAGCCAAGACAGAGGCTATCAAGGGTGGACCTGCCACCAAAAAGGAGGATGGATGGGTGAGACAAGGCAGCAGGTGACTGGAAGCAGACACATGCTCCATCCCAGGAGATCTGCCTCGGGGATTGAGCCAGTGAAAGATATAGAGTACACACAGTTTGTGAAAGCGCATTTGGACCTTTGCTCCTAAGCCAAAAGAAGGAAGGTCAGAGATGACGAGGACAAGATGCTAACCTCCCTTTTTACATCTGAGGCCAGGGGAGTTCATGAGCATGCTGCTGGGCAATGGAGCTTCTGGCCCAGCCTCCAACACCTGCACAACTTTCAGTTCCCCATTCTTTTAAAGGAAAGAGTATCATTTTTAATAGCTTTGCCGGTGATGAACTAGTGCCAGCCACTGACAATACTATTTCTGTTCTCACATTATGAAAAAAATGACAGTAAGATTCTCTGTATAGGGGTTAGCATGGGATATAGACGTTCATATCAAAAAATAATATTGGACGTGTGCACTCAAACACTGCACAAGGCGAGTGCCTCAGAAGGAAACCTCAAAATGACATCCAGAAATTTGAGATACATCATTCAGTAACACCTTAAAGATCAACAAGATTTCCAAGGTATAAGTTTTTTATTGTCAAAGCTCCCTTCTTCAAATACAAGTTGGAATGGAGATCCCTGAGCCTATATCAGAGCTTGGCCTCAGGGATATCCATTCTTACCTGCAACTAAAGAAACTTGTACTCTAGAAATCTTGTTGGTCTTTAAGGGGCTTCTGGACTCAAGTCTTTCCCTTATACTGCAAATCAACATGGCTGAAACGATCTATACCTATAAAAAGGGAGCTGTGTTCCAGACGACTCACTGCTTATCCCACAATGCAGGTGCGATAGCGTGCCCTTAGCAGGGATAAGCAGAGAGTCTCTCCCCGGCAGTGCTCCCCACCTGCCGTGGCTCGTTCCAGCCTCAACTGGGCTGGAACGGGCTGCTGCCAAGCACACCAGCCCACCAGTGTGCCTGGTGCCGTCGCCCTGTTGGTGCTGAGTGCCTGTAGCAGCCTTCTCTGGCCCTCTGCTAGGCGCACCAGCACACCAAGTGTCATCCCCCCAGCAGCGCTCCCAACCTGCAGCATCCCAATCTGGCTCTAATGGTTGCAGGTTGCAGTGGGCAAGGGGGGATGGCGAGCCCATGGTTGGTGAGCCCACCACCTTCTCTGTGCCCAGCTGATCAGCAGGCAAGGGGGAGCGTTGAGCCTGCTGAGAAGTGAGCGTGCTACCTTCTCCCTGCCCAGCTGATCAACAAACAAGGGGGGTTGGCGAACCTGCCGCCTTCTCCCTGTCCAGCTTATCAGCGGGCAAGGGGCGGTGGCAAGCCTGTCACCTTCTCTCTGCCTACCTGATCATGGGAGAAGGAGGTGGGTGCCTTCATCCTCTACAGCTGATCGGCCAGGGATGGGGCAGGAAGGGTGAGGAGCCTTCGCCAGCCCACCCACCTGCCAGCCCTCCTTGTCTCATCTTCCTGCCAGCCCTCCCCAGCTTTCTAGAGCCTGTTGAATTTCCACATTGGGCGTTGTTGCTATAATGTTGTGATTATTATGAAAGGTGCCCGTGATGCTAGTACAGCCACCTCTCCCAAATACAAGTCCTTGGTTGGAGGTATGTTGCTCTTAAATGACTATATCCTCACAATGGATGCACTTGCTGGAGCAACACTATTTCACTGCTGCAGCAATTACTGGTAGGACAGTGATTGGGAAAGCCATTGTTGTCTGAGTATATGCCATGCTTTGTAACACAACTGACAGTTTCTAAAAGCTTTAGCACTCAGGGTTAATTCACAGAACCACATCGGAACGTGATAGTTTAATTAAGGGAGGAGATGGCTTTTGTAATATGACCCATGCTTTTTGCAAGCATCAACAGAATTATTTATTAAAATTATTAAACCTTCCCTTCTACAACACTGGTATATACCTATGCAAGTAAGAATTTTTTTCTTCTGAGGCCCCAGCTAAAACAGTACAGTCCAAAGTAACATGCATTTACCCACTTCATCTGCTGATTCTGAAAACCAGACCTGGCAGCAGAAGAACATGCTGTTGAGTCACAACCAACTCATGGTAACCCGTCCATAGAGCATTCCAGACGAGAAACAAGCAATCCCACCCTTCCTTGGTGGTCTCCAGTCCAAGTACTGACCATGGTCAACCCTGCTAGCTCCCAAGCTTTGATGAGCTCGAGCTAAGATGGCCTATTCAGGCTGCTCCTAAGAGTAGACATAAAATAAAATGGAATATGATGGTGAGGAGAGGAAGGCTTTGTTGATTGCTGGGCACATGTAAGGAAACAAATGTTATTGGTAACTGGAAAAAATGACTCAACGAAAAGGAAACAATGAAAACAAAAGAGAATCTGAGGAAAACTGTATTTTAATCTCCCATGTATTACTTTGTTGTCAAAAGCCGATGGATCTTTCACAGATGAAAGAGTCTGAGGAGGTGAGTAGGAACTGATGTCAGGGTTCATACGTTTTTAAGGCCCAGCTCTTCCTCATGCCAAAACTTTCAGTAACAGAGGGAAACTTAAGCCCCCTGGCCTACATTCTCAAACACAAGTCCCGTCCCCCCTGCCCCCCCCCCGCCCCAATCTTTTCATTGGTGAAAATGGCTTGGTCTTCCACTGCTGTGTTAAGGATTTGAGGGAGGAAACTGAGCTAAGAAGACATGTGTATCATCTGTTCTCGAACCTTTCTGGAGAAACTGCACCACAGCGTCCCACACTCACTGAAAATGAAATTAAAGAAGCAGCTGCTTGTATCCCCCCCAAAGGTTTTGATCTGTACTAAAGCGTATTGCATCACGGTGTGTTGTATTGTAAATTGATGTTTTATTCAATTTCAGTCGTGCATTTTGATAGACTGTTGTAAATCATACATACATCCCTCTCACCAAGGGGGGGGGAGGTAGCTCATCAGAGGTAGCTCATCAACGGCTGTTGCCTGCAGCCACTGACTGCCTCTATTCACTGCAAATGCCCCTTCCTTAGGCCCTGCCCTGTGCCAACTATGTTAATCTAACAGTCTAAAATAAGATTCTACTAAGATCAACACACGCTGACCTGGATAGCCCGAGAGAGCCTGATCTCAACAGATCTCAGAAGCTAACCGTAGTCGGTCTTGGTTAGTAATTGGACAGGAGACTTCCAGTGAAGACCAGGGTTGTAGAGGCAGGCAACGGCAAACCGCCTCTACTGGTCTCTTGCTATGAAAATCCCACTAGGAGTCACCATAAGTCAGCTATGACTTGAGGGCATGATTTTGTTTTTCAGAGACCAGCACAGCTACCCACCCTGAAACAGTCTAAAATGAAAAAGGTTTCAAGGACTTTAATGAGAAAATATCATGGAAAACAGCTTTCAGGATATCTATATATCTATTATTGTCCATAACTAAAAATTGTATGCTAATCAGCCCTGTCTTTGCAAAGCAGGTCACAAATGATAAAGCACATACTCAGTTAACACTCCATGTGTTGCCATGTCATTTAATGTTAGTTTCCGATTTAAATATTTGATATGAATTTTAAATTATTCACCAGATTGGATGTTCTAAACATTAGCAACACAGTTCTTTGTTGCTTCCTGAATTAATTATAGAACATTTTTGAATGTAGGACATCCTAGTTTTTCCTTAAAAGCAAGGAAATGAACAACCACCACCACCCCAATTTTGTTATTTTTCAGAAGCAAACTAAGTTTATTTCTTTGTTTACTGTTTTTCAGTCTTATCTACCCTGTACAAGCTTATTACCATTCTTGTCATTTTCAACTAAATGACTGCAAAACATTTGTCCCCATGGTTTCTTAGGGGCCAATTAATACAATTACTGTTCGAGTGATGATGACCAATTTCAGGAGCGCTATTCGCTTTAAGTAACAAATGATATTGAACATTTGGTGGATGGGAGAGGGGAGAAGAATTGCAGCCGCAGCTGTGTGTTGTTTCTTTGTTGCAGAACCTATGCACATACATCTTGTAGGTGCATATTCTATCCTTACATGATTAAGAGCCCTGAAGGCCTCAAGCATGAGAAGAGAGCCTACAAATGTAAAACAGGTTCTTAGCAGAATCACTCATGAATGCATAGAGCTCAGGGGTGAATCCTGGCAGCACAATCTCACTCCCCATCTTCCCGTGCATGTAACATCCCCAATCTAGCCATCTTAATAAGTTACATGGTGAGGGATACAGTAAATTTGTCATTCATGGTCAAACAGTAGTTTCATTAATGCTCCAGTATCCCAGCAAATGTTTCCTCACCCAGCCCTGCCCCGTATACTGCTGAGTATGCATTACTTGAGGGAAAAGACACTTTCCAAGTAGTAAACTATGTACTGAAAGGTCTCTGTACCCCAATACTCTGACCTTGTTGCCAGTAATGGTATGCACCAGACCTCAATAAAGCGCTTGACAGTTAAGACAGCAGAAGCTCTCAAACAACTGAGCCAACTTGTTCCAAGAGCGTATTTTGCAAAACATAATATTCTTTGCAAGACAAGCCATACTAGGGATCAATCAGAGCTCCATTTCAGAGTAGAATTTACCAAAATAACGCATATTTGTTTATAACACGTTCAGGAAAATGACAATATGAAGTGTCTTACACTGATCTAAGAACAGCCATTTACAAAGTACAGAGAACGTTAAAGAGTGCTGTCTCTGTCCGTTTCCACACACACTGAATAATGCACTTTCAATACACTTTAGAAATCCTTTAGAAGTGGATTTTTTGTTTCACACACAAAAATCCAGTTCCAAACAATCATTAAAGAGCATTGAAAGTGCATTATCCCACGTATGTGGAAGCAGCCTCTGTATCCAATATTTTAATCCAGACAATGAATTCAGCAATAATACTTCTTCAGCCACGATTAATAAACAAGCTTTGTATTACACATTTATCTTCTTGTGTACCTGTTTAGTCCAATTTTTAACATGCAAGACAACCCATTTTTATATATTTAAAACATCATGATTCAAAATGCTGACTAATCAAAGGAAATCTTATGAATTTTCTGTAATGACATGCCCAGTCTATTCACTGTGTACTTTAAAATAAATTGTGGGCATGTATTAGGAGTTTCTCCCCAAAATGTTTTCTAAAATGCATCCACAACTACATCTCATACATTTTTAAAACATACTAAAAACAACTGGGACTTTGGAGGACAGCTACTTATCTTAGTGGTTCAAAAGACATAGGGTAAATTTCATTTTAAAGTCTACTGCATGGTGATTGATACTGGCAAAGAAATAATACTTTTCTGTCAGCATTGCATCTGCACAGCAGAGCTGTTGTGGGTGGTCAGAGGCCTGTTGGGACCTGGCCTGCAGAGAATGTGGACTGCTCAGAGCCTCACTGTGGCCATTTTGTTCAACACTTTTCAGATAAAATCTCTCACATCCATACTGACTTGGACTAGCATTGACAGGGTTAGATTGCGCCAGGAGCTGACTTGTCCAGATGTTTGGGATATTTTTCAGCTTATTCAGTCTGAGAATGTGAACAGGCTCTGTGGAAGTTTGAGGCCTACCACCTGTTTGTATGACCTTTTCCCTACATGGCTGCTTAAATCAGCTGGGGGAAGATTCCCCAAGAGGCTACCTCTTGAATGGTCCAAGAGGTAGTTACAACCTCACTGAAAGAGGGGATGTTCATCCTGGGGTTGCTAGGTCCCTTCACTCTCCTGGCGGGAGATTGGGACACTGGCTTTTACCTCCCCTCCTTCCCCTGAGCTTCTCTCCCAGCTGGCGTGATTACATCACTTCTGGGAAGTGACATCTTCACACAGGCCGAAGGGCGGCCTGGGAGTGCTCCCGCACTCACCAAAGGGCTGAATTACCCCCCCCCCCCATGGAGCCCAATTCGGCTCAAAAATGGGCCTGTTGCAGGGCATGGGAGCTTGCCGCTCCGGGGCATACTGTGCCACCTGGGGTGTGCTGTGCCATTGGGGGGTGCCCCCCACTGGCCAGGTAAGTGGGGGCAGGGGGAGAAGGTGAAAGCAGGGGATCCCCCGCCCTAGGCAGGGGAATGGCAAACCTAAGTCATTCCAGCCTTGAAACAAGATGTGATATGCCCACTACTAAAGAAACCTCCTCTGGACCCAGAAGGTTTAAATAATTATCAACCAATCTCAAAAGTTCAATTCTTGAGCTAGTTGACTGAATGAGGAGGGGGGTGGCTGGATAAGTCCAGGGATTCCTGAATTTTCATTCTAGTTTCAGGCCTACAGGTCATCCACCACCCTGGTGGATGACCTGTACCAGGAGAGGGTCAGAAGGATTGTGATTTTCCTGGACTTCTCAGTGGCTTTCAATATCATTAATTATGATATCCTTCTGAAATTTGAAATCTCTCTGAGCTGGGACTAGGGGCCAAGCTACACATGACGAATGACACTTGAACAGCAAGTGTATTTCTCCCTGTTCACTTGCCCTCCACTCAATCTACTTGCCGTTCAAGTGTCATTCGTCATGTGTAGCTTGGTCCTAGGAGGCACAGTTTTTTGGTGGTTCTTGTCCAATTTGGAAGGCTGGTTTACAATTCAAAATCACAATGTTAAAACACAAGCTGTTGGACATAAGCAACACAAAAACTATCCATAAAATAGAAGCAGGGTCTGGACCAGTTCTCCAGGGTCGGGGACAGAGGGTGGCACTCGGGGGAGATCTATCGGCCCGTCACCCTTTGGTGTGCGGGGTTCCCCAAGGGGCGATACTCTCCCCAATGTTATTTAACATCTATATGCGCCCCCTTGCCCAGTTGGTGCGGAGGTTTGGGCTGGGTTGTCATCAATACGTGGATGACACCCAACTTTTTCTGTTGATGGACGGCCGGCCAGACACGGCCCCAGACAATCTGGCCAGAGCTTTGGAGGCTGTGACGGCATGGTTGAAACAGAGCAGGCTGAAATTGAACCCAGTGAAGACGGAGGTCCTGCAGCTGGGACGGGGGCTGCCAGATGTTGGGATCCAGCTCCCTGCCCTGGATGGGACACCACTGGCAACTTTGCCAGTGGTAAAGAGTCTGGGTGTGTTCCTGGATGCCTCCCTATCGATGGAGGCCCAGGTCACGGCGGTTGCCAAGTCTGCATTTTTCCATCTTCGTCAGATCAGGCAACTTGCCCCCTACCTGACGCCCCAGGACCTGGCTACAGTGATCCATGCAACGGTCACCTCCAGGCTAGATTACTGTAACTCACTCTACGCTGGGCTACCCCTGGGCCTGATCCGGAAACTACAACTGGTCCAGAATGCGGCGGCACGGGTCCTGACTGGTATACCTTACCAGTCACACATCACACCTGTCCTGCGCCAGCTGCACTGGCTTCCGGTTGAATTCCGAATCAGGTTCAAAGTGTTGGTTCTTACCTTTAAAGCCCTGAGTGGGTTGGGACCGGCATATCTTCGGGACCGCCTCTCCCTGTACGTTCCCCGGAGATCGCTCCGATCAGCGAATAAATATTTACTTGTGGTCCCCGGCCCTAAGGAAGCCCGCCTCGCTTCAACCAGGGCCAGGGCTTTTTCAGTCCTGGCCCCAGCCTGGTGGAACGCTCTGTCAATGGAAACCCGGGCCCAGCGGGACATATTATCGTTCCGCCGGGCCTGTAAGACAGAGCTGTTCCGCCAGGCGTTTGGTGATTGAAGGGGGCGGTGCCATGTCGGCCTCCCACCTTTGGGGTGGGGAAGGTTCTCCCCACCACTGCACCTTGTTAATTTGTTTTATTATTTGTATATTGATTTTAGTTTTTGTTTTTATCAATTTTAACTGTTCACCGCCCAGAGCCCCTGGGATGGGCGGTATATAAATTGAATAAATAAAATAAATAAATAAAATAAAAAGGTGATTAAGATAAAATCCGTAATTAAAAGCCAGGGTAAAAAGCCAGGCACCTAAAAGAAAGTAAACAGAAACTAGGCAAGCCTAGATTATTAATTAGATTAGATTGCTAATCTAGTAATCCAGATTAGATTACTGCAATACATTCTATGAGAGGCTGCCCTTGAAAAGTCCTTGAAAACTTCAATTAGTACAGAATGCTGCAGCCAGGATGTTGGCTGGAATAGGCTGTAGATGCTGTATCACTCCAGTCTTGGACCTCTATACTGGCTCCCAAGCCCAACTCAAAGTGCTGGCACTGACCCTTAAAGATCTATATGATTTGGGACCAGCAAACTTGAAGGACCACCTACTCCCCACCCCCACCCCCCATATGAACCTATCCAACCTCAGTCTAAGGTTATCTTCCGAAGCCCAGTTTTGGGAACTCCTACCTCTTCAGAGATTAGGCAAATGTTAACCTGATAGACCGCCTTTCTAGCCATGGCACCAAAATGCTGGAACTTTCTCCACAGGAATATACAGCTGTCTGTTCTGTCACTGTCTTCCACCAGCAAGTAAAGATTTTTTGGCAGAATGATCCCTTCCCCTATATTTTAATTTCTGTTTTATGTGCTTTTAATATGTACTTTGGTTTTGTTTTTATGAATTGTTTTATATATTTTTATAATTTATTTTAACTGCTGTCTGCCTTGATAGCCCGCACTGGGCAGAAAGATGACATAAATTTTGTAAATAAATAAATGAAACATAAAGCTCTAACCTTCATGAGAAAGGAAAAGCAGAAATACTCCTCCCTCCACAGAGTATCATGCTAATGGATTGTATATTTTCTCAGAAAGTTCACTCACTCAATTACAACATGGGGACAATCTTCAGGAAACAGGCATTTATTCGGTTACCAACCTCAAGATGGGGCTTGATGCTTTCCCAGAACTACAACTGATGTCCAGACAACAGAAATTGGTTACGTTTGAGGAAATAGCAGCTTTGGAGGACAGAATTTATGGCATCACATCCCTGCTGAGTTCCCTCCCCTCCCCAACACCGCCCTCCCAGGCACCGCCCCAAATCTCCAAGAATCTCCCAAACTTCATAATTCATGTTTTGCATATATGAGGAGTTGGCAAACTTCATAATTCATGTTTTGCATATATGGAGACAAGGAAGGAATTGCTCACACAAATTGCTCACTTGGCAACATGCCAAGTTTGTGTCCATCATGAACAATTCTCCATTTATTTCTACTGTGTAAAAGCAGCCTTGATACTTTTAAAAACCCTTTACTTCATTAAATATTCCTAAAGTAGTAAGATTTATTATGTGTCCTGCATGTTTCATGAACTTAGTCCATGAGTTGCATGGTGAATACAACTGGACTAAAGTTGTATATGGCACAAGAGACAGGGACAGGAATGTTCAATAAAAAACTACATTCATTCCACACGAGACAGCGCACCAAAAAAAAAAAATCTAAAAGTTACCCATCACCCTAGGCAAGGCACAACAGTGTCCTTAGTATTCATACAAATGAAGGAAACTATTATTCTTTTCAATTACACTATGTCATAAGAAAAGTCATAAGAATTCCAATGATCTGAGGTTCTTCCCTGGGAAGGAGCACTTCAAAAAAAGCATAAATTATAACTTTTTAAGTGCTTGACTGGCAGCACCTGAATTATAATAAAATTGAAAGGATTGAGAACAACCTTCTTCCTTTTTAAGGGGTCACTGTCTCCACTTTAAAAGCAAACAGCAACATGACTGGTTAATAATACAGCTCCTTAATTTATATCTTACACTGGCTACATATCAACAATATTTAATTTTAGCAGGAAAACTTCTATAGTTATATTAAAGGGAAGGAAACGTGGCTGGGAAGGTCTAATAGAAAATAAGAAAAGGTCAGAAATCATATGCTTTCTGCAACTTGCTTCAAAATAAAAGTGATGAAAGCAAGTTGTGCAAATTGCCTCATTTTTAAAAATACTTGTGTGATTAATATTCAGTGTGGCAGCAGTATCTAATGGCATCAGTGAGAGATTTTAGAATAATCTATTTTATATTTTCTAATTCCCATAATGCTTCTTATTCTCAAAACTGTACACAGGATTATTTCATTTTATTTTTATTTATGTCTTATATAGCCCATCCTTCTCAGTGAGACAGAGGGCAGATTACAAAATAAATAATAAAAGCAAAATACAGCATAAGACATCCAATAAACCATGCAATAGGACTAGGATTACAGAAATTAGAAAATAATACAAATAAAAAGCTGCCTGAGAAATATAACATACCATAATAAAGAAAATGGATTATAAAGGCAGACGAGAATACAGTAAAAGCAATGCGATACATATAATAAACACTGCATTAGACTACAGTTGCATAACAGCGTTCTAATCCCTTTATAAAAATGTCCTCCTGAACATTACTGTTTTGAACATTCTGTGAAATGATAAAAGGGGAGCTTCCAGTACCTTGAACAGTCCTTTGAACCAAGGCTGGTAACTGTTCGGTGTGTGTGTGTGTGTGTGTGTGTGTGTGTGAGCTGCGGCAATCTGTAACATCTGGAATTTCCAAGTTGACGTTAGGGACAGAGTAGGGTTGCCAGGTCCCCCAATGGGGGGGGGGGTAATCCCCTATTCCAGCCTCTTCCCTCTGCCACCCCTCATCTGGCCAGCAAGGGGGAGTGGTGAATGGGCCCGGGAGGCAAAAACCTCTTGGCCCAGCACAGAGCGGGCACACTCCTGCTGGCTGCAACAACATCAGTTCCTTAAGTGATGTCATCATGCCCATCACCACGCACAATGACACCACTTCCAGAAGTGATGTCATTGCACCCACTGGGAGTGTGCCCACTGCGCACTGGCCTGGGAGGTTTCAGCCGGGAGGGTACAGGGATCTGGCAACCCTAGGACAGACTCATGCAAAGTGCATTACAACAATCTATCCTTGAAGTTACAGTGGTAGGGATGCATTTGGCTGGATCAATTCAAAATAAACAACCAACATCCAGGTGGAATGAAAATGAAACAAATCATTTTTACGTCGTGCTTGCTCCTCCAGTAATAATGATGGATTCACACCAGTTTGGTGTAGTGGTTAAGAGTGCTGGGACTCTAATCTGGAGAGCAGGGTTTGATTCCCCACTCCTCCGCTTGAAGCCAGCTGGGTGACCTTGGGACAGTCACAGTTCTCTGGAGCTCTCTCAACCCCATCCACCTCAGAGGGTGTTTGTTGTGGGGATAATAACAACATACTTTGTAAACCACTCTGAGTGGGCATTGTTATCCTGGAGGACGGTACATAAATCAAATGTTATTATTATAATCCATAGGCTCTTCATTGAGATACCAAGTGCTAGCTGGATTCCATCAAATGTAAGAAGCACAATGTCCTTCAGGACTTCAACTTTTCCAACCAGCATCACCACTTCTCAGGATTGTTTCAATTTGTTCATCCTAAGCTGTTTAAATACAGCAGTCAGGTAGTGACTCAGGACCTCTACAGCTTCACCAGGGGATTTGGATAAAGCAATATAGAGCTAAGTGTCATCAGTATATCGATGGCAAATGACTCCAAAACTATGAATAATTCCTTCTGAGGGCTTTACAAAGAGATTATATAGCATGGGGGACAAGACTGCACCACAGGACAAGTCCCATACTCATCGTGACAACTGGTCTCCAACAGCAACAATCCATATTCTGTCTGTAAAAAAAGATTTAACTCAATTCTTACTCCCTAATACCACCTCCAAATGTCTCAACAAGATGGCATGGCCCACAGTATCGAAGGCTGCTAAGAACAACAAAGAATTAAGACTCTTGTCTACATTAAAATGGAGATCCACCACCATTATCTCTATTCCATGGCTCAGCCAGAAGCCAGACTGAAAGGGATTTCAGCAGACGAGTCAACAAGGTAAACCTGTTCTGTAACCACTGTATCACCTTGCCAAGAAAAGGCAGATTAGAGACCTGGTGATACATTCTTCTTCTCTAGTGCTGTTTTTTTTAGATAATGGGTGGATGACCACCTGTTTTAGTAACCAAGGAAAAAAGCCCGAGCCAAGCCAAGCTGCATGCCGCGGCTCTGCTCAGTGTGCAGCGCAGCTCTGCTCAGGGTGCGCAGTGCGGCTTGGCTCGGGGCGCGCAGCTCAGGGCACATGACACGGCTCGGCTCAGCTCGGGGTGCATGGCACAAGCCAAGCCAATCTGTGCACCCTGAGCTGAGGTGCACCATGTGCCCTGAGTGAAGCTGATCCGTGCACTCGTGCACCCACAACGGGCCTGTTTTGGGGAGAATCGTTCCCCGCAGGGCCGGCCTTTGACCCCCCCCCCGGGCGATGACATCACTTCCAGAAGTGACATCATTGTGCAAGCCCTGAGTGGCAAGGTAAATGCCAGGCTCTCAACTTCCCACCAGGGGAGTAAAGGGACCTGGCAAACCCCCGGTTTGGACTCCAAGGGACCTGGCAACCCTATCAGTGATTGATTTATGATGGACATCACAGATGTGATTCTTACGTTTTCAGCAACCATGATGGACAAGGATTCACAGTAGCCTTTGCAGATCCCAAGATCTTGTCAACAACCACCATGGGAACTAGATTGAAATGATCTATATAGACCAGACAGTATATCAGACATTTTTAGCGTCTCAGCATCCAAATCAAAACACTGAGAGATTTTCTCAGCAAAAGACTTTATAAAAATGCCACAGCTAATCTTACTTCCTGAAAATTTAAAGACTCAGATTTCAGAGGCAATAAATGCTAAAATACCTTAAATAACTGAGCCGGACATGAAGTAGCCAATGCAATGGTCGCATAGAAGTAGGAGTTACTTCTGTAGGTCTTACAATGAGCTCTATAGCCTACTTTGTCAGATTCTTCTGCCAACACTGTTGACTCACAAAAGCTTATACCCTGGAAACTCTTTGCTGATCTTTCAGGTGCTACTGGAATCGAACCTGGGTCATCTATTGCAGACCAACACACGAGATTATATTGGTATTGTACCACTTCACCTAGTGAACACATGAGCTATTTCATTACACATTTTTCAGTTCACTTATCTTTATTAAAGTAAAATATGACCTACAAATTCCATGTATAAATAGTTTCTCCCTTTGCTTTCAGTATGCCTTCCATGTTAATGCTAAAGATTAAAAAATTAAAGCCCTTGCAGATACACTCATTTCAGACTGGGAAAATGGCCCAGAGGAAAATCTAAGGCCCCTCTACCTGCATGTCATGGTCCTGATCTAAATTGAGGGTGCACATACCTGAGAAATGCAGAACTCCAGAACCTGCTTCCAACCTGTTTGATTAGAACACTTACGTAGTAGTTCAAATATATTTTTTTCCATTTCATATGACTATTTTTTGGATCTCTTACTGTTTCATTGTAGTTGTTTTTTGGGAACAGGTAGCTATTTACATGCATCTTCTTAACAAACAAATATATTCCAGGGCCTGCACACACAGCCAAATACCACCTGGCATTTTGTTTTTAATCTAATTAGTGACATAACTACCATAGTTATTTTCATTTAGAGCAAGTTTGACCATGCTGACAGTCTAGTCATCTACTTGGACATCTCAATTAATTATAGAGATGCCTGCATAGTGGATGCAGAACGAGTATTAAAATTCTGCTCCCAGCATGGTCAGCTTCTCAGGTAGGGAATATGTTTCATGATCCTCTGTAATGTCATAGGGAGTACACACACTTGGTGCATACAGAGAACCAGCTGTGCTAGAAAGAACACACAACAAGGAGCCATACTACACGAGATGAATGAAACGAGGCTATGCAAGTGTCTATAATCATGTCTGTTCCTACCTGCCCATTTCCATTTTACCCCAAGTAAACACGTGTCCTGTAGCTCTAGTCCATGCACATGACGGGTAACTGGTGTAGTTGCGGTTGCAAGTGTCTATGGTCATAATCAGAGAGTCGCCATTGCAGAGTGTCAGTTTTGGGTGGCTTCCGCTTCCCTCCCCCTTCTTTTTGCCCTTAGATCCAGCTCACACCCAAACTGTTTTGCTTTTAAACTGGCATGTTTTAAATTCTCCCATTTTCTAGTTGACACTGCCGCCTCCCTACTCCTCCTTCCTGAACCCTCCTCCTCCCTTAACTTTCTCCTCCTCTCCATGCAGCGTCTTCAGTTGGGATAAGGAGGAGGAGGGAAGAAAGATTGTGGCAACACGATTAAGCATCTGAGCAAAAGTTCAGAAACATGCCTCATACATGAACCTGAAAAGGATGGAGTGGAGGTGGTACTTGTTCTCCAGTTAAGCTCGGCAATAAAGAGCAAACTGGGTAAAAAATGGCCATTGTTTCCAATGGGAAATGTGAATCGGGGCTTTCCAGGGTTCTGGGCGGCATTTTAGGACCGAACTTTACCATATTTGCTGGAGACCTACTTCTAGCTGTTCCCTAAAGACTCCTCAAGTTTGATGAAGATTGGACTTCAGCGGGCCACTTTATAGACCCCAAAAGAAGGTGCCCCCAGCCACCTCCAATCTCCATTGTTCCCTGTGGGGAAAACTAAGGGAGCTATCTAGGGGGCTGGGGTGGGATTTTGCAAGCAAATCCTCCAAATTTGCAGGGGACCTACTCCTCACTGTCCTCTAAAGATCCCCCAAGTTTCAGGGAGATTGAACCCCGGGAAAGGCATGATCTATGAGTTTCCCCACTTGCTGTCAAATTTTTCAATAGGAATGAATGGGGTGGCTGGGGGCACTTACTTTGGGGGGCTCTAAAATGACCTCTCCAAGGTTCAAAATCCACCAAATCTGCAGTGGACC
The DNA here is from genome assembly GCF_028583425.1 of Eublepharis macularius. Taxonomy (NCBI): domain Eukaryota; kingdom Metazoa; phylum Chordata; class Lepidosauria; order Squamata; family Eublepharidae; genus Eublepharis; species Eublepharis macularius. Next base: position 34,308,738 of record NC_072799.1, on the reverse strand, counting down.
TACTCCTCACTATTCTCTAAAGACCCCCCCCAAGTTTCTGGGAGATTGGACCCCAGGAAAGGCATGATCTATGGGTTTCCCCAGTTGCTGTTATTTTCTCTCTACAATAGGAAAAAATGGGGTGGCTGATGGCACTTTCTTTGGAGGGGCATAAAATGGCTAATCCAAGCTCCAAGCTTCCTGAAAGTTGGGGAGTCTTTAGAGGACAGTTAGCAGCTGGTCTCCTGATAATTTTGTAGATTTATTTTGCAAAATGCTACCCCCATCCCCCTGGAGATCCCCCATAGTTTTCTCCATAATTAATAATGGAGATCGGAGGTGGCTGGGAACAAACAGGCAGGAAAGAGTTGATTCTTTCTGACAGCAAGAAACACTGCCACGGCTCCCAAAGTGGGGATTGCCCACCCCCCTTTGCACAGATGCCCCCCTTCCTTGCGGGCCAAGCTGCAAGATCTCAGCAGAGGTGTGGAGCCCCCATTTTTAGGCCCCCCAGGAAACCCAGCAGGATTTTTTCCCCTGATATGTCCAATTGAGTAAACAAGTCTCCCTCTCAGAAAAGCTGCAGAGAAAGGTTTGAGCGTGTATGAAGAGAAGCTGCATCATGGGATATCATCTCTCATCTGGAAGGAATGGAGAAGAAACATGTACCAGTCTGAGCACAGGATCAAGTGCAGCGTGGCCGCAGTGTTCGAGTGAATAGGAAAGCAACAGGGAAACACATGTAAGTGCGTTTACGTGTCATAACGTGTAATCCATCTCACGTAGTTTGCTTCAAGTGTGCTGCTTTCAGCTTTGACACAGGATGCTCAGTACAAATGAACAGTGATCCAGGTTCCACTGCAATGTTGCATGGGTTATTACAGGATTCCACAAGGTGGCATCCATGGGCACAATTGTGTCTGTCAACACCTTTTGTGGTCCCTGCCAAGTGTTTTTAGAAAATGGGGGGGGGGGAGCTTTTGCAAAACAAGGCTTCTGATTGGCCACTAGAGTGTTGATTGGCTGTGCAGATTTTTAAAACAAAAAGGATGTTTGCTGTGGGACTGAAGGTAAGCTGCAGCAGCCATTTTGTGGCTGGCTCTCTCTCCTACAGCAGCCATTTTGTGGTTGTGCCCACCACCCTGTGTCAGAATTCCAAATGTGCCTGCAGGCTAAAAAAGCTTGGGGACCCCTATTATAATGCAAGCACCAGTGCTGCTAAGAAAATCCTGGGGGGGGGGGGGTCCTTCCTTTCTTTTTCTACAGGTTGTAATTATTACTGTACAGATCGAGTAATTAATAAACAATACTGATGGTAGTTAAATAAAACTAAAAAGGACTCTCACAAATAAGAGCTTGCAAAATTGTGTCAAGTAAGAAAAAGACTGATGTGTCTAAAATAAAGACAAAGTTTGAGTGGTTTGTTTCTCAGGAGAAAGCAAGCAAGGTTAATCTCATACTATTTTCTCAAAAGGTCTTTAGAGCAGTGTATGAGATACAAGAGAAAGGTAGGAAATCCTTAATTAAATCCACAAGCCGCCTCCCATGAACCTCACCCTTCAAATGAGCCAGAAACGCCAAAGCTCTCTTATTGTACTAAAAAAAAAATAACTAAAAGGCTGATCAGAAAAAGGTGAGAGAGGTTAAGTTCTGCAGATCAAACTGAGTTAAAGAACATGCCATCAAAGGAGAAGCATAGCCCCCATTAGGCAAATCTGATATCAGAAACACATCATTATCTAAATTAGCTATGTGGTAGTATAAACCTATGTAAACACTGTTTATCCAAATACTGGGGGTGTTTCCCAGACTTTCCAGACAAATGATACTGTGCCAAATTTGCTTATCAAAAGCAAGATTTCTCTGTCAGTTTAGGTTAGCTAGTTCTTGCATTTGTTCTAAAATAATTATCTAATTAAATATTTGAAATACGGTTTGCTATTGTGTCATCCTCACCCCCACATCATTCAAAAGTTAAATTCCATATTTATTCTGTTCTAACTCAAAGGAGAGGGGGAGCTCGTAGCATCAGACTACTGGGTCTGCTGATGATTACAAAGAGACAATCCATAACTTAAGTGTCACTGAGACATTGCGGTGGGTGGGCTGTTTGCCCGGTATGCTGTAATAACCCTGAAAAGCTTTTGGCTCAAACAGCGGACGCATTAGCATTAACTTAAATCCCGGTCTTGTTTGTACTACGTGAGAGAACTGCTTGCACTTTCTTTCCTCAGATACTTCATGTTATTCATAAGGTTGCCAACTCCAGGTTGGGAAACTCCTGGAGATTTGGGGGTGGTTCTTAAAGAGGGCTGGGCTTGGGGTTAGAAGGGGAGGGACCTCAGCAGCATATGCCAGAGGGTCCACCCTCTAGAGTAGCCATTTTTTTACAGGGGAACTGATCTCGGTAGTCTGAAGATTAGTTGTACTTCCGGGAGCTCTCCAGGTCCTGCCTGGAGATTGACAATCCTAGTTATCAAATGGTGAGTGAAATTTTGGACACACAATTAAAAACCAAGGAAGGTCAGCACCAGCAGTCTTTTATGCAAACTACAAGGGGCTTGTCTGTTTGGAGGCCCAGTTTCCTCCCTCATATATACATTAAAAGCTTCCTCCCCTGTAAAAATGCAGCACAATCAGGGCTTTTTTTCAGGGGGAACGCAGGGGAACGGAGTTCCGGAACCTCATGAAAATGGTCACATGGCTGGTGGCCCTGTCCTCTGATCTCCAGACAGAGGGGAGTTTAGATTGCCCTCCGCGCCGCCGCAATCTACACTCCCCTCTGTCTGGAGATCAGGGGGTGGGGCCACCAGCCATGTGACCATTTTCTCTGAGGGCAACCCACTGAGTTCCACCACCTCTTTTCCCAGAAAAAAAGCCCTGCGTGCAATAGATGTGGTACTAGAGTATGATCATAGAAACCTGGGTGCAAATATATGCCCATCCATGAAGCTTAGTCACTGACTTGACCCTGTCACACAGACTCAAATTAAACTGCATCACGGGGCTTTTATTAATATGTTCACTGTTCTAGGAGGAAAAGTCAGAATAAAAAGGCAATAAAAATACTAAATATATATTTTAAAATATGATGGACAAATTATTAAGAGAACTGAAATAAGAAAATCTATGTTTAGCCCACAGCAGTCTGATTAGCCGAGTTTGGCCCAAATTCGTCAAAGTTTGGAGCAAAACAGGGCTGCCCACAGTCAGTACTTGGGTGGGACACCAAGGAAGACTGGGGCTGTGATACGGAGAAAGACAATGGCAAACCACTTTTACTGATCTTCTGCCTGGAATGCCCCAGGGAAGAGGTTGCCCTGACTCAGCTGAGACTCAGCAGCACGTTCTTCTTCATGTCCTTGAACTCTTGTGTGATGTTTAAGTCCACAGATTAATAGTGACTAGAGATAACTTTTTCACCTTTATCTTTCATGCTTTTAGATGAACACATATCTACAGCTATACTGTTGGTGTCAGATGCTACCTTACTTTTCCATTACTACAAAAAGACAAGAACATCAGGAAAATAATACCTAAAGTTCCATATTCAGAAGAGAGTAGCAGTGCAGTCCTAAACAGAGTTACAGCCTTCCAAGTTCACTGAAACCAAGGGGCTTAGAAGGGTAATTACACTGTTAGTTGCTTGCACAAGAACAATATAAAACCACAAGAAGTGCCAGGGCAAAAAAAATGTTTTATATAATCTTAGCATAATATTTGTATGGAAATCTGGGAAGCAGTGGGGGAACTCAAAAGGTTCCACTGGATCAATATGCCTATCTACTAAACCAAATGAGCTATTTTTACACCAAAGTCTCACCCAAAACAAGGCAAGCAGCAATCTTTTTTGCATTGTTCCAACAGATAGGCCTAGAATAGCTCTGTAATTATACTGCACTTTACAAACTTGAGCATTGTCTACAAGTGGTAATTTATTGTACTATATCAATGTCACTTAATGTGTACACTTCAAAAAGGTGGGTCAGAATTGCATACAGTCTGCATAATTGCACACAGCTCTTAGGAAAAAACTGATTACAACAGATGAAACAGTGAAATAACACTGCAATACTCTAACAAAGATTAACTACAAAAAAAAATCTCATGAACCATCTTACCTACCAAAAGATGTATTGAATAACTATTTCTGAGCTTCTAATTTCACTAACACATTAAGGCTTTATTCATATTTCTGAATACTGTTAAGCAGCATTGCTAGTTTTTAGAATACCAGATAGGCAATAGTGAAAAGCCAGGAGACACATCTGAATTTGGTGTTATAGACTGTATTATATTTTTAAGAATTATTTCCCCCCTATTTTATAGGTTACTTCAGATTCGGAAATTTCAGATTTCCTTTCAAGCATATTCAAAACATTTCTGTGCCTAAATATAACTTAAACTGGTTGTCCAACAACAAACAAGACCTTTTAGAAAAATAAAACTATGGATCCATGGCAATTGGCCCTTTTCTTATAAATAGACATTCAGCGCAATTCTTAGCAGAGTTATACCCTTCTAAGTTCAAGCTTGTCAAAACAAATTCGCAAAGATAATGGGTGAGATGATCAAGCAAATCACAGTGATTTCAATGCAAGAGGTATGGATCTCGACCAACAAGACTTTGCTTGGGATGGATCATTTCAGACAGGGGTTAGCAAAGAAGACATGATGCACATTCCAAAGCCTTTGATAATATTTATTCAAATAATATGCCCAGTTTCCAGAGGATATTAGGTATTATTCCAGGATATTAGGTATTATTCCAGGATATTAGGTATTATTCCAGAAAATGGCTTTGGCCACCTGAATGGGTATCTGAGGGAAAGACCTAGCAAGCTGCCCAGAGGAAGCTCAGGGTGGTGTGAAAAACTCGTATCTTTGGAAGGAAGCAGAAATTTCTGAATAGACAGCATGATTGCAGTGGAGCTGAAATGTATAGTTCCCTACTGGATACAATCAAGATGTAGGTGGAACTCACTGTACTCATGAGAGGATGCTTCCAAGGAGTTTTCTATATCCACTGGTTGACACCATTGTGAAAAAATGCACAGAGAGGTCACTGAGTCACAGTGCCTGTATGCCATGTTGCAAGGTATGCAGAGAACAAGATCCTTTTCCTACAACCAGCTGACTAGGCAGCTCACTGATTCTTTCAAAAGAAATAAAAACCTATCCAATGGTATCTGTTATTTAATTCAATTATTTGATATTTAGATATCAAATAATTTAAAAGTGAATTATAGTTCAAGATCAGTAGCAGTGATAAAGAGTGGAGCAGACACTTACACTGAAGCAAATACTGTTTTGCTCTCCACCTTTTCTTGAGCTGCAGGAAATCCAAAGGCAGTCTTTTACAAGACTTGTAATGCCTTTTGCAATAACCCATTTAACCCCACTGCAATAACCCCATAACCCATGTAAGTTGAGTAATGACAAGGGTTCCTAAAACAGCATCTGTCCCTAAAAGCAGCATGTCAGCCAGCTGCAAAATCCCTGCACCTTTTAAAACTATAAATCCAGTTGCTTCGTTCCTCTCCCTTTCTTGGTACACACCCTTGCTAAAAGAAGACTGGTATCAGCCCTAAATGTGTCAGGTAAGAGTGACCAGCATTAGTGGCCAAGCCAGTGGCAGCATATGGCTCATAATCTCTTTAATTCTGTTAACTTGTATTCTTTTATCGTAAAATAAAGAATTTTCACATGATGGAGTAGTCTCAGAATAACATGATGGGTGCCCACTGATGAGCAGTACAGCGTGCAGTGAGACTTTCCTAAATGCAGGGCACATGTTACAATGCTGTCTAACTAAAAGTATTGCCCACTCGAACAAATACTATATTTCTATTACTACTCTCTGTGAAAAGGCCTTAGCTAATTAATTCAGTTTTTTCTCTACTCCTTTATACCACTTCACTTCATTAACCAAAACAAAAACCCCAAGCAGTGGCAACGCTGTTTGCTGTTATTAAATGGTCAAGTCCCCATCATATACCTCACCTCACCTGCTCTGCAGCATAAACCCAAAGTAAATCCCAGACATGGAACTCCCAAAAAGAAATCCCTCAGAAGGCAAATTCAGAAATCATCCTCTGAGCACAATCGGCTGTGTTCAGCTGCAATAATGCTCACAGAGGAGGATCTGTGAATGTGATACATCAGCACAAGGTGAGCTACCTGGAGACTGCAAGTTTACAAAGAAAGGGGCATACATCCCATTTCCCATCAAAAGACACAAGGCACATCTAATGAGCCTGCCGACTATCAAGTCTGTATCTCTTCCTGAAAGATAGAATAATCACTCACTGCCAGCTCCAGCTGTTCTCCCTCGGCTGTGTGACACCTCTTGTGAAGAAAAGCCTTCAGGCTCTCCTGTGAACCAGGACCAGTGACAGTAGACTCTTCTGCTGCAGCTCTTTTTCTATAATCCATGTGCTTGTTACTGGCCAGTCCCTGCTGGCCACATAGCTCTGTATGATTTTCTCTTGAACAAAACAGCGCCTCTTGAACGAAGCACCGGCTTCTGGCAAGTCAGTGGCTGTGGCTCCGATCAAATGCATTTACATTTGGCAGCTGGGAATTAGCAGCCAGTCTGAATGAGAAAGCAAATAGGATTGCTTCCTCTACCCAATGATCGTAGTTTGGGGAAGGGCAAATTATATGGCATACACTGATCATGATTTTATTTACTCACACTGAGAGAGAGGCAGAGAGAGAGAGAGGCAGAGAGGGGAAGTGTAAAGGAATTTTAGGGATGCATTTATTGTTTCCATCAAACATCTACAATTTTGCCCAATTTATGCTACTACCCTCAACCTAACATGAAGCTTTCCCAAATAGAAGCAACAAGCTGACCAAAGTTCCACACTGGCCATAGATATCTCATTTGGCCCTAAAGAGCAGCCAGAGGGAAAAAGCAATATAAACTGGAACACAAATGTTAGAGAAGGGAGAATCTCTTTCCTCCTGCACCATTTCCCCAATTTAAGCCCTGGCAGGGTGAAAAACACAACTACAATACAGACACCTTTCTTTTCCCCGCCCTGGTGCATAAAGCAACTTGAGGGCAGTTTTGATCAAGAAAACCACATGGAGGGGGGAGAGTAAACCTTCTTTCCCACCCACCTTAGCCCACTTCACAATACCCTCCCCTATGACCCACCATTCCAGTTATGGAACTCTAGCGCCAAACTGTTTTGTTACAAAGGCTGTAGTTTATACACTCCAAAAGACAGTGAGAATTATACACAGCATTACTTGTGGTTTTATTTTGCAATATGTGCATCTAATTGGTAACACCTGTTTAAAGATAACAGCATTACATCACGTCATGGCTTTTTTTTTTTTGCTGTTGCTACTGGTTTCATTGTTTAAATTCTCTAACTGAGTGATGGTCATTTTTTATAACAACTGATTTCCTTTGAATATAACTGCTGAATAAGTGATCAGGGACAGGATAGAGACATAAACCAATAAAAGTTCATCCATCTAGAGAAATTGTTCTGCCATTCTGTTCTTATTCCTGCTCAACTAAACATAACATCCTTAGAATTAAATAAAGATGAACACTCAAAACAGTCAAAACAAAACAGTCAAATAACAGTGAAAACTGGATTTCAAATGGACTGTCCATTTATATGCCATCCTTCCTCCAAGACCTCAAGGCAGCATACACAGCCCCTACATCCCTTTTATTCTCACAACAACCGTCTTCAGTAGTTGGGCTGAAAGAGAGAGTAGCCCCCGTTTGCCAGGTAGCTACATTGCTGATCAGGGATTCTGGCCCTCTAACCACCACACCACGCTGGCTCCATGTGTCAGGTTTCCCAGCAAGTAACATTCCACCCAAGTTTATGAAAACACTTTTGCATAATAGGGCTTAGTCATGATGTCGTCCTTTATTCATATTAAAAGTATATCCATTTTTTAATAACAGCAGGATTGGAAGATTTTCTGGAAAAATACATCATACATAGCCAAGTGCCCTGGCGGACACCCAAAACAACATTTCGATAATCAGGAATGTATGAGCAAACAAGAATGATGTTTATGTAGGGTTGCAATGAACTGGGGATGTAGAAGAGCAACACAGGGAGAATGTATTATCTCAAGAGTCAGATAATGAGGGTTTCTATGGCCTTCCAAACTTTGTTATATAGCACTCTAGGGCCCTCGAAAACTTATTGAAGATTACTCAACTACCGTATAAGTAATGACAGGGAAGCTTCCTTGAAAAATAGCTTATACCATTCTACTACTATTCTTTCCCACACACTGTGCAGCTGTGGCACAGTGGAGTCCAGAGTTCATTGTAGGTGCACCTTCAGTCCAGTGATGGCAGGGGCCAACAGGCCTAGCCTGTCTCCTCTATGAACGGATAGAGAATTCCAAATCTTGCTACAGAATCCTCTGCGAAGCACAGCAGTTTGAGATTCTCAGGATGTGTTTGGCTGACAAATTGGTGGGGAGAGGTTTCCCAGTAAGTGGAAAGTTTGGGAAGCACTACTCAAGTATATCATGTCATTGAAAAGATAATACCTGACCTGCTTCATACATATTATAGCAGTGACCCCCAGAGTTGTGCCTGAGGGCACTATGGCACCCCTCAATGTGTTTTCTGGTACCCACTTTCTTCTTCCTCCAAGCATCTTTTCGTCAGAGCAGAGTTTCAGATGGGTAGCTGTGTTGGTCTGCAGCCAAAGATCAAGATCCGGGTCCAATAGCACCTTAGAAATCAACTAGGTATGACAAAGGGAGCTTTGACTCTTGAAAGCTCATACCTTGGAAATCTAGTTAGTCTTTATGGTGCTACTGGTCTGAGATCTTGATCTTCAAAACGGAGAGTTAATTTTGGCTTTCGTCCACCACAACAGATCAAGAGATGCTTCGGAAAAGCCCTGAAGGCATCACCATTGTGTCCACAAGAATCTCCTCCTTAAATATAGCTGCATTCATCAGAGTAGGATGCTTGGCCTGGAACCTTGTAACATTTTGTGCAACTTACCAACATTTTGTGATTTATTGTCGAAGGCTTTCACAGCCAGAGAACGATGGATGTTGTGGATTTTCTGGGCTGTATAGCCGTGGTCTTGGCATTGTAGTTCCTGATGTTTCGCCAGCAGCTGTGACTGGCATCTTCAGAGGTGTAGCACCAAAAGTCCTCTGAGGTCAAGACCACGGCTGTACAGCCCAGAACATCCACAACAACCATTTTGTGATTTGCCCCAAGACCCAGTCTCAAAATTTTAAAAGTAACCAACAGGCTCATGAGGCTGGGGAGCCTGGCATCATAGTCTAGAAGTGCAATAGAAAGTATGAATAAGTACGAATAAGGCCTTTAAGGAAACCTGGAATCTGTTCAAGATTTAATGAGCATTGAAACCTCTAGATTGCAATCTTGTCCATCATTACACCGCATAAAAGCAACTGCATTTATGTATAATTTATTTAAATCATTCGTACCGCAGCTCTCCAGAATCTACTCAAGGTGGCAACCTACATGCAAAACTCCAACTTCAGGGCCAAACTGGACTCAAATGAATTTGACAGGCCTAGCCACTCACACTGAAATCCTGCACTCTTTCTCCCCATCTTGCTGTGCTTCACTGCCTGATGATTTTTTTCTCCCAGCCCAGCTCTATCAGAAGATGCAGTCTGGCCTGGGAAAACAAACTACACAGAGCAATAAGTCAGACATATTTAAAAAGTGCACATAGATTTCCAGTCAATCACATCTAATTCAAACTTAAATCATAAGCCAAAGATTGCACAGGGGGATTTTTTTGCTTTAATTGTTTTAAATTTCCCATAAATGAAAACTAATAATTACTGACAGTTATTGAAGTTTGTATATAAAGGTTATATTATTTTTATTGACTGGCTCCATTTTGAATGAAATCAATAGCACAGGATTGTTGTTAATCAGACCTGGAGGCTATATCTATCGCTGTTCACTTTCCTTTAAAGGCATACTATCTACAAGTACAGAGGACAAAGTGTTTCCAGTGGTGGTATTGCTTGAATATATAAACAAGTGACCAGTTCTCCTCCCTGATAAAAGTATGGTGGAAAATAAAGACTCTCACTTATTTTTAAATAATCATTTTATTATTAAACTTAAATTATTTTCATTTATGTTTCCTGGACGTAAAAAAATTTTTTTTGCTATATTGAATGACTGGTAATACTTTCAAAATTTTATGATTCAATTATGTTGAGGCATTTGAAAACATAAACAATGAAACTGTATCTATTTTTTTCCAAGGCAACTCTGAGAACTCAAAATGTGCTCTTGGACACCAGTAGTTAAATTGCTAGTTATGCAGAGTGAAAACACAAATTCACTCAGCAGTCTCTGTTTAACTTTTTGAACCAAAAGTTCAAAAAAAAATATTTGCAGTAGTAATAGCTATGATGACAAAAATATGCCAGAGTCCTCAGAAGTTGGACCTTGGCTGCTTCATATGACTCCATAGACTCAGACAGCAACAGGAGACAGGAATGTAATTGTGTGCCAAGTCATTTATGCCAGCGTTTCCACTCTTCTAAACTTAATTAACATCTCTTGGGATTATAAAGGCCAAACTGTTGCACCTGCACACAGAACGTAGTGGAGTAAGGTTTCTGTGCTCTGAATTCTGCATGTTCTGAGGTTGATATACAGCCATCCCCCTTTAAGAATTTTGATAAAATCCCAAAGAGTTCATGGCCCCTGCCCCCCCCCGGGGTGGGGGGGAGGTGGAGAAGATTCCAGGTCCTTTCTGTAAAGAAGGAAAACCTTTGAGTATTTGCCACTTTTGTTCACTTTTCATATTTGCAGGTTTTAAAGCTTATGAAGAACTCGACTGTATCTTGTAATATGAGCTTATTATTCATGTACCAGCAATGAAACACACACAACCCACAAAACTTCATCCAACAGTCTTGCAAATCTTGGAACCTTTAATGGGCTTGTCCTTGATGAGAGATATGAAGGCAAATGCATTTCCTGTTAGCCTGACTCACACTAATGGACTTTCAAAGTACAGCCTTTCCACTCACTCTTAATGACTTGTTGCAATGGAGATGGGGAATCGGCACACAGCAATGCCATCTTCTGGCATAGTTCCTGTGAGAAAGGGAGTTTGCTGAATACAGCTAAAAGAAAGCTCCTTTTCTTTGGAACCAGAAACTCAAGCAGCCGCACAATAAATCTTGAGAGTTGCTTTTTTCCCCCACCCCATACACATAATGTTGGATTGTGATTGTTCAAAGAACTGAAATAAAACAGGGAAGGGGAACACACAGTACTGAACTGGAACAGCAAACTCACTTGAGTGGATGAATTCACCCTGAATGTGTTTGCAAGTGTATAGAGTGCTGCCAAATTTATATAGAAATGTTCACAGTATTAAGCATGAGGGTTAAAATCTTGTAAGGACAAGCCTCCCTGCCATTACATGGTCAATAACAGACCGCAGCCAGGCTAGCTGAAGATGGATAACTGTCTAAGTCTATTCATATAAGACAAGTCTCTGTGGCTGTGATTGTTCTAATAAGTTAGCATGAGCTTCGTGCTGCCAAAAATTAAGACAATCCAAAAACACAAACAAGCACACAGCTGGAAAACTGTGGGACAGAACATAAAACAATCACACAGCATATAATTAAAATATAGGTATAATGTGCAATTGTACTCAATAGAATTTGGAAATATGTGGTATCAAGTATTATGCATAATTAACAGATTTTATATTTGTAGCCTCACACTTTTCCTGTAGCCTTTGAATAAGTATCAGTCTTTAAGATGTGGCAGCTGAACTTTAAAAAAGAGCTGCATTTGAGAGTAATCAGTGTCAAGGCCATTTTCAGAGCTGGTAAGGTACACCATAATATTAAAATAACGTTCTCTATACAGATCAAAATAAGGCACACCAAATATTTATTGCAATGATGGCCAACTAGTGGTCTATGCATTATGATTTTCTTTGAGAATATACAAATTTTTCAATTTAGGCTAAACTTTATAAAAAAATCTTGAGTTGATTTTATTAGTCCTATTTGTTTAATTATTAATTGGTTTCAATTAGCAACACATTTTCTACCTTCAACTCCCTCCACCATCCAATATGGGTTGTTTCATCATAGGGTTTTCAAGGTATGAAATGATCTGAAGCAATTTAATGTTGCCTTTTTCTACACAGTACTAAGCAGAGTTAGCTGAAGCATCATTGCCATTGTCTATGAAAGATCCTCCACCAGTGTCACCCTCCACTATTGTTGTTGCCAAGTAGCTACCCTTCACATATTCCTCAGCCCTAATCACCACTGGAATTGTAATTCTCTTCTGCTGAAGTGGTTCCTGAAGAGGGTGGATACGTCTTAGGCTGATGTCTCAGCGTTGACCATTCCTCCTGGAGTGACTCTGGTGTTGCTCTCAGCTTCACTGACACACCTCAAACCCTCTCACATGTTAAGGTGAGTATCCAAGAGGAAGAAGACAAGACTCATTGGGAAAGACAATAATGCTAGGAAAAGCTGAAGGAAGTAAGAAAAGAGGAAGACCCAACATGAGACGGATTGATTCAATAAAGGAAGCCACGCCTTCCAGTCTGCAAGTCCTGAGTTGCTGACAGGATGTTTTGGAAACTGTTAATTTATAGGGTCAAAATGTGATCCGATGTCCCCCCATGGGTCAGTAATGACTCGGTGCTTTCATAGGGGACTACCTTTACCTTACCTTTTACCATAAGTAAGGAATGACTTGTCATAGGTTGCTAGGAGATTGGGAGGGAGGCAGGGGAGGTAGCAGTACTTATTGTGTTATCCATGCATGTGTGCAAACTGCACACGTGTCACTGCACATTGTCATGATGATGTCATTTCCGGAAGTGACACCATTAGGGGGGCAGGAGCACGCATGCGCTTAAGCACTACTACAACAAATTCCTTAAGAATGCATTCCTTAAGCATGTACTCCTGGTCTCCAATCAGTTATATCACTTCCAGAAAGGATGTCATTGCGGCAGGGCATGAAAGCATGCAGCCAGTGATTCGTGGCGGGCCCCTGGCAACCCCAACTTGTCAGCACTCAACACATACCCCATCCAATCGAAATGAAATTCCCATATATTGTACCACTCATCTGAGGTCTCTTCTCAACCAATTTCAGACATATATGAAAAAGCATTCTCATTCTATAGGCAGCTAAAAGTGCCATCCTAAGCAGATAGTTTCAGGCGGGTTGCCATGTTGACCTACAGTGGAGCAGCAAGATACAAGTCCAATGACTCCTTAGAGACCAACAAGATCTCCAGGGTATGAGCTTTCAAGAGTCAGAGCTCCCTTCTTCAGATACTTTGAGGTGCTACTGGACTCGTGTCCTAAGCAGAGTTACATCCTTTTAAGTTCATTGAATTCAATTGTCTTAGAAAGGTGTGGCTCTGCTCAGGATAGCAGTATTAAGCTACCACCTGCAGGGCAGCACATGCAGGCTATAGTAACCAAAGAACAGGAAAAAAACACAAATAATACAAAACAAGGGAAATCCTTATGTATTATAGAAGACTGACTAACCATGTGCAAATAAAATGGGGGGCAAGGTATATTTTCAACAAAGATGAGCCAAGGGAATTATAACTAGGATTGCCAGCCACAGCCAGCAACCTGAGGGTCAGGGACAGTTGTTCTGGCATCCAGCACAATATCAGAAGTGACATCACACTGGGGAGACTCTCCAGTTCTGGCTGAATCCTACGTCATCACCCCAACATGATGTCATTACTTCTGATTTTGCACCAGAAGTGATGTCATGCGTTAGCGTGACAATAGCAAGCCCCACCCACCCGTTTTTCTCATGCTGGCTTATGAAGCAGTGGCAGGGAGCAAGGGCAATGCAACCTTGGTTATACCCCCATCTTCTCCTTTGCTTTATGTCACTGTACTCTGGTGATCAGAGCATTTAAGAAACAGAAGCCAGTGAGATAAGGAACAGGAGGGGGCATGGTTTATTTTGTCTCATCCAATTGTTTCATTTTTGTTTAAAAACAGAAAGAACTTCCAACCTCTACATTCCTTATGTATGAGTAAGCAGGGTCATGCTTGAGTAGGCTCATATATAGTCCTTTGGGGGGGGGACTGGTAGTGGAACGGGAGAGTCAGTGTGATGCAGCAGTTAGTGTGTTGGACTATGATCTGGAAAACCCGGGTTCAAATCCTACTCTGCCATGGAAACTCATTGGATAAAAAGGATAAGAAGAGAACAATATAAATCATTTGGGTCCCCACTGAGGAGAAAGGCGGGCAATAAATGAAGTAAGTAAATATTAGGAAAATATATTTATTTATTTAGAAAAATGCGTATGCCACCTCTCCAGAACTAAAACAATACCAAAAAGTAAAAAAAAATTAAGCAAAACAAGTCGGGGCATAAAGGAATCATTAAACAATCTCAGTCTCAAATTGTATTTATAAAACAGTCCTCGGGCCAGGACCAGACTACAAAACTGCTATAAAAGATGGAACCCCCCCTCAACTAAAAGCCTGTATAAAGAGAAAAATTTTGGTCTGGCACCTAAAGGAGAATAAGGCAGGCGCCAGCCTAGCCTCAAGGGGAAGGGGATATTCCAAAGTTGAGGAGCCAACACCCAAAAGACCCCATCTAATCATCACCTGCCTCACCTCTTAAGGTGGAGACATAGACATCAGGGCTTGAAAAGAGGATCTTGACTGCAGAGCTAGAAATGTGGGAGGAGATGGTTCATCAAGAAATGACAATTCCCTCTCCTACAGCTCAGCTGTTTTTAAGGAAAATTATAGGAACTGAGGGTTTGGGGGTCCTTTATCGTTGATCTCATATGGTTTGGCAGCATGTCTATTTGTCCTTCTGCAAGCTACTGACAGCAACACCTAAACATGGTACTGAGAGAAGGCAACAGGCACTGCCTGGCATCTGAGAGGAAGACAGACTTCCATTTGCTTCCTCTACCCCCTGTCCAATCTACAGTGATGTGCACCTGTATGCCAGTATATGCAAGCATACACCAGCCCACGTCAGCAGTGCCTATCACCAGGGAGGAACAAAGTATCGCATTATTGTATTCCTTCCCAGTCTACATCACTGCCTGCCTCTATGCCGGTGTGCGCAAGCAAAACATCTGCTGTGAGTCTTGCAGAGATAGCACTTGAGATAACAGGATAACAAACTGCTGCTTAAATAGAATCAAATCCAAAAGCCTTCCCTGAGCCAGCAATGTGAAAGGTATGAACAACACACTCTGGAAAAACAGATCTACCCGTACAATTCTTTTCAGTGATAAGCCAGTGCGGTGTGGTGTAGTGATTAGACTAGGATGTGAGTAGGGTTTCCAGGTCCAAGCTGAGAAATTTCTGGACATTTGGGGGGTGGAGCCTGGAGAGGGTGGAGTTTGGGGAGGGGAAGGGCCTCAGTGGGGTATAATAGCATAGACCCTTCAGAGCAGCCATTTTCTCCAGGGGAACTGGTCTCTGTTGGCTGGAGGTCAGTTGTAATTCCGGGAGATCTCCATCTACCACCTGGAGGCTGCAAAAAAGGGGAGCTGTTTCAGATCCTTGTTTAAAGTACCACAACTCAACTTAATTAGTGGAGAGGCCTTCTTCAGACAATCATGCAAATTATAGCCAGAGATCCAGCATGGTGCAGGGCTGAGACTGTCACACCAGGATCTGGGAGACCCAAGTTTGCATTCCCACTCTGCCACTGAAGCTCGCTGGGTGATCGAGAGCCAATCACATACTTTTGGCCTAACCCACCTCACAAGGATAAAATGAAGGAGAAGAGAATGGCATAAACTGCTTTGGGTCACCACTAGGGAGAAAGGCAGTGTATAAATGAAGTAAATAAATAAATAGAAATTAAAGCAGGTCTGAAACGAGCCCTAGGTTGCAAAGATGCCATTCACAGCATGAAAAAATCTGAGGTTCATGTTTTATTCTTTACTGGTGATACAACAGCTCAACTTAAGGACATTTCTGCCCCGAAGCTTCTCTCATTGTTTGTTCAGTGACTTAGTAGTAAGTTCGAAGTTCCTCATACCCAAGGAAGAGGTACCAGATGTCACAGAAAGAAACCCATTCCAGGCCACAAATACAGCTGAAGAGACAGTAGAAGGCTGGTATTATGCAGAGTTCAACAGGCCAGTATGCCTCCAAGATTGTGCTGGATGATTTTATCCAGTTCTCCCCACCACAAAAGCCCTTTTCGTACACCTTTCACTGCAGTCGATGGAAATGTAGGAGCAAAAGAACAGGTAGCAAATTCAGATCACCACCCTTGATATAAGCAGAAGACACAAATGCCTTTTCTTTCATTAGCATCTCCAATGGCCTGCATGAGTGGCCAAATCAGAATAATGTCACATGAGGGACATTCAAGGTTTTACTGCCAGTAAGCCTGATTAAAACCCAAAACACCAGACACAGGTGTCTGTTGAACTTTAAAACTCCAGATGTTTTATAAAGAATATTTTGGGACTTGGCAGTTTTAAAAATGATTGATTTGGGGATGCGTGTTCATTCTGTACCTGCTTTTCTGCACACTGCAGTTCCTACTGTTCATCTTTTTCCACTTTTCTTTTTGTTCAACATGTATTTTTCAGCATGAAATTCACCTTCTCTCCTACCCGACAATGACTGAACAATGTCCATGTCCATGTGGACCTAGATGCCCTCTGCTGGTTCTTTCGGAGATAGCAGTAGTAACTCTAACTCCCAGAAACCCACAACAAAGCCAAAAACTTCATCTATAGAGCTTCAAAGGCCACATTTTGAATACAATGTTATGGTTACATATGATTATTTTAAATAAAAACATGTTTCTACACAAGCTCAAGACAGACATTCACAGCAGCACTAACAATTTTATGTTCTCCATTTTCTCTAAGAACATTGTGTGGTAGGAAGTCTGAGTAGTGCTGGAGAGAGCCCTGTTTAAATCTCCACTCTGCCACAGAAGCCGGCTAGGTGATCTTGGGCCAGCCACAGACTCTCCACCTAACCTACCTCATAAAGTTCTTGAGGGGGGAAAGTGGTGAAGGCAGAATCATGTGTGCTAATATGGCCTCCTTGGAGGAAGGGCAAGATAAAAATATGACACACAAACTGACAGAACCTTGTGTTCAGCTGCATACAGACTACATAAGCCATTAACACAAAAAGTGACAGACCAGTGCAGAATATGCCCAGTGACCTGAAAGGGCACAACATGGTCCTAAGCAGGCCTTGCCTGAAATGATACCATCCGTGTGATTGAATCCTAGCTCTTTTCAGGAAAAGCAAGAGCACAAGACCAGCAGATCAGGAGGAAGGGCATTAGAAATCCTCCACCTTTGGTCTCTGCTCAGCATCCCTCCACAGTCTTAGTTCTCTTCATGTAAGACTGGGAGAGCCGGCAGCACAGAATCTGCTGTGGGTAGCCCAACATCCCTGTCAAACTCAAACTGCACTAGTATGACTGAACAAAAAGACATACAGGGTCAAGCGGTTTTTACATTGAGGCCTAACTCAAGCTGTCTGCCATAACCAACTCCTAAAAGCATAGAAAGAGCCAAAAAGGGCCAATTCCTGCCTCAATGCTACACAAGCAACACACAGAGGAGACTGATGCACAGAAGCATGGAGAGGGGGGCAGAAAGAAGGAAGAAACAACAGGAGGCTCCAATCAAAGGATAAACTTACACTGGATAATATAATCCTAAACAGAGCTACACCTTTCTAAACTCCATTGACTTCACTAGACTTAAAGAACAATCCTAAGCAGGTCTACTTGGAATCCTACTCAGGTCTATTCAGTGAGAGACTTACTCCCTGAAAGTGTTCTGAAGGCAGCACAACATAGGAGTCCAATAAGAACAGCGTGTGAAGCTTTACTCAACATACTATTTTCTTCCCTACAAAACATCTCCTATAGCAAATGTCAGGTAAATGAGATTTAAAAGCACTTAGAAGCAGATGGAATGGTTCCGCAGACTGACAGCAACACAATATTTTTCTGCCTGAGTCATCTCATCTGAGAAGTATAACCAATGAGATAACCCGCATGGATGAGATCTAACATTAAAAATATGCCCCAAGTGTTCCAAATGAGGTAGGCTTCATAGCAAACAGACTGGCATGACTTCACTAAAAAGGTTTAGGAAAACACATAATATATAATGCTATGTTTCAATATACAAATACTGCACATATGGAGAAATACCTTAAACGTTTTCGCATGTACACTGTTAGCAAGTGAGGACTACCTTACAGCATTTCTCCTCTGAGAAGGACTCCAGAGCCTGCACACCTGACCTGGATAGCCCAGGCAAGTCTGATCCTGTCAGATATCAAAAGCTAAGCAAGGTTAGCCTTGGTTAGTAATTGGATGGGAGACCTACAAGGAAGACCAGGGTCACTATGCAGAGGCAGACAATGGCAAACCACCTCTGTTAGCCTCTTTACCTTGAAAACCCCAGCAGGGGTCACCATAAGTCAGCTATGACTTGACAGCATTCTCCACCATCACCACCTCCACTATTATGCTCTCCTCATGACTCACCAGTAATGCAAATGAGGTCTAGGGCCAATATGAAATAAACTTTCAAATGAAGCATGACTAAGGGATATATATACTGATCTGAACATTAGCTTATCTCTCCATCTTTATTGACCTACCTTGAGTAGGTTCTCTGGTGAGGCGGCAAAAAATGTTCTAAATAAACATGCATATGAACATCTTTGAATATTATGTTATGGCTATATGCTGCAACATACATACAATGTGTTTTTTTCCCAAATCAGTATGGTCATTGTGTTGTCAAACAACAATTTACTCGTTCAGTAAACTCTGCTTTAGACGCTAAAGGTCAAGATTCTGCTAAAGTGTACTTTATTGGCAATGCAGAATAACAATTCTATTAGACAGTTACATCAGTCAAGTGACTTAACCCATAGTGTATTCAATTCCTCAAACATTTTAACAACCTCTATGAAACCTGGTTGGTTATTATCACCAAACCACAGGCCAGGGGTAGATTTCATTCTTGGATACTTTACAGTGCATTCTATGTCTTGTTATTCCAGTGTAAACCAGTTAATTTCAATGGGTTTAGAAGGAAGTTATTTTATACAGGATTGCAATGATAAACTCTTAAAACTGAAAGTAAATTGATCTGTCATAACATTAGAGCCTAAAATTCAAAGTCAAAGTCTCAAACTTAAGAAATTAAAAAAATAAAATAAAAACAAACAACATAAAAAATAAGACCCTTCTACTGATATGTTAAATACTGTAAGTGAAAATAAATTTCTGAATCATCACAGTTGTTTTCTATACTTTTTTGCCAACTACTGCGAAAGGTTTGATCATGTTTGAGTATCATTTTCAATAAACAAGTATATGTACTAGAAATAATACCTTGATTATCTGCTAAAAGCAATTTCTCAGACTCTGTTATGGGCCTTAAAAACACTTTCAAGGTAAGTTCCCCAGTTCATTCATGTGACAGTGAGGGGCATTGGGCTCCTGTGTGCCAACATGTGTCTCACATAACATCTAGTTTGGTTTTGAGCAATAAATCTGACTAGATCCATCCCTCAAGGTGCTACAGGGTTCTTTGTTGCTCAAAGAAATATGAAAATGTCATGTAGCCCCAACTCCTAAAATGTTTTCATTACAAAAGTCACATATGGAGTATGCGCCCTCCAGCCTCAAGGCCATTTTACCCAAACATTTTGTTAATCTTTCCTGAGTTCCTAGTCAAAGTTTTTACATTGCTAACATTTTACGGTCTTCTCTATTTTTAAGTTTTATGTTATCTGCCATAGGCTGTTTTTAAGCATTCATTCTGCTATTTTTAATAACTCAGATTATCTGCTATTTGTTGTTATGGTATTTTGATTATCTTTATACTAATGCTTGCTGATAGTTTTTTAAAAAACTGTTCATGTCATTGCTGGGACTATTATTGTTTTCATACTTGTTTTTTAAAAAATATATTTTTACATGCAAGTCACCTCTGGTTTATATCTGGCAGAAAGTAGAGGGTAGAAGTAGCTTAAACAACCAACCAACCACCTTCCTTCATGTGCAACTCAAAAAGGCTTGATTTTGCTAATCTTACAATGTAGTGCTGAGACATGGGCATGGATCGAAATACAAATCAAATTTCATGATGAATTGGGCTGATTTGTGTATCGCAAAACCGTGTTTCGTGAGGCCACGTTTTTCACAAAATCCACAACTTCTGGGGCCAATTCATTTTATTCATGAATGCTTTGTGATGCCAGACAGGCTGGCACAGATTCATTGATTCCCTAAGCAACATAGGCCCGAAATATCTGCAGACCTTTTCTTGCCATGGAAACCCCAATCTTAGCCCACATAACCTTGATAGGCAGCTCTCCCTGTCAACCTAAGAACTGAGCAATGTGGGTCTGCGCAAGTTTATCTGGGAACTGTAGTCAGAGACGCCGTCCCCTCTCTGTTTCCCTTCTCCATTTTTAAGAACAGGATGGTGGAGTAGCAGCAGCGGCAGCAATCTCAGTAGCTCCTTCTGCCATTGCTCACTGCTTGCCAGGTTCAGGAACCCTTTCCTGACTCTTCACCTCCCATCCTCCTGCTGCTCTGACATCCCTTCCCACCCATCCCCGCCCCCAAGCTCCCCGGAGTGGATCCTGAGCAGATCCGCTCTGCTCAGGTTTTCCTTCAAGAACTTGGAAACGGGAGGAGGGCATGCCAGAGCATAAGGAGGATGGGAAGGAAAAGTCAGCAAAGAGAACTTGAAGAGACCTACATGGAGAGTGGCTGGAGGAGAGCCTGCTGAAATCTCCCTGCGAGTTTGGCATATCTGGGTATGAAGGGGGCCATTGAAGTGTCCTGGGTTCTGACGAATCACAAAACTAACTAATCAAATCGCAAAATGGGACAATTTCGTGAAAGTTCGTGATTCGTGGAACACAACGAAACACGAAACTCTCATTTTGTTTTTTTCCCATTTCGTGCCCATCTCTAGTAGTGCTGGATGAGGAACAGGAAGATCTATATTCATATCCCCACTCAGCTATGAGGCTCATTAGGTGATTTTCAGTGAAATCCTAAGCAGAGTTATTCCAGTCTAAGCTATTAGTGAGCTTAAACTAGAGTAATTCTGTTTAGGATTTCACTGTTAGGGTCAGTCACAGTTTTGCCAACCCCATTTTGGGAAATTCCTGGGGTTTGGGGGGGGTAGAGCCTGGGGAGGGCAGAGTTTAAGGGAGCTCAGCAAAGGGGTGATACATCTGAAGCTGCCATTTCCTCCAGGGAAGCCGATCTCTATAATCAGGAGATGAGTTGCAATTCTGACTTGGTAACTGCAGACAGTTGCCATCTTGCAGCTTAACCTACCTCACAAGGTTTTTGTGAGGATAAATGGAGACCAGTGTACACTATGCTGCACTCACAGAAGAAAGGTTGACCTCAACATGTTCTAAACAAACACAATACATTTGAATGTCACAAATTAACACAATGATTCCCAAACAGGTGGTAGCACTTTTAAGAATCACTGTGGGCACACTACTAGAATGTCAACATTAGGTAAAGATGTACAGCAAAAAGAACTAAAGGGTTTCAATTTCACATTAGAAGGAAGAAATAACAGATATGTGCCTAACAAATGCCATTCACAAGTTGGCAAAGTATAAAGGTTTGGGACTACTGTAATATATATAAGCATTTCTCTATTTACAAATCACTGTAGAACCTAGGAAATACTATCACTCAGAATATCTGCTGATTAATATTGGCATCAAATTATAACTAGTGATGACTTGTAAAGGAAAATAATATGTACCTGCTCAAATAATATATCCTACAAGACGAAAAAGAAAAAGACACCCATACTACAATATCTCTCCTATTATTTTATGAGTTAACTGCAATTCTTGAGAAATGTTTATCCTTCATTTTCATGTAATTTAACAATCACTTGATAGTTTTGCTATTCCCTCCTCCACTTATTTTCTGAAAGATTTCCCATTTTCTAGTGTGAAATTTCATAAATATGCTAATGCTGAAATGGTACTTGCAGCCAAACATTTGTTGTTTCCCTTTCCTAAGACAATTACAATTTTTTTTCTGGATTATTTTCCCCCATGTTTAGATTCAGAGCTTCCATTTATTTATTTATAACATTTCTTTATCACCTTTTCTTGCCAAAGAAAATAGCCCAGTTCACCCATACACCTTCATCCCTGGATAACTACAACATCAAGTGGAGGCTTGCACACATGAACAAGCAATTGCAGATCAAACATCATAAGCAGAACTTTCATATATTATGCCACCTTAGACAACATCCATTCCCTTGCAAAACTGCAAGCCGCCAAATGCTTAATGTTGCCTGTACACATAATTGTGTACACATAATTGTGTACAGGCAACATATACAGATGGTGGTGCAGAGATCATTTTTGCTTCCCCCGCCCCCCGGTTCAGTCTAATGTTAACACACACCCTGCCTGCACAGTCCACCTTTTATCAGAAACAACAAAAATAACCCAAAATTGTGTGCAAGATTTTGAATTCTTCAGAATTGATCCTCAAGGTGGATATTACAAGGGGGGATATGTTTCTAGTCATGATTCTGAAGTCTTTTTCTCATCATCATCCCTATGTTCAATGCAGGCAGGCAAGTACATATACACCAGTGGTGTCAGGTTGCAATTTAGGGCCTCTTAAAAAACAAACAAATAGATTATCTCCATTGTAATTACAAATGACAACAATCTTCCTTGTATATCTATGACACCAAGCAAAATTCACAGATCACGTTTGGGGCAAGAGTAAATGAATCACTTGATACTCATTGTATCAACAATTTTAAAGGTAAATGTAAGGTAATGCATGAGGTATAAAGTCACATAAAGCCAAATTGGATAGTTCCTCCTCCTGTTGTGGGTAAATTCCCATTAGCGTGTTCTCTGACTAATTCATTCTTTTCCAGTTGACGCATTCCTCTTGGCTGAATTCAGGTATTTCCAAACTAGAAAAAAGTGTTTACAAACTCCTCTCCTACAAGAACTTCAGGGTGGTATATATGTTTCCCGTTCCCCTCTATTTCATCTGCACAATAACCCTGTGAAGTTAGGTTAGGCTGACAAATAATGACTGGCTCACATCATTCAGTTAAATTTCATGGTTCATGGGGATTTGAACTTAGGTCTCTGAAGGCCCAGCAGTCCTTCACCAGCAATGCCTGCTTGCCTGTGCATTTGGGTTGCGTGTGTGCCATTAAACGGAATGCCCACTGGCAGACAGCTTGGGACAGACACGATTTCCCTCTTTTCTCCCACAATAGCACTGCCTGTACATGACCATGTCAAGGGTAGAGGGCTGTAATGAGAACAACTGAAGAATGTTTAAAAAACACATAACCACCTATGAACTAGCCGCTTATCTGGCATTTTGGGATTATGCTTCAAGATTATCTGAACATTCATTAGGACTGTTCCCCAAACTTTTCATGTGTGTCTTTTTAAATCATGAAAAAGTAAAGGCTGAAGGAAAATATTTTTTGCTAGGAAAAGCCTCAGTGTTCATATGCATATGCATACATCACATTTCTCCCATTTGTTTGCATTGGCATTAACTTTTGGGAAGAAATGGTGTTGTTCCCCAGTAATTACATTATCTCCATTTCTCTCCCTGCTGTGTACTCTTTCACAATAGATACTCACACAGAAGCCTTCTTACTTGGTGCCTAATCCTGGAACTAACCAGGAATTTCTGAGCAAATGCAGCATGAAGGGGTCACTCAGATTCCACTATGGCTTTCTTTTTGCTTAGCATAACAAACAACATGGGTATTAAATACCGAAGAGACAAACAAAAATAAAATGTTTCTTTTTGAAGAATACAAGGGAGGAACCCGCAAAGACTTGCAGGGGTGCATTTCATTTTTACCTTCCCCTCAATTTTATTTTTCCCTTCCATGAAATCCCCATAGCCTTTTTCCTTCCTTCCTATCCACCAGACAACCTACCTTTATCTGTCTTCAGCTTTCCCTCCTTCCTTCCCCCTAGTATGACTTTACCCAGAAAAACTATGGCCCAGTTGCACAGTGCAGGGCCAACTGCAAAGTAGAGAACTCGCAAGGACTTGCAAGGGGCACCTAATTTTTCTCTGTATCCCCTTCCACACATTGATCCAGAGGAGTTAGCCGTGTTAGTCCGCAGTAGCAAAATAGCAGAGTCCATTAGCACCTTTAAGACTAACCAGCTTTATTGTAGCATAAGCTTTCGAGAGTCTCAGCTCTCTAGGTCAGATGCAAGACGTGCATCTGTCGAAGAGAGCTGTAGCTCTCGAAAGCTTATGCTACAATAAAGCTGGTTAGCCTTAAAGGTGCTAACGGACTCTTTGCTATTTTTCTTCCACACATTATTTCCTCTTTTCCTCTAACTGGCAACCCCCATATCCTCACCTTTCCCTGCTTCCTTCTCTCCTTCCCACTCACCAACTGACGAACTTTTTGAACCTTTCTCCACAATGGGGACCCAAAGCAGTTTACATCATACACTTTGCCTCCATTTTATTCCCACAACAACCTTTTGAGGTAGGCTAGGCTGAGACTGTGTGACAGGCTGAAGATCACCCAGGGAGCTTCTATGGCAGAGTAGGGATTTGAACTTGGGTTTCCCAGATCCTAGTCTGAAATTCTAATCACTACACTACAGCAGATTTTGTGGAGTGCCTGCTGTTGAACAGTAGCAAGCAGCTGGACCTGGGCAAGTCATTCAAGCAGAGTGGTATCAAGTTGCCCAGTGGTTGTTGCCAGGCCTGAGCCCAATGAGTCCTCCCTCAAAGGCCAACACAGCTCTAGAAATAGCCCTGCCCTCTGTTGCTGCCCTTTACCAGTGTTTAAAGACTAGCAATACAGCTGTGGTTGCTAGGGCAGCAACTGAGGGCACTTATTTCTTATAGCTACAAGCGCTGCTTCTATTATTTGGGAGGGGTTAACCCCACTCCAATGTATTATTATTTTTTAGATTCGAGGTTTTTCTGCAAACCGGAAGCTTTATTCAGGTTTGTAGAAAGATCTGTCTTGTCTGTTCATGGCTCCAGTCTCTGAATTTAAGTATCCATAGATACTTGACCAAGTTGAAACTTAGAAATATTGACAGGAGGGAACACACTTGAGGAACACACTTGAGGGAACAGGACTTGAGGCGAATATCTCATTTCCCCCTCCCCCACCACATCCTCCTTCCCTTCCCTGCCCCCCACAGCCTATCCCCCTTTCCCTGCTTCCTTCTCTCCTTCTCACTCACCTTTGTCTGCTCCCCATCTTCACCTTCCTATCTCCCAGCAGCCTCTCCCTATGGTCCAGTTCCGTGGTGCCGGCTGAGACAGGCCCAGTTGCATGGCAGGGAACGTGCAAAGACTTACAGGAGGCACTTCCCTTTTCCCTGTATCTTCTTCCCCACACTATTTCTTCTTCCCCATCTTGGCAGCCTCCATAAATTAAACTTTCCCTATGTCCTTCAAACCCACTATCTGCCCCCATTTTCACCTATACATTTTTAATTTACTTCATTTATAATGCAGTCTTTCTCCACAATGGGGATCCAAACCAGCTTACATCATTCTCCTTGCCTCTATATTATCCTCACAACAACCCTGAGAGGTATGTTAGACTGAGAATACATCAAAGTTACCCAGTGAGGTTCCACCTGGGTCTCACATCCTTCTCTGAAACTCTAACCACTACACTACACTGGTTTTTGCAAGGGGTCTGCTGTTGAACAATAGCAAGCAGCCAGGCCTCAGTGAGTCATGCAAATCATGTGGTATCAAGGAGTGAGGTGCTTGCTTCTGGGCCTGGCCATCAATGAGTCCTCCCACAAAGGCAAAAAATAGCCCTGGAAAATGGCCCTTCCCCTTCCCCCTGCCTTTTCCTGACAGAAGCCAAGCCTGGAATACTGGCTTAACTTTTATAGTTGCCTATTGTTGTTGTTGTTGTTGTTGTTGTTGTTGTTATTTATTACATTTCTAACTCACCCTTTCCGCAAGCGGGCTCAGGGTGAGGTACAACAGATTATAAAAATATAATACAAATATTAAAACCATAAAACAACAGTTCATCATAAAATCAACAAATAGATAATAACTGTCTCAAGATGGGGTTAATTCCAGATTCCTGCCCATCAACATACAGGAGGAGGGAAGCGGACAGATAATGTACTGCAACCCATATGTGGGTCAGCAATGAATGGGCATTACACAGCCCCATGCTGTACCCATATGTTGGGCAGCCGGCCGGTAGACATTGTATAACCCCACACTTAGTGGGAGGCTGGTGGGAGGCTCAGTGAGGATCTCATGCTGGCCTCAACCATACGCCTGGTGGAACATCCCCGTCTTACAGGCCCGCCGAAATGATAGAAGATCCTGACGGGCCCGGGTGTCCTCAGAAAAAGAGATCCACCAGGTTGGGGACAGGACCGAAAAGGCTCTGGCCCTGGTTGAGGCCAACCAAGCCTCCCTGGGGCCAGGGACCACTAGCAGATGTTTTACAGCTGATCAGAGCATTCTCCTAGGCACATACAGGGAGAGGCAGGCCTAGCAACAGCCACTGAGAGCATCTGGTTAAAGCTACAGGAACTTCTTTTATCATGGTGGGGTTTTAACCTCTCTCTCTCTCTCTCTCTCTCTCTCTCTCTCTCTCTTTTAGATTTCATATTTTTCTGCAAACCCAGGGCATTTTTTCAGGTGTGTAGAAATATCAGTTCATGGCTCCAGTCTCTGGATTTAAGTATTCACTGGTTAAGGCCACTTGGCTATTAGTGTATAAGATGTAGCTACAGATCTATAAATAACATCCAAAGTAGTGGCTGATTCTCAGCAAAGTTGTATTCATTCATACAACTGAAAGGTGGATAATGATGTCACCATTTAATAACATTTTTTTTAAAGTAGGGCTACCAGGTCTGTCTCCTTACCCTCCTATGGGGGGAGGGCTGGCCCTTATTAAATAAATAAAAACAATGAGGTCCCACTTTTGAATTAATCCATACACAAGCATAATCATAGGGCTGAAAGGATCCTTAAGGTTACCTAGTCTGGCTCTATACTTTATCCTCCACATAGTAACCTTCCTATGGATTAACTTACTTCCTTCAGATTACTAATGGGACAGAAACAGACACAGAAGCTAACAGAGTCCATCAAAGCAGAGCTGCTAGCAAAGGAGATCAAAACTAGTAAATCAGTCAAGATGGCTGAGGCAAGTGAGCCAAACACCATGGCATCAAAGGAAAAAAAATACATTAGGACAAGCAGCCTGTTCTTCAAAGCACTCAATTGGACTGTTGGCATTTGTATTTAATAATACTTAATAGGCCAAAATAAAAGCTAAGAGGCCAGATGCCTTTCCACAGGTCCAGAGCAAATGCTCTGTTTATCGGCAGCAGCCAAGGAAATCCACACAAAACACACACATGAAACAGCACAAAAGACAAGACGCCAGTCTATTATACACTGGGCTCTAGATGCATAACTGGATTCAAAGGGTTAATACAGCACACACTCATCTCAAATGTTTTGCAGGCATTTTTGATGAATGAATCTTTTGTTGCCTAAACAAAGATTCCTTTAGTATCCAAGTCTCAAGTCATTGCCCCATTGTACTCCTAATTCTCTATGGGAGCAATTAAGACATCCAGATAAACCAAAATACTTTACAACCACGCAAACTTTTTTAAAAAACGGTACAAGTAGATGCAATAAAGGATATTTTATAAAACCTTCTGTGACTACGCAGGGCCACTATGGTCAGATTTTTTTTTTGCCATTGTCAGAATCTCAGTTGTACTGTATGACTCAACCGAAACTTTGATTTTGTTACCAACAACAACAAAATGCAGAACAGTCACACATATTCAGTCTCAGCAGCTGGAAGGAAAAACAAACACAACTATTATTTCAAAGTGTTACCAGACAATTTACTGCAAGTCCATTTTCAAACAAGACTGGATCTTCCAAATAGTTCATACCTCAAGAAACAATTCTTGTGATCCAAAGCTGATGAATGTGGTGCTGTTGCCAACAATCCTATCAAGTCACTGCAGCACAGCTACTGAATACCCCTTAGGATTTGGCAGGGATGGATTCCACACAGAGTTTAGGAGGTCTAGTGGAGGCCAGTCACTTATTAGATGGTGAACACAAAGGAATAAAATCCATACCCATTAAAGTTTATGGAGAAGACTGCAATCCTCTGCATGCTTGTTTGGGAGTACATAGGATCACACACGGCAGGCTTTCAAATAAACATATTTAGAACTGAGGTGTAGACAGGAATGCAAACACAGAAATAACAGGGAAAAGCTACAGTTTGGTACCAATAAAAACTCCAGAGAAAGTTCTTCAGGCTGATGCCATCTCCTGCTGAAATAACTACTTGGAGAACATTAAGGGTAAGCATCCTACTTAACTCTTGTAATCAGGAATGAACCGGTAGTTTAGCACCAAAAGCTAAACTGTAAGTCGGGCAACTTCAAATTTGCCTAGCTTGATTGTTCCCATGTCTCCCTCCAAGTTCCCTTCCCCAGCAAAGTGACCTGAGGCCTTCATCCCAGGTAGCCCTCAACACTCTTCTCCCTCCTAGTTCTACCTCTAGTCATCAAGGCTTCCCGCCCCCCCTCTACACTACTATCTGTGTCTCTTGGTTAACCCCAATCTAATGAATCTTCTTCATCACCATGGTGTCCAAAAAGTCAAGAGATTCCTATTTTTTAAACAATATATTTTAAAACAAGAACTCACTGAAGGCTACACTGTATGGCAGATCGTATCTTCAAGATAAGCACAGGGTGGGGGAGTCAAATAGAAGGTCTTTGCATGCAGAAGATTTCAGCATCTCGCATGTGGCAGACAGTGAAAAACCTTCCTCTACCTTGGAGAGCTACTGCCAGTCAGAACATATAATACTGTGTAGGTCAGAGTATGTCTCAACCAGAGGCACAGTCATGGCAGGACCTGGGAACTGGAAGGCCACGGCCTTGGTCCCAGAAGATCAGCAGGACTCCCAAAAGCAAGCCCTAACACTGCCTGCTTTGAAAAGAGCTTTCCACAAAAGATGTGCTCTAGCTTTTTTTCAAAACCAGCAGCCAGTACAGCTGCAGCTTTTCAGGCATTCCTCTCTAGAGCTGCTCTTTCCCTCTCCTTAGTCTGCTGCCACTGCCCCTCAACCACATCTGTCTCTTCTCCTCTCCCAGATTTGACTGAATAAAAAAAATGGGTGTCGAACTCTCCTCACCCAGCACTTAATTATTAACCTATTCCTCTTAGTGCTGATGTTAACTCTGATGGGGGGCGGGGGTTACTACAGGCTCCCTTCCCAACCAGGACTAATAGCTGATATAAGAAAGGTGATGGGAGGGGCATCCACTTCCTCCTTTATTGTTCAAGACTCTAGTCTAAATACCTCCTTTCTCCCTTTCACTTTTCTCTATCTACCTTTTTTAAAGAGAAAATATTGCCATTCACAGAGGAGAAAGTGGGGAAGGGTAGCTATTTAACCCTCTTTTCACCCACTGTTTTCTCTCTGAAAAAGCGATACTTGGTTTATAAACGAAAGGGGGGGGGAGAAGAATTCAATAACTCATCTCCTCCTTGCCAGTTGTGTTTGAAAAAGAAAATAATTCTAGCTTTAAATGAAAATAGAGGAGGAAAGAGAGATGCAGCTCGACTCTTAAGAGAGATTTGAAACTATTGCTGCATCTGCTTCATCACTCTTGGAGTAGTAAGATATTTGATGGTACTCATATCAGTTTTCTCATGAGTGTGTTCTTCACAGCAAGCACATAACTGTACAAAGGCTAGGGAGCATCCCACCATTAACTCCTGGTAGTTGTTCATGCAATATTCTGCAGTTTGTCACACATTTTCATCATGCAAATTACAGTATGAGTCAACTTTCGAGAGTTGCAAGCATTTCAGTGGTCACAGCTATACCCTACTCCTTACAGCTCTTGCAAGTCTTTGATGTATTGGAAGAGATTATTGTAGAATGCTTATTCTGTGCTTTGCATTTGAATTACATGAAATAATACACGGTTCCAGCTAAAGGGGGAAATCTCCAAAAGACTACAAAGTCCAGATGCTTAACTGTACCACCACAGCATAAATGTCCTGTAAAAAAACCAAGATTCTTGCAGCACCATAAAGATAGCAAAACATCATTCAGAAGACAGTACAGAGAATCAGGCAGTTATAGCTTTGTCTACTATGCATTTATCCCGCCGTTCCTCTAAGCAGGTCACCAGTACACCTGGCTCTCTTCGCCTCTGTGTTACCTTCTCAACAACACTGTGAGATAGATTATGCTGAAAGAGACACTGACCTCAAACCACCTCAAACCAACCCAAATCTCCCAATCCTAGTTCGACACTCTAATGACTACACCACAATGGCTTAAATGCAATACAAACATCTTCTCTCACAGTGGAAGAAGATATACTACATATATAAAACTGCAGACCAGTATATTATCAAATTACTTTTGAGGAAGAAAAGAGTTGAGCTGTATCAAGCATTCCTGAAAATGCCATTAACTTTATCTTAGATCTTTTGATAGTAATTGTTTCAAATTTCTCAATGGATCAAGAGGAAGTCAACAACCTATATTAAACTATACGACTTAGTAGCAAGCCTTCTTTTCAGATTTCTGCAATACATACATTATTGTAATTTTTTTTAATGTCACAGTTCTTGATCATACTGATTTACACTGTGTAATCCACCTTAACAGAGCAATCCTAAGCAGAGTTATACAAGTCTAAGCCCATTGAAATCAATGGGCTTAGACTGGTGTAACTTTGCTTAGGATTGCACTGTAAGTCTCAGTGAGAAAGGTGGACTATAAATAACAAATAAATAAAATAAAAATGCATTAGTAATCCTCAATTAAGTTGCATATATTTAAGTTTTGTTGCGCATTATGTTTCTTCTAGAACCACTTGTGTGTGCTTTTTTAAAAAAAAACATTTTTCAATCTTGCCCAATATACTAATATCTATTACAACTATGTTATATGGATATTGCATTAAAGTAAAAGACTTAATTTTCGTGTATTATTAGATCAACCCGCTTTCTATTTAGTACCAGATCTGCTTGAAGGCCAAACCTGAGCAAGGAATTTGAAGCCAGATCTCCCATATGCAAATTTATCACTCAGTCCAATGGCCCACACTTGCTCTGAAAATATTAGGTAAAGGTAAAGGTAGTCCCCTGTGCAAGCACCGAGTCATTACTGACCCATGGGGGGATGCCGCATCACAATGGATAATTGGGGTGGGTGTTCTGCCAGCATGACATCAGAACAAAAAGGGTATACTGTTTTTAAAAGAACAAAATAGGAAATTAAAAGGTTTTTTTTTTTAAATTGAGTAGGAAATGTGTTTTTTTTTAGGTCAAAAAATTGGATGATATATTTTCACTGAACAGATAGAGACCACATCACATTAATATCACTGCTCATGTTATTTTTGTCTCACCCACAATGCTGACTTGGTGGCAAATTCCGACACCATTACTTCATTTTTCACAGTTTTCAGTTTCACTTCCACCTCCGTAAAAGAACGAAGTCACCAACTAAATGTAGTGTCCCAGGGCTCTTCAATCTTGGTAAGAGGGCGTTCAGTCCGCTATATCAGACTGCTCGTGACCAAATGAAACATGACACAGAGTCCGCGTCACTTTCTTCTATGATTTTTTTTGTCCAAAAGCAACAGGCTCCTTGTCTGAGAGGAGAAAGGAAGAAGCTGTTTAACTCTTTTTATACTAATAACCAAGGCTTTTTTTCTGGGAAAAGAGGTGGTGGAACTCAGGACCCCACAATGACGTCACTTTGGGTCAGCTGGAACAAGGGGGGGGGGTTTTAATCGCCCTTGGCAAAAATGGTCACATGGCTGGTGGCCCTGCCCCCTGATCTCCAGACAGGGGGGAGTTTAGATTGCCCTCTGTGACCATTTTCAAGAGGTGCTGGAACTCCGTTCCACCACGTTCCAGCTGAAAAAAAACCCTGCTAATAACTGCTACACATACCAGTCTGAGAGCCAGTTTGGTGGAGTATCAGGACTCTAATCTGGAGAACCGGATTTGATTCCCCATTCCTCCACTTGAAGCCAGCTGGGTGACCTTGGGTCAGTCACAGCTTTTCAGAGCGCTCTCATTCCCACCCACCACATGGGGTGATTGTTGTGAAGATAACACATTTTCAGTGAAATCCTAAACAGAGTTACTCCGATCTAAGCCCACTGACTTCAATAGTCTTAGACTGGAGTAACTCTGCTTAGGATTTCATGGTTTGTAAACCACTCTCAGTGGGCGTTAAATTGTCCTGAAGGGCAGTATGTAAATCAAATGTTATTATTGTTGCTGTTCTTATTGTTGTTACTACTCCAAGTTTTAAAGACCTATCTCCCCTCCGCCCAGGTGGGAAAGGAGCCTGGGGCCTTGATTTTTTGAGAACAAAGAGCAGGACGTAAGAGGTCAGTAACCTCTGTCCCTGCCACATCCTATTCTCATTTACATCCTTCTAAGGTTGCTTTTCGTTTTTTAAAAAACACACCAGGGAAGCAAGATACGGAACTACACATCTTATCTAAATTAGCCCTAATATCTAATAACTAATCCAAAGGCAGCACTACTTAACAGGATGAGTGACTATTTTTATCTCTGTGTACTTGTTAGCTAGTGTCTCTTTTAAACTACACAGCAAGCTCAAATCTCAGCATCACACTGCTCTTCTTTAACTTTCAATTGCCCTATGAATGATAGCTCTTGTACTACTAGTGAATTAGGCAGTCTGCAAGAATATGATTTAGAGAATGCCTAATAGAAAACACTCTCTGCAACCTGTCTAAAGAACATAGTCTTCAGTATGTTTTCCCTTCAGATGTCTTGCTGTTTTTGATATCGCAAGATTCCAGTCAGCAACAGGTGTTCCCAATTCCCAATCTGGTGTGTCCTAGGCCATTTCAACACAGGTTATCAATGCTGTTGGGAAGCAGGTGTTTTTCTTGCTTCTCCACAGCGTCAGGGTGCATTTGTGCACCTTCTGGAGCTTCCCCAGCTTTCCTCCAATTTTTCTCAAATCTGCTTTCCTGCAAAATTTTTTGAAAGATCATGGTAAAGCCTGGACGGCTTCCATGTAGAAGGGAAAGTTTGGGGTTTCCTTCCCACACGGCAGACATTTTCCTGAAATAGAAGCCATTTTCTTTTCTCACTACAGGGAGCTTCTTTGGGTTTTTTTAATTGGAAATTTCAAATTATTATAAATATGTTCCATTCAAATAATGTTTAAGAGGTTCTGTGAATTCCCAGCATTCATTTTTTTTAAAGTATGTCTCTTCGATTGGGGAAAGGCATTATCTCCACAGCCAAAAGAGCTAGAGACTTACTTTTTAAAAAATGAAGGCTGGGAATTGAGAAAACCTGTTGCACTTCTAGTTATACCAGTGTATCAATATAAATAAATGAAACTGCTGGAGTTTTTAAGTTAAAAAGGTGCCTATGGCCCCCTAAGGGGAGGGGATGGCTACTGCTGGGGACCTGGGGTGGGGAAACTGGCCATGTGGAAGCCCCATTGTTCCTACACTGAGCAATAGAGAACCACACAAGCCTGTTTCTGTGTAGAAGCCACGCTAATGACTTCACTTCCTTCCTACCTTTTTTTCTTTTCTGGCTTGGAAAAAAAACACACAGGGTGCTTTGTCACTCCCTACCAACTGACTGGCTAGCCAAGTCCTGAGTTCATTGCAGGGAGCCACGTCACAGCCATGCATGCTTATCTTGGTCATAAGTACTGGCTTTCTTACATCTTTGGGCTTGGAAATGTCTCCCTGTTCAAGAGGCAAACTCTCCCCTTTCTTTCGAAGCTGAAACCAAACAGCATCTTCTCTCCAAAGCAAAAACTGATCCTGGCTTTCCTCGACCCCTTCAGGACAGGATGTATTTCAAACAGCTCAAAAGACACCATATTTGCATCTTCAGGGAGCAGCAGCCGCCTTTACTGGATAAGGATGCTTGGAACATCCCAACATTTTGCAGGATTACTCAGTGGTTTGTGATTGGCCATGCTCCTGGGGCAGCCATTTTGGGCTCACAAGCTCTACTCTTCCTGAAAATTTCAACAGTGTCTGAGGACTTAATAAAGATGAGGACCCTGAGGTAAAGGCTAGGGCCGATTCCAGACGACTAACCTTAAATCGCTCCATGCCGCCCTCTTCCGGATCGCGACGGGGAAAATGCGAAATATCGCGTTTCCTCGCGCGAGTTTTGCGCGTCGTCGCGCAAAACTCGCGCGAGGAAACGCGATATTTCGCATTTTCCCCGTCGCGATCCGGAAGAGGGCGGCATGGAGCGATTTAAGGTTAGTCGTCTGGAATCGGCCCTGGTCTCTGGAAGTAGCACAAACCACCAGTGCCACCACAGCAGGGCTTCAAAGATGACAGGGCAAAGTAGTTCTGTACTGTGGAGAGTTTGACAAGAAGGTTTATGGTGGAGGGACAAATTCATTCTTGTCTATTGTGCCACAGTACCAGGATTCATGCCCTAGTGCCATCAGAGTATTCTATCTCATGTACACAATCATAAATTTCCTTCCCTTACCCAAAGTTCTACAGATGGAACTAAATCCAGGGACTTTCTACAGGGCAAATTCACAGGAAATAGTAAGATCACCTTTTTTCATCCACCCTACAGAGCTGCTGCAGCATAGTGATTAACTGGTTAGGTTGCGAGTAGAGATGGGCGCAAACTGAGAAAATGGCGGTTCGTTGCAGTTCGTCACATTTTATGAATCTCGAACCACGAACTGCCATGAACTTGCCCGGTTTGCAAGCTGGTTTGTTTAGTTCATATGTACATCAGTTCTACGGCTGTAGAAGGTTGGCAGAAAGCCCATCCCCTCCATTGCCTAGGTAACAGTTTGATTGGTGCCAGGCTTTCTGCAGTAACGAACCAAAAAATGAACCAAACAAACTCTTCTAAAAATCATAGCGGTTCATCGCGGTTCATCATAAATAAGCTCCAACGAACCGCTGGTTTGCGAATCAAAAACCGGCCCAGTTCGTAAAGACTTTGGTTCGTATTTTGGTTCATGCCCATCTCTAGTTACAAGTAAGCACTCTACTGCTTCAAATCCTTCTATTGCCATAAGCTCAGCAGGTGGTCTTGCACAAGCCACTCCTCTCAGCCCCAGCTCCCCAGCTGTGTTGTGGGGATAATAAGACACTGACTTTGTTAACTGCTCTGAGCGTTAACTGCTAAACTGTCTAGAAGAGCGGTAAATAAACACACTGTTGTTGTTATTATTCTTATTCAACAGCAACTGTTGCTTCTGGGACCAGCTTCTGAAGAATCACACACTTCTTTCCCTCTTCATCCCCTTCACCCCAACAGAATATGCTCATCCCAAAGTCAAAATGGAGGTGAAGAGAATTGTGTGTCCCCCACTGGGGAGAAAGGTGGGATATAAACAAAGTAAAACAAACAAATAAAAATGAACCAGAAGGAGGGAATCAAACTTTTTCTCATAGATTTCAGTTTCATTAAACATTTTATCCTTGGGATTCATCATTAAGCAATTTATCCTTGGGGATATCATTTTGCAATTTTAAAGTTCATGTCCTAAACTGCATTTTTAAAGTCTCTGTTTTTAGCAACCAAACCTGTGAGTTAGCTATTAAACCTGTGAGATGGCATTAAACATTCAAATACAGCCAGTTGTTCACCTAGGGTACCGAAGTGGCTTTGGCAGCTGATTAAGTTTGGGATGTTCATCAGTTTACAGCTGTTCATCAGCTGTTAAATCTGGCTTTTATCATTATTTAATGTACCATTTTATCAATGTGTTTTTTATCTGTATGTTGTAATCCACCCTGAGCCCGTCCATGGGGAGGGCGGACTATAAACGTAATAAATAATAATAATAATAATACAGAGTACTATAATTGATGAGTCACTGTGCGCTGGATTCAGTATCTGCAGAAGTGATCGAGAGCAGAGGGAATCAGAAACAGAAAGCTGTCAAAGAGAAATACAGCATGGTAAAATAAGTTTGAGTTAAAAGACTTGCCAGTATAAGGTCACCAGTACACTATCTAGGACCGGGGGATAGTAGGATCCAAAAATGTTTACAGAGGACTCCAAGCCAACTGAAGGGCTGGGCTGGCCCAATACCCAGGAAAATATTTCCTCTTTACCAGCCCATTGTGCCTCTGGTTCACATCCTTAAAGACATACTTCCAATTTAAACCATCCAAAGTGGTTTATTTTCTTCTCTCTACAAATCACAGTTCCAAACCATGGTTTATTTCCCACATGCTATAGTGGTTACACAGATGATCTAGAATCTGGAATACGCAGATTTAAATCCGCACTCTGCCATGGAAACTCACTGTATGACCTTGAGCCTAATCTTCCTCACACAGTTGTTGTGACCTCAGCCTAATCTACCACAAAAGGGTTGCTGTGAGGATAAAATGGAGGACAGGAGAACAATGTAACTTCTTTGGTCCCCACTGAGGAGAAAGGCGGGATATAAATGAAGTAAATAAACTATTGTAGGGAAGAAAAAAAGTCAGATTTTGTGATTCACATTTAACTATTAAATTCTGAGCTGTGTATTACAGGTGGAGGGAACATGGAAACAAAAGGTTTTCCAGGCTCATCCCTATAATGACAAACCATTATGTGTTTTATACAATCAGCAAAATCAATAGGGGGGAAAAAACTTCTCACAGACAGTGGGATAATGTTCTTTCTCTCTCACTCTCTGCAGCATAAGTATACCAGAGAAAAGACAGCTCTTCCCCCCACCCCCAATGCAGGAGGGTTAGATTCAAGTTCCATAGGAGAAAAAATTAAGCATACAACCTGCAGACAGGGTACACTTGAATACACAGAAAGGAAGTCACTTGAGCGTCCCTGTGTAAGATGTCTTGTGTAGAGAGACTCCTTTATAATAGTAGAACTTGGGAATCACTCAATGAAATGAACAGGCAATGAATTCAAGATAATCATAAGAATGTACTTCATATAATTCATATTTATAGTGAAGACCACTACCACACATGGCTTTTAAAAGGCTTAGACAGACTCAAAGACAAGAGGCCTATCAAAGCCTCTTTTTAGTCACTGAAATGAAACCTCCATGTTCAAAGATAGTATACCACTAATACCACTTCCCAGGATAATAACAGGAGAGGGCTATTATATTCTTGCTCTGCTTCCAGCTTGGGGTGGAGGGTGGATCTTGTTGTCCACTGTGGGAACAGCGTCCTGGATTAGAAGGGAACAGCTGGACTCTTCGTATACCCTTATAGACTGCAGACTGGCTCTCATCCTCATCAGACAGAAACAGGGACCAAGCAGCATGCTTTTGTGAATTTTAAGTTAATACTTGTGTTCTCTCTATAGCCCTGAAATTAGAAAATTCATTCAGAAGAATGTCTCATTCATTTTCCTCAGTTTTTATAATTACATTTGGGATAAACTGTTTGAAGTTTGTCTTTTTCTTCATTGTTCAGTTACCAGCTGATAGTCAGGCAAGGACTGCCAAAAAGGAGCTGTTCTTGTTATGTTTCTGACTAGAGCCAAGAAAAAATGCCTAGAAATCCCTTTCAGTGCACAGGGATTTTGACTATATCTAATTTCCTGGACTATTTAATGGCATTTTTATCTGCAAGCCCTCTGTAATATGTCCATGAGCAATATATTTTATATATAAGAAATCACAGGGTCACATAACTAGAAGGGGCCTTCAGGCCATCTAGTCCAACTCCCTGCCCAATGCAGGAACAGCCTAAAGCATCTCTGACAACTATTTGTCCAGCTGCTACTTGAAGACTACCAATGAAGGGGAACCCACCACATCCCCTCGAATACACTGCTGAATTATTAAGGTGAAGAAATTTTTCTTAATGTCCAGCAGGTACCTTCCTTCCTGTAGTTTAAACACATTCTTTTGAGTTCAAAACAGAGGATAGAATGCAAATCCTCTCCTAAGGGGCAGCTCCCTTCCCTCCCCTAAGTGACAGCTTTTAAAAAAATACTTAAAGAGAGCAATGTGTCCTCCCTCTACCTCCTCTTCTCCAAAATGAGCATCCCCAAGTCCCTCAGTCTTTCCTTGTAGGTTTTGGTCAGGCCCCTGATCATCCTGGTTGCTCTCTTCTGCACCCCTTCCAGTTTGCCCGCGTCCTTTTTGAAATAAGGCCTCCAGAACTACATGGGGCCTGACCAACGCAGTATGTAGCAGGACACTGACATTCTGTGATTTGGATGTTATGAAATAATACGTTTATAGATAATACACAATCTTGTGCCAATGCTTTTCAAAAATTCTTATATAAACTTAACATGACACCTCTGAACTGAATGGAAATTGAAGCCCTTCGAGAACTCAACAGGCCATGATCATTCCTCTGTTCTTTTCCTAGGCTTCCAAAGCATTCAAAGTATGTGTACATACACAGGCATATACACTTTAACAGCCTGAAGTTGGCACCATGTCTGTTTTACTAGACTGGATAAAGATCAGGCCCTGTGGACAAACAACTCTTGCAAACATTTAAATATATATGTAAATTGATGCACCAAACAGAGCAAGGTATGACTTTTTGTGGACAGTAAATATATACAGAAGAATGCCAAGAAAGAAGATATTGGGGAAAGTGCCGTGTTAAATAGTTGTAGCCCAGCCATAAAAACAGCCAACTACTGATTTTTTTTATTAATGAGCAAATATATTTTAATAGAAGTTCTCAGTCTCAAATCCTGACTTGGACAAAGAAAATTGTGGTGTGATTGGTTTCAAAAGCAGACAGGCATCACTTCTGATACCCACAGTTTATTACATATACACTCACATTTGACAAATCCATGTCAGAATCCTAACAGAATTTTCAGGACTCTGCTGTCCGCAGCAGACAAATTTGTTTTAGACAACATTAATGGATGTCACTGGAAACCACATTCATTAGATCTCAAATCACGTAACTGGACATTGTCTTTGCCCAGCCATGACACAGCCCTGAAAATTCCAAAAGTAGTAAGGTAATAGAAAGGGAGACTCAGCTGGAGGATTTCATTTTAGAATAGAATAAAATCCAATATAAATTTGGACATAATTCATCCCATGGAAAATATCAGCAGCAAAATGACAGTGCATTACAGGTCCAGTTTAAGATGGCTAAAATGGTAACGTAACAACAATAGCCTTTGTATTATCAATGCAACCTTTTTCACCGTCAGTTAAATCTCCCTTTGGTGACACTGCAGCTCAGACTGCTTGCAGAGAACAGAAATGACATTTCCCTTCCATCTTCAGTTCCTACTTTGTTTACTAAAGACCAAACATGTGCTGAGCTGGTAACCAAGGAAAGTGCACTTGAGCCTGTTTTCTACACCAGAATCACTCCTCATTATCTTCATGCCACAGAAGTGTATGGAAATAGCACAGCCAAATAGCACCACTGCACTACCCAGACAACTATCAGTAATGCACTACTGTTTCTGTGGCATTCTTCCATTTTCACATGCACACACAACAAAATATAGCCCTTGGATACACAAATTGCAGCAGGTGGCATCAGTCTCCAAGGTACACAGCACAAACCACAACCTGCATTCCTCAGTTAACACAATGCCCACAAAGTGTGTCTGTGTAT
This sequence comes from Eublepharis macularius, assembly GCF_028583425.1. Lineage (NCBI taxonomy): Eukaryota > Metazoa > Chordata > Lepidosauria > Squamata > Eublepharidae > Eublepharis > Eublepharis macularius. The sequence goes on along the minus strand of NC_072799.1, from coordinate 34,269,051 downwards.
GCCAGGTGGTGCTTATGTCTGCAGGCATCTTTATGCCTGCAGCATGCTGTCTGTATGAACCATGCACTTATCCAAGATGCTTGGAATCTCCAAGATATGCATTTTGTGCCTCAGTTATCCTTGCGGTCTTTTCATCTATGAGATACGTTAATTTGTTTCAGTGTTTGGTTTGGTGCTAGATGTATATGGATTAATTATCTGTTTGCTGGAAAGGAGGTAATTACACACAATGTCAGAAAGAAGTATGCATTTTATAGGAAGTGTGAGTTGTATTCTGCAGGTGGAAAGCAAATTGTTCACATCAGCATTTTTCCTTCTCTGGAAATTTTTAAGCAGAGGCTAGATGGCCATCTGTCACCAATGCTGATTCTATGACTTAGTATGAACTTAGGTAGACTGTGAGGGGGGGGCAGAAAGGGATGGGCCAGCGCTAGGCTCTGGGACCCTTTCTTATATGCCCAGGGTAACGCCATTCACCACTTTGGGGTCAGGAAGGAATCTTCTTCCAGGCTAGATTTGCCAGGGATTCTGGAGGTTTTCTGTCTTCTTCTGGGCACAGAGCAGTAGTGTGGAGGGGAGGGGAGGGAGTGGTGGAGTAAGCTGTGAATTTCCTGCATTATACAGGGGATCGGACTAAATGATCCTTCCATCTCTATGTTTCTACGTGCGTGTCAGGTAGTGCCAAAGTCTATGAGTGTCAGCATGGGCCTTCTTTTGTAGTTGGTGTGCTCCTTAGCCCTTGCAGTACACACTTTATATAGAATAAGGAGTTATTTGTAGAGACAGAACTGTTATGTTTCATGCGTTGACGCTGCATGCAGCTGTGTGTCTGTGCAGAAATCTGTTAAGTGTGGACACGTCAAGGGCAATTTCTGAAGGATTTGACTACTGCTCTGCATTGTGTGGTTGTGACCGAACATGTGTCCCTCGCTTTAGCAATATGTAGCCTTTTCTCAATTAGGGGAGGCTGTGACAGGTGGACTTTTGGGCTCTGTCTGTGTGGGCCGCTGGTCGTGCCAAGCCCAGCAACAATACTGATTTGTCCCTCTGTTAAGGATCTGTTCTCCTTCAGCAGGCAACATGTTTGTTTAAGCTGCCTAGTCGATCAGGTGTCAGTGTTTTTGCAAGGATGTCTGCCCACAGGCAGCTGCGCACAGAAGATCGTCTAGCCTTCTGAGCACCGAATCTATGGGACGCGACGCAGCCACATTGATCGCTCTCTGTCCCAGACAGCGAGGCAATAAATCTAAAGCCCTGGAGGACGTGCCGAGTTCGTCTCCGTACGGCCCGAGAAATACGCCCGAGCCTGCTCGGCCACCCAGCCCCACCGATCACCAAGCAGGTGTAAAGAAGCCCCGGGGCGCGTGCAGGGGCGCGCGCCTGCCTGGCGCCGCAGCCGGAGGGAAAGGTGCCCTGCAGAGGCGTTCCCGGCCCAGCCGGAGGGTCGGAGCGCGCACCCACCTGCCGAAGGCGTGCCTGGCTGGCTTGGGGCGAGGTCCCGCCTCCGGGGGTCCCGGGAGAGCCGGGGGAAGCCATCTTCCGTTCTGCCGCTCCGCTGTCACTCGGCGTCCCTCCAGCCCCGCCGCGCCGCGTCTGGAAGCCGTCTAGCGCCGCAGCCTCGAGCGGGGGCAGGCGCTGGGCTCCCGCCCGACACCCCCTTTCCGTCCTCAGTCCCGTTTGCAGCCGCTCCTCTCAGAGCCTGCTCGAAGCACGCCCCGACGCCGAGCCGCCCGCCCCCGGCCAACCTGCAGTGGGCTGGGCGCTGCAATGGGGGCGGGCAGGGCACGCGGCTTGCCGAGGAATGACCTTCCGCGGGAAAGTCGCAGCGGCGCCGCCTGCTCCGGCGCTGGCGTTTCTTCGCGGCCGCTGCTCGTTCCAGTTCTGCTTGGTGCGGCGGCGGCGGCGGCGGCAGCTTCCAGGCGGTGTGCGTAAAGGCGCGCGCTTGTGTGCGGCTCGCGGGCGCCGGGGGGGGGGCTGGGTAGGTGGGTGGGTCGCGCGCAACAGGGCTGGGATTATTCAAGCGGCTCTCTCAGCAAGGGAGCGGGGGGAAGACCGGGGGCCAGGCCAGCCGAGCGCTGGATGAGGTCATGGACAGCGGCCGGCTGCTTCATGGCTGGCGAAAAAAGAAGGGGGCTTGGGAAGCAGTATGTCAAAGGGCGGGGATCACGCCTTCGCGTCTCCACTCCTTGTTCTTCTAACGCCCATCAGAGGTGCCCGCGTCTCTGATTTCACTTTGCTTCCGAAGCTTTATGATCATCGTTGATTAACTGCTGGTTGGGCGTTTCCCGATATGTAAAGTGGAGGCCGGGAGGCGATTTCCCTGCGCGCTACACGAGGGGAAGTATTAAAGCCCCCTTCATGGATGCTAATTTAGCACCAGCTAGAATAGGAAACTTAAGAGTGCAGTCCAATGCAGAGTTACTCGAGTAACTGCATAGGATTGCATTGTTAGAGGTAGACTACTCCTGAGCAGGGAACTTCTCTGTTCAGGAGCAGTGTATCTCTAAGCATCCAGTACGACAGGAGATGACCTTGGTGTACACAGCCGCAGCTCCCCAAAGGCAACCAGCTGGTGAGAATTAACTAAAAGTCAGATCTCTTGTTGTTCCCTCTTGAAAGCCAACACAATAAAGCCAAATCTATTCTAAAAATGCTCAACAGTGCCTGCAGTCCTAAGGATACTTTCCTGGGAGTAAAGAGTCCAGTAGCATCTTTAAGACTAACCAACTATACTGTAGCATAAGCTTTCGAGAACCACAGTTCTCTTCCTCAGATGCATCTTTACTCTTTACTGTTGTGCTACTACAGACTAACACGGCTAACTCCTCTGGATCACCCACGGAAATCAACAGTGTGTGCCTGGCTAGGCTGCAATGCTCTAAGCTGACAATCAGAAGAAAACTGGGTGTTTAATTTCCAGAAGTAGGTGACTTCCCATAAGGAGAAATGTTCCATTGAAGTTAAATGGAATATTGGCGTGGGGTGGCATCCTTCCGTTCTAATCTGGAATTGTAACGGAGGAGCTGCAGTTTCGGAATCTGAAACTTGGCACTAAATCAGGAACAACCCCTACCCCAACCTTAATTTAAGGAACAATTTTTTTCATCACATATTCTACAATCTGTAGGAAAAAACATGGCTGGAATGAGAAATACGTTGTAAGGCTATCTAGGGAATTTATATGCCACCTCATTAGAATATTACTTGAGGTGGTTTACAAAATTGTAACATCATCATACATTACCAATATAAAAGCAAAATAAGCCAGGGGTATAAAACAGCATAAAATAACCACTGAACACCCTAAACAATACCCATAGAACTTATCTCAAACTAGAATGAGACCATGAAACAGCTAGAAAAATTTTTTTTAACCCTTAGTTAAAAGCCAGGCTAAAAAGAAATCTTTAAAAGGCAGTATGGTAGGTGATAGGTGAACCTTGAAGGTGAGGGCATTCCAAAGGCATGGTGCAACCACTAAAAATGCCCTGTCTCTAGTTGCCACCTGCCTCATATTTACAGACAGGAACTCAAAAGGACAGGAGGCAGATCTTAATTGGCAAACAGGACAGGAGGCAATGGTTCTACTCAATATGGCTGCTTTGAAATCCAGTCCCCCCCCCCCCACACCCTACACTTTCAAACCAGCACATGCTGTTTCATGATGGGGTTGACTGAACTACATCAGATTGCAAAATGGGAATTAGATTTTTAATGTTCCTCTCTATATTAAGAAAGCATGTAGGAAATTGGTACAGTACACAATATTTCTTCCTAGTATGCTTGGATTATTTTTCCACTTGCAGTGAGGTCCACCCCCATCTCTGTATCATATTCTCCCCCTCATGTAGCTCCTTGCAGTGCCCCCAGTTCTCCCTTGTCCCTTTCTCCATTTATGTCTTTGTAATGACCTTGGTAAGGTGGGTTAGGCTCCCCAGTCTGGCTGTTCTGCCCCCTTCCCATATTGTCTGCTGCCACCTGGTAGATCCTTCTTTGAAGCAGATCAAAAAAGTTTTTAAAGGGGGCTCATAAATCATGTTAAGATTGAGCAGGACATCTTATGAACACTCCCATTTAAGTAAGAAGCCTGCATTCCAGGTGGGGAAGCAGCCCAAGTCTGACACACTTAACTACGGCAGCATGCCTTTTTCACATTGGGGGACATCTGCACTAATATGATCCTTCTCAGCAGCAACCTGAAGCAGTACAGCCGCCTTAGGACTCCATCATCTCATTCCTCTTCAGTTGTACACCATGCCATGCCACTATCTGTAGTTGGAAAATGCCTCCTTTGGAAAATATATTTGGAAAAGGATATGTTTGCATGCCAGATGTAAACTAGGATTCGTGTTAAATATATGATTCTTTGTTTACTGGTAACCTTGAGTTTTCTCTTTATCTGATCCCTGGTCTTTCCGTTTCCAGAGTGGATTTAGCCATATCTTTCTTAGGTATTTTCATGCCTGCTTCTTCTCTTCCCCCCAATTTATGTACTAAAACTATAAAAGCATTCTTAATCTTGCTTTGAAGGAAGATGCTAAAGTGTGGTGAGGTAATTGCAGTTTGCATATGGGATCCTCCACAGGACTTTAAATTGCTGCTGTTTTGGCTGTAGTTTTCATTGAACCAAGTAAAGTGTGCTTGCAGAGAGGGAAACAGATGCGCCGTATACATATTTATTCATTGCGCTTATTGACCAAGTGGATATGGAATGGGTAAATAATTTTTCTTAGACACCTATGAGCAACTGAAGTTTAAAGAAAACTACAACAAAAACCCTGGAGAGGAAGGGAAGGAGAATCACTCTACCAGTGTGTATGTTTATGGAATATGTCACATTTATAGACATAGTCTCTAAGGATTGTTCAATTGATTGTACAAAGGAAGCCAATATTCTGGCTGCTTAAACTGGTGAAAGTAAAATTAAATATACCTGTGACAGTGGAAGTAATAAGAATATAGCTCTGTTTTTTCAAACTTGAATATATGTTGACAAAAATAGGTATACAGCATGGAATACAGAAATATATATTGGGGTTCTATGAAAATATCACATCAGAAATCCGATTGCACAAGAGGCTAATGCGTGTCATGCCTCCCCGTCACTCCTGCTTCTAATGGGCAGCAGCATTTGACCACCTCTCCGGGTCCAAGGCAGTTCTATGGCTCTGCCTCCAGAATAGATACAGATTAACATTTTTGGTGAAAGATTCAGCTACTGGAAGAATAAACCACAGATTTGAAAAGATACCATAGAAAATAGATGGGAAAGAGTCAAAAAGGAAAGATATGCATTGGTGAAAAACATGAGGTCTGTAGAATAAAGCAGACAGTCTCTGCACTCCTAAATATACGTAGCAGGAATAGAGATTCATTGATTTCAGCAGAATGTAAGAAACTGTAAAGACAGATCTGTTGGCAGCCTCTGCTTTGCTCAGCAAAAAGGTTTCCCAGAAACACTTGGATCAAGGTATTTTTAAAGATGGCATTATCCTATTTCTAAAAATCAATAGTCATTATAGTAGTGTTGGGTACGTAGGTATATAAACGTCTTCCACTTTACAGACAACTGCTGTTTTTCTACTTTTTTTTCTCCTGCTGCTTTTATAAAAACACGATTCAGTAAGCTTTATGTGTATCTGTTTCCTTCATCCTGCAACAAGCAACTTCATTCTTACATTTCTTAAGCTAAAAATTGACTTGAAGAAAGTAAAGAGAGGATTAGTTCTGAACTGAATCGCTGCAGCAAATGTCAACAGATTGCAAAAGCCCCCATGATGAGAGTCCCAGTACTTTCCCAAATTGCCTGTGCAATAATCAACATTGACATTTTGTTTTTGGTAATATTTCAGTTCAGTTTCTCCAAAAGTTCTTAGTTGCTCATTGAAATGAGCATTGTATGCTCATTTCTTCAAGTAGAAGTTTGCTTTAAGAAAGTAACTTTTCTGGCTTGATTGGCACATATGAAAGATCCCAGGAGGATTCTAATCTACCCCTTTTTTAGCCTCTTTTCCTCCAAGTAGCTAGGAGAGCATACAATATTCTCCCATTCCTCAATTTATCCTCAGAACCACCCTGTGAATTATGCTCAGGTGAAAGATAGCAACTGCCCCAAGATCTCTCAGCGAACATGATAGATGAGCATGGATTTGAACCCAGATTTTGCAGATCCTAGTGTGGCTTTCTAACCAGCAGCCACATACTTAAGGAGGCCCAGTCTACCAGAATCTGACTTCCTCCTTCAGAATACAGAGAATCCAGAAAAGAAACCCTTCAGAACCTAAATTCCTTTTCCTGCCAAACATAAGAGTCAGAAACTACTGTTGGAATTCTTTGTTTTCTGCCACCCAGCACAGTAGACACAACTGGGGATATACCTTGCTAGTTCTGAAAGATCTTCATTGACTTCCGGATCCTTTCTGGGTGCAACTCAAAGTGCTAGTTCTTAAAGCCCTAAGTGCCTAGTGGCAAAGTATCAAGGATACTTACGCCTGGTGGCATGAGTATCATATGCTTCCACAGGAACACACCCAACCTTCTGAAGCCCTGTGCATGTGTTTTCTGATGAGAGGTGGGTGGCTATATCTGTGGGGGGGGGGCTTCATTTTTGGAAAAGCTGTCTCTGCATCCCTTTGACTTGTTCCTGCTCTACTTGTTCCTTCTCTACTGAGTTGTAGATTCCAGCTGAACACACATTTATTTTCCAAACCTTTGCTAAAAAGCAGATATGAAAATAAAATCTCCCCTCTTACCTTGTTTTGTTTATTGTTTGTGAATTTGATTGTATCTTGATATTTTATGTCATTTTAAGAATGATGCTCTGAAGAGGCACAAACATATTTTCAGTTCAACAAACCTCCACTGAGTGGCACTGTCACCTCCCTTCTGAAAGGGGCTCCAACTTCCAGGAGAGGCTCCTCGAAGGGCAGGATTGCCTCATCCAACCTGGACACAGAGCTCTCTTTCGTAGTTCTGCATAAGAGAAGGCAGCAAGGACACATCCATAGCGGCCTTTTCTAGCAACTGGACTGCTGAGAGAATGTCAAACATTAGGTTGCTTATTCTTCTTGCTGGAACTATTAGCATTCTGCCAGATCCTTGGTAATCTAAATCTGCTGTTGGAGACTGACAGGCAAGGTCCCAGGCCCTGCATGCAGATGTAGATGGGACTGTCTTGCCATCTCAACATTTCCCTTAGCTTTTTTTAGCCAGTTGGTACCAATAACGTAACCATAACAGAAGATCTAAATTAGGGGCAAATCATCTCTGTGGCTGAATACAGCTTTCCCTGGGAGACAACTGTAGTCCTCTTACCATCACACATTTGAACACTAGCAGAAAGCAAATAAATTTATATTCTATTTGTCACTTGTTGACATGCCAGCAAATACTTGCTTTTCACAACTATGCACTTCAGTGTCTGGTCAAAAAATAATCTGCACATCCCTTTTCGCAGCTGAAAGCACAATGGGACGCTAGGACTCCTACCTGGTGAACTCTATAGACTGGGGAAAAGAGAACAAGAAATGGGTATTTCTTACTTGCCCCAGCTTTAAAGAACAGTTATTCTCCGAGTGCAACGAGATCCCTTCAGACAAAACAGTTTGCGAACTACGTATTGCTGTACAGTAAGCATGTAGCTGCTTTGGCAAACGTTGCTTATTTGCAAACCTGTGTTTGGATGTTTTCCCAAGGAAATTGGATACACTTAACAGAGCTGAAGCTAACATTTAGCATTGGAAATATGTTATTCAGAGGAATTTAAATTTTAATTAACTTCCATCAACCTGCAACTCATTTGTGTTACTGAGCTCTTTATCGCTTCCCTTGCCCTTCTCCTGTCTCCCATGCGCCATAGTCTCATTCTTTTATGCTTTTCACAAAGGGGCAGAGGAGGAATCAAAACCACTGAAAGTGGTCTCAGCAGAAATAAGCCAGAAAATGCTCCAACCAACTTGGCTTTCAAGCTATCCCAGGTACTCTTCTCTGTTAATTGGTATTGAGGACAGCAGTAATCTCTGTCCTCAAAATCCAGGTTTCACTCTCTTTGGTATAACTTGATTTGAGCAACTGATACATTAGACTTCCACCTTGTTTAAAATATCTTGGAAGACCTGGATTTCTTTTTTATCCACTTGGAACCAATCTGTTCTTCTGCAGTATGGTAAGGTATCCAATTGCCCTGATCAATCCCCCACCCCCGTTTCTTTAATGCACACATTCTCTGTTGATTTTATGCCTGGGAGTCTTTTTTAACAATAACTGGCCCTTTGCTTACATTTTTAATCACAGCAGAGAGTTGTTCTTTTTGAATGAATTGTCTGCAACTGTAATGTTTCAGAGCAAACAAGTTATCAGTACATAAAAACTCATACACAGTTATCAAATAATTGCTTGCGTGGAAGATGCTTATTCTTGTATTCTTTCAGAGCTTCCCCTTTTCATAAATTTCATAGAAAAAGTCATTATTTATACTTGGTATGGAACAGTTTTGTTCTATAGCACTGATACTCTATGTGTGCTCACACACATGTATTTTTTAAAGACATGCTGAGAAAGCAATTCTGAGCAAGTCCACTCATCTGCTTACTCCCAGAAAAGTGCTTTTAGGGATTGCACTGTTAGTTCCTCTGCTTTGCTGCTTCTCCTTGTGGCAAATCTTTCCCTCAGCCCAACCATTTAATAATTGCTCTCTCAACACATCTGTACAGCGAGCATGCACACACATGGACACGCAGACATACAAACAATGGTGTGAGAAATGGAACCCCTAACAGGGAAAGTAGTCTCATAAAAATCTGTACACAGATGTGCAGTATGGCCCCAAGATTTCTTCCAGAGAAGCAACAATAGACACTTACTAATAAATGAGCTCAGCACTGACTCTTTACTGATGAATGCCTATGGAGTATTAAAAATAATCTTAGCTGCCATTGAAGGTTATGAAGTCAAAGGGGATTTATGATTTTTAATATATTAAACCTTTTAAAATTTTAGCCTTATATTCTGTCCCATCCTTAATATTAAAACAGAATTTCTAATACCCTGATCACTAGGTGAGTTATTAGGAATTAGACACCAACACCAAAAGATAACCAAAAGGTCATTTTTATTAATGATTACAAGGATAATATTAATGAATTAATGATTACAAGGATAATATGGTTACTGAACTGGCCAGTTGTAACTCAGGTACACCTTCTTGTCCGTTAATATTACTGTAACTAAGGCAAATGTCAGTTCCAGTGCAAGTTCCCTTCCATAAATAAACTCAAACAGCCAATTCCTTTATTCTAACCTCAACCACAAGTGAGCTCTTACAGAACCTGTAAGTCTTCTTTCTGAGCAGGCATTTCTTTGGCTGTTCAGGATATTGAAGACAACAGCACCAACAATTTCTCTGTGGTGAGGAGTCGGACTGCTCATGGAAGATACTGGAAGGAGGACACCAAGGCATTTCTTCTTTTGGAATTTATCACATGAACTTTCTAAGGCAAGTTCACCACATCAACACAAGCTTCAGTCTCTCCCATTGATATCCAGTGCTTAGCTTGACTAGATTATACCCATAGTCTTTAGTGCTACAGGAATCTCTGCTTCTTGCTATCTGCAACCTTTCTGGAACATAGTTACACGAGTTGGAATAGTTCCTTCTAATAATCAACTGGTTTAGAATATATGTTCAAAAGGTGGCAAAGACGACAATTGAATCTTTTTTCCTTGAAGGTTATCAAAAGGACATTCAGTTGTCAGAGGTACTGGACATTCTGCTCCTCAAATACTAGGTTGTGTGGCAGGATAAACTAGATGAAGTGCTATGTTCCTGCTACCATAAATGATTTATGTTAGCTTTTAAGTATTGTTTTAAAATATTTGTTTATGGTTTTAATGTATAATGTTTTCTTTTGTTGTTAGCCACCCTGAGCCCATTCACGGGGAGGACAGGGTATAAATATGATAAAATAATTAAAATTCTGTTTTATTGTAAATACCAAATTCTTCTACTAACTGGGTACTTTGATCACCTCCCAAAGCATTGTACATGATAGCCCATTGTTGTTTCTGAAACCAACTTGAATATTCAATCAGCTCTTACTGTCAACTGCATATCCTTATTTTGAAGGAATGACAGATTAGTTGTTCTCTTGCTTCCTAGAAAAAAGGTTTTGCCTGTTACTGTCATTGTATGCATGAATCAGCCTTCTGAATCTGGGAATCTGCGTTTTTACATGGTATCACTACCTCACAGGCAAATAATTGTTCATTATAGGTCCATTGCAATAGTTCAGTCTACATTAGTCCTATCTTTCCAAAAAGAACAAGCTCCAAATAACCCTTCCTCTATAGATGTGGGACATTACTCAAGGGATATAGGACACCAAAAGACTCTGTTTAACATGTAGTAACTTATTCATTGCCATTCTACCATGTTTCTTTGTTTTTATTACGAGGCCAGCCCTCTTACAGAAATAGTACTCTTTACAGAAACACTCACGCTGGCAGTGGAACACCAACTTGGGAGTTTGACACACACTTTCCTCTGCCAGCCACCATTTCCCTGGCATCTTCCTTCCACTGTGCTATTGGAGAGCTGTCTATTAAAAAAAGAGAGGGTGAAATCACTATTGCATAATAAGAGGTATAATGATCTACTACCGTGATTTCTTAGTTTTACAGAATTCCCAGCTTTCATGTGGATACAGCTAGACTAAAGATCTAATGGCATAAACTAAGTTGTTTATCCACAGAGGACCAACATTAAAGATCAGGAATACAGAAATATTCTGAAACATTCGTTTACTATTCTGTTTTCCTCCTATATGAATCTTTTAAATATATTTACATAAATAAAAAGTATAACAAGATTCTGACCACTCTACCAAACTAAAAGACAACATATAAGGATGCAAAAAGTCCCAGGTATTGGACAAAGCTACTAAAACTACTCATATTCAGCAAACTTCAACCAGTTTCTATGAACTTGTTATGCTGTACACATCTCTCCAACACTGAGTTTACAAATACCAATTTGGGTAATCTGCAATAATGAATCCATGCCCCTACTACATTTCCAAAAGGTTGACAGATGTCGGGATCTCAGTTAACGGAGCATTACTGCAATAGCAAGGCACAGGGCCTTCCCTTTCGCGTCACAGTGACGGGCCAACTCTTTCAGTCTGTCAGGATCCTTTTGTGTGCAGAGCCCAGTAAGACAGGGCTTCAGTATCTGAACATAACAGAAGAGGCCCAGATTAGCACTTCCCTATCCATTATACATTTTCAGATATCAAAGTTTGGGAGCCTGATGTATAAAATGAGTCCCTATTAGGCAAGAATGGCAGCATATAAATAAATAAATAAATAAATAAATAAATAACTTCAAAAACCATATTCAAAGATGAAACAAGAACCATGTAAGGGAGTCTCTGATGTCTTAGACAATCATCCTTCATATAATGTCATTTTCTGTTTCGTTTTTGATTGAATTATATATTATCAATTGAGGCTGCCATTTTAAGAAATGGATTACAGCTTTTCCAGTAAGTTTAAGGTATATAATACTAATCCCACTTTTACTTCTGCTAAAAGAGTTTTGCAGCATTTAAAAACTGTGGTACCGATTTAGCTAGATCAAAAGAAGGGTGGTCCAAAAGAAATGTCTGTACACCTTAAGAACTACACTCCTATCGAGCTACTTTGAATGCTTGCAAATATCCATCTTCACTTTAAAAATTTACACATTCTGAGCTGCATTTTAAATCAGGTATTTCAGTGGCATGGTCAGTTTTGGACACCTCCTTTTAATCTATGGTTTTGAAATTATGTCAGTGTTTTAATGTCTCACATTTTCAGGTTTCAATACCACTAGCTTTATGTTTTTACATTATTTCTCATTCTAGCAATGGAACCAATACTTTTCAAATAAGAGTTTGGATGTAGGTTTTCAAAATTTATTTTCTCAATAATTACACAAAACTAGTGTTTTTATGTGAAAAAAGAGACTTATGGCACCTATTGTATTTTCTCTTTTAAATTGTAAACCACTGAGTCCCCCCTCAGGAGGGAAATGGGATACAAATAAACATATTTCTGTATGTTATATAGATGAGGCACACACCTTCCTCTTTTCTACTACTGTGTGAGGTATAAGAGCTCTAAATTTTTTAGCATTTGAACACCAAAGGATGTATTTTCTCTTGGTTCTGGGACAAGTTCAAGTCTCATCTGTCTCTGCAATATATTCATTGTGTAGTCCTCAGAAAAGTCTCTCTCTACCTCCATTTTCTAATCTGTACAATGGGAAAAACAGGGCAAATCTAATAAACATGGCAATGCATTCTGTGTATATAACATGCTTCGTATATATGAAGTGGTAGTGGTAATAGCAGCCCTGACCTGGATGGCCCAAGCTAACCCATTCTCGTCAGCTTTTGGCTGCTAAGCAGGGCTGGTCCTAGTTAGTATTTAGATGGGAGACAACCAAGAAAAGCCAGGGTGGCTTCACAGAGGCAGTTAATGGTAAACCACCTCTGAATGTCTCTTGCCTTGAAAAGCCCCTTTCTACCACCACCAGTGGTAATAGTAGAATCAACCACTAGAGGGGGGGAGAGAGAGAGAGAGAAGTAACAGTTTTGCGATTTGTTTCCCATGCTACACACTACTACACTACACTGACACTACACAAGTTTAAACCATTTGCTTGCTTGGTTTATTATTACAGCAAAAGATGTAATAATATTGTGGTTTAATTGTTTTTTTCTATTCCCACTGTTCTTATCTCATTAATTCCTATTAATGTTTCACTTCTATCGCTATGTTTTCATGTGACAATTTATCCCCATCTCAGAACTGCCTTGTTTTACTGGCTTTTGCTGTAATAATAAACCAAGCAAGCACAAGTTTAAACAATTCACTTTGCTGGATCAGAGCAATGATCTTTCTCTAACTGGACAGGCAGTAACACCTGGGAATAAGCAAGGAAGGGTCCATCTAACCTTTCTCCCTGAAATCTGTTAATAGGGATATGCTGTCTTGGAACGCAAGCTTCATTTTTGTTTCATGGCTATTTACCATGCAATTGTCTAGTCTTTACAAATCATTAAGTAGGTTAAGGGCCATCACATTTGGTGGTAAGTAATTCCATAACAATGCACTGTTAAAGATTCCCTTCTGCCCACCCAGGATCTACCTTCAATAAGCTGAAATCTATAGGAAAGTTACAATCGGATTCCAAAATCAACACGATCTATTATGTTGTTGCCCTAGAATCCTGCTCCTGCTGTAGAGAAAAATGCAGGTCCGGCACCTTGACTGTTGTGAACGGTGGGCCTGACAGCCAGAACACTACACAGATTCCTCAAGGCTGCGGGATCTATAATCCTGAATCTAGCTGTACTTACTCACACTGCAAAGAATACACAAGAATTTGTGGATAAACCATCAGAAGTAGCACAAGATGCATTAACTCCCTTTCTACTTGCACTTTTATACTGGCTATGAAACTGAACCAAGAAAAGGGATGTCCCTAATTCTAAATTGTACTGGACTACATGCACGTTACTTTTCTCCAGCCCCATTATGGGGATAATGATGACATGGCTGTTAGAATGATACTAGTAACAAATGTGTAGCAGTGTAAACATTTGAGAATATTACTACTACTTAAAAATATATACACATATATACCTGTTTGTTCACTGAAGTTAGAAACTCCCATTTATTTAAACTTATACCTTTACTGTGGCATGGAATCAATGAAATGATTTGTCTCATTTCACCCATCTAGTTAAGGTAACTGGATTTAACTCCCAGGGACAAAGTCGATATAAGGAATCTGTGAACAGGTCTCCTGTGGGCCCCTAAAAGCCCAACAGAAACAGCAGGGATGTGTATGTTTAAAAATGAGGGGCTGAGATAAAGTGCAGTTTTCCTGCCCTCAATCCCTCCTCTCAGATTCCTGTACATTTTATCCCACAAAGCACAACAGTCTCTGCGTAAAAGAGCAACTGATCAGAAAAATAGTACAAAGGGAAAATTAAAGCCCCTCCCTCTTATTGATCTCAATCTAGACTGCCCCATGCTGAAAAATAATGAAAGAAGTACAGGTACATTCACAAATCTCCTGATGTCACAGCTCGTTTATGGCTCAGTCATTCAATGAAAGAAAAGTTTAACTGAGTAAGCAAGAGATTTTAGCCAAGTAACTTTATCCAGCCATACATTTCAGGGGAAAAAATGGCCAAACTAAACAAACACACATAAATACGACTGAGCCTTACATATGGATGTCCCTCACCGTAAACTGATATACTGACATAATATGCTCTGCTATGTAGTACAACATTTTAAAGCCAATGTTATAAACAAACTAGGGAGTGATGTGTTCATATGCTTCAGTGCATGACTTTGTCTTAAAAGCCACATATACAAAGGCTATGGGGCCAGGGGGCTGTAGTAAGGCAAGGAAATGAGTGGCATTGACTGAAAAAGTTGGCAAGATCCAACCCATTGTGTTTTCATGCTATGACAAATGTGGATGAACACAAAAATGATTGACACTAAGTTTACTTTCTGCTGTCAATTCCAAATGTCTAAGCTATGGGAGAATTCAGCCTAAACAGTAAATTTTAACTAACCTTCAGGGATTCATTTTTCTTTTTAACAAGACTGCTCTGCTGCATTCACTTGAGAGACTGGCCCTACAATACATCATTCTGGCATATCCCAGAAACTAGATGAATCAGCAGCTATAGCAGATTCTTGGTCACTCCACTGCCTGCAGAGTGACTCTGTATGTAAAAGTATAGTCAACATCCCAGAAGTTAGGTACTAGGGTAATGTAAAAATGACAATGCCCACCAGGATTAAATTTAAAGACTGATGCTTCTTTGCACGAGCACAAATAGACTATAGACTCCACCACTATATTGCCTTACATATTATCTGTTGATTTAAATTTGTACTCCTATATACTACCTGTGCTTCATGTTGTCTAATGTCAGTCCTAGAACGGATTATGTTCCATTTCAGCAATTCTTCAGCTCTGTATTGGTTCCTTGTTAATGCTATGTCTTTGTAAACTTGTATTTATTTATCCTATGGCATTGTCTATGGAAATGTTCTTGACACTGTATGGAAATATCCTTGACACCGATTGTATTAATCTCACACTATGTAATCCACCTTGAGTCTCAGTGAGAAAGGCGGAGTGTAAATGACATAAATAAATAAATAATACCCAAAATAAAGTCAGTGATAACAGGCAGCCGTTTGGGGAATGGCAGCTTAAAAGCAGTTTAGACACTCTGTGAATAAATAATCCACATAAGTTTATGTTGACACAAGTACTTGGCCCATCCATTTTGTCCTTTATGTCACCTTAGCATGAAGCTAAGACATCCTTAAAACCAAAAAAGAAGACATCCATAAAACCAAAAATATAAATCTATTTAAAACCAATAAAGATTACAGTAGGAGTAATAAAAACTTGTCCAAGGGCCCAGGAAACCAACCACTACAAAGATTTGCAATGGTTCTGCAAGATGTGTGAATTCTGACAAGTCTCAAACAAACACAGATCAGCAATGCAGTATATAGTGACAGTTAACAATGTTTTCATTTGTGTCTTCACTGTACAAATGTGATACAAATATGATCACATTCCTAGTGATACCATCTAGGTGAGCTCAAGCATTTGTTTGAACATACAGCCATTTGAAACGTATAGCTCCTCCGTATTTGTTCTGTGTTAGTTTCTTGTACAGCACAAGACTCTAAATGACCGGGGGGGGGGGACACCCTTATTTTACTATTTGAAATGTTCTTCTCCAGTTCAATCATATAATGGTAATTTTCTGAGGATTAGCATTACCACAGTGTCAATACCAATCTATAATGAACACTGATTAACAAAACCAGAGAGAAAGCCTCTCCCTTGCTGTGTTTCTAACATTCTCAGTTAAAGAAGAGTAATGAATGTTATGTATACCTAAAGCCCCAGAAAAGCATTTAATGAAATGTTAGTACTTGGAAAAACAGCAAGGGACAAATAAAAATACTTTCATTTTCAGTACAATACTGCAAAAATTGTCCTCACTTGCCTAGAGTCAGGGTACCCGGGGGAAGAGGTAAGAGGAAGAGTTGATCAACAAGGGCCAATACACAATAATAACTCATTCTTTAACGCAGAGGATTCAGCAAGTTATCTAAACTATCTTTAAAGCAATCTCAATATATAAAATAGCTTAAACAAATATTCTTAAGATTGTTACCAAAATAATGAATATATTATTAAACAAGCACATAATGATAATTCCATGATTCTCAAAAGAAAATTATTCAGGACATTTTTCTACAAGAAATGAAATGTTGGCATTCACAGTTCTATTAGCAGTTCTGTTTTTCTAACTCCAAACTTCATACTGCAAGTCTGTATATTGCTAGATTGTACTGCTTGCAACAAAATGTGAACAACATATAAGTCATGAAATGCTCATTATCCGCAACTGGGAACCACGAACACAGATATTTTATACACTGTCACCAACACGTTACATGTTTCCTGGGTAACACCAATGTATATATAGCAATGGTATTTGACACAAAAAAGGTGAAGCTACCTGAAGACCTAACTTTTTTGTTTGTGCTCTTTTCAAATGTACACACAGTCAAGCAGATCAAACATAGTATTTGATCACTCTCATTAAAGCTAAAAAAGAGACACTCTTCAGTTCTTTTAAAAAAGGAAAGCTGATGAGAAAGTATGTTTTCTAGATCTTTGATTTATGTAAAAATATTTAGAATGACGGGTTTAACACAGTAAAAATATACAACCCTTGATAAAATAAAAAAATAATTTTTTTAAAAAAAGCAAAGGTAATAAAAACAGAATCAGCAGAAAACCAGCTCCATTATTATTCTGTATATTTGCTAAGTGAAGTAGCAATGCCATTAACTTGCCTCTTCAATGTAAAAAAAGATGAACACAAGCAGAACTCCTTAGGCAGGGTTTCTAAGGACTTGGTACCACCATTCCTTGTTCTCTCACCATCTCTTCCACCTTGTTTTTCAAAAATTAGTGAATGTATACAGTAGCCACATGCATTGTGGGATGTGTACATTTATGACAGATGAATACTCAAGGGAATGACAGCCAGTACCAGCAGCCTGTACGCATGAGCTGCTACTGTAACTGGCAGTAGCAGAGTGTAAGTGAACATATAAATAATTGATAGAAAAATCAGTCAAGCAAGTTGTCAACAACTTATTTCATTAACAGAATTTTGTTCAAATGAAAAAAAAATTGTGCCTAACGTTTTATATTTAATTTTTTTTCTGGGACCAACACAATTCTGTTAGAGCTATTGATCTTCCATCATTCTTTTCTGAGGTTCCATATATCTCTCTGTTTTTAATGCTTTTAATGGTTTTAATGGTTCAACACAGCAGCATTAAATCCTATTGGGGTAATTACAGGATTGTGTACTACGTGACATACAGGAAAGTTTTTCCTATTCCAATCAACTGCACCTTGGGATGCATTAATGCAGTAACATGTGTTAGTTCACTGGTGTATTAGTTCATGCAGTTATTACTACAATTAGAAACAAACATATCCCCCCAAAGCAACATAAAACCTGAATCTGCATAGTGATCCTAGACTTCGTTGGTGATTTCCCACTCAACTACTGATCAGGGCAAATACTGCTTACCTTTTGAGATCTGATGAGATTGGTCATGGCACCACTGAGCGTACTGAGGACTTGTCATCCTAACAAAACAACCCTTAAGGTAGAATTACAAGAATCAGCAAACCAAACAGTGCCTTACAGGAATAAGATATTGTTCTAACAGTGTACAAACAAGAAATATCTTTGGTGCTTATTAAAAAGTACAGATCTAACTTTCAGAATATATTTTATATTTCCAGTCCACAATTATTACTTTGTAAATTAGCAGCATCTGGGTACCTCTGCTTCCCAAGCCTTAGAAAGAGTGTACCACCAACATACCAATTATTTTAGGAACAAATATCAAACTCGTTTATAGAAGATTTCTAATTTTTATTTAGTTCTTTTCTAATAGTTTATAAAAATGCAATATACAAAAAAAGGATGAAAAAGATACACAATAGCTCACTGAATACATTCTTCCACAAACAGACCCAAGCAGAGGTACTAATTAAATCAGCCTACTGTATTAGAACTGGGTACAAT
This sequence comes from Eublepharis macularius, assembly GCF_028583425.1. Taxonomy (NCBI): domain Eukaryota; kingdom Metazoa; phylum Chordata; class Lepidosauria; order Squamata; family Eublepharidae; genus Eublepharis; species Eublepharis macularius. The sequence goes on along the minus strand of NC_072799.1, from coordinate 34,250,836 downwards.
CTTGTATCCTATGATATTACCAATGAACAGATTCTGCATAGTAGTAACTTTTTAAAAGAGTTTTCCATTCAGGTAAATATTCATATTTATTCATCTTCAGAAAAACGGATGTGCTTGCTTATCTCCTGTGTCTTGGCCAGTCTCATTTTTTCAGCTTTTGCAATTAGCTATGCAAGATAAAAAAAAGACATGAAAAAGACCTAATTATAGTATATTGTCATTTTAATTCGTCAAGTGTTAGAGAAGAGAACGATTAACAAATCAATCCAACATTTACAACTAAATACTTTTTAAAACAACGGCAGGAGGTGGGGACCCTGCTGATATTGGGGAAGATCTAGTTAAGTTAACATTAATTACCACTTATTTCAATTGGATTTAAATGGCTGAAAGTGAGTAGTACTTAAGTACTCAACACTGACATGACCATTCCCAATAATAAAATCTAATATCTAATTAAGAAGGAATTTCTCTAATCCATAAATGATTAATCAAACATTCATTCCTTCTCATCAATGTATTTGCTTTTTAAAAAACTGGAAGATGTTCAACTTTTGCATTTTCAAAGCCCTTGAACACAAAGCTCGATAGTGCAGCATGCCTTTTAAAAGTCCTGGATTGCAGCCAAGTGATGGACAAGATGAGATGCAAGAAAACTACTTTAAGAATCCAACTTTTTAGAATCACAAAGTGACCTGCCATTCAGATGAGAAGTGTAATGCAATGCAATTCTATTGATATTTCCAGTAGCTAAGACAAAGAGGCTTTGCCATTGGCTGGTGATGCTCATCTGGGAGTTACTGCCAGCTGAAAACGGGAACATGTTCATATGAAAATTTAATATAAAAAGGTACAACAAAACTCCTGGAGCACCTTGTCTGTGGCAGCTTTCCAACCTGCAAGTCCACCTCACTCAGATGCATACTATGGCTAGGGATTGCTCAGCCTGCTTCCCCACGGCCCTTGGGAGCAGCTCACAAAGGCACAAGTGCCATGCTGAACAGAGGGAGTTGACATCGGACAACTGCAGTTCAATAAAGTCTGGGGTGTTAACCGTGTTTTTTACTGAACTGATAAGATTAGTTCCTCGCCTCCCTGCCTCATCTATCTCCTCTATCTGTGATTTGCCATTAGGATTGCTCTATCACAGGTCCAAGAGGGTGGGCTCTGACTCAGGGATGGCCATGCTGGGATGGATGTTTTTGTTTTTCTGGTGTCACTGGATGTCTGTTTTGTTCAGCTGCAAAACACAGCAGGTGTCCACGGTTACCTCGAAGACTGACTGCACATTCTGGTCCTCACTCCCTTCCCATACACACACACACTGCGGGCTGCTGTGTACAGCTTACATGGGGAATGAGCAGACAGGCGGTCTCAGGAAGTGTGTGGATGCTCTGGCTTGGGAAGGGGTAGTTTTGGGGCCCACACTATCCCACTGCACTGCTGGTATCTGATAAGCCATGTGGGACAGATGAGTGGGACTCAGCAAGGAAGAAAGGAGCTGCTGCCACAGGTACAGCAAAGGGGTATGTGTGGAGTGGCATCCGTCCCAAACTGATGGGCTTCCAAGATGTCCCATCAGCTGGTCTTCCCCACTTAAGGAGGCAAGATGTCAGCTCTGGAGATTTTGTCAGCCTCTCCCAGTGCAGGTATTGAATTAGGTGCCCTGGCTGTATTATCCCAGTGCCTTTCTACCCAGCCATGCCTGTCAGTGAAATAATCTTTGCCTGGCCCCTTGCAGCTGCCAGTGATGTCAGGGCTGCAGTGGGATGCTTAATGCCTGCTGACATGCCTTTTTTGACCCTACCCTCTTAGCCAGATGGTTAAGATGCTGATCTTGGGAACAGGGGCTGTGGGCTGGGGAGCCCCACTTGTGTCAAATGCCTCTGCTGGGGTACTGGTGCTGATTCTTTCCTCCCTATCCACTGGCTTTCCATGTGGAAGGGAGGATGGCATCAAGGGGCAATGGCTGGGCTGCCAGGCATTGATTGGCTCTGTCTTCACCACTGTCAGGGGCAACATTGGCTGTCATTGTCTGATTCGTGGGTGCTGCCAGGGTTGCTATGGACTCGAGCACACTTGCTATGCTGCCTATGCATTGCACAGGAGTGTGAGTTGTTGTCTCCACTTACAAGGGGACACAAGCACTTTCATTTAGCACAAGCCTGTGCCCCCACAATCTTCCATGTAGGTAAGACACAAGTTATTTCTTAATTCTTGTAAAATAAAATCATGCAAATGTTGTATTGTACACTCCATTGCCCCATATACACACTGTTATTTCATTTCATTAAAAATTATATTGAAATGCTGTGTGGTGGTGCTATTGCCCTTGTGCTACTGCTTGCACCAGAGAGACTGGGACGAATGGAGCTCTGACTCTCAAAAGCTAATACTTTGGAAATCTAGTCGTTCTTTAAGGTGCTATTGGACCCAAATCTTGCTCTTCTACTGTGGATCAACAGAGTTACCCACCTGAAAATGTGCCAAGTACAGATTTCCTTTCTACTCATTTTATTTATTTACTTCACTTAAATCCCCTTTCTCCCCCATGGGGACCCAAAGTCATTCTTTTCTACTCCATTTTATCTTTACAACAACCCTTTGAGGTTGGTTAGGCTGAAAGTGTGTGACTGCCCTAAGGTCAGCCAGCAAGCTTCTATGGCACAATGGGGATTCGAACCGCACCAGCTCCCATGCATTGCCGGATTCAACCCAAAGACAAAGTCTACATTTACTTGGGGGGGGGGGGGGGCATTCAGCATTGGTGTCCCCAAGGACAGAATTCCAGAACGCTATTTACATGACTTTGAGCCAACTGTTAGCAATGAAGTGGTTTATGCAAATATCACCCCCAGTGAATTAACACCATAAGGAAAGCCACAGGGAGGCTCCAAACAGTTGCATAAATTCAAATAGGTAAATAAAAGGAAACAATAGGATGCAAAACAGATCTGAACTTTATAACCCAGTGAAAATCATTTTGAAAATCACTGAGTTCATCTCTCAAGAGCAAATATTAACAGAAATCAAAAGTCAAAGCACATTAGTTAAGATAGAATTTAAGTCAACGTATTAAAATGCAACGTGGCTTCCAAAATGCATGAGGAAAGTCATCAATGAATGTTCTCTTGTAAAGATTTGCTTCCTTGGCCCAGGTCATTTCTCTGCTCTATGTATAAAACTTCCCTCACTTATTCACAATGCTTCCATAGTCATGGCAATGTTTCCAGAAAGCTTCTTCAAGCTGACATCTGGGATGATCTAATGGCCACTACTGATGAAGCCAATAACAAACTCTAAAATAGCACTTGAAACAGAAGATCTAACTGTCTTGTGGCTCTAGGAATAAGAAAACGCTGCAACCAGGTCAGGATACCTTGAATTGACACGGAGATTTTTCTGAAGCGTGGAGGTCTCAGTAACAGATGTACAAATATTTTCAAAGTGAACAAAAACACATATGAAACTTCTTTATATCAGAACAAAGATTAATCTAGTCCATGGGTCCCACAGTATGGTTGGAAGGTAAATGATACAGCAGCTTGCTGAAATTACACATGGAGCACTACTTTGAGTTCCATTATGAAAGCAAGGCAAGTGAAATAAACAAAGAAAGCCTAGTGCTATCTATTTCAACTGGCAGTTGTTTTTCCTAGCACTTGCTATAAGAGATCTTCTTAGCTAAGAGATTGTATAAATGCAAAGCATATATTTTTACTACTAAACTACAGCCCCCTTTCTGGAAAATATAAATGTAAGGAGCTTACCTTCTGTGTGCCCCGCTTCTTTTCTCGTGGCTGATTAAGTTTAGCTTGTCGATCTACCAAAATTTTCTGCCAGTATCGCTGTTCATGATCACCTTAGTACAAGCAAGAAGGTACACGTATAGACAGTTACTTATTCTGAAGATATCAAGATGTGCCATTTCCTGTCTGTGCTTTCTAGTGGGTTATATATTGCAGGATCAGTGGGCATATGCACTCAGACAAATGCAAATCGTAGACTAGGAGTTACCTTGTACGTGAAAGTGAAGGGACAGTAAAGTGAAGGGACAGCTATGGGAACCTTGTAAAACCAAGACCTACCTGAGTGTCATAATTTGAATGAGATAAAGATACAGAACTGGTATATATGTACTGACTGTGACTTACTATGCCATTTAAAACACAATGACCTCAATCTAGCAGTTTTGTGCAGAGCTACAGAGAGCAGCACAGTTTCCTGGAATGAAAAGCCCCCTCTAGGAGCTGGCTACAAGGCAAGGAGAAAGGAAAACTGCCTCCTGCTGCTTCTGTTCTCTGAACAGATGATAGGTGATCATTCCAGCAACCTGAGGAACAGCCCCAACTCCTAAATCAGGCTTTTCAACCAAGGGAAACACAAGAGTTCTATTTCCAAGTTTCTGTAACGTATCTATTCCAAGTTAATCCCACCCTGTCTCCAATGAGCTCAAGGCATTGAGTGCTGTGTTTCCCTTGCCAGTGCGTGTGGCTTCCCCCTCCTCATTTTATCCTTACAACCCCACCTGGTGAGGTAGCTCACAGTGGCTCAAGATCACTCAGAGAACTTTGTGGCAGAATGGGGATTTGAGCTCTGGTCCTAGCCCGACACTTGAACAGCTACACCATGCCTGATTGTGATCTTAGTTTAGTAAAACTTACCTGATAGGATCTCAAGTTTCCAGTTGTTTTTAGCCTGCAGTTCTTTATGTGACTTTATCACAGTCTGTGCATCTTCTGGAGTTTTAAGACGCACATGACACTCATTATCTCCTTCCAACATGTCAACATAAGCAACATCGGCCAATGTTACTAATATGTCCTGCGATGAAGACACCAAAATAACCATTAACAGTGAGTATATCTACAGTGATAAGTAGGAGAACTGAGAGCCCCATGGTGCAGAGTGGTAAGCTGCAGTACTGCAGCCCAAGCTTTGTTCATGACCTGAGTTCGATCCTGGCAGAAGCCAGGTTCAGGGAGCCAGCTCAAGGTTGACTCAACCTTCCATCCTTCCGAGGTCAGTAAAATGACCACCCAGTTTCCTGGGGGTAAAGTGTAGATGACCGAGGAAGGCAATGGCAAACCACCCCGTAAAAAGTCTGCCAAGAAAACCTCGTGATGCGATGTCCCCCCATGGGTCAGTAATGACTCGGTGCTTGCACAGGGGACTACCTTTACCTTTTTTATCATAATATAAACATTATTTTTGTAAAAACATCTCTAGGTGAAATGGTTGTTCCCTGATATTACCTCAGCAAAGTGGTAATTGCAGATTCGTAATTTTGCAAAAGAAAGGAATGCATGTACAATGTAGAAGTAAGGCACATGCGACTATATGGACCCACTGTAATTTTAATATGCTTCATTCTTCCTTCCATGCCACAAATTATTTTACAGGCTTTTTGTTTTTTGGTTAGCATGACAGAAATCAAGCAAAAAAACTGATACAAATGTAAATGTGTGTTACCGTTTAGTGTTCACATTAGCTCTGTACCAAAAGCACATCTGTGTGTGGACTTACTTGTGGAGGAGAGTAGGCACAGGTGTACTGGCCCCACACCCCCACCTCCTCACGATTGCCAGGTTGTCTGCACAATGTGATAGTGTCTGCACACACGCTTATTCTCCATGATCAGCAATGTTTGCACACCAGCATTGCTGATCATGGGGAAAGGGTGTCCTCACAGGCACTTCCTCCACACTCAACATACAGATGGCGCAGCAATCACACGGAAGCAGGGCCAAGTATGCTCCTGCCCACTCTTGATCCCTACATGATGAGTCAACATGCGGACAGGCCAGCACATGGCTAAAGCATCACATACACTGGTCTGATCCTATCACTCCAGTAAGTAAAATCTGAAGCTTTTTTCCACATGGCTTAAGAGCTGCTTGGATTGCAGAAAGCCTTCTAAACCGTAATGTGGGATACCACTCATAAAATTCATTACAGTTCTTTAAGGTAGATCAGTTTAATCATCAAATTGGAGAGAGGGGGGACAGAGGGAAGGGCAGACATGAACTATCTAGCCAGCTAGTTTACAGAGGAAACAAGATTCATAGCTCAGTCTCTTAGCAACTAGCTCTCTACATTAGAATTTAAAAGAATTTCTCCCAGGATTGTAAATTACAAGATTTACAGTGCAATCTTAAACAGTTACATATTTCTAAAGTCATTGAAGTAAAATCTAATCTAAGACTAATATAATAATGGCAGAATTGGAACAAAGATAATTTGGTCCAGTTGGCTATTACTTAATCGGTCTAAAAGAATGCAAGGCACAAAACAGTATAGCTCTAACTTTTATTGTACTGTATTAAGTGTATTCATATAGTGTTTTGAAAATGAAGAAGCTGTTCAACCCATTCCAGAAGACTATTCTGTATTTCTTCAGGAGTCTCTAATATATTGCCAGGACTGTACAAAAATTTGCAGCAAATTATTTGACTAGTTCTAGCAAGGTGTTCGGATCAAAGGTCTCAATGCAAATGGAAGGAATTTCACTAAAGTTCACAATGCAACCAGCCTGCAAGAGAGTTGCGGATGTGCATTACAAAAGACATGGTCAGGAAGACTGTCAGTTCTTCAAATGGGCATCTTAGCAGGTTCTTATTTAATAATTTCAGGTGGGTAGCCATGTTGGCCTGCAGTTAAATAGCAAGACTGAAGTCCAGTAGCACCTTAGAACCCAACAAACTTTTCAGGGTATAAGCTTTCAAGAGTCAAAGGTCCCTTGATCAGATTTTCTATCTGACGAAGGAAGCTTTAACTCTTAAAAGCTTATACTCTGAAAACTTGCTAGTCTTTACATAATTATGTTAGTCTTAATGTTAAATACTGATCACTCATATTGTTCTGTATGCTGGTGGACAATGTGAAAGTCAAAATAGCTTTTCTGTTCCTCTCTCTATTACAGTGTCATAGAAAAGGGTAAAACCATTTTCCAGCAGGGCGAGGAAGCAAGATCAGTGGGGGGATTTATGCTAATATGAAAACTGTGAAAGGTTCTGTCACAGCCCTCTTCTATGACCAAACACGGGAAGCCCATTCTTGTCTGTTTCCTCAGCTTGATTTGTCAATGATATTCTCCATTAGCAGGAACTATTCAAGGAATGTTTGCACATTCCTGGCAACAAGAACTAACTTTTTAAATTGGTATTCAAACACAAAAGATTTCCAAGGAAAGGACAATACTTCCCCTGAGGTTACAAAGACATTACCTTGATGTGCTTCCTGCCAGGGAGAGGCTCAGGACTAACGATCTTCACAATTACTCCACCCTCAAATTGGGGGCCCACTGAGTGAGTCTTCTCAGCAGAGGCTGCTTATTTCAAAATAGAGAAGCATTAATGAAAATGTATCATGGAACAAGAAAGGGCTTGATAAATTACTGCTTCACTTAGTATTTCTTAATTTTTATCGATATTAATGGTTATCAGACATGTTTGCCCTTGCCCTGCTTGAAGTAGATCACTACAGTAGCAGAAACAGACACCACCACCCCCAACATGACACCAGAACCTGCAGGGGTGGCACTTAAATATTTCTGAACACAGTTAAGACTTTTTAATTATAAGTGATACCAACAACAGCCTTAGTTCCTGGCTAGTAATGAATATTCAAACAACAAAGCAGTTAGAAGCAGCAGCTCCATCAACTACAGAGGTGACATAAGAACATTTTTATGAACAAAAGCACTTGCATTCCATAATGGGATGGGAATAATACTACGAGTATAACCAGTTATTACTGTGCTCTTTTATTTTCAGTATTAACTCTTGTAACTAGCACCTATAGATTTTTCAGATGAACTAATCACTTCATGGGTATAAGGCAAGAACAAACATTTCCGCAGGTTTAGGTGTGTACTGAGTGATACTGATTATAAACTTACTCAGTTTTTATATCTTAGGAATTCCCCTATATATAAAATACATGATTGTGTAGGGGTTTATTAAAGCAAATTTTGCTTTATGCAAAAACTCCAGTGAAAAAAATTCTCGATTTTCAAATTTTATTCAAGTTCCTAACTCTCCCTATGTTCACCTGCATGTTCTTAGAGCCAAACACAAGATATGAAGAACCTCACGATAATCTTTACATTTTCCATTTCTTGTTTCAGTCTGCATTGGTTTACAGGCATCGGCTTCCACTTCCTCAACAGTCATTGTTTCTATCTGAGCCATAGCTTTTTTCAAAGATGACATGCTGGCTTTCTGTAGGGCCAAATACTCTTGCTTCAGTTGCATCCATTCGCTTCTGTACAGAACAGGGATTAGGTCCATCAGCATATGCAAAGCATATCAACACTACAAATATATTGAATTAAAATAATACAAGACAAATCAATCTATAAAAAAGGGCACAAGAGGTAAAGAGCACCACATCTTCCCTTCTGTGTCTGAGTCCATTCAAAGTGACCTTAGTTTTAGTCATTGTTAGTATGGGATGGCTGTTGCCATGCTGTTCCTCGTTAGAATGAGATTCAAAATAAGAAACCTCTTTCATCAGATCAAGCTGTTCTGGTGTATAAGTATGTATATTTTAAGATTCTACAGAACTCTTCATCAATTCATTCAGAGCTCTTGTATCTGTAATACCGGCATAAGAAATAAAATTATTTATTGTTATTATTAAACAGAAGATGAGATAGGTAAAGTACAGATGGTGAGGTGGGCAATAAATTGTAATAAAGATATACCGATGGAAGCTTGGGAAAGGTTGTGGAAAAATACTATAAAAATTTCAACATGTACCACTATAAGAGAAAATGTGTATAAAATGATGTATAGATGGTATTTAACGCCAAAAAAGTTAACAAATGGTAATAGTCAAATGTCAGATAAGTGTTGGAAGTGTAAGAAACATGAAGGTTCTTTTTATCATATGTGGTGGACTTGTGAAAAAGCTAAACAATTCTGGGGGGAAATTGTAGAGGTTATGTCAGATATTTTACAGAAAAATGTGATTAAGAACCCAGAATTGTTGTTATTAAGCATGAACCTAGAAGAATTTGATAGAATGGACAGAACAATGGTGTTTTATATGATAACTGCGGCTAGGATGTCTTATGCACAGTTGTGGAAGACTCAAGAGATACCATCAGTGGAAGATTGGATTCTGAAATTACTAAATATGGCAGAAATGGACAAGCTAACAAGGCAGTTGAAAGAACAAGATACTGTGGAATATGTTATGAGTTGGGAGAAACTTAAGAATTATGTGGAAAAAAAGTGGGACATGAAAGACAAAATGTGGTCTTTGGATAATTGTTAAGAGGGGAGAATAGATCTTTACTCTATATTAGTTAGAGGTGAAAATATGGATAGTGTATAAGTAAGAATGATATAGTATATTTTATATTATAGTCTTGAAAGTAATATTAGAGACTTATTTTAAACATGGTAGATATAGATATGTTATATTATATATTATAATGTAGAAATTAATATTATAGGAGATAGTGATGTAATGTAGATGAAGGGAATGGAAAACTGTTGGAAGTCAACTGAAAAGGGGGGGAATGGGTGGGTGTGATATAATGTGATGGATATTGATATTGAATATTATGATTTGTGTATACTGACCCATCCAATAAATTTTTTTTATAAAAAAAAGAAATAAAAGAAATAAACTATTTTATATAACTTATTTCATAGCTCATAACACTGAAGAGAAACACTCTCAAATCAATTGCAGTTAGTTAGGTTAGAGTATTACTATACTCTAGAATATGTATAAACAAGTAAAAATGGAATTGCTTGTTAACATTCAAGTACTGTTACTATAAACTAGGACAGGGTTAGTTTAGGACCTATGTGGTCTACCAGTGGACCCCTGAGCACCAGCTGTTTGCTAGAATTCTTGCAAAAAATACTGGAACAGATAGCCCTTGATCTGATATAGCAACATATTTATTACACCATTCAATAAGAGGACGGTTTCAGAACCACTGCATAAAAATCAAGCATAAACCAAACGGTTAAATGATCTTGAATATACATTCTTATACATTTAATATTATCTGGTTAGATACGCATTCTACTTTTAATTTTTTTTTTAAAAAAATGCAGACAGTAAGTACTGTATTTGGTTAAAAAAGTCGGAAAATTAGTTAAATCCCCCAAAATCTACAAAGACAAGAACATTCGTTACTGTTCAAATGAACCAGAGGTAAAAACACAGCATGAAGCAAATTATCTGATTTACATTAATCTAACATGGAGATGGTTCTGCAAACAGCTAGAGCTTTACCAGACAAAAAAAACAATAGAGATCGTTTAATTGTGAGAATGAGTTGTTATTCACCTTATCTCCTCTATCAAATACCCTGATACAGGATTTAAAAAGACCACCTCATGGGTAGTAGTTTTAACTGCTGATATCAACAACAGTATACTTCAGAAAGAAAGATTCAGTTCCACCCAGGAACCTGCATTTTCAGAATAAAGACCTTTAAATAACAAAAGGGCTACCTAATGACTCTAAGCTAAAAAGCAATGTTACTCTTTGGTAACATATGATATAAATAGAAGTCTGAAGTAGCAGTTCCTTAAAGGAAGCTGAAAACATGGGGAATGAGCAAGGCAAGTAGGTAAAATAGAAATCTTTTCTCTCAACTATGTTTCTGTTTCTATGAAAAGTGTCTTTTGCTAAATTTTTTGCCCTGTATATGGATATGCTAAATACACTAGTATCGGAGAGTGAAAAATATCTGTTTTGTATGGAACTCTTCTGCTTTAACATAGAAGTGCTTTCTGTAGGTACCAAAATAAGTAAATGTTTCCATGTGTCAGCAGAGATGACTCAAACTCAATCCTGATTTCCGCATAAAAAACTAAAGCTTTGTCTATAACGTAGACACTTCAGTATGACTCAGTTCAGCATCACAGAAATAACCACTAAAAAGAATGCTTACTTTATTGCAATACTTGTTATATTATGAGACAAGTTGTCTCTCTAGAACCTATTTTAATTATGCTGTTATTGTCAAAGGCATGTTTATTTACACATTAAAGCTACTGTGAAAGTGATGTGAGTGATAAGCTATTTGTTCAGTGGTGATAAGCTATTTTTCTGAATGCAATGCATTCACATTTGTCAGCAAATAATATCTCAAAATCATGCATATTTATTTGAAAGTAAATCTTATTTTAATGGGGCTAGTTTGCAAGTGTGCTTAGGATTGTAACTAAGCAATTAATCAACTGTACAACATTTAGGTAAGCTTTTCTATTTTTGTGCTGTTAAGTATTTGCATACTCAAAATTTCAAAAGACAAGGCAATAATTCTATACCAAATATTTATGTAAAATGCTATGTGAGTTATTGAACAGTGGCATCTCACATTAAATTCTGTCATTCACAGCAAAAGCCAGAATTTTTCATCTCATAATAAACGACAACCCACCACTTTAATATGGAAGTACTTGTTTTGTGCTTTTAAAAAAAGTGCTTTCATGTTTTAGTGATGGTACATCCTATTTAAATCCATGAAACATTAGAAGATTTACAGATGGAAGATTCAGCAAACAAACTATATTTCTTGCATGCAAAATTCCTTAAACATGATTTAATGTTTGACATCAATCTGAAGGGGTCTTCCACATTTTAACATGGAAGTACATACTGGTAAAAGTTTCCAGGGTTGGTTTGTTTGTTATGGATGGACGCTGAAGTGAAAAGATTTTTTTAAGATGAACTAGTTAGCCAAACTACAAATGTTTTATTTTACTCTGTTAAGTCTATGCAACATCAGTTTTTCAACTCCCAAGAAAAGCACTGGATGCATCAGATATCCACTTCTGCTATTATCCTTTACTGTTGCTAATATGCAACTCTGTGGCATAAAATCTGGAATTGCACTTTAGCAATGGTGATGGATTATAAGCTGTAACGTTTGATATGCAACAAAAACATGTTTACCTCCTCTCTTCTCAGTATTATACATTTGTATCTGATCTTTACTCTCAAAGTTTTTTGTATGAGTATCAAGATTTAATAAAGTATGACAATCAAGAAGTGTTTAATTCTGTTAGAAGCTTGATTATTTTCCTCTTTGATCATTTTTGAAATTACTCTATAGAAATAATAATGTACCAAGTATGTAGAAAATAAATGACAAATTAAATGATTAATAAAACTGGCATAAAGTCTATAATAAAAGGTTCGCAATAAAGTCAAAGCTTAGCACCCTGACATTGCAGTGACTGCCATGGGAAAGCATTAGCTACAGTGAACAAAACTCAAGATTCCACAAAGCATTTATCTATTACTGTTCCATGTTCCCCAGTAAAGACAAAAATGAAACAGTGGAAACCACTGGGATACAACATTAAAGGACCAACTCTCCATAAACACTTAATGATTGTCTCACATACATATGCTTTAAAATGCTTGCATATTGGGCATGACAGTTCAAAGCTTGTCAGTTATCCTTTAGTCTGCATTTTCCTGGTTCCTCAAATTCATCCCTCTTTTCCTTTGTCTTACCTCCACATCTAAAGATTGTACTAAAAGCTATATACACTGATGGTGCTGTATAAGCAACAACTATCACCATGCCACTGTTTGCAGATGTATTCTTATTGCTTAACAAAGAACAGATCTGATATTTTGTGCAACCTACGGTGGGGGGGGGGGAGTAGGGGTTGGGAATGATGCTCCTTAAGGATACAAATCCTGAACTATCAAACTGGGTTTCATTCTGCTTTTATCCTTCCATAAAAGGTTAAGGCAAAAGTGAATATGCTACTGTAACACAACTCAGTAAGCTTGTTTCAAAAGTTCAAAAGGTTTCAGGTAAACATTTCCTCTCTCCTCATCACAGTGCAATCAGTTAAAAAAAATTCTGTAGGGAACAGAGTCAGTGTAGGAGTCAGACAAGGATCCTAATCTCTACTCTGCCACGAAGCTCACTGGATGACCTTGGGTTCTCAGCCTAATTTACCTTGCCAGGTTGTTACAAGGCTAAAATGAAAGAAAAAATGGTATTGCAAGGCCCTTTGGGTCCCCATAAAGGAAAAAAAAACAATGATTAAATAAATAAGACCAACAGAAATGCTTTTAACTAATTTGATTTGTGCTGCAAGTAAATTATTTGTGTTGCAGTCAAATGGGTTGATCAATTTCAACCTGCAGTAACCGTCTTCTGTCTAAGTTAACTAGGAGGCTCCAATTGGTGCAAAATGCTGCAGCTCGACTGTTAGCAGGTGCAAGCAGGAGCATGAACATCACTCCCATCCTGCAGTCACTCCACTGGCTACCTATCAGCCACCGTGATCAATTCAAGGTACTGGTTATTACACACAAAGCTCTTCATAGCCTTGGCCCGACATACCTATGGGACCGCCTCCCTCCCTATGTCCCTCCATGGCAGCTTCGCTCATCTGAACAGGGTCTCTTGCAGGTACCAGCCTGCCCATGGGCAAAATCTACTGCAGCCCGTACACAGGCTCTTTCTGTGGTGGCCCCCACCCTATGGAATAGCCTGCCTGAGGAGGTCAGGAGAGCTCCCACGCTCTTGGCTTTCTGCAAACAATGCAAAACTGAATTATTCAAAAAAGCTTTTTACTCACATAGGAGGGTGGTATTATAGGGAGGGGGTCTCAGATGTCTCGCCAATGAATTGGGAACCATGGGCTCCACCATTATGTTGCTTTACATATTATCTGTTGCTTTGAATATGTACTCGTATATACTGCTTGTGCTTCATGTTGCCTAATGTCAATCCTAGAATAGATTATGTTCTGTTTCAGCAATCCTTCAACTCTGTATTGGATCCTTGCTAATGCTACGTCTCTGTAAACCTGTATTCATCTACTGTATGACATTGTTTATGGAAATGTCCTTGACACTGTGTGAAAATGCCTACCTTTGTCCTTGCTACTGATTGTACTGATCTCACACTATGTAATCCGCCTTGAGTCCCAGTGAGAAAGGCAGACTATAAATGACATAAATAAACTTATCGAAGTCAAGGAGACAGAGGTGATATATGCTGTACTTCTAACATGTCAGGTTTAGATATTGTACTTTGGGGATCTCATGAGGAACCTTTTCCCCTTCCAAAAACACATACAATGGGAACTCCCCTGGCTGCAGTGCAGGAGACTCTGAAGTTCACCGGTATATTAAAAGCTCACCTGTTCACCTAATCCTAAACTGCAGCAATCGAGCACTAGTACAATTGTCCCATAAAGCTGACTGCTCTGAGCTTCCAGCCATTCAGTATAGGAATGGGTCTCTGCTGCTCAGAGAGGGAAAGGCCCATCTCATGTCCTCCAGGATATTTCAACTTGTTAAGTGCCTATCAAGAGCCCCATGGCACAGTACTGCAGTCCAAGCTCTGCTCACAACCTGAGTTCGATCCTGGCGGAAGCCGAGTTCAAATAGCCGGCTCAAGGTTGACTCAGCCTTCCATCCTTCTGAGGTCGGCAAAATGAGTACCCAGTTTCCTGGGGGTAAAGTGTAGATGACTAACAAACAAACAAAACAAAAGTCTGCCAAGAAAATGTCAGGATGCGACATCCCCTATGAGTCTGTAATGACTCAGTGCTTGCAGAGGGGACTACCTTTACCCTTTTTTAAAAAGTGCCTATTGTTCTCTTTTATTTTTCAAGAGACATTTGGGCTTTAGTACTTGTGAACAGTGTGTGTGCGTGCGCACGCGCGTGTGCGTCTCTTTGTTTGGTAAAAAAAAAAAAAAAGGTAATTTGATGCACGCCCAAGGTCTTATCCAACTAAGAGCAGGGGTGGAAAGTGGTGATCCCAATTTGCTACCCTAATGATCAGGCCTGCACATTGCTTGAAACATCTGCCTGCCTCCCCAACATCCAGCCTGATGTAAGAAATCTGGAGAATGCAAAAGCACACCGTTTTGTGTCATTTTGGTTGGTCTTAATCAACAGCATTTTAGAGATCTTGGATGGAGTTTTCTCTGATTTCTATCTACTGATAAGCACTCAACCATCAAGCTTGCTACTATAAAGAGTGATATATTTTAATCATACGACTACAAAGTTGTCATTCAGAACTCTGCAGATATCTCCTCTCATAGAAAACAAACTCAAGTCTGAGGAAGTAGTACAGGTCTGCTGATCTCAAAATAGTAGTTACCTGCTCAATCAAACTTAGCCACAAACAAGGACAGATTTATACAGTATGTTTTACTATTACATACATATCACATGTTTTAAAACTCAACATACTTCGAGAGCACTCTCAGCGGAATGACCTCTTCTCCCATCTTGTGTCTCTCTTTATGTTTTTTCTTATGCTTCCTTTTGGATTTTGAAAGAGATGTGTCTTTCTTATCTCCACACTCTCTCTCTTCTTCAGTGGAAAGTTCTAAATTGAAAAAAAAATTGAAAAAATAACGGAAGACATAAATCTGTACTAAGTATTCAGTATTTTGAATTAGGCTATGGAGTGCTTAATTCTAAGTTGGAAATTGTGGAACGTACATTTAATACTTGCTGGTTCATTTTAGATTTGGGGATACAGATTTGCTGGCGGAATGGGAACTAGATAGACACACATACCCCACCAACTGCAAAGTTATTCCAGTCTATGCCTATTGATTTCAATGGACCGGGGCAACGCTGCATAGGATTGTACTGTCAAATGATTGTACTGTTTTGCCATCCTGTGATCTTACTTGTTATAAATATGCCCCTTTACAACAGAACTTTACAATCCTTTATTTGTATATTATCTGAGTTCTTGAAACATTTTTCAAAGAAGAAAAAAATTCTGTAAAAAATTATTGCTTTTGCCTGAATCCAACACTCCCCCAGCTAACTCAGTAACTGAGTAACTCATTATTTCAGTAATGAATTTCTTCTATATCAGAAATTCAGAAGCATGTGAAAAGGAATAACCGAATCTTACCCTTGGAATCCTCTGGTCCTTCTGTAGATTCCTCTCGTGCAGAATGAACATTATCTTTCTGACTAGTTTTCTTTACCTTTACAAAGGACAGTTCTACATCACCCGAGTGGCTGCGCTTCCTCTTCCCTGATCTGCTTTCTCCAGACCCTGAGCTCTCTGTTTTATCTGTCCTCTTTTTCTCTCTTTTTGAAGACTGCCACTGGGCCTCTGATGCTTCCATCTCAGAGCTCTCTGATGTTGTTCGGTGTCTCTTCGATCTGCTTGTGTGTTCCGCAGTAGTGTCCATATTTGAGTCTTTTGTATCTGCTGTAGCTTGCTGGCTGTTTTCCTTCTTTGATTTGGATTTCTTCTTTTTTTTCTTTTTCTTTTCTTCTGTATAAATTAAAGAATGTGTCTCATTTACACTTATAATCCAAAACTGAATTAATTAAACTGGGTTAACTCCAGAAGGCAGCACATATCTGTATTAGTAAAAATCACAGCAATACTTTTCACTGACTTCTCTTTCCTGGAACAGTTCTTGTGAATTTAACAGGAATTCCCCCCAAAAGTGCAGAAAATAGCTATGCCTCGTGAAAAACTGACATTGTAATCCTTCAAAGAGACCTGTAGTGCTATAAAGACGCTGACTACTTCATGCATCTGAAATGAGGTTTGGTTCTTGGAAACACATCACAATACATGTATTTTAAGATGCCGTAAGATTTTGATACTTATGAGGCAACAGACTACATGCCTACTTGCAATCCTAGTTGCCCTAAAGATTGCCATGGCCCACAAATATTTCAAATTAGTATATATTTAAACTCTTTGGCTTCAGAGGGAAATGATCATCAGTGGTTTGCTTATCACTTCGTAACATTTGTCTACAGAGCAATCCCCAAGCTCTTATAAGGTCCTGCATATAATCTATCATGTCTGGTATTTAAAAAGTACATGCCTGTCACATTACATATAGGAATTATCTACAGAAATTTCACAGAGCTGGGATATAGAACAAATTGCTACTTCTAGTACTGATTAAACTGAATGTGTGAGAACAATCTGAAGATGGAAGCTACCAGCTTACTTACCAACTGCACTAGAATTATTTGTAGTCAGAGCAGGAACAGTCTTGTTTTTAACTGTTTTGGGGAAGATCCCAGGTTTTCTTGGTGCATCTTCAGGTGGGTTATTCAAAAACTTAAATGGAGAGAACAAACAATTTGAATGATCCACTAGTTAATACCACAAAAATTCAATTAGCATTCTGGAAAGCATACCTTGAACAAAACTCTCCACTTGACTTCATATCTAGAATGTGATAGAGAACACTACCAGATACATTCTTTTTGCTGACCAGTAGATCACAATGAGGTGTAGAGCCATCTCCAAGGAGATTTGAGCTGCTTTTTTATTTAAATATGCAACCTTTGGCACTGATGAAACTATCTTATTTGAACAAGATATAAACTGAACTATGTGCTTGCTATGTGCAGACTCAATATTCACATTTTGTACTCAAGAAGTTCAAGTTCTTCACTTAGAACAAATCACGAAAATGAACTATCTAAGCATTATTTTGAAGATTTCATTTTCTGGTAAGATGCAGGTTTTCAAAAGAGATTCCACAATACTCTGTGATAGAAGCCTTGCTCTGTTGTGAGGATAAAATGGATGAGAGGAGAACAATGCTAGCTGATTTTGTTTCCTCATTGGAGAGAAAAGCAGAGAACAGATAAAATAAAATGTAAAAGTACATTCCTGGGACTTTTTAATTAGTGAACATGTGAAGGTTCAGGCTGCAAGTTTCATTTTGCAATGATTATAGCACAAGGCTTGGAGTAAGTGGAAAGAGGGCAGGGTATATTAACAGTGCAATAAAATCCACCCTCATTAACCATAACTCCATGTTAAGTTTTCAGTAGACACTGCCTGCATATTTTCAATCCACCACTACAAGAGTTAAAAATTTGTTTAAAGTTTCAGCAGACAGATTTCGTCAGTGTTCAAATTGTAGTTCTGTAACTTAAACCATACTACAGTCACACTGAATTACAAATAGTCTGAAACAGAATTGCCAAGAGAACAAGAGTGGCAGTGCAGAAAAAGAGTCAGATTAGGATCCTAAGAGTCTGAATCCTCACTCTGCCATGCAAAATCACTGGGTGACCTTAGGCCAGTCACATTCTCGCAACCAAGCTTGCTTCACAGGGTTGTTTTTGTGAAAAGATGATGGAAGAGAGAACAAACAATATTCTAAGCCACTTTAGGTCCCAGCTAGAAGCAACCATGGGATATAAAAAAGTAAATACAGCTAAATACTGTATAGAATCTGGCTTTTTGAAATATCTATCGCTTACCTCAATTGCCTTTTCTGCTTGCTCTTTTGTTTCAAATTCAACAAATGCAAATCCCTTTGGGTCGCCTGTAGTCTTGTAACGAGGGATGCTGATATAGACTACATTGCCACATTTCCCAAAAACTCTTTCAATCCAGCTGTGATTGACATTTTTAGGAAGCAATTCCTAAAACAAGTATTAAAAATTAAAATACTCTTGTAGAAATTCCACCACACAAACATACAAGGACAAATGGAAACACAGGATTACTGAATTTATTTACACGTCACAACTGTATCTCTCAAGAGGTGAATACATTCTGATACATTAGACCAGGCCATAACCATTATTTATGAATCAAACACAAACATTCTTTTATCTTCTTCATTTTATATCATATAATTACCATACAGCATTACTTAAGGCTTCTCTAAGTATTTGAGAGAGACAACAGCTGCATATCAAAGTATTTCATTTAACGTGATTGATTTTGAAAAGTTTTACATGTATATACACTCTGCATCAAAAGGAAACTATATATTTTCTGGCAAGCTACTGCAAATGAGGGAGCTTCCCCATTTGCAAGTACTTCCTCATGCAAGAAGCATATAAATGTTCTGCCTCCACAGAAATGAATATGCACACTCTATAAACAATTGGGATACGCTACAATCTTTTCATAAGATGACTGAACTTCAAAGTTGCAATACTCACAACATCCAAAACTCCAATGTTAACAATGACTTAAGAAAAAATTTCAGTAGTAATTAGGCTTCTAGAATTATTTATGGATGCCTTACCACATATACCGTACGACTATCCACATCTTTAGGTTGCTCACCCAGTGGCTGCCTTCGTCTGATCCTAGTTCCTTCTAAATCCAACTGTAAGATAGAGCTAAGTTAGAAAACCATCTTCTACAATATTCAGTACTTATCAGATTGCAAGTTGAGATCCTCTTCCCAAACTCTGTTCTCTGTGCCCCTACTTACACAGGTGAGGTGGACAAAGACTAAAGACAGGGCTTTTGAGTGGCGATACCTCCCCTTTGAAGCTCATGTGGCATCAATTTTACTATCCTTTAGGGGTCAACCAAAACATATATTTTTATGAAAGCTTTTCCTTGAAGGGTTCCATATTTTAACCTGTTTTAATAGTCTGCTTCTGGGCCTCAGGACTGTTTGTGAATTTCCTTATAGGCTGCTGAATGGTGTGCTGTGCTGTTTTTATGCCTCTAACTTGTTTTTTCAGTTTTGTTATATTGAGAGACAGTGATGTGTAGTGGTTAGAGTGTCAGCTTGGGATCTGGGAGATCCGGGTTCAAACCCCCACTCTGCCATGGAAACTTGCTGGGTGTCCTTCAGTCAGTCACACACTCTCAGCCTAACCCACCTCACAGGGTTGTTGTGGGGATAAATTGGTTTACACATAATTCTCCTCTCTTCCATCTCAGGTCACCATTGGGGTGAAATGTGGGGTACAAAATAAATAAATAAATATTTTTAATCTGTGAGCCATTTCAAATAGGTTTCCAAGGAAATGGCATATAAATGTTGTAAATAAAACAACTTCCCTTCCACGTACAGAAAAAATATACAGGATTTATACTCACCTCTACAACAGATGAGTTTTTAACTGCTCGTGCTATCAATTTCCTGTCAGTGGTTAATTTTTTCATTTTGTTAAAAGAAAGTAGAAGTGATATGTCAACATCTACAAATAAAACAATAGTTGGATTTAAAGAACAGCCTTACAACTGACAGCATATTAAACAAAAACATTCTTGAACATACTTTTCTGGATACTGTTCTTTTAAAAACTGCATTTTATTATTAACAAGGAAAACAATTTACTTTTTAAAAAGCAAAAATTAAACCAAAAACTCATAACAAAATCACTAACACCAAGTTAAATAGCCAAAATTCCACACATATGTACCCAATACATGCAGAAATAAACAAGAAACCGCCACGAACTTTAGGCTGGTTCATTTGTTTTGTTTTCGTTGCCTGGTGCCGATCAGTTTCCTAGGCAACAGGGGACGGACTTGCTGCAGACCTTCTGCTGACCTGGAAGTGGCCTTCTGCTGGCCTGGAAGTGACGGTTTTCTGACCTAGATGTGACGTTTTTACGAACCAAACGAACTGGTTTGTGAACCAGGGGCAGGTTTGAGAAAGTTCGTGATTCGTGAAATTTGACGAACCGTGAACCACATGGTTCGTTTTTCCCCCAGTTCGAGCCCATCTCTATTCCTGAGTATTGTATTTGAACAGCAGTAGTTTCTTTGCTAGCTTACAGTGCAATCCTAAGCATGTTTAATCAGAACTATGTCCCACTGAGTTTAAGGGAGCTTACTCCCTAGTAAATAGCATATGATTGAAGCCTTAGTAAAGCAAAAACTTACACCCATCTCTAGACTTTTCTATTTGTTCTCGGAGAAACTTGTCCTTGTGGAGATTGACATCACCAAACCAGAAGTCCACTTGCTTTGCTATGTCTGAAAGCACCTGTTTAACTCTTGACCTTTTCTTTTTGTCACGTTCCTTTTGCTGTTCAGCGGCTTCTTTCTCTACAGCTTTGCTTCTTACAGCATCAGCCTCCATTCCTGTAACTGTCATCTGAAAATTAATGTGCCCCAAGAAATCATAACTGATCCTCTAAACCTTCATAACATTAACATTTTAAAGCACAGTTAATTGACAAACTATTCCAGAATCCTGATCTTGCTTTCCTCTTGACTGTGTGAAGTAGGCAAGTATACATCTCTTTTTACTTATGAAGAGCTGAAGCAGAGGAACACTGCATTGTCTTGTGTAAACTGCTACATCTATCCATTAAGGAAGTTCATTTCTTACCCTGGTTAGTAACTGGATGAAAGACCACCAAGAAGGTCCAGGGTCACTATACAATGGCAGGAAATAGCAAGCCACCTCTGAACATCTCTTGCCTTGAAAATCTGATTTGACAGCATCATTATGTTAGAGTGAAAAGTCTGCAACCTTGTAATAAGTGTGTAAGCACTGCAGAGCCAAGCAATGGACCGTCACCTGCAGCAGCTACGGAAGTGAGATGGGATGAAAGAGCTTGAGAAAATCCACAATGATCTAACAAGAGATAGGGCGTTGCAGTTGCAACTCCAAAATAATGCTGTATGTTAGGGAAGGAAGTTTTATTAAGCCACCTGGGGAGACCAAGTTGACTGAAAGGCATGACACCAATAAGTGAAGGAGCAACAACTGTGTAGATGTTCAGAGTCAGGAAAGATCTTTCTCTGCCTGAGGCCATGGAAAGCCAGAGTAAACAGAGCAAGGCCAGAACAACCAATGGTCTATCAGTACAAAGCAGCTTCATATATGACATCAGAATATTAAATAAAATAAAGCCTATAGCACTTATATCCTTTTTGAATTAATCTATCCACTTAAACGAAGATGAAGGCTCTGAAGATTTCATAGATCCAGATTGTTAAAACTGAAAAAAGTGTAACAAAAAGATTGGATAAAATTACATGAACTTAAAAACATTTGTACAAACGACATTGTACTCCACAAAGTAGGAGAGTACTATAGTCAATTTTAATTACTCTGGCACTGCCCTTCTAGTAAGAAGCCTCTTGGAATAAAAGTGTGCAAAAGAAGTAAATGGAAATGGAAACAGAGTGATGCTTGTTCTGAAAACAAAGTCTCCCTCATAAGAGTATCTATTCCTGCTTTTAAGCTGAGTAACCATTTAAGATAATTAAGGTTAACAAGCTTCTAATTATAGTTCACGGATAAACAAGATAACAGTCTGTCTTCTAGGATGTAACTGCAACATAGATTCAAGTCACCCACAAAGAATTTTGTCAACTTTGTGGTTATCACATAATTAACTTACGGAGTTCATTATCAAATAATAAAGTGATAGTCACTACCTTTGAGATGAGTTACACTTAGCAAAAGAAACTGGGATCTGCTTCCCCTGTGGTTCAATTTCATCATGTTCTGGGGGCTTTATCCCAAATGCAACTGCTTGACTTTTATCTGGGGCTACCTGAAAAGATCATGTTACATCAATCTTGACTCAACTTAATTAGCCAATTTGTTTCTGGGCACAATTCAAAATGTTGGATTTGATCTTCCAATGCACCCAAAGGATCATCTTCTCCTACATGTACCCACAGAGAGTCTTGACAGTTGCCAACATACAGCAGCACCTTCTTGGTAGCAGCACTGAATGTTGCTCCTGAGATTTTTACAGCTGGCACCCTGCCTTGGGAGCATTAAGAGGACAGTAAAAATTCCGATAAAGGTTCTACATTAACTTAGTTATTTTACTAAGAATTGTGAGAATTTAGTCTTCTGTTTATTAAAGTGTTGCTCTAAACTAACCCTTTAACTCACCTGTTTATATTGTGATGTGTTTTTAGTATTTTGCACTTGGATGCAAAAGCAAGATGAAAATGTGTACTTAAATAAATAACTCTGCAAGACCACAAGTATGCCGACAGCATTTTAACAACGTGCTTAAATACCACCCTTCAGGACAGGTAAGTTCCCACTCAGAGCAGTGAACAAAGTCAATGTTATTATTCCCACAACAGAGCTGGAGCTGAGATGAATGGCTTATGCAAGGTCACAGCAGTATTGGGAGTTGAAACAGCAGAGTGCTGATTTGCAGCCCAGCCACTTAACCACTATGCTACAGCAGCTCTACAGCAGCTTTGTAAGCAACAATAACATGAAGCCATAGAATTCTTCAGCTCTCTGGGAAACAGCTGATACTTTTTGCCTCTGTTCCTAAACTTTTAATAGCAGCCTGCAAGTAAGCAGCTAAAGCTTTCCCCATCATATCTGGAAAATCATTGTTTGCTTAATATCTGAACATCACATTGCTGTTAAAGGCATAGGAAAATAGGTGGCAAGCGGTCCCTTTGCATCACAGTCCAGTGAAACATACATGGTCCAATCTTAGGACTGCTGCTTGGTTTGCTGGTGCACTGTCACGTGGTTGGCTTTGTGTCCAAACAAGTTCCAAGATCTTGCCACTAACAATCCTCTTGCCTAGTTAGCAGCTAGAATACAGCTGCTCCTGACACACCCTTTTTCAAGCCCACATCCTTTTTCAGGCCCTCTCCTTTTCACAATATAGTCCATACCTTAATGGTCTCAAGTAAGTGGAGTCTGTATTGACTGATCCTGGTTATGGGAATAGTTATTTCATTCAGTCTCACCCCTAATGTCTTGTTTGGAACACGACTCATCCCTGCCTTTCCTTCCTCTCTTATTTCAACAATTCTTTATGGCCATTTTCCTTCAAAAACAACAAAATAGTAAAACCACCATTTTCTTCTGTTAGGACCAACCACATGATCACAGAGCAATGAACATTTGAGGTAGGTAGCAGTGCTGATCTGCAGTAGAACAGCAGGATCTGAGTCCAGTGGCACCTTAGAGACTAAGATTTTTATCATGTAAGTTGTAAGAGAGTCAAAGCTCCCTTCCCTCCCAAAGTAACAAGTTTGTGAGCCACAGAATTCTTCATCAACCTAATTCACATCTAGCCTGATGAAGAGTAGCTAAAAAACTTACACAGTTGTTGGTCTCATTTTGGTTATCCCCAATACAAAAGCATTACACTATTGGAGGGGGGGGGAAGAGATTGCAGCTTTTAAAACCTGATCAGACCAGTCATGTTGGTCCACCTGAATACACACACACACGCGCGCGCGCACGCACACACATACACACACGCGCGCGCACACGCACAACAGGTGTTGTCACACACACACACACACACACAACAGGTGTTGGTCCAACAATTAATTGTGCTAGGATTGTGCAAAATCTTTTATTTAAAAAGAGCTGGAAGCCTACAGGCACAGCTTTTTTAGGAAGTTAGCTACTGTATACCTTCTTGTTTTCAATATTTGTGGTTGGGCTGGTTCAACTCCCATTACTGTCACAAACTCTGCAGGTGGCCTTGAGCAAGCCACTCCTTTCAGTCCCAGTGCCTCAGCTGTATTGAGGGAATAACAACAACACTGACTTTGCTCACCAGTGCAGAGTAGGGCACTAATCTGTCTAGAAGGGTGATATATAAGTACACTATTATTAATAATAATAATTTTAGTCTTATAATAATAATGAGAATAGTAATCTTTATCTGGATTAAGTGGTTTTAATGTTTTTATTGTATTTATTGAAATATTGTTGGAAGCTTGCAGGTAGTGCAGGGTATAAGACAAACAAACAAATAAATAGATGCAGAGAAGTTAGCCGTGTTAGTCTGTGGTAGCAAAATCAAAAAGAGTCCAGTAGCACCTTTAAGACTAACCAATTTTATTTTAGCATAAGCTTTCGAGAATCAAGTTCTCTTCGTCAGATGCCTGATACTGCACTCTTTTTGATTTTGAAACAAATAAATAAGTTTTTTAAAATAAATAATATATTATTATTATTATTATTATTTCCCGTCTCCCTGGCACCAGTTCCAATGCGCTGGCGACTATCATTAGTCTACATGCCCTCCCTTTCTGGGCACTCGTCGAAAGACAGCAGCCGAGGCAGGCCTCACAACACCCTTGCCTTCGAACCTACCGCCAGCTGAAAACTCCATTCTAAGCTGAGGGGGCGTGAAGTGATGCCCGCGGACCCAAACTCCCTCTTACTTCGCCGCTCCCCAACATTTTCGGCTCCTAGACAACGGTTAACGCATGCGCAGCGTAGGCACCACTTTAAGGCTGTGCCTCCCCCAAGGAACAGAAAGGGTTAAACAATACTTTTTTTAAAAAAAAAATCAAAACCCGTCTCGCTCGCGCCCCCGCCCCGCTTCTTCTTTCGTGACTGACCTGACGCTACGAGCCAGCCTTAAATGTTAAATTGCTGTCACGCCGAAAGGAGCCTTCGACGACATTCCAGCGTCTCTCCCTAGGCCCCCTCTCCGTCTTTCTAGTATTGAATTCTCGCGCGAGGCCACAGGGACTTGGGTCTTCACCAGCCCTATTGGTTGTTGGAGAGCGGCGCTCGCTTCCGCGCAGGCGCACACAGTAACCGGAAAGCCATAGAGTGTAATTTCCCCGATCTCTACTATGGGGAGGGGAACCCTAGAGTGACGCACATTTTAAACTTCCGGTAAAAATGGAAAGGCTACTGTGACGGTCGCTGAGCGGTGTCGCTCCTTCCTCCGACATCTCTATAGTGAAGACAGTTCTTTGCAATGGAAAAGGAAAAGTGGTTCAATTTGAAGGCGGAAGTGCTGTCCAGAGCTCGCCGAAGACGTTCTTGTGTCGCATAAAGATGGCGTCATCCACAGCTGGTTGAGCGGGAAAGATTTGAAGTGATGGCCAAGAAGGGTTGGCTGAGGTGGGGGGGAACAAGTTTGTTTTCTTGAGTAAGAGAGGAGGACCAGGCCTTCTGTCTGCTGCAAAGGCTGGCTTCTTCACGAATCTTGAAGCTAACAGCGAATTTTTTCCTGGTACGAAAGATAAACTCTAGTCTCTAGACTTTATACCACACTGAGTGGCAAGCACCAGGTAAGGCAAACTAAAATTAAAATGTATTTTTTCTATTGACATTGCTTCTGCTGTCATCATGGGACTATCTAGTTTTAAAGGAGGGATGAGAAATTTAGAGAGGATAGCAATTAGTAGATCTGGTGGGTTCTACGAATAGGGAACGTATTTTGAAAGGTAGGAAGAAATACCCTCCGAACGTTTTAAGGAAGCAAGAAAAGTGACATTAATGTGTGTATACATGTGTGTGTGAGTGTGTGCACGCATTTATATATGTGTATAGAGAGAGAGAGCACATAAGTACAGATGTAATGTATGGCAAGCTATGGTCCTCAATCAATACCCTTATAATTTAAGTTAGAGCTCCTCCTTAACAAAAACAAACACCTAAAAATAGTCACATACATACTTATTTGTTTGGATACTTTACATTTTCTTCACTGACTGTGGGTTCAAAGCAGCTTACAATATGAAAAAACAACAGACTATGAATACAACAAATTTGACAACAATAAATTGAGCCATAAGGAAGGGAAAGGGAACAGAGCAGGAGGTAAAAGCTCCACTCCTGATGGTCATAGTTTCTCTCCAGGGCATCTTTCCTTCCAGGAGGCAGATCCCTTTAGACTTCTAAGGCTGGAGAAGAGGAGCTGAACTGATGGTAAGAGCTCTGCCCCATGGTAACAGTCACTCTCCAGGTGCTATGTTTTAATAGTTTAAAATGCTTTTTGTGTGTGTATATATAAGCAAAAGTGGAGAGAGAGAAAATGAATTGCCTGAATCCAGTTCTTATGGATTACCTGTAACAATGCTATTAACACTAAATGTTTTTTCAGAGAATATTTCTGTTTAAAAATTGATTCAAATAAAAAAACTACAATTATTCAACTTTTAGAATTGCAATTAATGCACTAATCTCATTCAATGGTTTCAGACTAAGTTTTCTTTTTCAATTGGAAAACCTTCTTGAAATGTAAGTGAGCCACCTGGTGGTAGTTATATAGTACTGAAGGTATTGAATGTAAAAATGCCTTTAATCTGGAATTTTTAGAACCGCGAAAGCATTCTTTCCTGGTTCTAAAGTTCTTTCAGGAAAAGAGACTGTTGCTTCTCCTGAGCAACTGTCCTGCCAAATCACTAAACTGCTTTTTGAACTTTAGGAGTAGAATGTAGGAAAAACATGCATTTATCTCTTTGGATCTCAGCCTTTAATTCCCGTTGACTAAACAGGATATTATGTTTTTTTCAGATAGTTTGAAAATGGCTTGCCAGGAGTTTACTGTGAGTCTTTGATATTTCCACGATATTTTTTACATTTAAATCCACAGTATTTCAGAGACATCAGTACGATCATAGTCAATTGTATGTATTTTTTTTAAATAGGTTTTATACACACACCAGAAGATGAAAAAATCCAAAGTATGGCAAGATGGGATTTTGAAGTTCACTGTTGGTGGAAATAAGGTGACATATGCAGTGTCAATAGACAATATCTGAGGGTTTTACTATTTTGTTACTAGATGAAATACCATTGATCAAATTACATTTTCTGTTTTAATGCAGGCATTCTTATATGATGATAAAGGACAGGTCTTGGACAGTATTTTTGTAAAGCTTCAGGTATATGCTATTTCTTTTCCTGCAACAACTAGCTTGGCCTCGTGGCTTAAAATCTGCAATGCTGATTTATCTAGGTCTTTGTTTGTCTATGCTTTTGCTACTTAGTAGTTCATCTTAAGTTACACATAATTCTGTTTTCCTATATCAGACATTGTGTAAGATACAGTAACAGTCAGCTGAAATGCACAGATGAGTGTTTTGTTTCCAAAAATAATAATTTGATTCCTCAAATCAGAAAAGAGTTGACCAATGACAAAATCATGCAAAAAACATTTACATTGTGAGTTGTGTCAAGACTGAGACTGTCAGACACAAGAATTTGACAAAAGCGGTATGTTGGTGAGAGTTATGTGAATTCATTACAAATGGGATACAATCTGTGAATTAAAATCTTGTTCATTAGGGAATGGAGAACAAAATATAATCCACCAGGTCTTTTACCCTTCCTCCAAAGACCTGGTGGATTATATTTTGTTCTCCATTCCCTATTTTTTTCCTCAGAAAATCCTCTGAGGTAGGTGAGGTTTAGAGAGAGAGTCTGGTATGAGGTCATCCAGCTAGCTTCATGTCAGAATAGGGGGTTGTACCCTGGTCTCCCAGATTCTAATTCAACACACTAATCAGGAATGATAGTTAACTGCAGAACAGTGCTGTGATTCATAGAAATGTGCTTTCAGTACAACTTATAGCACTTCCTTTAGTACTTGAAAACTCTACATTTCATGCATTAAAACACTTTCCCAACCAAACTTCAGTGTGGAACTAAGCTTAGAAATATGAAGCAAGCATCTGCTATAAATTCTAAAACAACTTCTAAAATTAGATGAGACATATTTAGATACTCTAAATGTCCTCAAATTACTTCCAAACACACAGAAATCTTACACAATTAGAGAAAGGAAACAAACCTGTATGGACCTTCACAGTGCATTTTGGAAGGATTTGTATGATTAATATGGTTCCAGCTGATGGGTTAGATCCAACCAGCTTTTCTGTTGGTGAAAATGGGAGGAAGGGGTCTCCTGCTGGAGATCATGGGATCTGCATGTACAAAAGCTATGTAGGACAGGGCTTGTAATAAGCAGCAAAATTATGTGAGCTGGAGCAAAAAAGCTCAATGGATTCAATCTGATGTTTCCTAACAGTGTGACATACAGTTGGACTATATAGCATTGTCCACTTGTTGAGTGCTTATGATAGTGGTACAGTCTTGCTAAATAAGCCTCTCTCTCTTTGTAACTTGCACTGTTAGCCACTAAGAAGTAGAATTGTTCTCACAGATGGCAGATTTTGAAGAATATAGTGTAATATTTCCATGTGTTTGGAAGATAATTTAAAAGCAAAAAGGGATTACTGCATAAAAGAAATCCATGAATGTAGAATATAAATACTAGCAATAAATACTTACACAACCATTTTACCTTGTGGATATTTAGTGAAGGTAGAGCTTGCTTGGTGGTGGAGAGTGCCCTCAAGTCATAGCTGACGTATGGTGACCCCTGGTGGAGGTTTCATGGCAAGAGACTATCAGAGGTGGTTTGCCATTGCCTGCCTGCAATCCTGGTCTTCATTGGAGGTCTCCCATCCAAGTACTAACCAAGACCAACTCTGCTTAGCTTCTGAGATCTGACGAGATTAGACTCACCTGGGCTATCCAGATCAGGATAGATCTTGCTTACAAATGATGAAATTTGTACAACTTGCATACCATATATATAGTTTCAATTCCTATAACCTTTCTACTGCATTTCCTCCCTGCCTCTTTTTTTTAGGTAAAATCGGGAGATGACTTAGAAAGTGAGCGATACTTAATAACAGTTGAAACTGAAAAAAATCCTAGAATTGGTGGTGGTACTGGTCAGCCAAAGAACACAGACGTGTCCTTGTTAACCACAAAGAATCTGAAGTCGTCTGCCTCATCTGTGCATTTGCCAATTGGCCTCAAAAGGAAATTTACTGTAGGTCATTATTTTTTTCCCTTTTCATCTTCAGCTCAAGTTCAAAAGCCTGCATTTTACCATCTGAGGTTAACGTAGAAAAATCTATCAAGATTTTTTGTTAGCAAGCATGCACTCTTTGGTCTTAAATTATTTGAAATGTACACAAGTTTCTTATTTGATTTATGTTTTCAGCCTCTTCAGTACAGAGTTCCCAAATGTTACACACCAAATTCAGTGATAGTGTCCCTATAACAGACTGCTCCCTCACTGTAAGACAGATTTTCCTGCCAAAATTCAGTTTCCTGTTTTTGTTGTCAGCCCCAAGTGGCCTATTAATCTTTGTGGTTTGTAAGTCTGCCCCACCCTGACAGTCAGATATAGTTTTGGCTTTTTAGCCCAGTCCAGGAACTTGATGTGGAGAAGCAGGAGCCCTCTTCCTTTTTGTTGGAAATGGCACTGGACACTATAATGATCAAAAGGAAATACCTTTATTTAACAGGCAGGGATTGAATAAGTGTAGTCAGGGAATGCAAGTGTTGAGGTAAAATTTTGTTGGTAGTGTCAGGGCTTGCCGCGGCTGCCACTGGGCGTGGCACTGGGCGGTCTGCTCCTGACATCACAGGGGGGCCAGGGACTCTGCAGGACCCTGCTCTGTGGAAGGAGGGGCGGTATACCTCACCCAGACTCCCTCTCAGTCCACTCGCTGGCCTGCTCAACCTGGCCTGCTTACCCTCTGCATCCTCCTTCATCTCCTCCTTCCAGAACTCTCCTCCAAGCCACCACCCTTGCATCCTACTGCTCTCACTCCACATCATCACTCCTCACTCACACCCACCACCTCAGAGCTCTTCCTAGCCACCTTATATAGGGCTTCCTTTCCCCGCCCCACCCTCCTTCTAGGCTTGTTCCCTCTCCTGACTTGGCCCAGCTGTGCCTTCCCTCAGGTGTTTCCCTCCTACCACTAATCCCTTCTTGGCTTCCTTGCCTTGCTGGCAGGGTGGGGTTGAATGCGAGCCATCCCCAGCTGAGGTCTCCTTGGCCTTGCTCACGAGGAGCTGCCCCAGCCGGCTTCTGTGCTGCTGAGCCTGCCTGGCCTTGCTCGCGAGGAGCTGCCCTGACCAGCTTCTGTGCTGCTGAGCCTGTCTGGCCTTGCTCGCGAGGAGCTGCCCTGGCCAGCTTCTGTGCTGCCTGTTCATTGATGCCGGGAGGGGCTACCCATCTCCTCCCCCAGAATGCCTGTGGCAGCTCCACCTGGAGGGGCTTGGCTCCTAGCACCTCCTGAGCCAGGCTGCTGTCCTCTAGCCAGGGTGTGGCTCTGGGCTGTAGTGGCTGCTTCTCTTCCTTGGAAGGTAAGGGCTCTGTCTGGGCTGTTGCTGTGTCCCTATTCCCCTTGCCTTGGCCCTTTTCCTCTAGCCTGCTTAGCCCCCTCTCTCCCCCATGGTGGGTGGGACTAGCTGGCTTCTCCCTGCTCCCTCCAGCCTTCTGAGGCTTTGGCCTTTTGCCCCTTCCCCCTGGAGTAGGCAGGGTCTGGCTCTGTTTGCCAGACAGAGCGGCTGAACTGCTGTCTCCTGGCTGCCCCCTGCCGCTGTCTGTCAGCAAGTCCGGGGGCTGGGCTGCTGACCCCGGACAGGTAGTACAGAATACACTTTGAGTAGCAGACAAAATAGTTTCCTTGAAGCTTATTTTCTTATTTCTTGGTTCATAGCAGTGAGAGGTGTTTTACTTAATACTTTAGTTACAGCAACAATATTTCTTCACAGCGTTTCCTAATACTGCTCAGGTTTCCTGGAGTTAGTTTAAACTGTTTCCCTTCACAACAGACCTGGGGTCCTCCTCAGAGCCAAACTCCTTTTAGAAACTGGGCACAAATTAATCTTCTTCTCCTAAGGAGATATAACCCTTCTTCTTTTGGCTTGAAAGTAAGTCCAACCTACTACCCAATCACTCTTGCCAAAATACACCCCCCCCCCAGTTCTATGGTGTCTGCATCAAGCAGGCTTCAGCTTCTGCTGACACTTATACTAGGAATTCTTAAATAGAATTCTTCACGACAGTGTTGTTACAGTTAAGGCAAAGTTTCTTCTTCCTTCACTCCAGAGGGGAACCTATCTGACCTACAGTGTCAGACTCACTCACAAACAATCCTGTCAGAAACAAACTGTCAGCCCTTCAGCCAAGTTCTAACTGATCAATCAAAGAGAAGGGAGCAGCCTGTCACTCAAGCTGTCCATTCTAAGCAAGAGTTAATTTTTCCCTTCCAGCTCTCTGACTGCTGCACCTAGGAAACCTGCTTTCAAATGCAGTCCATCCCAGTCCCTAAATATAGTACTTATTTTGGGGGCAGCAGAACTCTGAGTTGTCCATAGGATCCATAGTTCTGATGTGGGAGGTACTCTGATATCTAGTTAATTACCATTCTGTTCTCAAAGAAGCATATCTATATGGTGTTTGATTCAGAATGCTGAAATTACTATTAGGGAATTGTTCTCTGAATAATTCTTAGACAGATGAGTGGAATAAAGATCCTTGAGTTGGCTAGATAACTCACTGGACCAGATGCCTAATGACGTCTTTCTATGGGGCTGAAATATGCTGAACTAATGGAATAGGACTGACAGCAGTGTTTTGAGTCAAACATTTTGTTGGGCTCCTTGTATGGTGTTGAGGATACTGTAAGTGTTATTTACAATCAGAATTTTTTAACTACCAAACAAACCTACCATTTAAAATCTTGTTTTGTGATCCAATGAAATCTTGTTCAATAAATACGGACAGCAAGCACTGTAACTCCGCTTCTTTGCATTTAAAATTTCAGTCACTAAATTGGCCACAAATTTTGACTGAAAATATTCTTTCTAGGGTTTCCAAGGGCCACGCCATGTGGAAAAGAAGATGGCAACAGTGGAAGAACCTGTAGCAGTGGTTTCACCCAGACATCTTGAATCATCCTTTCCTTCTCAGTTATTTGCCTCTTCGCCATTATTTTCTGTGGCTTATCAGAAGAAGGAAGAGACCAACTTACTTCCAGGCATTAAAGGAGATGCTGTCATGAGTAGTAGAGACACTGAGCTGGTTACTTCTTTGGCTTGCACACATTATAGCGACAATCACAAAGTGATAAAGAATGTTAGCTGTATTGCTAGTAGTGCAGATACTGAACATTTGACGCCAGAATCTCATCTGGATACTGGGCCAGTTAATTTAAACCACCATACAAACAATAATGTGGCAGTTTCGCAGAACATCAGGAGTACAGGACAGATTATTGCCCTGCTCAGGACTAAAACAGCACTACTTAACAGGGAGCAAAGACATCCCAGAACCCCACAGTGTGAATATACTACTTCCATGAGCAATCAACCATTGACGAAGTTTGAATTTCATCCAGAAGTTCTCCCTCTGTCTGAGCCATCAAGAAGCGCAGATGTTTTGTTTCAACAGAAGTTGTCTCCTGTATTGGGATCTGTAAACAGCACTATCAACAAATCGATTAAAGACATACAGGCACTGCAATCTACAGCCAAAAATTTGCAGACACATAGTCGATGGGATGCATACTTACCATCACATGTACCAGAGGAATATCCTGATCAAGATGCTATAGAACACAATGATAATGTTAGTGACTTGCAGCCAGTTATAAAGGACTTGAAGGAGGGTGGTAGTGCGAATAGGGACCAGTACAGCAAGGACAATAAAAAATTTGCTCAAATTCCTGCTTCCTTGGAAATCAGTGTTTCTCCCTTTAGTGAAAGTTCTTTCACAAAACAGCCACACAGCTCTACTATAATTAAATCCAGCATGAATGTAAGGAATGACACGGAAGGATCATTTGATAGCATTCAGAATTCAGATTGTATAAATGCATTGGAAGCATGTGATGCTAATCTTTCTAAATCTAATAAACACTCAACTGCTGATAATTTAGAAACATTTTGTTGTCAGTCACAAAATGAACCTTGTCAAGTGGTAAGTTCTGAAAATTTCTCAGGTTGCTGTACCTATGGAGAACTTGATGATCCAGCCAAGCAGTTTATACAAGTTAACTTCGATGTTCTGGATGTACAGGACTTTAGTGACACAGAGGATGGAGAGTGTAATGTGAATAGCACACTTTCACAACATTCAGTGTGTTTGAAAGCAGTAAGGGAGATCAGTGTTGAAAAGAAGACATGCATGAGTGAGGGGAAAGATAACCTTCAGTCTGCCTTTCTACAAGATGATAATGTGAATTGTGCCTTACAATCTTGTGACAAAATGTCTGAAAATGCTAAGAAGGATATGACTAAGTGTAATTTTCCAAGTGAACATTCAGAGGCTACAGTTGTAGATGAAATGTTAGGGGCAAAGAAAATTGGTGCCCTAAAAGTAGATGCTCACAAAGATCTGGACTGCATTGGCAGTGACTTGTTAAAGGTGAATGATGTAGACTGTGGTGTGAATGAGAAGTATCCTATTCGGTCATCTCCGCTTCCAATGAACGTCATTTCATATGTTCATCCTCATTCAAATACTTATTTCATGGACAAAAATAATAAAGGTATAGAGGCTGGAGGGAATAATTCACAGCTTCCTTCTATACATATTTCTGATGACATGACATTAGCTAGTCCATTGCTGGCGAAGAATAACACTTCCAGTGACTTTCCTCAGTACATTACAGATAAGCAGTATGTTGCTTCAGGGAATAGTTATGACTTGGGTTACAGGCCAAGGACTCGCCCCTTGGATTGTGAGACTTTTTCAGATGAGACATACGTACATAAAGATGAACTGGGAGATACAGTCAGTGCCTCTGATGCTTTTTATAAATCCACTGAAGAAAATGAAAAGCAATCTTCATCTGCTGATTCTTCCAGCCTTCCCAAGTTGATAAATGGTTTTAGCCTGTTGAGATCACTTACGGAACATAGCACAGCCTTGGAAAGCTTGCAAATGATTGAGGAAAGTACTGGCATGTCATGCCAGAGAGGGGCTGTAACAGAGGAACATGTGTCCAGAGGAGGACCCAAAGGTTGTTAGCTTTTATTTTTAGATTCTATTAGATTTTGAAATATTACTTCTTACTGCTTTACCTAGTTGCTTTTCTCCATGTGGAGGTTTAATACTCTTGGGGAGATAAACTTCCATGTATGACATAAGATTTTGTTGACTGTGCCTTATGTATAGACTGTGTTCAGCTATGAGTAACTCATGTATCTATTTGTTGTATCAAAAAATCATAGAGAGCTTTTCTCTCTGTAGCTTTGGGTATACCTTTGCTTGTTTACATCTAAAGCTTGTTTGTTCTGGAGAAAAAAAGTAACATTTAGACCTCTTCTGTATTGTATTGTCATGGCAGGGCTGTAAGTGTTACATTGACCTGCTGCAGACTTAACAGTCCATGGTGGATTCCTATGCACAGTTACTCCAGTTTATTGGGGTGGGTGGGGGGGAGCAGGCTTAGACTGAAGTAACTCTGCACACAATTACACTGGTTGTATCCTAGCTGTAGGAGAACAGGTAAATGGTGCTTAGATACTTCTTCCTTCCCATTTAAAATGCTGCCTTCAAACTAGTGAAAGGAGAAATCTGGCAAATGTTGCTAGGTGGCCTGTACATAATTTTAGTCTAGGTAATCTCCCTCCAGTGTTAATATTGTTATAGTCTTGATTGTATTTTTAAAGCAAGTTATAGAATCCTTACAGGGGGAAGAAGTGTACATGAGCAAATGTATTTTCTTTGCTTTATTTAAATGCGTGTGAAGACTTTCTGAAAAAAACACAAGCTGGCTAACAACAAAGACAAAAATATACAATAGTCTGAATAAAAACATGTCAAATAGAAAAAAATTCCATCACATATATCTCAAATAGCTATTTTCACAGATAGTGAATACTGCAAATTTTCAGCAAATGCCCTCTGAAACAAAGTTTTATAGGCCCTTTGAAAGTTTGCAGGGAAGGGGTTTGGCATACAGCCTCCTGCCTATTCTAGAGTGATTGTACAACAAATGGCCTGTATAGGAAATTGGGTCTTTTCAATCAGACTAGTAGCAAAGAAGGATAATCAACAGATCTAAGAGTTTGGGGGCAAGTCTAAGAGTACACATGGGTACACAGCAAGAAAGGCAATCTTTGAAGTATGTGAAGCTTATGAGAAGCTTTAAATATAATCACCATATTTTGCACTGAAACTGAAGGCAATTGTTTCAGTATATATTAACATGCCCGTCGTGACGGAGCTGACAGTGATGTGCCTGACATCCACATTTAATCATTATCAAGAAGTCAGGTACATCCTCACTGGGCCTTGCATAGTTTGTATCAACCAAAATGTATCCAGTTACAGAAATGCTGGAACTATGTTTGCAAATAGATGCAATCGTTACAATAAATGCAGTCAAAACACTATACATAAAATGTTAAGCTAAATGTACTTGTGGTTTAAAGTAAGTATGCAGTAAAGTAAGCATCTTTAAAGAGTTTTTCTGTGTGCGCATGTGTATTAAATTAAACTATAAGAAGGATTATCATGGAAGCCTGTGAAAGCAGGCCTGCGATCATTTCACAACTCCAGATGAATAAATTGCTCTAAGCAGAAGTATTCAGAAAATAACAAAAATAGCTTGTTGAAATATTCCTCTAAATATTTGCACTACCTAGTGGCATGAATCCAGGCATTTTCTATGTAGTGTTCTTCCAACCAAAGGAACCTTCTTCTATCTTAAGAGGCTTTTCCTCCAATGGAAGAATCACTTAATTTGGGAAGAGGCCCCTTAGATTGGAGGAAGGCTTCAAACTTGAGCCAGAAGGAAAGGTGGGGGTATATTTTTTTTTTAAAAATGCTAATTACATAAACGTTGCTCAGTGGAGTGGTAGGATAGGGGTAGGGCTTTGTTACTCAGCAATTAATTATTTAGAAATCTCAGTTAATCAGCATTACCCAGAAGGTAAGCTCTTCCCCCTCAGCCCTGATACCCTTGCATCTTCAGGCATATGTGTGTGTCCCACTCATGTCTCTCCAGTTGGAGAGTTTGATGCTTCTAACTGTTGGCTTCTGACAGCCAGCACTGTCAACTGATGTCATCCTTGGGTGCCTCCTCCCCTTCGGTCTGCTTCAAGCTGTTGGAAGCTTTTACTGCCTCTATGTACGGGAGTGGGATGTAATGGGAAACTGAACAGGCACATACTCTTGTGTTGTCTTGCTGTGCTTGTTCTGCATTCTTGTTTATCCTCGCGGTCATGGGCTCAACTAACTTCCCACTATTCAAGGTACAGACAGTAATGGGTGCAGCATGTCCATTGCCTCCCAAACCAGTATTGCTGGTGGCTGGGTGCAGGTGATGCCTGTTGCCTTCTGGACCAGTGTCAGCAGCTCCAGGCCATGCCCTA
This sequence comes from Eublepharis macularius, assembly GCF_028583425.1. Lineage (NCBI taxonomy): Eukaryota > Metazoa > Chordata > Lepidosauria > Squamata > Eublepharidae > Eublepharis > Eublepharis macularius. Next base: position 34,214,193 of record NC_072799.1, on the reverse strand, counting down.
GCCTGCAGTGTTATAGTGTTGGGTCCCAAAAGGTAGTTTAAACGTATAACAACTGGATTAAATGATTGAGATGTGAAGCTGGAGGGTTCAACTATCACTTCAGTCATGGCCTCCCAAGGTAGCTTTAGATAATCCAGTGGCTCTCAGCCGTCCCATTCACAGTGTCGGGTTAACAGTGGAGTTGTAAAAATCACTGTTGTAAGGTATATAAATGCATATAGTCTAAAGCTAACAGCTTTATAAGGCTTGGCCTTTATAAAGAGCTAATGATAAAACAGCTGAAAGACAGGTGTCCATCTACAATTTATTATGTAAGCCAATTCCTCCAGTCTCAGTTCAAACATCAAACAAAAAGACGTGTAAAAATCTAAATGAAGTCGCTGAATATTAAACAAAAATTATTGTGATTCAATTTACCTGCATGTCATGAAGAGTTTCAGCTGCTCATTTCTACTCAGAAAGCCACTGTTAAAAGATTGGAACTTTTTCTCCAGGCCTGTTGGCAACTTAGTTTCACCCCACCCACCAGAAAGTCTTATGATTTTCTCTCACCCTTGCCCTGTTGTTATTAATTAGTGAAAAATAAGAATGTTAACTTTAATGTACTTTCATTCAAAAACCTTACAAATCCCTTGGTTTGAAATGATCATTGTGTGTGGCTACAGTTGTGACAGATATTCACAAGTATATATTCCTTCTGAGCTTGCCACACAAATACAGTAACTGGCTTTCAACCTCTCAGGTAAACAGTTTACCATCTGGCTTAAGGAGGCTACCATTTGAAGTATGAGCTGGGGCATTATAAGCTCTTCTAACTAGAGTTGTGGTTTTGAAAAATGGGGCCAGGGTATGTCAGTATGGGAGATTCATGAGGGGGATCTTTCAATAATAGTCAATTTATCAGTTATAGTCTTGGGGATCTTTACACTGTCAAAACCAAATCTTAACCTGTATTCTTTTATTCGTTTCTGGAATCAAAAGATGTGGGGCTGAACATTTTCCAGTACTTTTTTTTTCCACAGAAATTTTCCATTTCTGAAGATTTGTTGCTTCATAAATTTAATGATCATGAATGGATACCATTGTCAGTACAATATTAGGCAAGTGTAGCAGTTGTAATTAATGTTGTAATTAAAGTTGTTCAGATGATTATCCCTATGAGTTGTATGCGAGAGAACATGTATGTTTTATTGATTTGTAAATGGAGAGAGAAGAATAAAATCACAAATGCGTACAATAATCCAGATAAAAAGCAAGTTGTAAATTAATCTGATTGGTTATTTAGGTCAGATCAAACCAAAGCTAAGATTCTTATTTATATGTCTCCTCTCACCAATCTGATCGGGAACTAACAAGTAAGGCAACCAATGAGCTGCCCTGGTGGCTGTTGTGGATAAGAGTTAAATTCTGCCATAATAGATGAGCGGACAACCACATCCATGCAATATCATGTGTGGTTCTTTGAGTATGCTAAAATTATATTGTGGTTTTAAGCATAGTTACCCTATTCTAAGTACATTGGGACATAAAATTAACATGGGGTACTTTTTCAATTTTTGTACCTGCCTAATTGCTATGAGTAGAGTTACGTTACAGCATGAATGCAAGATAACTCCATTATACATTTTTCTCATTTAATTAGGTTGTGACTGAGGTTTTTTGTGCTTTCCCCTGTTTTGTAGCTAAACAATGGTTTGCTGAAGTGTCTTATTCTGAAGATGTCTTGATGTCGTCTTCATGCTCTGGTGCACCTAAAATGGTAACTTTGGGGAAGACTTTTATATTGATTACTAATGAACAGTAATAATAATGCTGTAGAAGCTGAAGGCCCTTTCTTTCATGTGTATGCACATGTGTTTGTATCTCTGACCTCTCCCCCCATCCAATCTGCAGCCCTCTAAATTTGGCTCTTGTGGGTCAGTGGACACACAAGAGCAACTTCATGCAAAAGGTAAAGTTCTGAAGGATCAGTAAAGCTTTTGCACAGAAATACTGAAATTCATTGTCTGGGACTGGACCGTCTGTCAGACTTATCTGGGCCATAGCAGGCAGCCATGTGCCTGGCCCCGATCTTCAGGCTGCCAACTGTTCCTGTTGCTGCCCTGATGGCAAGAGGGCCAGCATTGCTGGACCAGGCAATACATACATCACTGAGCGCTCTCCTTTAGGATCTGCCAGCTGAAGCTGAGGTAGACCAGCCAGGCTTTCAAGCAAATAGGGAACAGGTGTGGGAAGTCAGGGAAGGCTGTTGAGCGTGCTTGGCCTATATAAGGTGCTAAATGGCAAACTAAGGAGGAGGCTCTAGGTCTTTTCCATGCTGAAGAGGAGAGACCAGGCCTTTCTGCATCTGAGACCTTTGCTGGCCTTGGGGGTCTCAGGTGAAACCACAGAGACAAACAGGGAGGGCCAAGACGTCATGGACCTCCTGAACTCCTACATTCATCTTTCCTACGCAAATGTTAAAAGTTTTTAGTTCAGATACAGTTATTTGCAAACGTTTTTCATTTGCAAATTGTATTGCCATGCAATCTTGTTGAAGGGATTTTTGATGGCCTGATTTTATTCATTCACTATATGTAAAAGTAAATGTGTGCTAAATACAGAACAGCTCATGTTTCTGTTCACCTTGTGGTTATTTATTTCTAGCCTCCTTCTTTAAGCAATGATGAAGAGAAACACACAGCACCTATAGTCAAGGTGCTACATGGCCAAAGTCCCATCAGAATGGCTGAAAGTCAATCAGTGGCTCAAAGTCAATCAAAGGTATAAAGAGCTGATTTTAATAAATCAAATGCCTGGGATATTGCTGTAACTAGCTCTATGTGTCTGTCTCTAAAATAGCAGTGCCCTATCCTCCAGTGCAAGCTGCTATTAAAACTCAGGGTATTTTCAAAAGGGATGTGTGATATGGCATGCTAATTCATAGATACTCTACTGCAATCACTAGGATCCAGCAGCAAGCACTAATCTCCCCTCCCCACCCAGCAGTCTTTGGATCCTCTCTGGCATGTTGTTCCTGAGGGCCCCCTAACCTCCAGCAGAAGCCCTTTTTTCTACATCTCATAAGATTTAATCTTTTTCTGACTCTCTTCTTTAGGGATTGCAAATTCACAGAAACATATAATTGGAAGAATCTTATAACTGTGTATAGAACCAGAGGTGGTCATAGAGTTGTAGAGTAGCAACACAGAATGAGATCTCATTTTTAAATGTATTAGGAAATGTAAATTTGCATTGTAAAAGTTTGAATTCAAAACCGTCAGATTCCAAAGTTGAAGACTTGCATTTTGTTTTCAGTGCATTTTAATGAGCCTGATTCCATCAGCTAGTTTTTAGTGTGGGATATTTAACAATGAAAGGAAAGCTCAAATAATAGACTGCCCAAAAGTCAAATAAAAATGGGTGACAGTGGTTGGTCTGTGCACTGTAAAGGAACAGCAAAAAATTAGGAAAGCTTTGTGTTAATATCAGTAGCTCAACACTGTTACTTGCTACTATCACCCCTGCCCACAAAGATCTGTGCTAAGTGAAGTAATGGAGAGAGTCATAGCCTGAAGACCAATTCAGAACGACAGTTGCAGATCTTTCCTTCAAAAGCCACCAATAAAACAGATTGTATTATCAAATCAGTAGACTCTGAGGTACCAGCCAGTCAATTTCCTGGCACCCATTTGCTCCTTCCCCAAGCAAAAGGTGAGTTCTGGCTTTCTTCCATCTCACTGAAACCAGAAGAGTTTCAATAGTGCCCAGAAGATATCATCACCTTTATGATTCTAGGAGACACCCATTCAGAAACAACTACCTCTGTTGTAGGAGAATGCTTGGATCCCAACATGTTGTGATGGTCCCCAACTCCCTCATGGCAACCATTTTGTGTCTTGCCCCATCTATTGTGCCAGCCATTTTATGGTGGTACCTACTCCCTTTTCTCAAAATTCCAAAATTGTCCACAGGTTCGACAGGAGGGAACCTCCGCTCTAGTCTAAAGTCTCTGCAACCATGTAAGAAGTAGAAGGAACTACACTAGTGCAAACACAATGCTGGCTTTTGTTAAATGATGGTTAAAAAATTGTGGGTCAACTTTAGGAATATGCACTCCTTTGCCACGGGCCCCCTCCTGTCTGGAACAAATAACCTTTTTTCCCATTAACTGCAGTTGAAGCAGTTCATCGGCACTAACATCAAGGTTAATCACAGTTTCTGTAACCAAAGTGTGATATTGATTCTGTGTTAAGGAAGCCCTGTTTAACTTTAACCAAAATTTGTTATAAGGAGGCAGGGCTTGGATGGAGGGAATAAACATCCTTGAGACTTTGGTTAAATTTGTTGACTGCAATTAAAGGGAGCCTGTGTAGCGTTCTCATTAGCTTGGTGGCTTCTAGTTTCCTTTTTTTTATTTATACGAGGGGTAAACTGGTTCTTTTGTTTGTTTTCTCTCAGTAATCCATTTCTTTATCCCTTTATAATATTTGTTTAATTAAATATTATATAGCCAGTAGCATTTCAAGGGTACCAGTTGAAAGGATCAGCAGCTAGTGAAGTCATGATGAGAGAACCCTGTTCACATCTTAGGTGGGATCCATGCGCTGATGTGGCAGAGTCTGAAAGCAATGCAGGGGACAATTGCTTTTTCTCAGCTCAGGAGATGAGTAGCCCTGTGCTCCCAGGTTTCCTTAAGGTAAATGTAGGTTTATTTTAGAGATTTTTTAAAAAATCAATGACTGCATGATGAAAATGAATGCTTATTTCTTCAAGCCCCAAAGAATATGGAATGCAAAATAATTAAATGCTGTAAGACTAAAAACATCACATCGAAATAACAAGTGTGAATTTGCACGTTCTTTAAAAGATGTATGTCAATTTTTTGCTTATTGAATTCTCTAAAGTGCACACTGATAGCACCCTATAAATAAATTGAACTATAAAAGTAAACTATACATAAATGTATAACCTATAAATAAATTAAACTATAAAACTAAATTAATTGTTACACTTACGCAATCCTGAGCAGAATTACAGACTTCTAAGTCCATTGAAGTCTCCTTAGTGTCCTTAGTTTGTTTAACAGATGCAGAGTGCAGGAGCCTGAGCAACACTTCCAGGGTGTTCCCTGCTTACACGAGCCCCTGTGCTGCATCCCAGGTTGCTCCCAAAGATGGCATTTTGAGAGGCTTAGAGAACACCGCAATGGGAAAGAAGTGTCTGGAAAGATCTATTCTGTGGTCAAATCCCACTGTTTGGGTCCAACCTTCTGTTTTTAAGGAAACGAAATATTTTTTTTACCAGAAGCAGAGTTAATTTATTCCTCTAATTTTAAAACATAACATGCTCTTCTTACTATGTTTACTCCCGTTGTCATACAAAATGGGCAAGTGGGGGGGGGGGGGTGTTATACAGATGCATACATATTTTTGCCTCCTTTTTTTAACTTCATAAATTATTTTATGTACAGATTTTATCAACACAACAGAGTCCTTCCTACCCTTCTGAATGTCATTTTTTCCCAAGTCCAAACAGTATAGACACAGCTGTAGACATGGAAAAACAGGAATCCCTGAACACAAAAAGCTTTTTCAGTAAGATTGTTTTCTTCGTAATTTTTGTACATAATAGTTTGTTTATGAAAAATAGCATCAGCAAATTATTTCAGTGTAGCAAACTCAAAAGTCAGGACAAGTACTGGATGCAAAAGATTCAAACTTTTGATGGTCCTACAGTTAAACATGTATCGTTTCAGCATTCTTAACTCAAGAAGTTGTTGATCTTACTATGAATTCAGTGGTTTTGTTGCTATTTAATATTAGTGATACTGAATGTTCAACCTTTTATATGACTTGTCCAGGAAAATCAAAAACACAGGCTAAACCACTCATTAAATGGAACATGATTTTGATCTTTAAAAGTAGCTGTGAGAAAGAGGTATTCAGATTGGGGCCAAGAGGCTGGGCAAGGGGATGTTAAGTTCTTTCCCTATGTGCTATTTTTCCAATAACACTGCATCCTCCTCTCGAAAGTGCAGTTATCCCCAAAAGGTAAAGAAGAAAGGCAAAAGAATGAACTTCACTTAAAAAGAATTGTGCACAGCTAGTAATGCAAGAGTGCTCAGTGGCCCTAGATAGTATTATTAGCATTTGCATTCCCATCTGGATCCATGTACTTTTTCCAGATAATTTGTTATGCTAACATTGCTTTAACCTTTGAGTAACACATGTTCTAGAAGGGAATGAAAGTATAAATAAAGTCTTTACCTCCTAAAAGTTCATGGCTAAGGAATGACTGAGAGCCAAATATATATTTTATTTATGCTACCCAGGGCTCATTTTGAGGGGGAACGTGCAGGAACGCAGTTCCAGCAGTTCTCCAAAGAGGTCACATATCAGGTGGCCCGACCCACCTAACTTCCAGCCATTTTGGCCCCGTTTTGGCCTGGAACCCTTCCCTGCCCAGCACCAACCCGATCTGGGCTGATCTGGGCCCAAGAGGGCCCAAAATGGCCACTTTCAGCCATTTTGGGCCCCTTTTTGCCATTTTGGGCCCAATTTTGGCCCTGAATGGCCAGGATTGGGTCCAAAACAGCCAGGATAGGTGATGTCAGGTGGTGTGGCATATGCAAATCAGTTACACTAATGACACACTCCCAGTGATGGCCAGGGGCATGGCATATGCTAATGAGTTCCTCCATCTCTTTGTCTAAGACATGACCCCTGAGGCTACCCATAGAGTCTTGCATTGAATTGAATAAGGACTTTTGTTGCAACTTTCTAAAACTTTCTGCTTTATAGGAATGGAGAGCTCTCTCTGCTCAGAGGATGATAGCATGCATACAGTCTTCCCTACTCCTAGAACACAAACTCCAGTTGTAACTTCACCAGTTGATGAAGGGCTTCCTGACTCAGAAGTTTATTCCAGTCTAATGGCTTGTGAGCAAATGCCGCCTCTTGGTTTCCCAGTAGTCCACATGTACAACAAGTCAAAAATGTCACAGCCTGAGGACAGGATGTGTGAATCATTTGTGAATGAATTTTTTTTAGAAGAAAGACAAGGGGTGCTTACACAGTCTGCATTCCCTAATGTGCTTGAACAAAAGAGACAAAGCAAGTGGCAGAAATACCAAAACACGTCTCATTGTGCCTTGAGAACTCAAAACAGTAGTGAAGTGGTCATGACTGATGACTTCCAAGCTCAGAATGTCTTGGGAATGCCACTTGATGATACAGGAAAGCATCAGAGTGATGCCCTCAGTAAAAGCCCTCCAGACTTTACGCATCTGCAGACGATAAAAAGCATGCTTTGTAAACAACAAAGAAACTTTAGCAGCCAAGATTCTGTTTCAGAAAAAAGGCAACTTTCGGTGCACTTAAATCCAATTTTTTCCAGTGAGGAAGCACCAAAGGTGTTAGGTCAGCTGAACCACCCCGATATTACGAGACATGCCAAGGTAAGTAACTGTTCAAAAGTATTGGGAAATAGATCTTGGCAAAGCAAGCAAAATAGCCGTGAATATTCAGTAGTCCTCATCTACTTGTTCGTTAGACTAGTGATATATTTATAAAAATGATACATTGTTGTCTTCCCTATCAATGGCGTTTGGAAACTTATTGTAAGGCTTTGAAGAGGTTCCTGCAAATTTAGTATTATACATTTAAAACAAATTGTGTACATGTTTGAAATTTATTTCGGTGTATTAAATTATTGGGAGTAATCTCTGTAAACAGGCAAGGCCCACTTGCAAATGTGGGATAGTGAGATAGATAGATGTCAGCATCAGTCATTGATACATGCTCAGAGATTAAATCGGGTCCACAGGAGCATTCTGCTGTATTTTTATAAGCAGTTATTTCAGCACCGAGATCCATTTCCATGAATGCCCTGATCAGGTTCTGGAGCCACAGGAGGATCAATGCTGCTGCTTGAGGCAGTGTTCCAGTAAAACATATGAATTATGCATGCCTGCAGGAAAAAGAAGCAGGGTTTTACGTGAATCTCTTTTACTCTTTTATTTTTCAGGGTGTCTCTGAGCTGTCCTTTCCCAGTGCAGAAATGATCAACTGCACCGATCTTCCTAAAAGGCAAATGTGTATCCCAGCTGAGTTTAAATCTTCTGCACTCTATAAGCAGGTTTTCACTGCAGCTTTGACAGGTATGGCTAATACTTTGTATCTCACAATTGATGTAATGAATTCACTGTTGGTGGTTCTTCATTTAAAAGTGGTGTTTTTGAAAATCAAGCTTATCTGTTTGCAATTTAATTGTTTCTTTTTCGTAAAGAACATTTGAACATATTGCTCTTTGAGCTGTCACAAAGGCTGCATAAAGCTCTTGGAAAAGTGGATATATCATTCTACACTTCAGCAAAAGAAGGGCAGGAGCAAACACAAGAGAATTCTGCACCACTCTGCAACCACAAGATTGCAGCCAAACTTGTTATGGTTAAAAAACAAGGCCGAAATAAGGTACCCTTCACAGTTACTTAAATTTCTGTTGTATCTGAAGAAGTGAGCTGTGGCTCACGAAAGCTCATACCCTACCACAAATTATGTTAGCCTTATAGGTGCTACTGGACACTTGCTTTTTTAAATTTCCGGGGGTTTGTACTTCAAATTAATAGCTGTCATTTTAATAAATGTGAGCATATTTTATGTTTGATAGAGAACTGACATTGATTATTTGCTACATTTTCATTTGCTTATTTGTCAGTTGTCACATATTCCAGTCTGCAAAAATATTAAATTTTAACTACTGTCTTTTGGGGTTTCTATTATATCATAATAGCTATACCCAGTAATACTGTTCATATTTATTTGGGACAGTTTACACAAGTGGGCTTAAATCAGGTCTTTTCATCTGCCCTCCACTGGCAGTGTCTGGAGCTTCTCCCCTTTCTTTCTCTCCCAGCTAACTACCTACCATCTTCTATTTCTCCCCCTGGCAGCCTCTGCCCCATCCCTCCCCTTAATCACCTTTTTCTGTTCCCCTTCCTCATCTTCAGCTTTCTCTTTTTACATATTTTGCTCCTACCTCCTATATTTTACCTTTTTTAGTCGGCCTTCCTCTCCCTTCTCTATTCTGACACTGAGGTTTGAAATCTTCAGTAATGTTGGTTGCAAGTTATGTAACAACAACCCCCCCATGGCCTCTGTGATCTCACAACATAGTCTTACAAAATCTCAGTTAAATGCTTTTTTTTAAGAAGCAGAGATTGCTTCGATGATTTCAGACTTTCTAACCCCCAAAATATTTTTATTTCATATTTTTCTACAAATCTGAGACTTCCCCATGCTTGTAGAAACCCTCCCCCCGGGTCTATTTATTGATCCACACTGTATGGCCCAGTTCAGAATTATATATAAGATAAAGTGGTAGATTGCTTCACTGATGAACCTTTTGGACTGCAGTGACTGGAATGGCCTCTTCATTCTAGCCAGGCTGCCCCATTCTTACTGATTTTACAGGCTTACCCATAAAGGTAAAAGCAAATTCTGCACCTTCCTGGCAGATCAGTTCTACATTCTAGGAATAGTACCTTTCTTGTGCTTGAAGAACTGCTTCATTCTACATCACTAGGATAAAGTGAAAATTGATGTTTTAACTAGTTACAGGGATATGGACAATGTTCTACATATCTTAACTTTGTGTTTTAAAATGTAGTTGAAATGGTATATGTTCTGTCTTAGGGTCGCCTTTTCTATACCTGTGATGCTCCAAAAGCTGAACGTTGTGATTTTTTCAAGTGGCTTGACGATGTAAACCCAGGACAGATCAAAGTTAGTCCGAAGGTTATATTTCATGATATAAAGAGTATTGGAACCTATTTAAGGAGTCAACACATTTTTCTCCATGAAGAATGCCAACTTTTGGTAAGGTATGTTGGAACATTAAGTAAAGTGTTCATGCATGTATGACTGGAAATGAGCTTGTTGGTATTACAATACTTGGACTTCTTGTTTAGAGAAATGTTTCAAGGGTATTTATAAGAAGTAATTTTAAAGGGTAAAAGGATGGAGCACCGTGGCATAGACTGGTAAGCTGCAGTACTGCAGCCCAAGCTCTGCTCATGACCTGAGTTTGATCCTGGCAGAAGCTGGGTTCAAATAGCCGGCTCAAGCCTTCCATCCTTCTGAGGTCAGTAAAATGAGTACCCAGTTTCCTGGTGGCAAAGTGTAGATGACTGGGAAAGGCAATGGAAAACCACCCGTAAAAAGTCTGCCAAGAAAATGTGATGCAACGTCCCCCCATGGGTCAGTAATGGTGCTTGCACAGGGGTGCTTGTACTTTTACCGTTTTAATTTTAAAAGGTTGTGTGCAATCACAAATTTGATTTCTTTTCATATCATATTGTAGCATCCATTACAGCAGGATTGAATTTTTTGTTTTTTTCAGATGGAAGACGTGTCTGCTAGCAGATAGTGGGGGACAGGGGGGTTACCAATTCACTTCTGTCTTTATGACACCCATTTATTGGTCCTCCTGGGGGTCCATTGATTCATCCAGAATTTGAGGGGGACAGGCTACAGCTTCAGGCTGGGACCAGCAAGTTCTCTTCCATGAGTTCAGTTGCACTTGCATGTCATAAGACCCTGCCCATATGGTGTTATCCGAGTGTACCCCTCCTCTTATGGAAGGATCTTTTGTAGACAGAACATTCCTCCCATGATCAGAAGGGTGGTTTTGGTCCAAGTAGTCAGACTATCAGGGCAATGGGTAAGATTCAAAGAGCTGTTTTTCAAAATCCTTAGCCATTAAGCATTGGAAGCTTATGTTCAAGAAATATAAGGCTAGAGCCCCTTGGGCTTTTGGAGCTAGGGATTTTCCCCCTTCATTTTCAGATGAATTTTTAATTAGATTATTGTAGTTATTGCATATGTTCGTTTCCTTTATTCTGTTCTTTGTTCATTTCTATTCATTCCAATGAGGAATGTATTTGAAGCGGTAACTTTGTTTCCTTGTTCAAGTGGAATGGACTGTATTCTTCACCCAAGGGATCCTGCCTTCAAATTTTAGACAAATAAGAGGGTCTTCATTTTATTGCCAATTATAATTTTTACTTGCACAGTGGGAAAAGGCAAAAATTTGGCAACCAAAGAAAGCAGCTGTTGGGTGCAAATAGGGAACAGTCCCTCCCTATGAGCCCACCCATTCATTTCTAAAGCTTCACTCAGTGAAGCAAGATACAGACAGAAGCGTGGGTCTATTTTTAAACAGATAGGAATGGAAATGAGCCTAGCTGGAGGCGGAATTGATATAAGCACCAGATCAGAACAATGAAAGTATGGGTGGGAGTACAATATATCTACCTTCACCTATGTATTTGCTTTAAAACAGCATGTATGAAAGGGAGAGTTCCTGTCTTTCTAATCTGGAGCTAGGTGTGGGTGGGTTTCATTTGAACAAGAAAATGGTATGAGGGAGAAGGAATCCAGTCCCTTTCTGCACCCATTTTAAAGAATCATTAAAGATGTATAAATCTATCAATCACATCATGGATCTTTCATGTAACCTCTGGTTCAATCTGTCTGACCTATCTTTCTGTGTTACTGTATTACATGAAGATGGCATAGATAGCTATTGATACTTATCCCCAGCTGTGAACAAGCTGCTTATAAGTGTGCTGCCCTCCATGTCTAGATTTGCCCCTTGTCCCTCCTGACTGATAGTGTCAAGCTACGGCAGGTTAGTTGACTGGGCCCAAATGATGATAAATACTTCTCATCGGAAAAATGTAGTTCTGACCACTTTGAAAGAGGAGGTCATGAAACCCCTTCTCAAGGAGGAGTCCCTGGAACTGAACAATAAATAATGAATATACAAGCACGATCCTGTTGCTGGTCATTGGAGCTTCAACATGCCCCACAGATGAACTGGGTTCTCTCTCCTGGCTTCCTGCAGCTCACTAAACCGATGCCGACGTCCGGCTGTTGTTGCCACTGCAGGCCCAAACTCCTGAGCTCATGTGATCTGCCAACCTCAGCCTCCCCCAAGAGCTGGAATTATAGGCATGCGCCACCATGCCCAGCTATAAATAATAAATAAATAACTACCATCTCATGGCCAAAATTTCATTCTTGCTTAAGGTACTTGAGCAGGTAATGGCTGCACAGCTTCAGTCTTGGCTGCACAGCTTCTAGTCTGCTTAGACGAGACGGATTATCTAGACTAATTTCAGTCCAGCCTGTGTTTGGGACCGAAACAGCCTTGGTCACCCTGAGTGATCTTTGCCAGGAGAATGACGGGGGGAGGGCATCCCTGTGAATTCCCCTGAACCTCTTATGATACCATCAACAGTAGTATCCTTCTGGAGAGGCTGGCTGGGCTGGGAGTGGAGAACGCCATGCTTTGGTGGTTCTTGTAGTGAGAGCAAACCACTAAAGGTAGTACTGGGGAACTATGCCAAAAAAAAATGCCTCTTTTCGAGTAGTGGCAGTGGCAGTCTTCTGCCAGGAAGGAAGAGGAGGTATGACATTTGCTTCCACCTCCTCTAGAAATACAGTGCTGTCTGTACATATCAGTGTGTGCAAGCAAAATATCCCTCTGCCTAGAGGGCACTACTCAAGAAACAACAGAATAGCCAGAAACAGGGCTCCACTATGTTTTCTCTGTGGTGGCCCCCACCTTGTGGAATGGCCTGCCTGAAGAGGTCAGAAAGGCTCCCACTCTCATGGCTTTCTGTAAACAATGCAAGACTGAATTATTCAGGAGAGATTTCCACTCAGATTATAGGGCTGGGTCATTAGTAACAGCTCAGAGAGATACCTTGATTAGGGACAGGCGCTGTAGACTAGGCTATTGGGTACTATCTGCTGATGTAGATAAACTCCTACTGAGTAGTTCAATGTTGCTAAAGATGTCGTGTTAGTTACTTATGCTTAAATTCAGAAAGGTTTCTTCTATGTGTTCAGCTTTCTGCTATCTGCTAGTTCATTTTTGCAGCTTCCTACCCATATCTGTTTTTATTGAATGTTCAACTGATGATCATGTTGTATTTTGCTCTGTGAATGTCCTAGCGATTGAATATACTGTATTTACTTAGAGCATTGTAATCCACCTTGGATCTCGGTGACAAAGGTGGACTATATATAAACAACAACAACAACAATAATAATGTAAAATCAGAACCCCACTTCCCAAGCCATTGAGTCAACATGATCATTGCAAACAGTACTGAGAAAAGGCAAACCTATCAGTACAATCCTCTTTGGCAAAGTCCACGGTTAATTCTTACAGATTAAGGTCTGACAACGTATCCAAATATATGAAATTAGTTAAATTGATGTTTATCAAAATGTCTTGATGTTAATGAACAGGTTAGTAATGGTTTTATAATGGCACTAGAGAAGAATAAAAACAGCTGCAAAAGCAGGAACGTACATACCACATACAAAAAAAGTTATTTATCTAAGCAACTATAAAAAACATAAGCATTTAGTTCTGCCATTTCTTCATTCCCCCACCCCACCCCCAGGAAAGCCTATGATATTCAAAGAAAACAATTTAGTAAGCTGAAGAGATTTAATGTTGTAAATGCCGAGTTTGACTGTGATTCTAGAAACAAATTATATCTGAAGCTGAACAAAAAGGAGCATTCTTCTATGTACAGCAAAGGTTGGTGAACTTGAGCCTCTATGAAACTATGCAAGAGTAATCTGAAGTATCTGTTATAAATTAAACGTGCTATTTCAAAGTATGAATATTGTGTGTGTGTGTGCACGCACATCTTCATTTTCAGGAGATGTGACTTTCACAGTGAAAAAGCAAGAAATTACATATTTAAGCTTCTATGCTAAGAACCTCTTTACTTAGTTATGCCTTGGTGCAGTTGGCATTGTTAGTTGTAGTGCCTTCAGGACTCTGGGATTTGTAGCTTTAACCCACATTTGATGAAGCACATCTTCAGTTGCATCCTGTTTTCTAGATGATGCCTCTGAATATTTGAAACTGGACCCTTAGCACTCTGCTACAAAAGGAGGAAATTTGAACTTTACCTCTGAGATACTTGTCTGACCTGGTTCTGCCTCAAGGCTTTTCTGCTAGAAATTGTAACAAAGGAACCCAGGCTTTATAGTTTTCATCAAATGCTCTTTAATCAATCTTTTGAGGAGCCAAGCACTCAAGGGTACTGTTTTCATTTTCTACCTAAACTGATGGGGCAAATGCAGACCACCCAAAATTAGCAGTCTTTAACTTCCTGATTGGTCTAGCAATCTTCAGGCATTTACATCACTATAAATGCATACTGGACTGGATATCCTAGATTTGTCATATGAATGAATAAGGCTGACACCATGTTAAAATCTGTTCCTGTTGTTACAGGGTTTTTTTGTCCTTCATACATGATTTCATTACAAATTATTTGAAATCCCTTTTCCAAAATTATTGTACATAAGTAACTTTTTTCCAGCTGATTCATTTATCCTCTGTTTATGGTATGGTATTCTACCACTTATGTGGTAGAATAGTTTATGGCCCTATTTGTTACTAAAATATGTAAGAATTAAATATATTATAAATAAGAATTAAATATATTATAAACTGGAGGAAAAACTCTTCAACTTAAATAGCAACTTTAAGAATACACACTTAGCACAAAAACAGGTAAATCTACCCAATACAATGGATAAACAGGAATAAAGCATACAAAATCTGTTTGAAACCAGCAAAAAGAAGTGCTACTTGAGCTGGAGGATGGTTGGATCCACCCCAGTTTCTTTCAGATAGCTATTCCAGGTTTCATTCTCTCATTGCAGAAGTTAGCAACCGATTCAGCTAAATAAAGTAACCGTTTTTCTTCTTGACAGATGATCTTTGGGTTGTTTCCAAGACGTTAATGTTTGAACCCTTGGATACTTTCATTGCATGCAGTGTTTTCTTTGGCCCATCCTCTAGCAATGAAATAGAGTTGGAACCTCTCAAAGGCTACAGCCCCTCAAATTGGCGCTCAAATAGTAAGTTTCTCCTGAGAATTTTTTTTTAAGTATTGTGGTAGTCAATGAACATTTCAGCACAGTCTCTAATTCTTTAATATGCCAATTACTGCGTTATCAACATATGGACTTATGGGCGGAAAAGATAGTAGTGTTGTAATATTCATTACTTAAGCATTAGCAGAAGGCAATGCAAGAATAAAGAGAATAAGGAAGGTAATAAAATTGGGTAGTTAATATAACAGGTAATTCTGGAAGTGCCATCATGACACACAAAAACCAGGATGGAAGATACTAAAATAACCTACAATTACTATTCATATTTACATTGCTAGTATTTTCTAGGTGCAGTGTTATTTTTTTTTTAGTGGTATGGACAGCATTGATTTTTAAAAGCACTGAACACTTTATAACATCTAAAATCTTTGTAAAATCCATAGCTTTGCACTTTTTCCAATTAGTGAGTAGAAATAGAATTTTTTTCATAGAAGGCTATAGTTGCATATAGCACAATTGTCTATGTACAGACATTTTAAATCTAGGCAGGGCTTTTTTTCAGCAGGAACGCGGTGGAACGGAGTTCCGGAACCTCTTGAAAATGGTCACATGGCTGGTGGCCCCGCCCCCTCATCTCCAGACAGGGGAGTTTAGATTGCCCTTGGTGCCGCTCAGTGGCATGGAGGGCAATCTCAACTCCCCTCTGTCTGGAGATCAGGGGGCGGGGCCACCAGCCATGTGACCATTTTCTCCGAGGGCAAGTCACTGAGTTCCACCACCTCTTTTCCCAGGAAAAAAGCCCTGAATCTAGGTATGACAGGAACAGGATTACGTGATTCTCCCTGCAGACCCTGCATTGGGACATTGAAATGCACAATCTGAGACCCTGTAAAACTGTGCAGGGGGAAGGGAGAGGGGTCACAACAACAGATACTTGGGTGCGTTCATGTAACAACAGATACTTGGGTGCGTTCATGTAAACTGTACAAAAGTCTCATTCACATATAAAGAATGGGGCCATGGTCTGTTTTTGTGATCCCACTTTTCCAGTCATGTGTTGATAGTTCTGAGGTTTAGAACATCTGCAAATATGCAGAGCTGTATTCCATGTTTGTTGTTTTTGCTCATTAAGTAGAGTCTTATGGCACTTTAAAAGATGAAAGATTTATTGTGGCCGTAAGATGAAAGTCCATTCATCCATAAGGTGCCATAAGATTCATGAAGTTGAAAATCTTCTCCAGTTCCCTCCTCCAGCTGCTGGACTCTCACACACCACATTCCAGTTCTCCAGCTCCCAGCAACAGCATTTCGCTATGTGCAGTGGAGAAGGGAAAGGCAGGAAAGAGATCTGTTTCCACAGTCAGAGATCCATTTGTAGCCCTTTGGATCTATCCGTTGTTCTTTGTGTCAGTATAATTTGCAATCTAGACTTTCCTGTAGCTGAATTAATTTGTTAACTGCTCTTCCTTCCCTCCCCCAGTGATTGTTCATGCCTTGCTAGTTTGTAATGCTAGCACAGAACTCACAACCTTGAGAAACATAGAGGAACACTTCAATTCAGCCACGCTACCAATTATGCAACATCTGCTTACGAAGTATGTAGTCTTGATTTCTATATCAGTGCATTTTTATCTAAATTGTAACACGGTTTGAAAAAGGTGGGAAAAAAAAATCTCAAATCTCCTCAAGGATTTAACGTTGCACATGGTGACAGCTACCACGATGATAGTTATAGTTTTGTGGAAAGGACTTGGCAGGAACAGTACAAAGATTCTGGGAACCATAAACTAACCCACCAATTAGAATTGGCCAAGGGTCAGCTGAAACTAGAATCCTTCCTTCATGACTTGACACCTCTTTCTTGAGTCAGTATGCCATGCCTCACAGATGCCATCCCCACTAACTCATTAGCAAACTATACTAAACTATTGAAATAGTAAACAACATTGGTAGAGCTAATTGACCTGAAACATAAAAAGAATATGAGGTAATCAACCATGTGTCATCATGTTGAGTTTGGTTATTTAAATGCTTACGGTGTGATTTTTTTTCTTTTCCTTGATTAATGTCAGCTTTTGTACATGTTGAAACAATTATTATTTATTTATTTAATCACATTTCTAGACCGCCCTCCCCGTCAGACAGGCTCAATTACATCATTTTTTAGAGTTTTGGAATAGAAAAGGAAAACTTTAACATTCTAAAATGAATTTTTCAGATGCATATGCAAGCAAAAGTGAACATGAAAAATGAAATACTATTAAAAGTGTAACTTGTACTTACTGTAATTTCCTACTTTTGAATACAGAACACCTACCTAAACCTAAGAAGATATGGAAAAATTGAATTGAAATGTGCTTAATTTTATAAAATATATTTAAGCACGTATAAGTGGAAAACAAAGGAAATTGCATAGCTACAATTCTGAGAATTATGCGTTGTCATTTTTATCTTCCAAATTGATCATGATGTTTAATTCATGGTGATGTTTTTAATTAAAAAATCTAATTCTCTTCTCCCACTTTTTGGCCAGCTTTCTGAATTGATTTGAGGAAAAAGGTGAAAACCCTGAAAAAATATCTACAGGTGCTAGATTTATTAGAGTTAATTTCAAGCCTTAACAATCACGAGCATTGTGGAGATGTTTGGAAAGAGGGATGCTAGCACAGAACTCATTAGTGTGTTTTTAGAAAAGAAGCACAAGAGTAAATGGATGGATGGGAAGTATTCCGACGTGAGGAGGGAATCCCAACCCTTTGTCGTCAAGTGTCAACGCACACGCATGGGTTACAAACTTAAATAGTTTTATTTAACTTCTTCATACACGTAAGGAATCTCCACTCACAATTCTTCTAAATAATGAAAGGAGAGAGTGCCTCTTTTATGCATAAAGGCACTTGATGGAGCTTTGTAGACCCAGCGAATGTGGTGAAAAAAGAGAGATGACTTGCTCCTCTCCCTGCTGAGGTGTGAATGAACAAAAGAGGAAATGGCCTTAACAAGTTTTGGCGGGCTTTGAATGCCCCAGGAACTACAACTCCCAAGATGCACTTCTCTTAAAACTATAGGCATACATTCTAGTCTGGTAGATATTGATTAATATAGTCAGCTTGCTGCTGGAACAGTACAGGAAGTATTGGAATGGAAATCCATTGATACCTTCTTCATTGGAATCCATTAATGTAAATATAACTTAATTATTTAGCAACGTATCTCCGAAATGTACTTAATCCTTTCTTTTGTATTTTTAGGCCCTTCAAAGAGGTACCTTGTAGTAACAGAGGCAACAAACGAAAATTTAAACCACCAGTGTTAAACACAAATACAATAAATTATGGACTTCTAAGTCCTGAAATGACAATAAGTCTGGCAAACAAGTTGATTCAGACGTTTCAGTTGAATAAGGATCAGGCCATGGCACTGTTACAGATAGGTAGCATGATGGCATTGCATCCAATGGGTAAAGAAACTGGGAAACAGCAACCTCTCCCTATAACAGTAATCCATGGTAAATTACTTCTTTATTAATATTTTTCCTGATTCATGTTATACACACGAGACCATTTGTGTTGCAAAGCTTTTCAAAAATGTTATGGCAAAAAGTATAGGAAGAAACATACAGTAAACAAAACTGCGCTTAAAATAACCTTATATTTGTTCTTAGCTACCAAAATGCCTACCAATCAAAATGTTTTACAGTTGGCCATTGAAATGGTTATTACTGAAAAGCTCCACCCCTCCACCTCCCACCTTGAATAATTTTTGTGTAAAAGATTTTAAGGTTTTTTAAAAAAAAAATTAACAGAATAAAATAGACTTCTGCTTTTAACTGGAGCTTGAAAACAGGCAGCCTGCACAAATTCTGCTTCCATGAAATGTGAAATACATTGCTAAGATGCCAGATTTCTTAGCATTAATGTCAAGCCTTACCGATCATGAGCACAATTCATTTACCCTCTTTAAGGGTAGATGAATTGTGCTTTCTCCTATTAAATTTTACATTAATGCTGACTTAATGCATTAACTTTATAATAAACTCAAGTTCACATTTTTCATCTTCCCCTTTGAATAACATAAAAGAACAGAGGTACTTATGGATCATGACCACTCTGGTTCTTTGATAAGATGCATGGCATCGCCACCCAAAATATGCATGAAGTCTGCTGATGGGTTCTCAGCCACTAGCACAGTGACTGAGAACCCATAAGCAGACTTCATGCATATTTTGGATGGCGATGCCACTAGCGCAGATAGTGCTGAAAAAATTCTTGAAATCCACTTCAACTGAAATCTGAATTACATTAACTCAGATTCCAGTTTTCCTACATGCTTGGTCTTTATCAGACTTTGTCGATTAGCCAGTATTAATCATTGCTTAGCATATTGTGTTATAATCAAAAAGCTTAATACTTTATTTTACTTCCAATGCCTTAAACTGAATTGTCTTTTTCATTGGCTCAGTTCAAATGATGCCTATATTCCTCTAGCTATATGTGAATAAGAAATATGGCATAACAGTTGGATAAAATCCAGGAACTGACTACACAGTGTGGGTCTACACACTTGGGATTATTATGTGCATATACCTTGCTCAAGTATTACACCCACATGTGAGCTATGAGAAAACAGGTGCTCTTGATTCCCCTTCCGTTCCCATATAAGAGAGACATAGAGGGGAGGGAATTGTCAGAACTGAGCCAGTGTTGCGGACACAGAGCCAATATTGTTAGTTAATAGTGATCTTGATATCTGTTTCCTGATAGGTTGCAGCCAGTTTAGATCACATGATGTGCCATTTTTCATTTGAGTCTCTGGTTTCACTACATCCATTAAGGCTTCAGGAACTGGTACCTGAAATAGCTACCTGAAAAGTCAGTACACAGAATCCTTATTTGTTTCTGTTAATTTGTTATAGGTGTGTTTGGATCTGGAAAAAGTTATTTGTTAGCCATTGTTATCTTATTCCTGGTACAAATCTTTGAAACCACTGAAGCAAGTGATGGCAAAAGGTTAGCACCATGGAAAATACTAATCTCTTCTTCCACTAATGTTGCTGTGGACAGAGTACTGCTGTGGTAAGTAACATTCACTGTTTTGCTTAGAAAATTATTCATTTTCCTCTTTGTTAAAATAATGTACTTACACTATTAAATCTCTACTATCTCTCTCTCTCACACACACACACCCCACATCTATCAACTAGCCTAAGGCAATTGGTTTTCTCCTTTCCTAGTTCTGATTACAAAACTAAAAGGCTGTAAGGGAGATCTAACAATTACTTTCTTGACTTAATTTCAAAGATTTCTATGTATAGAAATGAATGCAAATGATTTTCATTTTGCATTGGTGTATTCCCCTATTTTCAAAGTTTCTGATTAGTCTGGGATAGTTGTTTGTGGTCCAAAGTGCCTAATTAGTTTGTAGCCTTAAAAAATAACTTGGCAAAAATAAGTCACAGAAACCCCCCCACCGTTTCTATCATCAATTTTTTGTGTTTTGTTTCTGGAAAAAATTAGTGTGTATGTGGGAGGGAGAACTGAGCTCATGAAAACTTAAAATGTCCAACTCCTTTTCTCTCGTTCTCCCAACCAAGACCCCAGTTGTTTAGGAGCAAAGGGGGTGGGGGTTCAGGCTCCCTTTGTCTTTGAAGTAGTCAAGGAGAGAGAGACTCCTCCTCCCCCTTCTCACAGTCGTTCTGAAGACCAAAAAAAAGGTCATCTTTCTGTGGTTGTTTCCCTGACCCACCAGGCAAGGACTACTGCCTAAATATTACAATAGAAGTATAAAAGAAAGAAGCAGTGGATAGATGAGATCAAAATGAAAATATTGAGTCCTTTAAATAAATCCCAATTCATGCCTTGTTGCTTTTTTCCAGCCTCCTGGATCTTGGATTTGAAGAATTTATTAGAGTTGGAAGTATTAGAAAAATTGCTAAGCCAGTACTTCCTTATAGGTAACTTGCCCAAAATCTTTACACAGCTCAATAGTTCTCCTTATTTAATTGGATAGTTGTCTTGTTGTATGTCATTAGAAAATTAATTTAATACCATGTACACTAAAAGATCCAATGTACACTAAAAGGCCATCACCAGCTGTATAGGGGGGTGGGGGTTGTACATGAACAGAGTAAGTTTACTGAACGAAGTTATAATTTTCTCCTGTTCCAACAGTTTCCTGCTTCCTCTGAAAAGCTGCAGCTGAGGGTCAGGGTCCGGGAAGCAACATTATGCCAGAATAAGAGAGGGAAATTTGAGCAGAATTATGCCTCATGGCATGCTGCTCTCAGTCTTCAGCAGCACTTTTTAGGGAAGTGCTGCAAGCTGCTGGTGGAAGGGAAAGCCAATAAAACCCTCTTGGGTGAAAACTGTTCATGAAGAAATTGGGATCTGACCCTTAATTAATATGTTTTATGTAGGATAAAAGTTCTAAAAACTCATCAGTTTTATTTTGGTTTTCATGGTTGCTTGTCTACTTGGCCATAGCCAAGAGACTTCCAGTCTGATTCTAATAAACTTTAACCTGAATAGAAATATCTTTAATCTGAAAATAAATTCCATAGAGAGTAGTGGGATTTACAAACAAATATGTGTAGTAATGCAACCTTATCCTGACTGTGGACCCCCACCACTGTTGAATTCCTTGCTGAAGTGTGGGGCTGCCAGCAGGTTCAGCATGGATTATATGACCCAGCTTTTCCACATGAGGCCTAAACAGATGGTGGTGGTCACAGTTTGTGGAGTCACAGCAAGCCACCCCAACTGCACAAATCTTATAGGTCCCATGTGATTCTCACAACTGGCGCCTCCATGCAGTTCCCACTGGAGCCCCACACACTCCCACAGGAGTCACACAGGAGCTGTCAAGAACCTGAGCTAGAACCAGGCCTATTTCTCCACGATAGCTTAAATTAGAATATTTATTCTACATGATGTATGTCTTGGTAGACATTCTTCAGAATGTTTGCATCCTCATTCATATAAAAATGTCCCTTCATATAAAAAAAGAAGTGTGTCAGGAAGAAGGTTTGAATTTAGTCTGCTCTCTTATATGCTAAGGGAGCCCCGTGGCGCAGAGTGGTAAGCTACAGTACTGCAGTCCAAGCCCTGCTCACAACCTGAGTTCGATCCTGGTGGAAGCCGGGTTCAGGTAGCCGGCTCAAGGTTGACTCAGCCTTCCATCCTTCCGAGGTCGGTAAAATGAGTACCCAGTTTCCTGAGGATAAAGTGTAGATGACTGGGGAAGGCAATGGCAAACCACCCCGTAACAAAGTCTGCCAAGAAAACGTCGTGATGCAATGTCCCCCCATAGGTCAGTGCTTGCACAGGGACCTCTTATATGCTAGGTTTGAATGTGCAGGGGTGGGGATTAATACATGGAGCATTCAAACATCCACTTCCTTTTGCGTATTTTATCATTTCACAAAGTCTATCCATGGTGTACTGTGCCACTTGATTGAGAAGCTTGGACATTTTAGAAATTTAACACCAAATTTAAACAGAAGCAGGAGAGGCTTCTGTTTACTCTACTGTTTACTCTACACAACTCTACTGTTCATGTTCAGTACTGATCTCTCCTCTTTTACAATGTGTTGAAAGCTTGCATGCTGGCTCAGGCCCGGAAAGTGAGCAACTGAAAGAGTTGCTTGCTCTGATGAAGGAGGATTTAACCCCAGCAGAAAAAAATTACGTAAGGAAGACGATTGAACACCACAGGCTGGGCACCAACAAGTCTCTTCTGCAGCAGGTACTAATAAAATGAAATTATACATTGGATAGTTTAGAAGGCATGAGGAGTTCTATGATCATTGTGCATTGATAAAGGATCAAAATGTACCTATAGAAAAGTCATTCACATAATAATGCCTTATCCACTTATAATTCTGGTTACACAACTGTCCACTAATGTTATGGACATGTCTATGTCTGTTATATAAATGGAGAAAAATCAGCAGGTATGTGGTGCTTGCGAAATGCCCTCCACACTTGTCAGAGTGCATGAAAGGAGCTTCTGAGCCTCACGAGAGAAGTCCGGCCAGACCGCCTCTTTCTTGGCCCAGTTCAGCAGATCAGTAGAAAGCAACTCGCAGGGCTCTGAAAGGTAGTCCTTGACTATTGCCTTCACTGAATCCTGGTTCGTGTGCTTCCCATTCCCAGAGGGGCTGAGGGCATGCTGGACTATTGCCATCTCCATGGACATCCCAGTGCTGGGGGAGATCCTGCTGAGAAGGGGAAAGGGAGGAATGAGCAGAGCTGAGCCCTGTCCCCTCTACTGGCAGGAAACCCTCTTGGTCTGTCTCCACCACACTTGCAGAGAGAGGGCATTTCTTGCACTGGTGAGGTTCCCAGCCCACTCGGCAAAGGTGCCCTTGATGCATGGGCTGCACTTGGTCACCAACATGGGCAACTCCTTCTCGGTGAGAGGCTGCAGCCAGGATGTGATGCCCTGTTGCAGTCTTCTCATGAGCACGCACACTCCTGGAGTGAGGTCTGTACATCCTGCATCAGGATCCAGGAAGGAGGGCATAGCACTCTGAATCGTATGCACCAGAGGAATGACCAAACCCAGGGTCGCAGTGTCAAACGAGACTGCAACAGCGAATTCCTTGAAGGGCCTCAGGACCTCCACTGTTTACGAGATGGTGAGCCAGTCCTCTAGGCTGAACTCACCCTCCCCCCTCCAAGTGTCGCGGCCTGCTGCTCCACCAAATGCTCAAGCATGGCGTGGGTGGAGTTCCAGCGAGTGACAATTTCAGAGATCAGATGGTGCTCCAACATACCTGTCTTGGCCTGCTTCTAGTGCAGTTGGTGAGTTGCTTACACGCATGCAAGAAGTGACTTGTGAGTCATTGGCATTTCCTGAGGAGACAATGGAACTCATGAGTTCTGGGGTCCTCTGTGGGTTCATAGGAACCCAGACCAAATGCGTCCTTCACCACGAAGTGAAGTTTGTGGGCTGCACAGTAAAAGCGCTTGAGGTCCACTTGTGCTGCAGCTGCCTTCTTGTTTGCTTCACCATCAGTCACCATGTACCCCATGGTGACTCTGCCCTCAATTACCCAGTCCAGAAATTCCCTCTCGATAGCAACAGCAGTATTCTCTGTCATGTGCGCTCGTCAAGATCCTCAGCATGGAGCAAAGCCTTGGGGAGGGCGAGAGTAGCTCAGGATTTTTTCATTACTCCGAAGTAGCTCTATTTAAAGATTGATGACCCCTGATCTAGAAAGTTCAGCATAAAAAAACCTGTTAGAGAGCTGTACCTCTCGTTTAAGTGTTGGAACTATGAATTTTTACAGCACAGTTAATGGCTATATGGAAATGGCTATGCAAATGGATTTAATCTATGGTTATTTTTCTACTAATAACATAGGTGAAGGTAGTAGGAGTTACCTGTGCTGCCTGCCCATTCCCTTGCATGAAAAATCTAAAGTTTCCTGTAGTGGTGCTGGATGAATGCAGTCAGATGACAGAACCTGCATCTCTCCTTCCCATTGCAAGGTACAGTCTCTTTTTGTGTCACAGTTAACCTAGTGCTTTTAACGTTAGCGGTGCAACTGTACTCAGAGCTTCAGAAAAGGAACTAGCTCACTGACACTGCAGCTTAATTGTTTCAGATAGGTAGCCGTATTAGTCTGTAGTTGCAGAACAAAATTTGAGCCCAGAAGCACCTTGAAGACCAGGGTATAAGCTTTTGTGAGTTAAAGGTCACTTACCTTTTAGTCATAATATCTGTGTTAGCCCTTTGTAGCAAGTCAACAGTTAGGCAAGAAAAATAGTCTTTCCTAACTGGTCATCCTGTCAGTAACCAGGCAAGAGACTATTTACAGACTTGTTTGTGACTGTAATTATTTAATAAACATAATTAACCTTTCAGTATCATTAAAGAAGGAATTGACAGTGGCCATTCATACAGTTGTTTTGAGGTAGGATAGTGCTGAATAAAAGTTTGGATAAAGAATTGGTAAAGGTTTGGTTAGCAATGACCGGAATCCACATAAAAACCTCAAGTTCTGTAACCGGAATGATGTGTGTAGGTCTTCAACAGTTTTTGTGAATGACCATAAGTGAAAGCTCGCAGAAGCAGAATTTGCGCTGTTGCTGTTCTTGTCAATATTTTGCCTCACACTGGGAACTGGACAGTGGAAACTACAGAAGTAGAACATACAAAGTTATTTTAGAGGGCAGAGTGGAAAAACTAACTGTACAGACCTTGAAAGCTAGCAGCACAAGGCACTTTTAATCAACCTTCAGCTCATTTAATTCATATTGATTTCAGTGGGAGTTTTAAAATATGCTTGTTTCTCTCCTGTTGATGTTAATGGGCCTTTGGCTAGACCCTGCTGATTTTTTAAAATACTGTTGCACCTGCAGTCAGTGTTGTTAGTGATATTTTATGGGTTACGTTCATAGGTTTGGGTGTGAAAAGCTGATTCTGGTTGGTGATCCTAAGCAGCTACCACCCACCATTCAAGGGTCAGAAAGTGCACATGATAATGGTTTGGAGCAAACGCTTTTTGATCGACTCTGCTTGATGGTACGTACTACTGTTCATCTTTAAAATATGTTCTTCTGTGATGCAAGCATTATTAGAGAGCAGTACATTGATTTAGAGAAGAATTTTTGCCCAGCCTCTTGACGTTTCTTATTATTTGCTAGTTAACACAACCCTGAAATAGAATTTTGTTAACAGTTGGTTCCCATCAAATGTTTGTCTTTGCGGGAATGCTTCCTGTGTAGAAACTTACTCTGTAAAAACATAAATCTTGACAAATGTGGTATCTAAATTTGTCACTTGTTTTTAAGCAAGAATCTCACATTAGATTCCTCTCACCATCTGCTAAAGGATCATCCCGGAAAAAAAATCAAATATGTATTATCAGTTCCAATGTGATTTTTTTTTAAAAAAAGAACAAATGCATCCTCAAGAACATTTCTAAAACTTGATTTACAGAGTGCAGCAAAAAGAGGTGGAAATCAGGTGGCACAAGGCTACGATGATAGAATGTCACTCTGCGGAAGATGGATTCCAGTTCTACATGCTGTTTTGCTTTTTAAAAATTCATGTAAATAGAAAACTAACATCTCAGAGAGAAAGCTTGTGCCCCCCTTCTTCATTTGCTGTGCTAGGTTTTCCGGTACTCCTCCACCTGTAGTCTGACATAGCACAGTCTGTTCTACCACCTCAGCACTTTCCTACCTTATTTGCACCTCAGGGCCAAGGATAATCCACAGGGAGAGTGGATGATATATCAAAGGAGGGTCATCTTGAAAAGAGGCCTTGGTTTGCCCAGACATTTTATTTTAGCACCGGAAACTGTTTCCATTCTTTGAACTGAATCCTGTCAGTTTTTCTACTGGCAAAAGATGGAGGAAGAGTCTTTCTTGCCCACCAAAAAAGCTAAAGTCATGTGGGGTAGGGACTGAAGAGAGGAGGAGAATCAGATGAGATAGAGTGGAAAAATCTGAGAGGGTCCAAACCAATGTCTTAAATAGCCTCCATTTTATTATTTTTAGTATTTGTTTTGGTCTGTATGCTTCTGGGTTGAGGACTTGAGCAAACGATCCATGCTGTCTTGGCTGAAGACTTACTCCTATGTCCACTTGTGTCATCTGGGGAGTATATTGGTTTCTTTGTAACCCCCTCCCCCGTTTTTCTGCCAGCTTACTTAATGTGTATGCCATCTCCCACCCCACGGGATGTATTGGGTTGGGTTTGGCATATGGGCCACTGTGTACAGTTGCCACTTTCTTGTGCTGAATTTTATGTTTTTAATGTGTTTTAATGTGGCTTTTAGTTTTTGATGTTACCCATTCTGAGCCTGTTTGCTCGGAGAGGGGGCTATAAATCCAAGAGATGGTGATGGTGATGATTTTAAGCATGGAGGAATTTAATTGAAGTCATCCCCAGGTAAAAAATCATACCTGTCATGGACCGCCCAAGTTTAGAGTGGGAGGATGAGTCCTCATCAGAGGAGGCGAACTTGCCAGCCACCCGAGCCGTGCCCTGGTTGGGCTGTGGCTCAATTGGTTGGTGCCAGGCCAGTCTCACTCCTGAGCAAGGAAGGACAGGCTGGAGCCATCCCAACAGAGCATAGCCTGGCTGTTTGCTGCCATCATGGAGGACAAAGGAGAGGCTTGGGTGGAGTCCTGCCAGCTGACATCATCATGTAATGGAGAAGACTTCAAAAGTCTTTGGATTTTTGCAGGGGTCATTTCATAGAAAAAGAGCTGCAGGAACTCATTAGCATAACTCATTTGCATGTGCCACACACCCCTGACATCACCTATTCTGGCTGTTTTGGACCCAATCCTGGCCATTCTGGGCCGAAATTGAGCCCAAAATGGCAAAAAGGGGCTGAAAATGGTCAAAAAGGGGCCCAAAATGGTCAGGATTGGGATGTTGCTGAGCAGGAGAGTGATCCACCACCCATCAGAGACGCAATCTGGGCTGTTTCAGCCCCAATCCAGGCCAAAATGGGCCCAAAATGGCCAAAATCATGTGGGCAGGGCCACCTGACACGTGACCTCTTGGGAGAACTGCCGGAACTGCGTTCCTGTGCGTTCCCCCTCAAAATGAGCCCTGGATTTTTGACATTTTTGCTATATATGGATTTTTAGCATTTTTATTGCTGTTTTGATCCCTACCGACCCAACTGTTCCCTTATGGGGAACAGCTTTTCTCCAGGTGAAAAAGGAGGAGCGGTCCTCTTTGCCCACTGAAAATGTCTCTGCTGAGGATCATGGGATCTTTGTGAACAAATGCTGAGTGGGATTGGGCTATAGTATGAGAGGAACTGAGCAAGTCTGAGTGAAAAGGGTGACGGGATTGACCCTACTGTCCTCCTGAGCTCACTGTTTCTGGCTATATGGTCTAACCCAGTGTGAACAATTTCAATTAAATGGCTGAAATATGTCAAAATATATGATGTGATATAATCATTTAAATATTTTGCAGTGTTGGTGTAGCGCGCATTGCTGACAACAAGCAATGACCCTTTCCATCCATTCGTTGTTTTTCTCCTTGGACATTTATAGGGACATGAGCCGGTGCTGCTCCGAACGCAGTACCGTTGTCACCCAGCTATTAGTGCCATAAGCAACAACTTGTTTTATGGTGGAAATTTGCTGGACGGCGTTTCTGACATGGATCGAAACCCTCTCGTGGACTGGTTGCCAACACTGTGTTTCTACAGTGTTAATGGCTCAGAGCAGGTATGCATTTTATTGTTTTTTAAACGTGCTCAGAATATCTTGCTGCCCAGGAGAGTATGTAACAGTATTTTGACCTTGAAACCTCTTCACCTGAATGTAATGCTTGGGAAATGCAATGGCAGCATTCATGTATCACGGCAAACAGAAGTTTTCATCCATGATGAGCATGAGCACAACTTGCTACCGTGTTCAGTGCTTCCTTCATTTTTCGTCCTTTCCCTTGTTTGTTGACTCATGCACAGAACTCAGTTCAAATTTTCCATTTAAGTGCAGGCACCTGTGTAAACTGGAGTTTGTTTCCCTTCCAGTTTAACCACTTTAGAATCTTGTTGTGTATTGGGAAAACAAGCAACACTTTGCCTAGATGCCTGCTTTTGGATCTCAAAGCATATTATTAGAGCTTGATTCAAATCTTACCACTGCAGCCAGGAATTCCCCTCTCCCTGTGAGTTCTGTGATGTTTCCTGCTCCAATTATGTTCCTTTTAGATACACTGAGAGGCTAAATTGCATGGGATTCAAGCCATGTAGGGAACTGGGTGTGTGAATGGCTTCCACGTTGGGGCATAGTCAAGCTTGCCAGAACAGCTAGACCACTGACTTTGAAGCAGTTGCACTGACATGTTTAAAAAAAACTAATCCTGTGCACAAACTACTTCACACACATGGTATCCTCTTGAGTCCCAGGGAGCAATCCTAAACACAGTTCCATCTTTCTAAGTCCATTGACGTCAATCTTTGTCATACATTGTGTAGTTTGAAGTCTGTTTCTTGTTCTCCAGATGGAAAAAGACAACAGCTTCTACAATATGGCAGAATCTTTTTTCACTGTCAAGTTGATCCAGTCTCTAATTGCCAGTGGAATAGAGGGGTCCATGATTGGAGTAATAACCCTGTATAAATCACAAATGAGCAAGGTGAGTTCTTATATACACACACAATCCACACAATATTTATCAGTGCAGTATTCAATGTACTTTTCCCCGCTTTTTCCCTACCCATTTCCGAAAAATCAATCTTATTTAGACAAACTAACCTTGCTACTTTTTACTAAAAGTTGTCACACTTTGTTATGGCAATGGTCTGACTTGGTTTTCAATTTGTTGTTACTTCCCGATAGAAAAAAATCCAGTTTATGAGTATGTGTAACAATCAGCGTGTATAAATTATTTTAATTGAACTTGGTTGATTGAAATCGAATTTTTTAAAATGTCTCATTTCAACTATGTTTCTTTTTTTAAAAAAAACAGCATTTAAAATGAAATTGAAACTTATCATTGAGGCTACGGCACTCTTAGGAACCTACAAACAATTGCTTTTCTTTGTAAAGAAAGAGCAGTGGAAATCAACATTGTCATAGAGCTCTATAGTTCATACACTTATGTCATGGCTTGATACTGATGGCCAGGGACCAGTAGGTCATTTCAGATATCATCCAGTGATTCACCTGGGTGACGTTTTATGCCAAAGAACAACCAGATCTCTTCAGTTGGCTCAGGACTCTAATTACAAATATTTATGACTCTACCTACCAAACGACATGGACGCTTATCTCCCCTCTCATGACCTGTCTAATGTTTTGCAAGTTTTATTTCTGTTTGGAAGCCTGAAAGGGTCTCATTCTATCTAGGTCTAGGCAAGCTGTGTGGAAAAGCCTGAGGGAATCTATGTCTGTGTGAATGAGTGGAGTTTTTATTGTCAGTGAAGACCTGAGTGGAAAATTAGTCTTTGCGACTGAGACCGCGAATATACCTTTAAGAATATAACTAGTTTGAAACCAAAATTGTTACAACCAGTAACTACCACCAGCCCTTGCTTCTGGTTGAGATTTTTTGCTTTTTATGGGATGGGGTAGAGTAGAGCAGGTATACTACCAAGGGGAAGGGGCAGACAAAAACAGAAAAGGGCCTGGAGGGAGAAATAGAAGCCCTTTCTAGTGCTGATTCTAACCAGTGAATGCCATGGTTGCAGGTTGTAAAATCAAGAGCTTAGTAAAAATATTAAGTTAAATGTTTAAGAAATGTACAGTGTATCTTCTGCAGGTGTATAAGGGCTCTATTCGGTGTTAAGTCAATATGCTTTATCGTTATAGTAACTAATTAGTATGCACTTTCATTAAGTATCTAAATAATAAATGGAAATGTTGATTTAAATCAATAATTTAAATTGGTTTTTATTTCTTTGGGATTCAATCATGATTTAAATGGCCTAAGTACTGTTATCAGCATCTATATATTGCTTTCAAGTGTTCAGAATGTTTTACTCTAAGCTGCTACATTTAGCCTTTCCCATTTAGCCGCTACATTTACTTTACCATTCCCCTACTTGTTTCCCTCCCAAAGACACTGTTATTGTTGTTCATCTGGGGAGCTGGGAACTTGGTAAATTGCTTCGCATATATGGTATGGTAAGTTCTATTATCCCCCACTGCAGATGGGAGCTGAGGCTAGGGAAAGAGAGGGTTCATGGCAGAGGCAGAATTTGAACCAGAGACATCCTGGTTTATAATTCATTCTCTTAGCTTTTACACTCTCTTGATTAATGAGGGTGGATCCAGTGACTAATTTTGATTAAATGAGGAGCCTTCCTCTGATGGAGCCAGGGAGTATTATTTGGAAGTCAATTTCATGTTTTATTTTAGTTCCAGAGTGCCAGAATCTGGAGGAGTTCCAGACCAGCTTTTACTTACGGCTAAGCAAATTTCTTTACTTCCCTGTTCTGAATAAAGTTCTACTTTGTTTGCTTAAGAAGACCATCAACATCTTACACAGGGCTCCTCATTTGGCAGAAGCCCAGTGTGTGTTTGTACCCTCTGTTGTGAACAATTAGAGAATGGTGTATGTTTTCGGTGAGATATGTGAATGCTCACGATTTTGAAACCCACCTTCAGTAGTCATTCACCTTTATCCTACCCTACCTCATAGGGCCAGTGGGGGAGGGGAAGAGGAAGCATGTGTGCCATCTTGGAGGAAGATGATAAAAATTAGTCCATAAATAAAATTGTAAAATGGCATTGCTTTGATCTGCCTACAGATTTGTAATTTACTTGCTGCAGTATACTCAGATGCTTCCCAAGTTAAAGCTGTCCAGGTGTCCACTGTGGATGCTTTCCAAGGAGCGGAGAAGGACATCATTGTGTTATCTTGTGTAAGGACGAGACACGTTGGCTTCATAGATTCAGAATCGAGAGTGAATGTGGCACTGACCAGAGGGAAGAGGCATTTATTGATAGTGGGAAATCTAAACTGTCTGAGAAAGAACAAGCTATGGGGAAATGTGATTCAACACTGTGCAGGTAAAACAGCACTTTAAAAAAAATAGTGAGGAGTTGTTACAATTGTCCCAAGGAATTGGTGCAATAAAAAGCTTAATGTTTTGGTATTTGTCAGTACTTGTATCTGTTGCGCAGTTCGTGTTCTGGTGTCTTGCACTGCATTGTAGTGGAGTGTCTTTTGTAGTGCTTTGTGTCCGTCTCAATATTGTAATTTTCCTGCTAATCCTAATCATGTTTATATAGATGTAAGTCTTACTGATTTCAAATGAACCTTTTTCCAAGCAAATATGCTTTAGGAATGCAGCCTTAGCTGAATCCAGCAACAGGGCTTCTTATCTTAGGGCCAAACTAGACAATATATCTGGTTGCAAGTGGAGCTGGGGTTTCCCAGATCCAACTCACTTGCCCTGCAGCCACACAAGAGCTGTGGCAAACTTTCTTATCCAAGCGCTACATGCCCAGATTCGGATCAAGACTATGGTGCTAGAGGAGGGGGGGCCAGCACCGCACCCCCCAGTGCCAATTTCATAAGCCAAAATGAACACTTATTGGGCAAAAGGTGTCCTCCCCTGGTCATTTGGGCTCAGAAAAAGGGGGGGGGGGCTGGAGCCCCTCCTCCCCCAGCACTGTTGTATCAATCTGAATCAGGCCCTTGGGTGAATAAGTTCCTGTGGTGTGGTATATTTTGGCCTTTAGGGTGGGTGCTTGGAAAGGCACTGCTCTCTACAAATGATTTCTTGCTGTCTTTGTATCATATTTCTTGACAACTATTCCAATGTTTGTGAATAGCTCTTCGTGTTTTATGAGGAGTGGCCCCATAGCCTTGCCCAAAAGTAATGGGGAAGCCAAACCATGCAGCTGACAATAGTTGTCCAACAACTCACCACCAAGCACTAATTTGTCCCCAGACCAAAAAATACTTATTGGTTTTGGCTGTCTTCTGCTTGAAAGAAGTATAGAGAACAGCTGTACTACCCAACCTGACTGGAGAATGAAAAGGCAGATGTTTACAGTACCCCATTTTCCTCTGTCTGCTGCCTCCTAGGAGTTTCTCTGCTACTGCAAGCCACTTCCTCTAAGATAGCTGTCAGAGAGGCCCAACAGAGGCAAACTGACAAAACGAAGTGGGAGGAGTAGGAGAATCTCCTTCCTCTCTGACTGCTTCAATTCTGCAAGTTTTCAGTTATCCAAAATGCCATACAAATTATGACTCTTCACTCTCCTGATTGGATTTTTCTTTACACAGACCCCTCTTCCCAGCTGCAACTGCGTATGAAACTTGTTTGGTTCCCAAATGAGTTTGCCACGTGGTGTGAGGGAATGTCACTCAAGTAGGGCAAGTCCATACCTCCTCCTTTGGGGTATGTGGAACTGGCTCAGGTCAGTGTATTTAGAAAACAAAGGATGGATGCAAAAGGGGAAAGAATTTTCCACCACTTCCTCCTTCCCACTAGAAATCCCCCCCCCAACACATACTGCATTTTACACCATTTCTATATGGAATAGGTTTTCAGGGGACTGTAGTCAAAAGGTAGAGAGATGGAAAATTAGTTACCCTAGCAATTGTATTTTTCTTAACATTGAATATTTTAGAAATAATTCTATTGTTCTGCTACTTCTAGGATGTAAAGATGGATTGCAGCATGTTAGCCAATGCGAACAGAAATTGAATGACATTCTTACATCTTATATGGAAATGAAAAAGGAGGAAGAAAAGAAACAGAAGGAAAAATCTAAAAGTAAATCACTTTCACAGAAAACAAATGTATAAAAATGTTCCTGTGTAAATTGGGCTAAATATCTTTTAACATTATTGATAAACATATAGTGTTTTATGTTTCACTGGTATATCTAACTTTAGTTATATGGATTAAAATGTTAGTAAAATAATTATATATCTATAAGATAGTAATTTGGCATTTACCATTCAATTTGTTTCCTAAAATGTGGTTGTTTTAATTGTTCTATTGGTATCCAAGTACTCTACTTGGTATCCAAGTACTCAGAATAAAGCAAGAATTTTAAAATAACTATTGTGAATCTTTCAACAAAGAATAGGATTTGTAGGTGTTTATCATTGTTCTAGCTCATAAGTTGTTAAAATAAAAAATCTAAAACTGCTTCTATGGTTACTTAAACCAAATAGGGGGACTAAACTGGCAATTTTATGCAATTCAATTCAAATACCTTTAATGGCATACTAAGATCTAAGACAGCAAACAAATCACTATAAAGTTACATAAAATATCAGAAGTCAATATATTTATACAAAACTTGTATGAATCTTAAGCACACCAACTAAAAACTCTGCAACCACTTTAGAAATCGCTGTATCATTATCCTTTAACAGAAAACGACAAAAGGATAAATTGTTCTGGTGTTCAATACATTTTGGCAACCTCTCAAACAGCATTCTTCGCAACTTATCAAATAAATGGCATTCCAAAATTATATGCTGGATGGTATCTGGGCAGTTGGCTAATTTTTATGCAGACTGTGAGCGGATTGGATATTTTGACTATGTAACTATTGATCCTTTTCATATAATATTCTACAATAGTATATCTAATTTCTATAGGATTATCATGTGATATCATGGGGGGGCTTTTCATATTTCACATCAGCATCCTTATATTTGTGTCTCATATTGTTTGTGCAGATACACATTTTCAGTTAAAGTTTTGAACTTTCTCTTTGCTTTCTATTTTAAGAACATTTGTTTTCTTACTTTCCTGAAAAGGACTATACAATCTTGCAGAATTTTCCTCACTTTCAAAAAAGAAGTTACTTTGTCACATGGCATGTAATAGTGTTGTACAATAAGCACAATTCCTTGTTCTGGATTCTGGATTCCATTTTAGATTTCTAATCGCATTGATACATATGATATGAATTATAATATATTGACTGTCAACTTGGTTATCTTTATAGGGATGTATGCAGCCTGTCTCCAAACCAGACATGACAGAGATGCTTGGGATTGTGAATATAAAATTGTAAAATACCTTACGTGCTTATAATTATTTAGAAGAGTGTTGTGCAATTCAAATGATGTTAGCTGTTTTAACAAGTGATGCTTAAATTGGGTGTTGCCTTTCCAACATCTGTAAGACAAGTGAAAAAAGCACTAGATGGATAACCTGAGGATCTGTGGAATCAGCGTGAATGTTCCTGTCCAAATAACAGATTGTCTGGCGCTTGTTCCACAAACCTCCATGCAGTTTAACAACACTTTTTTCCCGATCATACTGCCTGTCTTTCCAACATAGCACATGATTTTCTAAATGCAGTAAAAGTGTTTTAGAATTACAGTGCCTTGGTAATCATACTTGGAAAGGGGATCAGTTTAAACTTCAGAAAAGTTGGGTTTAAAACATTTATACCTTGCTTACATCATTTTCCTCTCCTCCATTTTATCCTCAAAACAATCTGACGAGGTAGATTAGGCTAAGAGTGTGTGACTGGCCTAAGTTCACCCAACGAGCTTCGATGGCAGAGCTGGGATGCAAACTTGGATCTCCCAGATCCTAGTCTAACACTTTTAACCACTATACAACACTCTCCTTACAATCAATTCCATAAAGTTTCTTCTGAAAAAAATCTTTAGGCAATAAGGCTTTGTACTTACCATTTTAAGTGTTGAAAGTGTTCAATGAACCTTCTCAGTAATTGTGCTTCCCTTATCCAATAACATACATGATTATCTCCATAGATAATGTTTTTTTCCAGTGGGTCTCCAAACACTTCTGCTTCAGTAATGTTCTACTCCTACTTATAGTAGGTTGCTGTTACTATGTTTTTATTTTCTCGTATGCCACAAAATAAATTATTCTTACAAGAAAGGGAAACTTCTTTCTTAAATAGCATCACAATCTTCTTTCAGATGACTTTTAAACACATGCCTCTGGTTTGTAAAAATATTTAATGGAAGTATTTATAGAACATATGCATAGAACAATTTAACTTAACAGATCTTTTTTGACTTTTTAAAGTGTTTCTCGCAAAATCTTGTCCATTAGGTGGTGCCAGCGTACTCTACTGTCCCTGCACCAGCCTGCAGAGAATTAGAGATTACATTTAGTTTTTAAAAAAGCAAAGAAAGAAACATTTGCATAATCTCACATGAATTTAAGATAATTATTCAGATACAATGCAAGTCTGTTGCCAGCAGACACTGAAGTTGTGTTGAAGGAAACTAAACTTCATGGCATTCCAGACTTTGCAGGCTGTCTACATTATAAGAGCTGAAGGGGAAACTTCAATATCATATTTTGATTTTTTTTTCCTCCAAAGAGTTTCTTTTAGCAAAAGCTGTCACTGAAGACGCTAATAAGCAAAGTGTGGAAGAAGAAGAAATAGCAGAGGCCTGAATAGCGTCTTTTAAATTACTGGTGACACCCCTGTCCCAGCTCCCTAAAATCTCAATCAACAATCCATTAGAACTCAACAGGAGTAAAACTAAATCCTCGTTTAAGTGTATTTATCCGATCTCTTTTCTCTCTTTCAAATGCTAAATCCATTTCAGCATATGCCCCCTTCTTTCTCTCGCCTTTCTCTAAAGCCTGGCAGCCTACACTTCTCTTGTAAATATGAAAGATGCTAATCATATGACATATCACGTCTCAGTCGGAGCTTGGAATAAAGCCTTGAGATTTGGGATCATTGCCTCCAGACAACAGCTTCATCAGCCGGAAAGTTGGGGTTTTTTTCCTCCTTTCCTTCAACTCTCAATCCCTTCTTTGTCTGAGGGAAAATGCAGCCAACTCGAGATACCCTGGCCATATGGTTCACTCTGTATTTTCTTAGTTGAATTCTGAATTGTTTCTGTGACTGGCAAAGAGATTTTTGGTGGGAAGTGTATAAAGACATAGTAGCACTAGTGCTGAGACAACTTTACAGAAGGCGCTGCATGATATTCGTGTGTTCATTTTACACTCTGCGGCTGTTTACTTGCAACTAGTTTTTGCTGCTGAAAACTGTTTACATCTATATCCTATAAATCCCACCGCTTTCCAACATTTTATGTGGAGATGTATGTATTGAACAGGGGCAGTTCTAAGCATTCGGTGGCAGCAAGTCCCTCTGAAGTCAATGCTTTTTAATTGTTTTATTAAAGATTGTGCTGTAAAGCATTTCTCTGTCTTCATTTCCCTTCCTTGAGTATAAACATTGATCTGTTTATACTGATGCTTTTGGTGTGAAGAAGGAAATATAATAAAATTTGGGTCCTCCCCCCTTCCTTTTTCAGACAGTTTCTTCTCCAAGGCCAGTATAGATATTATTTTGATATGAACCTGTCAGCTTTCTCCCCCACACCCCACCCCTTTCTCCAGGGATGTTTGCCTATCTCCCCCGCCCTCCTCCTCCT
The DNA here is from genome assembly GCF_028583425.1 of Eublepharis macularius. Classification (NCBI taxonomy): domain Eukaryota; kingdom Metazoa; phylum Chordata; class Lepidosauria; order Squamata; family Eublepharidae; genus Eublepharis; species Eublepharis macularius. The sequence continues at coordinate 34,177,429 of NC_072799.1, read as the reverse complement.
CTCCCGAAAGGCCCTTTCAACAAATCATTAAATTCTACAGAGGTGGTCAAGCCAGGCCTGCTTTTCATGCATGGGGGTGGGGTAGGGGGAGAGGAGAAAAGAGTCCTTGAAGTTTAGAAGATGCCCAAGGAAAACTCCTTGAATGACATCAAAAGAATGGGGTTTCCAATGGCTGTTGAAGCACGAGAGCCGTGTAAGCTGTACAAAGGCGGGTTGGGGCATTGGGACTGTCCCGCTGCTCTATCCCAGCACAATTGGGTCACTGAAATAGGGAATTAATTACCATTGGAGAGTGGGCAGCCCATTCACCGCTGCCTGAGTTTTATTAAACGCCAATATAAATAACAAAACAACTCTTGTGGCTGCACTATTCCTACACGCCAAAGGAAGGATTAGCTTGGGGATTAACATCTTAAAGTCTATGAGACTTTCTGACTCAAGGCTCCGAGCTGGTAATCGTATTTGTCTCCCGGTTCAGCGATTAGTGCTCCAGCTCGCTCGCTCCCGCTCGCCCCTCCGCCTGCCTTGCCCGCCCCACGTCCCTTTTTGCAGGCTCGTTTCTTTGGGGGCTTCTGCTGGCTCACAATCGGCTGTTCTTTTGGGCGCAGCCATGGCGGGGGGAGCAAAACTGCATCTTGGTCACGCAGCGCTCGAGTTTCTGGGAAAGGAGAGGGGAGGAGAGAAGGGCCTGGGACCGGCAGGGAGGGCCCGGCCTGGCCTGGCCTGCACCTGCCATGCAAATCGCGGAGCAAACAAGCGGCGCCAAACCACAGGATTGGGGCGGGGGGAGAGAGTTGCAACGATCAATAGATGCCTCCGAGCTACGTAGGTATAGGCATCTCCCAGTGAGACCCCAGAAGGGCACCCATCTGTCGAGCTGGTTGCTGGGCGAAGGACACTGCCGGAAAATGCAGCGCCCCCTGGAGCCTCCTTCTTCAGCATCCCTTCAGATACCCGAAGAAGGGAGTTTTGACCCTCAAAAGCGAACACCCCGGAACCCCTGCTGGTCTCTGAGGTACCACTGGACTCTCATCCTGCTGTTCTACTGCAAACCAACACGGCTACTCGCCTGAAACGATCTTCTCTGTTTCTGTGTATCTTTAGGAGTGTTTCTTTAAAGGGGATTTTAAAGTACAAAACATGCCAAAGAAAGAAAGAAAGAAAGAAAAATGTTTGGGGTCCAAACTTAACAAAGGCAGTTTGCAGACACTCGGTTCCAACCTCCTGGCTATAATATTTGTTCTTGTTCAACTGAGGAGGTCGTGGCAGCACTTTCTCGATGGAGGAAAACGCTCTGTACATGCATTGATGCCCTCCTTTGATTAGCAAGAGAGGCAGCTTGATCCAATAGCAGAGCCCCATCACTGAAAACGGAGTCTGGGGCTGGTCTCCACACATACAGCACAATTCAGAGCACTACATTTTTGCATGTGGGTACAACAAAAGCAGCCAGTAATAACAGATCATCGCTTGAGCTTCCCAGGTGCTTTGCGTAAGTCCAATACAACTTCCATGCAAGACCTCCACATTCCCTTGTATTTTAAACAGACAATTTGACTTAAAAAAAAAACCGCTGAACATAAGAGCAGCTCTGCTAGATTGGACCAATGGTCTATCCAATCTAGCATCCTGCAGAGCTGGCTTAAGGGCGGAGGAACACCTTGGGTGCCAAGGCAGAACCCTTCAAGGGCTATCTCCTCGATCTCCACAGCAAATAGCATAAGCAGTTCACGAGTGTGTGTAAAGTGACAAGACAGAGGTGCTGCTGATCTCAGGAGAGTGCAGGGTTAGCCTGTCTTGTGGGGAGCAGAACTCCTCCTGAAAGAGCAAAGTAATCGCTTGAGGATACTACTAGATCCTGGCCTACGGCTGGAAGCTCAGGTCTTTTTCATGGCACGGAGCCCCTTTTATCAGCTTCGGCAAGGTTTGCCTCAAAAAGCACATCTAGCCACAGAGATCTGTGCTCTCACCACATGCAAGTTAGATTACTGTAATGCACTCTATGTGGGGCTGCCTTCAGCAGTGTGTGTGTGAAAGAGAATAACTACATTGTTTGTAATATCACTATTATTAAAAATAATTATATTGTTCTATTATTATTATATTGTTCTATATTATATATAGAATAATTATATTGTTTGTGATATCACTATTATTAAAAATCGTTGAACATTATGAGATTAGCACACAGAATTCAAAAGAATACACACAGCAGTGTGAGACAAGAACCCCTGTGTAGACAGCCAGTGTGGTGCAGTGGTTAGCGTATTGGACAAGGATCTTGGAGACTCAGGTTTGAATCTCCCTTCTGCCATGGAGCTTGCTGGAGAACCTTGGGCTATATTACACACTCTGCCAAACCTTCCTCACAGGATTGTTGTGAGGATAAAACGGAGGAGAGGAGGAGGATGTAAGCTGCTTTGGCACCAGCAGCCCCATTAGGGAAAAAGGCAGTGTATAAATGAAGTAAACAAAAAATATTCTGCCAGCATAACAAGCCAAAGAGGAAGAAACACAACCCATCATTTCCTAATGTTTACAAGTTTCACCCAGACACTTTCTTTCAGTGCTCCATTCCTCTCAGTAGAAGAAGCCCTCCTAGCCATCTTTCAGATAAACAGAAAAATGAATTATCGTCCATCATATCCGCTAGAGCTTATATAGCCCATTACCTAGTTTTTAAACATTCAAAATTTGGTGAGTATATTAAGCCCACGAAGGAAGAGAGATGCTCCCACACGATGCTTTTCGAAGTCCGAGAAAACATTTGAGGCAGGTTTCCCTCACCCAGCTAAATGTTCCAGTTTTCAGGAGGGGAGATCCAATGGGTTTGGCATTTGGGGTTTAACCAACCTCCATTTTGTAACCCGTTCAAATCAATACTGAAGGTGCTTGTAGTGCAGAGTTTCAGACTAGGATCTGGGAGGCCCAGGTTCGAATTCCGGCTCTGCCATGGAAGCTCAATGGATGACTTTGGGCCAGTCACACATTCTCAGCCTAACCTACCTCACAGGGTTGCTGTGAGGATAAAATGAAGGAGAGGCGAATGATGTGAGCTGCTTTGAGTCCCCGTTCGGGAGAAAGATGGGGGATAAATGAAGTCAATAAAATAAAAAATAAAGACCAGTGGATCTCAGGGCGGCGTGCAAGGTGACCTGCAGCGTGCCACAAAGGCTGGGCTTGAGTCCCGGCGCTTGTCATCCCTTCAGCCGCCACTGCTGGCGCCGGAGGGCCCCAAAGCAACCGGGCCGGCCAGGCCTCCTGCATTCGTGCTCCGCAGCGCCCCCTGGCCGGTGCCCGGCGAGACGCGACTCTCCCGCGCCGCCCCTTGCGCGGTCTGTCGGTCCCGCCGCCCTCCGCCCGCCCCTCAGCGGCCCGTGCTGGGAGGTCGCCCCGCAGTCCAGGCTCCCGCGGGCGGACAAAGGCTGCCCCCCAAGGCCGGCCCCCAGTCGCGGCGCGCCCACCCCCTGGCCCCGCCCGGCCGGCCTCTGCGTGTCCCCCGGAGCCCGGCCGGAGCCGGAGGGGCTGCGGGTGAACAGCTTGACCCCGGCCGGACACTGCGGGCCGCGGCCCTGGCTTGGCCTGACCCTGCCAGACCACACAAGGGCTCCGGAATGCCACTCCGGCCGCCTCGCCTCTGGTTGCCTCCCAGACCGAGGCCGGCCCCAAGGCGGCGCTCCTCTCCCGCCAGGGCCGGGCAAAGTGGCGCGCAAACAGGAGCCGGAGGGCCCGGGGAAGCGCCCGCAGGAGGGCGGCGGCGGCTGCTGCTGCTGCTGCTGGGCTGTGAAACGGCGCGCCTGCTTGCGGAGCCCGCCCGCCCGCCCGGACACTGCGGGCAGCTGGCGGTGGCCCTCCAGCGTGGGGCTGGGCAGCTGCTCTGCTTGCCAGGTCAGCCTGCCGGGAGCACCCGCGGAGGGGCACGTTTCGGGCTTCCCAGGTGCATCCCTCGGGGGCTGCCCCTTTCAGGCTCTCCGGCGCAGCACGCAGGCCCCGCCGCCAGCCCCAAGAGAGCGGGAGGCGGAGAGCGCAGGGCGACCGGGGAAGGTCCGCTGTGGGGCGCAAGGCCAACGGAAGCGAAAGGCCCGCTTTTGAAGGGGAATGAGTGCAGCAGCCCCACCGCGCATCCCTTTGCTTTAGGACGGCGGGGGGGGGGGGGGACAAACAGCAGGGTCAAGGGATTCTCGATAAAACGCAGCAGGTCCTTTAGTTTCATTTCTCCCCAATGGGGACCCAAAGCGCTTGCATTATTCTCCCTCTTCCATTTCATCCTCGCAAGAACCCTGTGATGTCGGTCAAGCTGAGTGTGTGTGACTGGCCCAAAGTCACCCAGCAAATTTCCATGGCAGAAGAGAGATTCGAACCTGAATTTCCCCGATCTTAGTCCGTTGCTCTAACCACTACACCTTACTGGCTTGTGTTTCTGTAGGCGAAATTCCAGTCTCACCGGGCAGAAATGCAGAGACCGCGCTCTGGTGACGCGAAGCTAGAGACCAGGGGTGGGGAGCCCGAGTGAAGAAAGGGATACGGGACTAAAATGGCAGTGCCGCCAGGCTTCAACCGACTAACCCGGCTGTTCTCTGGCATCATTTTAAATATAAAGTAAATAAATCAACCAAACAGCAGTCCGAAGCACTTGTGAACGTCCCACTGCCCTGTAATGCTCTTTAATTTCTGTAACAATGCGAGCATAAGGTCATTTACTTCAACAGGAGTTAAGAATGCACTAGAAACGTTTTAGGTAACTTTTCAACAGGCCTGGAGACAAATTCCCCGTCATTTGAACAGAAGTATAATGTGTGAAACTGAGCAGCTGAAACTTTTGGTAAGGAGGAGGTAACTAATTACCTAGGAATGGATATTCCATGAAACCTATTTAAGAGAAAAGATAAGTTTCTCCAGGTCAGTTGGCAACCCTACCTTTAGGGCGAGCTGCAAGGTAATATTTAGCTAGGCACATCCGCGGGAAGAACATATTCTTTGGTTGTTGTGGGTTTTCCGGGCTGTATTGCCGTGGTCTTGGCATTGTAGTTCCTGACGTTTCGCCAGCAGCTGTGGCTGGCATCTTCAGAGGTGTAGCACCAAAAGACAGAGATCTCTCAGTGTCACGAGAGATCAGTGACACTGATCAGTGACACTGAGAGATCTCTGTCTTTTGGTGCTACACCTCTGAAGATGCCAGCCACAGCTGCTGGCGAAACGTCAGGAACTACAATGCCAAGACCACGGCCATACAGCCCGGAAAACCCACAACAACCATCGTTCTCCGGCCGTGAAAGCCTTCGACAATACAACATATTCTTTATTAACCACTCTTTTAGAGCCCTGTGATTTTTCTACCCATCCTAGTCTATCCCTCGTGGGACTTTCCTAAAAGTTTGTCCAGCCCCACTTCCGAGAAAGCAAGTGCAGAATCAGGCTTCCCGGTGTGGAAGGATATTGGATCTCCCCAAAGTAAAAGGCGACTGGGTCCTACTGATTTCAGTGGAGCAAAGTGGGGCTTTAAATGTAATGAAGGTAAATAACATCACATTGTTTTCTCAAGGCTGTTGGCAACCCTACTAGGGACGCAGGCTCTTTGATCCTTTGTTTATCTGTATGTATGCAACACTGACTTTCAGAGAGAGAGAGAGAGAGAGAGAGAGAGAGAGAGAGAGAGAGAGAGAGAGAGAAACTTTGAGTTCCCACTGTGGGAAATAACTTCATTAGTGGGGAACTGTTGCCCTTTAGCACATGGTGGAGAATATACACCCCCCTCCTTTCTTAGTAGGTTGCCAGCCGGCCTGGAGAAAAAAAATGTTCTGTCCCTTTAAAAGAGGTTTAATCTGTGGAGCTTTCCATGGCTTGGAGGAACTTCATCTGGCAACACCCCCTTAACCTCGGCTAGAGGGACAGAACATTTTCCTCTGGGCCTGTTGGCAACCCTCTTCCAACGTGCAATCCAGAGGCGCTCTCATAAACAGCTTCTCGGGATCAGGCCCTCATTCCCGCCGCCCCCTCTTTTCCTGCCCCCATCGCCGAAGATTCCTGCCCATCCGCTCTGCTTCTGGGCGACCCCGGGGGCCAGAGAAGAACGAGGTACGGACAACTCCCGTCTTTCTTTCCCGCTCCCGGCGAACCCGGCCATAGAGAAAGCCACACGGCCCGGGCATAAACGGCTCTGCCCGCAGGTAGGAGCAGATGCACGGCTACAAGCTCCGCCTTTGGGAATCGGGAATCTCCGCAAGGGCAGCCCCTCAACCGACGCCGCTTTCCCCGCCCCGGCCTTTCTGTCTCCTAAAGAACAGAGTCTCCCCTGGAGTCCTCCTGAACGGCTGCGGGGCAGAAAGAAACGCCACCGACGCAGCTTTCCCCCTCCCGGCCAGGGAGTGCTGGGGAAGCGTCATTTGCTGGGAGATGGAGATGATAACAATGTTGGGAAACACAGGAGAACAATAGTTTAAGGACAAATCCTGACGGTGCTGCGGACAGCCTAAAAAGGGGAGCTTTTTCACATTTTCAGCGCTTTTGAGACTCTCTCCTAAAGTTGGGGTGAAAGGCAGAAACGCCCTTTTAAATACGCTCGCCTCAGACTTTTAAATGGCTTGGTTGATGACCAGGCAGGAGGGAGGATTTACCATACATTTCAACCGCCCTGCAGTTTTGTGCCGCCTGTGAGCATTCAGTCCGTAGCGCAGTTTTAGTGCACCGCTAGGTGAATTTGTTGTAGGATGACTTTTTCTCATGTTAACCTCTTCCACTTACTGGGAAATGAGAGGGTGGTGGATTTTGTCAATTTCATCTCCTGCTGATTTCTTCTCGCTTTTTAATCTTTCTGCTGAAACTGACAAGATCGGACAAAGCTGTCAATTCCACCAACGCCTGACAAAGCAGTCCACCCCTTCCCCCGTTGCTACTCCCAAGCGGGAATGGGGAGCTTTTGTTCCTTCAAAATGGCATCAATACTAGTAATAAATAAATGTAAATAAATAAATTGTCGAAGGCTAAATACATAAAGACTGAGGAGACGTTGATTAAACTCACAGGGCTTTTTCCCACCTGGAGGCCTGAAGGGACAATGATAAAGGAAACTGTCCTAAACTAGGAGGATAGGTATGAGGTTGCAGAAAAATATGGGACATTATCCCAGGTAAGGGGAGGGGACCTTCCATGTGTTGCACTAGCTGGACAAGGAGTGCTGATATTTCAAATGGGGCAGGCCTATAAACCAACGCAGGGAAGAAGCAGCGCTTGCGCATGCGCCTGGGTATTTTGGTCCAGTCTACAGACCTCTGGTATGAATCCCACTCTTACTTTCTTCACAGGCAAGTCCATCTCTTGTGCACACCTCAGCCGAGCACACACTGCTTTCATCATATTTAAAATGGCTAAATATCTGCTACCTTTATAGATTTTAAACAGACTGACAACTAACCTAAATTTATAAACAAGTGTTATAAAGGTAAAGGTACCTTTATAACACTTGTTTATAAATTTAGGTTAGTTGACAGTCTGTTTAAAATCTATAAAAGTAGCAGATATTTAGCCAAGTGTTATAGAAGCTACAGTAAATGAAATAGTCTTTAGCCATGGCTCAGTGCCAGTAAGGAAAGGTGGGCCAGTTGCCTGAGGTCCCAGAGCCCCTGGGAGTTCTTCCCATTGGGCTGTGGCTGTCAGGTGATGCTATACTTTTGATTATTGGTATAACTTCTTGCCTGACTGAAGAGGCAGCTTGCTAGTGTGTCTGTGGGTTGGTTCTGAGGGCCGCAGAGATGCAGAAGAGCAGCGGCAGCTATGCTTGGTGAAGGGATTCATGCAGCATCTGACAACACAGGTCTACAAGCTTATTCAGAAACTAGTCACGGGCCAGGCTATTGAGACCTAACACAGTCTGCAGGAGAGACAAGACAGTCAGTCCAAAAGCCACGAGTTTCTTGTTTCATTTTGCATGTAGTATTTGTGGAAACATTTAGTGACATTAGTATATTTTGCCAAGAGTAACTTTTTTGGTACTGTTTAATCAGTGGAGTAATTCTATATAAATGTTGAGGTGCAGGAGCTCTTCATGACACCTATAGCACCCCGTGCCCACCTCCTCCCATATATTTTATTTCCATTACTTACAGACCACCTTTCTCATTGAGACTTAAGATGGATTACACAGTGTGAATCAATAGAACAATGGCTGGGACAACAAAAACAAACTTGTTATTTCTTCTATTAGGCAGAGTTATTTGGAATAAATAGCGAAACCAGGATTAGGGTAGCAAGATTAGAGCCCAGTAGCACCTTAAAGACCATAAAGATTTTTCATGGAAAAAGCTTTCCGGAGTCAAAGTTCCCTTCATCAGATACTCGTAGAAATGGAGATCCCTGAGCTCTTATTTGAGTCATTGTGTCCTTCTGACTGGTTATATATGGGCTCCGGGATCTCTATTCCTAGGGGAGCTTTGACTCTTGAAACCTTATACCCTGGAAAACATTGTAGGTCTTTGCTGTTCTACTGAACACCAACATGGATACCCACCTGAAATCAGGATTAAGATGTGTTCCAGGCAGACTTCCAGGCAGATGCTTTGGGGAAGCTCTTCAAAAGAGAAGCATTGATGTGAAACCCAAATAGTATTCAAAATTGTCTGCTTCTGGAAGCAAACTGTTCACTGCTTTATAATGAATAGATGGATGAGAATTGGAGACTGATTCAATCTCTTTGAATTGGTCTCCAGTGTTAGATGACCTTAGGCAATCTATTCTTGCAGTCTAGAGATGATAATGTCGACTGGCTTTACTTGGTTGCTGTAAGGATTGCAGCAAGATAATGATATGTGAAGGGCTCTGCTGGTCAGGTTGATCTAGTCCAGCCTCCTGCTACACAGCTGTGGCCATCCAGATGCCTCCAGGAAGTTCACAAGCAGGGCACAAAGACGACAGCCCTCCTCTATTCTTCTCTTCGTCCTTAGCAACTGTATTCAAAGGTAAACTGCCTCTGAACATGGAGGTTCCATTCAGTCAACCTGGATGATGATAGTTGGAACTACCCTTTAATTTGCTTTGCAAAAAGCCACCTGATATACAAGTAATACACATTCATGTAGTGTTTTCAGTGGCATCCAAGGCACTCCATTTCTTACTCATTGCATTCGCTCAAAAGTCTGCCTCTTGCATTTCCAGCATCATTAGGTCCAGAGTTTAATGGGAGAAGAAAATATATTTTAAAGGCTTATAACATTTTTTAAAACTTCAGCTTTTCCTACTTGGAAGATAAGAAAGAGAAAAACTATTGGGATCCAGTTTCAAGAAAGTTGAAAGATAAGGGGAAGAAGGAAGAAGGAAGAGAAGTTTATTTGAAATTGTGTTGATTAAGAAAGATTTGTAGGCTTCCTTTAAGAATTTGGATTATGTTGGTTTTTTAAGGCAGAAGTCTGATTACTTCTTTACTTCATTTATACCCTACTTTTATCCCTAGTGGGGACCCAAAATGGCTTATGTTGATCTCCTCACCTCCATTTTATCCTTACAACAACCCTGTGAAGGTAAATTAGGTTGAGCATGTATGACTGGCCCAAGGTCACCCAGCAAGCTTCCATGACAGAGTGGGGATTTGAACCCGGGTCTCACAGATCCTAGCCTGAAACTCGAACCACTAGACCACACACCACCTGGCCAGTTTCACCTTTCTCATGTAAAGCAGGTATCATACAGTGCTGTCCTAAACAGAATTACAGCCCTCTAAGCTGTTCGACTTCAAAGGCCTCTTCTTAGGGCAGCACTGATAGGGCTTAAATTCTCAATACATTGTTCCTGTTATAGCATCAGACACAGAGCAGCACCTGGCTTTCCCACCCTGGACTCTCAGAACATAAAGAGCTCTTATCCTGGGAGGAAGAGCTAAAAAGATTCTCCTGACAATGAGGACTGGTCTATTGGGAATGGGGAGGAGAGAGAATCGGTACTTTTCCAAGTACTGTAAGCCTCTTTGAGACTTTATAGTCCAATAGTGTAAGGAATAAACAAATCCGTATTGACACTTGGCGCCTGCAGTTCCTACTGAAACTTGGCACCACATTCATGGCCCTAAGGTCCCTCTGCTTCCTAACTCCAACTGGAGTCCAGTAGTCACCAAATACCCGCTCAGAAGAACATAGGTGCAGATACATTTTTTTAGTCTATTATTTGGATAAATATATTCCTTGGCAAACTTGTCTGATTGCTTGCTTGATCATTTGATCTCCAGAGGCAGTTTAATTTGAATATCTGCCCTAGTGATGTTGCCCACCTTGGGGTAGCTGGTCCTTGTCTGGCTATATGGCACTTTCCCCATAATGGCCAATGGCTTTGAACAAATACAAATAAGGCAGTTGTGATCCCACCTTTCCTCTGATGAGCTCAAGGCAGCCTACCTGGCTCTTCCCTCCTCTGTTTTATCCTCATTACAGCCCTACAAGGTAGGTTACCCAGTGTCATGGTCAAGTGGTGCTATAATCGCACAGGTATATTTACAAAAGATTGTATGGGAGGGGTCATGGCTCAGCGGCAGAGCATCTGCTTTGCATGCAAAAGGTCCTGGGTTCAAGCATCTCCTGCTACAAGAATCAGGAAGCAGGCGATGTAAAAAAATCTCCCCCTGAGATCTTTCCCGTGGACAGTTTTGACCCTGGTGGGCCCAGTGATGACTCCATCCGCTTCACACGTTGAGCAGCCGCCCTTCAGGGATCCAGCATTTTTAACAGCAGCAGGCCCCGATGATACTTTCAGGTAGGCAGAGGGTTGGTCTGCAGTGGAAGTGCATCCAGGGGCATCTTAGCGACCAACAAGGTTTTCAGGGTGTAAGCTTGCCAGAGCCAAAGCTAAATGCTATTGCACCACCAAGGTATCTGAAGAAGGGAGCCATGATTCTCGAAAGCTTCTATCCTGGACATCTTGTTGGTCTCTAAGGTGCCCCTGGACTCCAATCCTGACGCCCCGCTGGAAAAGCCACGAGGGTCCAGTCGTTGCCGGTCCTACTACAGACAGAGGAGTTTGGGGTGCAGGAGTTCGGGAGCAGGCCTCTGTCCGGAGGGTGTCTGCCCAGCACCCACTCAGTCGCTGGCCTGGCGCTCCGGGGTCTCCCTCCCGCTAGAGGAAGCCGGGCCGTCGGCTGGTCTTTCTGGCAGCGTCGGCCTGGGCTGGGCTGGGCTGGGCTGCTGCACCCCCTTCCCCCCACCCGCCGCCCGCGGGCCTAATGAGCTGCTGAATGGGAGCCGGTTCCAGCGCGCGTGGCTAGCAGGACCCTCTGATTGGCCAGCTGCGCCTCGCGACCCCCATTCATTAATAAATTAGCGGCACGCTCCAGCCGAGCGCGAGGCACCAATCACGCCCCGCCGCCGCCACACACTCGCCGGGGATCAGAGCGGGGGGGGGGGCTGACAAGCGGCCGCGGGGGGGGGGGCTCGAAAGAGAAAGGGATGAGTGATGATAATGAATCGCGCAGAAAGAGCCGGCCCGGGGAGGGGCGCCCCGGGGTAGATTTGATTGTTTCCCGCGGGGTATATAAGGGGTGTTAAGGCGAGTCGTGTGCCAGACGCACAGCCTCGAAACCCGAGCAGCTTCGCCTGAGCCGGAGGATCCGGGCGCGTGCCGGCAGCTCGCCCCACCGGGCCGCCCGCCCGCCCGCCTGCCTGCCTGTCCGTCTCTTGCGCACGGCCGTCCCGTCCAGGCAGGGAGCCCTCCCGCCAGCTCCCCCTCCCTCGGCAGAGGGATCTGGGCAGCGGCGCTGGGAGCCTCTCCAGCAGCCCGGAAGGGAGCGGCGCGCGGCCAAGCGCGCTCGGGAGCTTGCAGCGGGGGGCGGTGCAGCAGCGGGAGCAGCCAGCCCGGAGCCCTCGGAAGGAGAGCCAAGTAAGTCTCCGAGCCTCACTGCCAGGCGCTTGGATGGAAGCGGGGACGTGTTCGCCTCCCCTTCCAGGGTTGCTCGGGAGGCTCCGGCTAGTTGCGTGACCACCGCGGCTTCCTCTCGCAGGAAAAAGTGCGCAAAGGCCGTTCGCTCATCGAGACGCTGAGGGTCGTTTCCGTCACGTTGTCCCAAAGTGGACGGGGCGGCTCAGCTTCTCTTCTTGTGGGGCCGCCGCAGGTCCTCGTCCCCTAAAACACTAGAGGCAAATGTGGCATCGCCTAAGCGCCCTGCGGAGCGATCCTACGCCGAGCAGTTCTCGCCTAAAGCTCCATGAAAGCGGCCCTGGGGGGGGGGGGTTGCGCTGCTGGACTCCTGCTGGCAGCGGCGCGGGGGGCAAGAGCGCGCGCAGCAGGCCCCCCACAAGCCACGTGACCGAGGGGGGTAGCTCCTCGAAGAGCTTCAGCAAGTGCGCTCAGCGGAAGCGCCCGCAAGGCTGGCCAAGGGCGCCTGGGCAGGGCAAGGGGGTGGGCCGGGGTAGCCGGGAGCGCCGGACCAGCGGCTCCGCTTTGGCCGGCAGCGAGCACGTGGCGGAACTGACAAGGGGCCGCTTCCATTCGTTTGAAAGGCAGCCGCGGGCGCCCAGACCGAGGGAGATGCCTGGCCTGGCTCGGCTCCTCTGCGCAGCGAAGGGGGCCTGGCGTGGGGCCCCGATCCTGTTCCTGGGGCTGACCGCCCGTTTCTCCCCTCCCGGTTCTCGTTTCAGGATGTTCGTGAAGCCGGAGAGCCTGGAGCTGAAGGAGGAGGCGGAGGCGCTCCTGCTGGCCGCCCGGCCCTCGCCCTCCTCGTCGTCGTCCTCCTCCTCTCTCGCGCCCTTCTCCTCCGGCTCCGAGGGGGAGGACGACGAGGAGGAGGAAGCCGCGTCCCGGCCCCTGTCGCCTGCGGCGGGCGAGGCGTCCGGAGGAGGCGGCCACCAGCCGCCCCTGCCCCCTCTGGGCTTCGGCCGGCACGGCTGCAAGCGGCGGCCCGGCAGGGCGCGGAGCGGCTCCCGGGCCGCCAAGACGGCGGAGACGGTGCAGCGGCTGAAGAAGAGCCGGCGCCTGAAGGCCAACAACCGCGAGCGCAACCGCATGCACAACCTGAACGCGGCGCTGGACGCCCTGCGCGAGGTGCTGCCCACCTTCCCCGAGGACGCCAAGCTGACCAAGATCGAGACGCTGCGCTTCGCCCACAACTACATCTGGGCGCTCACCGAAACGCTCCGCCTGGCCGACCACGGCGTCTTCGCCGAGGCCGACTGCAGCCCCTCGCCCGCCACCTCCTGGAGCTGCTCCGCCAGCCCGGCCCCCTCGGCCGCCTCTTCCGCCTACAGCTGCACTTTGTCGCCCTCCAGCCCCGGCAGCTCCGCCTCGGAGCTGGACTACTGGCCGCCGGACCAGCCGCGCTTCGCGCTCTCCAGGGATTTGATCTGACGCCTGCCAGCCGGTCCCAGGGCATTTGGGGGCGAAGGGGACGAAGACCTGCCGGAGAGGGCGGCGCGGGGCCCGGCAACAACCTGGCCCCTGAACAGCAGAGGTGGGGCCCAGGGGCACCTTCGAGACCAAGCGCATTTCGAGGGCCAAAGCGCTTTTCTTCGGATCCTCCGACTGAAGCCCGGAGGGTGCTGGATTCCGAAGAAGGGAGCTGACTCCGGCCTTGGAAATCTCGTTGGTCTCGAAGGCGCCACCCGCCGCCTCGAATCTTGCTGTTGTCCTGCAGACCAGCTCAGCTCCTCAACTGAAACCGGCCCCTTAATAGATGCTTCAGGGGCTCTTATGAACTGGGGGATATTATTTATCAAAAAAGTCACCAGCCCCTTCCACCCAGGGCAGGGCATTTTTCGCCTCCCCCCGGTTGTTGGCAACCTTGGTAGTGTGTGGACGGCCTGGAGCGCTTCCTAAGCCCGGGGGCACCCGGAGCGCCCTGACCCTGGCACCCGCGCCCTGCCGCCTGCCTGAGACGCTCCTGCCTCGCTCTGCCCCCTCCGCTCCTCCGCCCAGCGACCTCGGCAGCCTCACCCGCCCTGTGTGGCGGCATCTGCTTTCCTTCCCACCGCCGGCCTGGAGGCTGTGGGAATTTCACCTGTCAAGCCAAACTTTCCCCCTTTCTGATGTGCACTTTCCCCCGCATTGGCCAGGCACAATGACTTTTGTTTCAGCCCACACCTCTCCCCCCCCCCCGCCCCTCGTTTTGCCATCTGCCTCCTTTGATCTAGAGGGGGGTGTTTGGAAAGAGGAGGGAAGAAAAAAACATGATTGGGGCGCCTGTTTGTTTGTTTGTTTGTTAGAAGATCAGGTTAGAAGTCATTGTATAATTTGTAGGCTTTGTCGGAGCTGAATGCGAGCGTGGAAATTTAGGCTGAACTTTTTTATTATAAGCGGGGGAGGTAGAGGAGAAGAAGGGGTGGCGATGGGGGGCGGGGGGGATGAACCCGGAGGAGAAACTGGCTCATGTATTATTTATCTGGCCCTTCCAGGGGGCCGGGAACTCTTCCATTCTGTGGCCAGATTGAAAACTATCACCAGACTGTGAAAGCTGGGCAGACACGGAGCGTTACCCGCAATCAGCCACACGCGTGTTCTGCTTCTATTTATTTCCAAGGACAAGATTTCATTGGGGGAGGGATAATGTATTTTTTGTACATTTCACAGAGTTTATTCTAGTATGTATTTACAGCCGCGGAACAAGAGGGGTTGCTCTTGAAGTCAAACAAAAGTTTATAAATAAAGTATCTAATTTTCATAAGATTGGCCGCTGGCGGTCCTGGCTTTATTCTTCGGCTGGTAGATGTGGCAGGCATGCCGTCAAAGGGGCCCTCTTCCTTCTGCTCTGCTTCGAAAGCAGTCCCGTTGCCCAAAAGGAAAGCTGGGGCTCTGTAAAAGGAGTCGCGCTTTACACGTGTTTATCTGGCTGACTGAAGGAAGGATGCGGGTCAGGATTTCCCTTTAAAATGCTAAAACGGGGTGGATGAAGTCTTGGCTGGAGTGCTGTCTTTGAGAGCAGAGTAAAGCAGTTCAGCTGGATTTCACACGGTCTAGTCCAATGAAAAACAAACTCTGGCCCATTGGGGAATCAACAAAATCCTCAGTACCCTCTAAGAATAAATTAAACTGAAATAAGGCTGCAGACCTAAGTACACTTATTGGTAGGGCTGAAGTACAAGACACTTAATTTCAGCTTCTGAGAAGCTTAACTTGATTTAAGAAGATTAGGAACTTCCATAGGACTTATACTAACTAGCTATGATTTTATTTATATCCGCTTTTCTCCCCAAAACGGCTTACTTCTTTTGCTACTACAGACTAACAGGGCTAACTCCTCTGGATCCTGTCCCATATAGACAGCACAAAGGTGAGCTACCCTCTTTCCTCCCTCCTTTTAATTTTATCTTCACGGCAGTAAAGTAGATTCTGCTGAGAAAGAAGGGCTGGCTGAAGCTCAGATACTCTAACCATTACACCAGGCTACTCCCCACACTGGACTTTGAGCATTGATGGATCGCGATGTTACTGCTGTTTAAGTTAACTGATGTGAAAGTTACACTCGGATCCACAATAGTCTGGAAGTAAATTCCAGCCGACAGCAAATTATTGGAATTGTTTGTGGACTGTAGCCAATTTCTACTAAAGTGCCCGATTCGTAGGCACTTTCAGTCAAACTCTCCTCCTCGGGCTCAGCCCTCCAGATAGTAGCATTTGAACCAGGGGCCTCTCTGCCAGTGATTTGAGGACATCGTAAGATCCCTGCCAAACTGAGCCTGTAGGGGGACCATAGCTTGAACTACGGTGATGTAGTCCTATTAAAAAGAAAAGTCATTTTAAATGCAGCCTCTGAGTTCCACCAGAATACAACATGGCCAGGGGTGTGATTGACGAATATTAACCCACAGTTTAGTAGACCAGACATAGCGTTGGCTTGTAAACAAAGAAAATCAAGAAATGTTACAGAATACACTGTTGAATACACGCGGAAGCAAGTCCCGTTGAATAGACCAGAGTAGGATTCCGAGTAGACCTGTTTAGGGTTGCGCTCCAGGCTGAACTACATCCGAGTCCTTTACGCGTCCACGACCCTGCACTTTATATGCCCTTTTCTCACATCGCTGGGCAGCGGTCACAGCAAGAGGGTAGCTCACCTTTGTGCTGTTTATATGGGACAGGATCCAGAGGAGTTAGCCCTGTTAGTCTGTAGTAGCAAAATAGTAATAAAGAGTCCAGTAGCACCTTTAAGGCTAACCAACTTTATTGTAGCATAAGCTTTCGAGAGCCACAGCTCTCTTCGTCAGATGCATCTGACGAAGAGAGCTGTGGCTCTCGAAAGCTTATGCTACAATAAAGTTGGTTAGTCTTAAAGGTGCTACTGGACTCTTTACTATATGGGACAGGTCATCCCTCTTTTAAACATTCTCGCGCGCGACTAGGAACATGCGCAGTGTTTCATCATGTGACGAAGAGGCAACTAAGATGCTCTGAACGGGACGACTCTTTAAACAGCCCGGCCAGGCGCATACTTGATGCATCCCCAGATCATGCTCCACTGGAACCGGGAGCCTATTCCGGAGTACACCGAGCGTCATAGCGGAAGAAAGTTTTGCACAAAGATGTCTAGCAAACGTTAATGCCACCCAGAGCCTGAGGTGTGTAGGTCTGGGCCATCTCAGCCCCGTCTATGAAGGGGAGGCGCCGTTGCCCCGGCCTCCTAGGTCTGCCTCCACACCTGCTCACACTGTCGTTTCCCCCTGCGATTGCACACGGGCGGGGGGGGGGGGGGAGCCACACGTGAGACTCTGTTTATGGTATGGAAACTGTAGGAGGGGAAATCGGCATTCCCACCTTCAGCTGCAGCGCCAGACATTCATGCTCCGCGGAGCTGCAGAGTGGTGCAGGTGTGAACATTTCTCTCACCTTTCAGCACACGTTGTCTAAATAAATGCCATTTTTAAAAATCCAGATTCATTCACCCAGTAGAATCCACTGATACAATTTCGAAGACGGCTAAAACTCCGAGGCAAACATACATTTTAAGTGGTTCTGGAATCACCCTCAATGTGAAGGTAAGATGGGATAATCAAAGTCAACAAGGCTGTAATTCTCTATGAAACAGTCATTGGACACGGATCTATTTACTTCTCGGCGTAAGTCAGGGCTGCAATAGGAAAGTCGGCCACAGACACGCTCGTCACATCCCTTCTAAGCGCCTTTCCTCGGGTCCTTGGCTGTCGGTCTCTGCATTCTTGCAAGGCTGCGCTCCAGAACGAACCTCGTTGACGACGGAGTGAGCCGAACGCAGAGACTTGAGGATGATTAATATTAGAACGGAAGAGCGGCCTTCGGGGGGCGGGTGGAACCGAAGCCACGCGAGCGCTGCAGACGAAGGCGCAGAAGCCCGGCTTCTCTCGGATTCGTTCCCTGGTTTCCCTCTGGAGCCAATCAGGACGCAGCCGCGGGTCCTGCCTGCCTCCTGAATGGGCCAAGTGACGAGCGGTAGGCGCCGAGCCCGGCCCTTGTCTCCGCACGCGAGTCCTGCCGAGGGGCGTGCGGAAGCTCCTGGCAGCAGGCGCGGATTCTCCTGGAGGTCGCCGCAGCGGCGTTTCGGCGCCCGGCTTCACACGGCTACGGAATGACACCAGGGACAAACGGCTAGAAGAGCAGAAACGGAGTCAAAGGGGTCACGATCCAAAAAGATGATATTCACCCGTGAACCCAACGCTTCCGAAGTTTCACGTTACCTTCCCGCGTCTCGTTTGAACCAGCTGTTAACCTCGCGAAACCTGGGACTCCTCAGTCAAGACCACCACTCGGGGGTGGTTTCTGTAGGGTTTTTTGGGGGGGGGGGGTTGGATTACGTATGACTTTTAACACTGTTACATTGTCCTCTGTACTTCATAGCCTCATTCTTTCCAGGTGAAACGGTAATCCTGGCAAGAGAATGCAGAAATAAAAAAATGGGCTAGTTCTTAAGGTGCCGCAAGATTCCTGTTTATCTTTAACACACACATGGGGCTTTTCATACAAGCCCTTGAACCCTTTTTTCTGTCCATGGCAGTGCACATGTAAATGTTAGAAGACTAGAAAGGAAGGGATCACTAATAAAGCGAAAATCAACAAGATTTTCAGGGTAAAAACTTTTGAGAGTCAAAACTCCTTTCTTCAGATGCCAAGAACTTTGACTATCTAAAGCTTATTATACCCTGAAAATCTTGTTGATCTCTAAGGTGCTACTGGATGCAAATCCTGCTGTTCTGCTGAAGACCAACTCAACTAGCCACCTGACACTGTGTTACAGATGAAACCGATTTAAGAAAGCCATGCCAGGAATGGGGGGGACAGGGATCCTAAGGATGTACTTGCTCTGACATCACAAATAAATGAGTATGATATTTTAAAATGTTTAATTTATGGAAGAAATTTTAATAAGATTACAATATTAATACAGGTTGGCACCAACTGCTCAAATGCTTCTCTTCCTTTGCTAGAATTCTAGAAGACCGGGACAGGTGGTGGGCTAAGCACTTGGGCAGAATACCTCCAGCCTGCTCGTCCTCTCTGGGAAGATGGGCTAGAAAGGTCCTTTTGAAAGTACCTGAAGGCTGAAAATGCAAGGATGGGACTTTAAAACGCCCCCTTCATGGCTACAACACAGGCAGAAACCATCATGACTAATAGGTTATGGACGGGGTGAAAGTAAACTGGTATGAGCTAGCAGGGAATAGCAGTCCAGATGGCAACTCCAACCTTCTACTTTGAGCTCCCCCTCCCCCGCCCAGCCCCTGGAAAACATTAGTAAGAAATGTACTTTCACTGCTGGTTTGGGGGTTAAAGATTAACTACACAGAGCTCTGCTTCTACTCC
The DNA here is from genome assembly GCF_028583425.1 of Eublepharis macularius. Classification (NCBI taxonomy): domain Eukaryota; kingdom Metazoa; phylum Chordata; class Lepidosauria; order Squamata; family Eublepharidae; genus Eublepharis; species Eublepharis macularius. Next base: position 34,158,697 of record NC_072799.1, on the reverse strand, counting down.
TGCATAAGCAAAGCAATGGATGAGAATGTCAGGCCTTTCTCTTTCCAGATGTTTGCACATACCCCCCCCCCGTGAGCAAAGGTTATGTGGGATGCTGCGGCTAAGATCTGTCCCTGCTTTCATTCACACGCATTACACCATTTCAAAGGTTTCTTTAACTGATCCTCACACATTTCGTGGGACAAGAGCCTGTATCCAGACCAGTGCTTTGCTGCTTTCTGTTTTCATTTATTTTGCAGTTTGTTCCCCTTCCCACTTCTCTTTTCAAACCGTCATGCAAGGAGCTCCAAAGGGCGCACATGGGCCTCTCCTCTTCCCTTTAGTCTTGGTAGCCTGGAAAAAACAGAAGAGGAATTCTTGATGAAAATGCACCTTAGCCTGCTATCTATCTAGATATTTATTCCCCTCTTTCTCCCCAGTGGGGACCCAAAGCTGCTTGTACCAGCATTCTCTTCTTCATGTTATCCTCACAATAGTGAGGCAGGTTAGGGCTGTGAGTCTGGGACTGGCCCAAGGTCACCCAGCAAGCTTCCATGGCAGATTTGAACCTGGGGCTCCCAGATCCTAGTCCAACCACTGCACCACTCTGGCTGAATCATATTTGCTAATGGGCATCAGAATACCAGATTGCTACTTGGAATTTCCCATCTGACCAAGAACGGATGCCTCTTCTGCTACAACACGGTCCAACCAGTGAGGCACCTCCTCTTTACCCTCTCATTTGTGCAATGACAACACATTTCACTGAACAGCCACTTGCTGGAGTACTGTGCAACAGCTGACATGCGCTTGCCACATTCTGGGATACCTTTGGACCCTATGCATGGCCAAATGATCCTTGCTTTTGAGAAGCATGATGCACACAACCAATCTACCCTAAAGTGAAAGAGTGCAACTGGAGTGCTTTTGATTGCCTGTTTAGGCTCCTCTTCTGGATATAGTCATGCAGAAAACTAACACAGTCCTTACTGGAATGCCCCCATCCGATCACTATCTGGACCACGGAGCACCAGCACCATCTTCATGCCTCTTCCCTGCCCTCCTCTTTCTTTCACTTGCCTATGACACAGCAGGGTGTTTTTGCTTTTTAACTTTTGGGCATTGGCACCTGGAAGCCATTAGCCAGGCACCCATCCTCCACTTCCCTTATTAATTAATTAAATCATGCTGTGCTTGAATCCATATCTACTGGACTGGATCCCAGGAGCCCTGAAAACAGGTCCTTAAAACTCAGTGCCAGTAGTGGGGGAAAGGATGTGTGAAAAGAGAATTAGTGAAATTAGGTTAGGCCGGTAAACCCCCACCTATTGAGCCTTGGGCGAGAAGTGCTCTGTGGCCAGATCGATTGTTTCCCACCCTAGCAGGGGGTTTATTGTGTGATAAATAATTCTTTCTCTCCCCCCTCTTTTAAAGTGTGTATTTGCATAATCACTGCTTTGATGTGGGCTGCAATCTGAGGCTGAGACCCCCAAATCTTGCCATTGGCCAGAAGGGACAAAACAAGAGCCAATCTTTCACTGCCGTGACAGCATGTGGGGCTGTGTGTCAGGACCAGCTTTACACATTGTAGGTTTAAAACACACACACACACACACCCTTTGAATGATTAAACTCTGGGAATGCTAAAGGGAAGCAAGGGGCTGTCTGTGTTGTTCTCTTTTCTTAGTTAGGGGCTTGGCTGGCTTATATGATGGGTGTCCCTCTGATTTATTCCAAAACAGGCCTAAAAAAAGGAAGGGGGACAGCCTGCATACAGCATAATGCCAAGAAGACCCATTCATTAATGAATTCATCAGTTATAAGTTTTGAATGCAACACAATGAAAATATAAGCATATCTACAACTATGAAACCATTGAGATTAATTCCACACTGAAACCACTACGCCATGTGGGCTGCTGGTGGTGGAAAGAGCCATCAAGTCATAGCTGAATTATGGCAACCCTTGGTGGGATTTTCATGGCAAGAGACTAACGCTAAGCAAACACAGTGGCTGCATGCAGCACAGCTGAGGGTGCTTCTGCTGCATTGACTTGAGTGAGGCTTCTGTATGTTTGATGAAGGGAGGAGTGCTGCATGAAGCCAGGGTATAAAGGCGGGCTGAGGGCAGTAAGAAAGGGCAGTTTCCAGCTCCTCAGCCAGCCTTTTCCCATTAACAAAACAAAATCTGCTTCTCCTTGACTTCATGCAGTTAACAGAACAGAGCTGAGACCTACATACTTACTACATCAGACTGTTTGTTCCAGGTTAATAATTTGTCATTAAAGAGAAATATCCAAATTATGAAATGTAAGTCTTTCTAAATATTATGTCTTGAATTACTTTGAAAAGTCATTTAAGGTACCCTCAAACTTTTCATTACTTTGGCTTCAGAAAAGCAGACTAAGGCCATCCCCCTCCCCCCAACCTGCTCAGTTTAAATGTCTCCACTGCTGGCAATGTAGCAACATATGACAGAAGGACACCCACCAGGTCCTCCTACAGCATGTAAACTCAGCGGGTTTGCATTGCATAGTAACACCATCCTGCCTTCTAAACCATCACACGGAGCTCCTGCATCGGCAATAGATAGAACAACCCACAATTTATTTATTTGTTTGTTTGTTTGTTTGTTTGTCTGTTTATATTCCGCCCTCCCCACATTTCCAGCAGGCTCAGGGCGGATTACAGATACATAGAGGTTAAAATATATAAAACAATTATTATAAGTGTGCATATATATATATATATAACCTTGTGCATATATATAATGTTGTGTGCATATGATTAATGCTGCTTCAGTATTCTGATTCTACTTTAATCATACTCACTCTTAGGCTAAGTCCCATAAGATTGGCTCAAAGGGGGCTCCTTAGTATCATGTGTAAAAGTACCTACAGATGGGAGGGGCTGCTGTCCCACAAGAATGTTCATGAGGTTTGGTTTGAGTGTGTGAAGGGGAATATATACAGACAACTGTCAGTTCCAAATAAGTGAGGAAAAATAGGGGCTGCTTGTTTCCATAGCAGCTTCTTGCCGTAAAAGCTTAATTTCTCCTGACAAAGGGGTCATCTTCCTTGAAAACATCTTTATGATCCCTTTGAGTATTGTGGTTTGGGTATAAAAGCTTCTCGGGCTGTCAAAGCTCAACTGGCAGTTCTATGTCTCTCAAGGGGGTTTATGGCCCTCCTTGGCATAAGAATAGCAACCAGAAGCCAACCCTAGTGCCAATGTAACAAAGGCCTAACCCCAAGGGCCCGCACAGGCTTTCTTTCTGGTAATGCATACATCTCACAGCATATCACCATAATTAAAAAGAGTGTTCCTGACACACAACCATAATTTGGCTGTGTAATCTTAAACAAAGATATTTTCCCCACTCCCCTTTTAGACAAATGTCTTATAACAAAGCCTGAAGCTGTATGGATTACTATGGTAGTTGTTGGTCAGCTGTGACTCCCTTCATTTTCTGCCCCTGATCACAATACAAAGTTGAACGTAAGAAGCCAGACACCAAAGCCTCAGAGAAATAGAAACTCAGACGGTTGAAGTTCTGTGACCTTAGCAAAGAAAACACTATAAAGCTCTGAAAAATAAAAAGCGGGGGGGGGAGTGGGGGAAGTGAGGCTTTTAACCTCAAAGATTAAAAACAATTAAATCTGAATGCAGAATGTTTCCAGTCCCAACAGCGAAATCCTTGCCCGGGGGAGGGGGGGGGTGCTGAAAGCATTCTGTAAGCAAACAAAAGTTACACTGGTGTATTCTGAACTTATGCCAGTGCAAGCCCCCACCATGATGGCACAGCGGCCTGGCCCCACTCCACCCGGATCCTCCGCCACCGCCAGGCCACGATGGCTGGGCATGGGCATAATTGGAGCGTAAGTCCCTGTACTGGCAGGCCAGGCGGTAGGCTGGGGAGTGGGGCATGACTTAGCTCTCTAAGCCGTTTCAGGCATAGGAACACCCCCAGCAGCATTGGAAAGTTATGCCATGAAAAATGACAGCATTGCACATATGCACCCTTTGTATGGGAAAAGTCAATTTCTCCCCCCCACGCCCAGCCCTGCCCAAGCAGCCTGGTGGAGCACAGGATGTCTGTTACCACAGGGACCAATCTCTTGTGCCCCTGTGGTGGCCGAGCCCCTTTTCCATGCCCAATCAGCTCCCCAGGTACCCTACATAACCTTCGGCTTGTGCTCCCATGATCCCAGGTATGTAGGGAGGTGGCCAGAGGCTCTGCCTGAGATCCCCCAGCTATGGAGACTTAGAGTGCGAGGTGGGAGAACATGCTTATGGTGGTGAGGAAAGAGTGCTCAGGGGAACTTTGTGAAATCCAGGGCATGCCTTGCACTCACATGTGGGGGGAGAGCCACATCCAGAATGTCTAACAGCTACCACTCAAGTTTACTGGCAAGTTACTTGTCTCCTGAGTCTCAGCTTGGGGAGGGGCCAGGGCACACCAACAGGAAAGAAGGAACTGGGGAGGCAGCTGCTCATTTGTTCACACGGGCTTCCCCTCTCCCCTTACCCGCTCCCAAACACCAGCCTCTGTGGTTGAGGCTCACTGGGTGGGGCATGCATGACCCCAGCCCATGAGCCACCATGGTCCATGCCTGCCATGGAGGCAGTTGCCCTGGGAGCCATACTCAATACAGCTGTTTCAGGAGGGAGTGTTTCCAGCAGCCCATTTCAGGGCTCTGTTCAGATTCCCTTGGCAGGGCTCTCCCCTCGGTCAGAGGAGAGAGCACTGCTGTGGGCCGGAGTGACTTGGTGCTTGCTCTCATAACTCCCCTGCAATGGTGTGTATGCAACCCCATGACTGTCTCCCTCCCAGGATCAGAACCCCAAGCAGCCATGGGAGCTGAACAGCCAGGTGAAGATGACGAACACTTTCCCGCCAGAGAGGCATTCCTCGTCTGGCTACTGGCAGCATCTGTGACAATGGAGCTGCCGCCGCTACCCCCAGCTATAGACTCCCTCCCAGGATGTGGCAAACCCGGCCAAGGCCTGGCCCCTCACCACACGTGTCTCTGTTTCCCTTTCAGGCTGGCTGCTACCCGTCAGGGAGGCCAAGGAGTGTGGCTGTTTCAGCCCATGGTGATCCTTCCTGGCTGCCATCTGAGCCCTGCCCACAGAGCCATTCCCCAGGCAGCCTGTGACTCGAACCCACTCCTGAGAAGGCAGCATGAGGAATGGCCCTTGTGTTTCTGACCACCGCACAAACAGGAGCAGCTCTAGTCCCAGCCAAGGAAAGTTGGCAACATGTGGTTGGACATCCTTTTCACTGTTGGCAGTTCAATAATGTCTGTGTCAACCAACTAGTGCCTCTCTACCTCATTGCCCACCTCCAGCTAACACCAGTACCCCCACACACCCCAGCCTCCCATGTCACACCCTAGTAATGGTTCCCGGCCCTGGGCTGCCAGGGAAGCAGCAATCCTGAGGTTCCACTAGGAACCTCTACCCCGTTGGGTGGCTTGGCCCATGTATGGAGCGGGCGGGGGTGGGGGGGGCTGATGATCCTGTGGGGCTGCTGCTGCACACTGCCTCCATCTTACCCAGCCCCCTCACATGGCGAGGAGGTAAACAGGGTGGGACGCAGGGTCTCAATCATGTGTGTGTGGGGCCTGAGACACCAGCAGATATCGGTGGCAGACTAGGGAGTGGGGATGATCTCTGTGTGTGTGTGTGGGGGGGGCTCAGTCCAGGTGCTGCGCACACACGCCCAGAGTAGGGAGCTCCCCACCTCCCCCACCAAATAAAAGGGTGTTATTCCCTTCATTTGTGAAAGTGGGGGTCTGAATAGGCAGCTGCCCATCATTCTGCCATTCCAACTGGAACCATTAACCCAGGAGTACCAAAGAAAAGAAAAAGGTGGCAGGATGGCTGTGGCCCCCACTACATCAGTGTTTCCACATGGAACATGGGTCTGGGAAGTTGAGAGCACACATGTGGTGCTGCAGGTCTGTGTCAGCTCCCTAGTGGTACTCTCAGGGTTAACAGTCCCAATCGGACTGGCCCAGGTAGCCGGAAGGCGACCTGAGCTGGATGAGCCACTTGCTTCCGACCTCCCTGCCCAACCATCTCCAAGGAGGCTTTAGGGTCATAGTGGGCAGCCTGTCTGCCCCCGGCATGGGGAAGCCGGCCAGCAGCTGGGGGGGTGGGCAGGGCAGGCACAACAGCTTTCAGAGCAAGGTTCCTGTGAGCACCTCCCCGACAGGGCATGACCGAGAGCAGTTCTCGCCAGAATGGCCCTCTCATCTGCATATGGAGATCCTCTGCGTGGCATGGGGGCAGGGGCAGGGAAGGTCATTCCCTCACACCCACATGAGCATGGCTGGGCAGGGACCAGAGCGGGGGGCAATGACTAGGGCCCCATCAGGTGGCTTGGCGTCCTTGGCAATGCCAAAGTGCATGTGCATCAATAAGTGATCAGTAGCAGCTCAAAATGAAAAGGACCACAGTGAGGCAAGTATTTCATCCGGCCACAACAAAATGTGAAGCCCCAGTTCAAATACTGCAGCTGGTGGGTGAGCAATTTGATTAGGCCTGAACTCAGCAACCTGGTAATCTCTGAGCCTAGCAATGCTGTAAACATATTGGCTTATACCTCTTAGATTGTCATGGATTACCTTAAAGAATGCTGCAAATTGTAGTTTGCTACAAATTAGGAATTTCTAGGCTTCCTCTTGTAATCCCTCACAAAACTGCATTTTTATTGCTGGAAAAGGGAGTTACTACAAAAGTTGCAGTAGATAAACCCTGTGTTATAATATAAACTTTCAGCACCAGCCACTGGAACATGGCACATAAGACGAGCATCTCTAGAAAGGGAATGCACATTGTACATCCCCACTCTCCATTTGTTTGAGTGACAGAAACGTGCATAATTCCAGCTACATTCAAATTGTCCCAGTGTTTCTTTACAGCTTATATTGGCCTTTTCATTAAATCACTGACGATCTTTTGCCACACATGAGTCTGAGGCCTTCACTTGAGGGTGTCAACAGGCCTTCTGTTTCACTCGATTGAAGTAATCAGATAAACTCAGCGTGAAGGAATAAAACAGAGCCAGAAGCAAGGCTGACAGTTAAATGGAGGATAAGCCTGTGTTTTCCAGGCAAGTGCAGAAGGCTTATTTCGAGTCTGCTGCAAAGTGCAGCTGCACTCCACATGACAATCAGGCAGTTGAAGAACTGAAAGAAATTGGGTCCCCTAATCTGATTTTCATAGGTATGAACAATATCGTAGAGAACTGAATGTTCTTGTTTCATTGACCAAAACACCTAAATAATACATAGTCACTAGCAAGGGCATACTTTAGAAATTGTGTGAGTGGGTATGCACGTATTCTCTCTCTCTCTCACACACACACACGTTTATATGGTCATGCATGCACATATATGTGTCCCCCTCTCTCTGTGTATTCACATATAGAGATATATTCACACACGCACACAAAAACCAAATGCTTTTCCTAATCTCAAAGCTGTAGTTTTTCTGGTTCACAAGTAATACAAAAAAGTGTTCACAAATAATAAATGTTTGCTTGTATGGCTAAATTCCATTAGAATGGAATGTCTGAATGAAAATATATCCCAAAGTCCCAACATCTTTTAAAGATTAATCTGAGTTTTCTCTTGGATTTTTTTCCTGGCGTCATATTTTATTTAAAGGTGGGCATAATGCAGCTCAGCTCTGTGAGGAACTTCTATCATGGGCCCAATATGGGCTATAATCTCACTGGGGAGGATCCCAGCCCTATCCTACCACTCCACTGAGCAAAGTTTATTTATTAATTAAAATATTTATACCCCCATCTTTCCTTTCGGATCAAGTTCAAAGCTTTCCTCTAACCTAAGGTGCCTTCTCCAATTTAAGAGGCTCTCTCATTGGAGAAAGAGGCTGGAGGAAACGCTACTTGAGGATAGTTGAATCCACCCTGCTGCCTAGACTGAATGTTTTGTCTGAGAATTTTAGTACATTTTTAAATGCCATCCTTCCTCCAAGAAGCTCAGGGCTGTGTACATAATTCTTTCCTCCCCTGTTTTATCCTCACAACAACCCTGTGAAGTAGGTTGGGTGAGAGAGAGTGAATGGCCCAGTGTAACCCAATGACTGAGGGTCACTCTAAACATTACTTTCTTCCTGAGTTCTCCACAGAGCAACCTGGGCTCGTGCAGATGGCTCTCCTTTTTTTATATGAGCCATTCCCCAGAGCTGCTGTGCATCTATGTGAGCCTGGGTTGGCTTTGTGATGAACTCAGGAAGGAAGAAACATTTAGAGTGACCCTGAGCTTCGCTGAGGAATGGGGTTTGAACCGAGGTCTCCCAGATGCTAGTCAATACTCTGCTGACACAAATAGCTCATGTACTCAGCATTTATATAGTGTGTACTGAATGCTCAACACCCTTCATATACATTGGGTTGGATCCAGTCAACTTTTCCCATGATGAAAAAGGACAGAGTGGTCTACTTTGACCACTAAAACTTGCTATGCTGGGCAAAATGGGACCTACATGTATGAAAAACATGTGGGATGAGAGCTATAGTAAGGTTGGGTACTGGGCAAGACTGAGTAAAAAAGCTGATGGGATCCAACCTATCATCTCTCTTACAACAACCCTACAAGGCAAGACAATATTATTATGCCTACACTGCAGATGTGGGGTTGGAGGTGGTATCCTCCTGATATGTGCAGTTTCTGTGTTGTGGGAACAGAGCCATATGTGGATAGCCTCAGTAGGTGTGCCCACAAACCCTGAAAAATCCAGTGGTCAGTTTGTGCATACCAAAGCTGTACATGCAGGATAAATACACAAGATGTTCCTGTTCACACAACAGGGTGACCACGCGTATTAGGAGGATTACCGCAAGCACTACTGTTTTGTAGTGTTGGTAGGCACCTAGAATGTGTGGCTGTGATGTTTGAAAAGGTCTTACATCGGGTTTCAAAATCCGAACTCCTAATGAAAGAGAATGATTTTGGGGTGGGAGGCAGGGATCAACCCATTTGTAATGTGGTCTGGTACCATACGTTTCTTTTGAGAGAGGTTTTTTTTTTTTACTAAACCCTCCTGGATTATTTTAACCAGCAGGAGGATCTTACTTGGTCATTCCTCCATTTTGCTCCTTGTGAACAGCTCCACATTTTCTGGGCCAGGGACTTAGAATGAGAAGGAAATCATAGCAATGAGCTAAAAATCGCTCTTATTGGCAAGGACAATTGATCGTCGTATAGTTTTTTGAGATCAGAGCGGGTGCCCCCACCTTTAATAAAGAAGAGAGCATGGACCATTGCCGTTAGAATATTTACCTTCATGGGTTTTTTTAAAAAGTTAATTACTGCTTGGAGCAACTTGGTCTGCCTGTCCTGAGCTGTCTTTTATTAGCAGGCCCCTTCATTAATTTCCCTCGCTGGATTTGCTGTTAATAGCTGCCTGGTCTCAGACAGCACAAAGCAGCATCTGCGCCATTGAGTCGAAAAGCGAGAGTCAAGCAAAGGGGGGGTGAGGGGGAGACGCCATTTACAAATCAACCCTGATTAAAATGATGGCCTGCTCTAGGGGGAACTGCCTTTTCTCACCCACCACCAGCCTATTTGGGCTACAGCTCCACTAAGATCAACTGGTGTTGTTGAGCAACGGAAGGGAACTAAACACTCCCCGGTGTGTCAGTGGAGGGCCCTTAGTGCAATGCAAGGGGAGCATTCCTGAATTTACTGGAAGGGAAAATATAGTGAAGCCAAAGATTAAGAAAATGAACTTTGAGCAACAACAACAAGGGTTGACTGTTACAAACTATAATAATTCTGATCCTAAACGCATTACTTGATCATTATGCACATACTGCTATGCACATCAGACTAAGGATCTATTCAGTGGAATAGCACATTTTCAACAGAGGTCAGTTAGAGGCCATTGGAAAGTCCAGAAGTTAGTTCTATTAAGTTTTAATGGCCTTAACTTCCATATAATGACTGTGTCCAGAATGCCCCTGGTGTAGTTGGTTTGCATCACTGCCTCTGAAGGCAGACACTTGTAATTTCAAGTTGCTGTAGAGTTTACAATAAGGAAGGCTTGGTTGGGCTCTGGGTTATAGGACCGGAATCTGAAGTTTTGTGAGGAGAAAAGCTTGTATTGCCCAAACACTATAATTGCCGGTTATAGTTGCTCAGATAAATTAGGACAGGCTTGCCTGGAGCCAGATTAATCTTCAGTAGCAAGAGATGCAGTCAGGTTAGCTACATTCTTACATCCACCTAATGTCTTTTCAGTCTGTATGGCTTCCTGTCAATGATCTACTGCACCTCTATGCATCCCCTGTCCTCAGCAATATCTCAATGTCTCCTCTTCTGCATTCCGACATCTCCCTTTCTACTAGTGAGAAGCTTAGATTGGCTCCATCACCAGCTAGAATCGCTGAGCGCTTTGGTAAACTTCCCTTCCTGGAAGAACTCCACCAGCAAGGGAAGATGACCATTCACCAAAAGCTGCCATCTGTACCCTGTCAAGCACTTCATCATGATTGCCAGTCAAGGCTTTAGTTAATGGGGTGGGGACAGGGGGAGAGAGTCTGTTTCTTGGTTCATTTCCCCCTTTTTTCAAATGTAAAATCATATGAATTTGTTTAAGCTGGCCAGCAACATAGGAACAGAAATCTGAACAAATAGACAACTCTTAGGCTTGCATGGTTTAGGTTGACTTTTTGTTTCATTGCTAGCTGTGCTGCCTCTGTGACCTCTACCATCATCCTTCTGCTATTTAAGGCTGGGCCAAGCAATTAGGAGGAAGAGTGAGAAGATACTAAGCACAATGCTGTCACTTTCTCTTCTCACAACTTTCTCAGTGTAGCAGGAAGAAGAAATGGAAGGGGCATGAATGGTTATTTTGGACAAGAAAATTGGCTGCTCCAAGACAGCTTATTGAGGAAATGGTATGAGGAAAGGAATAGTTTCAATCATAGTAAACTTATTTTGCATTTGAGCACCCCCAAAGTCTTTCTGTTCCTCCAAGGTAGCATCATAGATTGGGAATGGATGCGGCACTTGACATTTGACAGGTAGCTCACCTTGTAATCTCAAGGTATGGCTGAAGATGCATTGTATATTATATAGCAGTCTTGTTGAAGTGAAGCTAGTCTGGGTCTGGTTGGTGCCAGTATTGGAGATTGCTCTAATCCTGTTCACGCGTTACTGTCATGGATATACCTAGAAATATAGGAGAACTGTTGCTGGATTTGACTAAGAAGATCATAGAAGATGTTTTTACACAGAGAAACAGGGCTATCCTGGCCCTTCAGCTAGACATGCCAAGAAGGGAGTCTGGAATAGAACAACCTTGGAGAAGGGCATAAAACAGATGAGTAACACAGTAGTATAGCTTTGTGTAGTTTAGAATTGCTATCTAACTCATATCAGTAGATACTGTGTGTTGAGGCTCAGGTGCAGAGAGTGTCTGAGAATGTCAGGAATATACAACTGCACAGAAGCTGAAGATCTAATTCAAGGATGAGTGTATCGGTTGAGGGCCAGAAGTTATTTTTATGTATGAGAAACTTGTAACCAAGAAAGGATTTCAGTTCAGTGGCACCATCGATTCCAACAAGATTTTCAGAGTGTAAGCTTTTGAGAGTCAGAGTTCCCTTCTTCAGATACTAATTTTACATTAACTTTGTTAAGATGAAATATAGCAAGAATGAATTAATTTGTATAAACTTTGAGAAGACATTTCAAGTATATATATAACCTTTTATGGTGTTTGAAGTTAAAAAGTTACGTAGTTAGCCAAGAATGTGAACCCTCTTCAAGAGGGACAGTAGGATCTGAGTCCAGTGGCACCTTAGAGAACAACAAGATTTTTCAGGGAATAAACTTTCAAGAGTCAAAGTTCCCTCCTTTGGATATGGGACAGTGAATTATTGTTAGGAAATGGTTCTGAAATCCTATAAATATAAGAAGTTACTGATAGGGAACTTATTCTTAGAAGGGGCTCCTTGCCTGTGTGACCTGGTTAATTTTGGGTAGTATACTTTCTTAGACTCATGTAATTGCTCTCCTTTAATGATCTATGTAGTTATAATTGAAGGTATGATTTTCTGTTTGAGCTAATATTAAGAATATTGAATAATCATGTTTTAATTAAGGCTTAAAATAGAAGCAGGGATTCTGTAATAGTATTACTTGTGTACTATACCTGATAATTAACTTAAAACCTTATTGAAGTGTGTCTCTTGCCAGTAGTTACATGATTTGATAAAGGAAACTAACTAGATGCTTAGAGCTTTTTAAGTGCAGTCCTATATCTGAATCAGGCCTGACCAGTCATCCAGAACAATACGTGTGTATATCTGTAAGAAAAAGCCAATTTGCATTCAATTCACTTTGCAATTGAAGCCAAGGACCAGTACCTGGATAAATAGGAAGCATAAGACTTTCAACTGTATGTGCATTGAAAATAACATGAGAATTACATAAAATATGTATTTAAAAAAATCAAGTGTACACTGTGCATGGATTGTACATGCATTCACTGTAACATGTGAAAAGGATTTATGTAAGCAGACCTTGAGTCCCAAGTTGGAAAAAGGTGGATATAATAATAAGCTAGTGTAGGCTTGTTTTCTGTGACACAGGAGTGTGTATGGGATCATAAATCAATGTGTAATATAAAAAATGTAAATACAAGTATGTTTAATAATTGTATGTATGTTTAATTGTGTTTAGTAATATTTAATTTGTTAATTAATGTTAATGACACACCTTATTTAAATATAAATTAAAAAATAATGCCAAGTGCTTGTCAATGGTTTCAATATTTTTGCATTCATTGGCCAGAAGCATAGGAGAGAAGAGCAGAGCTGCTTCTTACCAGGCACTTTTTTGCGTGTGCTTTGTCTTGTACCTTAGTAAGCAAAGAGATTAGAGAGGTAGTGGGGAATCCAGCACAAGGTAAGCACCATTGAATTCCACTGATTTCAGTGGGAGAAAGTGAAGCGCACAATTAAGTTGCTCCCCTGAGAAGTGGTTAGGTTTTGCTATATTGGATCTTTACACTTTTTTTAAAAGGAGATGAAAATTCAGGGGAGGGGCCTGAAATATCCTTGGGATGGGATTAGGCCTATGTGGCTAAGGCTCTGCATACAAATAAGTGGCATCTGGTAATAGCAGATCAGAATCATGTAGTTCTTTTCATGAATTCACTTTCTCTCCCCCGATAATTCCGCTCTCAATCTCATGTTATTGCTAGACACTGCCACTTATTGGCTTGGGGGGGGGGGCTGGGCAGACAGTGCCCAGGAGGAGCTCCCCTCTATACACCCCCCCTTATTCCTCCCTCTCCACCCATCCTAGTGCATGTTCCCCCCTCCACTGTGTACCTCCTCCTCCTAAAAAGCCATCCCACAGTCTGCCTTTACAGCCTATAATGATTTCCTTAATTTTAAACCTCCTTGTAATAATTTGCCCTGTTTTAAAAACTTTTAAAAACCTTTCTCTTTCAACCTTTAGTCCAGCTCCTCCTGACTTTACCTTAAACTTCTACCACATGAGAGCTGTGGTCACAACTTATGGTTTTTTTATTTCCACACACAGAGCTTCAGGTGTTTGCTACTTTACCCAGGATTTTACCTCAAGAACACCCTTCGCCTGGAGGTTTGAGTGACCTTCATAGCGCTGCCTCCCTGACTCCCTCGAAAGGTTTTTGCTGCCATCAAAGCATTTTGCTCTAGACCTCCTTGGTGTAAGTGGTATATAGGAAGGCTTGTTATAGTTGGTAGTTTGATAGAATGGTCACTCAGCACATAAGGATGGTTGTGGGGGGGGAAAGAATCTTTTTTTTTCTTAAACAAAAGTAGAATTTATTTATAAGTCCTTAAGTTTGATGGTTGCATTTTTGATACATGTATTGGTTTCAGAATACTTCTTAAGCTTGATGGTTTCAAAAATAATCATCTTCTTGAAGGTATATTCACAGACTCAACCACACAAAGAAATTTTCCACACAGGTCTTCTCTAGCAGACTAAATGGTTTTCTCATCTACACTGACATTGATTCACTCAGGCCTTTCCACACAGCTTGCCTGATCTGGACAGAATAAGCTGTCTCTGAGTTTCACACAGACTGGCCCAGGCTCACACAGAGTTTGCCTGACTCAGACAGAATTTCTCAGAACTCTACACGGATCCCCTGAACGTGGCAGAATGAGACACCTTTCAGCCTTCCACACAGGTTGCCTGTTTTGCACAGAATCTCTATTTTCTCTCAGAAACACAGAGTTTGGAGCCAGTTTGATGTAGTGGTTAAGAGCGTGGGACTCTAATCTGGAAGGCGGGTTTGATTCCCCACTCCTCCACTTGAAGCCATGTTAGATGTTAGATGTTGCTGTGAGCACACTGTGATTTTAAGTGGGTGGTGCTTGCCAGGGTCTACACATCCCAGAGGGTTTTGCAAAACGAGCAGGGAGATCTGGTTGTGATAGCAAGTTACTTGTTCTTTCTAAGTTATGTAAGTTAATCTTATGTTGTACTGTGTCCTGGATCCAGAAGGTTATTCATAAAAAAAGTTACAGTTGCTGGAGCAGAACTGCACTAATATTGGGAAAGCTCACAGTGGAGTAGGGTGGCAGCCACTGAGAAAGTAGCTGCCACTGTGAGCCAAGCTACAAGTGACGCCTTACACAGGTTGGACACTTGTCAGCTTACTTCAAGTTTTGATGGGAAATGTAGGCGTCCTGGTTTTACAGCTTGGCTCTTAATTACAGCTGCAAGACCAGACCAGGATGCCTACATTTCCCATCAAAATTTGAGGGAAGCTGACAAGTGTCCAACCTGTGTCAGGCGTCACTTGTAGCTTGGCTCTAAGTAGGGAAGGGCACAAAGACAGGTGGCAGGAGAGGTGCAGAGAGGAAAGTGGCTCACTGCTGAGTGCAGATCATTCAACTCTTGCATCATAGCTGGGCTAGGAGATGAATTCATTATCCTAACAGATTTCATGTGTCAGGCAATGTTGAATCGAAAGACCATTTTTGCCGAGGGCAAATTAAACTTTAACAAACTCCCCTGCTTGTTCCAGCTGACCCAAAGAGACATCATTGTGTGGTCCCGAGTTCCACCACCTCTTTTCCCAGAAAAACGCCCTGGTGATTATCATTTTTAAAAACTACTCTGGCAGTACAGGGGAGGCTTGCAGATGCTAGGAAGTAGGAGAAAACTCAGCACACACTCTGCTGCTACTGTGGATGTCTTTACACGGGCAGGAGCAATGAATGCTCAATGGAGGATCATCCCTATGAGGAAGCAGCCAACGTCACTTTAGACTTCATGTGAGAACTCAGCACGAGGGCATATTTGCCCATAAAACAATTAGAAAAATCATTCTCATAAAAAATTAACCCAATAGAGAGAAAGGTAAGCTAGAGCCTTCTCTCTGATATCTCATACTGGGATTTTGATTTCGTACGGAGGAACATGCCATCACGTGAGTCCCCACCTGCGGTCTGAAGTGGTGTGGTTCAGCTAAAGGCCTGTCAACAAGTTTTGGAAAATTAATCCAACCAGCTTTTCTGGAGGTAAAAATGGGCAGAGAGAGAATCCACCAAAAGCCTGTGTTGGGATCATGGAACCTGCGTGGCCAAAGCTATGTGGGATGGGAGTTGCAATAAGGAGGAGAGCAGGGAAAGGGTGAGCTGAAAAGCTGGCTTGATCCAACCTGTTATATTTCGCTGTTTGTTCTGTTGCTTTGCTACATGTAAACTGTACTCAACCTCAGACTTGACGGACTTCTGGCCAATAGCATAATCCATCTAACTAATAATGTTTACATAGACAAGTTATTGAAATCAACAGGGAATAAAAAGAAAGAATATTGGGACTAGTTTTTGGACTTTTTTGGGTGGCAGACAGGGGTCTGAAACAGCTTGACAGAAACAGCCAATGATCCATATATAGTCAAATTTAAATGGGAGTGCCAAGGGGCCAAACCATGCCAGAATATTTGTTTAAATTACTGAGAATGGATTCGAGAGAAGCAAAAAGCTTGCAAATGTGGTGAATGGCAGGAGGGAGGGAGAGATTTTGGTTGAGCAGCATTGTGTCTGGAACCCTCGATACCTTTCTTCTGCAGACAGAGTTTTCAGCTTTATTGATAACTTTTTCTTGCTAGGTTAAATCCAGCAGACAGCCTTTTTTCTTGGCTGGGGAACAAGATAACAGACACAAGCTTCCCAGGAACATGTAATCTGTGAAACCCTGGAGCTGCATGTACCGTCACATGCCGATTTTACTGTTCTATGAGAAAGTGACTCTGGGTTCATTGATGGATTGTTTGCTCTTTTTTAAAAACAGTCGAGATGCTGAATGCCCTCGGGTGATAGACAGTGTGCAATAGGGGTGAAAGCAAAGCGGATGGCCCAGTTCAAGTTCACCTGACAAAGCAGGAGCAGTCTGCAAGCAAGATTCCAGAAAAGGATTATTCACACTTGCATTATATTTTTGAATGCATTTTTCTTCCTGTGCAGCTGCAAAGTTCCCCAACCCTGAAGGTTTATGCACCATAATAAAGAGATTTAATTTTTCCCCTCCACTCTTTCTCTTCCTCTCCAGTTTTCCACTGTTTGCATATAGCTTCTTATCTGGCTTTGGGCTGTGAAAGGGTATTTGTATACCAAACAACACAGCACAAATATTATATAGAAAACAATAGCAACAAAGAGAGGCCGCCACACAAATCTGAGCTCTCTGTTTCAGAAACAAAAGCCAAGGGATCTGTTAAGCCAAACTGTGTAGGATGAAATATTTCTGATCAGTAATTGTTCCTTTCTGAAGTATTCAGAAATACTCCAAGTAACCATATACCATAGCTCCGTCAAACAGATTATTTGGAGAGGTGGAATATAAATGTACTTTTTTTAAAAAAAAAACTTCTTAAAGTGCTACATTTTATATTGGTATTCAGCCTCCTCCTCCCAACAAGTCACTGAAGGAAATCTATTAAATGTGTCTGTGATTAGAAGGCCTTCCTTCCAGTTTCCTAAATACAACAAATCTCTTTCTTAAAGTGTTACAATTTAATTTTATAATAGCATTCTGCCTTCCCCTGCCAAAAGAATTAGCTGAAGGAAATCTATTAATTGTGTGTGTGATCAAAAAGTATTCCTTCCAGTTTCATAGTATAAAAATTTTTTTTGCAGTGCAATCCTAAAAAGATTTACTCCAGTCTAAGCCCATTGATTTCAATGAGCTTAGACTGGAGTAACTCTGTTTAGAATTGCACTGTAGGTCCCTGCTGTACCAGTATCCTTTCATTATAAACATCTAGGTATAGTTTGCATCATGGAGATGTCCCTAACAGCTCCTTGCTTTGAATTAAAATGAACCTCATGACCATGCAATTGGTTAAAATATTTCATTTTGGATTAGGACCAGGGTTTTGTCCTAATCCAAAATGAAAATGCACCCTTAATGTATGTTTCATACATACATCAGGGGTCATTTTATAGGAAAAAGAGCTGCAGGAACTCATTAGCATAACTCATTAGCACAACTCATTAGCATATGCCACACCCTCTTGACATCGCCGGAAGTGTGTCATTAGCATAACTGGTTTGCATACACCACAACCCCTGACATCACCCATCTTGGCTGTTTTGGACCCAATCCTGGCCATTCAGGGCCGAAATTGGGCCCAAAATGGCAAAGGGGCTGAAAATGGCCAAAAAGGGCCCAAAATGGTCAGGATCGGGCCGCTGCTGAGCGGGAGAGCGATCCACCACCCATCAGAGGCCCGATCTAGGACATTTCGGGACCAATCCTGGCTGTTTTGGCCCCAATCCTGGCCTCAATGGGCCCAAAATGGCCAAAAATCAGGTGGGTGGGGCCACCTGACATGTGACCTCTTTGAAGAACTACTGGAACTGCGTTCCTGTGTGTTCCCCCTCAAAATGAGCCCTGACATACATTAAGTAGCAGAGCAGGAAACTGGTGAAGCTACTTTAGTTATTTCACTAGTAGCAAACCTGAGTTGAGATGGGGTTCAATTTCACTGCTACAGGACCACAAATTATGTCTCATAGGCATATATATAGTTTGAAATCCCAAACAATAAAGAAGAAGAGCTCTACAGGCAGTAGAGCTAGACCCAGAGGCTGAGGATTTGGGCAGCTGTGGCTTTAATATGCTACTTTGTTACTACATCCCCTCAAGGCCACATGTAATATGATAATGGAAACAGGTCAAATCCCCCATAATAGTGGCTTTAGTCCATATTATAGTAATCCCAAAACAAGGAAAGGATGCCACAAATCTGACCTCATACAGACCTATCTCCTTGTTGAATCATGACTACAAAATTTTCACAACAATCTTAACAAAATGAATAAACACTTTCATTTCTGAATATGTGCACATAGACCAATCCGGTTTCATTCCTGGTTGGGATATAACTGAAAACATTTTTAAGACCTTAAACTTAATATCCCATTGCAAGACAAACAAAATAAAAACAGCCTTTCTTTCCTTAGACATCGAAAAAGCTTTCGATTCGCTGGAACCAATATATCTGCAGTCGATTCTCCAACAACTGGGCTTTGGGAATAATTTTCTCACAGCAGTCAAAGCTATTTGCTCCCACTCCTCTGCTACTATTAAGATAAACGGTTTGTTCTCAGACTCTATCCCTATAAAGAGAGGAACTAGACAGGGATGTCCTCTATCCCCAGCCCTGTTTGCACTAGCTATAGAACTACTGGCTATTGCAATTAGGAACCACCAACTTATAAGAGGTATCATATTGGGGCCTCCTCTTTTAAAATTAGCATGTTCGCTGATGACATGTTACTGTATCTTACAGATCCACACTCATCCTTATACCATCTACAGCAACTACTAACAGAATTTGGAAACATTGCAGGCCTGAAAGTCAATATCGCAAAATCTCATATTCTCTCAATTAATTTGGATAAAACAATGTGTAAACAAATCTCAAAAAATTACAAATATCAAATAGCCTTGAAGCAAATTCACTATTTAGGAGTAAACATTTCATCCAACATCAACTCACTCATTAAACTGAATCACACAGAAATAATGAAACAAATTAAACTACTTTTTAACAACTGGACCAACTTGCATCTATCATGGTACGATAGGTTACATCTAGTAAAGTCATTTGCTTTTCCCAAAATACTCTACCTGTTGAGGACCATTCCAATTGATATTCCAAGAAAACAATTACACCGATGGCAAAGTATGCTAAACAAATTTCTCTGGGAAAACAAAAGGCCGAGAACTGCCTTTGAAATACTGCGCCAGAAACGTCCGAATGGAGGCCTTAAATATCCAGACCTTTACAACTATCATACTGCAGCTAGATTGGCTAATGTACTACATATTCTCAATCAAGCAAATCCTCCAATTTGGGCTAAAATATTTCAACCTGTCTTAGGAAAATATACCATAAGTGATATAATTTGGAAACGTTCAATAGACACGTCCTAAGAAAATTTAAAAAAACAATGATTTAGCTTCCCTACTGAGAATATGGGACAAGAATAGAAAATACCTAGTTCCAGTGATATCAAGATATTCTACATTCATGCACCAACATTGGTTGCCTCAGAGTCATGATAAATCCTTTTCAGAATTTTGAAGCCAAGAAAAAATAACTAGATTAATAGATATAACCACGCATAAGGGATTAGCAGAAAAATCGTAAATAGAGAATATAATGAATCGTAAAACCCACTGGTTTAGGTACTTCCAATTACAAAATTTGGCTGATCACATCAATTTATCAAAAATAATTACCTCCCCCCAAACAGTTTGAATGCCTATTAGACTCTCCTTCTCTTCATAAAAAAGGTTTGTTATCCAAAATTTACAATATAATGATGTCCATCCAAAAACATAAATTATGGAAATTTCAAGCCCAATGGAACAAGGATTGTCAAATAGAGCAGTCTACAGAGAGATGGGGAAAAATTTGGTCTTCCAATGGCTATACCTCAAAGTCAATTGTCACTAAGATGCAAACCTATAAAATAGTTAACAGATGGTATATAACTCCAAAGAAAATAGCCCTGATCTCTTCCTCATCCTCCCCTAATTGCTGGAAATATTGTGGAGAAGAAGGAGATTTTGCCCACTGCTGGTGGAGGTGCAAGCATATAGAAACATTTTGGAAAGAAGTGCTAAAGGAAATCCAGAAAATAACAGGATATGAAATTCCTCTGGCACCAGAAATTATCCTGTTAGATCAATGGGATAATTGGCAGACCCATATTCCCACATTAAGGAGAAACCTAATAACCACCTTACTGGTAGCTGCAAAGAGTGCAATAGCTACACTTTGGAAATCTAAGGCTACCCCCTCAACTGACAACTGGCAAAAAAAAATTTGGGACCATTATATATCGGAAAAGTTGTATGATAAAATCTATCAAGTAGAACACTTCCCAATTACAACTAATTTTATGGAGAAATGGTTTCCATTTTTTGAATATCTGGAATATAACAGCTCCGTGCCCGGCCTAAAATTTTTTCATACATATGCAAATATATAAAATACCTCTTAGTTTCATAGAATATCTGGTGTACTTTGTAAGAATTCCCTCTCTTTACTAGATCAACTATAATTCCTTATATTGTAATAAGCATCACTTAGTATAATTACTACTCATTATTAACATAGACTTCTTGTGAGTTATAAATCTTTGTATATTTAATTGTTACTTATTACTTGCTTTGACTTTATGCATGTTTTTAAATTTTGTGTGCTTATTGTTTAACAGTTTATAGTTGTGTTTTAGTTTTAATAATTTTTTTTAAAAAACTTGGTTGTTCTGCATACTCCGTGAGAACCTCAAGTCAATCACAAAAGTATGGGCTTTGCAAGATTCCTGCCTCGAGACAGTTATGGAGTGTTATGAGGCCAAGACCTTAGAAAAATTAGAGCCAGTCCTGATAGGCAGACTTAACTGTATGTTTTCCCTCCCATAGTTTACTGGCTTTTTTCCTAGTATAAGATGCCAGGTCTTTGATGTTTGGTGCCCATTTGCACAGTTGATAAGACTGTTGTGCTCATTTGGACCATTGATAGAGATGAGTGACCATAATCATATTTTAGTATTATACTAAAGTGCAATAACTGACATCTTAGGAAATTTTTGTTTAATGAAAAATGTTGATCCAAGTTAGTGACATGTTAGCAAATGCTTACCTGTGGCCAGTTTGGTGTAGTGGTTAAGAGCGCAGGACTCTAATCTGGAGAACCGGGTTTGATTCCCCACTCCTCCGCTTGAAGCCAGCTGGGTGACCTGGGGTCAGTCACAGAGTCGAACTACACGATACGAATTACACGAGAATGACACGCGACAGAACTTACACGAGTCATCGACACTGCTCTCCCATACACGTGCTCGCGCCGCAAAATCTAGTACACGTGTTGGTAGGCGTTTCCTTTTTAGTCCTCCACGGCCTGTGGCAGGCATCCCATCATGCATTTCCATATGGCGCATGCTTACTGAGTTCTCCGCACCAGCACTCTGTTTCCTGAAAATCATTTGGCGATAAGGATTCATTTCAAAATTTGGACACCAGGTGGCGTTTCTTTTAAAAATCCCGAAAAGCATTTTACCAGCACTCCTCGAATGAACGACCATTGAAAATTCCCACCCACCTTTTAATGTTCTGATAGCTTCATCATTGTTCCCCGGATGATATTTCCCGCAATTCCACTTTTCTTTCCACTGCCGATGAAGCTTGACCTTTAATCAGCATGTTGGCGGTGAATGCTTAATAAAATATGTTGCAATCAACCACCGCACAGGTGCAAAACCATCATAGATGCAAGGTTTCATGCACTATGAATGGGAGTGATGGCGCTTTCATGCTTTAACGGCAAACCTGATGTGGGAATGGCAGACCATGATTCTGCGCTCTTAATGTGGCAACGGCAATGCCAACCCTGCTGTCTTTCCGTAAACAACAATATGGCACTCTAATTTCCTGTGATGCCTCAACGGAAAAATGTCACAGGAACTCAGATTGGCAGTCGCTGTCTTAATATCCTTAACAATTCTGCATGCATAGCAACGATAACAGTTAATTATTGCTTTCCCTCCAAGCGCTAATTTTTCCCATGGAAATATCTTTCAAAAGCGCAAATAATGTCTACAGAACTCATTTATGCATGGTTACTAATAACATATTATTCTTCTCTTTTCGATGTCTGAACAGAAGTTGTTTCATTCATTGGGGGAAAATATTTCGAGTGCAATGTTAGCCATGAGTTGTGCTTTTTGTCGAACTTAACTCTATGTGCTCATTGGAAAATGCTTGTAGAGGAGTAGTTACAGATAATTTGACAATTTTTAAAAAGAAAACTATTATTTTTGACTGGAATGTTGTACGCTCCCAAAAACTAAATTTGTTTTAAATATGAATGGTTTGGATGGTCGTCTGGCATTTATGATTCCATAAGTTTGTGAACAAAAAGGAAGCAGACGCACACCAGTGATGACGTCTCGTTTGAATTTCTTTTCGGCTGTATCTGTGTCTACTTGGATTTCAATTACGTCGTTTTGGGTTTCCGTGGCATGGTTGGGGTATGTCATCGGTCGCCATGGATGACTAACTCGGAATTAACATACAAGTGCAGCCTTACACAAGTTAGAGCGGGACCAAAAGTGACACCTGACATAGGTTGGACACTAGTCAGCTTCCCTCAAGTTTTGATGGGAAATGTAGGCATCCTAGTCTTGCAGCTTGACTCTCTGACTGCTGTCCAATGGACTATTCAACTGTCACTTGTCCAACATTCCGCCATTTTTTTAAGAAATGAAAACCAGTGCATGTCACCAAACAATTGTAAACTTTATTGTCAAAGAGGAACAAAGAACATATTTAATAGTAGTCAGCCGTTCAATGGCAATGAAATAAATCGCAATAAACCAGATTTCCTATAAACAATTCTAACATCATGTAACCATCAAAATCTAATCAATCTCTCATCTGTTGCACAACAGAAAAGGGAACACAACATAGTTAGCTTTTTTTTTATTGACTGAAGTGCGTCTTCTCCTCCACTTGAAAGCAAAAAAAAACACTTTGCAGTCGATGTGGTGGAGATAATGGGTTGGAAATTTGTGAGCTTAACTACATTCTGAAACGAGAGGGAAGCATTCTTTGACGCTTCCTAAACATAAAATCACGAGGGAGTGGCTCAGGATCATTGAGAATGCGAAGTTGACGTCGGGGCCGAATTGCTCGTTTTTCTGCCGCCACCTCAGGCCGATTTTCCTTCCCAGATGGATGAGGAACCTCTGCTGACTCGTTGCATGGCTGATGCACGGAGGGAGTGATTTCGGCGGCTCCCATGACAGGAACTAATGAGGCGGTTCTTGAACTGGTATCCATATGCCTGTCTGAAGGTTGGGGGATTACAGCACCTGTGTTCATGCAGGTGACCATTCTCTCCAACAGACAGTTTTGTCTTTCAAACTGTGCAACTAACATCTCTTGATTTCGTTTTAGCACTTGAACCATGTCTCGTATTCCAGCTTCAGTGTTAAGGGCATGTCGCTCGGCGGCATCTGCCGTTCGAGCTAGGATGCTCTCTTGACGCTGACGTGCCTCCTCTTCCTTAGAGTTCTGCTCCGTCAAACTCCCAAGGAAATCACGAATGTCCTGTCTTGTCGCCTCAAGAGAAACAAGTGCCTCATTTCTGGGACGCTCTCTGCGCCGAAATCGCATGTTCGCCATTCGCTCTGCTGGTGTGTAGCAGCGTGTTCTTGGCTCGGAGTCATTTGTTACTGTTTGAAAAAAACCACAAGAATGTGCTGAAACACACAGTACTCAGCTTTGTGATCATTTGCTTAATAACAGCTAAAATCAGGAGAATGAATATGATCTTGTTTCCCTTTTTTAAACAAGCAACGGCTTCTTTTTTGAGGGGAGATGCATCACGGGTGTTCAGTATGAGGACGGCATGGAGAATAAATGAGAGTGTGCTTACAACGGTGCTCTAAAATACTCATAACACAAGTTGTGATGCTAGGACCAATAAATGGTTCCTCCCAAAATTAAAAAATTCTAGAAATGTTTGAAAAGAAGGCTGAGTTCAGTTTACACGGTTGATACTCCTATGACCTCGGAAAGCAGCTACAGGATTAATGGAGGGAAAGAGTATATCATGAAACTGCATGGGAACTTCACATACAGTGATTGAACGTTATTGAACGGTGATTGCAAGTCGAAAAAAAAAAACCTATAATATCATGACTAAAATCTCAATCATCTCATTATCGTTGAATGCACACTCACCTGGTGGGTCTTGTGAGAGGACACTTGTCTCTGCGACACTATTTTCTCTTTCGGGGAGAATATCCCCTGCTGGCTCCTCAAATGTGTCTTGAGAACTCTCATCAAACATGAGTAAAGCCTGGGTCGGTGCTCCTTGCTCCTCACCGCTGGAGTTAACTCGAGCAGTCCTTCGTCTTCGATCTACCATGGTTGGAGGAACACCACTTCCAATTACCCGTGGAACCACAAGATCTTGTTCCATTCGCAAAAATTGGTTTAATGCGTCAAAGAATGGCCAAACTCTTCGACCGTGTCCAGAACGATTATTCCCATCAACGCATTCCTTGTATCCCCTTCTGAGAGACTTTGCTCTCTCTCGACACTGTTCCCAGTCTCGAGTGAATCCTCGCTGAGCCATTTCGCTGGCAATCCATTGAAATTTTCCAACATTCCTATGATTTTGGGAAAGGTAGCTTTGGACCGCGTCATCTCCCCAAATCTGTATGAATGCCCGTGTCTCCTCGTCTGTCCACGGAAGGCCCTTCGCAGGTCTCCTCCCCACATTTGAACCCTGCAGTGATATCTCAGAGGAGGTGGCGGTGAGATTGATAATCAGAGGAAGAGAACAGGAGTTCGGAGGAGTGTTGCTGTTGCAGCCAGATCCTTCGGTCGCTGGCGAGTGGTTGCCTAGTTGGTCCATTGTCGCTGTGCAGGATGAGTTTCCTTCAAGCGAGAATGGCAAGAATGGTCAACAAGTCCTCTCTTCCAGCCTGAAGTGGAAGTGATGGGACAATTTGGGCGGGAATTTTTGAAACTTGAATTGATTTCCGTTCTTTCATGGGCCTGTTAACAGGAGGCACATTTGGCGGACCAATAGGATTGAACTTGTTAGATTCAAACCTGTAATTGATATCAGCAACCTCACATATTCCTGCGGACTGCTCCAGAGTAGAACTTCACTGGCCGATAGCGTCACAATACATGGAGATGGATCGCAGTTTGGGTATTACGAGAAGAGAGACTGTTCGCAATATGGCAGTCAGAGTCGCACAGCGTTGCCTTTTGAATAGTGGAAGGATGGTCAACGAGCAGTTTCAGAATCTGAGTCTCTCTGTCATACGGATGTGTTCCTGGATACAAGAATCTAAAAATGCTATGATAAACCTGGAAATGGAGCTCCAGGGACTGCTCCCTGAAATCATGGGTGCCCGGAGGAGGGGACGCTTACGGAAGGCGCTTTCTTTCCTCCTATACCAAGTAGAGATGGCCCATGGAGCTTATCTTTTAATGAATTCAGGCAGATCTGCTTGGGTTCTATCTCGACCAGACCCATACTGGTGGCCATGGTGGATTAAGCATCAATATGATGATGAGCAATGGATGGAGCAGTTCCGAATGACACGTTCGACATTTGAATTTTTGGTGGAGGAGCTTCGTGAACACCTTGTGAGAGAGCCTACTCAGATGAGGGAGCACATTGAGCCGGAGGAGTTAGTTGCGATCACTGTGTGGAAGCTCACCATGGGAACTATTGACGCCGCACTCATTCCAGTTTTTGGAAGAGGAAAGTCCACTGTTTGTGCAGTGTTTGAAGAAGTTTGTGAGATAATCGCTGCAAAACTAACCGAAAAGTGGATAAGGGTGGATGACATTGAGTCGATTTTAAGAGGATTCCGTGATCGAGGGTTCCCACATGCATGGGGGGCCATTGATGGGACACATATTGCAGTTAGAGCCCCGCCATTCTCCGGTGAGCACTACGTGAACAGAAAGGGATACTGCTCAATGATTCTTCAAGCAGTGGTCGATTCCCGAGCACGCTTTCTAGACATCTTTGTGGGGTTTCCAGGCAAAGCACATGATGCCAGAGTGCTGAGGAATTCACCAATTTTTAGAAGAATGGAAGAGGGAACCCGGATACCACCGATAGAGGCAACTGTTGCAGGGGTAACCTTTACACCGGTGATTATTGGCGATCCCGCATATCCATTGAGGCCATGGTTGATGAAACCCTATCCTGCGCCCTCAAATGCTGCGCAACACCGGTTTAACTTCCGCCTGAGCAGTTCGAGAATGGTTGTGGAAAGGTCTTTCGGAATTCTGAAGAACAGGTGGATTTACCTCCAGAGACCCCTTTTGGTAGGTGAAAGGCTCATGACAGCAGTGATCACCACATGCTGTGTTCTGCATAATATCTGTCTGAGTCGAGGAGATGAGATATACGGTCCGTTTCCACGTGAGCCTTTGGTTGAATCTACTGATGAGAGACCTCAAATCCCTTGGTCCGAGGCCGAGGTCACCAAAAGGGCTCTCAGTATTCGCGCCGCATACTGCTCCCATTTCAGCCAAACCAGAGACCGCAGTTCAGCACACAGGTGATGGGGTGGTGAACATGACAGTTTGCTGCACATTGTCAAATAATTTGATGCCATCATAAACGGCACCGAAACTAAACATGGCATCTAATGTTAATTGTTGAGACAGGACAAGTTTTATTCTAATTTCATTACACACTTTGGTTTGGCGTTCATTAAATCGCTCATCTGTTACCTCCTGAAATTTTTCCATTAAAAAAAAATTTACTGTCGTTTCCAGAATAATTTTTTCTATTTCATCAAAATAAAAATCACCTTTTCTTCGTTCAATGTATTATAACGCTTTGTTTTCCTAATGATGAAGCACAGACATAAGAGCAGAAGTAGAAGTGACCAATGACACAGGTTGAACACTTGTCAGCTTCCCTCACGGTGTGATAAGACATTTAGGCATTCTTGTCTCGCAGCTTGTTTCCAAGAATGCTGTCCAATGTTCTTTTGAACTGTCACTTATCCAACATCCCTCGAATCACCCCTCAATTTTCGTCATGACCGGAGGGAAAATGAGCGGTGTCCAACCCGCTCAGTTTGTCAATTTTAGTTCTGCTCCTGTTCGCAACCATCCCCACACAATCATCGGTGTTGTCTCTCGAGGTGATATTGGGCTGCCCTAACCATGAACCTCTTATAAAAATTGTTGTTGTTGCATGTTGAATCTTTTGGCAACAGAACATATGGTAAAATGGTCTTCTGTGATTTTTAACTGTATTGGAACTCTTGGTTGAGCCAACGCAGAGCGCTGGAGGGATCCAATCTCCTTGATACTGTGGTGGAGTGGTTCATGTAACGATTGTCTTCAATGCCCGGTTGGATACTGAATTCCGTCAGTGTTACTGTTAGATTAAACAATTGATAAATGACACGTTGTATCAATCACCCACCTCTCTCAGGAATGATGACTTGCGTGGGGGGGTGGGTAAGTTTCACAGAGTGTGCAGTGGCGCATTAAGGTTATATCTAAGATCATAACTTGAACTGAATGAAATTATTGTGTTAATTGCCAGTATACTCGTTGAAATGAGCACACACGTGACTGCGGAACACAGTCTCTCTCTCCAGTTTTCAAGTCACATTTAAGTTTTGAGATGTGCCTTGTAACAAAAAATTTTTTTGAGGGGAATAAATATTTGACTCTTATTTTTTCCCCTCTTGACAAAATTTCTGACCACAAATAGCAAATGGACTATCACTGGAGAGGTGTTTGAGTGTGGACATTATCTGTTCATGTCGGTTTTGCCATTACCTCGCCCATCACCTCATGAATTGGTTCTCTAACATAGCATCACAAATTTGGATTACACGTCCATCACCAGTTTATTCTCCCATATTTCTATTACAATTTACCAATTTTATTTGTATGCCGTTTGCTCCACGAAATCGCAAAAAAAGTATTTATGTATGGGTTGATAAGTTCTTGCCCCGTGTAGTGGAAAAACCAAAAAAAAAAAAAAAGACACATCAAGCTGTTGACGACAGCGGAGAAATATTTTTTTCTTATCCACCGTCAATGGTTGGTCAAAGCATGTAATCATTCTCAACTTGTTTTCTATGTGTCACAATACTAAGTAGAGAAAGAAATCACAATGCATTTTGGAGCAGGTCCACCAGCTTGATCTGGTAAATAGATCACCCATTAAATCCATTTTTTAAATGTTTTTCCTCGGCAGCGGAGATAGTGGCGAGGCCACACTCCCACGTTGCTGCAGCTTGAGTCTTGAAACAGGTGCTTTTGGTAAAACGCATTCCTCACTGACCTCCGCGCCTACATTTATTTTATTTTTTTTATTATTATTTTTTTCTTTTATTTTTTCAAACCAAACAAACAAACAAAAACAATGTACAGAAGTAAAATAGAACAACAACAAGTGCCTACATTTATGGTGCATTGATGAGTTTAAAAAAATTGTTTGCGGTCATTACTGTTGTGGAAATTCCATTCTGCGAGCAACGCACAGGCGTCTTGCGCCTTTTTTTTTTGGCGTCGGATTCCAATTTTTTTTTTTTTGTTAAAAAATTGGGGCAGATCTACAGATAGCGTGATGCAGCAATTGAGAATGAATATTCTGAATTCCAATCGTGCAGAATTGACAAAAGCATATGCTATCACATATAGGGGCAGGAAGTTTTCAAATCTTATGCATGATATTCATTGCTAGACCCATGTATGAAAAAAGACGCCAGAGAATTTCCTGAACTGGAGATCTGCAAAGACCATTTTTGCTCTCGACAAGCAAATTAGCTATTGCTTCCAATCAGAATTATATTTGCTGCAACCTACATTGGAACTTTGCAGGGATTGGTTGTCCTGCGTTTGATCCCCGGGGAAACCGGGGATTGAGGAGCGCCTGCTTCTGCAGCTCCGTCCAACACCAGGGGAAACAACTTTGCAGGGCCAGAAAAAAGATGGACCCTTCCTGGCGACAATTGTTGGCTGCAGAGGTGGCGGAACTTCTCTCCACTAAAGAGCTAACGGTGCTCGAGATGGACACACTTGCAGAGGCAATGGGCCCGTCCCGTTTCGTATCTGCACAGGGGAATCCAGAATTGTCTGCAATGGTGCGAAAGTCCATAAGTAACATCGTGGAGGAGGTGGAACTAGAGTTCTTCGAAAAAGAGATCCGTGGAGAAAGACCACGCAGTAAGTTAACTTCAAACCCACTTCTCATGCACAACATATTGATTTCCACTTTTCTGAGTAAGATTACTCTTGATATGTTAATTGGGTACCCACTAATTGTATTGTTCATCTAGGCATGTTCTGCATCAGACTATACTATTATGTGCTGCAGCAAAATGTGCTCTGTCCACGCACGTGACAAAATTTTTTTTTCCTAAGCCACAGATCGAAAAAGAAGAATGGACGCAGTAGTCGAGGCCCACCAAAGGATTCATGCTGCACGTGAGACAATGGGGGGTGAGTATGAGTACTTCTACGGTGGATTGTTTGCCTCAGGACAATGTCGTGCAGATTCCTGCTTTATAAGTAAAGAAAATGC
The DNA here is from genome assembly GCF_028583425.1 of Eublepharis macularius. Taxonomy (NCBI): domain Eukaryota; kingdom Metazoa; phylum Chordata; class Lepidosauria; order Squamata; family Eublepharidae; genus Eublepharis; species Eublepharis macularius. The sequence continues at coordinate 34,129,052 of NC_072799.1, read as the reverse complement.
CCAAATGGAATGCCCACTGAATTGCATGGATTAACAATTTTGTCTTGCCAAATCGGACAGACAGCATCTCCTTTTGCAGTTTGTCACATATGGTGGGAGAATTGCCTTTCGCAATGCTTTAGAGACAGGAATTGACAATATAACCGTCCTTGAGGATGGCGATAGATTAGACCTAAGTTTACTCCTCTGGAGAACACGACGATAGGCGTTTCTCTGGACTGGCTCCTTCCGTGTTCTGTTGCGGTGGTTTTGTCAGGCGCCTCTCTGTTTACGTACGGAAGGGGGAGGGATAACAGGCCAGTGGAGCAGCACTTGCGACTGGGGCACCCTGGGCAAGCCATTCCACTGTGTCTGGGAGTGGAGTCTGCTGTGTTTCCAATCACAAGTTTTGAAGGACAAACGGAGCAGCATTGGATAGGCCAACCACGGGAACAGGGAGCACCACCATGGGCCCTACATGCTTAGTTTTGCTGCATAGCCAATGGCGCCGCCATCCTATATATTCGAGGAGTAAGCGGCACATGTGTGATGTGCCATGCGATGGACATCTTTTCATCTGTAGACGTGGGCCTGGGTCCCATCACTTTCTGCTCTACAAGAGCACCAGGCCTCTCCGCCAAAAAAGGGAAGCTGTTGAGTTTATTTTCAAAGTTCTGCCTATGAATGAGTATTGTGATCTGTTTGAAAGCACCTTGCGTTCCCGCTCAATAAATATTTGACCGCCATCGCACTACACCAAGATTTCTCCCCCCCCCCTTGATAGGAGCAAATAAAAAAAAAAACCGGATTTAGTTTAGGAAATAAAGCTGTAAAACCAGGGCGACTACATTTCCCAACAAAACTTGAGGGAAGCCGACTAGTGTCCAACCTGTGTAAGACGTCACTTGTAGTTTGGCTCTCACACAGTTTGGACACTTCTCAGCTTTCCCTCAAGTGTGGATGGGAAATGTGGGCATTCTGGTCTTGCAGCTGTAATGGGTAGGCCAGGTGTAAAACCACGGCGCCCACCTTTCCCATCAAAACTTGAGGAAAGCCGACTAGTGTCCAACCTGAGTGAGACGTCATTTGTAGTATGGCTCTAACTGTCAGGCCCATTGGGGGTTCTCTGTGACCCTGAAGATAGGAGAGTGATATAACAATGACAGCCACTCTGGGATATCAGAAAACCCAATTACTGCTCATTATTCAACTCCTTTTTGTATTCCACTAGAGTGGAGATCATTTCTTGCATTCTAGATATTCAAACACATTCTTACAGATCTCATCTAAGATCCAACCTTCAAGTGACATCTTCCGCAGGTCGGACACTAGTCGGCTGACCTCCAGATTTGACATGAAATGTGGCTTCCCTGGTTTAATAACTTTGCTCTCCATTACAGCCGCAAGATCTGGATGCCCACATTTCCCATCAAATCTTGAGGGAAGTCAACTAGTGTCCAACCTGTGTAAGACGTCACTTGTGGTTTGTCTCTAAAGCTTCACATGCAGTTGCCCTCTTTCTGTAGGCGCTATATTTCTCTCACAGAAATGCCTAATAATTCACAGTCAGCACACTCCTAGCCTCTCAGACTCTTATTGTAAAAATTTTTCAACATGCTCTGGCAGCACACAGCAGGCCTTTCTATCCCTGACCAAGAGCAAAACTACAAGCGACGTCTTACATTGCTTGTACACTGGTCAGCTTCCCTCAAGTTTTGATTTGAAATGTTGGCATTCAGCTGTAATGGAGATGCAAGCTGTAAATCCAAAGTGCCTACATTTCCCATCAAATCTTGAGGGAGGCTGACAACTGTCCTGCCTTTTTTAGCTTTAACTTCCAGTTCGGCTATGAGTGTCCTTTTACAAACATGAAAAATTCATTCTCCATACAGGTGGTTTTTCTCCCATGGGACACTTAAAAATGATCAGGCATCACACAGCAAGCTGTCTTTCCTCTAACTCCCAACCTTGCTCTCTGGGCTGTCAGTCAAGACTGCTTTTTATCCACCCACCCTCTCTGCCTTCAACCCATCCAATCACTCAGAGCCAAACTACAAGTGACGTCTTACACAGGTTGGACACTAGTCGGCATCCCTCAAGTTTTGTTTGGAATTGTGGGCGCCCTGGTTTTACAGCTTTGCTCTCCATTACAGCTGCAAGACCAGGATGCCTACATTTCCCATCAACACTTGAGGGAAGCTGACTAGTGTCCAACCTGTGTAAGACGTCACTTTTAGTTTGGATCTCAGTCATCCATATCCTTCACCCCCACTCTTCAACCATTCCATTCAACACTTATAGACACATTCAGCCGATCACTTGAAATCACAACAGGCACCCTTGAGACTACAAGTTACGTCTTGCACAGGTTGGACACTAGTCTGCTTCCCACAAGTTTTGAAGGGAAATGTGGCCGCCCTGCTTTTGGGGCTTGTCTCTCCATTACAGCTGCAAGACCAGAATGACTACATTTCCCATCCAAACTTGAGCGAGGCCGACCAGTGTCCAACCTGCGTAAGACGTCACTTGTAGTTTGGCTCTGACCCTTGTTATTCTCCATGGAACATAAAGCAGTCATGAAGCTCTCATCGCTGATCTCATGTTCTGTAAATGAGCTCCCTGACGAGTCACGCCGCTCTTTCAAAGGGAACTGTACCTGCTTGGTTGTTAGCTCAGCAGAAGCAATTCCACTGTCCAGGAGAGCAAAACTCTCCTGACAAGAGATACTTGCTCTGTTCAAAGGATTCCAAAGAATTAGCATTTGATCGGCCAGATCAGTGGTTCTGCATTGAATTACCATCTGAAGCACCGCAAACAACTCTGACTTGAGGGAATTCTAACATGCATCTCTGACATTATGTGTATACGCAGAAAGGATGCAGATTGAGGAGGAAGAAGAGAAGCTGGATCCCATCGACGGAGGATTGTCACCGGCCGCCATGATGGCTTCAAAATATGCATGCGGAGAATTAAGAGTTCAGTCTCAGCCAGCCTCAATGAGTGGTCCTTCTCAGGCCAAAAGACCCAACTTGATGAGTAGGGTCCCCACCTTTAGGTCTGTTCTTGGCAGGGGGAGAGGAGGACCTTCCACTTCCCAGTAAATTTTCTTACTTCCCCCCCGTCAATCATGCATCGGTTTGTAAATGTGTTTGTGTGTTGTGAGTTTTATTCACGGAAAAGTATTGACCGTTTCCATGGTTTGTGTGTCAATTGTAGTTTTGAAAGTTCAATAAAGTCGCTTTATCGTTCTTGGCATTCCATTCCGGCTCCTATGTTTTACGCACGATTTATCATTGTATGGACACCACGTGCTGCTCTCCAATCAAAGGGTGGAAATAAAGGATAATTTCATACTCCCTTTAGGAGAGGGTGCTTTGGTGCCACTTCACAGAGATACCTGCTGTCATGGCCGAATTCCAATAAAATTTAAAAAGGGGAATGAGACCAAATGAAAACTAGGAGCCTATTGTTCGATGGACACAGAACTAAGGCATGCTCCGGATAACAGAAGCCCTCCAATATTTTTTTGACAGAATAAGTTTGCTTATCACTCCAGTAATAACTATCCACAAAAATAGCTTTGACGAAAATTTTAAAGCTCAAAAACATGAACGCTGGTGGTCTCTTATCAAGTTTAATTAACACCATTAACCAATCGGAACAATACAAAAAAAAAAAACACCCAATCTGGGCATCACATTATTAAGCATTCCTCTCTTACTGCTTATTAAAGAAAATTTAAAGTTATCTATAAGAAAATAAACTTTTCTCTTATATGTTGTGAAAGTAGATTGGCACCAGGGCATGCCATCCCCCAGTTCTAATTTGAAAAGAAAAATCTAAAGCAAAGCTTTACTTTTATCCGCATTGGAATCACATTTTAAATCCCCAACAATTGTTCTAAGCGTTCAAAATGTGATCACCCACACAACCTATCTTGTCACAGTAACAAGAGCAGCAATATTTTAAACCATCACAAAGCACTTGTAACATGCATACACAGAGGTAACAAATCAAAAGTCAACATTTAACACCGTGCAACGTTTTCCTGAAGTTTGATATCTCCTTTAAAAACAAGATAAATTCAACGGTATCAATGGAATGCCCACACCAGCTTGGCAGAGTGTCTCCAACATCTTTTCATGGCCAAGTGCAGCGCTGTGAAGAGAGGAAAAGGGGGGGGGGAATCAAATTGAAAATGTGAATTTCATTTTCCCAAGAGAAACACCAATATGCAATAGCTATTTTTGTTTAAAGGCAGACTCTGAGCCAAACTACAAGTGACGTCTTACACAGGTTGGGCACTAGTCGGCTTCCCTCATGTTTTGATGGGAAATGTAGGTATCCTGGTCTTGCAGCTGTAATGGAGAGCCAAGCTGTTAAATCAGGACGCCTACATTTCCCATCAAAACTTGAGCGAAGCCGACTAGTGTCCAACCTGTGTAAGACGTCACTTGTAGTTTGGCTCTGAGGAAGAACACACCAGAAAGTAAAGGTGTCAAAGATAAGTTATTCAAAAACCAAATGATTGAAAACCAGCTTAAATCAACATAGTTAGTGACATGGCATAATGTTAATCTTTGGATCTTTAAGTTTTACTTTTTGGACAACAATTCTCAACTTCTATGTAGCGTGCAATCAGCAAATTAAATCCACACCTTATTTAACCCCTTCGCTCTCGTTTCCAGTAAGATGTCAGCCACGCCCTAGCATTGGCCAGTCTCTGCTCTGAAGTCTCTGCGTGAAATGATTGAAAAGAAAAAAAGGTCCTGTTATTTGAATGCTAAACAATTGTGTCAGGTGTCTCAAAAAGGAAAAGAACAACAAACACATTTCACATTGAATACAGTTGTGGAAGACGTCTTCACATGCACGTGATGAACTGCCAGGGGTCAAAATACAGCAAACAGTTTACATGCACGCCTGTCAATTGAGAGCCGAACTACAAGTGACGTCTTACACAGGTTGGACAGTAGTCGGCTTCCCTCAAGTTTTGATGGGTAATGTAGGCATCCTGGTCTTGCAGCTGTAGTGGAGAGCCAAGCAGCAAGACCAGGACGCCTACATTTCCCATCAAAACTTGAGGGAAGCTGACAGGTGTCCAACCTGTGTAAGGCATCACTTGTATTTTGGCTCTGAAAGGCCTAGAAAGAAAGATGCACAATTTAAGTTGAGAACAGTTACAGGTTTTTCTCAAAGTTTGTTTTTAACAGCTCAAAACGTTGAACACCACACCACAATCCTGTCAAAAATCATTCATGTCATGGGAAACATAATTCCTGTAAAAAACCTCCATTTTGAAACAGCCATTGTGTTACACTTCAGTCAACATCGCAAAGTCCAAACCACAGTACCTTTTTCCCTTGCACCCAGATCTTCCATCTCTTTCCTCCATTGAACCTCTATTCTTAGAATGATGTGAAAGAAACCATTCTCCTCCCACCATTCAGGACTGAAAACTGGTGGCTGAGCAGCCTGCTCGTTTTCTGCATGGAGATGAAAAATGGATCTTATAAAGCGCATTGCTTGTAGAAACATGAAACAAAGAAATCAGAAACACCATTTTCCCCCACAGAAACTTACCACCGTCCACCTTTTCTTTTGCATGACGATCATTAGTGTCCATTGACATCGCTTGTCAAATCTATGATTTCCCAAAATGTGAAAGGAAGGAGTTATTCAGATGTGACTTTGAAAAATTGGGAGATCACCACAACATAACCTTCTATACCACGCCCATATTGTCCCCCCTGCAGTCATTCCTAGAACATGTGATGAGTTCTATGTTCTTTCCGCCTACTTTCAGTGTGCCAGGCATGCTTAATTGCCAAAAAAACCATGCCATGTTAAATGATCAACACTCACTGCTCAATTGACCAAAGCACACCACAAATTTACAATGTTGTCCGTTCGGCGTGCGACTGGCAATGTTGATCCATCTAACCACCCCGTTCACCGTCCCCAAATAGCGATCTCGCATTTTAATTTTTTTTTAAATGGACTGCGTTCGATCTACTGAGGACTATGAGAGTAAAAGTCCGTGAACGTTCTTCGATCCAACGCTTTATCAACTTGAAAAAAGGCTGATGGTTCAGTGAATAAAATGTGGGCACATCCCACCATTCGAGAACACATGACAATCCAAAGAAACCACGGGGGTAAAGTTTTTTTGTCAGGAAAAAAACAATAGATGGAGCGCTGGTACCTTTTCCTTTAAGTTTTACAACAACAAAATTAAAACCTAAATAAAAAAAGTCCGAGCAGCTCTTGGAGACAACTCTAGCTAGTGCCGACGTGCAGTCCTTAAAAAATTCTGAGTATTCAATAACATTACAGACAACCAAACTAACCTTTGCTTGCAATTATTGACTTCTGCGTAGCAAATATGGGTGCAGGAACAGGAACACGTACCTACAGCACGCCAAGTCTGTAAACCGCCAAAAAAAAGGGCGGGCGTCTAGAAAAAATTTCCGCGGAAAGGGACCAATGGGTGGGAACAGTGTATAAGAGTGGCAGACAGCCCAACGCTAAACGAACGATTACATTGCATATGTTACAGTGCCACCTACCAGCACATGCGATAATTGCATTACTTAAGAAGAAGGCGCGCAGCGGAAACCAGCTCAGATGACGCTCTATGGTGCCGTCTTTGTGATTGATCAAGCGTACTCGTGCCAGTGCGACTGGCTGACTGGTTAGCCCGTGTTCAGAGAGGGCGCGTGTCAAGCAAGGGGGACACTGAACACGGGTAGGTAAGTGTATACAAATCCGTTGACACTCGCTTGTTCTCGTGTAATTCGTATCGTGTAGTTCGACTCACAGCTTCTCAGAGCTCTCTTAGCCCTACCCACCTCACAGGGTGTTTGTTGTGGGAATAATAAGAACATACTTTGTAAACTGCTCTGTGTGGGTGTTAAGTCGCCCTGAATGGCAGTATATAAATCAAATGTTGTTGTTGTTATTCTGCGGAATAGTTCAATTGACTCATAGGAAACTTTGTATGGACACTGAGCATGTTGCTTTCCTATGGACTGGGGACCCCAAGGAATGGCATGAGGGGGTCAGAGGTCTTCAATGGGAAGGAAATCTATAAACATTGCCCCCATTGATTCACAGAAATCCTCTGCTGGATCCAAGCCAATGAGCTGAAGACGTAAGTATATGGAATGGAGCAGGCACGGTTGACAATGTATTTCAAACCCTAACAAAAATGTAGCACAGGGCATAAAAATTTGCAGTGTGTTCCTATACAGTTACTCCAATTTAAGTCCATTGATTTTACTAGGCTTATACTGGGATAGTTTTGCATCTGATTGCAGAATTTTCCCACTCATCTAAAGGCAAGTGGCATGTACTAATCCTCTAGGCAGTCACATGGATCTGGCTCATTTGCAAGTTATCAAAAAGGAATTGCACTGTAATATAATTTACTACAAGGCAAATAATGACCTCTGAGTGAATTCAGAGCTAATGCTACCTGTATACACCTGTGGACATCTGCTTCTCATCGTAGGGTGAACTGCAGCCACTGTTTCTGGTAGCATAGCAATTCATCCCAGCACACAAACAACTATATTTGGATTCTGAAATGAGGTATGATGGGTTGGGATACTGGGCATTATTTCTGCAAGGCATCATTTCTCTGAGCCAAAGTTAACCTGGGCAACAATGGCCAGATTTTTTGGTAGCAAAACGTGTGATGCAAATGTATTATGAGCTAGAGGATTATAGTAAATTTGGTCATTTGAATGGCCCATTATCATTTTGTTCCCACATTTTGTCCTCAATAATAATAATAATCACAAAGAGTAATAATTTTTACAAACTGTGAAGAATCTTGGGAACATGCTTGCCAAAAAGCTTGGGAACATGCTTGGCACAACAAGCCAAAAGGCAAGAGCCAAAGGTTCTTGGTCCTTACCCTATGGCTCACAGTCAGCAGCCATGAATGAGCCAGTGCAGTGGATTCAAGATCAGCTCAGGAGTTGAAGTTGTACAGTATATATGTTGTGGAAAAGAGCAAGAGTCCAGTAGCATGTATAAGACTAACAAAATTAGTGGTAGGGTATGAGCTTTCGTGAGCCACAGCTCACTGCTCACAAAAGCTCATACCCTATCACTAATTTTGTTGCTACTGGACTCTTGCTCTTTTCCACTGCTACAGACAGACTAACACAGCTGCTACCCATCTTGTATATATGTTGCTATTGTTGTTTGCTTATCTAAATTATATCTCTGTGTTTGTCCGTGCAATGCTATGAGACCCCATTGGGGAGAAAGGCCAGACAGAAATACTTAAACAAATACAATGGTAACAAAAGTGGAATCTATATTTCTACCATGTCTCACTAGTAGTTTAATCACAATGGTTTGGTTACAGATGTCAGTGGTGAATTCTGCTCATGGAATGGGGCTTTCCTACCTTCTCCCTTCCTCTGAAAAAACATTCCTGATGATTGAGAAACCCTCTGGAATGGGATGGAATATAGACGGAGGCTGCAACTAGAGGACAGAATCCATGGAAATCAGTAACCGCTTGTACTAGAAGAAATATGCACCATTTGTATAAGAAGCCCTTGAAATCCCAGTCATTGTTTATGGACAGGATTAATATAATTCTAGATACATACTGAAATGTGAACTGGTCATTAATCCATCCTGGGTATATCCATACAGCAAAGTGCTTACACATGCATGCATGCGCGTGCCCCCGCCCGCGCGCACACAGAGTGTATATGTGTATGTATGTGTGTAGTGAAACAGTCACCCATCCTCTTCTCTGCCCGAGCCCAGCCTTCAAATTGTCAACTCACATTTTGGCAGGCACCCAAGGTCATGTGAAGTGGCCTTTAGACCTGTTCAAAAGAAATCTAAATGACAGGGTGGTATAAAACAGATGTCTTGTCTATAGCGGAGATCCCACCATTGTTAAGTGTGGAAAGGGGAAAAATCTAGGCTCACAATCCACTGAAAAATTCTCCTATAGCAGCCCCACTGAAATGAATGGGAGTTGTGCTACAGAATAGTGGTGCAATTTTTGCAATGCCCATTCATTTCGATTGGCAGGAGAATATACCATGGATTGTGCTCTAAGACAGAATAGCATTGCAGACATTAGAATTCTCCCCAGTAAATGTTTCGAAAATGAAAAAGCATAATTCCGCTTCTGCTTGTTTCCAGTTCTCCAGGTGGTAGCTGACAAAAGTCCAAGGAGGTCACATCCATGAATTACAAGCTTTGATCTAAAAACACAAAAGGTTGCTTCATAAGAAGTAAAAGAAAAAGCAGCAGCTGCTTTTACCCAGGGCAAGCACTGTTGACGCCTGTGGACAACACACATACCACAAAACATTCAAAGAGGACGAGTGTCAAAACCAGGAGTGGTCTGAATATATCATATAGCTGCGAGCAAGAGTGCAACACATACAGACAAAAAAAAGCCACAAATGCTATGCTAATGGTCAAAGCATCCTTCCTAGAATACAAGAATGGTAACTTGAAAGCAGTTAAATTAAACTGAAGTCCAGGCAGCTAGAATAAGAGATGTTTTGGAGTGACAGTGTCTGCTGAAAAAGGCTGGTTGATGACATATCTGGTCTGGTAGTGGAGCATATTTCTTCTCAAGATGTAATTTTGGTAGCTATACCATTTTATTTTTTAAAATGTGTAAATAATCTCTATTTCAGCCTATTTTGCATTCCAGATAAGTTTTTAATTTCCTTGTACGGTTTATTGAAGGCCAAGATGGAACTAAAGTCCCCACCAGATATTTAATTAAAAACTATACAATGGTATAGACAGCTCAGCTTGGTTCAGAAATAGCCCTTCCATGGGGTTTCTATATGTACACTGTAGCAACATTAAATGAAATGGGAAGACGAAGCCTCTTAAAACAGAACTAATACAAATGTTGACATAAACCAATGCTGATTCTCAGATGTTCTCAGTGCAGAAAGAACATTTAGCATTATCAGTCACTTGATTTGTAAGGTATTAGCGTGTTTCAGCCATAATGACAAGCCATGGTTTGGAAATGGTTTGGTCATGATCTCATCATAGTTTGTCATTCTGTCTGAACTTTCAGACCATGGATTGAGAATGAATGTCAGAACAGGATCCAAAACAGTGAATTGAAGTTGCTTTGCAAACCACAGTTTGGACAAACTGTCTCTTGGCGTTACATTGTCATAAAGCCAAGGTTTGAGATAGAACTCTGCCTTAAAAAAGGACTATAAACAAAGGAATCTCCAAATGAGCAGAAAATGAAATCACTCTGGTAGGTCTCCCTGGCAGTTCCCTGAAGTGTTCCCTTTTCCCATCCTCATCACAACTTTGACTCCACTTTCACTGCAGCTTTGTATGTTAAAGAAAATTATCTCAAGTAATTGCCAATCTTTGCAGCTCATAGGCTTCATTCAACCTCCAGCTTCTTGTTATGATGGATGGTTTCAAGTTCTGCCATTCAGGACCCTCAACCAATCACTTTTGAACTGTTGATTGTAATGCTGAAAAGGAAAAAAAAAAAAGGAGGCATTTGGCTGTCCAACTGCTGGCCTACTAACAGAATTGGGAGTTGCTGGATTTTGGTGTGAGGTCGGGTTAGGCAAAGTGTACATTAGAGACCTTAGGTATTTTCAGATAGATACATATCAGGCTCTGACTCCCTAGAGTCAGAGTACAGGTTTTCCACACCCTCCAGTATCCTTTTGAGGTAGGACATAGGTGGTGTCTTGATCACTGGGGAAGAGCAAATCAGGCCCCTCTCTCCTTTGCCCCTACCTCTTGCCTACCAGCGAGGTAGTCTGGCGCTTCCTCTTCAGCTCTCCTGAGTCTTACCTTTTGAAAGAGCTTATGGGGCTGGGACAGACCCAGCGGGGATTATCCAATACCTTGTGGCATGGGGCAGGGCTCTGTGTGGCATGGCCAATAGGTACATGTTAGGGGAGTCTGGGATTCCAAAGGGTTGGAATCCCATCCTCCCCGCTGGCCTCCTCCCTCCATATCCTGCCCTTCTTCACTGCCTCAAAAGGCCTCCTCCTTGGTCTAAGGATGCCCAGACAGGCAGGAATGCTGCTGGCCTCAACCATGGGCTTGCCAGAAAGAGTGGCTGGAGCCCCGCTTCCTTGGTGTGTTGTGTGGTGGGTGTGGCCAGCTCAAGGAATGTCACATGCCCAGCTTGCTTGGCTGTTTCTCCCTTGCCTCTGGGCAGGATCCCTGAAGATGCGGGGGCTGCCATTGTTGGAGCCCACATTGCCTGCTCGGGAGTCCCATTTGGTAGCTCCAGAGCAGGGCCTCTGACCCTGGACAGTAGGTTTTGGGTGCTGTTCCTGTCAGAAATAGGTAAAATGGTATATAGGAGCAATAATTAAATATCAGAGAAACAATATTAAGTAAGATAGTTGTTGTGGGTTTTCCGGGCTGTATTGCCGTGGTCTTGGCACTCAGTGTCACACTGTGACACTGAGAGATCTCTGTCTTTTAGTGCTACACCTCTGAAGATGCCAGCCACAGCTGCTGGCGAAACGTCAGGAACTACAATGCCAAGACCACGGCAATACAGCCCGGAAAACCCACAACAACCATCGTTCTCTGGCCGTGAAAGCCTTCGACAATATTAAGTAAAGTTTTCCCATTTTAATTTCTGTTTAAGGCAACAGCTGAATGAGCAGTACCAGAAGATAAAAAATAAAAATAGTTTAAAGGGGGGGCTATCTGCTGCGTGTTATAAAGGTTTGACTGCTCTTCCTGATAAAAACAGTTAAAAGCCTTCCTGTCCCATGTTATAAGTCTGAATCAGCCAAATAAGAAACCTACTTTTTAACTGTTGCATTTTCTTAGTACCCAGCTTTCTAGAAACTTTATTACTGTAATACGGAGAATGCTGGAGAAAAGGAAAACAAGGAAACAACTAAGTTGTGCGAACTGCTGACATAAATCTCTTTCTCAGTTGTTTTAATCAAGTTTGGCTCCTTCCAGCCTACATTCCCCTCATAACAGGCCAAGTGAATGCTGGGTGGCACTCTGAGTCAGGGCATTGCCTTCACTGATGACTACAAGGTTAAATGGTCCCCAAAACCTCAGTTATAAAAATAAAAGTATAAAAAGAAGAAGTTTATAGGGTGTGAATTTTAAGTCTCTAGTTTCTAGGTCTGGAGATGTTGTTGGGAAGCCCAATCCTAAGGGATGTGTGTGTAAAATTCACAGGGAGAGAACTAAGGCTTGCGCGGGCGTAAATGGCTCTTACATGGATGTACTCCCATCTCCACCAGCGCCTGCCTGAGGTGCGCTACTGTGCCGGGGCCGCTGCTGGCAGGGACCTTTGGCAGCCGGGCAGAGGGGTGAGGCACAAGGTCCTGCACCGGTGCTGGAGGTAGCGGGGCAGGGGGCGGGCTGCAAGTTAATTGGCTTCCTAAGCTGCCCCAGGCCTGGGAACACCCCCTGCAGCGGTGGTAAGTCACGCCATGAAAAACAGGCATAGCCCATAGGCACCCAAGGAACGGAAAAACTTGGGCCCCTCTCCCGGTGCTCAGTCCTGCCACACGGCCCGAATGGGGCATAGGATAGCAACTACCATGGAGTCCAATCTACGTGCACTTCTGGGGTGGGCGAGCCCCCCCTCCCCATGCCCAATCACCTGCCCAGGCACCCTACAAAACCTCTGGCTGTGACTCATGCTCAGGTAAGTGGGCAGGCAGCCGGAGACTCTGCCTGTCAACCTGCTGCTGTGGGGACTTTGTGCGCAAGGCGGGAGAGTGAATGTTCACAGTGGAGGGCCATGAGTGCACTGGAGGGACTTAGCAGAAAATTGGGAGCACTTTACACTCACTCATGGGAAGAGGAGCAAAGTCCAGAATGTCTGACTAACAATAATCACCCAAGTCCCCTTGCAGGTTATCTGACTCTGGAGTCCCAGTTCAGGAAGGTGAGAGGGAGCACTGATAGGCAAGAAGGAGCTGGGGCAGCAACTAATCTGGCTCGCTGATTTGTGTCAGCCACCCTCCCCCTCACCTGACCGCCAGCTTCTGCAGGTGAGGCTCGGCTGGTGAGGGGGCGGTGGCGGTGGCGGTAGCCCCTGCCTGCCACAGAGGCAGTTGCCCAGAGAACTACTCTTGACACAGCCATTCCGGGAGGGGAGGTGGCTACCCATTTGGGATCTCTGTTCAGACTCCCTCAGCCAAGGCCCCTCCCAGCAGAGGAGGAAGTGGAAGAAGCAAAGCTGCGGGTCGGGTTGACTGGGTGTTCGTAACTCCGTTGCTGGAGGGTGCTCAGCTCCTTTCTCCCTCACAGGATAAGATCATCCCAAGGCACTTTCTCGCCAGAGGGTCATGCATCATCTGGTTGCGAGCTGCACCTGTGGAGCTGCCGTTGCTGCTCCCAACCATGGACATCTTCCCAGACGTTGCAGACTGGGCTGGGTCACTTGCAACATGTGACTGTTTCCCTTGCAGGCAGGTCACAACTTGTCCGGGAGACCACGGAGCATGGCTGTTTCAGCCCCCGGTAATCCTCCGCGAGTGCCATTCAGGTCCAGCCCAGGGAGCAGTTTCCCAAGGCAGCCCACGTCAGCCTCGCCCCTGCAAGGGCAGGATGAGGGATGGATTCTGCGGCTCTGACTGCCGTGCAAACTACCTTTGCTCCCTTTCCAGCTGAAGAACATTGGCAGGAAACATGTCCAGAGAACCTCTGCACTTTTTCCAGTTTAATAAAGTATGTGTTGAAAAACAACAAACTGCTGTCTGCCTGCTTGCTTGCCTGGCATTGACAGTAGCTGCCCCCCCCCCCCCCGCAACTCCCTGTCCGGAAGCCTTCTCACACATCCCTAAAAATGTTTCCTGGCTTAGGGTTGGGATGGATGGAGTGGGCTCTGCTGCCACGAGGAGCAGGTGTCAAGTGGCACCCCCAGCTTCCCTGCCCCTTTCCCCCTCAATGTAACTTTAGGCAGTGGGGTGGGAATTGAAGTGTGGCCCATGAATGTCTACTGAAGACTTTCATTCTCTGATAGACTAAGCTGCTGGCATCTGATAAGCCAGGTAGATGATCGCTGCATGTGGGGGAAGAAGGCAGTTGCTGCCGGGAGGTGGGGGATGTGGAATGACATTTTGGGATCTCCGAAGCTCCTCCTCTGGGAGGGTGAACCACCCTCCTTTTCAGAGTTTGTGGAAGCAGGGATGGACTTGGGAAATCTGGCATCAGGAGAGGTGGACGACGGCCCCTGGAGCAGTTTCTCTGCTCCTGTAGGCAGTCAGTCTACTCTGGGGGGCATCACCCCAAGACCGGGCCATGGCTCTCGAGGTCCAACCTACGTTCTCGCATTGTTGTGATGCACTGATGTGTTCAAATGGCCCCGCCACAAGTCTCTAGGCACTTTTCAGCGGGGATCATGGCCTCCCCATTGGCTGCGCTGCTGCTTACCCCTCACATGCCTGTCAGGGGAGCGGTGCAGCAATTGGCTGGTGTAGGTGGGGTTGTCAGGGGATCGGCGGGTGGGTGCTCTTGTTGGTGGCTGCGCCTCGCTTTGCCGAGCTCTCATACCGGCGTGGCTTTTCTGCAAAAGTCCATAGGGAGTGGTGGAGCAGCACCACATTTATGTTGATGCATGGGTGGGGGTGCTGACTCAGGGCTTAGGATTGCACAGTTAGTCACACCCCTCCAAATAATTTATTCTGGAATGCAGTTACATGGGGAGACTATAGTTTGAACTCAGCCATTGTCTGATGATTATAGTAATAACTCAAACACACACATACAAACAAGTGGACTCCATAACTAAGTATTTATTGTCTAGCAAGAAGACTGTATAAAACTAATAGATATGATAGAACAGCAGGTTCCACATAACCAGCAACAGAGAGATGGATCATACCAGCTTTCTGCTGGATCTTGCCTGATTTTTCTCCTCACTTCAGCCCTTGTCACACTTGAATTTTGTCCTCATGAAACCCATGAGCCTTGACACAGACTTTGGGATGTGTGTGTGCTCGTTAAACAGTTTTCTTCCTCTTTCACCAGCTGAACCCAGAGAAACATCAGGGAAGATTTGTTTAGACACATTCAAATATATATAATATATTTGCACCTTTTAAAAAAAATCAGAGGACTGTATCCTGTGGTTTTTGGTCCTGGGGATGTTGCCTCTGCCATTTGAGAGTAGCAATAATGGTATCGCTAAGAATATTACAATGTTATATATTAGAACAACACGATTAAAGGTTGACTATCATGGTGTAGAGGCAGGCAACCCAAAACATAATAGAAATGTTTCTTGGGGAAAATTCTCAATCTTTACTCAGTGTCAGCTTGGCTTCTCCACAGTAGGTCTTGCCAATGAAAGACAATGGCAGATTTCATTACATTCTGTGTGCTGATTATTGAAGAAATAGTAAATCCCTTTCTTCCCAAAGTTCATCAGGCATGACACCTCCTTCTGAGAAAGGGAATGGATTTGGGGATCAGTTAAGTAGATGAGGCCTTTTCCATTGCCAGTCACCCAACCTGTCAAAATAACAAAAAATCCCTGATCAAAAACTACACACAAGATGCGTCATTTTCACAGACTTACTAACTGAACAGGCAACATTCCTGTCATTCCGGTAGAGGAAACACTCCTGCTTCTTCCATTTGGCATACCCAATAGCTGTAACTGGCCCTCCTCCCTGGTTTTGGTGTTGTGTGTTGCTGTATTTATATACTCTGATTGAATATTTTTATATATTATTTTAAATCCTGTTTTAATGTTCAAATGTTTTAACGTTTTTCTGTTTGCTGCCTTGGGTGGCAAGTTGGCATAAAAATGTTTTAAATAAATAAAACAAATTTAGGTATCAATGCAAGGAAGAACAAGATTGAGGCATTTTTTTTTGTCTTTAGATGAAGTTATGATTTCAATACCTGACCAAAAAAAGCTGGTTATGACAAGAAGAATGGAAATTAGCAAATTTGCATTACAGATCAGAAACTAGTTTCAGGTGGGTAGCCATGTTGGTCTGTAGTAGAAGAGCAAGATTCGAGTCCACTGGCACATTAAAGAGCAACTATATTTCCATGGTATTTGTTTTTGAGAGCCAGAACTCCCTTTGTCAGATACTCTGGAAATCTAGTTGGTCTTTAAGGTGCTACTGGACCTGAATCTTGATCAGAAACTGTTTGCTGTGTTACTGCAAACTGCCAGGGCATTATCAGGCTAGCAAGTCCATTTATTAAAAGCTTGGTGTAACAAAACGACTTCCAAAAATGCAATCAACAACTACACCCCTGTTCCAATTCAATAGAGAGTGCGTGCAGCAGTTGAGTAAAAGGTTGAATCCCAGCAACCTGGTTTATGGGGAAGAGCAGAGGGGCAGGGGAAGGGGGTAAAATTGTTCCTTTTTTCCTCTTTTATCAATGGAGCTCTGCTCATGCAAAAGGCATGAAAGAGAGATTCTACCTCTTTTCCTCCCCTCTCAGCCTCCTGACATATGTGGCTATTACTCCATGGGGGTCCTGTGATCCTAGGAAGAAACCTGCCTGAGGTTGGAAAGGAAAACTGGGAGGAAGGGAAAACGGGGAAGATTGGCAACCCACAGTGCTTTCCACCGATGGATCATGCGATCCAACTCACTGGGTTTTCAGTTGCCATTTCCATGTACCTTTCAGCCTTTTAAACTCCAGCAATGAATGAACATGCCCCAAAGAGGAATTTTCTAAGGTTTGGAAAAACGGAACCACTCATTAGTCCAATAAAAGACGGCATCTCAAAATTTCAGGCCTTGCAGTACAAACCTTGTAAATCAACGACCACATCTGAGCCTTGAGAAAAGTCATAGCAGAAATGGCCATAGGCCAGTCCATATTCGGTGGCTTTGTACTCTGATTTTACAACTTTGGTGTTATTGGATAACTTCACAAACTCTCCCAGGATATAAGGCTCCGTGCTTATACATCCTTGTATAGATTTACCTTCTAGTATCTGGGAACAAAAGATGATCATGGGAATAACATTTCAGTTTCCACATTGTTGAAGACAGAACAATTCTGTTATTCCTAAGTTATGTTAAGCCATGGTTTAATATTATGTGACAGTGCCCCAGACTCACGCACTCAAGGTATCACTGAAAAGCTTACAAGACAACAGCCATGCTGAAGCTAAGTAAATAAATACTATAATAGTTCTAGGTGTGGTCCCTTCCTGGACAGTTCTTGGGAATCCTATATATATTGTCCTTAAACAATAAAGAAGACAAGCTGCATAGGAATGCAATAAATAATAATAATGTTGTCTTCTCCGTTCGCTCATGCTCTGGAATCCCCTGCCAGATTTGTGGCAACCACAGTTTGCTATTATACCAGAACCAGCAAATGGCACTTACCCTCCAAATCAGACATGGGAACTGGGGCATGAGTGCGGTTTTCAATTCTGGTTTGAAGGGCAAGCACAAACCATAGGGTTGTATTTAGACTAATGATTCCATTGATGCCAGGACTGCTGCCTGCCTAGCGTGATTTCGCCCCTCCCTTTCCCATGGCAGCCCCCCCAAATGCCCCCCAATCCCATTCCTGAGGGAGAGGGGATCCCTGGGAACAGGATTTGGAGGGCATTATAGGCTGACACAAGCGGGGAGGTGTTGGGTTTAGTTAAGGATGGCTGAACCAGTCAGATAGCCCTTCCTTTCCTTATTAACAGAGTGCTCCTCCTGAGCTTCAGCGCAGCAGCGTGGCTTAAACGAATATTTACCACACTATCTTACAAACTGCACAGAGAGAGCCTCTCCCTTGAGTTAAAGAACCAATAATTGTCTATTTATTTATAGAAGTACATTAACTTAAGTACGGTGGAGAGAAAAAATGACTAACTAATCTAGTTAACAAGAATGGCTTCAGATTGATAACAGGCCATCTGCTTCATTTGTCCCAGGAGGAGATACCATGACTCATGGAGGGAAGAAGGAAGGAAGTTCCCTTAGACTACATTCTACCAATCAGAGAAAGTGAGAAATAGCAGAGTAGGCAGGAAGGAAACTGATACTAGCCTCTCTATCTGTCTTACTCTATGGTTCTTGTCTTGAAGATTTGAGCCAGAGACATCGCCAGTCCCTTTTTCTAACAGGAGGCAGGAAATTCATGCTTGTGCCTTTGGAGGTGTCTAGCCTGGATCTGAATTAGAGTTTGTTGGGAGGGAAAGGGAGTGAGTGAAGTGCAGCATGAAGGGAGGAGGTAGCATAAGAGCCCGAGACTCACTCATGTGATAACCAAACCATGATTTGGCCTTAAACATGAACCAAGACTATTGATCCTAAGAGGTCCCAAGCTTACTCATCGTCTTTCACCTGATAGGTTCCTTTGAATGCCTTGCAGCTCCTTACCAAGAGTACTGCTGATGGGATGTAAAAGATTTGTGTGGGGATGTTTTGCTCATACAGCCTTTTATTGAACTCCGTCACATAGTACTGCGCAGTCATTTGCCGTTCCACATCATTGAAATGGTGGAGGAGCCCCTTCTCTTCTTTGTACTCTTTCCCAACGTACCTACGCAGAATATAAAACACGACACCACACACCTGTGTAACTTCTTTGGGAAACTTATTCACTGCTCTTCTTCAGCAGGAGTCAATGCGATGCATGCTTACATGAAATTATACAATACAATCCTAAAGACTGCCAAATTGCAGGGCTGGTCTTAACTGTAAGCTTCCTTAGGCTTTTAAAATAAATAAATAAAATGTGTACTTAGCCCCATTCTTTTCAGTCGTAGAACTAATCACGGAAGAAAGCCAATGATTATTTTTCACCAAAGGGGAGCAATTTTCACCAACTACCCCCTCACACTTGGCCCCCCCCTGCCCTTCCTGAGGATTCCTGTTTCACAAAAGCTGTTTTTTGAGCTCAGCGAACTACAGTGAGAAAGAAGGATTGGTGAAAATCACACCCCTTCCACAGGCTGTGCTTACAATGGCAGGAAATTGCCTTTGGATTCAACTCCATGTGTGGGTACCCCTACTACTGAAATCAATGAAACAAACAGTTCAAACTAGAGGTTGGCTCCAAACACTGCCAGCACAACACATAGCTAACAGAACGGGACTTCTCTGCCTCCCTTCTCTGTCCTGCTGCAGTGTACTGACCTCTTCACATTTTGTACTTGAAGTCAAGGAACCCTTCAGAACAGCATTGGGGGCTATGTGGGAGTCTGTAGTGCGAAAGGAGAATCAGCAAAAATTGCCCTCCCCTCTTCTACTGTTCTGCCAGCATAACAGCCCTATGGATCCAACCCTATGTTTCTTTGACTGTAAGTTCCAATACATTCACTGGGAATTCTCCTTAGCAGGACTGCAGCCTTAAAAATGCTTAACTAGGACTCATGATAAAGTGAACTTACTGTAGCTAAGCAGGCCTGGATATGGTCAGTGCTTGGATGGGAGACCACTTGGGAGCTAAATACATGCCATCTTGAGTTCCATGGTGGAAGAAAGGTGGGGTATACATCTATATTATAAATAAGTAAATGACCTTTGGCTGAATCTTGATTAAAAGATAATTTTAAAAACTGGTAGAGCAGCTAAGCTTTAACCAGCCTGCAAAAATCTAGTGGCGCTGTAGCTTGGTGGGCCTTCACCAGGCACTTCAGAGCTCTGGTACCATTGCTGAGAATGGCCTGCCCTGCCAAAGTCCCTTAAGGAGTGATAGTCGAGAGACAATTCCCACCATGTTCACTGTGCATCTGGACTGATCAACATTTCACGTTGGCTTGAGAAATACCTTCCCAAAGTCTCTTCCTGGTGTAGAAAGTGTATCCAAAAAGCATTCCTTTGCTTGCCTTTCTTTGCCACGCTTAAGTTGTTTCCAATATATACAGCTGTCTCCTGGCCTGTCCATAGCCCAGATTTCTTAGAGTATTTCAAAAGAAGAGCATCTAGCGGAGACAAGGAGACAAACGAATTGAACATTTCTTCGGCAAGGTTGTATTAGGTTTTAGTTAAGGCATGTTAACTAAACAAACTGCATGCAGAAAGCTCTCATCCAAGTTAGAGAACCAACAACTGTTTATTTGACTAAAGAAATATATTTACATAAGTTTAGTGGAGAGAAAGAACTAGTAATTAATCTAACTGGCTAGGATGGCTTTAGATTGTAAGCAGGACATCTCTCTCCGGAGGAGACACCATGCTGCCTCTCCTGGTGTATGCAAGGGAGAAGAGAGAGAGGAGGAGAGAAGGGAAGGAAGGAAGTTCCCCTGGCAGGAAGGAGACTGATAGCAGCCTATCTATCTAACTGACTCTATGGTTGTTGCCTTCCTTTTTCTTGGCTGGCAGTCCTGAAGGCCTGAGCTAGAGACATCGCTGGTCTGTTCTTCTAACAGGTTGTTCTATGCAAGTAACCAAGAGTAGCATGGCAGAGTTGACATGTTTTCTTTTAAGATCTATACCCTTTCTCAAATACAGTCCCAAGACAGTGATACTATGTTTTAACTCCCTAACCCACAAAAAGCTGTATTCATTGTTACAGAATAATATCATAATCAGATTTACTTATAAACAGAAACATGCAATGTGGCAAAGGAAAGTGAATTTGCTGCAGTATGGGAAGACGTTTCTCAAATATATGTTGTATAATAAGAGAAGCTATAACCAGAAGAGTACAAAGAAAAAAGATATTCACGGAAAGGGCTGAAACAAAAACATCTGCTGTGAACTACTTACTAAACAAGCACTTACGAAGCCTTATTCTATATTAATACCAATAAGCATCACTTTATCAAATTGATAAAGTGATGTTTATTGATATTATTTAATATAGAATAAAGTTTCATAAGTGCTTGTTTAGTAAGTAGTTCACGGCAGATGTCGTAACCAGAAGGATGGGAAACTCAAAAACGAAAGTGCTGTTTTATTACTAAGATGATGACAAGGACACCGAGCCATGTTAATAGTATAATCTGCCCTTGGTTCTATTCCACTGTTGTCAACGGGGCAAACAGTGCAATCCTGAGTATTTGTATGTTTTAATTTTGCTTCATTTTACCTCACCTTTATCCTCAGTGGGGCCCCAAAGCTGCTTACGTCATTCCCCTCTCCTCCATTTTTCCTCATAAAAATCCTGTGAGGTAAGTGAGGCTGAGAGTAAGTGATTGACCCAAGGTCACCAGTAAGCTTCCATGGCAAAGGGGGCAATCGAACACAGATCGCTCAGATCCTAGTCCGCCACTAGCCGGTGCACCACGCTGGCTATACCTTAAGAGCAACACCCTGGGTTCACTGAATTCAAGTGGCTTAGAAGAGTGTAATTCATTTTAGGACTGTCTAATGAACCATGAAGAACTTTGGCAGGATGTATAACTCAAAATGGAAAATCATGACAGTAACAATCTCATGTTTGTAAATGCATATCTCTTAGAGTTAAACTTGCCACCACTCTGAGCTTTCCTGCAGGAAACACTTACACTAATCCCAGGAGAAGTTATACAATTCTAGGACAGGGTCAAGTTTAAAAAAATACTCAACATTGGTATGGCAGCTAGACTGTGGGCCTGGATTTGGGGGAAATGCAGCGACCAATCCCTATCCAGATACTGAGTGAGCTGGCAGGTATCACACATATCCTGTATTTCACAGATAGACTAACTCACAGATGTGGTGTGAGGTTAAAATATTACTCTAATGAAGAAAAAAAATAATTTGCAAGCAAAGGAAAATCACTAAATATTGTACTATGTATCAACACTTTCCCCATATATTCCAGTCAATTTTTATTTCTTTTATCCAACATTTTGAATGTTTATCTTTGATTACATTGTAATAAGCTTTCGATATACATCCAAAAAGAAATAAAGGGCAGCAGGGGGTTTGGTAGGGTGGAGTGGAACGGACTAACATTAAAATATTCACTTGTCTAAATAAGAAGGTTGAAAACAATTTGGTGCTTGAGAGTCTCTACACAATACATCTTACATGGGGATGCTCAAGTGTAGGGAGATGCAATGTTAGCTGGGAAGCGTAGTTTAAAAAGCCAGAGCTGGCAGAGATCGCTCCTTAGAGGGTATGTTAAGTGAAGTTGATAGAGCCTTCCTGGAGGTGAAGATGAAATTAACAAACCTTCTAAGGAGCAATCTCTGCTGGCTCTGTCTTTTAAAACTACCCTCCTGTAGAGAGGTGAACGTGAAAGAGCCTTCTGCTCTGTCTTTTTAAACTACACTTCCCAGCTAACATTGTGTCTCCTTATACTTGAGCGTCCCAGTGTAAGATGTCTCGTGTAGAGAGACTCTTAAGGCAGAACCTTCAAATGGCAAGATGTTAAAAAGTAATAAATTAAAGCTGTCATCTACCAAATTTTTATGCCTGCTTTTCCTCCAGGAAGCATACCAGTTCTCTTCTCCCCCGTTTTATCTTTACAGCAACCTTCTCTCAGGTTGAGAGAGAATGAGTAGTTCAAGGACACTCAGGAATCTTCATAACTGGGGGGAGGATATGAAACTGTGGTTGCTTCCAAAGAGCAAGGATTCTCTGTGCTGCTTTCCTGAGAACGCAGAGGTATTGTGTTGGTCACACATGGGAATTTTCTGTGCCCTTTCTTCAACCTTTGTTTTTGATTTCCCCCTTCCACGTGTGCTTTTTCTTGCAGCTAATAATCATCATGGTTGGGGGATGGAAAGAGCAGATTAAACACCTGAATGCTTGATGTGGCAAAAAAATGTTAGAATGTAGTTTCCCTCCATCTTTTAGCACAAACTTTCTGTAATGAGGTGATTATATACAGATACATTTTAGAAAGTTGTACTTACAGTATGCTTTATGGAGAAGTTTTGGCTTAAAGAGCCCGGTATTCTTCAGCCTCTCCACTAGCCAAGTATGTTCAACCCCTGACAAAAGCCTCTCATAGTCATTGTTGCTCAGATCGCGAGCTTGGAGGACTTGTTCTTTGGTCCTTCCTATAAAGCTGAAAGAGCTCCCACTGGAGTCCAAAAACAAAGGACTCTCCAGTTCAGAAAAACTGCTGGAAAACTGGGATGATTTGTACCATGATTTCAGAGAACTGGAGCTGTGGGTCAAAATGGGTCTTCGTTTTTCACCTTCATCTTCTTCAGTGGTGGTACAGTCACTAAACTGATTTACTAAAGATTTGTTCCTCCTTGACAGAGTCTCCGGCCCATGACTTGGCCGATCCCTCATGATGTTCATGTCAGTACAAGAACCCACAAACTGCCTTCCACTACCAGAAACAACTTCCCAGTCGTCTACTGTAACTCCTTGGGTGTCAACTTCAGGCATTTCAAATGAGGCCCCTGAAGCCCCTGTTATAACAGATTTATTAATCCAATTTTGTACAAAATTGTCACGTTCTGCTTTGATCGCACTGTTTATGGAAGCAGATGTCATGCAGTCTCCAGGCAGATGTGAACTCACTGGTGCGTCTTCGGTTTCTCCTTCTGGGTCAACCAATGGGCAGTGATTTATTGATCCTGGATCTATAACTGGTTTGCCACTGTCAGGATCTCTTGTGCTTCCTTTCCTACAGCTGGAATCATTTATGGAAGAGAAGTCAGACATTCCAAACTGATCTTGTTTAGAAGGTCTATTAGAAGAAGGAATTATTAAATCACTTGAAGAATCACAGTCATTCTTGTAGCTGGTGTTATTGGCTTCCGCAAGTGAGTGTTTTAAATTATTCTCTTCATGTTCTGTTCCCTCCAAATGCCCTTCTTTGAAATTTGGGTATAATTCTGATTGACTACTAGCTGAAGTTGTGTTTTTCTTAAAAGAGCCTCTACAGTTGGTTTGATTATCTTGAAGAGAGAGATTATGAGCTTCGGAAGACAACAAATCAAGGTTGCAATCTTCAACATTTTCTTCGGCACCCTCAGTCAAGGCTGCAGAGAGATGCTGACTCTCACCTGTGAAGCCTTTTCTTTTTGTTGCCTTTTCTTGGAGCATTTCATTTTCATTGTCCATTTCTTCCCAACTAGTACAAGAACTAGATTTGGATAATTTACTCCACGATCGCAGAGAGCTAGACACTTCTTCACTCTTGCTTCGAGATGGGCTTGAACCACCATCAGCACTGCTTTGAGCCCCTTCGGATGGTTCATTCTCTGTCTCTTCATCAAGGGAGAGATCCACTGCAGGTACTTTAGATAATTTCTTTCGGATTGGACCCTTCAGACCCTCATGACCTTTCCCCATCTTTTGGGAAACTGAAATCTTCACAGGGCCCTTTCTATGATGTGACCTTTCTTCTGTTGTGCACACAGTGTCTACATTTCTAGTTTCAGTTTTCAAAGCTGTTATACAGGGTCCCATTTTGCCTTCCTTTTTTCTCATTTTATGGCTCTTGCAAGCACTTTCAAAAACTTCACAGATTGATGCATGATGCTGGGAATACATTTTGAGGATTTGTTCAAAGCTTTGTTCACCATTCACAATCTGCTTTTCTA
The DNA here is from genome assembly GCF_028583425.1 of Eublepharis macularius. Lineage (NCBI taxonomy): Eukaryota > Metazoa > Chordata > Lepidosauria > Squamata > Eublepharidae > Eublepharis > Eublepharis macularius. The sequence goes on along the minus strand of NC_072799.1, from coordinate 34,104,673 downwards.
CTGCCTTTTTGTAGCTATCTGGAACATAAGACTTGGGGTCTGAATTAGGGACAGTCGGCACTTGCAGTTGCTCCTTAACAGATATAACCAGGCACATGATTTGCTTGGCAAGAATTTCTTTGTCTTGTTCTTCTGGGCGTGGTGAATACCCATAAGCATACATCTTCTCCAAGGCTTCCTGGCATAACTGGCTTACTTGAACAAGTGTAATATTTTCTCCATAGAGCTGCTGATGCACTTTTGTAAGACAGAAAGCTGCCTTGACAAAACTGTGAAGTTCCTGTTTGCTAGTGACTAGCTCTTTATCCTTCTTACTAAGGAGGCCAATTTCAAAGGACTCCTTGGCTTCTGACAAATAGAACTTTCGCTTCTCTGATGGGCATGCATTTGAGTAGCTATAAGATAGCAAACACATTCCACGGATATTCTAGAAAACAAAGACAAATGAAACGAATAAAGTCTTTCTTGTGTCTTATCTGAAGTTCAGATCCTTTGAAGAATCTGAATTCACAGTGCTGGAAAACTTTAATATTACCATTAATTTTGATTAGGATAACCTTGTTATACATTAACATTTCCTCCCAACTGCAAACCTTCTCTTTCTCACTTTCTCATTCACAGTTTCTGCATCATTCTCCTCTCCTCCATTTTATCTTCACAATATCAACCCTGTGAGGACCGTAAGGCTGAGAGTGTGTGACTGGCCCAAAGTCACCCAGCAAGCTTCCCTGGCAGAGGGGGCCTTCAAACCTGAGTCCTCTAGATCCTAGTTCAACACTACACCACTCCTGTTACAGACAACAGGAATCAGAGGAGTTAGCCATGTTAGTCTGTAGTTGCAAAACAGTAAAAAGTCCAGTAGCACCTTTAAGACTAACCAACTTTATTGAGGCATAAGCTTTCGAGAACCACAGCTCTCATGCATCTGACAAAGAGAGCTGTGGTTCTCGAAAGCTTATGCCTCAATAAAGTTGGTTAGTCTTAAAGGTGCTACTGGACTTTTTACTATTAGACAACAGGAAATAGTTTATAGCAAGCATTTGTCCCAAATAACGCACTCCAGAAGAGTGAAATCTTAATTATAGTTCACTCGAACCATTTAAATTCATTTATTTCACCTGAAACTGGAATTTAGACTCAAATATGGTATCAGATTGCAACCATAGATGAAAAAGATTTTCCAGCGCTAAGAAGCAACAGTAACGGGGCGTATTGTACTTACCGTGGCTGTGAGCACGAACAGTGGTGTGAACTGGCTAAAGGCAGCTGCCAGCTTGCAGGCTTCAGCAGCAGACAATAAACGATGGTCAAACTCTTTAAGAAGGTTCTGTTGAAAGTTAAATTAAAACAGGTTTTTTTTATTTATTTGTACAAGCATCTTATAGATTAGAATCAAAAAGAACAATCTGAGAAATTATAATCAACACCAGACCTAATGGGGTGGTCTCGCCCAGTTCTGCTTCTACAGCCACCCACCCAATGGCTTTTGTCCATTCAGATCCCAGATCCTCAGCATAGTCTTGTAGGTGATCAAAGGGGGCCTCCCATTCAAGGGGGGACTTGGACAGAAAAATGCCCCCCCATGGCTTACTTGGCCCCATTCCGCTGAGGGAGGGAGGGAGGGGCAGCCTGTCTGCCCAAGCCCAGTCCCACATCCCCAAAGGAGGGAGGGAGGGAGAGGGGGCCACCTGCCAAACAAGCCTCCTCTTTTAACGCCCCCCCCTCCCGGCTTGGGAGGGCTGGGAACATCACGTGTGGGCATTGTCTGGGCTGAGTGTTACTTCCGTCTGGCTGGGTGGACTCATGTGAGCTGGATGTCATCTCTCTTGTGTAGGGTGAGTGTTACCTTCCACCAGCTGGGCAGGCCTCATAAGGGCCAGGTGCCACCTTCCCTCAAATGGGCAGGCCTTGGACAGGCCAGATGCCACCTCCCCCTCAATCACGTGGGCCTCGTGTGGGCTGAGTGCAACTTCCTTTCTGGCCATGCAGACTTCGGGGTGGTCTTTGATGGGCTGGTTGCCACCTCTCCCTAGCCATGCGAGCCTTGTGCAAGCTGGGCACTGCCCCTTGGCTGGCTAGTATTTTTTTTATCTTTTTGGGGGGGGGTTCTGGTACACTGACAATTTGGGATTAATTAAATGATGTTCGTCTACACAAATAGTTACCAGGTCAACCTGAGAGTTCATTTTGAAACTGTTGTAATCGTTTTCACTCATGGAGACAAAGATGTCAGCCAAAATACCCAATGATGAAGCAATCCCCTGCATGAAAAACACACAGAGAAAGAGAGAGAGAGAAAGGGAGAGAGAGGATTATCAGCTGGAAGAAGATGAACATCCAGCCTCATGAACAGTTCTGGAGAACTCAAAAGCTTGTACACTGTTTTGCATCATTTGGGGTGGTGTTTATCAACGGTGTTGCATGGATTTAGTACATAAGAATTCCAGCTGAGGGAGGGAGGGAGGGAGAGGCAGCCTGTCTGCCCAAGCCCATTTCCTACCCCTAAGCATTTCTTCCCTGCTCTAATCAAGCTGATTACATTTTGCATTGTACTTTTGCATCCCGACTCCCTTGTTTGCAACACCCCACTCACCTTCTGCCTGGGATATAAGGGCTCAGGGATCTCCATTTCTACTTGTATCTGACAAAGGGAGCTTGACTTTTGAAAGCGTATACCCTGGAAATTAAGGTTCTACTGGACTCATATCTTGATTTCTACTGCAGAATAACATGGCTACCCTCCTGAAACCATTCTTGGTTATTATTTCTTTGGGGAGGCTTATTTTAAATGCATTATATAAAGAGAACTAGAAGCACAATGTAAGTCTGTTTGCACACCTTCTGACCAGGACAGCTAACTTTTCTACTGGTTGGGCAGGAATGATTGAAATAGTATGAGCAGCCCTTTCTCATTGGAGAAGCTACACAATTGGTCCATCCCCACATAATAATTGGCTTTCAGGCAAGCTTTGTTCTCTTTCTTTGCAAGAAGATCTGTTGTGGAGATAAATTTAAATTTAGGCATAACAATCCAGGAGAACAAACAGTGCAGACCTCTTTGCAGGGAGTCAGCCCCATTGAGTAGACCTGAGTTTAGGATTGCTCTCAAAATGAATTCTATAGACAGTACACCAGCAAAGCCAGATTACTTTTTAAAAATGAAAGCATTACCTTTTTATCTGGTTGTGGAAGTGTGAAAAAACCTACAAACGAGGCCCAAATCAGCTCTGCTGCTTCATACCACATTCCTGAAATACAGAGGAGGTGGGGAGTGGAGAGAAGGTCCCAAGTATTTTAAGAATAAATGTTCTTATAAGACTTCTTTAACCCTGTAGTTTTCACCTAATCTGATTTAGCAGATTTTTTTGAGAAATACTTTTTATTTTATTAATAAGATTAAAAGTCCAATAAAAGGGCAGAGAAATAGAAAACGTAAAGAAAAAAGAATACAAAAAGAGAAAAAGAATAAAAATTGAAAATAACATATTTCATTTTCCATTTTTCTTAACAACACCTATCATATTTTAACAAACATTATACATTTAGTTTTAGTATCTCCAAAATTTACCTTTTCAATACTGCCCCCTTCTATTTATTTCCCCCCAAATTTAACGTCTTAGAAATCAAAACCACAGATCACCAGTTCTTTTTTCCTCGTCTCACGCAGAAGGTCAATAAGGGATTTCCAGTTAACCATAAAGGTAGACAATGATTTAGGCAATACTGTACTTTTCCA